>NC_058375.1:168861064-170310439 GCF_018350175.1 Felis catus
TACCTCTATTCAATATTTAGTAGGTATTAAGTGGACAATTTCTTAGTTGGAATTTGGAACCAGGGGAGGGGTTCAGCCTCAATAGATTGCATTAAGAGCTATAGATTGCATTAAGAGGATGGATGAGATCACTTAAGAAATATATGAATAGAGAAGATGTCTAAGGTCCCTCCTCTGGGGTATTCCAAGATTGCACATCATTCCATAGATGTGAGTTTGGAAGAAGATTAGTGTTGACATGAAAGCAAGGTGAAGAAAGGAGGAAGAGGTGATCACTACTGTAAAATTTTGCTGACAGAATGAGAAGAAAATGAACATAACCAGTGTGTATGGCAATATGGTGGTCCTTGGTGGTCTTAGAAACAGCAATTTGGGTAAAATGGTTCTGGCCAAAACTCAAGTGAAGTCAGTTAAGAAAAAATGGCAAGAATATGAATATGGGCCCTTTGATTTTAAATGTTAGTGTCATTTAGAAGGTTCTTATTGACAAAAACAAAATCCATGCAGATAGCTCTTTTCTGGAGTGTTTTGGCTTACCCATCACTTTAAAGCACATTTGGGGGGCTCTCTTTCTATTTGATCATTATGCATGACCTCCAGAGCCAATTAGCAGTTTTGTCCTTAGGAAAATTCCTCTTTTTCTCGCACTGTGGAGCTTCCCCTCAGTTTTCAGCAGCTGTCCTTCCCTGCTCAAATGGAAGAAATACCCATTTGTGCCATATAGAAAAGTAGATGCTAGATAAAAGAGTAAGAATATCCGTATATTTCTACATTAGTGTTACTTGTATGGGATTCTTTTGTGGATAAAGCTTTTCTTCAGAACTGAAAACATCCTTAGCAAATGACAAAAACTAATGCTGGTTTTCTACTATAGAGAGAAAGTTACACATTTTGCACATGTTAAGTGAAAAAATTTGTGAGAGGAAAAAAAGACTGGTTGAAAATTGACTTTCACGTATTTCCTGTGTGTGTAATGTGCATGCGCGCGCGCGCACACACACACACACACACACACACACACACAAATGTGTATATAAGTTTATTTTGAAATAACATCAGTTTTACTGAGAAGTGACAAGTCCAATACAAAGAAATTTTCTGAGAGTAAGGTGATACCAAGTTGCCACATCACCCCCAAATAGTTTAGTGTATAATTCCGATTAACAAGAATATTCTTCCTCGTTGCCACAGTACCACCATCAAAGTCAAGAAATTAACACTGATACATTACTACCATTTAATCCACAGAACCTATTGAAGTTTCACCCATTGTCTCAAAAGGATCCAGTTTAGGATAATGTGACATTGCAATGCTGTGATTCTTAAAGTTTCTGTCTGGCACAGTTCCTTAGTGTTTCCTTGCTTTTGTAACCCAGACACTGGTCAGCTATTTTGTAGACTGTTCTTCAGTTTAAGTATGTTTCCAGTTTCCTCAATATTAGATTTAGATTTTGCAATTGTGGTGTGAATATTACAGAAGAGATGTTATGTTTTTTGTACCCTGTTCCAGGATATTACATAGCCCGCTGCTTCACTTTATTTATCTCAGTACTGGTGATGGAACTTTGATCTGTTGGTTAAGGTTATGTTTGTTAGGTTTCTCCATTGTAAAGTTACTCATTTCCCTTCATAATTTAATCACTATTTGTATGGAGATAATTTGAAACCATGCAAATATCTCATTTCTTACAAACTTTCACTCCCCTTGTTTTAACATTTATTCATGTTTCTTGACTGGATTATTGTGGTGGTTGACAAATGGTGATTTTTGAATTCTATCATTCATTCTGCATTTATTAGTTGTAGTCTACTGTAAGAAAAATCCTTCTATTCTCCCCATTTAATCACTTATTTATTTTTATTGGTATGAATTCATGGATTCCTGTTTTATCCAATGACTTATCATTTGCTAATATCATTACTTATTTTGATACTTATTTTGTCCCAGATTCGCCAGTGGGAGTTTATTCTGGCTTCTGTGTATTTTTAGCATGTTCCTTAATTCACTGAGGAGTTTCTTACTTTCTGGCACAAGAAGGCACATGGCTGTACTTTTTCTGCCCTGGCTTTTTCTCCAAGTGTCTCTGTTTCTTTTTTTAAAGGATGGCATTTAGAAACCATCATCTGGGTGTTAGATGTGTTTATTGTTGCTGGAGTGTCAATGCTCCGAGGTTCTCCTGGTAGACAGTGTTAGGGAGTATATGCATACATAAATTTACACTTATTTTGTATTTTTATATCTGTTAATGAGTAATGAAAACCTTGAATTTACACTGATACTACAATTCTGATCCAATACCATGAAGTTCATTTCAGTGTTCTGCCTTTCCATAAAGAAATCATATGTATAGTGAGTATAGGTTCCCTATACTAATATGACCTCCCCTGTATGTAAAACTTCCGCCTCCATGCCTCAGTACCACTGCTTCCTAAATAGGTACCTTCCTTATCCTGCTCAGGTTCCAACTATGCTCCAGGCTTCTGCCCACCATCTCTCCTAATCAACTAATCAACTTCCTAATCAACTTCCTAATCCCTTTTGGGCTCTAACACCACAGTACCATGTGTCATGCTGGGCCATTACAGTCCTATCACTCCCTCATCAACTCCTACCTTACTAGGAGAGAAGGAGGCAAGGAGAGAAAGACAAAATTTATTCATATATAGAATATATTCCATGACCTTTTTAAAAAATTTAAATTAAAATTAACTAATATACGTGCAGTATTGATTTCAGAAGTAGAAGTCAGTGATTCATCACTTACCTGTAATACCCGGTGCACATCACAAGTGCCCACCTTAATACACATCACTCATCTCCCACCCACTTCCCTCCATGAACCCTCAGTTCTCTAATGTTAAGAGTCTTTCATGGTTTGTTTCTCTTTCTTCTCTCCTCCCTTTCATCCTGTTCATCTGTTTTTTTCTTAAATTCTACATATGCATGAAATCATATGATATTTCTCTTTCTCTGATAGACTTATTTTGCTTACCGTAATATATTCTAGCTCCACCCACATTATTGCAAATGGCAGGATTTCATTCTTTTTGTTGGCTGAGTGATATTCCATTGTGTGTGTGTGTGTGTGTGTGTGTGTGTGTGTGTGTATACAGACACACACGTACATCCTACATCTTCTTTATCCATTCATCAGTCAATGGACAGCTGACAGATGCATGAAAAGATGTCCAACATCACTCATCATCAGGGAAATACAAATCAAAACCATGATAAGATAGTACCTCACATCTGTCAGATTGGCTAAAATTAACAACACAAGAAACACCACAGGTGTTGGCGAGGCTGCAGAGAAAGGGCAATCCTCTTGCATTGCTGGCAGGAATGCAAACTGGTGCAGTCACTCTAGAGAACAGTATGGGGGTTCCTCAAAGTGCTAAAAATAGACCTATCCATAACCTTTTAGTGAACTGTTAACATTCTTAATTCTGAGTGTTCTCTTTTACTCTACAAAGATGACAAATTTAGGAAGCTGATGCAATTTTAACTCATGTCAATCATATGATTACATTTTCCATAGTAAATTCAGTAAATGTAATCTCCTACAGATACATTTATTCATTCCCAGCTTCGAAGTCTGTTTTCAACTAACTTCATGAAATACTTGGGTTTTCATCTTTGTGACAAAATAAAGATGTTGTTGATTTATCCCATTCAGTATAGAGTTTCACTCATGTTTCTGATACTTTTGAATGGTAGGGCTGTTGGAAAGCCATAGCCGTTTCTACATGAAGTCTATTATCTGAAGAGACAGTAACATTTCTCTCAATTTTAGAAATTGTGAAAAAAATCCCACTCTTCCTTCCGGCTCCAATCCAAAAAACTAATATCTCTGTCCCTTGATAAATCAAAAGGAAGATCTGGGGATCAATGGCATTTTGGGTATGAATACGTATTTATTATTCTTTGTAATTTTTTGTTATTTCCAAGCATAGGTAATCTATTTGCTTTTCAAAAGAATCTTAACATATGTTAATTCCACATATAATACAAAAATGATTCCTATAACAGAATATTTTTTAAGATAGGGATACAATTTTAAATATTTTAACTGAATTTATAATTTTTTATTAATGTCATATATAGTACATAATTTAATATACCACATTATATGTTTTATATATAAATATATAAGAATATCATATATGCAATGGAAAATCAACAAAAAAAGGTGAGGAAATAGTTTAAATCAGGTATTTAAAAAAGGGAGAAGATGGCACAAAAACATAGATCAATGGAACAGAATAGAGAACTCAGAAATGGACCCACAAACATATAGCCAACTAATCTAATCCTGACAAAGCAGGAAGGAATATCCAATGGAATAAAGACCATCTCTTCAGCAAGTGGTGCTGGGAAAACTGGACAGCAACATGCAGAAGAATGAACCTGGACCACTTTCTTACACCATACACAAAAATAAACTCAAAATGGATGAAAGACCTCAATGTAAGACAGGAAGCCATCAAAATCCTCGAGGAGAAAGCAGGCAAAAACCTCTTTGATCTTGCCCGCAGCAACTTCTTACTCAACATGTCTCCAGAGGCAAGGGAAACCAAAGCAAAGATGAACTACTGGGACCTCATCAAAATAAAAAGCTTCTGCACAGAGAAGGAAACAATCAGCAAAACTAAAAGGCAACCAACAGAATGGGAGAAGATATTTGCAAATGACATATCAGATAAAGGGTTAGTATCCCAAATATATAAAGAACTTATCAAACTCAACACCAAAAAACAAATCATTCAGTGAAGAAATGGGAAAAAGGCATGAATAGACACTTCTCCCAAGAAGACATCCAGATGGCCAACCAACACATGAAAAAATGCTCCACATCACTCATCATCAGGGAAATACAAATCAAAACCACAATGAGATACCACCTCACACCTGTCAGAATGGCTAACTTAACAACTCAGGCAGCAGCAGATATTGGCGAGGATGCGGAGAAAGAGTATCTCTTTTGCACTGCTGGTGGGAATGCAAGCTGGTGCAGCCACTCTGGAAAACAGTATGGAGGTTTCTCAAAAAATTAGAAATAAAACTACCCTATAACCCAGCAATTGCACTACTAGGTATTTATCCAAGGGATACAGGTATGCTGTTTCAAAGGGGCACATGCACCCCAATGTTTACAGCAGCACTATCAACAATAGCCAAAGTATGGAAAGAGCCCAAATGTCCATTGATGGATGAATGGATAAAAAAGATGTACATATATATAATGGAGTATTACTTGGAAATCAAAAAGAATGAAATCTTGCCATTTGCAACTATGGGGATGGAACTGGAGGGTATTATGCTAAGCGAAATTAGTCAGAGAAAGACAAATATCATAGGACTTCACTCATATGAGGACTTTAAGACACAGAACAGATGAACATAAGGGAAGGGAAGCAAAAATAATATAAAAACAGGGAGAGGGACAAAACATAAGAGACTCTTAAATATGGAGAACAAATTGAGGGTTACTGGAGGGGTTGTGGGAGGGAGGATGGGCTAAATGGATAAGGGGCACTAAGGAATCTACTCCTGAAATCATTGTTGCCCTATATGCTAACCAATTTTGATGTCAATTAAAAAAAATAAAAAAAGAAATTATATTAAAAAATAATTATGTTGAATGAAAGACTAAAAATAAAGGCAAATGCTAGATATAAAATAAAAATAATAAATAATAAAAAAATAAGGGAGAAGAGTTCAGGAGAGTTTAGCTGTTTAGTTTCTGTTGGAAAATTAGGTGATGCTTGGAGGCCAATGAAAATGCAAATTTAGTTGAGCAGTATGGAGAAAAGCCACATTCTGGGAGATAGGTCAAGGTGGGAGACATAAAGATTGAACCTGGTCCAGGTACTCCTCAAGCTTCAGGCAACAGTTCCAATGCCATTTCTTACAGGTAGCCTCACCTGAGCCCCCTGCTGGCCATTGCTTCCTTAGCACCCTGCACTCTTTTTACCATATCACTTACTGGATATTTATTTATTACCTTAATTCTGATTTTCCTGTAAGTATAGGGCAAGGACCATATCTTTACTCATAAAGCATATAACACAGTGCTTGTCAGATGACAGGTGCTGAGTAAATTAATTTTAGCCTGAAAGCAAGAGAAGAATAGTTTGAGAGAGCAGCATGGTTATATATTCAACAATAATGAAATAACCCAGAAAAAGGCTTGGTTAATTTCCTCCATAAGTTCTTCTAGATAAGATAAAAGGGAGAATGGATGGGAAAAAAGTTCCCAAATCAAGCAATGAACTTAAACAAACAAAACTTGAGAACTGCCAGGGGTATTGTAATAGTGTTGTATGATGACAGATGGTAGCTACACTTGTGAACACAACATTACATACAAACTTGCCGAATCACTATGTTGCACACCTGAAACTAATGTAACATTGTGTGTCACCTACTTAAAAGAGCACTGTGGAATCAGATCACGTTGGTTTGAATTCACACTACACTTCTTAGATCTGGGATCTTGTGTTCTAACTCGTGTAAACTTCAGTGTCCCCATCTTTAAAATGACGAACATAATGATCTAATGGCAAGACCATCAGTAGGTTTAAATATGTGCAAAGCTTACATATATATAGAAAATTCTCAACAAATGCTCAGTGTTCTTAAGCCTGCCTCACTTTTCTAATCTCTGTTCTTCATTTGGTTTAAAATGATTGAATTTAGTACAAGAAAGTAAGTCCTCCAAATGGTACTGATGAGCAGTACACAGAAGCTTTCATATTTTGGACTTCTTAGAAAGGGAGGTGTGAGGTGCTAGAGGAAAAGAACACGGTCTCGTCTTCCGGTTTATCTCATGTCTGGCACACACTGTGTACTACATGTGGAATTTTGTCACCAAATAGACAATAAATATGAAAATATCCATCTTTCTATTTTTTTTTAACTTCCGGCCTCTTTTTTTCGTAAGTGTTCTTTCATTCCATTTTTTTCAGAAAAATTAAACCAGAATGCAAGAGTGCAGTTCCTGATGAAAAATTGAGATTAGTATGAAATTAAAAGTTTGAAGGACTTAAATCTGAAGTACTGAAATAAGCCAGCTACGAGGTGGTTGTTAGGTCTGCACTTTCGACATTGCTTGTCAGCTCTAGTTCTGATCTGTTACATAACCATGGTGCAATTACCCTATCTACCACCTAACCCTCACGGTCTCGCTCGATTATTAGAGAGCTCAGGTGTCATTTTTAAAAAATTGAAAAACAAATTGGTTTTGCATCTCGGCCCTGCCACCACCAAAAGGCAGTCTGCATGCCTTTCGTTAGTAGAACTGTGTGTATAATTTACACATAAAGCTCTCATAGAGTTATCATCCTAGACAGTATGCCTGGGGATAATGTGGAAATTATGTTCTTTTGTGTAACTGGGAAGGTCTCCAAGATGAGTGCCATTTCTTGGAACTGCAGAATTCTTTTCTCACATGAGCTACATGACAGAGGAGTGTTACACAGCTCACCCATGGATGCTGGCAGCCAAGTGACACCCAAACAGAGTTCCGAGTCTGCATTATGTAATTGGAAATCCCTGCAGTGCAATAACTTTTCAATGTGCACAATGATCTAAATTAATGTCTCACTTCTACTCAGGGAGAACTAGGCTGCCAACGATTTCATTTTTTTTTTTCTCCCTCTCAGTTGAGAGATACAATTTGTCTTAGAGGCAATTGTAATGGATGCTTCCGTGTGTCTGGTTTGCAAAATGAAGGTATGTTTTGTGCTATCCTTTTTGCTTTTCTGCTTAATCCTTTGATATGTGTGGGCTTCATTTCAGTGCTGTGCGTGTGTATGTGTGTGTATTTCTGCATTCAGTTGGTGTGTGGTACTATAAGGTGTCTTGACTATTGTGTGTCACTTTTATGTATTAGGTATGGTTGAATAGTGGCCAAAATATGGGAGGTACTTTTGCAGCAGCTAGTCTTTGGGGGAGATTCTAAAGATGATGCCATTGCTTATTTTAGAATTACTACTGTTAGTAGAGTCTGTTTCCTCTGACTCTTTTCCTTTCTGGGATGTGTTTGTCTGTCTGTCTTTCGGCTTCATTTCAAAGATATTACTGCTCTTTGATCTAATTTTTCCTAAGTGATTGCTAATCAGTGGCATTTTCACACTAAAAAGAGTATTTCAATGGACCTTATTTCTTTTGGTTCATTCTCAGTCCATGTTTTACCGAAATACAGGACCAGGCTTTCACCAAAGGGAGGTGGTTCTGATTATTTAGAAATTGGCATTTCTAAATGGCATACCCACCATTAGCCTTTCAAGAGAACGTTTCAAGAGAAAAATGTCTTTACATGAAAAACAGGCCTGTGCAATCAAAGAGAAGAATACATGCATTATGGAAAACCAAGCTCTTGCTCTATCACTTATAAGCACATCCAGCCCAACTGCCCTAATCTAAGCTTTCACATTCTCTTTCTTGAACGCCAGCAGCAGTCACCTAACTGTTTTCTCCACAACCACTCTGATCCCCGCTAAACTGATTATACACATAATTCATATTGGATCCTGTCAACCTCTTCCTCTTCTCAAAACCACTCACGTACCCAGGCTTAACATTCTTCAGTGGTTTTCCTTTGCGGGTAGGATAAGAAAACAGTCTTACCCACGCTTTCAGGGAGTGGCTCAGTCCACCAGACTCATCCATGCCCTCCCGGCTGCTGCTTCTCTGAGGTCCAGTCTCACTGGCCTTCCCTTAGGCCCGAAAGGGGCCAAGTTCCTTCCTACCGGTACCCAGATCGTAAATCTTGTAACACAGTAGCTTACACTTCTACACTTCTTATCCTGTTAAGTCCACTCTTTCTTCAGATATTAACTCAATTTTCACTTCCTCAGGGAAGCTTTCCCCATTGACATAATTTGTTCATTTCCTTTTAATGACCTACTCCCATTAGGGCTAGATTTTCCTCCTGTATAGTAGTTTTTACAGTTGTAATTTTATATTCATTTTGTGGAGTGATTGTGATTAATATCCATCTTTTTTTTAAAAAAAAAGTTTATTTTGAGAGCGTGAGAGCACAAGCAAGGGAGGGGCAGAGAGATTGGGAGAGAGAGAGAATCCCAAGGAGGCTCTACACTGGCCAGGGCACAGGGCCTGTTGTGGGGTTCAGACTCATGGAACTGTGAGATCACGACCTGAGCTAAAATCAAAAGTCAGACGCACAACTGACTGAGCCATCCAGGGGCCCCATGTCAATCTTTCTTAAAATAGGAAAGCAGAGGTATTTTTGCTTGACTTTGTATCCCACCACCAAATACAATACCTAGAATGTCATAGGGGGCTCTATAAATACCTTTTTTTTTTTTTTTTTTTTTTTTTTTAAATAAGTGAAGAGGGGGCACCTGGGTGGCTCAGTCAGTTGAGTGTTCGACTTCGGCTCAGGTCATGATCTCGTGGGTTTGAGCCCTATGTCGGGCTCTGTGCTGACAGCTCAGAGCCTGGAGCCTGCTTCAGATTCTGTGTCTCCCTCTCTCTCTGCCCCTCCCCTGCTCATGCTCTGTCTCTCTTGCTCTCAAAAATAAATATTAAAATAAATAAATGAAGAAATAAAAACTACAAGGCAAGAATTTGAAAAAAAAACTTTACTAAGTCTATTGTAATCATTTAAGATTAGAAAATACAGGGGCGCCTGGGTGGCTCAGTTGGTTAAGCATCCGACTTTGGCTCAGGTCATGATCTCACGGTCCGTGAGTTCGAGCCCCGCATCGGCTCTGTGCTGACAGCTCAGAGCCTGGAGCCTGTTTCAGATTCTGTGTCTCCCTCTCTCTCTGCCCCTCCCCTGTTCATGCTCTGTCTCTCTCTGTCTCAAAAATAAATAAACATTAAAAAAAAATTTAAAGATTAGAAAATACAGTTGTTAAGCTATTAGAGTGTGTTAGAACTTTTTTTGGTGAGTTGATCTTGGTTATCAAGTTCACTAGCTACACTTGAAAGCAAGATCACTTAAATTTCATCTGAATGGACTTTATAGGGCAAGTGCCCCAACTCATGAAAGAAAGTGAATCTGGGTTGCATTCCTATCTCCTTGGTGTTTATAAATAGAATTTGGAAAGTGGTCGGCATGTCTGAAATGCCCATATGAGGAAATATATAATCATATTGAAACAGCAGACATGTTTTAGTTCTTACTATGTGGCAGACAGTGTACTAAGCTCTAAACCTTTGATCACTCATTTATATCCCTAAGTCTTCTGAGGCCTTGGTACGACTGTTAACTGCTTTTCGTAACCGAAGAAACAGAAACACATTATGTACCCACGCTCACAAAATTAGCGGACTTTGGGAGGTTTGTAGGATTCAAGACCCCAGCTCCCATACTGCCTTATTAAATGTAACATTATTGCGGCATCTGGGTGGCTCAGTCGGTTAAGCCTATGACTGTGGCTCAGATCATGATCTCATGGTTTGTGAGTTCGAGCCCCGCTTTGGGCTCTGTGCTGACACCTGAGAGCCTGTAGCCTGCTTCAGATTCTGTGTCTCCCTCTCTCCCTCCCTCCTTGTCTCTCTCTCCCTCTCTCTCTGCCCTTCTCCTGCTTGTGCTCTCTCTCTTGCTCTCTCAAAAATAAATAAACATTAAAAAAAAATAACACTATTAACATCTATGTGTTCCGTCTAGCAAGTAGGAGATGAACATTTTGTGTTTTGCCTGAGAAGCAGGAGTAGGAGATGTAAATGAATCTTTAAGAATAGGTACAGATGTTTTGCTGCTTCCCCAGTATAAATAGCATCTGTATTGTATTTTTAAAAACATATGAAATAAAAATTAAAATGATAGCCTATTTTATTCTTGCTACTCACTTTTACAACGTTTTGTATTGTTTGAATTTGTACGCTGCAATCTTAGCATGGTCTTTCGCATTAAAATTCAGGTATTATTAGTCATAGTGCTATCTTACATTTATGTGGCATTTTACAGTATATTAGGTATTTTCATTTAGATGCTGAATTTAATTTTCCCAAATACCACCTAAAACAGGAATGGTGATCTCCATTGTAAAGATGTGAAGGTGAGAATTCAGCTCTCAAGCGTAGAGTGGATGGCTAAGTCGGGAGAGGTCAGGGCTGGCATCCACATCTTCTGACCCCAAGAGCACTCACCAGCAGCCTTATCATAGAGCCTTTCACGTACCTGCCCCCAAATCCCAGGATTATCTGCTCCTGTGATAGGTGTCTTTATCAACAGGACCTGAGTGCTGTTCAACATACACTGAAATTCTTTGCTGCATTGTGTTCTCTTTTGTTCCATCTATCTGTAAAATTTAAGTGAAATTCATTAGACGTGATTTGTTTTATGGAAAAGAGAAAAACTAAAGTGTTTTATTTTTTTATTTAAAAAGTTTACCTGTCAAGTTATACACATACACATATTTACGTTATATATACTTTATATGTAAGCGTTAGTAATTATTTTATGACTGCAACAGAAGTGTGATGGATAGCGTTTTCCTTAGAGCTCAGTAGTATCATGATTTCTAGTAAAAAAAATGGTCTCGGGGCATCTGGGTGGCTCAGTCAGTTGAGCATCCGACTTCGGCCCAGGTCATGATCTCACAGTTAGTGAGTTCGAGTCCTGTGTTGGGCTCTGTGCTGACAGCTCAGAGCCTGGAGTCTGCTTCGGATTCTGTGTCTCCCTCTCTCTCTGACCCTCTCCCACTGGTGCTTTCTCTCTCTCGAAATTAATAAACGTTAAAAAAATTTTTAAAAATAGTCTTAAACTAAGCTTGGCCCTACTGGGAAAAACAACACAAAATGTTTAAATATATGGTAAAACAATTAAAATGGCATTTTTGTGATAGGTCATATTATCAAGGCACAAATGGTGACATTTTTTAATGTCATAATTATTGTCTTTAATTTTCTGAAAGTCTAGTTTTGAAAAGCTTTCTTTTTTATCTTGCTCTGTTTATACCAAAAGATTAAAAATTTCTTCAGTATAACATTAGCACAAGAAATTAGTGACAACAGCGTAGCCTGCCTGAACTCAAGACTTCTAAAGGTTTACATTGAAGACCTTAGAGGGTGCAATGAAATTCTACCAGCATATACCAAAGGGCAGTGCAAATAAACTCAGAACAGACTTCTTCAAGGTTGTTTTTTTTCTTATTTGAATAGCCCAAAGTATAATGTGATTTAGATTTCCCATCAAGTTTTGATTCATTTCTGTAGTGTATTATATTGCTATGCTACCACATTGCCTTCCATTGTGGCTAGGAAGATGGGATTTTTACGAGCAGGCAGAAATAGAATAAAGAAACAATTCAATATTTTTTCCATTCATGCATCCCTAGATGTAAACTGACAAGGTCAGCCAGGAGTTGTATCAGTAGTTACAATTGGTTATCTAAAATCAAAATTACAGGACACGATGTTCTTAAGTCCCAGTTGAAAGCTCAAATGTTGCAATCGATGTTTGTTTCATTTTGCAAAATACTGCAGTTCCTTTTTAACAGTTTTGATCTTTATAAAGAAATTTCACTAGAGACCTAGACAACAGCATGTTGTTGGCCTCCTTCCTCAATGGAGCCGTAAACTTTATTATGTATCAAACTGTCCACAACTGTGGAAAGCCTTTGCTCTTTAGGGAAGGAGAAAACCCAGATGCTGAGAAGACACACAGCATATAATGGCAGTGAACATGAGCTCAGAAGACCTGGGATGGGTCCTAGGCCTGCCACTTGCTAGCCTTGAAATAGGCTCTCCCCTCCCCACCACCTCCCCGCCCCCCCCCCCCGAAAGTACAGTTAATGATGCCAAGCCTACCTAATTCCCAGAGATGATGGGGCCATGAGGTTCTGTAAGCGATAGTTCTGTGAAGCTTTATGCCAATGTCAGATGGTATCTCCATCATTATTATTCTTTACACAGGACTGACAAATTAACAATTCTTTTTTTTCTTGTTTCCTAATATCAGAGGGGATGGTTACTCAGTTGTAAAGCGAATGTTTCAGGAAGTGTAGATCTGGAAAAAACAGATAACAGCACATAAGTTTGGTCAGATCAGCGATGTTGTGATGGTATTTATGTACTTCCTCGCTATCTTTGTTTTTATCTCCACCCCATTGTAGTGCTTTAGATAGCAGAGGCTTTGAGAATGGATTACATTACTGAGGGTCAAGGTAAGCTTTATATACGATGGTGGCAATTAGTTGTTGGCCATGGCTGATTTCCTCATCATATCTCTCAGAAACTGTCAAGGGTGTTTACGATTTTGCTGATCATCAGATATGGATACCCAAACGCCTTGTGGTGGTCTGATTCTATTGCTATCATTATTAACACAAAATGTTAACATAACTCTTTTTGAGTTAGAAAACATAAAAGCCAACCTCACTGAGGGCTGGTAGTGGTGGTGGAATAAACTAGTAACAAGAGGCATCTAATTTTGCTGTTTTTTGCTCTTAAAACTCACTTGGTATCATAGTTAAGAACACACTTGGTCTATATTTCTTATCTCCACACACGGATCAAGACCCCTTGCATTCTTTTCCTTTTTCTTTTCTTTCTTTTTTTTTTAAGATTGACATATTTTTCGAGTACATAATGCATTCAAATGATTCGAAAATCATAAAGTATACAATACACAGGAAAAGTCATGCTTGGTTTCCTGCCTACATGCTTAATTCACACACATCCTTCCCCGCCATGGATATGAACAAGATAACCCAGGTATAAGTTTCTTGTGTACATTCACAGAAATAATTTTTTATGCTTATAACCCCATGCAAATATATAACTATACATTGTTTTTCTTAAACACACAGTGTCTTAATACACAGAGTTTGGCACCCTTATTTTTACTTAATAATGCATGCTTACTTTTTGAGGTAGTTCTCACTGCTGTGATTATGTGTATGAAATTATACCTTTGAAGGGCTAGACCTCAGGATATACTTCTATAATTTTTTATAGTTTTCCTCAGTGAATTTGGGAAAAGCAAAGTAACTGGTTCTTCCAGAAGCTGAGCAAAAAACTGAAAAGAGACATTATCTTGATGTTTTAAGGATGGTGTTTATATCCTTTGGTTATGGTATATGGTGTTTGAATCTCTTGGACATCCATTAAGTGTCTTTCCTATTTTCTAAAGAAAATGATATGTATGAATATGTTTATATCTCCTCCAACTCAACACAATGTAGGTGTAGTAATCTGATGTTCAAAAAAAAAAAAAATCACAAAGATCTAATCAAATTTGCCTATAAGCTATATCTAAGAAAAGTCCAGGGCAAAGTTGATGTTCATCATAGAGCTTGAATACCTAGGCATAGCCTGCTTAGAACAGAACCTTCTCTGTTGTAAGTATGTGTTCTGTGAAGAGAAATCATAAGGTTTCTCTATGCTGGTCCTAATGTACCCAGCACATTAGCACGTTTTCAGCAGAGTTTCGCATAGTTTCCTTTCACTAAGTACAAAAATTTAAAGTTTAAATACAGTTTATAAAATTCAGAATTTTTAATCCTAACATTAAAAGTATATTATAATTAAATTATTTAATATTTTTGAAATACTTAATCTGCTAGAAAAATCACATATTGGTCCTGAATACTGTTTCAGATGGTTTTTAGTTATGTAAATTATTTCTCTCCTGACTGTGTAATTACATGATGGACTGGTTTCTAGGGTATCATATACTTAATGTGAGTTTCTAAAAATGCTTTAATCATATAATTGCTAGTTTATCAAGTAGAAAATATAGGTCTGAGAACACTATCATTATGTCATTATTCTCTACAAAAGACTGTGAAACACACTGAAGAGGCCATTATGAGGCAAATAACAGTTTTCTGTCGTGTCTAAATTTGCAAGGATTAAAAAAAAAAAAACAGCAAAGGAAATGTCTAAAGGTAAAGAGTTTAAAATCTACCAGGCAATTTATCTTGGGTCTCTCTCTCTGGAAAATCAGTGCAGACAAAGGAAGTGAATTGGTAATACTTAGGTCAGGAAAGCTAGTAGATTATCTAATGCCAGGAGTGATGCTAATATTTAATAATTGATTCACTAAATTCCATGTAGAAAGTCTAAAGGAAATTAAATAAACCTGAGACTTGGCGTTTGCGTTAGAATCTAGCTGCACTCTTCTTGTGCTTGTTTTATGAAGTGTACCATGTTCAAGTGGGATTGCAATAGATAATGATTTATATTCATTGGGTTTATACCCAGGAGGAAACCAGACTTGTAATCTGGAATGGCTAAGTGGTTAAATTCAAATCTAATTTTATAGAACTCAAAGATAAAAAAAAAAATTCTTTTTTGACTCAGGAGGCGTCATGGGTCAGAAAATTTATTTTCAGCAAAGTCTAGTAAAGTCCAAAGTAAAATACTCCATTGGTGGGTTTAGTATGAGAAGGCAAGACCCTTAAAAAGTCTCTCTCTTTCTGTCGATGTGTATTTGTTACATACACACGCAAATATACACTCAGACACATACATATACACATATCCTTGCTCTCCCACTTAAAATGGTGACAGCTAGGGCTCTGAGCAAGAGGAAAACCAAAGCCAGGATGTTAGCTTTATAAGTAAACGGGGAAGGTTGAAGTGATGCTGTAACCTGAAAATCAGATGGTTATTCTGTTAGTGTCGATTCTGCTGTTGAATCTGCTTCATGATTAATACAACCAGTTGATTTGTATTTTCATGCAATAAAAGCATTTTTTCTCCCATAATCATGTTTTGTTTTTTTTTTTTTTTTGAGAGAGAGAGAGAGAGGGGCCACAAGTGAGTGAGGGGCAGAAAGAGAGAGAGAGAGAGAAGCGGGGCTCATGTTTTATCCCAAGCGGAGCTCCAGATCAGGAACCATGAGATCATGATCTTGGCGGATCATCAGGTGGATGCTTAACTGACTGAGCCATTCAGGTGCCCTACAGTCATGGTTTTAAAAAGATTGTTAAATCACGGTTACATTTTGCTGTTTAATCTTTTGCTTTCCCTTCATCTGTTAAAAAGCAACAAAAACTAATATTTTTTTTAAATGATGAGTTTTAAAAGATCATAGGTTGCTGAACTGATTGAAAACTGATTCATTGCTAATCATTCTGGTCTTTCAAGGAAACCTGAAACTTGACTAGGTCTTTTGGTGATTCTATGCTTATGCCACTAGCTAGCATGGAGCAGCCCTGGAGTCAGAATGTGTTGACCCAGAATGTGTCAGAATGTGTGGGTTTGAATCCTGGCCCTGCCACTTACGTCTCCGTGACTGATCAAATTTCGTGGCCTCTCTGTACTTCTGTTTCCCTTTTTGTAGAACTGAGATGGTAATAATAAGTACTTCACAGAAGATTAAAGGCCATTCTCTGTGCTGCCCTTTTAACTCAGTGTGGGGCATGTGGTCCACAATGAGTGAATGTTAGCTCTTGGTTTTCCTCCTGATAACCCCTCCTGTTCTCCAGGTTTGTGGCTCTCTCCCTCCTGTACCTTCTTCACATGTCTATGATTACCTTTTTCAACAAAATAGTCGATACTCAAGATAGAATCAGAATTTGTTTAAAAAGTGTCTCTGCCACTTAATAGCTAGCTGGGCAATCTTAAGAAAGTTTCCTTAATTTTTGAGCCTAATTTTTCTCATTTGTAGGACTCTCTTTTCTTGAGTGAATCAAATGACATTTTAAATGTGAAAATACATTAAAACCTGCAAATTAGTAGAGATTATGGTTAGAAATGTGAGCTATAGAAAGGCAGAGATACTGTCTTTGTTTATTTCTTTTTTGGAACAGAAGTAATTTTCCTATTTGAACAGATCTTTATTTTGGAAAACTGGAAAATCCAGAAAATCGAGAAGAAAAAAAGCCTATATTTCATCCACTTAGAGATACTGTTAACATCTTGATGTAATCATTTAAGTTTTACTGGAAATACATTTTGATATCCATTATGTCTTACTTTAATGTTTGCGTATTGCTAGTGTACCAACAAGCCATGTTTCTTTAAGTCACTGTTGTCAATTTCTTTGTAGAGTAAATAGACTTACTCTATTTGTACAAGGCAAAGTTTTTCCTGCTTTATTTGTATGTTTTGTGTGTCTTGTAGCATAACATATGCACAGTCTTTACTTTGCACTTTGGGAGGTGAAAAGTTTTAGACGCTAAAAACTGTCACAAGAAGTCATTTTTAGCTTTACTTTAATCATAAAATCAAGTACCTTTTTACTCTGCTGCATTATAAACAATCAAAATGTTCTGCCCATAGGTATATTTGTTGGTATGTCCTAACTGCAGCAAAATTTGTTATGAAAATTTGAGGTGGAGGAAAGGAAGTTGACGAAACCCTCAGCTTCAAGAATGCAGAAATTTGAAACACCCATGGACTAGCATAATCTGAAACCAATAATCAGTAAAGCTACTGTATAGACCGATATTAATTTTGAATCTACAGATGGTCAAAATGGGTGCAGATGCACATACTTTGAAATAATTTAAGTTGGTTAAATCATAGTTTGTTATCAAAATGTCATAGCATGTACAACTAGTTAAGGATAATTAAAAAAAACCACATAAGTTGTAGTATAATTTTTGCCAACCACTTCACTCCATTACCAAGTAACCAAAATACTGTATGAGAACGTAGAGAGAAAAAAATAAGAAAAAACCTAGACAATGTTTGATAAGGTACCAAAAAAAAAAAAAAAAAAAAAAAAACTTCAAAGAAGCAGGATTATAGACATGGAAAAAAACAAAAAACAAAAAAACAATGCAAAAATCCCTATACAGTTAAAAGAGGTCCTCAGTTAAAAAGAAGGCTGGAAGACCAGGTTTGAGGCAGCAGCGTCCATAGACATGCATATCAGTGAAGTCTGTCAGAACTTAATTTGGGTGGTCACATGAGCTTACTGTGAATACACTTAATGTTTTCATTTGCGAAATATCAGTTGCTATGTGCTGGAACATCCGCTAGGACCTTGAGATGTAAAAACAAAAGACAAAGTTTTTGCCCTCCAGCTAACAGTGTAATGATGAAGACAGGTACATAGATAATTAAAACATAACGGGGCAAAAGCAGTGATGGTGTTGGGCGCAGGTTATTATGACATCCAAGGGGAAGTCAGTGTAGGAGGTAGGGGAGGGGATGACAGTTTCAGGGAAGGATTCCTGGGGAGGTGACATGGAATTGTGCGACTGTGGGGGCAATAGGCAGAGTGGAGGGTGAGAGAGGTATAAACCAAGCCCTGGAAGTGACAGACTGCAGACTGCTTGCTTGTGTTAGGGCTGTGCTGTGGCTGCACAATCTCTGAGATGGGAAGACCGGCCGGGTCGGCCGGGAGTAGACACTGTGCAGGAGCACGGTGGCTATGTGGAGATGCTGGGACTTTATTCTGGAGGGGGAGGGGAAAGTCATTTTAGAGTTTTAAACCTGCAACTTACATTTTTAAATTTGTATTTATTTATTTATTTTGAGAGAGAATGAGTGAGTGGGAGAGGGGCAGAGAGAGAATCCCAAGCAGGCTCCACACTGTCCACGTAGAGCCTGGTGGCGGGGGGGCTTGAACCCACCAACCGTGAAATCATGACCTGAGCTGAAGTCAAGAGTTGGATGTTCAATGGACTGAGCCACCCAGGCGCCCCCAAACCTGCACCTTATGTCTTAGAGAGGTTATCCTGCTATCTCTATAGAGGGTGGAATTGAGGGACATGATACATGAAACGGAGAGAATGCTTATTTTCTAGGGCAATCTAGAATCTCCTCATGGAAAATCTTCAGAAAATTAAGAGCAGAGTCTAAAACTAGTCTTGTCCTTTTTGTATGATAATGTTTTCCTTCCCTGTAGATAGAGAAACTTATAGGGGGCAGGGCAGGGAGAGGGGAAAAGAGTAGTAGGGGAAGTAATGAGGCTTTGCTCCCAGCCTTCACCTGCAATCAAGGAAAAATGGACACTGTGCTCCTTGGGGGCCACAGAGGTGAAAAAAATTACCGCTGGAGCTTTTTTAGAGGCAAAATTTTGATTTGGGTAACTTATTTAGAGGTCACTAATTTAATTGATATGGTAATCCAGTCTTTACTTTTTATCATTTATGTTTCCAGTATCTATAGTGAAGAGCTAAAAAGGATAAATGTACAGAGTGGTAAAATTAAGGTAGAAGAGTGTAAGATAAGAAACACTTTTTTTTTCACTGCCCACAAAGAATCGTAAACTATCCTATTGGCAAAAAAAAAAAAAAAAAAAAAAAAAAAAAAAAAAAAAAGTAGTTGCATTAAGAGCAAGTATGAATCCTGTTACTAACAGTTCATTATAAACAAACCAATTTATGCAGAGTCCTCACTTACATGAGATAAACATATACAATTCTGTATCTTTCTCATTACCCATTTCAATGGTCATGACAAAGTCTCCTCCTCCTCTCTCCTCCCCTCTCCCCATCATTCCTCTGGTTTTGTGCAGGCACAGACAGCCTCCACATACATCAGTGGTTGGGAACTGGCTTTAAACCAAGAACTGACTAATGATGAACAGTTATTTTACCACATAAAGCACTGCCACTAGTGTCCATTGCAGATTAGTGGCGGTGATGTTGTTTTATTGAGTATTGGAGTAAAGAAGGCAGAGGGAAATGTTCAAGTTTATATATGATACAGTCTTTTCTGGCCAGTAAAATCTGAGAGGAGAAAAAACCGCAGGCTCTGAGAGTGAGCAGAAAATGGCCACTAACTTTGATACAGACGAGGGTAAGTCTGTCTTGACGGAGAATAATTAGAACTTTATTTCAGAACTAATGGACAACTTATAGATGATTTTTTTTTCAAAAAAATTGGCTCAATGTTCTTTCATGACCAAAAGGAAATCCTAGAAGTTAGTAGAAAACCTCTTTGAGGTCAACCAAAATACTTTTATGAAGTTATTTTAAAAATGGAGTTTCAAAAACTACATGATAAGCTATATTTTGGAGGTTTTGCATCAGGAAAGCCAGTGAATTGCAGAGTATGAGGGGTCACTTCTTACAGCTCCAAGCAAGAAGCTCGAAGACATGTAAAGAAATTAGTAAAGATTGGAAAGGTCTAAATATTGGTGGTTCAAATTGAAACTATACATACATTGCTTAAATGTTTAGGTAAATTTATAATGATACATTGTGGTTAGATTATTTAAGGAATCCAGGACAACAAAACCTTCCTGTATAATGGATACAGACTTATAGTTTAGGGGTCAGAATGAATTGTATTAGAGTTTGAGCAAGTGACTTAAACTGAATTAGAATCTTTTTTTTTCTTGTAAAGTGAAAATAATGAATAGTGCCCTTCTCATAGGGTGAAGATTTAATAAAATATGTAAGCTGAGGTCAGTGGCTTGTACTTAACATTTAACTATAAGCTTAGCACATAGTAGGTACTTTATAGAATTGTAGCGGCCGTTGTTACTTCATTATTCTTATGTAATGTACCCCTGTGCAAAGGTGAGACAGGCACCTGAGCTAAATGGGCCACAGGTCAGGTTCAATAAACCATTTCTTAGGTATGCTCTTAAATGAGTCAGGGCAGACTAACGAATGTAATGAATTACTCCCAAATCTGAGTGGTTTAAGACAGCAAAGGTGGATTACTCAAGTTAGAGCAGAGTGTGGATGGCATGGTCTGGGAGTAGAAGAAGCTCTATTTTATGTAGTTATTTAAGGACATAATTCCTTTTGTCTAATGGCTCTACCATCCCCAAGGGCTTTGGAGTCCCCTTCTGGGACCTTGGCGTTGAAACAGCTGGTAAGGGAAGAAAGAAAAATGGAAAGTGTTGTGGGCCAGCCCCAGAGGCTCTGTACATTACTTCTGCCCATGGTTCATCACCTGGAACTTTCAATACATTGCCTGCTGTAACTGAATTGGAGGCTGGGAAAGGTGGTCTGGCTGTGGGCCCAGAAGGGAGAGAAAATATCTGTCCCAGGTTTCTTCCTGAGCTTTCGTTTACATGTCAACCAGGATAGAAAGTGGAAAGAAGAAATTGCGACAGTGTATTATGACATGCTCAAAATACGAAGCAAAGGGTTAACTGATTACATTAAGTGATAAAAATCCTAATCACTAACCTTGCATTCAATTGGAATAACATTGAATAAACTTCTCAGTTTATAAAATACAGTCATATCCTTTGGGGGGGGGGGGTAAGGCGCCATAACGAAAAGAACACGGTCTTTGAGAGAACACAGGCTTGGATTTAATTTGTGGCTCCCACACCTACCACCGGTGTGAGCTGAGGCTGATTAGTTACCTCTTTACGCTTTTAGTTCTCATCAGAAAAATGAAACGAATAATCCTTTCCTTGAGAAGTATGAGGGTTAAATGAATTATAATTTTAAAGCATCTACCTTAGTACCTACTCTGTTTTTTTTTTCAACGTTTATTTATTTTTTTTGGGACAGAGAGAGACAGAGCATGAACGGAGGAGGGGCAGAGAGAGAGGGAGACACAGAATCGGAAACAGGCTCCAGGCTCCGAGCCATCAGCCCAGAGCCCGACGCGGGGCTCGAACTCACGGACCGCGAGATCGTGACCTGGCTGAAGTCGGACGCTTAACCGACTGCGCCACCCAGGCGCCCCCCTACTCTGTTTTTAAAAAAAATAGTGACTATCATTTGACTGACTTACTCAATGCTTTTAAGATTTTAATAGCCCCAAGAAACTTAGACTCAGGCAAAATAAATGATTTGTTTGAGTTTAGCCAGAACTAAACTGACTTTTTCTGATTCCAAATCCCATGATCTTTATTTCACAAAGAACACATATCATAAATGTTTTAATTAACACGGAATAAAAGAATGTCAAGGCAAACACCTAAAATCTGTATGAAAATGTGTCTAACCGTGGCTTACTTTAAAAATTAAGGCAAGGGGCGCCTGGGTGGCGCAGTCGGTTAAGCGTCCGGCTTCAGCCAGGTCACGATCTCCCGGTCCGTGAGTTCAAGCCCCGCGTCGGGCTCTGGGCTGATGGCTCAGAGCCTGGAGCCTGTTTCCGATTCTGTGTCTCCCTCTCTCTCTGCCCCTCCCCCGTTGATGCTCTGTCTCTCTCTGTCCCAAAAATAAATAAACATTGAAAAAAAATTTTTTTAAAAAAATAAAAATTAAGGCAAATCTAAACTGAAGAAATGAAAGCATTAAAAAATTTCAGGTATTTACCCATCTTTTAAAATTCTATGTCCCACACTCCTTCCAGATAACAAGTTAATTTGTGTCTTCCCACTCAGACACACTTTCTACCTCTTGGGAATGAAATGCATAGTGAGATTCTTTGTAGTTCAACTGTAAGTCAAAGAGAGCCGATTTCTAGGAGTATCAAAACTGCCCAGCTGGAAACTCCAAGCTATCCTTAGTCAGTAACCCAGCGTAGATGTCTTTATAGATGTCTTACAGCCTTTCAAAGACAACTATTAGTATCTCTATGGAAATTACATTATTTCTGACCAGGCAGTATCTTTAAGGCCCCATGATTCTTAGTCTGGTTGGTGAGAGTTTTTTTTTTGTTTTTTGTTTTTTTTTAGGCATCACAGCTGTAAACATGCACTTAATTTATTCTACACCCTGTTTTACACTTTTTTTTTCTGCGAGCATTTTAAGTTATATTCACACCTATTCGTAAACTAATGCCTGCATAACTTCTCAGGCTTGCCCTTGTAGTTACTTTGTATACATTTTTCTCACCCACTTCTAACTTGGCTTCACACTTTTTTTTTTCTTAAATACTAGAGCTCATTAGTTTTAGCTCCTTTATATGCTGCCCATATCACTTCTTTTATGTGCAGTGAAATAGCCTGCTCTACCAAAAAGCAAAGTAGAAAATATTTCTGTTTGAAATCATTGCTGTATATACCATACTATTAAGAAATGGTAAAGATAAGATAAAGAGCTTATTTTTGGCAAGTTAAGATCTCAGCACACACACACACACACATACACAAAAAAAAAACCAACAAAAAACAAAAAACAAAAGCAAAAACAAAACCAAGCACCAGCTTATCCAATAAAAGTTTCAAATTGTCAGTTTTACATTTTAAATCTGCTTTGCTGTCACAGAAAATGGAGACATATATGTGGATATCCACACTGGTGCATGCGTATAAAAAAAACAAATGATCATTTAAAGCTGATCTTAGTCCTTTGAAATTTTGTTCTTGAGTAAAAAATAGCCTTCAGTCTCCTTTATTTGAATATTATGTTTCATTAGACTATGTACTTTTATCTGGCAGAAACAAGTTTATCCAGCCCAAATCTACTGATGTAGATTGAAAATGAGTTAAAGGGACCACAAAGGAAATGTATGCTGTTATTTCTAAACCAAATGCCTAAAATATGAGTGTTAGGGCCATTTATTAAATCTTTATCTTTACCACACAAGCACAGGAAAATTCAAGCTGTGTTTATTATGCATCTAGGGTTACTTTAAAAGTACTTAACCAATATAGCACAGGAAACAACTAATCATGGCAGACACATGTTCCTTTGCTATATACTCTTCTGGTGGATACTGTTAGATCTTTGTCAACATAAAGAAACACAGCAACACGTTTGCCAGCAGGTTATTTTCTTTCTACGTCACCAAACCATAGCTTCACATGATCTTCAGTAGAATGAGTAGTTTTACAAATAAAGTCTTGTTCATTGTAATGAATACAAGCTGCTTTAACAAAAACTATTGCCACATCCACTCCTGGCTGAAATAGTCATAATTCTTTTAGAGTGGCATAATTTATGGGGCCATTATTAGACTGGCTTGTGTGAAGAGGCAATCATAATTTGAGAGCTATAAAGGTCTGGAACAGGGATGTTTTCAAAGTATGAGATAGGACTAAAATGTACTGACTCCTGTTCAGTTATATCTGCAGAACACCCTGGTTCTCGTGACTTTATACTTATAGATTACAAATTTTTTGGAACCCTGATGCTATAATCACATATGTATTGCATATATAATGTATGTATTGAATTACATATATTATTTTTTAAATGATTTTTTAAAGTTTATTTTGAGAGAGAGAGAGAGAGAGCACGAGTGGGGTGGGGGCAGAGAGAGAGAGAGAATCCCAAACAGGCTCCAAGCATCTGATGCAGGGCTCGAACCCACGAACCGTGAGATCATGACCTGAGCTGAAACAAAGAGTCAGATGCTTAACCAACTGAGCCACCCAGGTGCCCCATGAATTAGATATATATATGTATTTTTTAAATTTTTAAAACATCTTTATTTATCTTTGAGAGACAGAGCACAAGCAGGGGCAAACAGAGAGAGAGGGAGACATAGAATCTGAAGCAGGCTCCAGGCTCCGAGCTGTCAGCACAGAGCCTGATGTGGGGCTTGAACTCACAAACAGTGAGATCATGATCTGAGCCGAAGTCAGATGCCCAACCAACTGAGCCACCCAGGCACCCCGAATTAGATATATTTTATATGATTTTCTAATACATATTCATATTATTTACACTATAACATACATAATTATACATTATATGTTATTTAAGTATAATATATAAAATAACCATATACTTACAATGTATAATTATAATGTGTAATTATGTAAACATATATAGTTATGTAGTTTTGTGACATACATACAGTAATTCAAATATATTTGATTAAAAGAGAGACAATAGGAGAACAGTGTAGCATAAGTAATAGAATCTACTCCACTTGATGTTTCAGATCTTAGGTCTGCCCCTTACTCACTAACACAAGTTAAATATGCTTTGTTTTTTTCAACTTCAAATGGGAAAAATAATACCATCTTACAATTGTGAGTATGAGGTCAGGGAATGCATACAAAAACTTATTGGCATAGCTGGTATTGGGTAAGCATAAAATACATTGTCAGTAGAAAAGAAAAGGAGAGAGGGGGCATTCAGAGCAGCAAGATGCAGCTTTACGAGTATTCATATATTCACTCGCATTGTCACAATTCCAGTAACCACGCTGAATTACTTTATAACGTATAACTTGACTTTCAAACACAGAGCGTGGATTTAAAAATTCTAAAATGAGAAAAAAATAATTTGGTGTTCTCACACAAGAAGAGAGTGGTTATTTCTTGAATAACTCAGGGCAAGTGAGACTTTGAAGAATGAAAATGACCAATGTGAGGGAATATTTGCAAACACATCAATTGGAGTGTGTGGTTTGTGATGGCAGAATTCTTACAGAATACTTTGTGTGGTGGGAAAATGCTTATTTAAAATGACTCTTCAGTTTTCAAGAGTTCATATCAGGGTTAAGGCTAGTGAATGTAACATGAGAAGGTTGATGTATAAAACCAAGCCACAAAGTCAAAGCTCCCTGAACAGTATTTGGCTGAGAACTTTGCAGTTAACAGTAGAATTTTCCACATGGCTTTCTCAATTCCCCCGTCAGAACTCCCACCAGAAAGGCTAATGGAGAGTCTCTGAAACGAGCATCATTGTGAAAAAATTTCTGCTTATTTGGCTTCTCAAACTTGGAAGTCTGTTGACATTTCTTGTTTGACAACCAGATGTTTAAGAAAGGAAAATAGTCTTCAGGAGTCTTAACCAATATTCTAAACATAAACAACACTCAATATTTTGTTTCATGAAAGATTAATATTCGTGCAAAGAGAAAACAAAAATCTCTCTGTATCAGGTTTCTCCAAGAAACATTTTAACTTGGTAGGTTTAAGAAACAGAAAGAAAAAAATGGATACAGCAATGTTTATATTGATGTTTATCATCTAGGACATCTGGAATATTTAGGATCATTTTATCTGAATATGCTCTGTTTACATGGTTATTTTGTCAGAGAAATTCAAAACACTTTATATAAATTTAAGGATCTGTGTTTACATCTGAGTGCCAAACAGTTTAATTTTTTTAATATTGCTGTAAACAACATTCTGATATCCTTTTGCATAAGGCTCTCAAAGTATTGATGTAATCCCAAACCCTTTCTTGGCCTACTCTTTAAGGGAGGTATTGTCAGCTTTCTTGTTGATGGCTGAGGGTCATGACATGTCTCACATTCATAAAGGCAATGATATAACCATGGAAGACATTGAAAAGATATAAAAAGGTATATCCCCAATCCCATAAAGTTTAAAAACATGTTGATGTAATGGGTAAACCAGCAGGTAAACATTATAATACTGAGTGGAGGGTAGAGGGTGCTTTATGTGAACAGTTATAAATCTCGAGTTTTTGAAGCAAGTTAGGAAACACATTTTCTATAGGAATGAAAAAGCAGGGATAAAACAGCAAATAATTCTGTACTTACACGGTTTTCATTGGCATGCGTCTCCCTGTATGTATATCTCGACTTCATTCTTGAAAGATATTTTCACTAGATATAGAATTCTAGGTTGACCAGTTATTTTCCCTTTCAACTCGTGAGAGGTGTTTGTTGGTGTTTTAGCTCCCAGTGTTTCTGCTGAGATGTAGACACTCATTTTAATTGTTGTTCCCCGTGCAAAATGAGGGTTTTATCTCCTAATCCATCCCCATTGTCCAGCAGTTGTAATTGTCCTAAACTTTGCCTGTGGTTTAGGTCATAAGACCATGGCTTTCTATCTGAGTTCTAGCCATCCCATATACGTGTCCTTCATAGCACCATCCTACATTTGGGTTTAAAAAACCCACAGACCTGGGTGTGTAAGTGGTTCAGTTGGTTGGGTGTCAGACTCTTGATTTCAGCTTAGGTCATGATCTCATGGTTCATGAGTTCAAGATCCACATCAGCCTCTGCCCTGACAGCTCAGAGCCTGCTTGGGATTCCCTCTCTCTGTTTCTCTCTCTCTGACCTTCCCCTGCTCATGTTCTCTCCCTCAAACATAAATAAACATAAAAAAAAGACACAAACAAACCCACAAACATTTAAAAAAAAATAGGAAGCACATTACGCCCTTTCCTTAGTTTAAGTTTTGAATCCTCTACACTTAGTAAGTGTTGAATCCTATTTTTTTTTCAGTCTCCAGTGTCTTCAAGTAGTTTTATTTTACATTTTATGTAGAGTTTTGTAGTTCTACAAAAGGGTTTGCCTGAGAGGAGCTTATTTGGCCATGACAGGAAATAGAATGTTCACAGTAAAATGCATCCTGTATTTCTCAGGCTATACTAGATAAAGGGTTAAAATACAATCATAACAGTAGTTTTAAGAAAAAATTTTCAGCCACACCATTGCCTACTCAGAGAGAATTTTAGCCCCTGTCAGTTTTCTACTAAATTATTTAGAAGTCGTCAGTGGATGTTTCATTTATTCTCCATAAACAGTGTCTCCCATTTTCTTTTCTCCTTCTCTGGCTTGCTATAACTTATATCTTTTGTGAGAACTTTGGTCCAATATAAGCTAGGGGAAACCGTTCCCACAAGAGACTACCCTCAACTCCAGGACCAACTGCAAATTTAGGGCTTTCCCTCAGGTTTGATAACTTACTAGAAAGGCACCAAGAGCTCACTGAAAACTTATGGTACAGCTTATTATGGGGAATAGATACAGATTAAAATCAGCCAAAGAAGCACATAGGGCAGAATCTAGAAGAAGCACCAAGCACAAAGCTTCCATTGGTCTTTCCCTCTGGAGTCAGGATGCTTTACTTGCTATCAGTGTGTGACCGGATACATAGATCATTGCAAACCAGGGAAGCCCACCTGAGCCATGGTGTTCAGAGTGTCTACTGCAGGCTCCACCATGAAGGCATGCCCATGTGGTTGATCTCAATCTCTAGTCTCTAGCCCGTTTGGGTATGTATGACTCAAATCCTCCCCACCCCAGCCATAGGTTGCATTGCTGGTTGTTCAGACACAGTCACGTGGTCAGCCCCCACCCTAAATACCATTGGGTGCGGCCCTTTCCCACCCTAAATCACTTCCTTAGACTATGCAGCATGACCTGAGGTCCTGAGGTAACTAAAGTCATTCCTATCAGGAGAGACCACCTCCCAGAATTTGAGATTACCTACCAAAGGCCAACCCTTGTCTTCAGGCAAGGCCAAATTCTTTACATGTTTGTTATTAATGTCAGCTAAAAACTTTAAGATAACTATTTATACCCATTAATCCCTCAAGGATATTCAGGGCACTGTGTTCTTGTCATTGCAGAGACAATTGGTACTGATGGAGTTGACACTCTGTCTTCTTGGTAACCTATGGAGATTTCTGAGAAGTAGTTCTCTGTTTCTTACTGATTATATTTTTTTCTGATTATTACTTTATTATGTGAATCGATAGCCCCAACACAGAGGGCATTCCCAATAGTAGAAACTATTGTCTTTTCTCTCTGCCACATTTTGCTTCCTCTGCTGGAGATGCTTTTCATACTTATTTTTGCCTGGATAACTCTTGATTCCCTTTCAAGATTCAGATCAGAGGTCACTTCCCATAGGAAAGCATCCTTGACTGCCCCAGTGTGGGGGAGAGCTTCCCCTAGTGCTCTCACAGCACATTCGCCTGGCCTCTAAACCCATGAAACGTATGATGACATGACACACGGTAACCTTCCCAATACTCTAGACTGTGAAGTACTCAGGGCAGCAATGGGTCCTGTTTACCTTTGCATGTCTGGCACCTTTCATGACACATGATGCAAAATAAGGGATCAACAAATGATTATTGAATGAATGCTATTTTAGAAACTTTGGTTCCTCTGAAACTGACCTACTGTTCTTAAAACATGTATAGCTCTACTATCTTTTCTCTTTGATTGTTTAATGAGAAGATTCTTAGTGCCTGAGGCTAGGACGTAGGGTTTTAACAGTTCCCTAATATGTCCACTCAGGCTTGAATCCTGGAGTCAGCAGAGTTGAATCTCAGTCTGCGACATGTTCATTGACAAGAATTTATGCCACCATCATACATTATAAAATAAACAACTGCATCTGGGTCTTTGAAGAGAAACTTCATTGTCCTCTCAGAAGTAATAGGCCTGCTTCTAGTTCAAAGGTTGCAGAGGAGGGTCTCAAAATTTAGTGCTTTACATCTTATGATGGTATGATGGTCAAAATTATGATGTGAACATCCATGTGTAAATCATGTTTGTTTATTTGTAGGCAAATGAAGAAATATAGAATAATCATATAGTTATCTTGGAATTCTTTATTTTGTTTCAAGTTCTGTGCCATTTTTAATTTTTAAAGTTTTTGCTTAAATTCCAGTTAACACACACTAAAATATGAGTTTCAGGTGTATGGTATAGTGATTCAACACTTCCATAATGCTGTGCTCATCACAAGTAATCCTTATTATCCATCACCTATTTAACCCATTTCTGCACCTACCTCCCTTCTGGTAACTGTCAGTTTGTTCTCTATAGTTAAGAGTCTTTTCTTGGTTTCTCTCTCTCTCTTTCTCTTTTGTTCCCCTTTGCTCATTTGTTTTGTGTCTTAATCTCCACATATGAGTGAAACCATATGACATTTGTCTTTCTCTGACTGACTTATTTCAGTTAGCATAATAATACTGTAGCTCCATCCATGTTGTTGCAAATGGCAAGATTTCATTCTTTTTTTTTTAATGTTTATTTTTAAGAGAGAGAGAGAGCGTGAGTGGGAGAGGGGCAGAGAGAGAGAGAGGGAGACAGAGAATCTGAAGCAGGCTCCAGTCTCTGAGCCGTCAGCACAGAGCCTGACGCGAGGTCTGAACTCCTGAACCATGAGATCATGACCTGAGCAGAAGTCAGACACTGAATCGACTGAGCCACCCAGGTGTCCCAGATTTCATTCTTTTTTTTATGGCTGAATAATATTCTCTTGTATGTATATAACACACCTACTTTATCCTTTCATCAATTGGTGGACACTTGGGCTGTTTCCGTAATTTGGCTGCTGTAGATAATGCTAGGATAAACATCATGGTGCATGTATCCCTTTGAATTAGTGTTTTTGTATTCTTTGGGTAATACGTAGTAGTGAAATTGCTGGATCATAGGGTAGTTCTATTTTTAACTTTTTGATGAACCTCCATACTATATTCCCGGAGTGGCTACCCCAGTTTGCAATTTCACCAACAATGCAAAAGGGTTCTCCTTTTTCCACATCCTTGCCACACCTGCTGTTTCTTGTATTGTTGATTTTCACCATTCTGACAGGTGTGAGGTGATATCTCATTGTAGTTTTGATGTGAATTTCCATGACTGTGATATTGAGTATCTTTTCATGTGTTTGTTTGCCATTTGTATGTCTTCTTTGAAAAAATGTCTATTTATGACTTCTGCCCATTTTTAAATTGGATTATTTGTTTTTGGGGTGTTGTTTTATAAGTTCTTTATATGTTTTGGATACTAACCCTTTATCAGATCATTTACAAATGTCTTCCCTCATTCCATTGGGTATCTTTTAGTTTTGTTGGTTGTTTCCTTCACTGTGTAAAAGCTTTATTCTTTTGATGTAGTTTCAATAATTAATTTTTGTTTCCCTTGTCTCAGGATACGTATCCAGAAAGAAGTTGCTCCAGCCAATGTCAAAGAAGTTATTGCCTGGGCTCTCTTCTAGGATTTTCATGGTTTCATGTATCACATTTAAGTGATTAATCCATTTTGAATTTATTTTTGTGTATGGTGTAGGAAAGTGGTTCAGTTTCATTATTTTCCATGTTGCTGTCCAGTTTTCCCAGCACTATTTGTTGAAGAGACTCTCTTTTTCCCATTGGATATTCTTCCCTGCTTTGTCAAAGATTAATTGGCCATATAATTAGAGATTCGTTTGTGGGTTTTCTATACTGTTTTATTGTCTATTTTTGGGCCAGTACCATACTTTTTTGATTACTACCGCTTTGAAATATAACTTGAAGTCTGTAATTGTGATGCCTCCAACTTTGCTTTTCTTTTTCCAAATTGTTGTGGCTATTCAGGGTCTTTTGCAGTTACATATAAATTTTAAAATTGTTTTTTCTGTGAAAAATGCTGTGAGTATTTTGATGGGGATTGTATTAAATGTATAGATTGCTTTGGACAGTATAGACATTTTAATAATGTTTGTTCTTCCAATGAATGATCATGGAATGTCTTTCCATTTTTGTGTCATCTTCAGTTTCTTTCATGAGTGTTTTATAGTTTTCAGAATATAGGTCTTTCTCCTCTTTGGTTAGGTTTGTTCCTAGTATCTTACTGTTTTTGGTGCAATTATATATGGGATCAATTTCTTAATTTCTTTCTCTTCTGCTTCATTATTGGTATATAGAAATGCAATAGATTTCTGTATATTGATTTAGTGTACTGTGACTGTACTGAATTCATTTATTAGTGGTAGCAATGTTTTGGTGGAGTCTTTCGGGGTTTCATATAGAGTATCATGTCCTCTGCAAATAGTGAAAGTTTTACTTCTTCCTTGCTGATTTGGATGCCTTTTTTTCTTTTTGTTGTCTGATTGCTGTGGGTAGGACTTCCAGTACTACATTGAGTAAAAGTGGTGAGAGTGAACAGCCCTGTCTTGTTCCTGACTATAGAGGAAAACCTCTCAGTGTTTCCCCACTGAGGAGGCTATTAGCTGTGGGGTTTTCATATATGACCTTTATTATGTTGAGGTATGTTCCCTCTAAATCTACTTTGTTGAGAATTTGTATCATGAATGGATGTACTTTGTCTAATGCTTTTTATGCATCTATTGAAATGATCATATGGTTCTTATCCTTTCTTTTCTGATGCGATATATCATGTTGATTGATTTGTGAGTATTGAACTACCTTTGAAACCCAAGAATAAATCCCCTTGATCTTGGTGAATGATTCTTTAATGCATTGTTGGGTTCAGTTTGCTTATATTTTATGGAGAATTTTTGCATCCATGTTCATTGTGGTTATTGGCCTATAGGTCTCTTTTCTAGTGCTGTCTTTATCTGGTTTTGGGATCAGGGTGATGCTGGCCTCATAGAATGAATTTGGAAGTTTTCCTTCCTTTTGTATATTTTGGAATAGTTTGAGAGTAATAGGTATTAACTCTTCTTTAATGTGTTATAGAATGTGCCTATGAAGCCATGTGGTCCTGGACTTTTGTTTCTTGGGAATTTTTTGATTACTGATCCAATTTCTTTGCTGGTTATTGATCTTTCAAGTTTTTTTACTTATTCCTGTTTCATTTTTGACAATTTATATGTCTCTAGGAATTCATCCATTTCTTCTAGGTTGTCTAATTTGTTGGCATATAGTTTTTCATAATATTCTCCTTTCTAAAATTTTTTTAATGTTTATTTTTGAGAGAAAGAGAGAGTGTGAGTGGGAGAGGGGCAGAGAGAGGGGCAGACACAGAATCTGAAGCAGGCTCCAGGACTGGAGCTGTCAGGACAGAGCCTGATGGCCTACTGTGGGACTTGAACTCATGAATTGTGAGATCATGACCTGAGCCGAATTTGGACACTTAATCGACTGAGCCACCCAGGCGCCCCCATAAATATTCTCTTATAATTGCTTGGATTTCTGTGGTGTTGGTTGTTATTTCCCTTCTCTCATTTGTGACTTTATTTGGATTGTTTCTCTTTTATTTTTGATAAATCTGGCTAGACGTTTATCAATTTTATTAATTTTTTCAAAGAACCAGCTCCTGTTTCATTGATCTGTTCTTCTATTTTCTGTGATTTCCTTCGTGACCCATTTTTTTTTTTAGTAGCATGTTATTTAACCTCCATGTATTTGTGGTCTTTCCAGATTTTTCTTGTGTTTGTCTTCTAATTTCATAGTGTTGTGGTCAAAAGAGATGCATGGTGTGACTTCAGTTTCCTTGAATTTGTTGAGGTCTGTTTTGTGGCCTAATATGTGATCTATTCTGGAGAATGTCCCATGTGCACTTGAAAAGAATGTGTATTCTGCTGTTTTAGGATGGAATGTTCTGAATATATCTGTTAACTCCATATGGTCCATTCAAAGTCATTGTTTCCTTGTTTATTTGCTCTTTAGATTATCTGTCCATTGATGTAAGTGGGATATTAAAGTCCCCTACTATTATTGTGTTATTATCAATTAGATCCTTTATGTTCATTATTAATTGTTTTATGTATTTGGGTGCTCACATGTTTGGGTGAATAAATATTTAAAATAGCTATATATTCTTGTTGGTTGTCCACTTTATTATTATATAGTGCCCTTCTTTGTCTCTTGTTATAGTCTTTGTTTAAAGTCTAGTTTGTCCAATATAATACTCTAGCTTTCTTCTGACATCCATTTGCATGATAAATGTTTCTCTATCCCCTCACTTTCAATCTGCAGGTGTCTTTAGGTCTAAAATGAGTCTCTTGTAAGCAGCATATATATGGGTCTTATTTTTTTAATCCATTCTGATACCTTATGTCTTTTGATTAGAGCATTTAGTCCATTTAAATTCAAAGTAATCATTGATAGACATGTATTGATTGCCATGTTATTACTTGTTTTGTGTTTGTTACTGGAGATGTTCTCTGATCCATTCTTGTCTTTCTGTTTTTTAATGTTTTGCTGATTTTCTTTAGTGATATGTTTGGATTTTTCTCTTTCTCTTTTGCATGTTTATTAGCAGTGTTTGATATATGGTTACTATTAGGTTTGTATATAACATCTTCTGCATATAGCAGTTTATATTAAGTTGATGGTTATTCAAGTTTCAACCCATTCTTTTCTCCTCTCATCAACATGTTTTAGGTATTTGTTATTATATTTTATATCCTTTTTATAAAAAAATATTTTTAATGTTTATTTATTTTTGGGAGAGAGATAGACAGAGCAGGAGCAGTGAAGGGGCAGAGAGAGAGGGAGACACAGAATCCAAAGCAAGCTCCAGGCTCCAAGCTGTTAGCACAGAGCCTGATGTGGGGTCTGAATTCACTAGCTGTGAGATCATGACCTGAGCCAAAGTTGAACACTTAACTGACTGAGCCACCCAGGCCCCCTATATTTTACATCCTTTTTTTTGGTGTGTGAGTTAATTGACTTCTCCATAAATGTTCATTTTTACTGTTTTTGTGTTTCCTGCCTTTATACTGTCACTTTTTGTCTCTGTTTTCCCCTCAAAGCGTCCTCTTTAATATTTCCTGGAGGGCTACTTTAGTGGTTACAAACTCCTTTATTTTGTTTGTCTGGTAGACTCTTTAATTCTCTTTCTATCCTGAATGATAGCCTTGCTGGATAGAGTATTAGTGGCTGCAGATTTTTCCCATTCAGTGCATTGAATATATCATGCCACTCCCTTCTAACTTGTCAAGTTTCTTTTGAAAGATCACCAGCTAAACTTATGGATTTTCCTTTGTAAGTTAATAACCTCTTTGTCTTACTTTCTTTAAGATTTTTCTTTATTATTATGTTTTGCAAATCTAATTACTATATGTCTTGATGTTGGCCTGCTTTTGTTGATTCCTCTTGTAAGAACATAAGAAATTCAGCCCCTCTCATTTTCCAAGCCAATGGTTTTGGGGAAACATTTCCCTTGTGTGTTCACCTGTGTGTTCCTCTCTCTCTTGCCCTTCACTGTGACTATGTCTCCTTCCCCATCACAGCACCCATGATTGGTTCCTCCCCTAAACCATGTCTCTGATCTTCCTACTTTCCCGAATGTGGCTTCTTCTCTCCCTTTAGTTGTGGAGTTTATTCTGACAGTCTTCAGGTTGATTTCTGGGATATCTAGCTTTGTGAGCCTAGGCTCCTCCTAGTCCATTGCTATCTTCCTGCTCTCTTCTGGAATTTTTTATTTTAAAATAAAACAGGATGCATGTTTCTTTATTTTATTTAAGATGAATAATAGTGGAAGTGCTTTATTGAACAAAATTTTATGTCATTTCTTATCTAATATGGCATAAATAATAGTAATATAAAATTTAAAGGTCATGATGATCATATAATTCCAGAGCTAAGAGAATATATTTCTTTAGAATATAGCAAATAAGGCACTCAGGGTAGAGTTTTAGGTGCCAACTTTGCATTTGCACTAGCCAGAGAGTAAGTGTTACTTTAAATTTTGTTCCCTGTGTACTTTGCCTGATCCTAGTCTTGGCCCGAAACATGTCCTGGTTCTATCGCTTATGAAGTATGTGGCCTTGGAGGTGTAAATTACTCTCTCTAAACCTTAGTTTCCTCATGAACAGATGATGGCATCTTGAGAATTTTAATTTCATGACAGTGTGCAGATGAGGGGAATACAAAAACAGAGAACCCATTAACAAGTTTTGAGGAATCATAAACTTACAGAGTAGTAAGTGGTAAACTAACCTGATAAATTTAATTATTTCATTTTATTGAGGAGGACTTACTCAAGAAAATGCAAAGACTTATCCAAGATCATTAATTTATTTTGAGCAGAACCGATGCTGGAGATGTTTCCAGGATTCTGTTTAGCATTCTTTCCATTTTATCCCATTTACTAGACAGCATAGTGAGTAGCTTGGAGACTCTTGGAATGTGGATGGATTCAGAGAAGTTTGTAGAAGAAGGATTGATTGGTGATCAGTCAAGTGATGACTTGGCAGTCATAAAAGATAGATGGCTACAATTTAGACCCCTGATAAGTAAAGAGAATAATTCCATCAACTGAAATAAACAATGGAAGTTGGTAGGAAAGATGGTGAGTTAGCAAAGGATTGGAGTAGGGGAAAACATACTTAAGCTAGGATGTGAAAGATTTTGATAATATGTGACTAAGAACTTCTTGTGAAGGAAGACTGCTAGGGGTTTGTAATAGGATAGTTATGCAAACTGAGAAAAACTTTGTGTGATGGTCTTTAAAAATAGGGTAGTTTTCTGGGATGGCTTAAGTGTAGCATTCCTTGTAAGCAAGAATTTGTTTTCAGTAATTCCTCAAACTCCATCTGAAGCCTGCGATTCTTTGAAGTCTTAGATTTAGTGCACTTGGCTTGTAAAATGGATGTTGGTTATGGGACATAAAAATATGAAGGATTTGAAATGACCTTTTAAATGGGAGAGGAATCAGCTATGCCATATCAGAGGGGTTACTATGGTGTAACCTTTTCAAATCCTGCAGGTGGTAGTGCTTTTAAAGTTCCAAGAATCTGAAATTTCATCCTTGCACTAACTATATGTAGCTGGCATGTCTCCCAAGGCAGTTACAGAGAAGGAAGACACTTTATCAAGAGGCAGCATCTGCACCAGAGAGCTAGGAAGGTTCTTGAGCCTACTTACCGTAAGCAAAAAGAGAAGATGAGCCTGACCAAGTGATTGTCTCAACAGTTTCCTGCTGAAGACAATTTGTATCCTAAAGAAGTTACATATAACATCTTTTTAGTTACCTGGCTCAATTAGTAAATAGTTATATTTTCATCATTGTTGGCTTTCTTCAAACATAACCATAGACTCAAAATACTTTTAGACAAAAAAAATGATTTTAAGGAAAATACTATATTTTAGTCTATTATTGTGAGAGAAAGCAGAGTGACCAGAAATGAGGTTTCAAAATCCTACTTTGAATTATCCTAGGCTGGGACCCAGAAGAGCAATTTTTACTGTGGAAACATGTGAGTCTTAGTGAACCAAACCAAATACATTTGCTATATGTCAGTGGAGTAGTTTATCTGCAGCATCTTGATGAGAGAGAGCTTGGGAGGCAACTAATCCATTAACTACAGTGATGGGTAGTCCTCAGGAAGAATGTGTTCGGATCTATGGTCTTTTCTTGATGGCATACAGATTTTATTTCAATGACTAATACAGAGTAGTCCAAAGGACAGGGGTCAGAAGTGATTAATAGTATTAATTTAGGCAAAGCAGAGAAACATTGGCAGTAATTATTTCTGTAGATGAGTAGCAGTGTCATCGCAGGAAAGCCTTCATTGAAATTGGTGATTTGTGGGTGGTGACTTCCCTCAGTATCTCTATTTAGATAGGATGGAGAGGGTCTACCGGAATGAAGTTTTGTGTCCTGGATCTTAGGGCCTTTGAAGAGGGTGATGCTGAAATGATGGCAACATTATGGGATGTGTTCACAAGCCTAGTTTATGGGAAAGCTTCAGCTTCTCCAGCTTTGAAAGGACTAAAGAATGCAGAACCATTTTGGTACCAGGAAGGTTTTGCATCTTTGTGAGCAATTGCAAGCAGGAATTTTGGTATACAGAAATCTTTCATCCAAATAATGGCATACCGCAAATGAATTAGAACTATTCTTTTTCTGTGACATTAATTATTTCATGTTATTGTCCTATAGTCTCTGCCCATGTCATGGAGAAATGTTGGCTCAGACTCTTGATGAAAAGTTAGGCAAGTTTTGTCACAACCAGGCTATCTATTTATTAAAGTTTATCTTATTTATTTTGAGAGAGAGTGAGGGGAGAGAGATGGGACAGAGAGAAAGAGAGAGAGAGAATGCCATGCAGGCTCTGCACTGTCAGCATGGAGCCTGATACAGGGCTTGAACCTACGAATTGTGAGATCATGACATAAGCTGAAATCAAGAGTTGGTTCCCGTAACTGCCTAAGCCACCCAGGAGCCCCACAACCATGCTTTTAGTAGTGTTTTGGATAGGAAATTTGTTTATTATTTATTTATTCATCATGTATTTTCAGCCTAACACTAGAGCATATATGAGGGCCGATGAGAAATGAAGACAAAATGATAGAACAAATTATGATGGACTCTTATGTGACAAGCCAATGAAAGTAGATTTTATTTCTAAGACATGGGGAGTAATGGAAGGGTCAAGAGAAGCATTGAGAGCAAGCTGAAACAACAGAGGTCTGTTAGCTTTATACAGCCTTCATGTTATGCCTGGATACTGTTTTAAAACATAACATCCAGCAAGAGTGATGCTGGATTGGATACTATCTGTTTTGTACGCATTGCATCATACCTGGTGTCCTACTCCTATTTATGTTCATTGCACAGCTCTCAAAGACATTACTGTTTGCAATTCCTGATCTAGATGTATGCATCTGATACCATATAAAAACACTGTATCTTTTTACCTTACATAAATATGGCCAGGTCTGACCAACCTACAAGTTCAAATAAAGTCTCATTAACATTATTGCTAAATAATTATGGTTCTTCTATATACCTGACTACACATCTTAGCACCACCTATTTCTTAAAATCTCCATGATGTCTCATATGTGCACATGAAAAAACAAATCACTCATGTTTTCTACCATGCTGCCACCAAGTCATTTGGAGTAGGTATCGCATTACAACCCCTGCAGTTGATGCCTTTCTGGGAAAGCAGCTTCCTTGGTCTCTGTTGGCCTCAGGGGTGCTTGGCCACTGCTCTGCAGCCCTCACCAGATGTTTCCAGTCTTATTCAGAACAGTGGTGGGGATGCTTCTTTTTCCATATTCATTTAAAAGTTTTATCTAGGTGCCAGAGTCCATGATCTCAGAGTTTGACTGGAAAATAGAAGCTTTAGCTCTGAATCCAACTTTTCTTCCTTATATGCTGCAAAACCTATGCTTAGAACTGTCTGGCAGAAGGATGCCAGGGCATCACATTATTTATCATTTTTTTCCCTCTGGTTTTCCCTAGGTCCTTCCAATCTCCAACTCCCACATACTTCCTATTTCCTCCTTTCAGTGAGGAAATACAAAAGCTTGAATGCATTTCAATTTGTCCAAGCGGACCCTCAATTTTGGAAGAGGACTTTAGTCTCTCAAACAGATAAGGGAAGCTATTTTTGAAGTAGCGAGACATGGGAGTAGATTACTATTACTTAGGTTAAGTAACAGACTTCATTTTCATGCTGTTATAATTTGAACGTGTGCCAATGATCACATCAATATCAATGTACCTGCAAACACCATCTTTGCATAACCTCCGTTTTAAAGGTTGGGTCTGCTCTTCATCTACGCTAGTAAATTCTACCTAAATACTCTTTCCTTGTTAGCTTTGGTTTACTGATACCACTACAGTTAAGCTAGTCTATATTCAATTCTTTGCAACCCTTCTCCATGGGAGTGAAAGACCCTGTGTTAGTCTTGCCTTCTGATGTCTTTCCCCATCTTTTCCAAACGTGTCAAAATTCAATTCAGCACTTCTGTCTAGGAATCTTCCCTTGCTTAACGATGTCTTGTTTAGTCAGTGCCGTTATCTTAGTTCATCACTTTCTGAAAGGTTTTTTAGGGACCACTGTTTTCTTGAAAGATATCAATAAGTGTTCTTTCGGAGGTGTAGGGAAAGAAATTCACGGTAAACTAAATTCGGTTCATTCTGCTCCCTATATCTATCTTTTTTAGTGCACTTGAATGTATTAAATGTTCTAAGAACTTTTTCAGTAAGGAAACTAACTTTTTATCCAATCTTATTAGTATAAGCTCCAATACTTATGTTACATTTGTTATATATTGCAGACGTTAAATTGCAGATTTCTTAAAAGTAAATATCCTTAATTTTTGTCACAGCTCTCCTTAGTACCTGATTCAATACTGTGTATAATTCAGCTAAACTGACATATTACAAGCTAGGCACCATGCTAGGTCCTACAAGTTCAAGGGTGAATAATTTTTGTAAAGATTTATGGATAACAAGTAGCTTTCAGTGAACAGTATGTTGCTGGTATTTAGCATTTATTGAATTATGGTTGCCTTGGAGTTTGATTTTCAATTCTAACTGTAACACTTTACATGCTATATCTCTGTCGCCCATTTAAGAATCTGTTAATCTTTTTTCCCTTGTTGTTATTATGCAATTATGAAAAGATTTTTAAAGATATTTGGAAACCAAGGTAAAATGACCAAAATGTTACACAGGATTTATAATTTTGTTTTCTGTTTCACTTTGATTATGCAAATGTAGAGTATAAATTTATTTATTCTTCGGAATCTAATATTTTGTTAAATTAGAAATAGAGAATTTCTAACAGAAGGGGCACCTGGGTGGCTCAGGCTCAGTCCGTTAAGCATCTGACTCTTGATTTCGGCTCAGGTGATCTCAAGGTCGTGAGACAGAGCCCCTGGAAGGGCCATGGGTGGAGCTTGCTGAGGATTCTCTCACTCCCTCTCCCTCTGCCCCTTCCCTGCTTGGATGCATGCACATGCTCACTCACTCTCTTTCTTTCAAAAGAAAACGAAAAAAGAAAAGAAAATTTCTCACTGGAGGAATCAAGGGATGGTAAAATAGCCAGACAAGGCTTTAAAATGGCATTCCTAAAACTCTCATGTTCCCAAAGCAGGAAGCGATAAGATATATACATAGTGGCAAGAAGAGGTGAGTGAAATATTTTGTTTCACTGCTGGTAAAAATATGACGGTGCTATTGTGGTTATTGAAGGAGTTTGGGCTCAGTGGATGACGATGTGCTAATTGATAACTACACAGAAGATTACTAGTTTTTGGACCCAAGAAGGAGACAGATTTCAAAGGGACCCCCTGTTACTCAAGAATTTGCAGTAGTGTTCTACTGTACGAGTTTATAATCCATTTGCAGTTAAAAGAATTATGGTCAAAACAGAAATAGGTCTTGGTTCATTTTGTAATTCAGTAAACACTGCTAGATCTCTATTTGATGTCATCAGTGTGTGAGGCCCAGTAGTGGTGATGCTGGTTGTGGTGGTGGTTAAAAAGAAATTAATACATTCTGAAGAGAATATAGTCCTTTGGGAGAGAAGAAAGCTTGATGACATATGGAAAGCTTGACAATACGACGTGATCGAGTATGTAAAATATGTTGCTACTACGTGATAGAGAAAAACACAACAAAATGTTGAAAAACGTTTTGAGGAGTGGACTGGGTTTACTCTAACTAATTTGGGAGGATGAAGAGCTCCTAGACAAACCATTAAGACCCACAAAAAACCAGACACAAAATAAGTAGTTTGAGGAGGTGTAGGAAAACAAATATTAAGGTTAAAATATTGGCAAGTGAATGCACGTGTTATGTCACAGAGGAAAGGTTGAAGAAGAAACTACTTCTGGAGTCAAATAAGGCTTTTCTCATAAAATATGAACTCTTACCTTTTGCTGAAGCAAACCACATTCTACAGAATAATAGTGATCTTTGACGTGGTGTCCATGGCAAATCGCGAGATGTGTCAAGATTCTTACCGCCTACCAACTTCTACATGCTTCTACTAATACACCAAGAAGAAAATGATACCACTGAGAAAAAGAAGTAGAATGTGTTTCTTATAAATTTTAATTCAAATATAGAAACAGAATGGTTTGAGTATATGGGCAGAAATTAAAAAAAAAATTCTTCCTGCTTTTGAAAGTCAAGAGTTTGGAACAGAAAGTTGAACAAGGGAAGTGAAACACTGACTTCACAAATAATGTTGAAGAACATGATTTTTTTTGATACCATTGCTTATGATGAAAAACACATGGGTCTGTCAGGAGGAGGAAATGTCTCATTACAGCTTGTGGGTCTGTCAAGATGATCTCAGATTGGAGAAGAGAATTTAAAATTTAAGAGGGTTTTGGCATAAGAAAAGCAAAAGGAGCAAAGATGCCAAGTGTTTCTTAGGAAAAACTATTAGACACTATTATAAGAGCCTCAAATGTCTAATTCCCAAAATATAATTGTTTACCAAAATAAGACAAATATTTCAGAAGAATGCTACCACCTGGCTGTCCTCGAGGACTATCCCTGATCACAGTGCCTGCTGCTGCCTACTGCTGCCAGACCCAGGTCTGGATCCCATTGTTCATGGAGGCTAAAATGGGCCTCTCCATGGCCCTTCTGGAGGGTCTTGCTTAGACTTCTGCCCACGTCCTCTGGAACCATGATGAACTTAGTTTCATTTCTTTGTCCTAGGTCTGCCTAATTCCAGAATCTTCCCTTTCTGAAGCAGCCTAAGTTTTGGCAAGTCCAATGCTGAATTGCTCTTATGTTTATGAATCAAACATACTAAGGAGACGTGTTTTATAATAAAAGCTTCAGAGAGGTTCTTTTTTAAAAATTTTTATTTATTTTTGAGAGAGAGAGAAAGAGAGAACAAACGGGAGGAGCAAAGAGATAGGGAGACACAGAATTTGAAGCAGGCTCCCGGATGTCAGCACGGAGCCCACCATGGGGTCGAACTCACAAGCCGCGAGATCATGATCTGAGCCAAAGTCGGACGCTTAACCGACTGAGCCACCCAGGCACCCCCAGGGAGGTTCTTAACTACTAAGATCATACCTGTTATTTTGTGACCTGTGTTAAAATCATGGATATAATTAATTTAAAGCTGAGACCACTAGGTGTTTCTGTCTTCAAGGATAGTCCCTAATAATCTGCCTATGGCAAATTACTGGGAACAGTCTAAAGATGTTTTCTGGCCTTTCCTAAGGGGTGAGGAGAGGAGTCCTTGATCTGTGAAGGGATGAGCATAGGACCTGGCCCTGATGGTGGAGGGGGAAGAGGGGAGGAGAATGTGGAGAGAAGAAAGAAGAGGGATACCCCATCCTAGAGTCAACCAAATACCCAATATTTGGGTCTGTCCTTTTAGCCATTACCCAAGCCAAACTCTTCTCTGGTCTGCCACTTAATCTCATTTCCACTCCAAATTAGTTTTCCAAAGGAACTGTTAGTTTACTGAGATAAGACTGTGTGTGTGTGTGTGTGTGTGTGTGTGTGTGTGTGTGTGTGTATGTATGTTTAAATAAAAGTGGTAAAGGGGTGCCTGGGTGGCTTAGTCAGTTAAGCATCTGACTTCAGCTCAGATCATGATCTCGCAGTTCATGATCTCTGAGTTTGAGCACCGTATCAGGCTCTGTGCTGACAGCTCAGAGCCTGGAGCCTGCTTCAGATTCTGTGTCTCCCTCTCTCTCTGTCCCTCCCCCACTTGCACTCTTTCTCTCTCAAAAATAAATAAAACATTAAAAAAAAATTAAAATAAATAAAAGTAGTAAATTGGGAGAGATTTGTTAAATACTCTGTGGATTCATAAAGACATTTGTGACACATGTATTCTAACCCACATACAAGGACAAAGCTAAATTGTATATCTGTATTATAATGTTGCTTAAGTCAAATGTATGTAGGAATAAATAAAAATATTTTATTAACATTTCAAATAATTTTCAAAGCCAGAGTTTTCTAAATGGCCCAATGTAATAAAATGGGAAGTACTTTAGCCTTCTCATACTTCTCCAGTTAAAAGTAATTTGCAGATATTCAGAAACTAAAATCTTTTAAAGTTTAAATTCTTATCTTCTCTATACAAAATGGCTATGAAAGATGCCATGAAATTGTGTGTGTGTGTGTGTGTGTGTGTGTGTGTGTGTGTGTGTTCTTATAATGTCTTGAGTTAGATTATGCTAATGGCAATATTTCCATTTATTCAATCTAATATTTGGTTTTAGTGTTTACTCTTTCTCTTGCTGAGACAGAGCATCATAGATGAGTCTTTTTTTTTTTAAATTTTTTTTTCAACGTTTTTATTTATTTTTGGGACAGAGAGAGACAGAGCATGAACGGGGAGGGGCAGAGAGAGAGGGAGACACAGAATCAGAAACAGGCTCCAGGCTCTGAGCTGTCAGCCCAGAGCCTGACGCGGGGCTTGAACTCACGGACCGCGAGATCGTGACCTGGCTGAAGTCGGACGCTTAACCGACTGTGCCACCCAGGCACCCAGGGATGAATCTTTTGATTGTTAAAGAAATGTAAAATAATTTTCTTTTCTAGCTTAGATTTCTGATTTCTAGAAATCAAAGGTCTGAACTGTAAGTATTAACTTTAAAGTGGGGGGCAGGAAAAGGGCTAGGCTTTTAGCTTGAGATGTATACACAAAATATTACTACATCAAATGTATCTGTGAACATATATATCATTCAAAAAAGGTAAGTGAAACCTGATTCTCTAATCAAGAGAGAGACCATGTTATCAGAAATGTGGTAAAATAACTCAATTGATAGTTGTATTGTGGTGTCATAGTCACTGCCTAGAGATAAAGTTTAAGACAATACTTCTCAAACTTGAATGGGCATATCAATCAGCAGGGGATCTTATAGAAATGTAAATTCTGCTTTAGTAGAACTGAGTGGGCCTTCATTACTGCATATCTAACAAGCATTCAGGGAATGCCTCTGCTCTTGGTCCTTGGACCACACTTCCATAATGTGGAAGAGAGATTGGGGTAAATCTCATGATTCCACTCCATTTTTCTCTCTTTTCTCCCAACAGTGGGCTGACCTAATCTACTCAAGCCAGGGTGAATTGATACCAACAGAGTAAGGTGAGGAAGTAGTTTCTTTAACACTTTGCTGCAGATAAGTCAACTAAAAAGAAGGTACCTGTTCTATCATATATTAGCATGCTAAGATCATTCCTGGGCTACAACAAATAAAAAGATTGTTGGTAACATATGTATGACATGAGTTTTTATTTTCTTTAAGTTTTTTTTAGTTTTATATGGTTTTGTTAATAGTTAAAGGTAAAAAATTTGGAATTTTCTACCAAACTATGTGTTTATCACTAACATGTTGCTTAGTGATTTGAAAACAAGGACATTTTTTGCTTAGATTGAAAAAAACATACATAGAGTATAAATGATTCAACACCGTTGCAATAATTTCTTTCTGGTTTATCAAATTACATGCATACATTTCTTCTGATAATTGGATAGCTTATTATTTCCTACACATAAATGTATGCGTTCCTTGATGGCGAAGACTATGCTTCATACCCTCTCAGTGCATTCCAGAAGGTCCGGGGCAATTCTGTGCACGCAGCAGCCTTCATCACATGCAGTCACTTCTCCTAACTCTGTGTTCTACTGCTCTACCTTGTGAGCAACATGCTGAAGCATAAAGCCTGTCCTGCACTGAAAGCTGCAGTTAGGGTGCACATGTGGTTCCGGTTTTCACTTCCTGAGGATCGTTTGTTTTGAAGTGACTCTTGTCCTGTTTACTTTTGCAGAAAGCCTTGTCTAGCACTTGAAAAGGAGCTTGACAAGAACTGCTGTCTGATTCTCTGGGAACAAATTATGTCACTTTTGGGATTGTAAACATCTGGTAGATTATTGTTAAAATTTTAGGATGGGTTTATTATACTATTCTGTCTTGCGTACATTTGAAAATCTGCATAAGCAAAACCTGAAAAAAAAAAACAGGGACTTGAACAAGGGAAAATACTATTTATAAGGTCAGGGTTGTGTAAAAATAGAGAACTTAAGGGATGCCTGGGTGGCTCAGTTGGTTGAGCATCCAACTTCTGCTCAGGTCATGATCTCATAGTTCGTGAGTTCGAGCCCTGCGTTAGGCTCTGTGCTGACAGCTTGGAGCCTGGAGCCTGCTGCAGATTCTGTGTCTCCCTCTCTCTTTGCCCCTCCCCAGATCATGCTCTCTCTCTTTCTCAAAAATAAATGAACTTTAAAAAAAGAATAGAGAACTTAAAATGGACACAAAGACATGTATATATGTATTCATTAATAAATAAAGACATGTATGTAATTTGATAGGACTGTAAATTCAAATCTTACAAAAAAGGTTTATTTGAATAATTATTTATTCCTAGAGATTAAAAAGAGTCAAGGTTTTAGAAGCTTGTTACTCTCTTGAGCTAGTCAAATAGGTTAAAGATGATCAAATGTAAGAGGATATTTTTAAAGGCTATAATGCCTAATGCAAGTCCCCTGTTCATGATCAGGATAGAGAACAAGGCTTCAAGTTTAGTTGTTACATGGGTCTATTGGTTGTCTCAGTAGTTCTCACTTACTGAACTTGAATTGTCACGTCAAATTTTGGTTAATGACAAAGACTACATGAGAATCTGGACTGATGAGTGCAAAGCATACTACTGTTAGTGAAACAACTTGAAGTAAATCACATCTGTCATTCATTCACTTGTTTGAGCAACAAACATTAACTACAAGGCATATTTTATACAAGGCACTGTTCTAATAACTACAGGAGAAACAAGATACATTAGGTTTGTTTTGATGATGAGTTAATAAAAGAGTCTTCATGTTAAAAAAACCAAAAAACCTCTAGGTATGTCAGTGCGAGAAATGTTATTTTCTGACCTGAAAATATCTTAGCCCTTTAGGCTTATTTAGATAGACATTAATAAACATAAGCAGGTCAAAACTGTGATTTAGGGGGCACCTGGGTGGCTTAGTCGGTTGAGTGTCCACCTTCGGCTCAGGTCATAATCTAGCAATTTGTGAGTTCAAGCCCCACATCAGGCTCACTGCTGTCAGCTTCTTAACGCAGAACCCACTTAGGATCCTCTGTACCCCCCCAACCCCCCTGCTTGCACTCTCCTCAAAATAAATATTTAAAAAACCTGTGATTTAACATTTTAGTACCAGCTCACGTTATAACCTGTTGAATAAACAAAGTTATAGACCAGTTTGTAGTATGATTCATATTTTATAAAAATTCATGTGTATATTCATGTACATCGATATGTGTCTATCTAGGTTTGGAAAATTTGGGGCCAGATGTATACCAAACTTGAAGAGTCGAGTCTAGGAGATGGAGTTGGGTGGGTGGAACAGAGAGAAACTTTCACTTCTAAGGTGAACTTTGGGAGATTTTTACTTTTTTTTTCTCTTTAGTATTTTTCAAATTAAGAAATTATAATTTCACTTTTAGGGGTGCCTGGGTGGCACCATGTTGGCTCCTTCAGTTAAGTGTCTGACCCTTGATTCTGTCTCAGGTCATGATCTCGTGATGATTGTGAAATCAAGCCCCATGTCAGGCTCTGCGCTGACAGAGTGGAGCCTGCTTGAGATTCTCTCTCTCCCTCTATCTCTGCCCCTCCCCTTCTCACTCACACACACGTTCTCTCAATCTCTCTCTCTCTCTCTAAATAAGTAAACTTAAAAAAAAGTAGTTATAATTTAAAGTATCTTTTAAAAGATCTAGCCCATGTCTCTGTCTTTAGGTAAATAATAAAATCATGTAGGGGCATTTACCTTTGGTTTTAGATTTTCCTTTTATGTAAGCAAAGCACTACAGTATGGCTACTATTGTTGCTTATATAACAGTATTAGGACAAACATATTCCAGAATTAAAACTGGTTGTGTGAGACTGGAAAGGTCATGGGTAACCTATTTGCTTTTCCTTATATTCCAAATTTTCTGTAATATGACTTTTTTGATGTTTTGGTTAATATGAATTAAAGAATAAAACAAAAGTTATGTAAAATACATTGGCTTATATAATATATAATGACACACATGTGTATTTCAAGACCATTAAAAGATTAATTTTACAGTGCGTTTCAAGACTATCACAAGAATAGGATTGCAATTAGGTATGTCTTCTTTCTAAAGTATAAATCAGTGAGACAGCATCTGTAAATTATACCATATGTGAGTAATTAACAAGTTAATGATGGCCAGCTTCAAAGATACTTTTGTTCTTCTAATAAATGTTGCATTCACATTAAAACCATAACACACAAAAGGAGAATATTTCACAAATGTTTGCTGAAAGTGTCAGGATATTTTGGTTATTTTTTCGCTAAAAGTCAATCATATAAGTAGGGTTGTAACATTGTCAGATATCAATGTATTTGTTAGAAAGCCTTTGTTATGCATTTTTCCCTCTTAGTTACCCCAGCAGCTCCACATAATGGAAGAGGCCAAGGACCTTGGTTTTAGATCCAGGTCTACTACATACACACCACAAGGAGCATCGGTTTTAGGTGTCACTTAAGCTTTCTCTGCATCACTCTTTTCATTTGTTTAAAAAAAAAAAAGGAGATAAGAGCAAAAAAATGATTCTTTTTTTCCTTTGGGGTTCTCAGAGTGAGGGAAAGTTTGGGGGAGAGACAGGAACAGGTACATAGGGGTTGTCTTCTCTACATCAGCAGGGCTGGTTTCATGGGCATGTGACCAGTGCAGTTGCAAAGGGCTCCATGGTCAGCAGGATCTCCCACTTGATTGAAGCTTCTATGGCCACCATCCTAAGATTCTTAGTCATTTTATCTTAATTGTGTTATCTGTAGGTGAAATTGGATATGACAATGGAGAAGAATTGAGGACCTCCCAGTTGATGCCCTGCCACCCTGAGGTGGTTCTTAGCTGCTGGCTCCTTTGATCCCTGGACCCTTTCTGGCCTCCCAGATCTTCCTCCCTCTGCAGGGTCCTGGGCACAGCTGAGGAGAGGGTCTTGCCCATCCCACAGTATCTAAGAGCTGGGCCTTGGTGCATTGCACACATGGGGACTGGCCTTTTGCTCACTCCTGATCTAAGTAACTAGTATAACCTATCTGTCTTGGGCTGGGGTGTTGAGCTTGTGGGAGGGGAGGATAATGAAGATGCCTGGTTCAGTACCCTTGACCCCAACTGGGGTACTGTGTCTGTGGTCAGTGACTGGCAAGAAGGGACACCTGGCAGCTGATGAGTGTCCACATGTTGTAGATGTGCACACACTCCACACGATGGGTGAGGCCACAGCTCTGTGAGCTGCTGTGCTGACTGGCCTCAGCCCAAGGGAACTAACATTGCATAGCAAAACAAAACAAAACAAAACAAAAACAAACAAAAGCACCTGAGACAGAGACCACAAATGAAAGGAAGTCCTTCGATTTTAGTGTCTATAATGACACTCTTTACCTGTTTTATCGAACCAAGGGCCACACATTTTTTATTTTTCACTGGGCCCCGCAATTTATTTAGTCTGTTCTGTGTGTCAAGGTGTGCATTAGGTTGCTGAAAAGATTAGATGTGGTAAGATATGGTAAACATTTCACAAAGGGTCTGATACATAGTAGACTTTCAATAAGTAGCAGGATTAGGAAGCAAATCGGGGTGTGCTCAAAATATAAAGAGATGAGAAAGGAAATTCTGGAAGGAACAAATAATCCTACCAGAATCACAAGCGAAGAATCCTTCCATTTTGCTTTCCCTCCTCTTTCCCTATCTTCAGTATCAGTGACCATTTCTAGGGCATGGCTTGCTCCTTTGGTAATAGAGTTTTTGTTCTTGAGGACTCATTCCCCAAGCTTTTGATAGCGTTATCTGGAAAGTGGTTTGCAATTTAAGAGGCCATTTCTAGAGCGGTGTGAGGAAGGATGATTGGCTGAACACCTCATTTGGGGTGCCTGTCTATCCGTTCACCTGAGTGGTATTTTGATACCAGTTAAAAGGTAGCCCAGGGGATGTTAGAGCTGGAAGGTGTTATAAAACCTTTACCTCAGCCCCTCCATTTCCAGGTTGATTTGTTCTTGTCCTCTGTATGTGTTTGAACTTCAAAACGGAGCATGGCAAGAATGGCGTGAACCTGTTAAAGGTTGTAGACTCTCAGCAGGAAGAAAAAAAAAATAATTTTAGACTCTGGAAGAGAGAGGAAAATGCTCTGTTTGTTATTGTGTGTTAAGAACATTAGTTTATCTGAAAGGAGTTTACACAGCTTATTAAGAAACATTTTCCAAAGAATTAAGTCTCGGTTTTCTCTTATCTCATTTTTACCTTGCCACTAACCCATGAGCAGTAGAACTGCAGAATCTTCTCAAGTATTATGGCCAATAAAATAATTCATGAATGTAATATGTTTGGTCTGGGGAAATCTATTTTTATCTATTACACGGTATGTGGAGTGCCCTGCACTTTCTTCCAAGTAACTTTTGGAAGATATCTGGCAAAATAATTCAATATGACTAGCAGTGATTTCTTGGAGACTGGTATTGTTTTGACATGGAGAGCATTGAAAACATATGGTCTTTCACGTCTCTTGCCTTGTGCTTTCCTTGAAAATGTTTATATTTGCTTGTGGTAAAATGCATTAAGTTTCATAATCCTGAACAACCTTCTGGTACACAGATTCACTTTCAAGCAGTGCAACTGGGGAAACAGAAGTTTTTACAAAAAGATGAGATTTTCTTATGTAGCTGTGCATTTTAGACAACACAGGTGCCAAATTTTATTTTACTTCATTTTTTTCTAATGTTCAAACTCCAAAGCAACTGCTAGGATAAATTATCTTTATGTCTCCTTCTCAATATCTCATATTCTTCCAGAATCAATGTAAGTTTGGCCACATTTGTCAGCCTTAAAGTGATGGCAAAGTCTATGCTCATTTAACCTCTGAGTGTGGTTTCTACACTGTTCATTGACCCTTGTGATTATGACGATAAATGTTTCCTGTGCATATGGGGGAATGAGATGGCTTGATTGAAAGGTTTTTCTTGACACAGGATGACTATAAAAAGTATATTTTCTTCATACATGATGATAAATCTGCTAATGGCTATTTCATTTATGTCAAGAATCAGTAACCTATCTTTCTCTTTAGCATTTGCCATATTTAAATCAAGGAAGTAAAAGGTAGTTCTGGCCATACTCATTAACAATGGAAATTGAAGTGAATTTTGAAGACATCGAAATATACATATTTAGAAAAGAGATTATTTTCAGGTTTTCTGAAATTAAATCTCAGAGATCGCATGCTAGCTGGTCAAGCTTTATATTTTGATTTGTTGTATGCATTATAATTGAATGGACTTTACGCCATCTTTTTTTTTAAGGCATATACATACATACATTTGCTTTCCTGACCTTACTTTTCAGCTGATGGCAAGTTCAGCCTAAAATGTTGGTTGGTACTAAATTTAGAGTAGTTTTATGATTCTGGTGATAGACTTTATACAAAACTAGAATTCTGAGGCCCATTAAAATGTTGAAAAATACCTTTAGTGTATTTGGTATTGAAAGTCTGCCACTTTTCTTTTCAAAGCCCCATTATAATATTTATGTATTAAAATCTCCCAGTTATGTTTTAATTCTCAATTTATTAGGATTGTGTCTCTTTTAGAAAACTTCAGCATACCAAAGAAAAATGTGAAGAGATACTCCCTGCCCCAGAACTTATGGCAACACCAATTAAAATATCAGAGTAATGATAATGCCCAAATGCTCATTTTATAATGAATGTGGTTTTCTGAAGCATACAGTTTTCCGGTACTTTGGGCCAATTTTCAAAGAAAAATTATTTAATCTTTATTTGAGGTATTAGTTAAAGGAAAAACAGCTTGACTCTAAGCACTTTGGAATTCATTCAAGACTCAAATTATTAAAAGTGATTCAATCTGTTCACTGTCTTGGGTTTTTCAGAGATTATCCACCTGTAGTAAATTGAAAAACCAGGAAAGACTGTATTGTTAGAGCATTTTCCAGTTGGCCCATTAAGTGCTTCATGGAGATTTCTTGTCTGAAAAAGATGGGCCTGACATGCACTGTTTGTTCTATTTGTTTTGAGAAGATAATAATGGCAAAAACCTCCAATCATCTTAAAGATGTACAGATACTCCCATATGGGCAACACATGAATTTTCAAGATTAAGGCACTTTGAAGGGGATTGTAGCTTTATGGAAGTTACATGAGCATTGGGATGGGAGAATCAGGCCAATCCTTATTAGTATGATTAAACCATTCTTACATGGAATCTGCCTAGAATAGAAACAAGTCATCCAGAACCTGATGGAAGTGAGGTAATGAATATAATAAGCTACAGAAGCAAGAGAAGTCAGGGCGCTTCCAAAGGGTTTATAGTTTGATTAGTATTAAAATTAGAAGACTCTGACCTTCTGACACTGAAGGGACTATTTCGTAGCATCAGTATTTTCAGATGCCACTCTAAAAATAATGACAAGTACCGTGTGACCCAGGCAAAGAGGCTGAGAGTAACTCTGATTATCCAGTTTTGTTGTGATCATTTTATTCAAGGAAGAGCTTCTAGAACTCGTGAAAAGTACACACCATAAAGTTGTCAGATATACTATAACTCGCTCATAAGTTCTTGATATTCTGAACATATCTGAACATACTTACTGTGATCTGTTTGGCATGCGTTATGATCTCTTTAAGGGGTCCTTGCCCACATTGCGCCGATGAAATGTTTTTTTGTGTTTTGAATACGTTTCTGTTTTAGCAGTCAGATCCAGCAAGTGGAACAGATTTCGGAGTCTGATACAGAATGGTTTCAGTTTGGAGTTTTGCAGACTGGGACTGTTTTTATAATGAAAGCCACAAAGAGCAGAGCTTTGCCCTGGGAATGCATAGTCTAAAACCAGTCAAACTTTGATTTAGGTCAAATATTTCAAAATAAATTCTTCAACCTTAAAATTGTAAAAGTTATTATAAAAATATTGTTGAGAAATATGTATTTTTTCTTACTACAAATCGCTTTTCAGTATATCAAGATGAACAGAATTCAGAGAAGAACAATCAGTGTATCTTTTGAGGAAAAATCGTTCTGATGATTTTGTTTTGTATATGTCTGTTCCAGCTGAATCCAGATACGTGTGAGGAAGCTAGAGACTGGGCCCCATAACCTGTGCTGCCCTCACTCTAACAAGGTTTGGTCAAGAACCATAACTGAGCCATTAAATATATAATATTAGATTGAGTTGCCTGGGTGGCTCAGTCGGTTAGGCATCTGACTCTTGGTTTCAGCTCAGTTCATGGTCTCACAGTTCATGAGTTTGAGCCCCACATTGGGCTCTGCATGGACAGTGAGGATCCTGCTTGGGATTCTCTGTGTCTCCCTCTCTCTCTGCCCTTCCTTCTCTCTCTCTCTCTCTCTCTCTCTCTCTCTCTCTCTCTCTCTCTCACACACACACACACACACACACACAATAAATAAATAAACTTAAAATATGTAATATTAGATTATATATCCTAATTTGAGGCACTTTTGAGTGCCTTGAAACTTTGCACTACTGCCTCTTGCTTGAATAAGGGAATTTGGCAAGCAGAGCAGAGTCCAGGTAGATATTGGGCTCTGTTGAGGAACTAATAGGAGGCTAAGGGTCTAACTGAACTATGTGCAAAGAGAAGCTAAGAGAGGTCCCTTGTGATTCTGTTGGTTAGAAATTCTTTCAAACATATCTTGTTTTTGGGAAGTGATCTGTGGGCTACCCTATTCCAACTATTCACTTGGAAAATTGCCTTCATCTAATGGCTCCATTTTATAGTCATTCTGGAACCTAGTACTGAAGGAAATTAACAAAAATCAATGTTTTCTGTGAAGCAGATGAAGCTCTTTTATGCATCCCAAACATACAATTTAGAGATGTATAAAAAAAAAAAAGAGTGGAAAACTAACACAGTATATACTGGAGAACCTATTTCTATAGAGTGTCATGAATTGTCAGAGCTGGAAGGTCTCAAAACTAGAGGTCATTCAGTTTAACCCCTTCACCTTCACCACTATTTGTATACCCTTGTATACCCTTGACCCAGGACATCTCCTGATTTCCCAAATTAACAAGTGAATGTTTGTGCCACTTACCACATTTTAACCACCTTTCCAATTTCTAATGAAATTTTCTCTCTTGCTAAGTAAACAACATTTATTCTGGCTGGAGTATAGGTGAAGACTGCTCTTCGACTGCTTGAACTTGCTTCTATATGAAATGTTCGTATTAATCCAAGACATTAAGTCACTGCTGAATCAAACATTCCAGTCTTACAGACAACCTTTCATCACAGCCTACTTTCATCGGCTCCTTTCCTTCTATTGCCAGCTCTAGGGTTAAAGATCTTGGGGAAGAGAAGTTGGAAATGGTTTGTTTGTTATTTTACTTATTTATCTGCCAAGAGAGACATGTTGAGATAAAAGGCGACACTTCACTAGGCCTATTCACTAGCCAGTTTTCTCTTTTGTCTGAGTATTACTGACTTTTGTGAGAGGTTAAAAATGAAAAGGTTAAATTTACTAATTCAGGAGTCTACTGTATCTGTAACTTAGGCTAAGATCTTTTGACAAAATCCTTTTAATTTCTAGCAGCACTATTCAATCCATCTCCCCTCTCTGTCACAGTCCTGTCTATCGAGGAAGGATGTGACATGAGGCCAGTAGATACTTCTGGAGATAAGTCTTCCAGTCATACACGTATAAACAGATTAACAATCAAAAAGGAGAGACCACCTGGAAGTTTAAGAGCAGGTATATTATTTTCCTGAGACTTCTGGTCCCTAACTCTGCACCCAGGGACTGTCAAGCTATGTTGAATCCCAAATCACCAAAAGCTTGGCTTAGTTATCACTGCATTTCTAGTTGTTTTTTTTTTCTTTTTTTAGTGACATCCATATCACGTGTTCTCTTTCTACAGTCTTTTCTTTAGCTTCTTCTTCCATTCTCATAGCTCCCATTCTCAGCTCAAATACTTAACAATTTTTTAAGTTAATTTACTTAGAGAGAGAGAGAGAGAGAGAGAGCGCACATGCAAGCAGGGGAGGGGCAGAGAGAGAGGGAGAGAGAATCCCAAGCAGAGGCCATGGTAAGGGTGGAGCCTGATGTGGGGCTAGATCTTATAACTGTGGGATCATGGCTTGAGCCAAAACTAAGAGTTGGCCACCCAACAGACTGAGTCACCCAGGTGCCCCAACAACTTTTTTTTTTTTTTTAATTAAGCAGCCATTGTACATTACACATTTTCTTGTTAAGCTTCTCAGGGAAAGTTGGGTCTCATGTTACTCTCATTTTATAGATGCGGGGTCTGAGCTCTATCTAATTCCAAAGCCCATGCTTTTAACTGCTCTGCTGTACTGACTTTTAGAAAAGGCTCCAACTCTTTATGAATTTTTGTACCAGAATGTTCAGCAGGCAGCACAAACTCACCATTCCTCAAAGCAAGTGATAGTTTCCCCTGGCAAAAAATAGCAGCCACTCTAGACTTAACTGTATTTTACTTAATTCACTTCTATTTCTGTTATTGGAACCACCATTCTACTGTGGTCTCAGATCTCACTGTCATTTTCTTTTTCTTCCTTCCTTCCTTCCTTCCTTCCTTCCTTCCTTCCTTCCTTCCTTCCTTCCTTTCTTTCTTTCTCTCTTTCTTTTCTTTCGGAGAGTGTGTGTGCAGGGAAGGGGGGGAGGGGCAGAGGGAGAGGAAGAAAGAGAATCTTAAGTAGGCTCCATGCTCAGCATGAAGCCCAATGTGGGGCTCCATCCCACAACCCTGGGATCATGACCCGAGCTGAAATCAAGAGCTGGGTGCTCAACCAACTGAACCAACCAGGCGCCCCTAAGTGTCATTTGAATTGCTTGCACCTTCTTCATCTTTTCTTCCAATTCAGTAGTTGCTTGCTCCTATCTTTGCAGTATCTCTGATGTGTGTCTTTTTCCCCCACTCATGCTGCCAAAGTCCAACCCTCTTTACTCTTAGTTGACTGAAGAATTGGCCTCTCATTGTTTTTTCCACCTCGATTTTCCCTCTGCCATTAATTCATTTTCCTTTTCTAGATTACACTTCTTAAGGCACAGGCCATTCAGCCACTTAAATTCTCCAAATATTTCAAAGTTTTGCTGGCTACCAAGTGAAGAATAAATGCTTCCAGCTGATGTTCAATGTCTCCCTTTATGTTGCAGGTAAAAACAACTCAAATACCCTACAGGCATCAGACATATGGGAAGCAAGGTTTAAGAAAAACTTGTGTCTTTACTACAAATGACAACAAGAATAAGGCAGCCTAGTCATAATAATAAATGGTAACTGACATTTGCAGCAGTGATAGGAAGTGATAGGAACTGTGGCCATCAACAGACTTTGGGCCCTGTTCAGAGGTCTGCTTCTCATCTCTCCTAATTACTGATATGTGGAAATACAGGCCTAGCATTGCTGCCAGAACTTTAGATTTTTTCAAGAGAAGCCAAACATTTAGAGTTTTATGTGTAACTTCCCATTATTTAAATACTAGTAGCTCATTCAAACAAAACTCTCTCTCTTTTCAGTTAAAAAAGAAAAGTAAATATTGACCAGGTGAAACAAGTCATTAGATAGCTAAATTCAGCTTATGGTCTGAAAGTGTGTTCCTTCTATATGTAGTATATTTTTCTCCCCTATATAGACTTTAAGTTCTATGCCCTGCCTTTTTCCCACTGTGACCTCCATGGTCTCACCTCTTAGCCTTTGTTCTTGTAGTTCTTATTCCCAGGAACGTCTTCTTGACATCCAGTCTATTGAAATCTTACCTATCATGGTAGTCCACCTCAAATTATATGTCCCCCCAAACTCTTCCTCATTCTCTCGGCCAGCCTCCTTACTTTCTTTTAAACTTTCAGTCCTCTCTTCTGTGGCCCATTCCTTAACTTTCCCTTGTACATTAGCTGTTTACACTTATATACTCTTACTTGACTAGAAGATGCATGAGGTCAGACTGTCTCTGGACTCGCCAGTCTTTGTCAATAGCACCTAAATATAGCTGAAGCTTGGTCTGATTTGATTTGCCAAGAGAGGGAAGAAAGAGTGTCTGTGTTTGGGTATTTTCATTTCATTCAGAACTTACAGTCCATCTACTTCTTAACAAAAGAAGGTGGGGCCATCCAACCCTCTTCTTTCTCTCACCGCCCAGATACTACATCCACAATGTCTGCAAAAACTCACTTTTGTGGCTCAGATTGTGACCTGGAATCTGCTTATTTCAAGGAGGAAAAGCATCACTGTACAGGAAGATCTGGGAGATGTAAAGTTGATCCTAGCCAGGATGATGCTCCTGGAAAGTTGATCCTAGCCAGGGTGATGCTCCTGGAAAGTTGATCCTAGCCAGGGTGATTCTCCCATTCCTTTCTCAGTAAAAAGGCAAAGGCAACGGATTTGCTCATTCTTGTTCTCACCTAGAACTTTTTATTTCCTCTTTCAGACACCATATAGTAGCACTCACTCTTCAGAATTAGTGTTCTGAACCTGAACTTTCTCTGCTATTCCACCTCGTGTTCTGGACTGCTTCTGATCAGATAACAGGCAATCAGGCAAGCTGCCACATAGCAAATAAACGACCACAGAGTACACTGGGAACTTAGTCATGCATATTTAAAAGCACTCAGCCTGAGCACAATTTTTATTGATGAATGATAAATGCTTTGGCATGCCCTAGCACCATATTGCGGTTTAAAAATAAGCCTACCATTTTGAACCCTTACTTCTCAGATGTAGACAAGCCTGTGTAGAAAGCAGTAGTCCTTTACAATGCTGATGCTTAGGACTATCATAATTCTCGTACCACAGACTATAAACAGTTTGGGAGTTTTAGTCTACTTTAAGAAACTTTACTCAAGCCTGGACACGCCCTAAACTATATTCTAGTGAGCAGAGTTGTAGTTGTGTTTATATCTAGCATAATAAGCATCAAGACACTATTAAAAATATGGAGTGTTATCATAATCACTAAAGGATTCAAGGACACCTCAAAGAAAAATGCCCATTTCCCCGCTACCTTATACATAATCACTAATTTGATTTCTTGTTTCCTTCTAGTATTTTTCCAAATCTGCAGACACCTTTTACCTAGTGGTAAGCATACTTGGTAAAAGTTTTGCTGAACTGCTATTATGTTTCATGTTAAATATTTCCTCACCTAACAAAAACGATCCTGGTATATTCCAGTGGATTGTTGCCTCTTTTAATGAAATTAAAAGCTTAAATAGCACAAAATCACAAATCAACAATAATTTTGCCAACCAGACACAGGCTCTCACTTCAATCATTTATTATTTGCTGATGCTGGAAACACAATCCTGATACGAGTTTGCAAAATAGAGATTCACACAGGAACTAAAGTACTGTGAGACGGGAACTGGCCAGTATTCATCTTTACATGGGCTTAACCTGCATTTATGAAAAATTTGCTCTTAACAAGGAATTGACACTGTTGCCTTATTAACCAGGTCTGAGTCACCTGGGATTCAGGAGGTTTCTGGAGGGCATCCTGGGAGTTCTCTGAAGTGGACAGTCTGATAGCACCATCCTCCCAGCTTGGTAACTTTCAGTATATTGCACAGTATTGCAGCTTTGTGCATTCAATTAAGGAGGTTTATGGATTGTATTTTTAATTTAAAAAAAATCAACCCTGACCAAATGGACAAGTGGCTTAAAAAACAGTTCAGGCAAGAAGCAGAGGGTTGAAGATAATATTGATAATACAGACAAAGCATATTTTAATGTAAAAGTTTCTTTGCCTAATCAATGGAGGATAGGGAGAAACAAGAATCAAGATTTATTTTGATATATTATTAAACAGTGCTTTTCATTCCCAGTAATTCCTTCCTACACTGTTTTTAAAGGCGACCCTGCCCCCTTGAACATCAGTATAAAGTGGGATGGAGCAGAATGTCTGGGCCTTGGCCAGGAGCAGTGAGGCTGGGAGCGGCAGACCTAGGGGCCCCAGAATCCCTGTGGATGGCATGACCCTAGCAGCCGCACGAGGGTCTCAGAAAGTGACACTGGAGAAGATGTGTGTTGAGGGGACCCAGTGGAGTCAACATGGGTGGAGGTTAGCTGGAGGTGAGATGGAACCTCATCACTGCCAACTCCTCTCTGCTGCTTTGGTATTTCATCGTTCTCCCCACCCCCAGCCCTAGTGAATTGAGAACAAAGGGAAGATGTAAGAGAAACTTCAGCCACCTTGTGCAATTGGGGCCTTAAAAGAGAAGTTGCAGTCATTTACACAGAGTTTGTAGTTCGTAGTCTGAAAATGACACCAAGTCCATTATGCAGAGCTCATTTCCAGTTGGCTTTTGTTTATCTTCCTGTTTTTAGATTGGCGATTCCCAAACTTGTGGACACATTAGTATCCCTTGGGGGACTTAACAATTTGCCAATGCCTGTGTTCCATCCTCAGAGCTTATCATTTAGGTGAATCTGGAGGGTGACCCTGGCTTTTGCAATTTTAAAAAGGTCCTAGGAGATAGGGCACCTTGGTGTCTCAGTCACTTGAGCCTCCGACTTCAGCTCAGGTCACGATCTTGAGGTTCGTGAGTTCAAGCCCCACATCGGGCTCTGTGCTGACAGCTGCTGTCAGTGTGGAGCCTGCTTCAGATCCTCTGTCCTCCTCTCTCTGCCCCACCCCCAGACCCCGCTAGCTCACACAGTCTCTCTCTCTCTCAAATAAATAAATAGATAAATAAATAAACAATCCTAGGTGATCCTAATGTGCAGACATTGGTTTACTCTTACACAAGAACACTTGGATTTGAGACTATGTTTGTGGGTTCCTTTCTTCTTTCTTTCTTTTTCTTTTCTTTTCTTTCTTTTTTTTTTTTTTTTTTTTTTTTTTTGGAGAGAAAGAGAGGGAGATGCTGAGGGGGAGAAAGAGAGAGACACAGAGAGAATCAATCCTATGTGGGGCTCCATCTCATGTCCATGAGATCATGACCTGAACCCAAATCAAGAGTCAGATGCTAAACCGACTGAGGCACCCAGGCACCCCTGTGTTTGTGGACTGTTAAAGTTCAGACTGCTGCAAGCATTATAGCCCCCGGTGCTTCTGTCACAGCCCACGTGTCTCCGAAGTCTGCATCTCCCTTCTCTGGGCTGCAGCCCCCCCCCCCCCCCATGGTAAGCTGCAGGGCGGAGGGGGGGGGAGGGGGCTTGCTGTTTTTGCTCAGCCGGTGTTGCTAGCAACCGGCACAGCATGTGGCACGTGGAAGACACAGAATAAATATTTATTGCACAAATGAAGGAATGCCACACAGGTCTTTCCCCCCTTCTTGCTCATTATATCCCCACTCCCAACTCCTCTTGAACTAGAAAGCTCTCTGGCTAAGCACAGATGACTCGTGAAGCGTGGCCGCGGAAGCGACCATGTGAGGAAACAGATGCACATGTGCTCCTCAGCTGAACTTTTTGACATCACCAATTTGGAGATTTTGATCAAACGCCAAGTCTGTTGTCATAGTCTTAAAGTTCTGAGAAAAGTGCTGCCTTTTCATTTCTGGAATTAGTCAAGATTATTCTATGTAGAGTAAATAATTAGGTGTTTATGAATGGGTTTTGTTAGGTTGGCTCGAATTCAGGGTTTTACGTTCTTATCTTCAGTACATTGATCTGCCTACGATATTTTATTACATTTAGGACACCTCGAAATTATGTATTCTTTGTTCTGTTGCCAGGAGTTCAGTTGATCACAGTAGCGAATTTTAATTTTAAACTTTAAATGACCAAGTACAAAACATAATGTGTCTAAAGCTGTGCTTTTCTGTAACATCTTATTCTGAATGTAGGGAGTAATAATTAGAAGATTAATGAATTTCAAAAGCTCTTTCTCCTTGAGTCTTTTTAGAACCATTTTGTGCCATACATTTTTCTCTCCGATTGTACCTACATATGGGTATTAAGGAGTGCACTTTTCGTAACGAGCCCTGGTTGTTCTATGTTAAGTGATAGATCACTAAATTTTGTACCAGAAACTAATGTTATACTCTATGTTAACTAACTGGAATTTAAACCAAAACGTGGGGGGGGGGGGGGAAGAAAATATAAACCTGTATCTTAAATGGTTATTTATTTATTTTGAGAGAGAGAGAGAGAGAGAGAGCCAGGGAGGGGCAGAGAGAGAGACTGAGAATCCCAAGCAGGCTGGCTCTACACTGTCACCACAGAACCAATCATGGGGCTCAGTCTCACGAACCGTGAAATCACAACCTGAGCTGAGATCAAGGGCCGGTTGCTTCACTGACCAAGCCACGCAGGTACCCCTCACGTTCATATTTTCAAATTTGACAATGGACGTTATTCACCTCCACCTAATCTGTGCTTCTCACTGGGAACACGGAAACATGGCAGCCGCAGCACCCAAAGATCTGCCAAATAAATGTGACTGGCAAGAAAAATGAAGAAAAATAAAGACTTTTCTAGATTATTTTTAGTCTGTTTGCTTGTTCTGTCTTATTTTATGCTACCCAAACAGTTTTGAAGTCATCACCTCTGCTCTCCACACCCTGTCAAGCAGTGATCACCATAGTAGATACTGTAAAATGTCAAAGCACATGTTTTCCTATTCTGTAAAACTCTAACTTTTGACCTTGGTTACAAAAAGGCAAAGTAATGACATGTGGAGTGACCCTCATAAGATACTCAGTATGACAAAAAAATGCTTGGAATTGAGTTAGTCATACTTTTTGCTCCAGGATATACCATCATCATTTGAATAAGCATGACCTTCTTTTGTTTGTTTTATAATGTAAAGATGCCCATGAGCCTACAACCTAAGCCCAAAACTGGAATATTATGTTTATCTTAAGTTAATTCGTACACTCTTTTCCGACACTCGTCGCTTGCCTCAGAGGAAACCAATATCCCATATTTATTTATTATCCCTTTATTTTTAAAATTTATTTATTTTTGAGAGTGAGTATGCACACATGCACACATAAGCGGGGTAAGGGAAGAGAGAAGGAGAGAGAGAATCCCAAGTAGGGTTTGCCCTGTCAGCACAGAGCCCAACGTAAGGCTTGATCTCAGTAACCATGAGATCATGACCTGAGCCAAAATCAAGAGCCAGATGCTTCACCACCCAGGCACCCCAACTTATCCCCTTTAGCAAATAGTTTCATCATAAATACATAAGCATGAAGATCTGCATATATCTATACAACGCATTGTTTGATTCTGTTTACTTTTGCTTCTTTTCAACATGTATGTAACTAGGATTCATCCATGTTGTCGTATTCGTAATTCATTCACTTTTAAATTAGTCTATAACAAACATACACCACATGAACATGCACCACAATGAGCCCATTTTCCTGCAAATGGACATTTGGCATCTTCAAAGCTTTTGCCACCCTGAAGTGCGGTGTAGGAGCTCTCTCGTGTTGGTGCCTGGTCCACACATGCAAACATTTACCCTGCATGTGCGCCTTGGAAGTCACTTGCTGGCCTTGGGGATACAAATGTTCAAATCTACAAGACCTACAACTTTACAAGTTGTTTTCATAAGACTGCTGAGATAGTTTCATTTTCGAACACTTGGTATTGCCAGACTTTTTTTTTAATGTTTATTTTTGAGAGAGAGGGAGACAGATGAGAGGGAGAGAGGCAGAGAGAGAGAGGGAGACACAGAATCTGAAGCAGGCTCCAGGCTCTGAGCTGTCAGTACAGAGCTGGATGTGGGACTCGAACTCACAAACCATGAGTTCATGACCTGAGCTGAAGTGGGACACCTAACCGACTGAGCCACCCAGGCGCCCCAAGTATTGTCAGACTTCTTAATTTTGGCTGCATATTTTGAAAGATGATGTTGTATTGTGGTCTAATATACATTGTCAAGGTGTTTCATGACAGCGACCAACTTCATCTGTTTGTTGGCCAAATGTATTTCTTGTGTATGATATACTTATTCCTGACTTTCCCCTGTTTTTTCTGTTTTTTTTTTCTTGTTGATATGTATGCCTTTTATATATTCTTGATACTATCACCTTCAGTTATATGTGTTACAAGCACCTTCTCCCATTTTGTGGCTAGTTTTATCACTTTCTTAAAATGTCGTTTAATTTTAATATGGTCAAATGTGTCAGTATCTTTATTAATTAAGCCACTTTACACACACATATCCACACACATATGAGAAGGTGATATTTGATATATGTACACACATATAATATAAATATATACATATATATAAGTGTGTGTATATATTTCCAAATATCATTATTTTCATGATTCTAAATATCATGATTATAAAACAAATTTATGGAATAGGGAATACCACACTTTTATATACATTGATTGCAAGCTATTTTCTGAATTGAGAGTTATTGAAAGAAAAATACATCTTCATATTGAATAGCATACTCTACATTTACTTATATACAAAAACTCCAATTTAAAAAAATCAACCTACACACACACACACACACACTGGAATATTACTCAGCTACAAAGAAGAATAAAATCTTGCTGTTTGCAATGATGTAGATGGAGTCAGAGAGTACTATGCTAAGTGAAAAAAGTCAAAGACAAATACCATATGATCTCACTCATAAATGGAATTTAAGAAGCAAAATAAATGAACATAGTGAAAAAAAAAGGCAAAACATAAAACAGACTCTTAACTATGGAGAACACACTGAGTGTTGATGGAGGGAGGTGGGTGGGGGATGGGCTAAATGGGTGATGGGTATTAAGGAGGGCACCTCATATGACGAGCACTGAGGGTTGTATGTAAGTGATGAATCAGAGAAACTAACATGTTAACCAACTAGAATTTAAATAAAAACTTGAAAAAAAAAGAATCAACTAATATATATATTTTTATTTACCTCTGGCCAAAAAATTACACATTATATACCATGGGAATGTGTATTCTTTCTAGAAACCAAATCTGATATTTATTTCACATTTACAGGCAGATAACCCATGATGATTCACTCCAAAATGTAAGAAACCACCACATAATAGTTCTTGATTCATAAAAAAAAAATGCCACGACAGAAAATCATAACTATTATTTAGTACTTGCTAAGTACAAGACACTATTGTGAACACCTCACAGGCATTCATATAGTTCTCATAAGCCTCCTATGAGGGAGGTACCACTGTTACCACTTACACATGATAAAACGGACATCAAGAAACTTGCTCCAGTTTTCCTAGAAAACAGTGGAGCTAGAGTCTAAATTAAAAGCATCAGGACACTTTCGAAAATAAAAGAGTGTTTATTCAAACTCCCCGGGAACAACAGGTGTAAACCGGCAGGGAAAGGGGCCAGCAAGATATGTGACCACCTAGCCATGCAGCATAGAGAAGGCAAATCTTCCCAGAGTCTTTATCACTTCAGAAATAACGGACATCATCTATTTCTTGTGGGTCTTTACATCCTTTGATGTGAACATTTTCAGCTAGTCCCTTTCTCTTCAGCCTTGAGCACTTATTCACACATTTTCCCCAGAGCCTGGAGCCTCGCCAAAGTGGGCCTCAAAAATTCCTTGCTTGTCTTCTCCATCAAAGTCTGAGTCTCAGCCAGAGAACACTTTGTGCTCAACCTGTGTGTGTCAAAAGAGTTGGTTGTTATGCTGTGCTCCGTTTTAGGTAGAAACAAACATTACGTATCCAAGTCTTCATGTAGTGTACGAGGAAGGAAAGAAAAATGGGGTTTGGAAACACAGCTCAAAGGTGAGAGAACAAGTGAGGTTAAGACCATGGGACTTCTGAGTATTTGGTTTTTCTGCTGATTATTATTTTTAAAAATGTTTATTTATTTTGGGGGGCAGAGAGAGAGGGAGAGAGTCTGCTATCAGCGCAGAGCCCAATGGGTGGCTCCATACCACAAACTATGAGATCATGACCTGAGCTGAAATCAAGGGCCTGACACCCAACTGGCACCACCCAGGCGCCCCCTGCTGAATTATGATATAATTGCTGCTTAATTATGAAAAAAAATTGCTGCTTAAAAAAGGTGGATGGGAAAGAAATCAATATCAGTCTGATTAAAGCACCCCGAAAAGCCTAATGTATAAATGGCCATCATTTACTGTTTTTGTGTAAAGATAAATTAATGTAAGGGTTTTCTTCCTTATTTGAGTTCATTCTAAGGCAATGTGTTGTGTGTGTGTGTCTGTGGATATATATATCTATGTATATACATATATACATATATATATATATATATATCTTCTGTATATTATGATGTTTTGACATCTTAACAAAAATCTTTCTGGCTGGGGAGACTCTGTTCCTCTTGGGACTAGAGAATTCTTAAGAGAGAGCATAGCGGAGGGCCCAGTCAGAGCATGCCTTTATATGCAAACCATCCAACCCAGAGCCACATCTCTATCTGGCTCCTACACCCCGGGAATAACAGTTCTTTGCCTTACTCATCCCAGGGCCGGGTCCTGAACAGCTGGAGAAGCATCTCCATAGTCCACAGACTGCTGAAATTATTCAAACAAGCCAATCCCAAACCGTTTATCTGCCCTGGCTTGCTTTTTCTGCAGAAACCCCAGTAAATGCTGAGCCCCAAGCTCTGCCCTCATTCCTGTCTTCTGCCTCCTGGCCACCTGGTGAGCTTCCCTGTGGCTCTGCACACCGTGCCCTGCCCTGCCGTGCCTCCTGTCTCTACCACCTGTGAGTACAGTGAATGTTGTTTTCCCGAGTCCCTCCTCTGTCTCCTCCTGTGGCCATCCCTGACCACGTCATAAAATAATACAAAACAGAAATTTGAGAACGGAAAAACTTAAAAATCAAGAGGGGAATCAAGGGAATGTCCTGGAGTTGGGAATCACTTTCCACCAAGCCTCTCCTGAATGTGCTTCTTAGACATTTGCTCGTTGGATTGTCAGCAGCTAAACCTGCTTGAGGCTGCAGCTTCTCATCTACGTGAATGCCACATGCGGTGGTGTGTGGATGAAGTGACAGCTGTGCATAGGAAAGAGAAAAAATGGTATTGCATCAAAGTAACGCTTTCTGTTAGCCTTGGTCCTAATTCAGGTGCTGTTCGTCTATAGAGAAGCCTTATAATGGAAAAGGAAACCTTAAAAACTTTCTTTTTCTTTAGGTTAATAGGTTTCTTGGTGGTGCTTTTTGATTAAGTGCTTTATTGATTCAACCATATTAACCTTGTTGAGTAAAGCATCTATACATATGAGAAAAATCTCATCATTATCTTATAATGAGCCATGAGTGGTTCTCTGGCTTTCCTTATTGGCAGAGGCCAATATGTTTAGCCTAATTCTTGACTTCATTTCTCTTGGCCATGTCCAGAAACAGAAGCTCTTAAATTGAGTCAGAGTTATTAATTATGGGGATCTTGGGATCCTACACATAACAGGTACTTACTAAGTGTTTGTTGAAAGAACGGTAGAGAGAGTCACAGAATGTTTTTGGACTATGATATGTGAGACTTATTTTACCATAATTTTCTAAACTCTGGCATACTTGAAATTCAAATGGGCAAAGAACCTGGCTTCTCCACTGTAGAATGACAGTTACAGGTTGGGTTTATCCTAAAACTACTCTTTACTTAGTGATTGATTTTACTAATAAGTAATATATCCTTAACCTGTTATCAGTAACATTATAGAAATAATTTTCAGAGAAGTGCACCTACTCCTATATCTTCCCTTCAAATGGAGCCTTGGCTATTCAGAATAATATTTCAAAACTTTCATGTTGGTTGTAGACCAAAAAATTTATTTGGCTATTTACTTGAGATATTCAAGAAATTATTTAGAGGCTCTTTGTGTTTTTTTTTTTAGCTCTTTTTTTTTTTACGTGTAGTTTAAGTAAAATTTTATGTATTTGATAAAGGCATATTTTGAAATTTTAAGAGCTCTGCAAGTCAGGTAAAAAAGCTACATTTATTAGCCCTAGGAGATCGCTATAAAACTCCGACATAAAATTAATTTCTCAAAACACACAAAAGATAGAACTCCCTATAGCTTATGTCAGGTGTCAAAAAACTGTGATATATGGTTCCTCTCTATGAAGTTGCTTTGCCACCAGCAGGTTTTAGTTAACATTATTATGATAGCGAATGACCCTAAAGAGGGCTCCCTCGTTCATTTAAGGCTCCTTCCTAATAACCTACAGCTGTGTGAACGCCATCAGCTGTGGGAGTTTCTGATGGGCACATTAAAAGTGTTGGTATGTCACTCCATATGGTTCTTATGGGCTTCCTTTGACGACTCATAATATTCCGTCAGTCCAGCTGTCAATGGCCAATTCCTCAGCTGGGCTGATGATTTGAACAGTGACTCACCAGTCTTTAATTGTTTCTCATTGTTGCTACCAAAAAGCTGGGAGCTCTTTGTTTGCAGTGAGTAAAAAATGGAGATGCACTCATTTCAGATTAAATCAGCCAAGTCTCTGAGTAGGACAGTCTCGGACAGTCTTCTCAAACCTCAGTACACTTTTGTTTTTTATACACTAAAGCCCACTTGGTTGGGGGATACAAAGTAATTTGGAGGAGAAATTGTTATTGCTTCAATTGCATAAAAATGTAATCACACATTTGCGAAAGAGGCCCCAAATGCAGCATTGGGCAGTAGTTAAAAAAAAAAAAATTGATCATATTTTGTTGGCTTGTGATGGAGGTATTTAACTTTCAAACTTGTTTTCTGAAGAAAAGCAACGAACAACATAAAGAGGTAACGAGTTTTACTGTAAAGCTTTATTTATTTTTATTATTATTTTTTAATATTTATTTTTAAGAGAGAGAGAGAGAGAGAGAGAGAGAGAGAGAGAGACAGAGCATGAGTGGGGGTGGGGCAGAGAAAGAGGGAGACACAGAATCAGAAGCAGGCTCCAGGCCCTGAACTGTCAGCACAGGGCCCGACGCGGGGCTTGAACTCACAGACTGCAAGATCATGATCTGAGCCAAAGTTGGATGCTCACTGAGCCAACTAGGCGTCTCTGTAAAACTTTCATTTAGAGCGAATTCATGAGATCATTACATCTTTTATTTGGGAAAACAAAGGCATTATTGAAAAATAGCAGAGAACCTACAAATTAGATATAAAATTAAACAGAATTTAAAGAGGAAAAAGGATAAATATATAAAGCCTAACTCTGTAATGAGGTTAAAGTTTTATTTTTTAACTTTTTCTTTGGTATTAAATCTTAATTTATCACCAGTCTTATAGATCCTTGGCAATTAATGTTTAAATTGTTAGAGGAAAATTATGTGTTGATGCTTATATGTGACCCTCGTTGGATTTTAGACATTTCCTCCTTTTTAACTGGAAAATCCTTTCATTTTCAGAAGTTTGGTAGAAAGGAAATAGTTTCTAGGGAAGATAGTTTAGAATGATTGCCTGTGTATCTTCAAGCTTCTCTTATCTTTTAAAAAAAATTCATTTAATTCCTCTCTGTTTCTGTTTACCTGCTTTCATAGAAGGCAGGAGAACACCAAATTTACTCCAGGATATGAGAAGTGTCTTTATAAATATTTATAACAACTTATTCAATAAGTTGTTATAAGGCCTGTGAAAGTAAAGGCTGAAACACAAATGAATAATAAGTGTTAGTGTCTGTGAAATATTCCTAACTCTTCAAAATCAATTAAGGCATATTTTTATAGAAGCTCAAAGCTGAAGACTCTAAGGAACTTGAGCGGAACTTCATTTACCCAAAATTAATGGGCTCGGACACAGGTGGAACCCCAGGAAAACGCCTCCCGCTGTCTGATCGTCAACTCCTTATTTACACAGATACTTTGTTGTAACGCTCCCTCACATTTCCCAGCGTTCACTTCCTGTGTGGTGGGCACTTCTTACTCTCGCTCACTACTTTATTTTTCCTCATATGTTTTATGACGTCATCAGGGATAGGAATGACATATAATTTCTTAAGAAACTTTTCTACTATACCTTGCAAATGAATCACAATAGTTGGCACCTCAAATCTTTTCTCGAATTGTATAAGAAATGTAATAATTGTTCTTTACAGTGGCTCTCTTGAAGTTGGAAAGCAAGTGGGAAGAAGGTGCTTTATCACTTACTAAAAGATTTCCTACAGTGTGTTGACTTATTTCAAATATATCTTAGGGTGCGCCTGGGTGGCTCAGTTGGTTGAGCATGTGATTCTTGATTTCGGCTCAGGTCGTGATCCCAAGGTCGTGGGATCAAGCCCCGTAACAAGCTCTGTGCTGAACATGGAGCCTGGGTAAGATTCTCTTTCTCTTTCCCTCTGCCCCTCTCCCCCACTTGCCATCTCTCTCTCTCTCTCTTTCTCAAATAAAATAATATAAAAAATATATCTTAGAAAACATGATGCTAAGAAATGCCAGAATCCTGACACAAGAGTAAACATTTGAAAGTTGATAATTAAGAGGGTTTATTAAATATTGGCAAACAGATACATAAAATATAAAATATAGAGACCATATATGTAAGTAAAACACAGCAAGTAATCTCATTTCTCAAATTCTTTTTTTAAAGTTTATTTATTTATTTAGAGAGAGAGAGAGAGAGAAAGAGTGGGGGAGGGGCAGAGAGAGAGAGAGAGAGAGAGAGAGTGGGACAATCCCAAGCAGGCCGCACACCATCAGTGTGGAGCTCAATTTGAGGCTCAAATTCATGAACCCATGAGATCACGACCTGATCTGAAATCAAGAGTCAGATGCTCAACTGACTGAGCTACTCAGGTGCCCCATCATTTCTTAAATTCTTTAATCGGGATTTAATTATCAAGGCTCTTTGTGGTTTTATTTCACAAAACATTGAAAAAGAGGAGAAAGAAAGATAAGAATGAAAAAGCACAAGATGAAAATTGGAAATATGCCAGCACAATAATTTCTTATTTTTTTATATGATATCATTGGATCTGTTTTATCTGTAGTTGGAACAAAATTATGGCAAAGTCAGTGAGCACATCCCTCCTACCCACATGTTCCCTAACATGCTAATGGAGGACATGTCGTAAGGGAGTGTCTTGCTTCTTTGGATCAGTGTGTTTGGTTATAAAAATGAAACCCTCTGGAAGAACTGAGGAGATGAAAAATAGGAAAACTATTTTACAATTAAAAAAAACAGGAATTTGGGAAGCACAGGGAATCTGGAAGTGCAGTCACTGAAAAAATGACTGAGGGTGCTGGACATCCAAATGCAGAAAAATGAATCTAGACACAGACCTTACATCCTTCACAAAAGTTAACTGAAAATTAATCCTAGACCTAAATGTAAAATGTAAAACTATAAAACTCCTAGAAGATGACATAGGAGAAAATCTATACAACCTCGAGTGTGGTGACGACTTTTTAGATACAACTCCAAAGGCAGGATCCATAAAAGAAATAATTGATAAACTGGACTTCATTAAAATGAAAAATTTTCCTGAAAAGACCATGTCAAGAGAACAAGAAGACAGACCAGGAGAAAATATTTGCAAAAGGCACATCTCATAAAAGACTGGTATCCAAAACATACAAAGAACTCTGAAAACAATAAAACAATAAAACAAACAACCCGATTAAAAAATGAGCAAGAGACCTGAATAGACACCTCACCAAATAAGATATACAGATAGCAAATAAACATACAAAAAGATGTTCAACATCATATGTCATTAGGTAATTAGAAATGAAAACAACAGTGAGATACCACTGCATACCTATTAGAATGGCTCAAATTCAAAACACCAGCAACACCAAACACTGGACAAAACATGGAAGCAGCCAAGTTGCCCTTTGGGAGGTAAATGGATACATAAACTGTGGTACACCCAGAGAGTAGAATAATCTTCAATGCTAAGAAGAAATGAACTATCAAGCCATGAAAATACCTTAAATTTATATTACTAGGTGAAAATAAAACCAAACTGAAAAGGCTACATACTGTATGATTTTAACTATATGACATTCTGGAAAAGAAAAAACTATGGAGATGGTAAAAAGATCAGTGGTTTCCAGGGGTAGGCAGAGGGAGGGACGGATAGGCAGAGTACAAGGGATTTTTAGGGCAGTGAAACTATTCTGTGTGATATTACAATGGTGGATACATGTCCTTATGTGTTTGTCAAAGTCCATTGAATGCGTAACACCAAGAGTGAAGCGTAATGTAAATCATATATTCGGAGTAATGTGTCATTGTAGGTCCATTGATTTTTAACAAACATACCACTGTGGTGCTGGTGTTGGTAGTGGAACAAGCGTGTGTGGGAGTGGGGGTATAGGAGGACTCTCCCTATTTTCTGCTCAGTTTTGCTGTGAAAGTAAAACTGCACTACAAAATTAAGCACATTGAAATGGCTGGGGACATTTAAATGCCACAGACCTTCTAGGAAGGCTGCTCTCTGTATCCTCTGATTAGTGGTAAATTGGGGGAGGAAAGAGCTTCGGGTTGTGCCAGCAGTGAAGCATGAAAGGCCTCACAAGAAGAATCAGGGCATGGCGAGAGTACCTGTCAGAGAAGCAGTTGCCAGGTGGTTGGTTCAGGAGTCAACCAGCTCACTTCTCCTCCAGAAAGATACTAAGGAAGGTAACTGTTGGTTGGAGATTGCATCTGGGGGGCTGGGATGATAGTTGGTAGAAAAGCTGACCTCTGCTTCCTTATTTGTTCAAGGAAAATATTTTGCTTTTTGTAATGCTTCTTTTGGGGTAGCTTGGGGATAACATACTGATGAAACAAGTGTTAGGCACTTAATAGATACTGTATACAGTTGTACACGAACAGAGAGAAAATGTATGAGGCAAACTTGATACAACGTGCATAAGGATAAAAGCATTAAATATAAACATCACATGAAAATATTTTATTAATTTCCTACTTTTTTGGAAAGCACCGTAGCAGTTTTATGAGGGGGACATAAAAATGAGCAGATGTTAAGCTAATGCTTATGGATATAATGAAGAAATAAAGAATATTGGAGGAAATAGAAAGTTTTTTTAAAATTCTAAATGGTGACATAAGGAAATCTCATAGTTCAGTCAACTAGAAGGGAGATAAAATAGTGTCCAGGCATTTCTTAATTGGAAATTTCTTTTTCTCAGCCCAAAAAGAAATTTTCCATCTGTTCTAGCATCTGCTTATTGTGGTTCAAGAATTTCTCCAATTTAACAAGTAGGTGTGACAATTGTGACATCTGGGAATTTTTTCATAAGGACACACAGAAAGGGTTGAGGTGACTGGTAACTAGTTTCATAAGCTTTTTATAGATTATATATACACAGAATTAAAATGGCTGATCACATGGTACTTTTATAGCTCTTTTTTTTTAAAGAAGCTTTGAGTTGATGTACTATTGGAATTATACTTGTTTTCATTGTTGTTGTTGATTTGTTTTTCACTTATTTAGCACAAGAGAAACAGAAAGAAGTTTGCCCAACTGCAGGCCAGTAAGATTTGGGAGATGTGACTTCTTGGTTTCTTTGTGGCGCTAACCCCCCTTGTGGCTTTTGGAAAGCCATGATTCTCTTTGACTCAGTTTGTCCAGTGGTAAAAAATGCAAATTTCAACATCCACCTTTTCTGAAAATACTAGAATGTTGAAGAAAAATATAATAGGAATATAGTTACTATAGTCTAAATGTTTGTGTCTCTGCCATATCTCCGTGTTGAAATCCTAATGCCCACCGCGATGATGATGTTCGAAGGTGGTACCTTTGAAAGGTTCTCAAGCCAGAAAGGTGGAACCCTCATGCATGGGATTCATGCCTTATAAAAGTGGCTCCAGGGAGATCTCTAGTCCTTCTTCCATGTGAGAACGGCATGAGACAGCACAGGCTATGAACTAGGAAGCAGGTCTTCACTAGAATGCAGCCATGCTGGCAACTTGATCTTAGATTTCCCAGCCTTTAGAACTGTAAGAAATAAACCTATGGATTGTAAGTTACTCAGTCTCTTGTGTTTTGTTATAGCAGCTAGAGTGGATTAAGACAACAGTCTGTGAATGCAAATGAAGACCACTACAACTTTACAATAGACTTCTTCCATCTCTTAGGCTTATTTTGGAAACTGGGTCCTGAAGCTTTGTAATTTCTTGCACTCATTGGAGGAAAAAACAAACCATGATCTTAAAAAGTTTATAGATTTTGAATATGGCTTGAATATGTATGTATTTCTTTCCACCTCTTAAAAAATTATGTTAATTTGTTAAATTATTTTTGGTTTGTCTTTATCGCTATACAGTGTCTCCAATATTTCATTGTGCTTTTCAGTAAGTGTCAGACTCTCTGGGAAGCAAAAGCTTTTGCGCAATCATTATCTTTCTTTCACATTTGGAAATTGAAAACATGAGAGTGTGACTATAATTGATATTCTGTCATGTGGTTAAAGCAAATGTTCCTTGGCCCTCTGACTGTAATGTATATTCCAATTCTACTTTTACTTGAAGCAATTTTCTGTAGTCTCACAGTGTGATTGTCCCAATGTGGCCATCAGGGGTGGCTCCAGGGGGACCTGAGAATTTTGTATTCCTGGCCAATCTTCAGACCATGACCAGAACTCATGAACTCTCAGCCACTCAGAGTCATTCTATGTAAAAGGGGCCTTTTCTGTCCCCACTTTCTTCTTTTGACTTGATTGGAATTCTATGAGCCATAGGAATGAGGTTATGTTTGGGAAAGGCTGAGAAATTGAGGTTGTCTTATGCGAAGCTGTCTAATGTAATATAAGGTGAATAATAGTTGGAGTTAATATTTCTTTACTAGACTGAAGTACAAGTTTTCTTTCACATATCCATCCCACCACACACAAAGCAAAGAATATGAGAGACTTTTATCTCTTAAGTGATCCTTCATATTTTATTGACTTGTTAGAACCTTTTTTTAAAAATAAATGTATATTTATTTATTTTGAGGTAGCACGAGTTGGGGGAGGACAGAGAGAGAAGGAGAGAAAGAATTCCAAGCAGGCTTTGCATTGTCAGTGCAGAACCCAATGTGGGGCTCAATACCATGAACCATGAGATCATGACCTGAGTCGAAATCGAGAGTTGGATGCTCAACCAACTGAGCCACCTAGGCGACCCTAGAATCTTTATTTGCTATTCTATTTTCAATATCTATATCTGTAGCTGATAATGTTAAGGATATTAACAGAACCAATAATAGGAGGGAAGAAAATACATATATTACCACAAAATATAGGAAGAGATGCTCAACCTAGGGTTAATTAGGAAAACAAGACCACAGTGAGATACCATTTTACATACAATAGACTGGAAAAAATTAAGCAGTCATAATACTAAGTGTTAGTGAGTATGTGGATCACTGGGGTTTCTCATTCATTTCTGTTTGGGATATAAATAGAAAATAATTATTTGTAATAATAATGATAATTATTTCTGGCATTATCTTATAAATGAAAGCATTGCATACCATTTGACTCAGCAATTCTACAAATATATGTGTATATATATATATATATACATATATATATGTATATATATGTATATATATATATATATGTATATATATGTATATATATATATATATATATACACACATACACAGTCATGTGTACTAGGAAACATAATATGTTTATAATAGCCCTACACTGGAAACAACCCAATTGTGGCTCCCAAATGAATCAATGATAGTGTCATTAACCAAGGATAATGATTCTACACAACTGATTGCATCAATGTAAAAGACTAAAACCAGAAGGACCATGAGTGTCTAACACAGCAGCTAAAACATTGAATGTATATAATCACTTATTGAATAGATTAATGATAAAAATCATTGATTTGGGGATACAATGTTACTCTCGGTATCGATGAATGTTTAACAAGACTGCTAACTTATTTCCCTCCAAGAGACAACAAATATTTATTAAGAGCTTTTTTACCAAATATTTTCTCATCATATAATGGTCCTGGATTGTATTAGTTTGTATTTTGCTGTGTAAATGGTGCTAAAAAATTGTCACCCTGCCCGTTTTGTAACTAGAACCGTATCATGAACTTGTAAAGGGCAAGGACCACATTTTTCCTTTCTCTTTTCTTACAGAACTACATGGAGTACACCATCAGTATCTGCTTAGGACTTACTCTTGAAACAAAAACCCACTCAAATTTTCTTCCTTTGTAAAATATATATATATATATATATATATATATATATATATATATATATATATATATATATACATAATATATCTGTTTTGAAAAAGGACAAATCATGGTCAAAAGTAGAAGCTTTCAACCAGGCTATGACTTCAAGTGGATACTTTTAAAGAAAAGCTTAACATACATGGTTAAGGTGTGGCAATTATCTCTGTGTGTAGGAATATTCTTGTGACAAATACAAAGAAAATCTTATGTGGTAATTCTGAGATGTAATGAAATTCTTAGCACACAAGGCATCGGTGATAGAAGAACATGTATATCTAATATACATCCAATTAAAAATATTCTAAACAGTGTACTATGCTCATTATCTTGCTAAGGAAAATGGAATCCAGAAAGCTGTTGATATGTCAGTTCTAAGAGGCGATTTTTGTTGTTGGTGTTTAATCAAGTACTAATCAGGAGAGATGCACTTTATAACAAGAGAGCCAATTTATCTGACTTCAAAACTACCCAGGCAGTTAGCCTTGCATGATTATTCTTAGAAGTATGTTAGCCCATTTCCAATTAAACTGTACTTCCTGTTGTTATAGTGGTTACAAGAGGCACAGATTTAAAGAGAAAAAGAAATGTGCTTCCCCACCCTTTTCCTTTTACCCAGTTCATCATCAAACCTTCTGATATGCTAATTTGTTCATAGATATCATATGAAAATCTTTGGAGAGAAAGCAACAGAAACCCCAAACCAAAATAAGTCAACGAAAAAGGAAGTTTATTGTTTCATTAACTGAACACTCTGTATCTGCCATGACCAGGATTTATTGCTAGTTATGCTTCCTCTGAGTTGGCTCCATTTTAAAATAGGCTTTTTAGTGGTGGTTCCATATCTAACAGGAAAGAGAACTTCTCTCCTTCAAGAGTAGAGCAAAAACTTTGTTCTTATAGACTGATATTGAGCCATGAACCCATCACTTATCACTGTGTCCAGGGAAAGAGACTTAGTTTAGACTCATGATATGTGGTTCCTTTCATAGACATGCTAGTGGGGAATCAGTTGACTGCAAACACATAGGCTGCGTCTAGAATGGCTTGATATTTGGACAAAATTTAGAGTACTGTTACCAAAGGTAACTCTGCCAAATGTTGCAATTATCTATTATACCCTTTATGTCAGTCCCACATTTTCTTATATCTTTAATAATTATGGGCTATATCTTTTCCTTGAAATAGAGGTATGAGTGATACCCAGCAAGAGAGAACAGTTTTTTGTTTTTTTTTTTTTTTTTTTTTTTCTTGCATGGTGAAGAAGCTGCAAGCTACTTTTCTGCTAGGTGGCAGTTTGGAGCCAAAGGGTCCAAATTGTAGCCATTTTTCTTAATTCTGAGGAGTTTCTTGAAGCTCTCTTCTTATTCAAATGGAAGAAATGAGAAACTATTGACTTAGGAGAAGTATATATCAGAATATTTTGTGGCTTGATAAGGTTTCCCCCAAAGAACCTTTGCTATGCAAACTTTGGGAAAGTGAAGTAAATCTGCATTGTCAAAGACTTCTAAGGGGGAAACAATCTCCCCATTTCAATGGAGACCATCTATCAGAAGAGCATCATATGACTGAGATGATTTCAAATAAGTTCCCTGTGTCTCTGAAGGAGCATTCACCCTGAGGGAAGACAGATGTTTGACTAGCGAATTCTAGAACATTATGAAGGAAGATTCATCCCTTAATGGTCTGTGGTTGGAAGACCTCTCTGTCACAACAGGCACATTGTGAGAACAATGTCCCTAAAGGGTAAAAGGAGACCTGTAACTTTGGAAGCCTATATATGGTGTACCTTTGTGGTGTGTTGTGTCACTGGGGAGGGTAGAAGGCTCAAATGGTTGCACTGGACTAGATCTGTTAAGTGCAGTGAGTTGGTATAGCAGTGACAACAGAAATGACAGTTGAATGTTGGGGCTGGTACTGGTCAGACAGCTGGAGTGCCTACCTTCTCTCCTTCTTTAGTATTTCTCTTTCTCTCCCTCCCTTCCTCCTTGCCTCCTTTGTTAATTCTCCTGCTAACAATGAGTAGCTGAGAAACAGAGATGACCCCATTGGGTTACATAAGAAAGGGAAAGATTTCAAGAGGTAGCCATTGGACTTCGTTTTAAATTGGTCCTGTGGGGGATTGAATGATTAATTTGAATATTAAAAAGATTTATGATCTTAATTATACCTCAAGCTGGTAATGAAGGCCACATTGATTTTACCATATTAATTTTTAAAAACCCACAAAAACAGAAACCAAAGCTTAAAGAGTTATTCCTAAGAATTCTGCAACTCCTTCTTCTGCTTTCTAGCTTCTGAACCTGATCAGCATAAAATTAAAATAAATTATTTCCACGACATCAAATTTAGGTGTGGGTGTTAGGAACGTATCTCAAGAAAGAGTAAAACAAGTGGAAGAGGGGAGGGGTCGTGGGTCGGCAGAGAAAAATGAGGGCCAGAGAGTCAAGTATTGGCACTTTCCATCCCTGCAGAGGGACTGCACTGGCAGTCCTGGCTCATGGACCCGTCAGACATCTTGGCAGGAGTATCTCCCTTCTCAGTCATGTTTCCTTAGCCAGATGCCATTGAACAATGAATTCAAATAATTAACCCCTTCCTTTTTAAATTCCATGTTTGTAAAGAAAACTTACATGTTAGCCTCTCCATAGGGAAAGAATAAAGTATGTATGTTACTAAATAAAGTATGTATTCAATTGGACTCCTTGGTGGCAGAGGATGGCAACGTTAAACTGAGCTTTGATAACACTAATTTCAAAATTAATAAAACAAATGCATTGGAAAATGTAAAAATAAAGGTGGTATCATTATCAAATGTAAAAAAAAAAGGTGGTATCATTCTCAGTTCAAACTAAAATGCATGATTAAAGGATGTCCGCTTTCTCACAAAAATCATAAAGAGAGTAAAAAGTTTGTATTAGACTTTTCTTTTTCTTTTTTTTTTTTTTTGAGAGGCTTGCCACGTGAGATGTGAGGTATATAGTGTGGAACATGATAGTCAGTTTTCTGCTTTGTTCTAGTCTGAGGGCTCAGGGTGGGGGTGGGGGGGAAATAGTATGTGACCTGGGATATGAAGTCTGAGGGAGGAAGTAGATTAATGGGTGGGGAAGATTTCTACATTAGATCAGTCCGGGTTCTTGGCCACAAACAATGGAAGCCAACTGACACCAGATTAAAAAACAAACTACTGAAAAAATATTGGGCCTGTGACAGAACAGTTTGGAAGACGGGGAAATAGGATTAGAGAATGAGAATCTAAAAAAGTTAGACAAAAAAAATAAATAAAATAAAAAATAAAAAAATAAAAAAGTTGGACAATCAAAAATACAGTGCAGGACACACCAGGATAATTTTTTGGCTATAACCAGTGCTGTCCCCACTTGATATGAGTAATCTTTACCGCCACTGTATCTTTGTTTCGTTTCCACAGATTTTGAAGTCCTGGCAGGAGCGTCTGGCTGGCCAAGTATGGTAGCCATTCTCTAAGATGGGTTCCTACCGATGATTGTTACTTGGTATTCATGCTTTTGTGCAGACCTCCCAGCTCCACCCCAATATTGCATTAGGGCTGATCTGTGTGACCAATAGAATATGGTAGAAGTAATGGTTTGTAACTTCTCAGACCAAAACATAAAAGACATTGTTATTTCTGCCTTGCTTTCTCAAGGATCATTTGCATTAGAGGAAGCCAGCTGCCATCTTGTGAGGGCACTTAACACAGCCTTTTGGAGAAGTAGACATGGTAAGGAACTGAGGCCTCCTGCCAAAAACAGCACCAACTTGTCAGCCACGTGTGGGAACCCATCTTGGAAGTGGCTCCTCCAGTCACAGTTAAGCATTCAGCTGATGCCTTGATTGCAGCTTCATTAGAGATTAAGCCCGAATGACCTGGCTAAGCTGCCCCTGAATTCTTGTCCCACAGAAATTGTGCAAGATAATAAAAGTTTATTTTTGTTTTAAGTTGCTAAATTTCAGGTCAATTTGTTATGTAGAAATAGGTCACTAACATACATGCCTGATTCTTCTTACCTGTCAGGAAGAGAGAAAGGCCTCTCTCATTTTAGAGATGAGGATATTAACTCTGGTTTAAAAAAGTCTACATTTTTTCAAAATCACTTAATAAACAATTTTCATGGCCCTTCTCCATACCAGACACTGTTCTAAATACTTTACAGATATTAACTTATGTGATTACCCTAGCAGCACTGTGAAGTAGACACTCTTCATACCTATTAGAGACTGCATTGGTCTCCCCAAAACCAGTATGTTGCAGCCCTAACCCCCAATGAGACTATGTTTGGAGATGCGGCTTCTACAGAAGTACTTGAGGTTAGATGAGGTCATAAATGTGGGGGCTCTAATCCACTATGGTTGATGTCCTTACAAGAAGAGGAAGAGAGGGGGGCCTTGGTGGCTCAGTCAGTTAAGTGTCTGACTCTTGGTCTTTGCTCAGGTCATGATCTCCTGGTTCAGGAGTTCTAGCCCCGAGTTGGGCTCTGCACTGACAGCACAGAGGCTGCATGGGATTCTCTCTCTCCGTCTCTCTCTGCCCCTTCCCTGCTTGTGCTCCCTCTCTCTTTCAAAATAAATAAATAAACATCAAGAAAAGAAGAAGTGGAAGAGACACCAGAGATGTAGGAACACAGAGAAATGTAGGAACACAAGAACACAGACCATCTGCAGGTCTGGGAGAGAGGCCTCAGGAGGAAGCAGACCTTCAACTTCCCACCTACGGAGTGTGAGAAAAGAGCTTTCCATTGTACAAGCCACCCAATCCGTGGGGGTCATTAGGGCAGTTCCAGCTGACTAATACTAGTTCACACCATAGGTCTGCACGACTCAGACTATTCTGATTGCAGCTGTGACTCTGCTGCCCTTTATGCTAGTCACCCCCCACTTTGCCTTTAGTGGTTGAAGTTGTAGATAAAGAAACCGAAGCACAGGGAGGTGACTTGTCCACAGTCACACAGTTGATAATAGTCAATTGGAATGTGAGCTCTCAAAATGAATCCACAATACTGTATGTTAATAAATCCAGGCAAGAAGGTTTTAACAGTTATACTTTCCCTGTGAATTTTGTATCCTGTACATATTTTTTAAACTGAAAATGTTGATGTAGTTTCTAAATAAGCTTAATATGAAGTTTAAAAAATTATTTTGGTCTCAGTGTTGGCAAAACTGGAGCATTGTCTTACACCACACACAAAATAAACACAAAATGGGTTAAGGACCTAAATGTGAGACCTGAAACCATAAAAATCCTAGAAAAGAACACCAGCAGTAATTTCTCTGGTATTGGCCTTAGCAACATTTTTCTAGAAATATCTCCTGAAGCAAGAAAACAAAAGCAAAAATAAACTATTGGGACTACAGCAAAACAAAAAGCTTCTACACTGCAAAGGAAACTATCAACGAAACTAAAAAATAATCTACAGAATGGGAGAAGATATTTGCAAATGAACTATCCAATAAAGGGTTCATATACAAAATATATAAAGAACTTATACAATTCAACACCAGAAAACAAATAATCCAATTAAAAAATGTGCAGAAGTCATGAATAGACATTTCTCCAAAGAAGATATCCAGATGATCAACAGACACGTTAAAAGACACTCAGCATCACTAATCATCTGGGAAATGCAAATCAAAACCACAATGAGATAATACCTTATACCTGTCAAAATGGCTAAAATAAAAAACAGAAGAAACGGCAAGGGTTGGTGAAGATGTGAAGAAAAGGAACCCTTGTGCACTGTTGGTGGGAATGCAAACAAGTGCAGCCACTGTGGAAAACAGTATAGAGGTTCACTCAAAAATTAAAAATAGATTACCATATGATCCTGTAGTTATACTATTGCATATTTACCCAAAGAACCTAAAAACACTCATTCAAAAATATAAGTGCACCCCTATATTTATTGCAGCATTATATACAATAGTCAAATGATGGAAGTAGCCTAAGGGTCCATGGATGGATAGATGAATGGATACAGAAGAAGCAATATATGTGTGTGTGTGTGTGTGTGTGTGTGTGTGTGTGTGTGTGTGTGTGTGTGTGATGGAGTATTACTCAGCCATAGAAAAGAATGAAATCTTGCCATTTGCAACCACATGGATGGATCTAGAGGGTATAAAGCTAAGGAAAGTAGGTCAGAGAAAGACAAATACTATGATTTCACTCCTGTGGAATTTAAGAAACAAAAAAAGACAAACCAAAAAACAAAAACAAAAAACCAGACTCTTAACTATAGAGAACAAACTGATGGTTATACCAGAGGGGAGATGGGTAAGGAAAATGGGTGAAATAGGAAATGAGGATTAAGAGTACACCTCTCATGATGAGCACTGAGTAATATGTAGAATTGCTGAATCACCTACATTGTGAATCACCTGAAATTAACATAACACCGTATGTTAACTATTCTTAAAAAAAAAAATATTTTGGTCCCCATTAGAACAGAGTAAAAGATCCATTCTGAGTTTTCTGGACTATTTGAAAAACTCCACTTATGACTAAATGTTTTCCTGGGATACACTGAACTGTAAATAATTTCAAACTGTCGCTGTGTCCTTCTCCTTCACCTTCTCGAGTTTCTAAATGCCAGTAGCAACATCTGACTGGCCAAGCCTTGGTCATGGACCCGACACCTCTCTGCCAGCTAAATACAGTTAACTTTCTTAGTCGTGTGGCAGGACACTCTCATGTAATAATGTGGATGGAGAAAGAATTCCCAGTGCATGGATTTACTCTTTTGTGTTAAGCCAAAGGTAGCCCAAGATATCCTCAATCCCTGCCTCGTACTGAGGCACTGAACACTTGGTTGGTTCCTCAGAACACATCCAATTTTAGAATACATTTATGAGGTATTAATATTTTACTAAGACTCTTTTGTACCAGAGTGTAGGATTCCCACTCCACACAGCCCAGTAGAACCTCCATATGATTAGTTTGGTGTTCATCCTCAAATTCCCTCTCCCTCCCAGTGGTCTCAGCTGCCATTTTTTCCCCTTCTCTTCCCTTCCAGAGACCCTAAAAACCTCCTCTGCTGTCTTGATCATTTTGGATCCATGTAAACTGCACTTGGCAAAACAAACGTCCTATCTTTAGCGGAGCAGCAACCATCTATTGCAAACTCTACTGCCTGTGGCTCACACTGCTGTGGGACGGCTTGTGTAAGGATGAGCTGGGGGCTGTCTGCCTTGCTTTAAAGACACTCCAATTCCATGAAAAACATACACACGAACTGCAAAACCACAAAGACACCTGTGCTAGCTAAACAGAATATTTCTGTGAGCTGGGGTTAGCTGGTTTGCTGCTCCTTCTTCCGTGTCCTCACTCTACCTTGAGTGGCTTTTCAAAATACTGATCCAAGTAATATGAAGCTAAGATACCAGTGTACAATGACTTGTAGAGATGGTGAGAGAGAGTTGGATAAGTCACCAGGGATGTCACGGCTTGTAGATAGGAAAACTGATGAACCCATATTGAAATCACAACAGTTAAATTTCAGCTCAACTCTAGAAACCAGCTGTCTATTTTATAATTTCAGTAGCAGCCTGCATCCTTATTTTGCACTTATTTTGCCATGTGGTGTTGGGGTTTCTACTCTAGGACAGTGGTTGAGGTTCTGATGCAGTGCCAGCTGATGGAGAGACTTAAATTAGAAGAGATATACATGCAAATCGGTAGGGACCTGGCGTTTTGGCAATTTTCTTCTTTTGCCAATTGTAACATTGCCCTTATCTGACTCAAGTCAAGGCCACAATATATCGATTTCACACATAGGTGAAACAAAGTGATAAAATCCTGGTGGGAGAGGGTATGAATTAGCTTGCTCTGTTTTTTTTTTTTTTTTAATATTAGATTTTTAGTAAGAGATTTTGTGGCATCTCTGTGTGTGGTATTTTCAGACAATGCGGTAACTGAATTAAGTATTAATGCACTTAAAGCTAAACATTGATGATGTGTAATGAACAATCTGCTAAATGCTAATATAATTTATCCTTTTCAAAATTTATAAACATGACATATTGCATGCACTTAGTGCTAATCTATTTTAGACATTCATTTGGTTTGACCTATGACCATCATACATTATGTTCCTTGAGATATTTATCTTGTCATTTGGAAACAAGATTACAATTAATGCGACACACATGACTTTAAATTACTACCTCAACTAGAGATGTGTGAGTAATGAATTAGCCACAGCGTTGAACCCTCTGCTTATAATTTAAATTACCAGCCCCTTAGCTGAGGCTTCATTGTAATCCACTAAGTAAGTCACAGAATTGAAGAGCCACATAAGGTTTTTGATACTAGACCTAATGATGATATCTTTCCATTTAATTTACCTCACCCTAAGCTGGTGTATACAAATTCATATAATGTAAACAATCATAAAAGAGAGCATTTGTATATTGATGATGTTAATACTAGAATAAAATAAGAATCAGAGTTCATCTGAACTAGATGTACAAAAATATTGTCCTTTTTTCCTGTATCCCATTTTCGAGGAGAAAGAAATGTTACTGGAAAAAGTGAGCTCATACCGAGGAATTAGTCCAGAAGGCATTTTTCAGGAGAGAGCTCCATAAGAAAAAGTCCAGTTTGTTATGTTTTTCATACTTCCTTCTCAGCATTGATTTTGACAGACTGTTAAGTTGCTGTTTAGAAACATGCTAAATATTTGCTGAATGATATCTGCGGCAATAAATGATAGCTATTATGAATGATGGCAGAGTAAGTTTTGTGCACTATATTCCATTTACGACAACTGGATGGATGCTTTAAGAATAATTGACATACGATATTGTATTCGTTTCAGGTGTACAACATAGGGATTTGATATTTGCGTACTTTATGAAACAATCACCACAACGTCTGGTTACCATTCGTCGCCATACAAAGTTGTTACCATATTATTGACTATATTCCCTATGATATACATTATACTGCCACGTCTTCCTTATTTTAGAACTGGGAGAATGTACCTCTTAATCCCCTTTACCTATTTCACCCATCCCCTTATCCCTACCCCTTAATAAATTACTTATTACGTTCTTACCATATGCTACACACTGTACTAAAGCATATTTTATGTATAAACTCATGTTTTGTGTATAGACTTATATACATATGTATATTATATACTTACATGTAACATATACTTAATAAAATAACATATGTCTATAATTTAATATAGATAAAATCTCTTTCCAACAAGATAATAAGGTTCTTAAGAGTAGAGATTGCCTTAAGCCTTTTTGGTATTTTTCCCCATCTGCCTGGCAAAATGTTATCACACAATCATCACTCAATAAAGACTTGTTGAATGAAAATTAAGATATTCCTTTGGAACTTCACATTTTATAGTGCACCAGAAGGCAAAGAGTCCCATGGAGTGAATACAACTACAGACAACCCAAACCAGTGGCAAAATAGTAATCATCTGAGAAGCATAGCTTTCTGTCTAATACATTAGAATGCTGTAGATTAACGAGCTTCAACCCATCAAGTGAAATGCATGGTCTTAGGCTGGAGTGGTAGACAAACTTCTCTGCATTTGCAGTCTAACTGAAGAGCCCAGAGTAGCAACCGTGAACCCAAGAACTATTAAGTGCTGAATAATTTGGCACTGTGTAAAATATGAGTTCAGATAGAAAAGTATGAGAAAGGGAACAAAATAACAGAGTAATTCCTTACCTACACAGGTGTCTGAATCAGATACATGGGGCATGAATCTGGACTCTACTACTTGTTTTGCTGTGTATCTTGAGGTAGCTATTTTACTGCTCTGAGCTTTTTGCATCTCTGAAACAGAGTGCTATCTCCCTATGAAGCTGTGATAGATATGGTCACATATGTTAAGCACTTTGAACATTGCCTTACACAAAGTCAACAGTCCTTTGGGTTAGTCAAAAAAGGTTTCAAGGTGAAATGACACTTTAGCTGAATCTTAAAGGCTTTGCTCGAGAGAGAGGTCAAGGACAATGCAGGCAGAGGAAGAGCGTAAGCAAGAGAAGGCAAGGATGAGAACAGTACATCTTAGCAAGAGTGAGAGAGTCATTTAAAACAGAGAGGAAGGAATTAGCAGAAGGTGAAAATTAAATTTGTTCAGTAAAATAGGTTCAAGTCATCGGGAGCCTTCCTAGTATGGCAGAAGTGTTTAGACTGGAAATGGCATACAGATTCCTCAACTCCTCTATTCTCTGCTTGTAGTACTCCCAACTTAAGTTTTAGGTGGCATATTTTTGTGACTGAATACCCCTTTATATTTTCTTTTTCTCCCAGCATGTGGCATGTTGTCTTGTGTATTATGAGCAATAACTATATTTTTTAATATCAATTAATGAGTTTGCGTGCTGACAATCTTCTGTTGTAAGGGTCTACAAAAGAGAAAAAGTACATATGTATTATAGATGACCATTAAGGGCTTAGGAATCTTACAATTAAAGCTCTATGAAAGTCTAATGTGAATTGTATTCTGTGTAGAGTGTGTCTTTATAAATGCCCTCCATCATGTTACTAAATTCTTTGGTATCACTTATAGTATATTAAAATAGTACTCCATAATGTTTTAATAATAGAATTAAGTATAATAAATATTGACTTAGAATATCTACATCAAAAATTTTCCCTAAGTTTTAAAATTATAAATTTTACATCTTTTGGCAATTTTACATTTTAGTTTATTGAACTTACTGTGAAGTTCCACAAATTAAGACCGTCAATAACCCCATCTATAGAATGAGTCAAGATGACACATTGCGATAAAAGAAAATAGGAAATTTTCCAAAATACCAGCCCTAATTTTAAGTGAAATCGGTATGTTAGCTACCTACTAGATGGCTTAGTTTTCCCATTCCCACAGAGCTGGGAATAATTTGTTTTTATTGAACTTGACTATTGTATTCTAGGAAAAATGTCTTTGAAAAAATAAATTGTTATTTTCTGTCCTTTAGAAAGAGCTATTTGGGGAGCTTATAGGATTTTCCTAGATGTCTGATTGAAGCTGTCTGATTCTTATGCAGATTTTCTCCAACATACAACATTTGGTTTGCAGAATGGTGGCTCACAGGAAAATGGCTGCCTAAGAGAGGCAGAGTATAATTATGATATCATTAGAAATATTTAAATATAAATAACATTCTATATTTGTCCTTGTCACTTGTCTAGGTTTTGACAGGAGGAGCCGGTTTTGATGGGATTCCTGTGGCCCCATAGATTTTATCCTGTTATCCAATTTTCCGCTGCACTGCTCTCCTTCTGTCAAACTGACTGCCAGCCAGCCTTACATTTTCCCGAGAGGGGGAGCAAAGCTTTGTATTATAGTGGACACAAGAAGGAGAACAAAAAACTGAGTTTCCCCTTCAAGTACTATGGTGTCTCTTTCTGGTGGAAAATTCCATCATCTGAAGGGTTGGGAGGATAGGGGGATAGGGCACAGGGAAGATCTCACGTTTTCATTCAGTTGTGCAAGATAATGTTGCAAAGCAGACCAGATACCAAGCTGAGCAGCATACAGATCAGCAGTTTTCCGGGATGCTCACAGTCAAAAGAGCTGCTGAAATCCTGCCCAAACTGGTTTGTGCTGAATATTTCGTAGCGTTTCAAATATTGGTTCGCTGTTGTATAAAATGAAAGGACACTTAGCAATGACAGTGTAAGGCAAGAGAATAGGGGCGCTTTCCCTCCATGTGAAGATGTCTCAGTGGGTGCTGTTTTATTTGGGGGTTTTCCACTGATGCTGGCTCATGATTCAGGGACTAGAGCAGAGATCAGACAGGTAAGAAAAATGAGTGGATATGATGGAATGTTAAACAAAAGGGAAAAGTGAGATGTGGGGTGATGCGGCAAGGTCAGGCCCCATCTAAAAGCCTTCCAAATACCAAATTGCAAAAACCAAACCACACTGAAACATATTCATGATGCCACCCATAGGTTTAAGCCGAATGTGGCCCACGGCATTTTGGATGCAGTCTCTAGATTAGAGAAAGAAAGGTCCCATGGGCTCTCCAAGGAAACAGTGATACTGAGGTAACTGAAAAGACAGGTTTTTTGAACTTTGATCACTAATTGTTTAGATCAAGACCTTACAGAATCTCAGGAATGGTATTTTGTCCTTTATTTATATCAGTTAAGCTTCACAATAATCTTTGAAAAATTGATTCGTGCATAAAAAGGGAAAGTTCAGCAAATATTTCCTTCTTATTTACATCAGAAGGAAAACATTTGTGTTCTAGTAGAATCTTGGAAATGTATTTAGCATCATGTGGGTTGGTTTCTATAACTGTAAGTACAAATGCATTATACAGAATTGAAAATGTTGACTATATAAGAAAATATGTTTATTATAAGAAATTCTGGTGTCACCCATTATAATTTAACGTTCCATTCTGAATTTAGTGAAATGCCTTACCAAATAGGATATGATATCCTCAAAAGGGCATGAATAATTAAGATACTGGGAACAAATGTGAAAGAAATTCATTCTTCTTACTTTTCTAGGGTGTCTGTGCTTTAAAATGGAGGTTGTGGGGCACCTGGGTAGCTTGGTGTTTGAGCCTCTGACTCATAATTTCAGTTCAGATCATAATCTCACGGTTCATGAGTTCAAGCCCATGAATTCAAGTTCAGGCTCTGCACTGACAGTGTGGAGCCTGCTTGGGATTCTTTCTTCCTCTCACTCTCTCTCTCCCCCTCCTTCCTTCTCTCCCTTCCCTGCTCTCTCTCTCAAAAATAAATAAACATTAAAAAAGTAATAATAAAACGGAGGTTGTACAACCTCATGGATTAGGGATTTTTGGTTTTGCCCTCAGTTGCATAGCAAATGAAAAAGATTAATATAACTTCAGACATCAAAAGGAAATTGTGATGCCTTTCAGAGTTCTGGAGCTTTGGGGAATTGTTTCATAAATGCTTGAGTGAGGAGCGCCTGGGTGGCTCAGTAGGTTGAGCATCCGACTTCGGCTCAGGTCATGATCTCACAGTTGGGGAGTTTGTGCCCCAACTCAGGCTCTGTGCTGACAGCTCAGAGCCTGGAGCCTGCTTCAGATTCTGTGTCTCCCTCTCTCTCTGTGCCTCCCCCACTCACATTCTGTTTCTTTAAACATTTTTTTTTCAACGTTTTTATTTATTTTTGGGACAGAGAGAGACAGAGCATGAACGGGGGAGGGGCAGAGAGAGAGGGAGACACAGAATCGGAAACAGGCTCCAGGCTCTGAGCCATCAGCCCAGAGCCCGACGCGGGGCTCGAACTCACGGACCGCAAGATCGTGACCTGAGTGAAGTAGGATGCTTAACCGACTGCGCCACCCAGGCGCCCCTCTGTTTCTTTAAATAAACATTTAAAAAATGCTTCGGTGAATGTATTTGCCAATTTAATATAGGAATCAGAGCATTTAAAGTTATTGTATTCTGTTTGTGGGTACAAATACAGTATTTACAAGTATACTTTGAAATATTTTGAGCACATCAAATTTACATTCTTACAATAATTTAGTGTCTTTGATGAATCCAATGTGCATGAATTGAGGTTTTGAAAAGAGTTCGGCACCTGAAACCCCACTTAATTTGCTTTTTTGACTCACATTAATGTATATAGTCAATCATGAACCATTCTTTTTCACTCTGTCTTAAGAGGCATGCTTATAAGACAAATTAAGAAAAAGGGAGTCATGGTAATAACAGTATTTTAGTGTCCACACTAGCTTTTAGCAAAGATAAACTGAGGTAAGTTAGTACATCTGTATTAGAAGAAGCTGAACATCATGCTTTTGAAAAAAATGATAATTACTGTTGCTGTCATATCTATATATTTGCTTTACCTCCTGAAATTCTGTTCTATTTAGTATGAAAGTACATAAATCTGCATAATTCTACTCTTTCCTTATAAAGTATTCTGCTCATTGAACATCTATATTCATTAAAAACTGTAACATATTAACCAGGTGAATAAGATCAATTAAATAACAATTAGGTAGGTGGGTATGTAGCCAGGTTGAACTGCCTGGTTACCTATGCAAGATTGTACTGAAATTATGTGTACAAATGGAAAACAACAAAAAGCTCAATGTAAAAAATCATGAGAATCTTCATGTGTATGTATTATATTTTTAATAGAGTGGAGGCCATGGGAGAACTCCCTAAAGATTCCCTGTCTTCCTGTTTGCTTCCAACAGCATTATAATGGAGTCTTTTTTTGCGGGCCAGTATGGAGGACATTGATTCTGTTTTTCCAATAACAGTAGGAGATATGTTTGTGGTCGGTGTTTGGACTAAAAGAAACTCATTATAGCTTCCTGTTCCTCCATATGTTGCCAAAAATGTTATTGTTGATCAGGTTTTGTGATACTTCTGTACTGTTGACTATTTCTTTTAGATTTTAACATTAGCACATTTTTGTAAATTTAGTGAAACTTGTTGTAACAGTTAGACTTAAAATAATCAGGACTCTCTATCTCTACCAAAGACAGAAAGACAATCAAATTAACCTTTTGGAGTGAGTAATTCTTACAGATTTCTAAAGAAACTCTGTGTGTGCGGTGTTTTTTATGTATTAAAAAAATATAGAGAGATGGAACACTTAGCTATTCTAAAGGTTAAAGTTCTAAATGAATCAATCATAAATTATAAAGAAAGAAAATGGGAAATATTTAAGGAAAGATTCTAGTTCTCTAAAACCTTGCTGCTCAAAATGTGGTCTGTGGACAAGCAGCTTCAGGATGGCCTAGATGAAATGGTGAACCTTGGCCATATCTTGTAAATCGGAAGCTGTATATTAACAAGATCTCAGGGATGTGTGTGCAACATTCAAGTCACAGAAGCACACGGTTGGTTTCTATGCAGTCAGCATAATAATTCAAAATTTGGACTTCTAGATGATGTTTTTAGAGAGCATTATGGTTTATAGAGGCAAACTGCTTTGTAAATACAGCATGAATTATTTGTTTCAATCTGCAGCGCAAATAAATTAATCTCTCCAGTGTGGCCGGTTTAATTTCTAATTACTATTGTAAGCTTAAAGATAGATAGGCTTAGAACAGAAAATATAAAATGAAATCAAACCCCAAAGGTCACGTTTGAAAAACTGAAATACCTACCAACATGCTGTAAAATGTCCACGTGCGTTAAGTGTGTGAATCTTTAACATCGTGCTTTTTTTTTTTTAATTACTTGAGTTATTAACAGAATAGTTACTTGACTTATTTGAGTGTAAAATTGCCACTGGGGAAGGAAACATATGTTTTTCTCTTCTCAGAATTCAAAACTGGCTGAATGAATTAAACTCAAACTTAGGAGAATAATTCACCTTCAGGTTGAGTCTTAGCACAGTGGCAACCAGAGTTCAGGACTGACTCGAAGGGAATTCATGAACACCTGCAATCATAGGTCTTAATAAGGGCCATTTCCCCTTTATCCTTATGTATGAGAATTGATGGCAAAAGAGATCCCTGATATTTGCCCTATTGTTTGGATGCCTTTTGATTTGATAGTACAGAAGTGTTTGTTTTCTTGGATGTTCTCATTTTATTCCTCCTTTTCCCCTGTACTTTCTTCCTTTTCTCTCTTTCTCCATCAAGTATGTGAGTGCCTATTATGTGCACATCTCTATTTTAGACTACATGAAGATTCAAAGAAGTTTCATCTTAGACTCTTCTAAGTTTCTAATATTTTCCTGAGATAAAACACCATCTTGACATGGGTTTTTTTTTTTTTTTTTTTTTTTTTTTGCTGTCATTATAGATTCAAGGCCAGTTACTTCTATTTTTCACTCTAGTTTCTTTTCCTTCTTCCATATCACTTGTGTTTCTTTGTATCAGTTACTACGGAAACATCACTGTTCTGGGTGTGGTGACCACCACAATTAATGCATGATTCTCTCAATTTGAGTCCATGAAACCAAGATCACACAACACCCTTTTAGTACTTTTATGCTTTGTTTCTACATACACTTTGCTTTGTTGGAGATGATATCCTGTAAAACAGCTTTTACTTGGTTCAGTGCACTTGAATTTTTGATGTAAGCATACTTAACAAAAAAAATGTTAACCACAAACATTTGTATTAAGTAAAAATTCTATTATTTTATAACATCTTGCAAAAATTAACAAGATACAGTAGAAAGGCATGCTGATTTGGTCCTTAAATAGAGGAGTAGCATCTGACTATGTGACAAAACTTCCCAAACTCCATAAATTTTGAAAAAAACCCAACAAATATAAATCATAAAACATGCTTAAAGTCTAGACTTCAGTCTATAGTAGGTTGCCTGTAGAGTGAAAGGGAAGAATTTTTCCCCCCTCATCTCCTGCGGGAAAGTGAATGGTTCCAATTTAGGTTTCATTGTGGGGTCCATGAATTAATTGTCGATAGACAGCCTAACAGGAGAAAAATTTATTATGCACATGGTTGAACTCAGCAGTGAGTAGCCAGCAGAACAGCCAGAGGTAAGGGTTTTTATATCAGTGTGTGTGTGTATTAGGGCTTCAGTGTGAAAGCATGGGAGATTCTATTGGGCAGTTTCCTTCCTGAAAGAAGGCTGGAAGGTGCTCCAGAAGGGGGTTGTAGCAACCATATTTACAGGAGGCTCTACTTTTATCAGATAAGGAAAGTTCTAATAAGATTTCTTTATGCTGATTCCTTCAATGGCTTTTTCAAACTTCCTTAGTGTACTGATGTTTTAAAAGTTCTGGTTAGCATTTGTAATATGCATGAATCCTCATTCAATTCAAATAAATGTAGAAAACGTGTCTTAGTATATACTTAGAAATTATGTCTCTATCTTAACAAAGGAATGTGGGATTTGGCCTCTGTGCTACCCTATGAAATATTACAACTTATTTGAGGGGTTAGCATAGATTGTTTGTTAGAATTATGGCTTAATGATACATTATATAGCTATTGACCAAATATGCCACCTTCTTCACCTCATGAAAGAGGCTTTACAAAGAGAAGTTTAAGGGGCGCCTGGTGGCTCAATTGGCTAAGCGTCTGACTCTTGATTTCAGCTCAGGTCATGATCTCACAGTTTGTGGGTTTGAGCCCTACATAGGGCTCTGCACTGGCAGTATGGAGCCTGCTTGGAATTCTCTCTCTCCCTCTCTCTCTTCCCTTCCCCCCACCCCTGCTCACTCTCTCTCTCAAAAATGAATAAATAAATGAAGCAAAAAGAAAAGAAAGTATAAGGAACGCCCAGGGAACCATGAACACAAATGGAAAACCAGGCACGGGTAGAAGTGTTTGTGTTTGGCTTCCATCTACAGGCTCCCAGTCCCCTGGAGTTTTGGACTGCTCCTCTTACTCAGTGTTTTCCTCTTGCATCTTTGATTGCTGGTTTCTTTTCCCGGTCCCTTCACTGTTCTGTTTACATGCCCATCTTTCTTCCATTAGACTGTAGCTCCTCAAGGGAAAGGAAGGGAGCACTCCTCATCTTTTCTCTCTTGTATCTTGTGCCAGATACATTGTAAGTGGACTACATCTTGTATCTAATATTTGGAGAACCAAATTTGTATTTGTCCTGCCAGAAATCACCAGTGATGGAAAAGTGTAAGGATTGGTGGATACTTTGGATCCTGAAATGATTTCTTCTGGATGATTAATTCTCTGCTTATGCCTGTGACCTGGAGTATGGACAGAGGATATCTCCCATGTTTGTTCTTTTCCCACGTATGGATGTATTACAGCAGGAAAAGCTACGTGATGCAGATAATTGCCTTACTGACCGGAATTCAGGAACACTGGCGAACATGTGGTTATCATACCATCTTTTCCCAGCTAGCTTCTCCTTGGAATAACTGCTACCAATGTTAAAAAGAAATGAAAAGAAAATCACCATTACAACCATAATTACTATGACAAGCATTCACCACTTACCAAGCCCTGAGCCTGGCACCTGGTGTGTATTTCTTGTTTCTTTCTTCCTACAGCTCTAAAAAAGGGAAGATATCTTCATTTTCATTCGATAAAATGGAAGCTCAGAAAAGCTAGCCCAATTGACCAAATTGACACAGGTCAGTAGAAAAGTATTCTGAGGTCAGTTGCTTCAACACACAGTTGAGGAGCATGGCCTCCCCTCCTATCACAGCACAAGTGGTCAGATTATCCCACTGTCAACAGAAAACTAATACATTTGGGGACACAAAGTAGGTTTTGATTGGTTGTTTTATGTTAGCAGCCAGAGTATGCATGGCTGGGATCTATAAAATGGAGAATGGCTCATATGTAAGCTTCATTATTATTACTTTAAAGTCTCCTACCACACTTAATTTGCCTTTTCAAGTCAGGTGTTTGGGAGAATAGGTTATCTATAATTTTACATCTCACATTTGGATTGGCTCTCAAAAAATATTCAACTATTACAATAGTGTAACTTTTGGGGCACCTGGGTGGCTCAGTTGGTTAAATGGCCAATTCTTGACTTTAGCTCAGGTCATGATTTCATGGTTCAGTTCCTCGGTTTGAGTCCCTTGTTGGGCTCTCTGCTGGCAGCACAGAGCCTGCTTGGTATTCTCTGTCTCCCTCTTTGCCCATCCCCTGCTTATGCTGTCTCTCAAAAATAAATAAAGCATTTAAAAAAAAGAATAGTGTAACTTTCGGGGGACCTCAAACAATCTAAGTAAAATCAAAATAATACATAGACATAGTGATGTCTATAGTTCTTCTAGTGAAGAAGGTAGCCAACCACATTGAAAAATAAAAGTGTTAAGTAACTAAAATAAGGTATGTGAAAATGAGGATTCCAACGACTGTTTTCCTTTGCAGGTACCATGTCTTTATCTGTTAATCTGGCTTTCCTACTTTATTTACAATATATATTTGGTTTGGAAAATTTGAGGCTGGTAGCATTATCTAGAAGGAGATAGAAACTGCAGAATGAGTTCCACTTTTATTTGTGCCAAAGGTTGGTCAGTGTCCTCTGGTGACAAGAGCAGTTGACCTTGCCTCTGGAGTCAGCCTTAGTAGCAGAGGCAGCAGGAAGAGGGCTCAGGACTCCTGGGATATGGGGCCCATGTTGTGCTGCACAAAGCCCCTAAATTGCTTCTGTCCTTTAAAAGAAGCACTGAGCTCCAAAACAGGATTTTGTGGACAATTTTCTTTGAGTAGAACTATGGTTTTCAGTCAGACAACATACAATGTTTCATTAAAACATGTACCTTTGAAGTAACTCATTTTATCTGGGCACTGCTAGATTAGTTTTAATGACTTGAGAGCAGAGTGAAGAGAGTAGAAAACCAGTTCAGCATTGGGGAATGAAAGAACACTGGAATGATTTAAAAGTAATTTATGAAATTTTTGTGTGTAAGAGACACAGCATATCAGTTCCAAATATGTATTTCTTTTTATTTACTCAAGTTTTAGGACTTGATCAATAGTTATCTCCATGATTTGTGACTAGTTTTTTTTTAAATACACACAATTTAAAAAGTGAGTGATTTATTGTAAGATTACAACCAAATATTTTTATTCTCTTCTCCCTTTTTGATATCCATCACTGATTCTTTATCAAAATTTTTAATGTCAGTCATTACCCACATAACTGGCATGTTTATATTATGCACCAATTGTTTAATTCTCCAGGATCCTGTAGATACACATTTCTAAGAGTTAATCAAGATTAAGCTTTCTTTCTTTCTTTCTTTCTTTCTTTCTTTCTTTCTTTCTTTCTTTCTTTCTTTCTTTCTCCCTTCCCTACCCTTCTCTTATTTTCCCTTCCATTTTTTCTTTTCTTTCTCTTCTTCCTTCCTCTTTTCTTTTCTTTTCTTTTCTTTTCTTTTCTTTTCTTTTCTTCTCTTTCTTTTTTCTCTCTCTCCTTCTTTCCCTCTTTCTCTCTCTGTCTCTTTCTTCTCTCCCTCTTTCTTTATGCCTTCCTTTTAAAATAAAGTTACTTTTCTTGTAGGATTAACATTCTGAAAAACACTCAAGTGTTTCACACTGTTAAGAAATGAAGGCCAGTTTTTCAGCTAAAACCATTATCAAATTGTGCCAACTAATCCTTATTCTATGGTGAGGTGGAACACTAGAAAGAGGGAAAGAGCATGTGTTTGGCTTTCTCTCACCTTCTCCTTTAACACATGGTTCATCTACAAGCCTGGCCACAGGGCCTGACGTTGGCTTCTCCACTGAGAGTGACAGAAAGTCCTTTATCACCAAACATGAGCCATATGCCTTTTAATTCCACCGTGATTGCTTCATTGTATGGGGTCCAGAAAGTTTTCTTGGGTTCCAAGAGTGCCTTTAAAAATGCAAATTCTCTTGAGATGGCTTTAATAGGATACAGTTAACAGTAATAGAGTGCAATAGCACTTAGAACAGGCATCATAATGGATGGGAGGGTACCTGAAGGGTTGGAAAGTTATAAGGAATGGAGACTGATTCAGGTGATTCTACATTGTGTGTCAGTCAGCAGTATTTTTTTTAATAAAAAATGTTTTTGTAATGTCTATTTTTGAGAGAGAGAGAGAGAGCGAGTGCAATGAGGGGAGAGGCAGAGAGAGAGGGAGACACAGAATCCAAAGCAGGCTCCAGGCTCTGAGCTGTCAGCACAGACCCCGATGCAGGGCTCTAACTCATGAACTGTGAGATCATGACCTGAGCTGAAGTCCACCTCTTAACTGACTGAGCCACCCAGGCACCCCTCAGTTAGCAACTTTTATGCAGAATATTGATTCCATCTGTAACAGGATTTAACTGTTGAGGAATATTGAGGAGAACCTTTTATATTTGAAATGTCTTAAAAATAATTTTATGGAAATCATCTGACATGGAACTGATATCATAATTACATAGGTCATGCTGCATCAGATAATAATATGGGACAACCTTTTAGGAGAACTATGGATCTAAGAGGATATGGTGGTTTATATAGACCTTCATTTAGAGGGTTTCATGGACCTGTTGACCTCCTGCTTTTGTGCCAGAAACAGAGAAAGTTCTGAACTACCTAATCAGTTTAGTTTGAAGAAGGATTACCACCTTTACACACCCCCCACCTCTCCCCTTTGGGAAACTCTTTGTCTAGAGACTAGTGTCAAATATGTACTATTTGGTATAGCCACATGTATGAATTCTTGAGACTCAAAAAGTTCCTAGCAATGTGTGTGTGTGTGTGTGTGTGTGTGTGTGTGTGTGTGTGTGTGTGTGTATTTTTCTATTTAAATGTCTTTGATGCACTGTTACAGGTTAGTTTCTCAGAGTTAGGATGCAAGAGGTTTATCAGGAATTAACACCAGTGGGAGAGAAGGGAAGAAACTAAGATAAGTTAGAAAAAGAAGTCAAATTGTGAAGCAGACTTAGCAAAATCTTGGTGAACCCAGCAGGCACTTCTGAAGAACGCCTTCCCTGTGAGAGCCTCGGGCCAAAATGTCTGGACTTTTGTACCCTTGCCTGGCTTGGTCACAGGATGCAGACTTACCCAGGTAGGGTGAAACTGTGGGCGAGGTGGCTCTCTGCCATTAAAGCCAATTGGGGCTGATTGCTGGAGGCTACCCCTGATCTTGCTTCCTATGGCTGCACGGGGGTGGGGGGGGGGTGAGGGCAGTGCATCTCTGAGTCTTCTGGAAGCCTTCAGTTCTATGATGCCTTATTTACGACTTCATGTCTCTCTATTAACTTTGTGTGCTTCCTTATCATTTTGCTGTATTGGTTCATTTCCCTACAGTATTAGAGCTTATAACTGTTATCACATGAGCGTTGCATAAAGATTGAGAGTAGGGACTTGGTTCAGATTCTCTGCCTCTACCATTTACTAGCTCTTTAACCCAGAGTAGGTTTCTTAACCTCTCTAACCCTCAGCCTCCCCATTTGTGAGTCATCGGATCATTAAATGAGGAATGCATGCAAATTCATTGGCTCAGTATCTGGCAGGGTGTATGTGCCCAGTAAGTGTTAGTTATCATTAGTAATAATTTTTTTTTGTCATCGTTATTCTCTACTCTCACTTGATCCAGAATTTAGAGGCTGAGAGATTTTCTAGATGCACTGGTTAATATTAGAAGAAGAAACCAACTCTGAAATATATCTGCCTATTAGGTATCATGGTAGCAGAACAAAAAGTAAGTCAAAATAATTAAATAAGTGCGAGGCAAGGGGTGAGAGAAAACACCATCTGCCAGCTCTCCGTGAGTCATTTAGGAGTGAGTTGGAAGATAATGAAGGCTATTGCATTCTGGTCATGGATGGGTCCTTCTGCTTGGCTGGTGCTATCGCCTTTCTCTGAATAAAAATAGCCCATGCATCCTTTACTGCAGCTCAGTAAACACAGATGATGTGAATAAAAATAAAAGGATGCACAACAAAATCTTTGGGGAGATTTGCTGCAATTTATTTTGTTTCTTAGTGTACCCATGAATTTCAGTACAATCAACAGTTTAATCTGAGCAGCAAGGCATTCATTTTTTGGCTGTTTATAGTCAGTGTTATACTATTTCCTAGCAGCACTGATCATATGAAATGCTCATTAGAGCCATGAAACAATCTTCAGACTTAAAGCAGTGTGGTGGATTGAGTGCAACACCCCACATGTCACAAACAAAGGCTCCCATTTGGGTTTGGCCACCTACGACCTGTGAGGACAGTCTGAATTCCCCAAGCCGTGGTTTCTCTCCAACCAAATGGTGATGTTAAGCAATCTTGTAATGTTTAAATGAGATCATATGAATGATGAGTAAAGTGTTCTTTTTAAAAATGCTTTGGAAATATTATTTTATCATGATTAATTACAGAAAGCTACTTTTGAAGGGCAGTGTCACATTATAACTTTTGAGACTAAGCTGACTACCAGTTCCTAGCCATGCAAAATGACTTAAACTGGGGGGACTGGGGAAATAACTTGAATTATGGTGGCTCATTTTTCTTATTCACAGAATGGGAATAATAATATACTGACCTCATCGAGTTGTTTTGAGGATGCAATGAGATGATCTCAATTGAGCACTCAGGGTACAGGGCCTGGCGCAGACTGCTTACTTGGCTGCTACTTTCATGATTTAATATGAGAGCAAATAGGAGTCATTTCTTTGTGTCTTGCACCATTAAAGGCCGTACTTTGTGTGTGTGTGTGTGTGTGTTGCTGGAATGTGTTTACTAATACTTTCGTTCGAATTCTGGGGTTATGTAGTTACACCTATTAACGTACAGCTGGCATTCTGGAGAGACTGTACTAACAGAAAAATAAAAGATGGGGGGGAGGTCTTTGGAAAGGGGAGAGTAGAGAGTAGTTCTAGGTTTTGTTTTGTTTTTGTCTCCAAATTGATTCTATTTTTTTGAAAAAACACAGATTTTAAGAAGTATATAATGTGGAGGACAAGTCATAGGCGTGGCCTAGAGCCTGAGTTTATAGTCCTGCCTCTGCCGCTAACAACTGTTTATGGACATAAAAGAAAACAAGGTAATATCACTGGCCCCAAAAGAGATGGGTCAATAAGATCAATGCTTCTTGAGCTTGGCCCCATATAGGAATCGCCTAGGGTGCTTTTGAAAAATAACATATCTGTCTACATCAGGTCCACATCAGGTCTATTGGACTGTCTCTGGGGAAGAACCAGTCTCCAAGCTCACCAGGTGTTTGGGATACACAGAAAGGCTCACTGACCACTTGACTGGGTCATTGCTGGGTCTCTGGCTCTGGAATCGTGCACATCTGTACAAATCTCTCTTTACTGTCGTCACATACATAAAGAGTGGTTTTTAAACTGGATACAGATATACAGCAGTAGCTAGAGAAGGTTAAGGAATTTGATTTAAGTTATTAGCTTCTGAAAAAGAGCAAGCTATTTTCTAAACCTCACTGCAAACCTTAAACCTCTTCTTAAGAGGGATATGGTCACTGTACATCAACCATACAGGCATTATATGGGACTCAGCTACCCTTTTCAATTTACCTGCTCTTTATGTGGAAAGTTGTACCACTAGAGAAGCTTGCTTCCAATTCAGGCAGGTATTTTATACAACATTTAAAAGTCACACATAAGGCTTCAACTCTGGATATGGGCAATAAGAAGAGACAAAAAAGTGGGAGACTGTTTCCAGGGAGGGATTTTCTAACTCACTGATCTCAGCATAGAGCATCAGCTTGGAAAGAGCGTTTTTGTAACAGAAATATTCAGTGAAAAAACACCAATGATTTCCATTTATATCCTTAAAATGGTAGAAGGAACATATGGCTTAGATTAGGAAAGTGAGCGTTAGCTATGAGGGTGCATTTGCAGGAGACATTAATTAGGACTGAGAGTACCTCAAGTACTTGGGAAACAAATTTGTTTAATAAGCTTCATGGTTTGCAGATGCCTTTCCCTCTTCCTCCCCTATGATTCCAAATGAAGCCATTTTATCTGTTCAGAGCTAAGCACACTTGAGAAAGTCACATGATTTTTGTGCTTCACTCCATTCATGTTTGAAAGCAAGTTCACAGGACCTTCACATGAGTAAGATCTCTCTTATAGCAACATACACCTGAGTGAGGACCTCATCATATTAAATCAGGATCTTATTTTAAGCTCCCTGTTTTCAGGGCTTTGCCTTTCAAGAGACCTTCATTCATTGGACTACTACAGCCAAATGCTGATGTGCCGTCTCTGTTCCTGGAGACGCTCTGCCCTGGGGTGTGCTTGAGTGGAGTACGCTGCCCGTGTCTCTTGTTTGTATCGGCTCCTGCTGCTTCCTTTGATTAGGGGCTGATAGAATATCTCTCAAGATTTGTGGAGTTGATGAAAGCCATATGTCTGGGCTAAAGTATTTGGAACTTGACTTTTGGCATTGTCATCATGTTAATATTCTTCATTTTAAAACATGTGCATGAGACCTTAGATACATGGAATTCTCTGGCGAATACTGGCTGGGACAGCTGACATAAGGGTTATGTTGAATCCTCAAAAGCATATACTGTATCACTTTCTTAAGCTAGAAGTGCTGTAATGATTCTCTTGGGACAAATAAACATTTCCTGTGAGGTCCCTACTTGCTTAATTCTAGCCTTGAGTTTTAAAATCCTTGCTACCCTAAGTGAACTCATTTTAATAAAATAAAAATGTTCGGTTGTTTTATTGGTGCTTGTTGAAGAAGGCAAAGATCAAAAGGGAATTGAGGAAGAACTTGTTCTCTCACTGAGGCAGCATTTGTGAGGTAAAATAGAAAGGTGGGTTATGTGGGCCAGTAGAACAGGGTAAGTGATTAAGAAAAAAGATGCTAGAGCCAGACTTCCTGACTTTAAGTCCTGGCTCTGTTACTCCTTGCTTTCAATCCTGGGCTACCAAAGCAAGTAAACTCTGTGCCTCTCTGTTTCCTTATCTAGAAAATGGAGATAATGACAGATTGAATGAGTTAATGCTTATAAAGCAATTTGTTTCTGCACATCAAAAGTATTAATAAGTGTGACTGTCCATTGGGCAGAGCCCCGTGCTGGCAATGCTTTTACTTTCACGTGACTATCTGCCTTCAGAACTAGGTTGATTTTATGAGCCTAATCTGTTTTCCCCCTCTTTTCTGAGGCTGGTGCTAAATGGTTTTATGATGCTAGACAAGACGCGTGAACCCCAAATACCTACCTGTCCCTGTTTGTAAAATGTAGATTAGTTCAATGTTCCTTATAGCTATGCTGGGAGAAAAAAATAAGACCATTCTTACAAGTACTTTTAGCTCTTCTGGGGAGGCGTAAAGCAGGACCAGAAAATGATTTGTATAATAATTCAACTTATTAGTCATAACTTTTCCAAAACAATAACATTAATGCCATGATATGAGACACTTTCTAATAAACATTTTTAAGCATCTAGATCCCTAAATTACGTGAATAAGAAATGTTGCTGAAATGTAACTGATTCCTAGATTGTGTCCACTCCACTACTTGATTTTGGCCATTCATTTATTACAAGCAAACCTAAAACTCATTTGCTTTTTCATTTCTAAGTTACCCCACCTAGTTCCAAAACGGATTTAAGACCACTGGAAACCACTTGTTGAATATGTTCAAAAAATATACTTACTTTTGTCATCTTGTGGCTTTCAGTATTAATACCTCGATGGAAAGAAGTCAATATTTTTCTTCTCAGTTTCATCCGAACACATCTCTGCTGCATGTGTTATTCATTAAAATCCAACAGAAACTAAGAAATGTTTTCCTAAGGTACAGACACTTGTCAGAAAGCTTGGGATTAAACAGCCATATTATTTATTTTTAGATTACGAGCTGACTATAAATTGACAGCAAGTGGTCATGTTATCGCAGTCTTTGACACCTCATGGAAGGCCCTCTTTCTGACCCCACCCAATCTTCAGTTCCTCTAATGTGTTTGTGGTTACTCTTTTGGTAGTTCTCTAACTGGGTCCTAAGATAAGAGACAAATGTGGGGGGTGAGGGGGTTATTTCCTTTGATGTTAGTGCATGCTGGTGATGGTCTATGTTTCTTTCATAAAGAACGTAATACATTGGAAGACAATCGAGGGAGCACGGGAAACGTGGGGTATAGTGCTACCGTCCAACTAACTGGGAATTCAGGCAGGCCACTTTGTTTTCTTCAAACTCAGCTCTGCGTCTATGAAGAGGGTGAACTCCTTCACTAACTATTGTGTAGTGCTCGTGAGATAGTAGGAAGTCAGCATAATTGCATATACTGTAGCAGTTGTATTACAACTTAAGTGGATAATTCCTCAAAATTGTGTTCACCTGACTCATATAACACAAAACCAGAATGTGGGGGCTTTAGTGTATTAGATATCTGACACAGATATATCCAAAGCTTTTCATTTTGTTTTGTGTAACTTTAGTGACCTACTCTTATTAATATGTGTCGCTTGACTTCTGCTTCACTCACTCTTGGAGGTAGGTGCATTTATGCATTTACTTCTTTATTGCATAAAATGGGACCATATCATTGAAAAGAAATATATTCTTGTCAGGAAGTTTGCTAAAAATTAATATGCTTTAATTCAAGAGATATTTGGTAATCTAGTAAATAGACTAAAATAATTCATGACCCAGGGAACTTGCCTTAAGGAAGCTTCTGGTGTGGTGGGAGTACAGAGAAGGAAATGCAGAATTATAAAAGTGTACAATGAAGGTGATGATTGGGAAAAGTGTGGAGCAAAGCAATTACAAGTGGGCACCTAATCCACCCCAGGGAAAGCCCTGCAGACTTCCCAGAAGCCATGGCATGTGAGTGGGTGGCTGGAATCAGGCAGAATATGTGATCGTTTCAGGCAGAGGAAAGCAGCATGTGAAAGAGCCTAGAAGTGAGAGAGAACCATAAATGTCCAGGTCCTGAAAGTAACTTATAGTATACATTAGGGGAGGAGGGAGTGGAGGAGGGAAGCAGGGAGAGATGAGGTTATAGAGGAATACCAAGAGTTTGGGTTTGATCCTGAGGGCAATGAAGAACCATTGGAGGGTTTCCACAGAGGAGTAACATATAATATTAACGTTTAAAACAAGATGAAATACCAACTGGAGTGTGGTGAATGATTTGGATTTGTAGTGGGGCAGAACTGGAGATGAGAAGGTCAGTCGGAGTATTGTAACAATAAGCTAGGCTAGAGGTAATGGTGGCTTAAGCTAAAATAGAGGCACTAAGGAAAAAGGAAAGATGGATTCCAGGAATATTAAGAAGATAGAATCAACAGGATTTGATGATTGATCCACTCGAAAAATATTTGTTGGATTTCTGTGTCTGAGCATTATGGAAAACCTGATATTAGATATACATGCTCACTGTAAATAACTATGCAGGCTGGACAAAATATACAAAATAATATCTGCAGGCATTGCCTAGCCACTCAGTGTTGGGCTACAATCCTTGGGAAAGGAAAAACACATGAGGTAACCTCCAGATTTACACAGGTTTTCTTTCCAAGGACATAGTTCAGACTCTCATACCGGGAGTGAGATCTCAAGAGCATCTGTTTTGTCAAATGAAGGAGTTCGTTGACTGTTCAGTTGGCTGATATTTGGGTTTAAGACATCAAATATGGGAGACCTCTAGAGAAGAAACTCAAGAAATCCTTGGAAATCCTTCTTAGGTCCTTGGTCAGCTCCTAAATCATACATGTGTAGGATGAAATTCCAAAAGAGAGCCTCTTCCAGAAGGCTGAGAGCTAAGCAGACATTTCAGTGCAGGGAAGATGTTGGAGTGCAAGCTGAGCCAGAGTGAGGAGACCCTGATGAAACTGCTAGCATATCACTGGATCCTAGAAAGCACATTGTAGGAGTAAGTATCATGTTTTAAGAGTAAAAGCAAAATGAGAATAGGCCATCCTAACAGCCTCAAACCAGGTCCCAACACGATAAGGTAAATCTGCAGTAACATAACTGCCTGCCATAACAAAACTCAACTGCCTTGAGAAGACAAATCCTGCAGAGCCTCTCAAATATATTATTCCCAAGGTTCAGCTTTCAATAAAAAATTATTACACATTGAGAAAAGTAGGAAAAACATCTGATAATCAGGTCATAAAACAATAAAAGTGAACCTAGAAATAGTGCTGACAAGAAGAGTTTACTCTATGCAGATACTAGTTCCAGCTGTGTGCAAGACACTCTCTGAACTCAGAGAACTTATGCGTAGGAAGAGAAAACAGCCAGTAGACAAGACGAATCAGTAAAACATTAAGTGCGTTAGGTTACGAAAAATGCCAGGGAGAAGAAGCAATCATGGAAACAAGGTAGGGGGTATTGAGTGGATGGCATTTTATGAATGAAGGGGGTCTGGAAAAGATTTCGTGTACGGGGCTGATGGCAAGGGAAATTAAAAGATGGTCATCATGTTCTGAGCTTGTGCTTTTATATGAACTTGAGATGGGCGACACGAGGAGGAGCTGCATTATTTGTCAGAAGATGATATTTGGGGAATGTTTAGCGTGAGGTGTTGCTGAGGCTCTAATTGGAATTTCATAGTAGGCAACTGGACACACGAATCTGGAGAGCAGAAGATGTCTGTTCTAGAGATGTTAATTTGGAATTGATCAGCCTATGATAAAAACTATGACCGTGTAAAAATGAGAAGGGAAAACCCATGAAAAGGTTCAGGATTTAAAATACAGACATGGCCAAATGAGAGGCGGCAAGTTCAGGCAAAGGAAGACCAGGCCCTGAGCAGACGCCTTTTCCATAGATGACTCGGTGAGTTGAGACTGTTCCCCAGAGACACCTTGAGAAGAATTAGCTGAAAATCACAAGGGCCACAATAAGGAAGGTGACACATTAGTGTCACTTCCCCCCCCCTCCCCAACAGTAGATCACCCCTTCCAGGACAGTTGGATTAAATGTGGAAAATGGGCGGCACTGACATCCATGAAAATCTCAGACCCTGCCAGTTCCATTGTTGTCTCACCTTGAAACCTAGGCTCTTGGTACCTCAGGGGACACCTTTCAGTTGTACCCCACCCCCCCTTTTCAACCAAAGACAAGGGCAGAGGGAACCTCAGAGGGGGAGATCTTGGGACATTCATAGCAGGACCAGGCTGCTGTGAATAGGGGGATGATCCTGGCGCACAGACAGGTCCCATTATGCCAGAAGCACACATGCAGAGGAGGGAGATGGCATGGCCCTGCCACGACCCTCCTTCTAGGTGTGCCGTAGGGCAGTTGGGCCGAGAGAGACCTGAGCTCCAGGGCTCCGGAGAAGTGGGGAGCAGGAAGGCGGAGACCAGTCGGGGCCTTGTCCACCTGTCAGCAGTCCCTCAGACAGGTGCGGCTGACCATGGGGACTTCAGTGTACCCTCAGACAGTCCCAACGCAGAGAAAGAAGAGCTGTCCAGGGAACTGAGGGAGGAAAATCAGAGGATTGCGGACCTCATAGGACAAAGGACACACCTCCAAGCTGAGGAAGTGTCTTTGCACGTCGAAAATGCCCAGCTGGAAAGTGAGATTCAGCAGCTCCAGGTCAGGCTCCAAATACAGCGTGAGACGTGCGAAGAGCATGTCCTGCAACTGGAGGGAAAGCGGGCTGAGCAGGAAACATCGTGTGGAGATGGAGAGAAGCAGCTTCCCAAGGCATGCGGGAGCCTGGATGCCACCTGTGGGACCCGCAGTCTCCACAAGAAGATGGCTGAGGACCTGGGCAGAAAATCTCAGAGAACCACCTCCTCTTACAAAGAGGCCGTCCTCCTGAGTAAGGGGAGAGGCCGCAAGAGTGGGAGGGCCCCTCTGTCGGCAGAGAGAGAGCCCCAGGAGCTGAGGAGAGAAGGCTACCACCTCAGGCAGAGGCTGGTCCACTCGAGGCCCAAGGTCCAGACTGTCCCATGGGGGCCTCATGCACCTGCTGCTCTTCCTGCAGCCTCCAGAGCCTGTGAGGGGCCAGGGGCTCCCCTGTATCCCAGGTGCCCCAGGAGAGGCAGGGGTACACTGGCAGGGCTCTGGGGCTGGGGGTTGCCTACAGGTCTCACTCAGCTTTCCAGTAGCCAGGCCCTGGACGCCCACGAGCAGGGAGGACACAACAGCTCCTGTGCTTCCCCACCAAGCTATGGCCACTGCTTTTTAAGTTTAGGTTAGCCCTGTTAATTAGTTGATGCTACCTACATCTGAGTGAAGTTCCCTATAGCAGGTGAATGTGGGCTGGTACTTTTTTTTTTTTTTAAGTTTATTTATTTATTTTGAGAGAGAGAGAGAGAGAGAGAGAGAGAGAGAGAGAGCGCGCATAAGAAAGGGAAGGGCATAGGAGAGGGAGAGAGAGTATCCCAGGCAGGCTTCTCCCTGCCACCAGAGTCCTGCTCAGATGCTTAATTGACTGAGCCACCCAGGCGCCCCAGCTGTATTTTTCAATAAATGTTTGTTAAACATTAAAATAAAATAAGATAAAATAAAAATCAGATATGAGACATAAAAGTCTGTCAGTGAGCTAATAACTAACTGGGCCGATGGGCTAATCCACTAGAATCCATTGTCCTGAAAGTCCAGTGTTTTACCAGGAGGAAGGGGTCAGCAGTTCCAGACACTGAGAAATCATGTTTTCTTGGATTTAGAAACAAAGAATTTGATTTAAAAATATGGTGAGAATTACAACTAAAATGTGAAGCAGAATTCAGAGGGTATGGAGATGAGAAAAGAAGAGGTAAGTTGGTCAAGAGATAAACAACTCTGAATGTGGCTATCAAGAGTGGCCGTTGAAGAGGGATGTCAGGTTCTGGGCGTGAGAAGAGAGGGTGTGTGTGTCACGAATGCAAGACTTAAACACCTTTAAGTATACTTACACTTTTTGAAGGACTCCTTAGCGATGCAATGTAGATTGGAAAGAGATGAGAACATGATGATGTCTAGATTAGGTACACGGTATTTTAATTTCTAGGATGATTCTTTAGTGACCCTCCTGATTCACAGAGGAAAATTTTAACTCTTGTTCCACAGTTACTCAAGTGATATTAATGTCAAATCTTGCAATTCAGAACTTCTAGCTTTATCTCAGATTCTCTCTCACTTAACTAGTTCTAAGTATTTTTTTTATTCAAAATATTAAAAGGAGGCTAACTTTATGGCAATTATCTATCTAGTTCAACTTTCCTTTGTATTTACACACATTGTTCTATAAATAGAATCCTTTAAAGTGTTTATTATGAGCTACTTTAACTACTGAGCCTGAATCATAATCATTTATATTTTTCACTAATTGAACATTTCCAAAACTTTCAAAGATTTCTATGCTAATAGAATCTCTTCTCTTAATGGATGTATATGGACTGTATGTAAATACTTTTAGTTAGAAGTCCATTATCTTTGTTATTCAAGTTCAGAGAAGAAGTATTAATTCAAGATGGTCCTGATTAAACTTCCAGGAATAAAGTGATAAAAAAGCCAAATATTTCTGAGAACTTGTGCCCTCTAAAAAGGAAATTTCTAAGTACCTTTTTATGTCAGTGAAAATGAATTGTGACAAAAACATACTCATTGAATGTATTAGAATTGAGTCTGACAGGATAGACATCAGTACTAAAAAATGATAATCACAGAAAGATTTACCTAATCAAAATACATATTTTTCCAAGGCTCACCAGCTGATGTTTGAGACATTCAAAATTTCAGACTAATTTAGGAATTTTTTTTCTGAGTTTTGATACTTTATGCAGACAGTTTCTTATACATTTTGATATTTTTTTGCACTGAAAACATCTAGTTATCCTAAAGTATCTCTTTATTCATGAATGAATAGAAATCATCAAGAAAGATAAGCTATTTCAACAAGTCATTTTAAAGAACTAATTATTGTTTTATTATACTGCTAATGCTCAAAGTGATCATATGACATTTAAGCTATCTTGGTTCTGATAAACTTGAAAACAACCAAAATAATTTAGTAGGAATAATGGCACTCTTTTATGTAGCTTGAGGGAGTATACTGAACTAGGCGACCTGCTGTGCTCTTCAAACCCAGGGAGAAAGATTATTCTTAACAGGGTATAAAACTAGATACTGATCTGTGTTCAGTTAGCATTTCTAAAAGCCTAGAAACATCTTGAAATATATAGTATGTGGTTTATATTTAGTAGAGTTCATATTCCAAAGACGAATATGATTCATTACTTGAATTAAAGTCAGGTTTTCATTTCAGTAGGTTAAAGGTAGTTTATAGAGATGTGCAATTCATATTTTGCATATAGATACCTCCTCCGAAGGAACTTACCTAATTGACAGGGTGTAATGTAGTATTTGGGTTTGAGGTTAGACTCTCAAACCTTTCTTTATATGGATGAAGGCTGAAGGAGAGAGATACACATGTTTTTAACCCTGCCATCCTATAGTATTCATCTGAAGTGTGGTTTCTTTCCAACCTCGGATGGTCTGAAACAGTGGCCACACCTCCCTATAAGACAAACACACCAAGGCCACTCAAAGAAAAGCTTCATCCCTGGTCTTCCTCCCCTTCCTCTCTTATTAAGAATATACTGGATACTTTGTCTTATACTTTGAGGCCTTTGGGAGGACGCTAAATAGCCAAGCTCTCAGGAAATTAGATATCTAATTTTCATACAAGGACTAGCTTTGGTTTGTGAGTAAAGATTCAGTAAGCCACTTTACCTGCCAGTGGGAAGGCATTTTACACAAGGACTGCTGGATTATAATTTCCACCGGCTTGTTTGGAATGGAGAACCTGAGTATTGTCTCCTTGTATACCAATTTCTGTGAGTCCCGGATTTTCCTAGAGTTTGTGGCAAGACAAATTAAAGAAAATTTACGGCTCTTAACAACTCTTCTGTGTCCATAAAAGTGATTCATTAAGGGGTGCCTTGGTGGCTCGGCCAGTTAAGTGACTGATTCTTGGTTTCAGCTCACGTCATGATCTCGCAGTTTTGTGGGTTCAAGCCCCACGTCGGCACTGCACTGGCAGTGTGGAGCCTGCTTGGGATTCTCTCTCTGGATTCTCTCTCTCTCCCTCTCTCTGCCCCTCCCCAACTCAGGCTGTCTCTGTCTCTCTCAAAAATAAATGAAATAAACTTAAAAAAAATGTGACTCATTAATTCTCTTAGGCGTTGGTGGGCCTAAGAGAATGTGTCTACTAACTAGTCATCCAATCAGACATCATCAGTAATAAAGGAACCAGAAACTTGTTCTCGTAATTTAAAGCCAAACCCGATTTCAGTTTAAAGACAGCTCCTGATCTACTTGTGGCCTTGCTTGTGATGGTTAATTTTATGTGTCAACTTGACTAGGTCATGGTGCCCAGATATTTGGTCAAGCATTATTCTGAATGTTTCTGCGAAGGTGTTTTTATGGATGAGATTACCATTTAAATCTGTGGACTTTGAGTAAAGCAGTCTCCATAACCCTCATTGGCTGAGTTTCATCCAATCAGTTGAAGGCCTTACTAGAATAAAGATTGACCTTCCAGGGCAAGAAGTAATTCTGCCAGCAGACTGCCTATAGACTCAATTTGTAACTCTTCCCTCCATCTTTAGTCTGCTGGTCTCCTCCATCAGATTTTGGGCTTGCCAACCCTCCACAATCAGGTGAACCAATTCCTTAAAATACATCTCTCTTTCTCTCTCTCTCCATACATCCTCTTCGTTCTGTTTCTCTGGATAACTCTTACCCATTGCTTAATCATACAATTAAAATAATGCCTGAGGGGTGCCTGGGTGGCTCCATCGGTTAGGTGTCCGACTTCGGCTCAGGTCATGATCTCGCGGTTTGTGAGTTCCAGTCTGTGTAGGGCTTTGTGCTGACAGCTTAGAACCTAAAGCCTGCTTCAGATTCTGTGTCTCCCCGTCTCTCAGCCCCTTCCCTGCTCATGCTCTGTCTCTCAATAATAAATAAATGTTAAAAAAAAATTTAAAAAAATGCCTGAAACATGAGAACCTAAAATTATTGAATAAAAATATACACTAGAAATTTTATTTGAAAAAATAGTCCAATAATGAATCTTAAGGGGATGAAGAATGGTTCTTAATACCTTTGAATCCAAAATAAATTAAAACTAGGTTAAGGTTCAGCTTTCCTTGTACCTCGTTAAACTTTGGGTAAAAAAGTTTGTACTAGTTTAGGAAACAAAAAGGTCTGCACTCCTCTTGGCATTGTTTAGCATTAGCTTTGTGACCCTTGATCTCTCTAGGTCTCCAGTTGTTTTCTTCAACTGTAAAATGACACTCGTGGGTTAGTTGATTTTTCGAGTCCCTTTAGTTATAAAATGTCTTAATTCCACAATTTCCTCTTGAGGCCCCTGCCACCATGGTTATTCTGAGCATATCACTAAATCCTCTGGATTCCACTAACCAGATGCCAATGCAGTGATATCATAGGGTACATCAAGTCCTAAGCGGTATGTGGTTAAGGGGGAAATAAGAGTGCCCTCACTGAATGTACTAAGGTGTTTCCTCTCCCCAGTAGGCACTGCACTGATAAGTTGGAGACAACAGAAGTTCACTGCATTTACGGTTGACAAATGAATGTTAAAATCCTTCTCACGTTTTTCTTTGAGAATAAAGGAAAGAAGGCCGCGTCACTAAATTGTCTCATGAATAAAAGTTCTCTCATTTACATTCATTGCCTTGCCTGCACAGGAACGTGGTTATTTGCCAACAACTTAATGTCTTGAGAAAGCTGTAGGTCATTTTGCAAATAGTATTGTCTAACAAATCTGATTTAATCTTTTCACTTTTGTTACCAATTTGAGAGTACAACACCAGCTCCAAATAATAAAGCTTTAATGATCTGAACAATATTTTATGTTTAATCTCCAAACATATCTCTTTTATAGAAAATTCTGTGAATTTTCTCTGTCATATACCTTGAATGGAGATATTCATCTGAGCTGAAAAATAAAAGATCATTGCTGTTGTGAATCTTGTCAAAGGACAAATGAAAATGTGTTCATTTTGGAGAAGGTGTAAGTTACAAAGTGCCTACTTTTACTAAATATCATGGAGAAAAACTAAATAGCAAGATCAACATTAACTGGAATTTCAGGTGGTTTTCCCTAAAATAAAGTTGCTTTTTTATTGTTGAAAACTCAGTACTTGATATCAGAAAATATAGACAAAAGAACATTTCAAATAATGAGACTCCCACCTGCCCAACAACAGCTATGCTTATTGCATTGGTATTTATTCTTTTATATGGGTTTTTATACACACCAATAGACATCTCCCTTCACTCCCTTCCCAACTCAAAGACATAAATATGCACATAAACCAGATGTCTTCAAGACTCAGTAGTCTATGACACCAATGTGAGGCCATGTTTCCATCAATATTAAAATTGCAAAACTTCCTCTGTATGCCCATGGTTATGGAACCCTGGTCTTTCCATGCATCTTAGCGTTTTATAGGATGTGGCCAAGAATTTAGACTCGTTTTAGACTCAAGCCAGAGAAGCCCTCTGGTGCATCTCACCTTGATGCAGAACCTGGCCAACCTTCAGTATGCCCCATTCACCTTACTGCTCCCACTCCACACAGTGCTTCCTTGGCATACAGGAGAAGGAGGCAGCTTCCTGGGGTGCTAAGTTCAGTCATGGATATACCTCTCCTAAACTGGTAAGCCCCAGAGTTACAGCTCTCAGTAATCAGTCTGTGGCCAACATATGGTGATTATTACTTTTTTCTCCAGGTACACTTCTAGGTACTCAGGGGATTGGATCAGGTATTAGCATTACACTGTTCTCAAAATCAAGTGTCTCCTGATGGCCTAGGTCAAGTGTCAAGAGATAGGACCATAAGTACAAACCTGCTGGCTGTAGCTGCCTAAGTTTTTTTCCAGATTCTAGTTATTATTTCCTCCAATCATGTCTCATTCAGGTACCCCCTGCTTCAAAAGAGCAGATATTTGAATCACAAAATGAATTGAATTTTGACCTTGATCCATTTTCATCTAGAAATCATCTTGACCCCTACATAAATTTGTGGATATAATTGAATACCTGGGGGAAGGGGCCTATCTGGCTTCACCCATTCAGAGCATCTAAGAGATGGGCCTTGCCTTGCCAAATATACCTAATTATCATTTTTTCCTCTGAACATTGACTAGATACTGGTCTTGCAGTGACCTTTCTGCTAGGGATGGTGTGTAGCCTAATGGTTAAATACCTTTAGGGATCCAGACAGCTCCCATTTAAAGCTGTCCCCTGTCATTTTCTGGCTGATGACCTTGTGCAATTTACCCATCAGCTGTCTCCATCAATAAAGCAGGGCTGATAATAATTACACCTTTCTCATGTGTAGTCATGGGGATTAAATATATGAATATGTGTTTAATATTGCTCCAGGTACAGTGAGAGCTCAATTAACATTAGCCACTAGTACTTCAGTGATTCTAATAATTGAAAGAACTTCCAAGAGTTGTTGCATTTAGAACAATCAAAGGAGAAACATCATTATTAAAGATAAAAAAATTAATAGTAAGTTTTAAACATCGCTTTTCCATTATATGAAAAAAATAAAGTCTTAATCAATTGGTGCCCTGTTTTGTATTACCTAAATCTATATACATATAATTGTAAAAGTTGTTTTTAGTCCATATTTTTTGTAACTTTTTTGTAATTTTTTTTAACTCCCCCCAACTGTGTATTGAGAAACTCTTCTCCTTGTCAAAGCTATACTTCTATAACATTTTAAAATGTATTATCCTATTTTATACAACTATATTTTACCAATCACTTCTTGTTTCCATATTTTCAGTATTATAAATGATAATGAAAGAAGGTCTCATGAGCAGGTGGTCACCTGGCTTCTTATTTTCTCTTATTTCAGAAAAGGAACTTTAAAGCTTTTAAAATACACCTGCTAAATTGCCTCCAGAAACACCTACTAGTTTATACCAAAGTCAGTGGCCCTGCACCTTTACCAAGAGAAAGCACTTAAAAAACTGTATGTTCAATAGTTTGATAGAAAATGCAGGTTTCCATATGTATAGTTTTTTACTAATAAGTCGAATGTGTTATTATAGTAGGGTTTTTAAAAAAATAAACCTTATTTTTTAGAGGAGTTTTAGGTTCACAGTGAAATTGAAAGAAATTTTCCGTACACTCCGCCCCCACATCCCCACATGTGCATAACACACCCCCACTAGGGTCATGGTTGATAAGCCTATGTTGACACATCATTATCACCCAGAGTCCATAGTTTACTTTAGAGTTCACTGTTGGTGTCATGGTAGGTTTTTAATTTGTTCTTTTGTGAGTTAGTTATGTTTTTAGCCCATTTTTCTTTGTATTGCATTAAAAGAGCTTTTTATATATGTAGGAGAGTCACTGATTTCCTTAGTGCTATCAAGAAAGAAGGAAATTTAGCTTATTAATTTTCTACAACTACTCTAATCTTTCTCCTGGGTAAGGGGGTTGGTAGGGGGTTGTGTAGAAGCAGAACTTAAACTTATCAGTGAGAATATTTCAGACAGCTCTAATTTAAACAGATTTATTCTTTAGATAATTCAATCTCGAGTAAATGCTCAGACTTTAAGGTATATTTTCCTTCTCCCTGCTCCTTAACCACAGTGATATCTGATTAAATTTGTGTGTTAGCAGGGATAGGGACTTATGTGATCCCTACAGTGATCCCTATGTGATCCCATCATACAGTGGCGGGGGGGAGGGGGGTGGTGATTTGACAAAGGGTACAAAGGTGTTTTTGTGTAATACTCTGTGATTTTTATTATCTATCTAGTTATCTGGCTCTCTGATGGAATCTTCTACTGATGCTGGTCTCGGCTTGGTCAGCGCCTGGTGACCCCCTTGGCAGCCTCAGCTGGAGCCTCATCACATTCTATCTAGCTTTGGCTTAGTTTCTCCACTTTTCTGCCTTGGAAACATTTTATGCTCAGCAAGAGCCAAAGAAAGTCTGGTACTATTAACTCAGGCTCTTTCTCTTACTATCACTTCAGGTGACCATTTTTGTCTTTTTCAGTTTCAAATTGGAAGTGGGAGATAAGCCTCTCCTGCTTATGACTTTTCTCTTCATCTTTCTAAAACCCCACTCAGGGCGCCTGGGTAGCTCAGTCGGTTAGGCGTCTGACTTCGGCTCAGGTCATGATCTCATGGTTTGTGGGTTCGAGCGTTGCATCAGGTCATGATCTCATGGTTCATGAGTTCAAGCCCCGCGTCGGGCTCTGTGCTGACAGCTTAGAGCCTGGAGCTTGCTTCGAATTCTGTGTCTCCCTCTTTCTCTGTTCCTCCCCTGCTCATGCTCTGTCTCTCTCTCTCCTTCAAAAATAAATTAAAACATTAAAAAAAAAATTAAAACCCCACTCCTGCCAGATTTTGGTTCAAGAGAGAAGAGCTAGGGCACTTTTATCTGACTGTTTACTTCCCCCACATTTTTCTTTTCCACACTCAGGTAGGGTAGAATTAGCAGGTTTTCCTGCTCTTCCTGCCTAGTGGGAACTTCCTTTGGAACTCCCCTTATATTCTGTTCCTGGGGTAAGTTTGTTTGTGTTTGTTTGTTTGTTTTTAGAGAGAGAGAGTGAGCTAGAGTGAGCAAGTGAGGGTCAGAGAGAGAGGGAGAGAGAATCCCAAGTAGGCTCTGTGCTGACAACACAGGGTTCCATGTGGGGGAACCGTGAGATCATGACCTGAGCCAAAATCAAGATGCTTTCAAATGGATGCTTAACTGACTGAGCCACCCAGGCTCCCCTGGGGATAAATTTTAAGCATGGAAGAAAGCTTTTGAGCTGAATCCACTAGTTTTGACAATTAGAGATGGGCACCTCAGGACAACTACAAACCAGAGCTTATTCAGGGCAAAATGCATTATTTTGATATTCCCTAGATGTTATTTGTTTTATAAATAAATATGTACATACAGATTCAGATGTTCAGATCGGATAGAATTGAGGTCTCTCATATAGGGTGTAAATATTTATGCCCCCATTTTTCCTTTTCTTAAAAAAATTGTTTCTTGTAGTAGAGAATTTCTACATTTTCATGTAGTCAGATCTACTAATTACATGTTTTATGGTTTCAACATTTTGTAAACTTAAAAAGAACTTTCTCTCATTGAGGAAAAATTATATTTACATTTATTTTGTTCAAATATTTTTTGGCTTACGTTTTTCTTTTACTTTACCTGGAGGCATTTGGTATAAAGTATAGTATAGCCATATATATTGTGTACATGATAGCGATCTAAATATAAATACATACATTTATTTGTAAATAAATATAGGTAAACATATATATTTGTAGACACGCATACATACATATATATTTCATAACCAATTTAAGCTCAATATGCTTGTATAGTCCATTTTTCCTCACTGATTTGAAGTGTTACCTTATCATATGTTAAATTCTTATTTGTTCATCTTTGTTTTTATCCTGTTCCATCAATATACCTATGTGTTCTCTTCCTACTTCAAAAATATATTTTTAAAGCTAACTTTGCAATATTTGAATATCTGTTCATTTTTTATGCATTTTCTTGTATCTTTTCATGACTGTCATTCAAGTGATTTCTAGAAAAATTTTTCTTTACCCCAAAATTGATTGTCATTCTCTTTCGAATTCATTCGATTTTAAGATTAAGTTAACTTAAGAAAATACAAAATCTATTTTTTTTTCATAGAGCTTGTTAACACTCCTTGATTTAAAGCATGGCAATTATTACCTGAATCTTTAGCCCTCCTGTCACCCTACTAAAGCCAAAGTCAATTTAAAAATTGTCAGGTAGAGTGAGCTGTCCAGGTTTATCTAGGTAACAAAAAGCCAAGAAGATATTTATGTCTTAAATATTTGGGAATTAGACAGAAAATAGTTTTGCCTTATATTATGTAGATAAATAATGTAAATTTATATATGTACATGTATGAATTCCAAGATTCCCTTTCTTCTTATTTCAGAGTTAGTGGTTTTCTGTTATTACACTTTTCAAATTCCAGATAAATACACTTATCTGACCTTTTTAGCCACTTCAATGACTGAATATTTACAAAATAGAGATTAACTATCAATTTTATCCTTGCTTTTCCTTTTTCCTCTTATTTCTTACATTTTAATTATATCAAAATTTCTTTATGTGGCCTCTAAATTATAGTTTTATTTCAGTCAATATTTATTATTTTCTCAGGCCTAAATTTATAAAAATAACCCCATATTAATCAATAGACTCATTTTCTCCTGTTAGGATAGATGGATGGTTGTATCCCCTTTGAACTAAATCTCTTCTCTCAAGAATGGTCATGCTATGTAACTTGACAATGAAGATTGGGTTTAGTGGAGGAACTTTGGGGTCTTGGATTTTTGCAAAGTCTCCTATAATGATCTGCACTGTGAATAGTCAACTCATTGGTCATCCTTTATGTCCTCAAAATACTCAAGTTTGAATGAATTAAGAGAGACAGAGAGGAACCAATGATTTGGGTGAGTGGTAAAGTCATCTATAAAAAATACAGAAGTTTATAATCAATATAATCACTCATCTGAGAGTTTATAAGCAAAGTAAAGGAGCCAGCCACTTGATAAGTATACCCCTTCATTACTCTAGACATTTCTCCCGGCTTAATATTGGGAAATAAAGGAGCAGACCAGCACAAGATAGAAGGGAGAAAAAATAATGAATGCCAACAGATAATTTGACCTGAAGAGAACCAAAACTAGCCATGCCATCTTTAGATGCCACTGGTTGCAGACAAGTGATTACAGGTTTTCACTCATGTATAGAAATTCTAAATTTCTATACTTTTTTTTCATCTAAAATATTTTGACACTAATATTTAGAATATTTAATTTTACAAAAAATAAAGAAAATAGGATAATATTTCTTCATATAAAGCATATTATGTGCTATGATTTTAGCACCTTGTTATTTTGAATAAAAGAATTGTGTTAAAAATTTTAGCTTGTGGCAATAAATTAGCCAAAACTGAATTTACTTGCTATATCATAACCACCTACATTTAGCACAGATGTTCAGAAAAAGATTTAGGAACTGTTTTGGAAGCTCTCATTAGCTGAGATAAATTAGCAGAATATCTATAATATTAAACTGTTCAAATACATATTTTCTTTCTTGATCATTTTATAGAGGTCTCATAAATATCAACAGCTGGCATGCTTGTCTCTTGGGATGTTCTTAAATGTATCAGTATCACTAAAACTCAGTATTTTAATGGTTCTAAATGTCAGAGAATTTGGCTAGCCATAGGACACTGATTAAACACAACCCAAACTCAAACCCAGCCAATGAATCTCATCTCATCTCCAAGGCCCTTTTGTTTCTGAAGCAGCTCATGGAATCCGTATAGACCAGAGTGGTTTTTCCTAAGCAAACTAATTTCTTATAGAAACAATGGTGAGGGTAAATTTTGAGGAAGAGGAATTAAAAGAGCAAAAATTCTACTGCAAAATGTAATTTATGCTGGAAGGGTTCTGGCTTTGGGGGAGAACAGTGACTTTAATCAAATAACCCTGGGACAGATCCCACATAAACATGTCAGATATTATGATAATAAGTTACCTTTCTGATTACTTGCCAATGTGGCATTCTGAGAAGGCACAGGTTAGGTGAGGATGGGAGATGAGTTATCACATGCTGACACTCTGAAGCCACTAGGTCCCTGAACAGAAACATGAAGTTAGGATGTGGATGCAAAATGAGAAAGAGGAAATAATGGAAGGCAAAATGCCTGCCTCACACTTGTGGCAAGGGAAACCTTGACCAATGACATTTGGATGAAAGGGTTATACACTGTTAGTAGAGTCAGAGAATAAAAAAGCCGATGTGAATATTTCAAACAGAGGGAAGTTAATGTTGGATACTGTTTACATGGGTGATGTAAGGGCCAAGGAGCCAAATAGGAGGTGGTGAGCAAATCCAGACATTAACCATAGTGGGAAGCCACCAGACCCCCTAGGACTGGAAGGGCACAACGGAAGTGGTGTAACTGGAGCCCAGAGACTGGGACTGTGCAATGGAAGCTAGAACCACAGAGCGAGGAGCTATTTGCTGGAGATGGAATCAGAGAGGAGACTCAGTCAAGGTTAACAATGTCACTGAAGGCAGAGAGGAGGGGAGAAATACTTTGGCCTCACTCCTTAGCACTCCTCCAGTTTTCTATCATTGCCTCCCATCTGCCAAACCTACCTACAAGCTAGAGGGCAAGGGGGCCTGGGAAATGTGGCTTCCTGTAACAGAGAGCACAGGAAGGGAAGGACTTGAACGGATCTGGGCAAAATGCGGCACAGCCAGCCAGCCCATATTGCCTTATCTAACACAGAGTATTTTAAAGTTTTGAGGGCTGCCTCCCAAGAAACTTTTGGGACGTAAATATTGATGAAAATGTTGATGTTTTTCTCTGCTCTATAACTACAATCCAAACAAAATTGCAATTCTATTGAAATAAGAGAATTTTATGGTCGTCGAAAATAGGAACACATGAGTGTTCAGTGGCCAGATCAGACTTCAGTCTACATTTCCCCCTTCATTTCTTTATCTAGTCTATTATCATTGCATGCTGCTTATCTAGTTATCACATGGCTGAGAATCCTCAAAAAAAAAAAAAAAAAAAAAAGAATAGTTCTGCCATTTTTAAAAGAACAGATGAAAGTTTTACATGATGTTAGAGTGGTTTTGAAAAGATAATTGTGCTCCTCCTGTCCTATAATTACAACTCAACTTTATTTTGTATTCTGCAAGTGATTTATGATCTTCTGGCTAGAGGATTTAAAAAGACTCCTATTTTTAGATGTGTTGCCTTTGACCTTCTATGGGTTTCTTGGAAGACACTTATCAGGGATTGTGCTTACCTACATAGAAATAAGAAAGAATCCAAAGACAGAGAAAGGGAGTTACAAATAGGAGCATCATGGTGCCACCAAATAAAGAAATCTGTTATTTGTTTTGGTTCTCCTTTGGTATAACTGTGGAACTGAGTCTGGTATTTGGTTGAAAATAATAACTAACATTTATTGAATCCTTACTATTTGCCAGATAAAATTTTAAATAGTTCACATGTGCTACCTCATTTAATACTCAAAACAAATCTACGAGGGTGGTACCTTTATTACCTTGCTTTCTAGGTAAAGTAAACCAAGGAGTAGAGGGGTATTTTCCCACCCACCTGGCATGTGGCAGGGACCATATTTGAACTCTGCAGCTCATTTTCAAACTCCATGCTGTACCATCGTGGTATGCTGTCTACTCTTTCAGGTAGTCTCAGACAGGGAAACCTGAAGGGCTAGTAACATACTCATAGACTTTGTCAAGAGCAGAGGTGCTAATCTGAATAAGAAGTAGGTTAGTGAAGTTCTTCTAAGGCTCTGTTTGAACAATTGTGTTTGAACATCTACCAACAGGGGGGAAGAATTGTCTGGTGTCCAGTGGGAGTCATGAGACAGTAGTGGTCAAGCACGTGCAGCCTGGCCAGTTTAACCTGGATTCTTAGGTATTTAATGTAGATTTGGCATATTAGTTACTTCATGTATGAAATAATGGGTATTCACCTCATAGGGCAGTTGTAAGAATTAAATAATATAAATAAAGTATAAATAATATAAATGAAATAATATAAGCAAATGAAATAATAGGTCAATATACTATGTCACATAGCAATTACCATACTCAGTGAGTAGTCATTGTTATTGTTAAATGAAGGAGGGGATCAATTTGAAACCCAGATTATCCCCTGCCTATATTACTATGATAAGTCCTCGATAACCACTGATTCATCCCCTCACATTTAACTTGCCATATAAGCACCTAATATTAATTAACCCTTCCAAAGACTACAGTTTAAACTATAATTTAATTCTAAATTCTCTACCCTTACTTAAAGGCAAAGTAAACGAAAATCAATTTCCCGCTGAAGACCTCTTTCAGGCCTACACAAATAGTAAAAATTTCTTCAGGGCTTTAATGTTCTTTCCAATATGAGCCCAAAAGTATGTTGTAATAGTAGCTCTTTGGTCTTCTTCTTAGCTAAGTTCCTAGAACATTCAAACTATGTAATATCACCTAGACTTGTCCCATGCCTCTGTTCTCCTGGTCATGTGGTGTTTCCACTATACCTAGAAAATCACCCCCTCCTTCAACCTACCCAGTTCTTTCTCTATCTCAAGTCTATTTTACATGAATGCATTCCACAAGGCCTTTTGTTATCTACTCAAATGTGATCTCTCTTTAATCTCTGAACACAGCAGTAATTTGCTCCTCACCTATGCAGGTATCATTTAACACCTTGTATTTTGTTTGTGAAGTTTTCTTACCCTTCTTGTTAAGATAAAGACCCAGGAACTGATTTTATATCTGCAACATTAATTGTGCCTTGCACAGAGAAGTCCTTCAAAAATATTTGTAAAATTAAATTTAATATAGAGAAATTTTTGAGGAATACCATTTCCACTTCAGTTCTCAGTCTTGGTCCTGCTTCTCTGCTCAGCTGTTAGCGGCCGAAGACTTTCTTCTCTGGTTTCAGATTAATCACTGTCCAAGTAGACTATGCATTAAAGAAGCCTTCATTGAAAGATCTTTAGTGAGAAACATACTGCCATTCATTTTGCTGTTACATCAGGCCAAAAGAGTTTTGCATTTAAACCCAACCTACTACAGCCTTTGGAATGGCTCTTTGACCAGTAAGCATGTGCATGTACACATAAACTCTCTTTACTGAATAGAAAAATATTCTGCCAAACAAAGCTTGCTTCTCCCAGCCATCAAGGGCATAAACATTTTTTGAATGAACCAGGATTTTCTTCACTAACTCCTTTCCTCTGAAGAAGATCCTGTTACTTCAAAGCCAGGACACTCAAAACTCATAGCTCAGAACACACATGCATACAGAAACCAGGTTCCATTTTTTTTTTCTTTTCAAATTCATAGATACTATGGAGATTGGTTAAGATCAATCCAAGGAGAAAAATTCTGATTTCTTGAATTTTATGTATGTATCATGATAAAGATAAATGTTGTAGAAAAGTGAACATATTTTGAATCAATGGTCACAAATGCTTTTGTTGCCATCATTTGGCAGTAGGGTTTTCTGGGAGTGTGTGAGTATATATTAAACTGTGGAATGAACTATTCTGTGAGGGAAAACAGGGTAAGCCCCAACCTTTCAGACCCAACTGAGGGTCTCTGTAACAGTGTGGCAAGGCTCCAGGCTTGAAGCACTTAGCCATTGCATTTGGATTTTATAAGTTCCCTAGTCATAAATTCTGGTTGCAATTAGAGCTGGTAAAAAGAAAATTACCCTAGGAATTATAAATATGTGCATCTAATAATTTGAGAACTTGAATGATCTCAGATTAGGGTTTCTGAATTCATGCAATCTAATTTTGACCAAAGTGACATCACACTTCAGCAGTTCTGCATAAGTCGACAGCAAATTGCATAATCTCCCTTTAAAATCAGCGCAGAGAAAGAGTGCTTAAGGAGAGCATAAGGCAAGAATACAAATATGGCTACAATGCATCATACCAACGATCCACATAGTCTGAACTCTCATCCTCGAAGTAGCCAATATCACGTTTTGGTAGGAAAAAAAATTCATTAACAAAGGAGATCAGATGGGGCAGAATGGCTCCTTTAAAAATGTTCTCTTTCATCTCTGTCAAACTTAGAGTGTTTCATCTCAATACTAGTATAAGCAGATTAACCAATCCTTCTTATCTCTGCCAGTAGTCCTGCCAGTGAGAAGGATAGTGTTGATAGGTGGAAATTTTTCTTGGAATTGCTCAATGGCCAAGCCTGTAGACACAGCTGGAATCAATCATGAAATGGGGTGCATGGCTAATCAGTTTACAATATGGACATAAGATTTGACTGCTATTATCCCACTTACAAGCACTTAAAACAATTTCAATTGTTTTTGGTTGATTTGTTTTGAAACCTAGTCATATAGTTCTTTTGCCTGACTAAAATAATAAATTGGTATATTTAGCAGGTTGCATTAATCAGTTTATGTTCTCTTAATATCACAAACACCAAGTGGCACTCCATAGTCTTTTATCATGCTGAAATATGTTTGAACCAAATATTGGTTCAGACCCAGATTCATTGCGTTCAAGTCTGTCTTTACAGTTACATGAAGGGCAGGTTTGTGAAGAAAAGCATGCTTCTCTCAAAGTTAAGAATTTTTAAAATATCTTTTGCTTTACGTTAATAATCTTTTGTGAATGTGTCTTGTTCATAAATGTAATTGTTTTTACGTGGCTATTTTTATTTAATCCTATTACAATCCAGCCTCTGTGTAAAGAAGTTAAGCAAGCCTCTTGTTTTTCAAAAACCTAGCTAAACTCCAAAAGTGTTGCCTGGTTTGAATATTCAAGGATTCAGCAAGTTCAGGTGAGTCCATCTATTTGGGAAATGAGCATTGGCCTTGGAGTAAGAAAACTTGGGTTTCGATGTTAACTCTACTGATGAGTTGGCTGGATAGAGCAAAACTAATTTAAATTTTGAGTCTCATTTTCTTTTTAAGTTTGGGGTTAGTAGTCTCTATCATAACTTCATTCATTCTTTCATTTATCTAATATTTATTAGACACTTTATATGTATTAGGCACTTCACTGAATTTTAGTGATAGAATGAATGAATAATTATTCAGGCACTACTGTCCAGGGACTTATCTATAAGTTAGAGGTATTTAAGGCACTATAGTGAGAGGTGTCATAATTGATATAGGACCAAAATGCCAGGAGATTAAAGATGAAAGTGAATTTATTTCTCTGCTGTGATGGAAGGTTTAAACAGAGATAACATTTAATATATCCCCCACAAAGCAAGAAGAAGATGAATAAGCATAGACATATGAATAGAATGGCTTCTTTAAAGAACTGTGAAGAATATTAAAAGATTGTTATAGATATGGGGGATGGAGTGAAAGGAAATATTCCTTTGGCATTGAAGTCTAACTGCAGTATCTATTGGTCCCACATCACTTTCATGCTTATCTATCCTTTCAAAAAAATCTAGTGGTTTATTCAAGCATTTGTTCTCTTTAAAAATATGTTCCCCCCTCTCATATGGTATTGTGTGTGTGTGTGTGTGTGTGTGTGTGTGTGTGTGTGTGTGTGTTTAAGTTTTTACTAGTGCTTCTTTTTATTATGGGTTTATTCAAATTTCTAGATGTGGGAGGAAAGCCGACCAATCTTTATTTTCCAGAGTCATACTTGGATAGTATCTTAGGGTAGGGAGTTATACTGGCCGTCTATCATTCTTTTGTAACATGGTGGTCTAAACTGCAAAGATAAATATGTTGGTCAAGTTTTATGATTTCAACACCTTGTCCCTATAAAATTCTTGGTTGATTACTTTTTAGTCCCACTCTCTGAACATTCATGTGGCAAAAAATTGTTCATAGCTGTGTAACCCAAGAAAGTTCTGTATCAATGTGAAATTTTATCTAGGTCTTTTTTTTAACTTTAATTTTTTAATATTTATTTATTTTTGAGAGACAGACAGAGCATGAGCGGGGGAGGGGCAGAGAGACAGAGGGAAACCTAGAATCCGAAGCAGCCTCCAGGCTCTGAGCTTTCAGCACAGAGTCTGACGTGGAGCTTGAACTCACAAACTGTGAGATCATAACCTGAGCTGAAGTCGGACCCTTAACCGACAGAGCCACCCAGGTGCCCCATAGGTCTTAAAGGATAAATCGAAAGTGAGTGGACATTCCAGGCAGAGGAAACTCCATAAATAAGATAAAGAGACAAACTCAGAGCAGGGAACATGAAGGCGGATAGAGGAAATATAAAGTCACTGAAGGGGATATGATGATTGCTTGCATCGGAGCCTTATTCAATAGATACTTCCGGATAACCAAAAATTTTACATCATAGAAATGTGACTAGAGTTATTCTCTAGGAAAATGAATCATAGATCAGACCATAGAGAAGACTGGGGATACGTGATACAGCTAGCGAATACTTAAGAGAATAAACACATGGTAAAAAAGGAATTGTGATTGCAATATGGAAAACAAAGGGAAGAAATGGGAGATAAATTGTGGAAGTTGAATCAATCACCAAGCAACTGATGGGGAAATGGGGCTAAAATGAATCCAAGTTTTGGAACTGAAGTGATGTTAGTTCCATTAATAGAAAGTGAGAGCACACAAGGAGGAGGAAGAGAATATTTCAGAGAGAATACAATGAGTTAATTAGTTACACATATATAATATTAGTGGAGATAATGGGCTAATAAAATTAGATATGTTGAATTAGAGAAAATAAAACCTCTTCAGTTGTTTAACATCTGTGTCTGTTTCTTTTCTGGTCTTTGACTATAATAGACTAAAATGAAAGGTGAATTACAATTACAAATCTATCCTCCCAAGTTACTGGGAATTAAGTACAATATTGTTGTAATCTAATCATACAATGTCCTCAATCAATGTAGCCTCTTTTCACACTAATATGCCTTCCCTCACCTAGGTCTCTAACTCGGCAGTCTCAATTAGATCATCAGCAAACAGAGAATCTCTGTCTCTCCCCTTTACTTCTGTATGACAGCTGGAAAAGGTTATTGGTTCTGAACTCAGATAGCTTCTGTGTAAGTCTTTCTCTTTCTAAACTCCCATAATTAATCTTTTTGCAGACTGACAATAATTCTACTGTCTTCATTTTGCAGACACAAGCTCATATGGCTTTGCAACACTCCAGATAACTTATTACTATGTTAAAAAAGAATGGAGATACTCATTCAGGTTTCTTCACTTCTGCTAAATGCTGTCAGGTCAAAATTCTCAACACAACTAAGCAGGGACAGATGGTGCCCATCTCCTCAGCGACAGAATCATCCAGCAATGTCAAAGGCTTTTACATCCTTGAGAGAAGGAAAGATGCTTTACGACCAAACGTTTCCCACCATATATATTCCAGAATACAGAAATTAAACTTCAATAAAAATTCATGTCCAATTATGTTAAAGTATAATTACATGAATCATTTAGAAATAAACTCAGTTACTTTGTTTTATTATCAATTCTCCAAGGACTTTTCTAGAAGGGCATTAGTGTACTTGACTTGAAGGTGTCTCCACGAATGATTATGTAAAATTCAAAATTGGACACAGTGTCCTCTAGTGAATCCTATGTATTTTAAACTATTGCAGTAACATTGAAAAAGAAAACCTGAAATGTTTAGGAAAATGGCCACAACTTTGATAACATAAACTATGTCTTGTGTTCCTTAATCACGTTTCTTATCCTTTATTTTATATATTACTGCAATGGACTTACCTGTATCAGTTCTAAAACAGGATCTTAAATTATCTGCTAAAGTAACTTGTAAGTTTGGAACTAATGCCATTTTAAACATTTCCCATCCTGTTTCCTTCTCTACTGTGAAGATAGCTAGTAATAGTTTTTTAAACTATAATTTGAAACTCCTGAAGAATCTAGTGACCTGAATTTTAGTACCAGTTCTGGCATTAACTATTTGAATTATCTTTGCCAACTGTCTTGTTTTCTCTGAATCTTAGATTCCTCATATGTAAAGGGCAAGGGTTATTTAGCTAAGATCTCTTCTGCTTTTGAAATTCTATTGTTGAATAATTTCCTCAGATGAAAGCAGTAAATAGATAGTGATTTAAATGTAAAGTACAGTTTAGTGAGATAAGAAGATTTACTTTCCCTCATTAAAGTTCTATTACTTTTTTGGTCTAAAAATATAAATTAAAAAACCTGTAAAGCTGGAAATAACAATATTTTATCTTGAAAATACCCATCGTAGGAGCACATCTTCATTTTCTATATTGTTTCTACCTCTTGACTTTTCTACCCACAGGGATTATGTCTTCTGAAAGCATCTACTTCACTAGCTGAACTGTAATTATGCTGGAGGAAATACACATGCATTGCCTGTATTTATTCAGTTACTCTTAGCTTGCTGATTTCACCCTCATAAGTATGTTTAAAATATTATGGGGTAAAAAGGAACAAAGTAGCAGCTCTTTAAACTCACAGATATCTAGGGAGTTAGCTGAAAGTGAGCTGCTTGTTTATCGTAGATGCATGTTCCACTGTGTTGGAATGGATCACTACTTGGCTGTATTCTCTCCAAGCCCTTCTGCCATTAAGTCTATCTTATGGTCCTGATACTGTGAAAACTCACTGAGCTCATTGACTTGGTTTTGGATAGTGGTGCCATCATAAAATCTGTCAAAGCCAAAACCTAGAAACATGAATTTGAGTTAGATTATGAATGTTTTTATTATATAAAATTGGAGTCATCAAAAATAAAATATTCTGAAAAATTTTTGTAAGTCATAAATGTCTAATTGCTTTTCTTTTTTCCATTTTAATATGTAATTTAGATACAGTAAAATCCAAATTTTTGGTGTACGATTTGTGAGTTTTGACAAATTTAGCACGGTTGTGTAATCAGAACCCAAATTGAGATATAGAATAGTTCTCTCACCCTGTTCCCCATTTTCCACATTCTCCTTTGTAGTCAATCTCTCCACCTTTCTTAGACTTTAACAATCACAGATCTTTTTTCTCTTCCTATAGTTTTGCCTTTGCAAGACCATCACATAGTGAAATCATACAATATTTACCTTTTTGTGTCTGGATTCTTTCACTAAGCATAGTGCCCTTGGCGACATCCATCTTATGGCATATATCAGTAGTACCTTCCTTTTTACTGATGAATAGTACTTGATCTGTTGATGTCACCTACTGTGTCTGCCTATATCTTTTTTTTTTTAATTTTTTAAATGTTTATTTATTTTTCAGAGACAGAAAGAGTGAGAGCAGGGGAGGGGCAGAGAGAGAGGGACACACAAAATCTGAAGCAGGCTCCGGGCTCTGAGCTGTCAGCACAGAGCCTCACCTGGGGCTCAAACTCATGGACCACAAGGTCATGACTTGAACCCAAGTCAGATGCTTAACTGACTGAGCCACCCAGACACCCCCTGCCTGCCTGTTTCTTAGTTGAAGGGCATTTTGATTGTTTCTAGTTTAGGGTGTTAATAATAAAGCCAATGTAAACATTACCATCCACATTTTTGTGCGATCGTAGGTTTTCATTTTTGTTGTTACATACCTAAGAATGAGATTTCTGAGTGATATGGTAGGTTTATATGGCTATGCCATTTTGAATTTCCACCACCAGTATATGAGTCCTGGTTGTTCTACATCATTGTCAGCAACTGGTACTGCCATTTTTCAAAACGCATTCTAATAGGTACGTAGTGGAATATAAATGTGGTTTTAATTTGCATTTGTTAAATTTCTAATTTCTAATTGTGTCGAGTATCTTATGTCTTCATTTGTCCCTTGCATACCTTCTTTGGTGAAATAACTGTGCAAATATTTTGTATATGGTGTGAGATAGCGATAGAAGTTGTGTTTACTAAACAGGAATATTCAATTTTTCTATCACGATTTGTTGAAAAGATTATCTTTTCTCCATCAATGTGTTTTATACCTTTGTCAAAATCAATTAACCATATAAGTGAGAGTTTATTTCTGGATACTTTATCCAGTGCCATGGATCAATATGTCTGTCCTTTCCAATATGCTACACTGTAATGATTTATGTATGACAGGTCTGAAAATCAGGTAATGTGAGTACATTATCTTTGTTCTTTGAAATGTTTTTGGGTATTCTAATTCCTTTGTGTTTTCATAGAAACTTTAGAATCAGTTTATAGATTTCTTTAAAAAAATGCTTGCTGGGATGCTGATGGAATTGCATTGGCTCTATAGATCAGTTATTAAAAGTAGCTTCATTGAAATATATTGCAGATACCATACCATTTGCTATTTCAAGTATGCAATTCAGTATATTCAGAGTTAGACAGCCATCACCATAATAAATTTTAGAAATTTTTTGGTCACACGATTTTTTTAAAGATTTTATTTTTTTCCTATTTATTTATTTATTTATTTATTTAATTTTATTTATTTATTTACTTTTTTAAATTTACATCCAAATTAGTTAGCATATAGTGCAACAATGACTTCAGGAGTAGATTCCTTAGTGCCCCTTACCCATTTAGCCCATCCCCCCTCCCACAACCCCTCCAGTAACCCTGTTTGTTCTCCATATTTATGAGTCTCTTCTGTTTTGTCCACCTCCCTGTTTTTATATTATTTTTGCTTCCCTTCCATTATGTTCATCTGTTCTGTGTCTTAAAGTCCTCATATGAATGAAGTCATACGATATTTGTCTTTCTCTGACTGACTAATTTCACTTAGCATAATACCCTCCAGTTCCATCCACGTAGTTGCAAATGACAAGATTTCATCCTTTTTGATTGCCGAGTAATACTCCATTGTATATATATACCACATCTTCTTTATACATTCATCCATCGATGGACATTTGGGCTCTTTCCATATTTTGGCTATTGTTGATAGTGCTGCTGTAAACATTGGGGTGCATGTGCCCCTTTGAAACAGCATACCTGTATCCCTTGGATAAATATCTAGGGATATTGCTGGGTCGTAGGGTAATTGCTGGGTCGTAGGGTAGTTCTATTTTTAATTTTTGGAGGAACCTCCATACTGCTTTCCAGAGTGGCTGCACCAGCTTGCATTCCCACCAGCGATGCAAAAGAGATACTCTTTCTCTGCATCCTCGCCAACATCTGTTGTTGCTTGAGTTGTTAATGTTAGCCATTCTGACAGGTGTGAGGTGGTATCTCATTGTGGTTTTGATTTGTATTTCCCTGATGATGAGTGATGTGGAGCATTTTTTCTTTTCATGTGTTGTTTGGCCATCTGGATGTCTTCTTTGGAGAAGTGTCTATTCATGTCTTTTGTCCATTTCTTCACTGGATGATTTGCTTTTTGGGTGTTGAGTTTGAGAAGTTTCCTACTTTTATTTCCTTACTGCACTGGCTAATTTCCAATGTAGTTTTGAATAGAAATTGTAAAAATGGATATCTTTGCTTTGCTCTATAGCTTTGGGGGAATATAGTCTTTGTCTATTAAGTATAATGTTGGTTATGCATTTTCTAGATATCCTTTATCAGCTTGATGGAATTTTTGTCTATTTCTAATTTGCAGAGAGGATTTTTTTTTATCTTGAACAGATGATGGATTTTATCAAATATTTTTTCTGCATTTATTGAGATGATCATATGGTTTTCCTCTTTAGTTAATACATATGGTGAATTTATTTTTTATTTTTGGCTTTGTGTCATAACTATGCTTCATCACAGCATATCAGAGTTAATTTTATAGACTGAATTTCTTTTTTTAAATATGAAATTTACTGTCAAATTGGTTTCCATACAACACCCAGTGCTCATCCCAACAGGTGCCCTCCTCAATGCCCATCACCCACTTTCCCCTCTCCTCCACCCCCATCAACCCTCAGTTTATTCTCAGTTTTTAAGAGTCTCTTATGATTTGCCTCCTTCCCTCTCTGTAACTTTTTTTCCCCCTTCCTCTCCCCCGTGGTCTTCTGTTAAGTTTCTTAGGATCCACATAAGTGTGAAAACATATGGTATCTGTCTTTCTCTGTATGCCTTATTTCACTTAGCGTAACACTCTCCAGTTCCATCCACATTGCTACAAAAGGCCATATTTCATCCTTTCTCATTGACGAGTAGTATTCCATTTATATATAAACCACAACTTCTTTATCCATTCATTAGTTGACGGACATTTAGGCTCTTTCCATAATTTGGTTATTGTTGAAAGTGCTGCTATAAACATTGGGGTACAAGTGACCTTATGCATCAGCACTCCTGTATCCCTTGGGTAAATTCCTAGCAGTGCTATTGTTGTGCCATAGGGTAGATCTATTTTTAATTTTTTGAGGAACCTCCACACTATTTTCCAGAGCGGCTGCACCAGTTTGCATTCCCACCAACAATGCAAGAGGGTTCCTATTTCTCCACATCCTCTCCAGCATCTATAGTTTCCTGGTTTGCTCATTTTAGCCACTCTGACTGGCATGTGGTTTTGATTTGTATTTCCCTGATGAGGAGTGATGCTGAGCATCTTTTCATGTGCCTGTTGGCCATCTGGATGTCTTCTTTAGAGAAGTGTCTATTCATGTCTTCTGCCCATTTCTTCACTGGACTATTTGTTTTTCAGGTGTGGAGTTTGGTGAGTTCTTTATAGATTTTGGATACTAACCCTAGGTTCGACATGTCATTTGCAAATATCTTTTCCCATTCCATCAGTTGCCTTTTAGTTTTGTTGATTGTTTCGTTTCCAGTGCAAAAGGTTTTTATCTTGAGAGGTTCCAGTAGTTCATTTTTGCTTTTAATTCCCTTGCCTTTGGAGATATGTCAAGTAAGAAATTTCTGCGGCTAAGGTGAGAGAGGTTTTTTTTCCTGCTTTCTCCTCTAGGGTTTTGATGGTTTCCTGTCTCACATTCAGGTCCTTCATCCATTTTGAGTTTATTTTTGTGAATGGTGTAAGAAAGTGGTCTAGTTTCATTCTTCTGCATGTTGTTGTCCAGTTCTCCCAGCACCATTTGTTAAAGAGACTGTCTTTTTTCCATTGAATATTCTTTCCTGCTTTGTCAAAGATTAGTTAGCCATACTTTTGTAGGTCCAATTCTGGGGTCTCTATTCTATTCCACTGGTCTATGTGTCTGTTTTCATGCCAATATAATGCTGCCAATATAATTACAGCTTTGTAGTAGAGGCAAAAGTCTGGGATTGTGATGCCTCCTGCTTTGGTCTTCTTCAAAATTACTTTGGCTATTCGGGGCCTTTTGTGGTTCCATATGAATTTTAGGATTGCTTGTTCTAGCTTTGAGAAGAATGCTGGTGCAATTTTGATAGGGATTGCATTGAATGTGTAGATTGCTTTGGGTAGTATTGACATTTTAGCAATATTTATTCTTCCAATCCATGTGCTGGAATGTTTCTCCATTTCTTTGTATCTTCTTCAATTTCCTTCATAAGCTTTCTATAGTTTTCAGCATACAGATCTTTAACATCTTTTGTTGGGTTTATTTCTACGTATTTTATGATTCTTGGTGTAATTGTGAATGGGATCAGTTTCTTTGTCTTTCTGTTGCTTCATTATTAGTGTATAAGAAAGCAACTGATTTCTGTACATTAATTTTGTATCCTATGACTTTGCTGAATTCATGTATCAGTTCTAGCAGACTTTTGGTGGAAAATATCGGGTTTTCCATGTGTAATATCATGTCATCTGCAAAAAGTGAAAGCTTGACTTCATCTTTGCCAATTTTGATGCCTTTGATTTCCTTTTGTTGTCTGATTGCTGATGCTAGAACTTCCAGCACTATGTTAAACAACAGCGGTGAGGGTGGGCATCCCTGTCGTGTTCCTGATCTCAGGGAAGAAGCTCTCAGTTTTTCCCCATTGAGGATGATATTAGCTTTTCATAAATGGCTTTTATGATGATTAAGTTTGTTACTTCTATCCTGACTTTCTCGAGGGTTTTTATTAAGAAAGAATGCTGAATTTTGTCAAATGCTTTTTCTGTATCGATTGACAGGATCATATGGTTCTTTTCTTCTATTAATGTGATGTATCACATTGATTAATTTGCAAATATTGAACCAGCCCTGCAGCCCAGGAATGAATCCCACTTGATCATGGTGAATAATTCTTTTTATATGCTGTTGAATTTGATTTCTTAGTATCTTGTTGAGAATTTTTGCATCCATATTCATCAGGGATATTGGCCTGTTGTTCTCTTTTTTTTCTGGGTCTCTGTCTGGTTTAGGAATCAAAGTAATGCTGGCCTCATAGAATGAGTCTGGAAGTTTTCCTTCCCTTTCTATTTTTTGGAACAGCTTGAGAATGATAGGTATTATCTCTGCTTTAAATGTCTGGTAGAACTCCCCTGGGAAGCCATCTGGCTTATGACTCTTATGTGTTGGGAGATTTTTGATAACTGATTCAATTTCTTCACTGGTTATGGGTCTGTTCAAGCTTTCTATTTCTTCCTATTAGAGTTTTGGAAGTATGTGGGTGTTTAGGAATTTGTCCATTTCTTCCAGGTTGTCCAGTTTGTTGGCATATAAGTTTTCATAGTATTCCCTGATAATTGCTTATATTTCTGAGGGATTGGTTGTAATAATTCCATTTTCATTCATGATTTTATTTATTTTGGTCCTCTCCCTTTTCTTTTTGAGAAGCCTGGCTAGAGGTTTATCCATTTTGTTTATTTTTTCAAAAAACCAACTCTTGGTTTCATTGATCTGCTCTACAGTTTTTTTAGATTCTATATTGTTTATTTCTGCTCTGATCTTTATTATTTCTCTTCTTCTACTGGATTTGGGGTGTCTTTGCTGTTCTGCTTCTTTCCTTTAGGTGTGCTGTCAGATTTTGTATTTGGGATTTTTCTTGTTTCTTGAGATAGGCCTGGATTGCAATGTATTTTCCTCTCAGGACTGCCTTCACTGAACCCCAAAGCGTTTGGATTGTTGTATTTTCATTTTCATTTGTTTCCATATATTTTTAAATTTCTTCTCTAATTGCCTGGTTGACCCATTAATTTCTTAGTAGGGTGTTCTTTAATCTCCATGCTTTTGGAGGTTTTCCAGACTTTTTCCTGTGGTTGATTTCAAGTTTCATAGCATAGTGGTCTGAAAGTGTACATGGTATGATCTCAATTTTTTTTATACTTATGTAGGGCTGTTTTGTGACCCAGCATGTGATCTATCTTGGAGAATGTTCCATGTGCACTCGAGAAGAAAGTATATTCTGTTGCTTTGGGATGCAGAGTTCTAAATATATCTGTCAAGTCCATCTGATCCAATGTATCATTCAGGGCCCTTGTTTCTTTATTGATCCTGTGTCTATATGATCTATCCATTGTTGTAAGTGGAGTATTAAAGTCCCCTGCAGTGACCACATTCTTATCAATAAGGTTGCTTATGTTTGTGAGTAATTGTTTTATATATTTGGGGGCTCTCATATTCAGTGCATAGACATTTATAATTGTTAGCTCTTCCTGATGGATAGACCCTATAATTATTATATAATGCCCTTCTTCATCTCTTGTTACAACCTTTAATTTAAAGTCTAGTTTGTCTGATATAAGTATGGCTACTCCAGCTTTCTTTTGACTTCCGGTAGCATGATAGATAGTTCTCCATCCCCTCACTTTCAACCCGAAGGTGTCCTCGGGTCTAAAATGAGTCTCTTGTAGATAGCAAATAGATGGGTCTTGTTTTTTTTAATCCATTCTGATACCCTATGTCTTTTGGTTGGAGCATTTAGTCCATTTACATTCAGTGTTATTATTGAAAGATATGGGTTTAGAGTCATTGTGATATCTGTAGGTTTCATGTTTGTAGTGATGTCTCTGGTACTTTGTGGTGCTTGCAACATTTTACTAACAGAGTCCCCCTTAGGATCTCTTGTAGGGCTGGTTTAGTGGTGATGATTTCATTCAGTTTTTGTTTGTTTGGGAAAACCTTTACCTCTCCTTCTAGTCTGAATGACAGACTTGCTGGATAAAGGATTCTTGGCTGCATATTGAAGATTTCCTGCCATTCCTTTCTGGCCTGCCAAGTTTCAGTAGATAGGTCTGCTACTACCCTTATGTGTCTACCTTTCTATGTTAGGGCCCATTTATCCCCAGCTGCTTTCAGAATTCTCTCTTTATCCTTGTATTTTGCCAGTTTCACTATGATATGTCATGCAGGAGATCGATTCAAGTTACATCTGAAGGGAGTTCTCTGTGCCTCTTGGATTTCAATGCCTGTTTCCTTCCCAGATCAGGGAAGTTCTCAGCTATGATTTGTTCAAGTACACCTTTAGCCCCTTTCTCTCTTCCTCTTCTGGAATTCCTGTGATGCAGATATTGTTCCATTTGATTACATCACTTAGTTCTCTAATTCTCCCTTCATACTCCTGGATTTTTTTATCTCACTTTTTCTCAGCTTCCTCTTTTTCCATAATTTTATCTTCTAATTCACCTATTCTCTCCTCTGCCTCTTCAATGCATGCTATGGCTGCCTCTATTTTATTTTTCATCTCATTTATAGTATTTTTAATTCCTCATGACTATTTTTTAGTCCCTTGATCTCTGTAGCAATAGATTCTCTGCTGTGATTCAAGCCCAGCGATTAATTTTATGACTACTATTCTAAATTCTTGTTCTGTTATATTGCTTAAATCATTGTTGATCAATTCGTTAGCTGTTGCTACTTCCTGGACTTTCTTTTGAGGAGAATTCTTCCATTTCATCATTTTGGGTAGTCCCTGTGATAGCTCCAAACTGCAGGGCACTTCCCCTGTGCTGTCTGGAGAAACTTGTGTTGGTGGGCAGGGCTGTAGTCAGACCCGATGTCTGCCCCCAGGCCATTGCTGGGGCCACAGTCAGACAGGTGTTTATCTTATCTTCCCCTCTCCCAGGGGCAGGACTCACTGTGGAGTGGTGTGGCCCCTGACTGGGCTGCTTGCACACTGCCAGGCTTGGGGTACTGCTTCCAGGGGATCTGGCCAAGAGCCTATCAGATGGGGTGGATCCAGAAGGTGCACAGGGGTGGGAGGGTCAGGCTTAGCTCACTTTGCCATCCTCGGTGGTCCCCTGTGGGAGGGGCCCTGCAGCACCAGGAGGGAGGCAGGCCTATGGGAGGGATGGACCCACAGAAGCACAGCCTTAGGCATTTGCAAGGTGCAAGCAAGTTCCATTTGGAATTTTGGCTGGGGGATGGGAGAAGGAGAAAGTGCTTGCCAGTGCCTTTGTTCCCCCCCCAAGCTCTGTCCTTCTGGGACTCAACAACTCTCCCTTCTGAGGTCCTCTTGCTCCCCCCCCCCCCCGACCAGAGCAGAGCTGTTCACTTTTAACATTCCAGATGTTAAGTCCTGCTGGCTGTCAGAACTCACACAGTCCGGCCCCTCCACTTTTGCAAGCCAGACTCGGGGGCTCTGCCTTGCAGGGCCGGCTGCTCCTCCACTGCCCCAGCTCCCTCCCACCAGTCTGTGTAGCACGCACCGCCTCTCCGCCCTTCCTACCCTCTTCCATGGGCCTATTGTCTATGCTTGGCTCAGGAGAGTCCATTCTGCTAGTCTTCTGGTGGTTTTCTGGGTTATTTAGGCCGATGTGGGTGGAATCTAAGCAATCAGCAGGATGAAGTGAGCCCAGTGTCCTCCTATGCCACCATCTTCCCTGTCTCTGCATATGGTGAATTTAATTGATTGATTTTTAGTTGTTGAACCAGTCTTGGATTTTTGAGATAATGCTTCACTTGGTCATAATATATTATCCTTTTTATATATTGGTGGATTAGACTTGCTTTTGTTTTTACAGGGTTTTTTTTGCTTATACTTATGAAATATATTGACCTATGGTTTACTCCTTTTGTACTATCTTTTTCAGTTTTGACTTCAGAAAAATGGTAAGTTCATAGAATGAGCATTAATTCTCTGAAAGAATTGTGAGAGTTGGTATAATTTCTTTTTTAAGTTTTTGATAGAATTTGTCAGTGAATCCATTTAAACCAGAGTTTTCTTTGTGGAGAAAATTTTAAACTATAATTTCGGTTCCTTTATTATATATAGGGTTTTTCAGGTTAGCATTTCTTCTTTAGTGATGATTCACTGTTTGTGTCCTCAAGGGATTTATTAATTTATTAATTAATTAGATTTTAAAATATACTTACATGAAATTTTCATTATCCGTATAATCCCATTAATAGCCTGGAATCTGCAGAGATGCTTCCTTTCTTATTCCTAGTATTGGTAATTTGCGTCTTTTCTGTTTTTCCCCTGACATTTTGGCTGGAGGCTTATCAGTTTGATAGGCCTTGTCAAAGAATTATCTTTTGGGTACCTTAAATGCATGCTTAAGGTGTTGGAGAGAGAAAAGAATAAGCTTGCTGCAAATTTGTATAATTTCATGCTTAGGATATTAATGATCTATGAGGGGAATGCCCCAAAAGAGAAGCTTCTGTTCACATTTTATCTGTCTGGAGTCAGTGATTTTAGCTTTCAAATTTAATATGGAGGGAAAATATATCACTTATAATCAAAAGGCAAAGAGAAATCTATCTTCTTTAAAAAATACAGCATTATAGTATGATTTCCTTGAGAAGATAATTTGTTGAAAACAACAACAATGAAACAAACCACCAAAGGCCTCTGTAAATCTAACTGCAAATAATAGCTCCAAGAGGGAAAGGTTGATTGTATTATTTTAGAACTCCTCAGAATCAAAAATGTTTCTAGTGTTTAGGGAATCATTGTCTCTTGATAACTGTCTATTCTCTAAAAATATTATCATACAAAATACTTGCCATACTGTAGATTAGGGAACATAACCATAATTTAATATAGGAGAGTTTACAATTGGACTGTAACAATAGAAGAAATAGTGCAATCATATTTGTAAAACACATGCAAATTAATTATTTTAAAAGGGGGATGAATAGAATCCCTTTTCTCTTAGGATAGCATAGAATCTGTAGCATCTTCTTGGCTCAATCCAAAACTGAAGGAGATATTTTTTCTGACTCTTGTCCAGAAGGTTGGGAAAGATACCACACTGACAAGGGGTTGGGGTCGAAAATGGCATCCAGAATCATTTATACTCTCCATATGTAATATGGAGCTACTTCTCTTTCCACATGAACTCATATTACATTAAAAATAAATAGCTCCTTTGCTTTATGGTCCTGAAGGTGCCATAATGGAAGAGAACCACAAGCTAAGTACAAGGAATCAGTTCAGACAATTCAGTTTTCTAGTAGGACAGTCATAGTTCTAACATTTGGACCAACTGACTGTGGCACAGCCTCTAAAGGAGATGCAGAATATGAGTTTGAGGCCAGGGAGGCCCGTAGAAGAAACTAGCAAATAGATAAGTATTTCCATAAGCATCTCCCTATTTATCAGTGCCACTGTCCCTTTCCTAATTTTGGTCTAGGGTTCTTTCCTTTGAGTTTGGATGAGTCTGAGCCTAAGAGGGAAGTGATGCTTCCTGACTTCCAAGTCTTGGTCACACACACACACAAAAAACAATACAGTTTGCCCTTGGCCCTTTCTCTTGGGATATATAAAAACTAGCTACCCTGAGGCCACCATCCCAGAGAGATCATTTAGAGAGATGATATAGACATAGAGAGAGATGCCCGAGGAGACCAAGCTGTTCCTGTCCCCAACTTCCAAGATTCCTCTTACTGTCAATCACCAGATAAGTGAGAAAATGAGCCTTCAGATACTTATAGTCCCCAGACTTCAAGTCTGCTGAGAGAGGCCCAGACATAGTGAAACAGAGGCAAGTGGTCCCTACTCTCCCTCATCCGAAATCTTAACCCGCAAAATCAGTAAGCATAATAAATGGCTATTTTATGCCACTACAGTTTTGGGTAACTTGTTACACAGCAGTAGACAACTAATACAGATAAGCATCTGACCTGAGGACCGCCAAATTACAGAATGAGTATGTGGTTTACTCCCAGAATTTTATTTGGTAGGGACAATTTAATTTCCTCTAAAATTTGAACTTGAGATAGAGAGATAAAGTAGGTTGACAGTAAGAACAGGAGTATAAAGACACACAGAGAAAAGTCAGTGGCAGAAGCTGTGAAACATCACCTAACAAGCAAGAGTGTGAGTACTATCCAGAGTGGAGGATAAGGTGGTTAGTGAGTAATGACAAAAAGAGAAACATTAACTAACTATAGCAAGAAAAGTAAAAGAGAGAGTTTTGGAGCTAGACTTCCACGTTCAAATCTTGGCTCTGTGTACTCGGGAAGTCACTTAAATTTTCTGTTTTAATTTCCTTCTCTATGTACCATCAAAGTAAGGCAGTTAGAATAATGTCTATGACCTAATCTATGTTCCGTAATACTATTGATACTGATGCAACTCTTTTGGTAGGGGTGCAAATAGTTAACCAAGTAGAAAGAGCTACTCTGGAAAACCGATGTACTTCTAGTTCCTTAGCGTGTTTAGGGACTCTGTAGACTGAGCTCCTGTGACTTGTGGGATTCAATGAGGCCCAGCAGGATGTCCGAGATTCTCCCCTTTTTTATTTTAACATATACTTGAGAGCACTTATTTAAAAGAGTTGTTCTTTGTAACCAGAGAAGTTACCATTGATAGCAAGGCTCTCAGTGTATTTGGAGTAAAGTGTACTTGTGTGTATCTGTTGGATAGACCAAGAGGTAGCTCTCCATATTTACATGATTGCCTCCCTTTTCTTTCTTGCAAAGCTCTGTGAATTTGCAACTACTTACAATTTTTAAAATATGTTGTTTAATGTCTTTCTGACCACTGAACTCTAAGCTCTGTAAGGGCAGTGGCTGCATTTTTGTCACTGCTGCATTGCCAGAAGCCTGCTATAGGGAAGGGTTCCCTGACAGGCTTGAAGTCTATCCTGAAGAGTTGGAATGCCTGGGACCTTCCATTCAGTGAGTCTCACAGTAAATTACCAGGAATATGGAGGAGTGTTTGATGTTGGTTATCTGATCTGGTGAGCAAGCAGGCATAGAGCCAGCTTCTCTAAAGCAGTCCATGGGTGGGGTTATATAAGAAATTTAGAATAGCAAAAGTGAGCATTTTTAAGGCTCTGACAGGCTCATCACCCTAATTAGGTGGTATTTATGCATCATCTGGGGGCTCTGAAGATTGTTGCTCCACTGGGGCTCTCACTATGCCTCTAACTCTGGAGAGCTGTTCATTTACAGATGATTTCTTGCATTCTTCTCCTGTACTTTTTGCTCTTGGCATCTTTACTTCAGTCACTGTCTACCTTGTAACAACCTTGTACTAGGATAGATATGGACATAGAAAAATCTTCAGTACGTATTTGTGAACTGCCCAACTGCCAAGGATGGTTCTCTAGAGTGAAACCACACAGTGCGATAGAAATTGCAGCTGAGGTTGGATAGACTCCCCTTTGTTTAGTTTTTTCCTTGTCCATTTTCATATGGTTGCAAACTTCCTACATTGAAGAAAGTGTCTTCTAGATTTCCCCAAGTGATCTGCTTCCTTTGGGAGAACAATACCCCATATACCCGCTAAGAAAACGGCCAAACATCTATAAAGGAAACACCAGAATTAGCATGTAACCAAGAAATTCACTCTTGGAGATTAGCTACAGTGCTCTGTGTTGGCTCCCAGGCTTGTCAGTGGGCAGCAGAGTCATCATCTGGCTTAGGTCTTACTCATGAATGGAAGAAGGGAACAATTATACTCTCTAGCATGTTGTTATCACAATCTGTGTATTTTTGTTGCGTCAAAAAGGAACCATTGCAGCATGAATCAAATGAACACCTGATCTTTACTACGGGAAAGCCCCTAAGCAGAATCCTGGTTCCTCTTGTCAGGAGAAGCAGCCATAGAGAAGGAAGAGTGGCTTGTGCTGTGACCTTGGCCAAGTCCATTAGCTTCTCTGTGCTTCAGTTTTGGTTGAGTAGGTGAGTTTATTTGATGCCTTATTTTTAGACAGTTTTTAAAGTTATTTATTTATTTAAGAGAGAGAAAGAGTGTGCATGTATGCATGTATGAGCAGGGGAGGGGCAGAGAGAGAGAGAGAAAAGGAGAGAATCTTAAGCAGGCTTCACATTGTCAGCATGTCCAAGAACCCTGAGATTTTGACTTTAACATAAATCAAAAGTCAGATGTTTAACTGTCTGAACCACCCAGGCACCCCTTTAGACACTTTTAATAAAAACTTTCAAGCACACAGAAAAGTAGAAGAAATGGTACAATGGACATTCATATATACAGCATCTGGGTTCAACAATTGCTAATATGTTGCACGATTTGCTTCATCCATGCATGTATACCTATTTATGATTTTGTCGAGTCATTTTACAATGAATTATAGATGTCAGGACACTTCATCTTTAAGTACTTCAGCTTATTATATTAAGAAATTAAAAATATTTTCCTCCATGATCAGAAGCCCACTCAAAGGATGATTTTAGAGTCCTATCTCTGGATGTCTTGGACTTAGTTTTCAACAAAGATATATGAGAGGTCAGACAGAGACAGATGTATCATGAAGCTCTTACCACTACAACTTCTGGCCCTCCCAATTATACAGGCTCCTTTTAAAGTAATTTACTTTAAACTTGTCAAGGAAAACTGTCTTAGCCATAATTGCTTAAGACCATTATTGCATTTCAGTCTGGCTTCTCCTCCCTTGCAGTATCCCCTGCTCCTCACCCCCAAACACATACACACACACTCATATCAAAGTGGGATTGGAATGACTGTGAACATATTTAGGATTGCGCTTAAAACATTGTACTTAGTTTGCTCACAATGACTACTGTGCAATGTGAAGTTATTGCTAGCTCTCCAGGGATATGCATGACTTCTAGGAACACTCTTGCTATCCACGGGCGGAAGTCTTAAAACAACATGAACTACAGTGCCTGGTGCAGGAAGTACTTGGGGATTGAAGGAAACAATGGGTCAACATCAGTGGAGCCACAGCTAATCTGGGAAAAGCCATCCAATCAGAATATGAGCAAATTGGGAAACTGAGGACATGATTCTCATGCATGCCTAATCAAAAAGCAAGTTCTCCTCTATCAGGAATGTACTGGTCAATGTGGCATATAGTTAAATGTGCAGTATATACACTATGTGGAGGAATTGCACAAAATAGAATTTGTCAGAAACTCTAGTGCTGTACTATACAGTGAATACCTCTGAGTGCAAATTGCATGTTTTGTGTATCTAAATGTAGCACATTATGTTTTAGAGAATCTTGCTCATCTTTACCTAAGGAAGCCTGGCAGGTTCAGATGAAATAGCATGCAACATAGTTACTGGTACTGTAAAATGACAAATATATATGTGAAGTAAATACGGTAAAATGTTAATAATTGTCCAGTTCGTGGGTATATGGATGAGGATTGTGCTGTTGTTCTATATTTGAAAGTTTATTTTTTAAAATTTTTTTTTTCAACGTTTATTTATTTTTGGGACAGAGAGAGACAGAGCATGAATGGGGGAAGGGCAGAGAGAGAGGGAGACACAGAATCGGAAACAGGCTCCAGGCTCTGAGCCATCAGCCCAGAGCCTGACGCGGGGCTCGAACTCCCGGACCGTGAGATCGTGACCCGGCTGAAGTCGGACGCTCAACCGACTGCGCCACCCAGGCGCCCCCTTTTTTTTTTTTTAATTTTTTTTTCAACGTTTATTTATTTTTGGGACAGAGAGAGACAGAGCATGAACGGGGGAAGGGCAGAGAGAGAGGGAGACACAGAATCGGAAACAGGCTCCAGGCTCTGAGCCATCAGCCCAGTATATTTGAAAGTTTATAATGAAAATAATCACCCTATAAAATCAACTTAGTTTACAGGAAAGGAAATTGACATATATCTATCAGTAAGTCAATATATATGATAGAAGAATTTATTACACAAGTATAGTGCTCAGTACTGTGGAGCAGCAAATGGTTTGACCTACTATGTATGACTTAATTTCAATTTAATTTCGTATATTTTTCATAACTGATAATCAGATCAACATTCAAATATAACTGGTATGAAGTATGGTGGAAGCCAAAAAAATGATAGGAGGCTGGCAGAGGCTTTGAAATGTTAAATACCCCCTTAGCATATTACAATAGAATTTAAAACCTCCAATGTTAAAATCATTAAAGTATTTTCTAATCAATAAAAGATAACTTTCCAATCATGCAAAAGCAAGACTAAATATATTCCTATTCTCTATTTGACATTGCAAATTATCATCGTATGGAGAGGCAATCAAATAGCACCCATCCAAGGGATGCCTGGGTGGCTCAGTCAGTTAAGGTTGATTTTGGCTTGGGTTGTGATCTCACAATTGTGAGTCTGAGCTTCAGTCTGGGTGTGGAGTCTGCTTAAGATTCTCCCTCTCCTTCTGGGCCTACCCACCCAGCAAGCATGCTCTTTCTCTCTCTCTCTCTTAAAAAAATACACAGTCAACAAATTTAGGACAGTTTTCTAAATTTTATTTGTACCACTTATTAAGCTTTTGAATTTTGTAATTTGTTCTGAATTTTTTCTCATTTAAAATAATATACATTCCTAGTAATGGTATTGCTGGATCATAGAAGATGTGGTTTATATATACAATGGAATACTACATGGCAATGAGAAAGGATGAAATCTGGCCATTTGTAGCAACATGGATGGAACTGGAGAGTGTTATGCTACGTGAAATAAGTCAGGCAGAGAAAGACAGATACCATATATTTTCACTCATATGTGGATCCTGAGAAACTTAACAGAAGACCATGGGGGAGGGGAAGGGGAAAAAAAGTTACAGAGAGGGAAAGAGGCAAACCATAAGGGACTCTTAAATACTGAGAACAATCTGAGGGTTGATGGGGGGGGGGGGGGTTGGGGAGAGGGAAAAGTGGGTGATGGGCATTAAGGAGGGCATCTGTTGGGATGAGCACTGGGTGTTGTATGGAAACCAATTTGGCAATAAATTATATAAAAAAATAAAAATAAAAAAATAAAAAGACCTTTGTACTCACAGCCTTTCATAAATTGCATATTAATATTAATGGACTGCAATGTTGATTTACAAATGGCTAGGCACTGGCATGTTTTATATAGTTGTTCATATAACATTCTCATTTTCAATGAAGAATACCTCTTGTCTAAAAAAAATACATTTTTGTAGAGGGTTTTGAATTTATAACTTTGTAGTCCTAAAGGGGGCTGCAAAATTCTACATGCCCCAGGTCTCAGGATTGGTCTCTAGTCATCACTCTGAATTTTACACATTGTTTAAATGTAAAAATCATGTTTGTTTTTTTTTCCCCCAGCCTAACTTTTTCATGTAGCAAACTATAATGTTTAGCTAATGGAATATTCGGAGGCACCTGAGTGACTCATTTGGTTAAGCCACTGACTTGATTTTGGCTCAGGTCATGACGTCACAGTTTGTGAGATCCAGCCCTGCATCTGGCTCTGTTCTGACAGCATGGAGTCTGCTTGGGATTCTCTTTCTCCCTCTCTCTACCACCCCTGGACTCGTGCTCTCTTTCCCATTCTCTATCTCTCTCTCTCTCTCTCTCTCTCTCTCTCTTTCAAAATAGATAAACATTTAAAAAAGCTAATGGAATATTCAAAATTCAAACATTTAAAATGTAAATGAATTGAACTTCAAAAAAATGGCAACTTGTCCCAAGTCAGGGAAGTATGTCGTGACAACACAATGGTCAGGATTCAGGGCTCCCAACTCTTGGCTCTGTTCTTCTCATCATGCTGTGTCATTTCTCTTAAAGACACATGTTATGAAATATGATGCTCAAAATATGGCATTTATGGGATAATTCTGTAAAGTTTGCTCTATTGGTTTACTCAACCACTAACATATGCATCAAATATTCAATACGCACTGGGGATTCACAGGTGGCCCCTTACCTTAAGCAGGTGACCTTAAGAAAGCTCATAGGAGCATAATTCTAGACTAGTACAGAGAAATGTTGCAGATCAACAGTAATTGTATCCATTGGAAATCGAACAGGAAAGAAAAGTCTTCTGATTCACATTTTGTGTGCCCCCACATATTCCTTGAAGAGAGAGAGGGGCACTGGTCTTGGCTCCATCAGCTACTATAGAAACTTTCTTGTCAGGCTTATTGCACACCCCTACTCCCCATTCCTACTCAAACTCAAAGGAAGGAAGAACGTTAGGAACTTCTTTACTTCTGAATCTTCCTCTGTATCAGGGTTCTGCAGAGAAATAGAACCAATAGGAGCTAGCTATCTCGCTATCTACCTATCTTATAAAGAATTGACTAATGCAGTTATGGAAGCTGAGAAGTCCCAAGATCTGATCAGGAGTGCCAATGGTGCAAACTCCAATCCAAATCCAAAGGTTTGTCCCAAGTTGAAGACCATCAGGTGGAGAGAGTGAATTCTCCCTTAGCTGTTTGTTCTATTCAGGTCTTCAAATTAGATGAGGCCCACACACACTGGGAAGGGTACTCTACTCAATCTACAGATTCAAATATTTATCTTTAAAAATTAGAAATACCCTCACAGACACACGCAGAAATAATGTTTAACCAAATATCTATGTACCTTGGAATGCAATAAAGTTGATGCATAATATTAACCATGATATTCACCTTCCTCCTATCCCCCTCTGTCTCCTTCTTCATCACTAGTTTGGATCAGGGTTCCCCAGAAGAAGACCTTCAGATGAAAATTTGTAGAAAAGTGGTTTACTGAGAAGTGCCCCCAAGAAAAAATGGAAGTGGAGCAGATGGTAGGACTGGAGAGGAGGCCAAGTAAGGTTGCAATATTAAGCCAAATTCCAGGAAGGTTAACTTTGACTCAGTTCCATTAACAAACTCAGGAGGCATGTGGGCCACACCTCAAATTGCCGTGGCCCAGGTCTTAGGAACTGGTGTATTAATACCCACACAAGATCAGCCAGTGGCCACAGGCAGTACCTGGATGACATAAATCTCCAGGTTCTTTCTGTTCTCTGTCTAGGTAGGGAAAGTAGGCTCTGGAAGGCTGAGGGTAGCCTACCCTTCTGATGAAGTGTCACAGCTGTGGCTTTTGGAAGGTAAAACACTAGATCCAGGAAAATATAAAGGGAACTGAGGGAATTTGGCAGACCACAGACATGAGCCACAATTTCTATTGACCTCATAGCAATGATCACAGTAATATCAATGTCATCAAAGACTCCTATGTGGGATACTGGACTATGTGCTTTCCAGACATAATAGTATTCAATCCTCACATCAAATGTATGGTACTTATTATAATGTCCATTCCACAGGTGGGAAGACCAAGGTTCAGAGTGAGTTAGTGCCTGAAGGAAAAACACGGCCTGGACACAATTCTCCCTTCTTTCAGATGCTGTCTGTCCTTTGTTCTGTGTCCTTGCCCACCACCCTGAATTACCTGGTGAAAACGTTATTACTTGCCATGTAAGAAAATGAATAGAATGCCGACATTTCCATTTGTGGTAGAGAAAACCTGTCTCATTATTTATGGTTATACTATCATATATCTTGTTAACTTCCCAGGACATAATCTGCATTAATTCAGAGCAAAACTTCCCAGTTCTGATAAAGAGTAATGTAGGTCTAAGCTGGAAGACAAAAATATCTGCGATTTCCCTGAAAGTTTATTTTTTTAAAGCTACTTAAAAGATGCAATACTTGGCTGATGGAATTTTTTTACACCCGTGTTTACACTCTGGGTTTCAGAAATTTACTGAGTATAAAAGAAGTCTTTAGACTACAGAGTGTAGTGTTATTTTTCAGTGACAAGACATAGCATTTTCCAAATTAAGCCATTCACTACCAAATGTAAAGAACAAGTTGTGAAAAAAATTGCGTGTGTAAGCTATAAATGCTGGGAACTTCCTGCAGTGGTGACTCATATAACCACCTCCTGAAGGCTCTCAAAGGGACAGCTGTGTGTTTTTTAAATGAAAATAAATAGGTTTGTATACTCCATTACTTACTACAGAGTTAGCAATTACTTTGAGTTCTTCATTAAATATGCATATAAGTGAAGATATAATTAGGCAGATTTAGAAAGCTTTATGTTTTTTGTAGCTACTATTTTGCAAAAGGAATTTTAGGAAAACAGTTTATTCCTCTTAAATGTTCATTTTGAAAGTGACTTACCAAGGGATATAGTTCAACCAAATTACAGCACTGCTTTAAGTATTTTTATTTTTTATTTTTTACAGGAGAGGCAGAGAGAGATCTTAAGAGGCTCCATACCCTGCACAAAGCCTGATGCAGGGCTTGATCTCATGACTGTGAAATCATGACCTGAGCTGATCCAGAGTCGAATGCTTAACTTACTGAGCCACCCCTGTGCCCTCGGCATTGTTTTAGAATGGATTTCAGGTTGTTTTTCTTCATGAGTGATTTCCTCACTCACCATACAATTAATATTTTCAGTTACTGGAATTTCTCAAAGATTTAAATAATTGAAAAAGTTATTTTAAGAGACATCTCCCAAATTAGAGCTTTTCAGTTATATGTGTAGAGAGAAACTACAATTTTGATAAGTTTGCACAATACTGAATATGTTAAAAAGTTACTCTGAGAGTTCTTTCTTATTAATTTTCACCTTGTATTTTAGCACATATCTGGCTTCTTTTATTGTGGCGTCTAGCATTACTTTACATACAGCACTGCACTTCAAGAATGCTTTAGCATGTGTGGGTATATTTAAAATTACCATATAATGGTGTGGAGAGAAATTCTTGCAGTAATTGGAGAAAAATATCTTGAAGCACCCAAATTATGTCGCTCCAACTGGTCTGCTTCTAATCACCCCCATTTTGAAAAACAGAGCTAAAAGAGGTTAATATCTTTGTTTTGTGAAAATGTTTCTTTTTTTATTAAAAAAGAAATTAGTACTTAAAAATCTCAATGCAGACTAGTAGAAGAGCAAACCATTTCAATACAAGTCCTTTAATTTTCTGGTGTATTTATTCCTGTTTTTTTCCCAGACATTGGTGGGTAATGGTTACTATTTTCATGACAGCGTCATATGCATGTGACTTCTGACTGCAGGAACCCCTACACACACACACACACACACACACACACACACACACACACACACACACACGTACCCACGTGACCTGCAGAGTTCTTTCTATCTAGTGTTCATGTCCTAGGGAATCTCTCCTTCCACCCCACCCTCCCTCCCCATTCTCCCCTCCCAGTCACCTAGAAGAATGTCTTCTGGGAGTGAAGGAAATGGCTTAAGAATTTCTAGACAACGGGTGTCTGGGTGGCAGTGGGTTAAGGGTCTGATTCTTAAATTGGGGTCAGGTCATGATCTCACAGTTTGTGGGATTGAGCCCCATGTCAGGCTCTGCACTGACAGTGCAGAACCTGCTTGGGATTCTCTCTCTCCTCTCTCTGCCTCTTTCTCAATCTATCTTTTTCAAAAATAAATAAATAAACTTAAAAAAAAATCCCTAGGTGTGTTTGGGTGGCTCAGTCAGTTAAACATCTGACTCTTGATTTCTGCTCAGGTCATGATCTCACGATTCGTGAGTTTGAGCCCCAAGTCAGGCTCTGTGCTGGCAGCATGGAGCCTGCTTGGGATTCTTTCTCTCTCTCCCTCTCTCTTTCTGCCCCTCCCCTACTAGCACACACTCTCTTTCTCTCAAAATAAATAAACATTTTTAAAAATTAAAAAGAAAAAAAGAATCTCTAGACAAGAAATTTAAAAGCCTGTTTACCAGGGGTGCCTGGGTGGCTCGGTCAGTTGAGCGTCCCACTTCAGCTTGGGTCATGATCTCGAACCATGATCCGTGAGTTAGGACCCCGTGTCGGGCTCTGTGCTGACAGCTCAGAGCCTGGAGACTGTTTCAGATTCTGTGTCTCCCTCTCTCTCTGCCCCTCCCCTGCTCATGCTCTGTCTCTCTGTCTCTGAAAAATGAATACACGTTAAAAAAAATTTTTTTTAAGCCTGTTTACCAGCTAGAAATCTGAGGGTATAAGAAACAGAACATAGGTGGAAAAAATCCATTAAATTACTTAAGATATACTGCTATCACCTGTCTACACTCACATCATTTTGCTATGACATCTTTACCTTTTGAATACAGTACATCGTACCAGTCCTTCAACCCATTCTCCCTCTTCCTTACTTTTCTGGGAGTCATTCGAATGATGTTCAGGGAGGTAGGGCTCTGGCTAATTAGCTTCGGATTAGCCTCCAAAGCCATGCAGGAAGCTATGGAGCCTGATCTATACAAATACCATGCATGAGGGAAGACCACAGTGATCAGGAAGGCATGATAATACTGTAATAATAATTTATATCTTCCCTCACCACCTCGCTAAAGGGAAGCCAGTTTTAGACAAAGCTATGTGAATCTTTCTTTTTTTTTTTTCCTAGTTGATAGATTTCCTCACCTTGGTAGTATATCATTTTTACTGAATTTTAAGCACAGTAAACTGATTTTTTAAAGCTTCTTATCTTTAAGAAAAAGGATCAAGATTTCAAAAAATTTGCAGTTGGAAACCTTTAGGTAGAAAACTATCATAATGAGCAAAACGGGTAAAAAGGTGAAACATGTGCAAAACAGATGTTACTCTCAATTTCATGCCAGAACAAATTAAAAATCAGAGCCTCATGTTGTGATTTAGATGATGGACAATATATACAGATGTGTGTAGGCTCAAAAACATTCCATGCAAACTGGACTTTTTTTAAATTGTGGGAAACTACTTTCCAAATGTAACTGGGTTTAGTTATTAAAACTGAAATCTCTTCCTTGTTTCAAGATTGTCTCCAGGGTCCAAACCTTGATATTCGATCAGCACCATATGGGAATGAAAATAACGTTGAGGCCTATGCACCAAATAGAAAAGTAGGATTAGAAAATTTGAAAACATTTTCATAAAGAATAAAATATCCATTACTATTTGGTAATTTTAAATGTATGAAAATACATGCACGGGCATCAATTAAGTGCAAAAAATTTTGTTAGAACACCAGGTGGGTGATCAAACTGTAACAAAAATATAAGACACAGTTTGGATGGGGGGGAGACAAACTTTAAACCCCAAAACAGTTTCAAAATGATAGTCACTGCCTAGTGTAGATACTCATTAAGTCTTTTAAAAATGTGGCATAAGCATCCCCATCCTAAGGGGATTTCAATGTAACAAGATACATTTGATTAATATCCTAGAGATGTCACGTATTCCTTATAACCATCATCATTAAACAAAAGTAGGATTTCTTAATTTCGGGTGGATAAGTATTTCAGGGGATCTTTAGAGAAGCTTCAGAGGGTCAACTATTCTTCTAAAATTGTATACATGTATATTTATTTTATTTTTTTTTGAAGGGAGAGTGCATAGCCTTTATACATTCTCATGAGGGTCCAAATAGTAAGAAACTGTGGGAGAAACCAGAGCTCCACTGATAGTAGGAGACAAGGGTTTATCTCGTATGAAAAATGAGCTGTAAAACCCAAAAAAGCTTTGCAAATAGCCAAAGCGTAGAACAAAGAAAGTGCTGTATTTATGCTTTCAAACAAGTACACTACAACAACACCAGTAACATATTTTCCATTTGGATGGATATTCTAGAAGTCCAAGCTATTTGTCATCAGACACCGTCTCTTTACAATCTGAACAATTTAAAGAGCCATGGGAACTAATCATAGGTTACAGTATGTTGTACATTACTGGCAATTGCTCAAGAAAGAGCTGGGAAGAGAAAGGAAATGAAGAATAAATATGGACTTGACCTGATCAAGAGACACTGACTGACACAGATAAAAAGAAGGGATGAGGTCAAGTACCAGGTTATGGGTTGCAAAGCACCTAATTCAATCAGATTTAATTCACTTTAGCAATATTAATTATTAACATTGATTATTAGCCAGGAACCACAGGTTCCTGGTGGGAAAATATGGGAACTTGAAGCTTGGCCATCTTATAATTTTTCTTGTTTCGGCACAAGAATACCTTGTCAAATAATGGAGACATTAAGATTTGGGTATTGTTTGTTTCTCACTGATAAGAGGATGTTAACAAGCAATCACCACAGTATGGTGGATTTGCATTATGTCATTTTAGTGAAGCTGGAAATAAGTTTTCCAGAATTTTCCTGCCTACCTACTTGCACGTCAATGTGAGATGCAAGAGGCACTGTGTGTGAAATTTCGTAGGTGGAAGAGAAGCCAAAAGTGTGTTCTTCTATGCTCGGAAGGCCCTTTCAGGGCACCCGAACGGCGCTCAGCCAGCAGCTCACAGACGTTGCTGTTCAGGCGTTGACTCACCTTGTTGGTGTGGACCGCGGTGGGCCTGAAGCTTCTTTAGCTCCTGCCAGAACTTCAGCTGCTCTGACTCCCCGGCCAGGTGCAGGCTGAGCTCTGTGATAAGGAGTATGAGTTTCTCCTGAAGGACACCCACACCATCCTCGTGGGAGGCTGTGAGAAATTGACTTTAGTTCTAGTTTATCCTCGCACACTTTGCTTCTTTATTGCTTGCCCGCCTGAAGTGCTTGCCCAGCACCAGATGCAGAAGCAACAGTGTTCAAAAATTGTTTAACCAGCTCCCACAATTGTGTAAGGTCAAAACCCCATTATAAATCCCTTTTCTAAGTCCATTATAAATCCCTTTTCTAAGTCATTCATAATGGTTCTGCTTTTCTAATTGACGTGGTATACCCACATGTACCCATATAACCTGAGGGATACACACGCAAAAAAGGGATTTAAATTAGGGGTAAATTGTTAAAGTCAGAAGTCATATTTTTATGCTTTTTCCTTTAAAAAAATTTTTTTTAATGTTTAATTTTGAGGAGAGAGCGAACGCGAATGGGGGCAGGGAGCAGAGAGAGTTTGAGGATCTGAAGCAGGCTCCATGCTGACAGCAGAGAGTCTGATGTGGGGCTCGAACCCATGAAATGTGAGATCATGGCCTGTGCCAAAATCAAGAGCCAGACACTTAACCCTCTGAGCCACCTATGCACCTCTAGAGACTGTTTTATACCTTTCAGGTCTCCTTATCTGCTTTTGCAAATGTTGGTGGGCATTAACTAGATAGCACATTGCTCCAGTAAAAGAAGGTTTAGGGAGAGAATCATGAATAAGTTCAGAGTCATTGGGTCTTAGGAAAGGATTTGTTACAAGGAATAAAAAAGCAAATTAGGTTGAGTTAGAATTTATTTGGAATGTAGATTTTAGAACACAACTTAAGTGTAAAAATATGGCACTCTCTATCCCTTACTCCTCTCTCCTTCCTTCCTCTGTAGATACTTGATTTTTTTTTAAGTTTATTTATTCTTGAGACAGAGACAGAGCATGAACAGGGGAGGGGCAGAGACAGAGGGAAACACAGAATCTGAAACAGGCTCCAGGCTCCGAGCTGTCAGCACAGAGCCCGACACGGGGCTTGAACCCACGAACTGTGAGATCATGACCTAAGCCAAAGTCGGATGCTTAACCGACTGGCCCACCCAGGCACACCAACTCTGTTGATACTTTAAAGTGCAAATGGTACCCATTCTTAGGTTACACGGCCTTCCAGCTTGAGTGACACTGACCAAATGGCTAGTATCTCTTGACACAGTTATTGACAGTATTGATTGTTAACAACTCAGCCAATGGATTGACTATGCTAGGGAAGGGTTTCCACTCTTGGTCCAATAATCTGTGAGCAGGAAACAAAGTATAAAAAATGGCTGCTACAGGGCAGTGGGAGGGACTTCTCAAAGATGATATGGGCTGGGCAGATGTCCTAAGATATTTTCCACTATATAGTCTTTTTTTCATTATCCAATAGAAAATAATTGGTCTCAAATGCTCTTGTTAAGTAGAAAATCAAGTAGCTTCCTTGGTGCTTTCCTACTTCAGGAGTGACAATTGTTTAGATCATATTTTTTTTGAAAGCACTGAGTCTTTTGGCAATAAAAACTACAAAAATATTAGATACGACCATTATATAGCTTTCAATATTTTTTATTGTCTTGAAAGGCCAGTTAAAACATTCTTCACTCTAGATAACCATTTGATCTCAAAAATAAAGAGTTCAGATCACCCACTCTCAAGGTATGATTATAACAAATATATGACTTTAATTGGAAGACTTTTTATGATGTATCTTGTCTCTCTGAGGTTGTGCTTCTTCCTCCCGAATGCTATGAAAATGTTATGTTCCCTCAATGTTCATGCAAAGAAAGTATTCCTTTTAACATTGAGCCATAAATAAAATAAATAAGACATTTCTGACAGACATGAAAATTAGGAGAGTGGGATTGAGAGATAATATACACGAAGAACAGAATGCTTCAAGCACAAAGGGCTTTAGGGAACATTTAGAGATCAAGCCATCCAACCCAATGTTTCTAATTTCCAGATTAAGGAATTGAAATTTTGTTAGTGGAGAGTAGGTAGCTTCCTGAAAACTAGTTTGTATGTAATCAGTATTAGGCCTTATAATCTTAAATACAACCAAAAGAGCAAAATCTTTACTTGAAAAGTACATCACAAAAATCTTTCTCCATAATCTCTCTTTCTTTTCTTTAAGCATTACTGTTCATTGATGTGACTCTACATATAAGGGTATAAAAGAAAAACTGGTTGAACCTTCCCTGTCTGTATGATTAGAAAAAAGTATTTCAACTTTTGTTCACAGTGACTTTTTTTTTACCGTAAATTGCTGCATAGTGTAATTTTAATCCATGATTCTAAGAATAGTCTTAAGAATACTCATAACATTTATTGACATAATTAACTATATATTTTACTTTTGCAAAATCAGAATTGGAGATTTCTTATGTGGATCCTGAGAAACTTAACAGAAGAGCAAGAGGGAGGGGAAGGAAAAAAAAAAAGAGAGGGAGGGAGCCAAATCATAAGAGACTCTTAAAAACTGAGAATAAACTGAGGGTTGAAGGGGAGTGGGAGGGAGGGGGAAAGCAGGTGATGGGCACTGAGGAGGGCACCTGTTGGGATGACAACTGGGTGTTGTATGGAAACCAATTTGACAATAAATTTCATATTAAAAAAAATTAAAAAAAAGAATTGGAGATTTCAAGGTTGAAGAGATGATTGAAAGAATAGTACAAGCCTTAATTCCCAATACATATTGGCACTGAATACCAAGGGCAGGAATCATATTTAACTTATTGTACATTTTTAAAATACTGGGGATGCTGGGAAGAACATAGGAAAAGCAGTGAGAGCTTTCAAGTGTTCAGGCAGAAAGAGTCATAATTCACCTTTGTGAACTTAGAAGAACCTGAAATACTATCACTATATGATGATCCCTATCAAAGGGTAACATTAAAAAGTTCTAAAATTCAGAGCAAATGAAACATAAAACCCAATAGTTGTATCGATATGTCAGGGGAAACAGGCAGGAGTCATTTTGACATGGAACCATATGCAATTGTTTGTATATTGCTTTTTCTCCCCCTAGAGACATTCTGGCTTCCTTCCCATTGGTCAAGTCTCTTGGCTCATTTGTAAACTTAAATTTTATCCAGGGAAAGCCTTTCATGTCTATTTATATCACATTCTGCTTTCATTTGGTTTATTTAATGATTTATTAAATGCATTAAGCACAGCAAAATTTCCTATGAGAGTAGGAACATATGAATAAAATTATTTTAAAATTATGTTTATGTTGTGATTTATAGAATTGCAAATTGTCAAAGACATAAGGGATCATGGTAAAGTAGCACACAGTTGCTTGGAGCCCACACATTACTCTAAGAACTCACTTGAAAGCTGGTAATTTCCCTGAAATAGCCCATAGGGGAAGTATATGCAAGGCAGCTCACAGCACATGGTTTGAATAGATGTGCCTATGCAGTGAAATGGCAAAACGAGGAAGGTATTAATAGAGAATATGAATACAGGAGCAACTTCTTAACTTGACTCAGAGCCTGACCCCATTTGTATCCATTTTTTATTGTCTATCTTCTTGAAAGGAGGGAGAAATTTTACTCAGGACCAAATGCTTGCCTGTTGAAAGTGTGAGCTAATGGATGTATCATGTAAAGGTCAATACAAATGCATACCTCTTTCATTATCTGATGGATTTAAAAAGTTGTAAAACAACGTTTGGTAGCCAAATCACTTGTATAGACTGTGAACAAGTCACTTAACTTTTCTGTGTATCAGTGTCTTCAGACAATTATTAATTTAACAAATAGTGATTATCTACTGAGTGTAAAGCATTTTCCTAATCCCTGTGGTGGAGGAGTGGAGTGAATGATGAGAGGTAATCCTGGAAGGGTATGCACGTGCCAGATTTTAAAGGACCTTGTTTGACATACTAAACAGGACTTAGCCCTTTTAGTTGGTTACGTGTCATTAAAAGTTTCTAGTCAAGAGCAGGGCACGATTAAGCCTGGCTCTTAGAAATAACACTGTGACAGTTGTATACAGGATGGATGGGAAGAGGACAGACGTAGACCCGGGTAGGAGACAATGGTAATTAATTGGACTAGGGACAATGGTAACCTGAACAATGGCCATGTCAGTGGTGATGGAGGGAAGGGATAGGTCTGAGAAATTGTAAGGGAGTTCAGTGGGTAGCATTTATGATTGATTAGATGTGGAAGCTAAGAAGCAACATGACTTGATAGTGATTGATAAGATGCTGGAATGATTGATGGTAATTTCTGCCTTGTACAAATTGGGCATATGTGGAACTTCCATAACCTTGGTTCACTTTTATACCAATAAAAGTAACTGTTAAAGAAGATTGCTACCTTTCTTTATCTAGGTATACATGTAAAGCAATAAAGTACATTTTCAAAATATATATTTAATGCAAGCAAGGTTAAAAACTGGTTTCTGTTGTTTCAATGTTGCTAATAAATAGCTTGAGGAAACTGGTATAAATTGCCAATCTTTATTGTTCATATTTACAGGAATATCCTGCATGTCTCCATGGAAATGAGGAACAGGCCTTAGAGAAAATTTCATACAAAACTTTGAGGTCTACCATGACATGACTTGATAGACTAGGGCAACTGAAAATCCAGTTTCTAACTCTAGAGAGCAAATGTCAAACGATAGAATTGATAAATACTTGACTTAAACTAATTCCTTGAATATCTAGCCATGCATTTCATGTCATCTATCATTGTGGTTTCTCAGCACTTAGAAATATGAGCCCTGAATAAAAATGTTAGGGACCACCTGCCTTCATGGCAGTATTCCAAGAATCTGCAGCCTAATTTATGCTTACCACTAGCAGAAAATGTAGACGGCTACCTTCTAGTTGGCATTCCAAGATCCATCTTTCTAAGGAGAGCATTGCAAAGAAACTAATTTTATGTTAAGGCAGATATAATAGAGTGTACTTCTTGCACCTGGCGACCTAGAATTAGGTTTAGGATCTGAGGAGGCACGTAGAACCAGAGGGGAATCAGGTAAGGTAGGCTCATTATAGATATCTCCTAACATCTCTGTTAGTAATTTGACTTTGGAGTATAACACAATATGTTGGTGATGAGGTAACCTAATAGTGAAGCAGAACAGGAGTATTGCATTTCAGTCTAGAATAGTTAAGTAACATGAGAGTAATTTCTTTTTGTTTAATAGTAGTTGTTTATTTGAAAGTTGACAATTTTTTGCCATTTTTTTTCTGATAACTGTGACTTACCTCCTGAATTGTTATGGTATAAAGTAAAAAGAAGACACAGCCCCTAACCAATAAAGTACGAAGCTCTGTTTGTAAGATACAAATATCACCGACTAAAAATGGAAAATAAAGACTGATATATGACAATTGTTTATTATTTCAAATAATTATACTGTCAAAATTAATCAAATTTTCGAGTTTCTTTAATATCACTATTTTTAAAATTTACAACATATCACAGTGGTTAGTGGATGGGATTAAATTAGGAACTGGGCGGGGGGGAGGGCACCCGGGTGGCTCAGTTAAAGAACTGGGTGGCTCAGTCAGTTGGGTGTCTGACTTCAGCGCAGGTCATGATCTCATGGTTCATGAGTTCGATCGAGCCCCACATCAAGCTCTGTGCTGACAGCTCAGAGCCTGCAGCCTACTTTGGATTCTCTGTCTCCTCTCTCTCTGCCCCTCCCCTGCTTGTGCTCTTTCTCTCTCAAAAATAAATAAATAGACTTAAAAAAATTAGGACCTAGGACCAAACTTCAGTAAATGATTGTTGGTTAGTACTGGTGCTGGTGGTAGTAGTAAATATGCGAGGAGTAGAAGAAAGGGAGTAGGAAATCCTTCCTTGTCCCACAAAATACTGAAGTGGATTATTTCTAAAATGTTCAAAATGAGAAGTAGGATTTTTCTTAGTATTTGGGGGGGGGACGGAAAGGAAAATCAGAGACAATATGTGTGTAGATGTGTTTGTGCCTGTGCCCATTTGTATGGGAGGATATGTCTTTGTATATCATTAGGACTAACATAGTTACCTTTTGTGAATTTTATGATAACAATGGGTCATGTTTTCAACAATATATTCCTGAAACAAAACTAGTAATGTGTGGTTCCTTGTTTGATCCTCTGACAAAAGCCCAAGTCTTAATAATAGACATCCAGTGAAGTTGTCCACGAAGAACAAAGTTCGTGCAGTTCGACTATGTAGTCTTTTCCTGGTCCAGTTCATTGATTTAAGGAAGTACTTATAGTAAGTTAAGAGATAGATGCAGCCATCTTATTTTAAGACAATATTTTCAGTTGACATTTAATGAGAGCAGATTTGAGCTCATCCTCTGAAGAAGGATAGCTTCATGCACTTTGGGAACAAAGGAACAATTGGGAAGATTGGAGTCCTTGTGATAATGTAAGAAAGTCACCCAAAATCCTCAGAAGATTACTCAATATTAAAGACTTTTAATAATCATGGCAAAGAAAAATTACTTGTCCTTGGGCTTAGTTTCTTTAAAAAAAGTTTTAAAATTGCAAAATAGTTCTTTCTAATTTTTTTCTGATTTATGGGTTGCTTCATTAAATTGAATATGTAATATGTATTATTGAATACATATCAGCAATAATCGAATATGGCTTCAGAATCTCAACATGAGATGACTGGGGCACATCATCAAAACTACTGAAGGCCAGAAAATCTTGATTACGTAAGTAGCAGTGCTGTATGTTGAGAATTACTAAATTGTTGTTTTGGAGAAGATTGGGCAAAATGGAATAAAGACTGGAGAAGCAGCAATAAATATATTTTTTTCATTCTTTTATTTAAATGAAAAGACATCCATGTCAAATAACAACAGTATGAAAACATGCTATGACTTCTGAAAATTACTTTTTACTAGCGTTATAACTAAAAAAAATTTTGAGATAGCAAAAGACATAAATTAACTACTCTACTTTTTGACTGGTGCCCATTGAGCTAATGTAAACTCTGTTCCCTCATAGATCTTGCTTGTTTTAATGAGGGTGGTTCTCTTTATTTAGTACTGAATGATTAGTAATCAGGCATGTTGGTCAAGAGCAAGGTTGAACAATTAAAGAGAATAGGAAAGGATTTCCTAAATCTACTTTATTTACGCCTATAAAAAATACAGATTAAGTCATCATTCCAGCCTACTGGTTTAGAATGGGGACTGGGGGGAACGTCGCTGGGAATCTGTATTTTTAACAAGTATGCCATGTGATTCTTGTAATCAGACAAATCTCAAGACAACAAACTAAACCAATCCTTCTAAGAAACATTTTGGAGATGGCCTTTGCTTTAGAAATTCATTGCCCCCACATCTCTACTCTCTCATCTTTTAGAACCACAGAACAATCCATATATTCCCATGCAAAATATCATTGCTAACAATTGGTGTACTTTTTCCTCCTGCTCAAAGAATTCATTCAGGTTACTGTCTGCATAGGTCTCTCCTATTTTTTATCATACTAGCCTTGGTGAGCACATTTTTCACCCACAATTCCTGTGGACTCGGATTTACGTCGCTAAGCAGTACACTTAGCTTTAGGGAAATATAGAAGATTAAAATCTGGTTAATTCTGGTTTTGTATAATTAATACGTTGAGGTATGCCCATTATTTTCCCCCTTAAAAAATGGATACAAGACATAAGGTTTTGGGATTAATTGCCCAAACTGCCTTCTTCTTGTATCTTTCTATGGGCATCAAAGAGTTACTTCTTGGTTTCTAGTTTAGTTTTCACATTCTAAGATTTTTTTAGTAAAAGGTATGATAATATTTTAATATGGCATTTAAACATCACTATCAGACCTTTCATTTAGACCACGACCAACCCAATAGGATGCTTCCAAGGGCTGAATTAGCAAGCAGTGTTGTAGGTATGCTAAAGTCTCATCGCTCTTAGACACAAAAACACAAACTGAAGTGTTTTCTTCTTGGGGCGCCTGGGTGGCGCAGTCAGTTAAGCGTCCGACTTCAGCCAGGTCACGATCTCGCGGTCCGTGAGTTCGAGCCCGCGTCAGGCTCTGGGCTGATGGCTCAGAGCCTGGAGCCTGTTTCCGATTCTGTGTCTCCCTCTCTCTCTGCCCCTCCCCCGTTCATGCTCTGTCTCTCTCTGTCCCAAAAATAAATAAGCGTTGAAGTGTTTTCTTCTTCAAAGTGATTTTTCTGTTAAAGATCTACTTTAAGTAATCTTAAAGTAATCTTTGTCCATGCAAAGAAGAGAATTTAATTTTTAAAAAATAATTACAAAATGCTTTGTAAAATAGTGTCAAGGGAACAAGACATATCTCATATCTTTATTCCATAACATATTCCTTTAATGTAGGTGTGCTCAGTTCTTAATTGTTTTTTATCTGCTTATTCATGAGGATTACCTCATTCTTCTTTTAGCTAATTTTATTTAGTATTAATTAAGAGGGAAAATAGCTAGTCATTCAGTCACTCAATATCTTCTTGCCTTGTGACCCAACAGTTTTCACTCATAAAAGATCATATTTCATACAATTTTCCAAATTATAATTACTTAATATATGAATTCTGAGTCAAAATGGCAATTTTTAAAGTCTGATTTTGAAGTTGAGACATATCTTGTAGCAAAAAGGTACAATATATTCTTGTGAAAGACAGTCCTTCTGTAGACCAGCTGCCCCATATCCTTGAATACTCAGTCAAAATCATTTCAGCAGTGTATTCCTGGAAAAGAGTGCAGGGATTTATACGGAAACATTACCATTTATTGTTTAACACACACTTTCACAGTGAGGGCATCATATTCAGGAGGGTGACTTGGTGTCAAATAATGAATTTTTCAATCTTTTGTATTTGTCATTTTCAAATCCACATACTTCCACATGTGACTTTAGTGCAATGCTATTTGGCTTTTAGTATTTCTTTTCCAAAGATATGGAACACCTTAATCAAGAGGATCCTTGACACACAGCCACCTGACTGTTGGGGAAAAAATCCTCCAACCCACAGAGGTGAGAACTTTTCAGGTTATTTGGTTTCATTTGATTGAATGGGATAATCTCCCTCAGAGTTGATGCGGTCATATTTCATAAAGTAAGTGGCACAAAAAGGTAGCAATACAGCAATGCAGAATGTCAAACCTTCAGTGATAAATGTTTCTTGTGGCAGTGACCCTTTATGAATTTTAAAATTGAATTTAAGACCCCTTTTTGTCATTCTCCTTATTTTAAATCTGGGTGGATAGTTCTGCCCCTTGAGTCAAAGTATTTTATTATATGACAAGATATTTTAATCATGTGTTTTTGAGCCCAAATATATCCTAAAAAGGGATTGTAGGAGTGATGGCATAAGATGCTATTTGCTGGAGTAACTCTTGTAAAACAAATGATTTTTCTTATCTTAGACCATATCAGTTTCAGAATATATATGTTAAAGATATCCAGAATATGTGTGTGCATACATATGTTTGTTTATAATATGTAGTTAATAAATTTACTTGAATTTTTCCTTACCAAAGGGAACAGAATAAACTATGTTTGTGTTTGAAAATATTAAATATCCAGGGGTGCCTGGGTAGCTCATTTGGTTAAGCGTCAGACTATTGGTTTTGGCTCAGGTCATGATCTCATGGTTTCTGAGGTAAAACCCCATGTATACGGCTCTGTGCTGACAGTGAGGAGCCTGATTGGGATTCCCTCTCTCTCTGCCCCTTCCCCTGCTTGCACTTTCTCTCTCTCTCTGTTCCAAAATAAATAAATAAACAACAAAAAGAAAATATTAAATATCCAAAGAGCAACATTAATCATAAAAACTGAAATTGTACTTTTGTTTGTTATTTTAAATAAGTATATTATGGAGAAATACATTTTTTTTATTTTTACTTTTTAAAGTTTATTTATTTTTGAGAGAGAGATAGAGTGTGTGAGTGGGGCAGAGACAGGGAGACAGAGAATCCCAAGCAGGCTCCCTGCTGTCAACACAGAGCCCAGTGTGGGGCTTGAACCCTTGAACCATGAGATCATGACCTGAGCCAAAATCAAGAGTTGTATACTTAACTGACTGAACCATCTAGGTGCCCCTGAGAAATACATATTTTTAAAAACTGAATATTTTATAGCATTAATTTCTTAATTAATAGACCCAATCTATAAAACCTTATTATTCCCAAGACGTTCTAATAAAAGTAAATTGTCATTCAGCTGAGCCACCATTTATTAATAATTGTTCATGTGAAGAAACTATATGAGATGCAAATACGAATAAGATACCATATTTAGGAAAGTAAATTATACAATAAAAATTATACAAAATTGTACAAAAAATTATACTTTTTAATAAAAAGTATGAAAAGTTTATAAAAGTTATATTTTATAAAATATAGCTTATATTATATATATTTATATTTTTATAAAATAATCATATTATCTTTCTGAAAATTTTTCTAAGAATGAACAAAATATCATATATTTCTTTTTCTCTCAAAATGAAAGCATCTTTGATTTTTCTCCTGATAATAAAGCAAATACATGTCCATGATAAAAATAATTGAAGCAAATACTGCTCTGTGTAGGAAAGGGAACCTGAGCCTTCTTGGGCCTCTTTATCTTTCAATCCTCTCCCTGCCCCCCACTCTCTGCTCCAGAAATCTCATTCCACAAAGGTAATAAAAGTTTGATGCATATATACGCATGTATACATGAGTACGTGTTTGCACATGTGTGTTTTTGCATACATGGCACTTGGTGTGTAATTTAGTGCCTGGCATGTGATAAGCACTCAGTAGATGGAAGCTGAATTACAATTAATATTGCATATTTTTTATAACATTTTGTAATTAAAATCTTTTATCCTGCAATATGGCAGAAATTTCTTTTCATATAAAATCATATAGATCTCTGTATATGTTTTAATGGATATTTAGCATTCATTTTATTATTATGTCTTCATTTGTTAACCAAATCCCTCTTTTTGTTATTGAGGTATAATTCACATACAATACTATATTAGTTCCAACTTTACAAAATACTGATTTGATATTTGTATATATTGTGAATTGCTCACCTCAGTAAGTCTAGTTAATATCTGTCACCATACATAATTACTGAATTTTTTTCTTGTGACGAGAACTTTTAAGATCCACTCTTTTAGCAACTTTCAAATATGCAATACAGTATTATTAACTATAGTCACGATGCTGTATATTACATCTTTGTGACTCATCTTCTAACTGGAAGTTCATACCTTTTGATTCCCTTCATTCATTTCACCCACTCCTCGCCCCCCAACCCCTGGCAACCACCAATCTGTTCTTTGTATCTATGGACTTGTTTCTTCTTGTTTTTTTTCAGATTCCACCTAAAAGTCAGATCATACCGTATTTGTTCTACATCTGATTTATTTCAGTTAGCATAATACCCTCAAGATTATGCACATTGTTGCAAATGGCAAAATTTCCTTCTTTTTAAATGACTGAATGATATTCCTTTGTATCTACAGTTAATAAAGCAGGAGTTAGGGGTGCTGATCCCTCATGCAGATGAAATACCAAGTATAACTTTTGACTCCCTCCAAATTTAACTACTAATAACCTACTTGACTGGAAGCTTTCTGGTAACACAAATAGTTGCTTAATACGTATTTTGCATGTTACATTATTATGTACCTTATTCTTACAACAAAGTAATCTACAGAAAAGAAAATGTTAAGAAAATCATAAGAAAGAAAAAATAAATTCACGGAACTGTACTATATTTATTTAAAAAAAATTGTGTATTGGGGCGCCTGGGTGGCGCAGTCGGTTAAGCGTCCGACTTCAGCCAGGTCACGATCTCGCGGTCCGTGAGTTCGAGCCCCGCGTCAGGCTCTGGGCTGATGGCTCAGAGCCTGGAGCCTGTTTCCGATTCTGTGTCTCTCTCTCTCTCGGCCCCTCCCCCGTTCATGCTCTGTCTCTCTCTGTCCCAAAAATAAATGAAAAACGTTGAAAAAAAAATTAAAAAAAAATTGTGTATAAGTGAACTTGTGTAGTTCAAACCTATTGTCTAAGGGTCAATCGTATATACTACATTTTATGTATCCATTCATTTCCTGATGGATACTTAGGTTGTTTCCCTACTTTGGCTATTGTAAATAATGCTGCAGTGAAAATGGGCTGCATAGATCTTTTCATGTTAGTGTTTCTGCTTTCTTTGACTAAATACCCAGAAGTGCAATTGCTGGATCATATGGTAGTTCTATTTTTAATTTTTTGAGAAACTTCCACACTGTTTTCCATAGTGAGTGCACCCATTTATATTCCTACCAATAGTTACATCCTCGCCAGCATTTATTATCTCTTGTCCTTCTAATAATACCTATCTTAACAGATGTGAAGTGATATCCCATTTTAGTTTTGGTTTGCATTTTCTTGATAATTTGTGATGCTAAGGGTATTTTCATGTACATGTCAGTCATCTGTATATTTTCTTGGAAAAATAGTTATTCAGATTCACTGCACACTTTTAAAAAATTTTATTTTTTCTTTGCTATTGAGTGATATGAGTTCTTTATATATTTTGGATACTAACCCCTTATCAGATACATGATTCACAAATATTTTCTTTCATTCAATAGGTTGCCTTTTCATTTTGTTGATGATTTCCTTTGCTCTGCAGAGACTTTTAGTTGATGTAGCTCCATTTATTCCTTTCTGCTTTTATTGCCTTTGCTTTTGATGCCAAATCCAAAAAATCACCACCAAGACTAATGTAGGGAGCTTATTGCCTATGTTTTCTTCTATGAGTTTTATGGTTTCAGGTCTTATGCTCAAATCTTTAATCCATTTTAAGTTAATTTTTGCATGTGGTTTAAGATAGTGATCTAGTTTCATTCTTTTGCATGTAACCGTTCAGTTTTTCCAATAGTATTTATAGAAAAGACTGTTCTTTCCTCATTGTATATTCTTGTCTCATTTGTCATAAATGAATTCACCATCTATTCACAGATTTATTTCTGGGCTCTCTAGTCTATTCCATGATCTAAGTGTCTGTTTTTATGCCAGTACCATTCTCTTTTGATTACTATAGCTTTGTGATAGGTTTTGAAATCAGGGAACATGATGCCTCTAGGTTTGTTCTTGTTCCCCAAGATTACTTCAGCTATTTGGGGTCTTTTGAGGTCGCATACATATTTTAGAATTATTTGTTCTATTTCTGTGAAAAACGTCATTGGAATTTTGGTAAGGATTGCCTTGACTCTGTAGATTGCTTTGGGTAGTATGGACATTTTAACAACATTAATTCTTCCAACCCATGAGTACAGAGTATCTCTTTATTTGTGTCTTCTTCAATTTCTTTATCAATGTCCTATAGTTTTCAGAGTACAGGTCTTTAATCTCCTTGATTAAATTTGCTTTTAGGTATTTTATTCTTTTTCATGCTATTGTAAATGGAATTTTCACTTCCTGATAGTTTTTAGTGAATAGAAATGGAACATATTTCTGTATATTGATTTTGTATACTGCAACTTTACTGAATTTCTTAGTTCTAACAGTTTCTTCAGTGGAGTCTTTAGTTTTCTATATATATTATCATGTCATATGTAAATAGTGACAGTTTTACTTCTTTCTTATCAATTTGAATGTCTTTTATTTCTTTTTCTTCTCTATCTGCCCTGGCCTGAACTTCCAATACTATGTTGAATAAAAGTGGAGAGAGTGGACATCCTTGTCTTATTCCTGATCTTAGAAAAAATCTTTTAGCTTTTCACCCTTGACTATGATGTTAGCTGTGGGCTTGTCATATATAACATTAATAGGTTAAGTTACATTCCTCCTATAGCTATTTTGTTGAAATTTTTTTTACCATAAATTGATGTTGAATTTTGTCAAATGCTGTTTCTGTACCTATTGTGATGATCATATAATTTTCCCCCTTCCTTTGGTTAATGGGGTGTATCACATTGATTTTTGGATGTTGAACCATTCTTACCTCCCTGGAATAAATCCACTTGATCATTGTGTATGATCCTTTTAATGTATTGTTGAATTTGGTTTGCTAAAATTTTGTTGAGGATTTTTGAATCTATGTTCACCGGGGATATTGCCATGTAATTTTCTGTTCTGGTGGTATCCTTGTATGGTTTTGGTATCAGGACAATGCTGGCTTCATAAAATGAGTTTGAAAGTGTTTCCTTTTACATTTTTTGGAAGAGTTTGAAGACTCATCTTTCTTCTTTGAATATTTGGTAGAATTTATCAGTGAAGGCTTCTGGTATTGGACTTCTGTTTGTTTTTAAATTACATTCAGTTCCATTACTAGTCTGCTCAGATTTTCTATTTCTTAATGATTCAGTCTAGGAAGGTAGTATGTTTATAGAAATTTATCCACATCTTCTAGATTATTCAGTTTGTTGGCATATAAATTTTCATAATAGTTTCTTGTGATCCTTTGTTTTTCTGTGGTATCAATTGTAATGTCTCCTCTTTAATTTCTGATTTTATGTGTTTGAGTCCTTGTTTTTTACTAGTGAATCTAGCCAAAGTTTTGTCAATTTTGTTTATTTATTTAAAAAAAATTTTAGGGGCGCCTGGGTGGCGCAGTCAGTTAAGCGTCCGACTTCAGCCAGGTCACGATCTCACGGTCTGTGAGTTCGAGCCCCGCGTCAGGCTCTGGGCTGATGGCTCGGAGCCTGGAGCCTGTTTCCGATTCTGCGTCTCCCTCTCTCTCTGCCCCTCCCCCATTCATGCTCTGTCTCTCTCTGTCCCAAAAATAAATAAAAACGTTGAAAAAAAAGAAAAAAAATTAAAAAAAATTTTTAATGTTTATTAAATTAAAATGTTTATTTTAATGTTTATTAAACAGAGAGAGACAGAGTGTGAGTGGAGGAGGAGCAGATAGAGAGGGAGACACAGAATCTGAGGAAGGCTCCAGTCTCTGAGCTGTCAGCACAGAGCCCGATGGGGGGGCTCGAACTCATGAACTGTGAGATCATGACCTGAGCCACAGTCGGACGCTTAACTGACTGAGCCACCCAGGCGCCCCTATTTATTTGTTTGTTTGTTTGTTTTTACAGTTCAACAATTATTTATTGAGAATTCACTGAGAGCTAGATTGTTCTTGCTTTTCCTGTTCACTCCAATTCTTTTTGTCACAGGTTTGAGGAAAACAATTAGCCCCATATAGAGTCATAAAAAAAAGATAAGTTAGGGAGCAATATATTAAATTTCATTTAGTGGTGTTCCTCAAGTTTCATTAGAATCATTATTTGTCTTGTACCTTATACAGTAGTTGATTTCTGGGTGCATTTGAGTGTTCACTCAAATGTTGGTTTATTCCATTGTCACATCCTGGAATAGTACAACCAGTCCTTATTTATGTCCAAAATGCATTCCTGGAAACCACACCATATAGAGATCTGTGGTAACACAAATCACTTTCCCCTTTGAGAATAGAGTCATACCTGAGGGTCATAGTCCTTTTCCAGCTTTTTTACACTTAAATCTAATTCATCTGTTCCATCCAAATTATTCTGATACATTTATTCTTTCAGATAAACAATATTCTCTTACTATTTTTTTCTTAAATTTTGGTTACAATTAATAATATGTATAGATTAATTTGTAGAGAATATTTTATCAATTTTTGTCTTCCTGCCCTTTACAGAAATATGGTATGCTTTTCCATGTATTTAAGTTTGCCTTTATATCCTTCCAAACAACTTACCAGTTCTTTATATGCTGCTCGTATATTTCTGAAATCATACAATATCTTTGCAGATATCCCTGACAAAACTCTTGGGAAGAATTGCCTTTGGTTACATTCCTCACCACTGAACGAATCACCATGGTCAAGGGAAAGTAGCATTTAAGCTCGGTGAGGAACTCCACTGAGGCCAGGGAAAGAGTGGGTGCACAGGTTGGTGGTACACGAATCCAAATGATACAACTGAGCAGAATTGCTGTGGATGAACTTGGAATAGAGTTAAAAAAAAATAAAAGAGAGAGAGAGACAGAGAGATGTTACGTAGACAAAACCACGCTCTTAAAGAACCAGAGAATAGCCATTATATATTTTTAGGTAATTTATTCAGACTTTGATATAATTACTTGATCTGTCATTGTAGATAATCTGAGCATAGACAATAGATCTAGATAGGATTATAAACATTCTGTATTTCCTACATATTTCAAGCCATAATGCAACAGAAATGTGAATTCTGTGGAACCAAAAAGTAAGAGAAGACTTTTATACCAATTTTTTCTTCCTTCCTGTAAACTATGATTAATCTAAAATACTCGCTCCATCTCCATCTATGCACTTTAATACCAACCCCTCCTTCTCCTGTCCACCTTGGTAATCATCACTTGTGCCTCCCTTGTCTCATGAAAATTTAGCAAACCAGAATAAAGAAACCTAGAATGTCACAGCAAATCAATGCTTTAGAAAGGTGTGTGCCAAGTATTATTTGAAAGAATGCATCTTTTCCCATTTTAATCTCTATTTTATGTAATGTTAATTTTTGCTGTGTGTGTGCGCGCGCGCGCGCATGGATGTATGTTTACTTGGCTTGGAGAAATACAAGAAAAAGATTTTCAAATTTCTTTTTTATCTTGTTCTCATGCATGATCTTTCTCTATTTGTGCTTCTGTGTCATATTTTTGTTACACGAAACAGCTCTGGAAATTTTCATGAGGACACATTTTAATTATAGGATTCAAATCCAGTACCACTTGGGGCTGTAAATATGTGTCCAGACACTTAGGATAAGAAGTAAAAATTAAATCAATATTTTAATTTCCATCTTGAGTCAGCCATAGCAATGAAGAGAACAAATGATCTAATGACTAAGGTGTAAACTAGGTTACTATTAGTGGTTAATTGCTTTTCCATGGAAATAAAAATGATTCATGTTAATCTGTAAATTAATTTCTACAGATCTGCAGTGATACATTGATACTTCTGAATCATGTCTGAGGTATTTTGCTTGTGTTTAACCATAAAATAGGAACTTAAGGCAGGTAGCGGTTTACAGAAGAAAACCATTAACTAACATATATTGATTTATAAGACTCCTGTTTCTATCCTGCAGGGGATATGAACTAATAAAAGTTTAATATCCAGTATGTTTTATACCTATAAAAATATTTATCACTTAGCTGTGTGTATTTGAAGTTGTGCTACCTCAAAATACGAGAGAGAACTCCAAAATACTTTACCCTAAGAGGAAAGGGGATGTGATGAAATATTTAGAAATCAATGAAGATACTTCTTAAGAAACCAGTAATTATAGAATGTCCAACATTTAGAAGCGATGCCCTCAATATCATCACATGATAACTGATTATTTAATGAAGTTAAAATAGAAAACAATAATGTAGCAAATAACGTTGCATGTGAATAACCAGGATTTTTTGTTTTGCTTTTGAAGAAAATAACACATACATTTATATTTTAATTAAATATAAGAAAATATGTTTTCTTTTTTGATTAATTTCATTTTCTAGAGCAATTTCAGCTTCCCAACAATATTGAGTGGAAATTACACAGAGTTCCATGTCCCTACTACACATGCATACACATACAAACTCCTTCACCTCACTATCAACATTCTTCACCACAGTGAAGAATCAATTTGTTATAATTGATGAACCCACCTAATACATCTAACGCCTATAGTTTACCTTAGGGTTCACTCTTGACATTGTATAATTTATTGGATTTTGACAAATGTATAATGATATGTATCTGCCATTGTAATATCATACAGATTAATTTCATTGCCCTGAAAATCATCTGTGCTCTGACTATTCATCTCTCCTTTCTCCCTAATCCCTGGCAACTATTAATCTTTTCATCGTCTCCATAGTTTTACTGTTTCCAGATTGTGTTATAGTTAGAATTATATAATATGTAGTCTTTTCAAATTGGCTTCTAAGTTTCCTCCATGCCTTTTCATGGCTCAATTGCTTATTTCGCTTCATCAGTGAATAATATTCTATTATCTGGATGTACCACTGTTTATTCGCTCACCTACTAAAGGACATCTTGGTTGCTTCTAGGTTTTAGCAATTATAAATACAGTTTTATAAACATCCATGTGTATGTGCAAATTTTTGTGTGGAGACAAATTTTCAGTTCATTTGGGTAAATACTAAGGAACAGGATTGCTCGATTACATGGTAATAGCATGTTCTGTTTTGTAAGAAAGGGCTGAACTGTCTTCCAAAGCAGTTGTATCATTTTTCATTCCCACAATCAATGACTGAGAGTTTGAATTGAACCATGTGCTTGCCAACATTTAGTGTTGTCACTGTTTTGGATTTTGCCATCATAATAGTTATGTAGTGGTATCTCATTGTTTTAATTTGACATTCCCTAGTGACCTATCATGTTGAATATGCCGGCTATGTATCTTGTTTGGTGAGGTGTCCATTCAGGTTTATATCATTCTTCAATTGGCTTCTTCATTTTCTTCTTGTTGAATTTAAGAGTTCTTTGTTTACTTTGGATAACAGTTCTTCATCAGATATGGTGTCCTTTGGAAATATTTTCTCCCACTGTGGCTAGTTTTGTTTTTAATTCTCTTGAGGTTTTATTTTTAACACTGTCACAGATTTATTCTTTTTGTCAGTTTTTACTGTCATTGAAATGGGTTCACAGGAGAGAGGTGAGATAAATATAGGCATTCGGTTGGTTATTTTGAACCAAAAGTCCAGTTCCTTTTTAACAATGAATAAGAAAAAAATGCTCCTTTTAGAGATATTTGTTTATTTAAACTCATTTTGTTTGTGTCATCATTTATTGAAAGCTTTACTTTGAGCCATATTCAGTGATAACTGCTTTATATACATTTTCTTATTTAATCCTCGTATAATCCTCAAAGACAGGCATTACTATTCCCTTCTTAGAGAAAGAAAACTGATGTTCAGGAAAGCTAAACAATTTCCCCATTTATATGGCTAGTAAATGATGGATTTGGGAGCTAAACCTATAGTTGACGTGCCAGAAGCTATGCTCTAACAACTTCATACTGCCTCCCTATTCTCTTTCTAAATTAATATCGCCATGATCCATTTAGTCTATCTGGTACATTTATCTGCAAACACTTACTATTATTGCCTGTGATGAGCCGGATACCTTTTCAGATGCTGAGTTTATATAGATGAACATTCATTCATTCTGCATCCATTCTTATCCCTGAGGGGCTCCGAATCCAAAGGAAGGTTGACAAGCAGACTGCTAAAGTACAGTACAGCAGATACAGTACAAACAGTCCTGTGGTAACCTAGAAGATGAGTGTTTATGACAGATTAGCCCATCAATATTCAAGATTAAGGTAAAGAGGAAGGAAATATGTTCAAATAATTTTTATTATTTTACACGTAGGGCAGAGAAAACATTGTCTTTGATTTGGCCTGATTGCAATTACTGGAACTTCAGACCCACCACAGCGTTCTCCAATATTCCTCTAGGCACACATCATTCCCTTACAAAAAGGTGATGCTCGTGAACGCCATTCAAACCAGTAGGAGTATATAGAGGATAGGTGATGGTGCTTTTCTCTTGTTTCCATTTTAAGAAAATTCACTTGATCATGAGGAAGCAGTTAGATTCTTTTTGGGGGATCACACCGAAGTATTAGTTTCCCCACCATTTTTCTGAGTCTGAATATTACTCTATTAACAAATGACAATTCCTGAAATATTCAACCTAGCTTTATACTTTTTTTTGGAAAACAGCCAGGAAAACACTCCTTAATCCCACAGGCAACCTAAAACTTTCAGAGTCAGTTCCTGCCTTAAATATTCTGAGAGTACATGTCATTTTTTTTTTTAAGATGAAGGGGAAGTAAAAATACCTCACGGTACCAAAGATCACAGAAATGTGTCATATTCACACTGTCAGAGTGAGCATTATGCCCTCATTACAGCCTTTCTTTGGAAACAATCTGACTTTCTAATAGACATTTATAGACATTTTAAGTTATAGAAGTTAGTGATATTGTAGCTGAGAAGGAAGATTCAATGACTTTCCAATAGGGAAATTTATAATGTATAAAAACATAAATGAAGACGAATTTTGTGTGTGTAAAATTGACATGCAGGTAAGTATTTTCATAAGGTCATCAGACTTAAAAGATAATTTAAAAAATTAATTTGGAACCCTGGTTTCTATGACAGGAATAGAAATGATTCATATATTTGATATTATGAGGTAACTCAGATTTCTTGACCTATTAAAAAATTTCAGGGTACCTGGGTGACTCAGTTGGTTAGGCATCTGACTTTGACTCAGGTCATGATCTCATGGTTTGTGAGTTCAAGTCCACGTCGGGCTCTGTGCTGACAGCTCAGAGCTTGGAGCCTGTTTCAGATTCTGTGTCTCCTTCTCTCTCTTCCCCTTCCCTGTGTGCACTCTATCTCTCAAAAATAAATAAATATAAAAAAAATTTTTTTTAATTTTACTTACAGAAAATGGACCAATTTCATAGGAGTACATAGCAGCTATTAGAATGCTAACGGTCTTGGAAGCCAGGTTAAGAATCGTGTGTAGTAACACATACAACCTGGGATTATTTTGTTTGTGCACATTGATTTCGTTTAACATTAATTCACAAGACATACATGGAATCCTGCTTCTTTAGTAAAGTTCAACATAGAGTTTAAAAATTATAGAATGTCCTTTCTGTTAGGATCTGACAAAGATCTTGGGATTAGTGAGGTGTTGGACTCTGAAGAGAGAAAGAAACAAAGCTTGGGGGAAAAAAGCAAAAACTCAAATCACTTATTTCTTTTCTTTTAGGCTGATGTGGAAAAAAACTGGAGAGGAAGTTGAAAATGGGCAGTTGTGAAATATGTATGATATCAGTCATTTGCACAAGTAACTTATCTATGAGAAATTAGAAGATTTTTATAATTCTAATTAAATTCCTTAGTTGTAAGTCTATATTTTTTAAAACACAAATAAATAAGATGTGTGGCTAGGAGGATTCAACCTCATGCCACATGCTTGTTTGTGTGGCATAAAGTGAAACCAGCCGGCCTCAACAGCCCCGGGAGTTATGTGTGGTAACTTGAGCAAACCACACTTGGGTAACAAAAGGATGTCGAAGAGGTTAGAAAGCAAAATTAATTTACAGCCTTGCCCAGCTTTACAGTATTATTGCTAAACAATATCACTCAATGCTATCATAGCATATATTTTCAATATTTCGATGTTTTAATGAAGCCGTACCTCTTAGTGACCATTTTAATGGTATAGCAAACCATTTACCTATGCTTTTCCCTCTTCTTGCTCTACATTATCTTCTGGAGTGATCTGATACACACTCATGGCTTCAATGATTGCTTATGTTGCAATACTTCCAAATTTATGCTTTCAGTGTAGCTCCTTATTGTTTCAATGACATACTGTTTACTGGACATCCTCATTTGGATGTTCCATGTATACCTCAAACATATCCCAAATACACTCATCTTTTCAGGCTTCTCCCTCTTTCCAAGCTTGAGATCGGCTTCCTTTCCTGTGCTCCTGATCTCAACGGATAGTACAATTACCCACCCATACACTCAGACTTGAAACTAGACCATTATTTTCATTCCTCCCTCCTTCCTACATCCACTGGACCACCAGGACCTGTGTATTCTAACACCTGTGTCTCAAAACTGTCCCCTTCTCTTTGATAGCAATACAATTACAGAAGGTCAGGCCTCATCCAATTTCTCCTGGATTATTGCAACAGTTTTGATTATCGAAAATACTATTTATGTGCAATTTTTCCAGGATTTTCTTATGATGAAGCAGTTATTATTGTGCTATTTATTATACTAAAGCAGATTGTATCCCATGCCTTAGCTTTAAACAAAAGTTTGATCTTGGTCTTCAGCTGTGAATGACTAATTTAGGTGCAAAAATCCTATCCTTGCATATGGCCATACCTGTATATGTGCATTGTGTACACATGACTCCTGGTGATCCCTATTTGAACTATGAAGTCAGCTTTTTTTTAAAGTTTACTTATTAATTTTTGAGAGAGAGAGACAGAGAGAGTGAGCAGCAGAGGGACGGAGAGAGAGAATGTCAAGCAGGCTCTGCGCTGTCAGCACGGAGCCCGATGTGGGGCTGGAACTCAAACCATGAGATTATGACCTGAGCCGAAACCAAGAGTCAGATACTTAACTGACTGAGTCTTAACCGACTGAGCCACCCAGGCACCTATGAAGTCAGCTTTTTGATGGTTCCCAAAATATGTCATTTGAGAGCTTTGATTTTTTTTTAATGTTTATTTTATTATTTTTGAGAGAGAGAGAGAGAGAGAGAGAGAGCGCGTGAGTGTGAGTGGGGGAGGGGCAGAGAGAGGGAGACAAGAATCTGAAGCAGGCTCCAGGCTCTGAGCTGTAAGCACAGAGCCCACCATGGGGCTCAAACCCACAAATTGCGAGATCATGACCTGAGCTCAAGTTGGACGCTTAACAGACTGAGCCACACAGGCACCCCAAGGGCTTTGATTTCAATTCCTGCTTGAATCCAATATTACACTGTTTTGATGGCTAAAGAACCATTTTCAACTTATGCAAAAAATGCCAGCTCAAGAAGGAAATAGGTAGGATGTTTATTGTGTTTGTGTGTGTTTTAATGAATAATGTGTTATCCAAGCTGAGGGTCATAGTTCCCAGGAAGCATTTCTTATTGGAGGAGATAGAAAAATAACGCAACACATTTTTTGAGAGTAGAATTTGTATCCCCACATAAGTAAAATAATCATTGATTTGATATCTTGTTTTTTTTCTTACAAGATTTAACTTCAATTCAAGTTAGTTAACATACAGTGTAACTTTGGTTTCAGGAGTAGAATTTAGTGATTCATCACTTACATATAACACCCAGTGTTCATCACAACAAGAGCCCTCCTTAATGCCCATCATGCATTTAGCCCATCCCCCACCCAACTCCCCTCCAGCAACCTTCAGTTTGTTCTCTGTATTTAAGAGTTTGTCTCCCTCTCTGTTCGCATCTTATTTTATTTTTCTTTGCCTTCTCCTGTGTTCATCTGTTTTGTTTCTTAATGTTATCTTGTTTTTATTGTTCAATTGGTTATTAGGTTATAATTATATATTTAAAAATTTCTTGTCTAACTTCAAATATGATATTGAAAAACCACAAAAAATACCCCATGATGCTTTAAATATATGTGTTCAAATATCCACCGGTAGGCCTGTCAATAGAAATATGAGGCTCATTCACAGAGGAGAAAAACTGGAGCCACTTAACAGCTCTGCAGTATTCCTAATTGCAAACCAGAGTGAAGAATTTTGAAGTGTACATGTACAAGACATGCTGGAAGTTCTAGTGTAAATTATGAGAGTCCCTAAGTCCTCTGTTTCCTTATCCTCTTACAATATTTTTAATGAATGAAGGACATGCACCTTGTCACAAAAACAAAATGTAAAAGAAAAAAAAATTGAAGGCCACAAACATGGGACACCTGGTGGCTCAGTCGGTTGAGCATCCAACTCTTGATTTTGCCTCAGGTCATGATCTCATGGTTCGTGGGATTGAGCTCCATGTCAGGCTCCATGCCGACAGCATGGAGCCTGCTTGGAATTCTTTCTCTCCTTCTCTCTCTCTGCCCCTCCCCTGCTTTCTCTATCTCTCTCAAAACACATAAAACACTTTGAAAACAAACAAAAAGAATGAGGACCACAAATGTGATTATTTAAGTTAAGACCACATCATAATCTTGTTTCTTTGTATAAAGGTTGTTTAGTCAGTGACTTGACTTTGCACAGCCAACTTTGTAAAATTGGATTTTCATTAACTTGAAAATAACGCAGTGTAGATAATGTGTTCACAATAGTCAATCATATTCTTAACTAATTGATTGCAGGATAGAAATGTTATGAGCTATATGAAAACACTGTACACACACACACACACACACAGACTAAATACTTCTAAGTCTGATCTTGAAATTGATCACACTTAAAAGTAGAACCCTGTACCTTCGCATGTTAAATTAAATAGATAATAAGTGAGGTATAGTATATGTGATTTATATATTTCCTTATTTCTTTTAAATATATGCCATTCATATATGACGTTAGGTATTTGATTCTTTTATTTAAATAAGTGAAATAATATTTCAATCATTAAAAAATTTGGTTGTCTGATTCCTTGCCTAGTTGAAAACTAAAATTTTGGCATAGATCTGAGATTATTGTTCTGAATATCTTAATCCTCTGTGTGAGAAATGTACTATTTTTATTTAAGAAAGTCTATGAAATAACTTCCTACAGACCAGCCAGTGTTTTAAGTACAAATATATTAACTTAGTTAACAATCCTGACAACCCTATACAGTGGGGACTAGCAAAATGCCCAGTTTATAGATGAGGAAGTAGTTTACCCGAAGCCAGACAGCTAAGTGGCAGAATTAGGATCGAAAATTACTACAGAGTCCATGTACCTGTTTGGAAAGGACCGGCGGCCATATCTCAGCAGGTTTCATTTATGAATTTGATGTCAAGGGTGCAAAAAAGATTACCCACACCTTGGTATCTTGGTTGCAGTACATTCAGGGTCCTGGAGTCTTAGCTTCCAGTTGTCACTCTGTGTATGATCCAAGAGTTAGAATCATATCATGCCTGTCCTTCTCCGTGGGCCATGTCCACAGAGCACCTAACCAGCTGGCAATAAAGGGAAAGTTGGCATCAAACAGGAGCCCTCTTCTTCACATGACACAGAAATGATCCTTTTGTTATCTTTGACTGACTCCACAGCTGCCGTGGTATTTGATTAGCCATGGTTACAAACTGGGTTTTGTGGTAAGTCCGACTGTTGTGATTCTTTGAAGTCTCTTCTAGAACTGGAGATTTGAGTATCTATATCTATTGCCCTCATTAACGAAAATTTGTGAGTTTATCTAGCTATGGGTCATGACAGATTGGTGTTTAAGCTTGCTTCTTTGACAGGAGATTGAGGACTATTCTTTTTTCTTTTTTTAATTTTTTTAGCGTTTATTTTTGAGACAGAGAGAGACAGAGCATGAACAGGGGAGGGGCAGAGAGAGAGGGAGACACAGAATCTGAAATAGGCTCCAGGCTCTGAGCTGTCAGCACAGAGCCTGATGTGGGGCTCGAACCCATGAACCGTGAGATCATGACCTGAGCTGAAGTCAGAAGCTTAACCGACTGAGCCACCCAGGCGCCCCTCTTTGTATTATAATTTAAATTTGTGAATTCCCCTCAGAATAATAGAAAATTTGTTCAATGATAATCAAAGCTTGTGAACTTAGTTGGCTTTCTTCCCCACACTAGGGAAGGGAGCTAATATTCACTGAGTGTCCACAGAATGCCAGACACTTGACCTCATTTAAACCCCACCCAAGTGTAGGAGGTAAATATTTATTCTCTCCATTTTATTGGTGAGGAACTTGAATCTCAGAGATATTAGGTAAATTGCCCAAGGCCACACACACAGGTCCTGGTAGGGGGTGAAAAAAGCCACATAGGTCCTAAGTGAGATCCAAACAGGGGTTATCCTGACCTCAACAATTGTGCTCTGTCCATCACAATACCACAAATTTGGAGATTTTTAAAAATCTTGGTTATTTTCCTTTTTTAAACTAATCGCTGATATCAACGATGTGTACCTTAAAGAAGGGGGACATTTTTTGAAAGAGTGAGAGGGAGCCATTTACTCTTCACTGGAAGTTTGTAAATTGTGCCACATACCTTGGTAAGCGCAGGGCTTTAAACTGAGAAGCACCAGTGTGCTTCGGGAAATACGTCTTGTGAAACAATGAAAGTGTAGATTGAAGTTCAGAGCGTGAAATGTGGGCCTTTGGATCCTGACTCCTTGTGGAACCAACGCACAAAGCACAGCAGCGCTCACCGCAGGGCAGAGTCCTCTTAGGGATGACTGGGAAGGATTCCACACAGGAGTCAGCAGGGGAGAGGCATCGAAAGTTACAGCGCACAGTTTCCTTGACCTGCAAGCCAAGGCAGAGGCTCAGGCTAACTGTCAACAGAAAAGAAACCATTGTACGAGAAAATTGCTTAAAATACTTCAGTTGTTCTCCCCGCGAAGTGGAGGCACTGTTTGTGGTTTGGAGAGCTATAGTGACAGTTTGAACCTGTGGTACCAATTCTGAGTGTATCTCTCTCTCTCTCTCTAGACATATAGATATACAGATACACACATACATATCTGTAATGTGGTGTGCTTTCTTATCTTGCAGAGCATGTGTTAAAACAGTTGAGGTATGTCGACAAAATGGGGTCTGTAAGGAAAACACAAGCCTTGACAATTCCACGCTTCACAACGAGTGTTCAGTTGGCCTGTGAGTGTTGATAAAGGACAGTGAGCGCCTGTCCGTGATGTGAATATACCAGTTAAAACATGATCAGTTATGGATTTATTTCTAGTTTTCTCCATCTCTTGACAGCTGTGAGCAATGCTGTTCCAAATTTTCATTAGATTATAGAAAGTTTATTACCTCCCTGGATAAATAAAATATAAATACAATTTCACCCTGCAAAGAGATGATTAAGCTAATGTTACAAAGGATTTATTAATTTTATTACAGTTAACAGTTCATAGTACTGAAGAGGGGAACTCAGGACAACTTGATTTGAGAACCTAACAGTGTGTTGTAAATCACAAATTAAGCGCCCAATAAATATTTGTGAAGTAAATATACATGAATGCAGTTCTTGCCGAGTGTTCTCATTTCTCAATTATATTTCCATTTTTATGTGTGAAGTGGAAACATTTTGTTCTAACAGTTTTGGTATTCTCTTTCAAAGATCCTCAAGCCCTTTAGGCAAAGATAACAATACTATTCATTCTACCAATTACACACATGTACACGCACGTACTCACACACAAACACTAACCATGACCTTTTTTGCATACTTGGGAAGGTAAAAATACCTGCTTTGCCTGTGGCTTAGTAATCAACATCTTTTGCCTTTGGCCACAAGAGTAGAAAATGTGCTACTTATTATTTACCGTGAATGTTTACTATCTATTTTCTTAGGTCTGGTGTATAAAACCGTTGATTGGGTTTCTGGATAGGATGAGTTACCACAAGCAAGCCACATTTAGGTAGGGTTGTTTTAAACAGTCAGTTCATAGGGTCCAAGAAGAAGCTGACTTTTCTTTGCCAGTATCAGTTGTTTTAGTATTTTCTGGACGGGACGGATTAGACCCAGAAGACATACCTGGTCTGTTTTAGACAGTTCAGTGCAAATGTTCATGCCTATTTGATACATAGCTTGGTAGACATGTCTGAGAGTTTTCATGTTACTTGTCTTCTTTCCTCTCACTGTTGATTCAGTTCTCAATTCTGCCTAAGTGTGAGACTTTACCATTTATATCGTCTTGTACCTTAAATGTGCCTGGCAAGAGGCTTGATAATAAATTTATTAAGTAAATATTAGGCTTTGAATAGTACTAACATCACACTGAGGAAGAAGCACCTAATTCCTAACTCCTCACAAGTTAGATGTTCCTAATAAAGAGCTGGGTTTTGCTGAAACGAGACGCCTTGTGATTTCACATACATGGAGAGTGAGATGTGGAGACTGTCACTGTGCAGAGATGGACAAAAGAGAGAAGATGGGCAGAGTAGGATGGATGAAGAAGACAGATACATGAGGAAAGGAGAAGAGCAGTTATTATTTTGAAAATTTTCTGTAATGTCTTAAGAATTTTGTTCACACTTGCAAAGAGATTCAAAAATGAATCAGATGAAAGAGAAATAAAAAAGGTGATAAATTATGAAAAAAGGAGGGAAATGGGGGGAAGAAAAATGATACGGCCAGGTGAAGGAAAAATGTCCAGAAGAACAAAGATATTTGTAAATTAGCTACGAATTTCAGCCTTTCTTGAATTTTGAGAATCCTCTGGTTTCATATTCTCTGCCTCTTTAGACAGGATGTACATTTATAGACTGTTTACTTTAGTAACTGAAACCTTTGTTTTTTTCCTCTTTGAAAAAAATGAAACGTGAAGTTAGAAGGGAGAAGTTTGTTCGCGGCTACTTAAAAATGCTAACCTCATCTGGGGGGCGTTGTAGAGATTCAAAATATTCTTTAATAATCTAAAGTGACAAAGATTTAAAACAAATAGGCTATTCTCACTGGTTGTTGAGGTTTCTTAGATCTTTTTTCTGCAAAATATTTTAGTGCTATCAGTGACATTTGAGTGGGAACAACTTTTAGTTCCAGTCATGGTAGGTTTTGCTTTACAATTATTTTTGAATTCTTCTGGCAAGTTGATAATCATGCATAGCCCAAGGATCTAAAGACACTGTGGCTATGTTCCCTGAAGTGAAGGAATACCATTTACTTTAAAACTGTCTCTTCAGAAAATGTCTCTTTCCTGAGGCAAAGTGGTGGGCTCTGAGGTCTGGGTTGGAGTCCCAGGTCTGCCTCTTACTTACAGATAACCTTAGGAAAAGTTATTTCTCCTCTCAGAAAGTACCCCCTGTGAAGGTACTATCTCACAAGTCTGGGCTTTTGAATAAATTAATAAATGCAAAGAACTCAGATAAATGTCTGACATATAAGAAGATTTAATACGTTTAGTTATTATGATGCATTGTCCAATATAAATTTAAAAAGACCACAAGTCACTTCAAAACATTAAAACAAAACCATAAAAGAAGAAAGTAAGGGTGTTATAGACAGGCAGGGTTAAGATTATACTTTAAAATGAAAAATTCTATCACAGTAGAAATTCCTACATAATTAGGAATTCAACAAATATTTACTGCAAAACTGGGCGGCTAAAAGAACAAAATCCAAAACTAGAGCAATTCACCAAATAGTATTGAGATACAAAATGAGCTTATAATTGCAATAGGTCCATTTTGGTTAGAGAAAAAGTATCAGACATAACTTCAAGCTTGTTTTAACTAGTTGAAGAGAGAAAATCATATATATGACATACATAAGGTTTTGCAAGTAATAGGCACTCAATAGGTACTCGAGTGCTCATTAAATGCATAATGAAAAAATCCAAAATAATTATTAATGATAATAAAAATTTAGGGAACTACATGGAAGGCATTCAGAGGAGCATAAGAGCCAAATGGGTTGCTATAGTTCAGAAACTGGGATTTAGAATGGTTTTTAAAGGGGCATCTGGATGGCTCAGTCAGTTAAGCATCTGACTTCAGCTCAGGTCATGATCTCACAGTTTGTGAGTTCGAGCCCCGCATAGGCTCACTGCTATCAGGGCAGAGCCAGCTTCAGATCCTCTGTCTCCTTCTCTCTCTGCCTCTCCCTCTCCAACCCCCACCCCCACTCAAAAATAAACATTAAAAAAATAAAAATAGAATGGCGTGTAAAGAATGTGTAGATTTAAGCTTGTCATTCTCAACACTGGTGGCATATTAAAGTGGCGAATGTCCAGGTCCCACCCCAAGAAAGTCTTATTTGACGGGTCTGAGGTCAAGTCCAGGCATTTATACGGTTTAAAAGCTATCAAAGTGAGTTAAATATTCAGTCAAGTTGAGAATCCCTGGTATAAATGGGACAGGACAGAGGAAAAACTTCCAGTCAGGACTTGAGGTAGGGAATGGTAGTGTGGGGGAATTTGTGGGTAGAGGCATGAGAAGATGTGCAGGGGCTCAGAAGGAAGCTACACTGGAGCTAGATTAGCTGAATTTTGAGGCAATAAAGCCCAAACTGGGACAGCTTAGATAAGGATAAAAGTGGCAGATAGGTGACTTTCTCTTCTGCATGACTTTAGACAGGCCCAGCTTAATCACTCTGGGCAGGTTGCAAAATCTCTTATATTTCTCATCTCTAAAGTGGATGTGGCTCTCCCCTAGGGACCTTGGGGACAGAAAGGACATGGTGCAAGGAAATGCTAGAGTGAGTTAAGATACTGCTGGGAAAATGGTAATATCATGGCAGAGACAGGAAGATGGTAATGCCCAGAGAGGAAGAAAAGCAAGTCACACGCTTCACGAGTTTGTAAGACCTACTTCTAGAGAAATAAATCATTCAAAAGAATCTCCAAATACAATACATGGTGAATCAGAAAGCTGCTGTTTTGTAGAACAAAGCAAATCCCCTCCCCCCCCAGCTCCTCACTGTAAATTCTCCCTCAAAACCGATTATACTGACTCAGGAATGAAACTAGAGATGTATAAGTCAGTTTGGGTAAAATAAGAAATGATGATCCTCCTGCAAGTTTACTTAGGGTTTCAACTGTTCATCTAGAAGCAGAAGTGTGTAAGTCCCGTGAGAAAATACTAAATGAAAATAGGAAGTGCTGAAAATGAAAGCCACATACATTTTGTAAGAATTCGTCCTTCAAATTCTTTCAGTAGATTCTTCCTACATAAAAATAATTGAAATCGTTAGACCTTCTGACGAATATTGCCTACATGGTGGCACCTATTAATATTGCTATTTCTAGGTTAAAGAAGTACGGTTGCTTGGAAACATATTAAATGACCATTAGGCACCCTGTAGACTTAGTATGAAAAGAACAAAATGTGCTAAGTGAGGCAGAATGTTCTGGAGAGGGGTTGACCTATGATTAAATTGTCTCTTTATCTGAAGCTATTATGCAATTTGCTAGGTCAGCTTTCGAAATGGCTTCTAGATATCATCGGCCTGAATATTTCTATTATCCCCATGCATTGTTATGCATGTTCACTCATTTATTACCACAATAACTCTGAAAGATAGAGTGGATGTGTTATCCCATTGTATAGTAGGAGAAGATGTTACAGAGGGGGACTGACTGTACCAAGAAAATGTGCCTGGCTAAGCAATAACAGTGACCAGGCTGCAAACTGACTTGCTTGAGTTTTGGTGTGATATTGTTTTAATTTAGACTATGATATTCAGCCCAGTGCTCCCTGACCTTTTAAAATAACAGTCAGTAAAAACTCGTATCTTTTTCAGGTTGATAGAACACTCGTGAAACCCAATGCATTCATTTTATGGAATTATGTATGACTGAGACACTGACAGATGTTTCTTCCTAAAGGAAGTGATATTTCATATTTTTAATAGGTGCAGGCCTTGGTTTGAGATAGGTGCAGCTTAAATATCTTGGACAAATTGCATAATCTCTATATGCCCCAGATTTCTCATCTATAAACTAGATAATTTATACTTTACAGTTGTGAGAAATTTGATCAAGTAAGAATGCATATAATGTTCTTAACACACAATAGGCTCGATACATATTATCTACATAATTTTGAAATCAAACCGACCTGCTACACGCTCTGTTCCACTACCTTTGAAATCAGTACTCACTGCTGGAAACTCAGAAACGCAAACCCTCAAATCCATGTTTTGAGTTCTCCTTTCTTACACTCTGATTTTCAGTTTTGGGGTGCCTGGGTGGCTCAGTTGGTTGAGCATTGGATTCTTGATTTAGGCTCAGGTCATGATCCTGAGGTGCCCTGTGCCAGGCTCCACGCTGAGCATGAAACCTGCTTTGGATTCTCTATCTCTCTCTCTGTCTGTCTGTCTCTCTCTCTCTCCCTCCCCCTCCCCTGCCTCTCTCCTCTGCTTGTGCTTTCTCTCTCTCAAAAAAAAAAAAAAGTGGAGGGGGGATGCCTGGGTGGCTCAGTCAGTTTAGTGGCCAATTCTTGATTTCAGCCCAGGTCATGATCCCAGGGTCATGGGATCAAAAGCCTCTCTTATCTGTGCTGTTAGCCCAGAGTCTGCTAACTCTCTCTCTCCTCCCGACCCCCCTCTCTCCCTCTGTTTCCCTGCCCCGCCCCACTTGTGTACTCTCTCTCTCAAAATAAACAAACAGTTTTAAAAATTGCATTGAATTTCCTTTTCATTTTAGAGAGAGAGAGCCAGGGAGAGGGACAGAGGGAGAGAGAGAATCTTAAGCAGACTCCATGCGCAGCATAGAGCCTGACGTGGGACTCGATCCCAAGACCTCAGGATCACGACCTGAGCTGAAATCACGAGTTGGACACTCAACTGACTGAGCACCCAGGCACCCCCCAAAATTACATTAAATTTGAGTTAATTTATTTTTAAATAGCCACATGAAACTAGTGGGGACCCTGCTGGCTGATCCAGCTTTACACTCTAAGCTCCTGTTTAGTTCACACCAGTGCCTAGCACGGTACCTGAGGACTGACTGGTTTTTCTTTTTCCAGCCCGTATTAATTTGGTTACAGATATTTGGTAGGCGGGCTCCATCTTGGTGCACAGTCAGGGAGAAGTACAGTTTTGTAACAGGTGCTTGCATGGCTTTTCCCTTTGCCAGGCATAAGCTGCTTTAGTCTTAACCATACAGGCTTGCAAAAATTCACTCTAATTTGTAGGAACCTCACAGTACTGTTTTTACATAGTAGTAAAAAGCAAAAGCAGATGTAAGCATATTTATTCACTTTCTTTAAGGAAAATATAGATTTCTTAAAATAATATTTTCAGCTCTTTTTCTGGAGAAATTTGTCTGAGGAAACATGCAGTCGATGGCTTACATAAATACTGGTCTCAGAGAAGTCAAATAAAATATTGAGCATTGTGTTGGCGTGGAAAGAGCTAGTGCTTAGGCCCCTTGGTCACTGATTTGACTCCCAACGCTCCTGCTCCCTTCACCTGTGTGAGGAAAGCTATTCCACTTCCTGGCATCACATCTTTGCCTGGCAAAAAGAGAAGAAGGCTTGTATTGTGTAAGTGTGGTTTGGCAGATGGAATGAGCTCATGTAAATAAATGGTCAACAGAGGAGAATTTCCCTCTGCTCGCATCTCTTCACATGCTGTCACTACCCCAAAGAGGTTGTGTAAGGTTAGGAAAATGAGGGCTGGAGAAGATTCTAGAAACCACCCAATCAAATACTCTCTTTATAAATGAGGAAATTGAGTATTATATGTGCATCGACAAAACTGATACCAGCAGCAGACTCTAAAAAGGGAGATGGTAAATGTTATTAGCATCACACCTGCTACACGCCCTATGCCACTACCTTTGAAACCGGTACTCGCTGCTGAAAACTCAGAAACGCAAACCCTCAAGTCCATGTTTTGAGTTCTCCTTTCTTACACTCTGATTTTCAATTCTGATTTTTCTTCCTTTACTAAAAGCATTGCCACAGTGGTTGAGTTTCTCCATGGGAGCCAATGATTTCAGTCATGTTAAGTAAAAAACAACTACCTCAACGTAATTTTATGTAGTAGATAGATAAGTTCTTTGCTTTCAGTATTTACAATTATCTACAACTTTGTCTCTTCTAATTGTGCTTTTGCCTATCCTGAATTTTAATGCACACAAATATCTTTCACTTTTTAAAAATTTTTAAATGTTTTATTTATTTTTGAGAGAGACAGAGACAGAGACAGAGCATGAGTGGGGGAGGGGCAGAGAGAGACGGAGACACAGAATCGGAAGCAGGCTCCAGGCTCTGAGCTGTCAGCACAGGGCCCCACACGGGGCTGAAGCTCACTAACTGTGAGATCATGACCTGAGCCGAAGCCGGACGCTTAACTGACTGATCCACCCAGGCGACTCCACTTTTTTTTTTTTTTTTTTTTTAACTCTGGGTGAACCTCTCTGGCTTAATTGTCTTTTCTCTTGGTGCTCATGAGACACAGCATAGAGACATCTGATTGTGAGAAGGCACCGGTGAAATCACACAGTAGAGACAAAACTTGTCATGTCACTTATGAGAGTATTTTATAGCGCAGGGTGAAAATACAATATCAAGGAATAGATCAATTATTTGCTTAGACTTGCTACCTGATACTGTACCATAAAGTAGGACAGTTTGGGGATTTGTTTTGTGCGGAGTTTAGTACGCTTTTGACTTACAGCAGCTACATAACCCATTTCCTTTTTTTCTTCCTGTTTCTTGATTTGGCTATTTGAGTGTACATAGGTAAGCACATAGAAAATTTTTTTGGTGTCAAGTTAATTTTCTCATGTAGAATTTTCAGATATAATCTCACCTAAGAAAAAGACAAATTAAAGACTCATGATTTTTTTGTTATGAGGCAATAAAACCTTAATGCTATGCATAGAATATAACAACAAATAATATATAACTAATATTTTACCAAATTTTGGAATATAGCAAGAGTATTGTATTTTCCTATTTTTACTCCTTACAGAAATGAATACAGAATTAGAGAATATGGACATGATTGAAGCTAAAACATTAAATACAAAAAAAAAAAAACTAGTCCTATATGTTTAATTTCTCTTAGTGAAGTTGGTCATGATAATTTTTTTTGTTATACACACCCATTTTTCAATTTGATGGGTTGTCTATTAATGTTTCCCCATTTTATTTCAAGGTATGAAGAGGAGGGTTATGGAAAAAGGTAGAATATTGCTCAGTATTATCACTCTAGAAATGAACACACTGATCACCCCTACAAGGCATATGACATGGGTAGTTTTATTGTTACCCATTGTTAGGGACTCCAAACTCATAAATATCAAAATCAGTGTACTTTATTTTTCAGGGAGTCATCTGGTTTCATCATCCTTCACTTCATGTATTACTTCCCTGAAAGTTTCTCCTATTTTCTTTTCTTTTCAGGCTCTCTCCCTTTCTCATTAGCTCATACCTATCCCATATTTATATGTTATTTCCTCATCCATCCATCCTTCCATCCATCTCATTCAGGAAGAACTCATGAGATGAAAAGACTAAAATTAATCCTAAAGGAAAAAAAGATCCCCAAAGAAGGATTTCATTCACAGTGCTGACTTGTTGCCTCTGTATTTTTCCTTTAAAGATGATATTTGGGAAAAATTCCAAGATGAAACCTCCCCTAAACAATAGCCCCCCAAGTGAGGCTATTCTATAGCTGATTTTCTCCCTCTACAATATTATGCTTTGGTGCAATATCTCTGGGCACTTAACCTCTCAGTGCTCAACAGGAATCTCTTTCTGTATTGAAAGTAACAAAGCCAGGAGAGAAGCAGGTGTTCAGAGTTTCCGTGGTCACAAATGGAAGAAAAAAAGAAAGAAAATCTTTATTCCCAGTCGATCTAAAGCATAATCATTTTAAAAATTTGCCTTCCTAGGTATTATATTGTCAGATTCATTCAATTTGCTTAACTGTGAGTACTTGCTACCACCTTGTCAGAAAATTTCTGGGACCTCCTCTTTTTTTCTTGTTCTTGTTAATGAGAGTGAAGCCCGAGGCAGCACACTCCTTTGGCACAGCTCATGCCCTGACCCAGGGGTAATGGGCCTAACTAGAATACGGACAAAGGGGTCTCCCAGGAGCTTTATCATTAGTCCTTTATAATCATAGGCTGTAGTAATTCACGGATCGGTAATCAAGGAGTCTAATTTTGAAACAAGTTATTTTAATAATATGAGCTAGTTATAAAACCATAATGTATAAATTAAATTGTAATACCATAGGTCCACTACTTTTATTTCTTAATTGAATGTAAAGTGATTCAAAATGATCTATAGAAATAATTAAACTTTCTAAAGTGATAAATTAGTGAAATTAACTTGTTAATTATTGTGAGACATTGAAATATTAGATCTCTCCATTCAGATAGAAGAAAATATTGGAGAAATTAAGTGGTGATATCTTTTATTTTTCTCCTATATTGTATGTCTTCTTAGAGTTCTAAGACTTCCAAGATCTACATTTTAAAACTCTAAAATCAATTATTTGATGATTTTTTTTCATGCAAAATCAGTTCAATATGCTTTCTTCAATCAAGCCCAGAAGTGCTTCTTATATCGGGTTGCATTTCACATGTCATGTTAAAAACACCTCAAATTGCTAACTTCCCGTGAAAGGAGAAATGGACATTGTCATATATTGTTGTGAGGATGTAAATTGGTAGAGCCTCTGTGAAGAGCAACTTGGCAACATACATTAAAATGTAAAAAGCATATAAAATTTGACCTAGAAATTCCACTTCTAAGTACTTATTTATCGTCTACATATACAGGTTAATGTGCAAAATGATGCATGCCCAATGATACACCTGGAGCATTTTTATAATACCCAAGATTAGAAACAACCCAAATGTCACTAACAGAAAACTGGTAAATTAAGTTTTCTATATCCATAGTGTGGAATGACACACAAGTATTAGAATAATGAACAATGCTAATAAAATGGTAAAATTATTAATATTAATACTAACACTTAGTGAATGGTTTATTTGTAAATTTCATTAAATCCTCATAATATCTCTGTGATGTATTTATGATTTTCAGTCTCATTTTATAGATTAAAAAGCTGAGGTATGGAGAGGTTTCCTATAATGACCCAGATAGAATGTAGTGAGGCCAGAATACAAACCCAGTCAGTCTTATTCCATGTTATACCATATAAACAATTATAAAGGTATATAGAATATGTACCTGGAGTGCCTGGGTGGCTCAATCCAAGTTGGTTAAGTATCCAACTCTTGGTTTCAGCTCTGCTCATGATCTCACAGTCTGTGAGTTTGAGCCCTGCATCGGGCTGCATCGTGCTGACAGCGTGGAGCCTGCTTGGGATTCTCTCTCTCTCCCTCTCTCTCTGCCCATCCCCAGCTTGTGGATACTCTCCCTCTCAAAATAAATAACTAAACATTATACAAAATTTATATTATGCACCCATTTGTAAGGGTAATCTATGTTTTGAAAGAGAGGGAGGGTGGGAGTTTACATCCCTAATTTACCTATAGAATATAATTCCTTAAAATTATGCCTAAGTATTTTATTGTTTGTGAATGCCCATAGCCTTCCATCATATAATCAGAAGTAAGCATTTTTCAATGAAGTTTAGGGTTTTATAAGTCATACATACAGAGCACGCAAGGCACTCTTCAATATGATAGCCAGTAGATACATATAGCTCTTGAGCACTTACTGTATGCTTATTCCGAACTGAAGTATGTTATAAGTGTAAAATACTCATCATATTTTGAAGATTTACTATAAAAAAGTAAAATAGCTTATTAGTAACTTTATTCATTGCACAAAATAATATTTTGATTACATGGGGTTAAAATTTTTTTTTGAAAAAGTTATTAATGTTTGTTTTTTATTTTTGAGAGAGAGAGCATGCGTAGGGGAGGGGCAGAGCGAGGGAGACACAAAATCTGAGGCAGGCTTCAGGCTCTAAGCTGTCAGGACAGAGCCCAATGCAGGGCTCGAACACACCACTGTGAGATCATGACCTGAGCCGAAGTCGGACGCTTAACCCACTGAGCCACCCAGGCGCCCTGAGTTAAGTAAAATTTATTAAGTAAAATTCAGCTATTTCTTTTTACTTTTTATAATGTAGATATAAAAGTATTTAAAATTACTCACTTTGTATTTCGATGTGATACCAATGATCTAATGCATTACGGTTACACTGTGCTTCCCTTGCTCCCCCTTCTGCACGATTTTTCTAACATGGGGGTTAGCGGCACTTGATGTACATTACAATCAGCTGAGAAACACTTAAAATACACCTGAGCCCCACTAAGAAGTTCTGAATTAGTTGTTCTGAGCTGGGGTCCCAGCATTACGTTTATTTTTTATTTTCATTTTTTTTAAGGCTCTGTAGACTAATATGAAACCAGGGTGGAGAATTACTGCTTACGTCCCTGAGCCTAACAGGTTTGTACAAGGAACTTAATTTTTTCCAAAGGCATTTCTTCCACCAATATTTTAGAAGTTAAGTGTTACACTTTATCAACGAGGTAGAGATTTTTATTTTGTATGGCAATACCAAATAAACCAGAAGGCAGAGGAAATTTTCAATTAAAGGAATATTCAGAAAATTTTTGACTGTGTTTAGTTAAATTTGTTTAATCGCCGTTAGAATAAAGAAGCCTTATCCATATTGCAATTTGTCCTCCAAACTTGGCCAAGTAAAACATTTAAAGGGCTTCAAATGGAGCAAATAGAAGTTGCACATCTATATTTGACTTTCAAAACTAAATGTGGCCAACGGTACTGGTTCAAAGATGATGTCTTTACAAATCATGAAATAGAGTTTTCTGGCCGCTGGTATTCCCACTGCCATATAATGGACTGTGGCAAACATACTAATAGAATCATTTGTGCCCTTTCAGATATGCCCTAGTTTTATAAGATGCCACTAAAAGATGATTCTTACATCATTGTATTCCATGGAGCCAAAATTCAGCCTCTCAATTTTCCTATCATTTTTCATAATTAATTTGTTGTTTTCTCTGCCACAATTTCAACTCCCAGTGTTTATTGGATGGTAGTGATGGAATACTGCTGATTAAAAAAAATCTGGGGGTGCTGGGTGGCTCAGTTAAGCATCTGACTTTGGCTCAGGTCATGATCTCACAGTTTGTGGATTTGAGCCCTGCATCGGGGCTGCTGACAGCTGAGAGCCTAGAGCCTACTTTGGATTCTATGTCTCCCTCTCTCTCTGCTCCTCCCTTGCTCGTACTCTGTCTGTCTCTCTCTGTCTCTCTCTCTCTCAAATAAATAAATATTTTTATTTTTTTAATCTGAAGGAAAATAAGATTGTGACTTATAAAATTATTCACTTATTTTCAGGAAAGAAGAAATTACTTGTAAAATCTGAGGATTTTTTCCGGCTTCTTTGGAATTAGCTACAGATTGTTTTATGTTTGTAAGATGAAAGAAACTGAATCCACAAGACTCAAAATTTTATTAGCCTTTAGGCTATTGAAAAGTTACCTCTGTATTATTTAATTTTTTCCAAACTACTGAAATTCTCTTATCAGTTGACTGTAGTGACGATCTAGAAGATAAGCTCATTGAGGGTAAGCACCTCTCTGCCTTGTTTACTACATTTCTCCAGTGTCCAGTAAAATAACTACCACATACATTTTTTAATGAAAGAAAAATAGAAATTTATGACAGAATATTTTAAAGTACATTATAACCCCATTGTGATAAATTTTCTTAATAATGAAGTTGTAATTCAGCCACTATGAATGTAGCACTTTTAATGTTTCTTTTTCACTCCTGAAAAACATTTTAAATAAACATTTTAGATATTTATAAATATTTCAAAATTAATTTTTAAGTGTTTTAAAATAATTTTATTCTTTTTTAGGTTTTATTTATTTATTTTGAGAGAGCAAGAGAGAGAGAGAGAGAGAGAGAGAGAGAGAGAGCATGAGCAGGTGAGAGGCAGAAAGAGGGAGAGAGAGAGAATCCCAAGCAGACTCCTTGCTGTCAGCATGGAGCCTGATGCGGGGCTTGAACCTACAAACCGTGGGATCAGTACCTGAGCCAAAATCAAGAGTCAGACACTTAACTGACTAAGCCACCCCGGTGTCCCGAGTGTTCGAAAATAATTTTAAAACCTAATACTTTGTTTTCAAATTTGGGGAAATTTTCAAGCTTTAATTTAAGCTTGGCCTACCAAATATCCTTTCATTTTTCAGGGTCAAAATGGCACTCTTTCACATTTTGAAAATGATAACAACTACTGTAACTTTCAAGCAAATGGTAGTGACATATATTACCGAACTTACAGAGGTTGGATGGTTGTAACTGAGTGTGACCTAATGTTCTATGAGCATACCCTGAGTTAAAACATGTGAACTGAGCTACAATCACTGTAGCCACTTTTTATAATAGGGTCAGCCGTGTTCTGAGTTCATCTGGGTGGTAGTTCGGACTCAAATGCTATGTAATCTGTCTCCTTTGCTCTTGCTTAAGGACATAGAGACTAGAACTGATGGGCTAATATGCAAATGCAAATTCTAATACTAATACTCTTATTTAACAACAACAACAAAACTTTTAAAAAGCTACTTTTAGTTATAAAAATCTAGCGTATACCATTATAGCGGCCAAGATTATTATCTTCCAGGCACTATGCGTGAAAAATTTCATCTAACCTTCACAGTAACTCTGTGATAAAAGTACTAGTATTGTTCCTTCTATGGGTAAAAGAACTGAAGGTTAGAGAAGTTATGAAACTTGTTCCATGCCCTGCAGTTATGAAGTGTTAGAGGTGAAATTTAATCACAAAAAAATCTGCTTTATCAAGTGTGGTTTCAAACATGATGTTTCCAAATGTGTAACATGCATAGCATGAGATTTAAGGGAACACATGTGGTAGCTAAACTTTTTCAAAAGTTATTCATTTAAATATGTATTTTTAAAAGTTTAACTTTAATCAAATCTATGGTTTCAAAATATTTTTGTGCGGAATGAGGCTAAAGTAGGGATCACAGTGGGCAACCAACATAGGCCACATGAATTTTATGGTGGTGCTCAGGCATACCTATTGAAACTCTTAGTAGTTCAGCTTTTAGGATATAAGTATAATATGGATTGCTTGGGCACTAAGATAGATTCTCATATACTGAAAATTTCTGTTATTATGACATTCTTTTCAGTGATACACCTGCGTATCATTTTAATATGCAAAATACCAATTATAAATCGAAATTGAGATTATACACACTGTGATTTTCTTTTCTCCTGAGCTTATCATGGATCAGTGCTTTAAAAATAAGTCTTCTGAAACAGAATGCTAAAGATTCTGATGGAAATGTAGGTACAATGGTAATTGTGATAAAATCAGTTTTCAGATATGGTATAAAGACCAAATGGATGAATTACCTGCAAACACTCTTTACTGTTGTAAAAACACCATCTGCAAAGAAAACAAAAATATCATGCAAATATGGTGTAAAAATATCATGTTAGTTATTTAAAATTTGGATTTCAGTGGACTGATAAGGCCAGTAAACGCTTTCCTTTAGGTACAGAGTGTTTGGGGACACTCAAAATTCTGACAAGAAAACATTCTATCTCAAACACCAATTCTGAAATGTGCAAAGGCTGCTATAGAAAGTCTTGACTTTTTAAAAGCAAAGCAGGAGGGTATTCAAGTAACTCAGAAACATCAGCACAGGGTGGTAGGAGATGAAATCACCTAAGTTGCAGAAGCCTTGTTTATAGTGGTAGGTTCAATTGCCAAGGTTCAGTTGTTCAACTGATTGGTGAGACACCAATTACTGTTTGGCTGCCAGTCAAGTGACACTATCTGGGACAATGCAAGAAATTCTGATGGGGCAACTCTGTCAAATACAATAATTTATCCAACAGTGACAGATATGGCCCAGATGTAGAGCAGCAGTTATTATCCTTAGTACAGAAAAGTCCAAAATATTCCCTGGAGACTCCAAGATGAATTCCCTGGTATTAGCGTCTCAACTGATCTTTTGTCAGATATGAGCTGAATAAAGGAGACCGAAGACGTGTTGTTTGGCCAGGCTTTGTTAACTCTTACAACTGGAAGAGAGATTTTAATACTACTGATAACTTCAAGATAAACAGTAACATGCAAGTGATGCATTGGGGTATGCACAGATGGCACCGAGGCAGTGGTATCCAATGACAACAATTTGTTCCATGTATTCAAGCTGTCGTACTGGAAACAAGATCTACTCACTATTTCGGGCATGAGGAAAGCTTTCACCATCAGAAATGGCTTTCAAAATTTAAGGAAAGAAAGTAATCAAGCTGTAAAGATTTTTAATCACATTAGGGACAAGCAAATTGAATTCTCTATTTTTTTCTCGCCTTAAAGAAAATATTCATATCGATTGCAACCAATTACTGTTTTCTGCAGTAACTTGAAGAAAAATTTCATGTCTTTGGTGATAAAATCTACACAATGCGTAAAAGCATATGCATAATTTGGATTGGATTTGCAGATCAGCATATTAAAGATACATATTTCCCTCCTTTGACTAAACTAAACTTATCCTTTCAAGGCAAGTGAACTTTATTCCACATGAAATTGAAAATGAATGTGGTAGTTGCAGATCTGAATCTTCGGGACACATACCCTGATTTGAGTGAGTTAGATTATTATATTGGTGTGAATTACCTTGTAAACAATTCTTTGAAAGAAGTAACTGAAAATATTCTGAAAATGATGAATATTCACTTGATAAATATCTTCATAAATACTTGGCTAAGGAGAATGACTAGTGAGTGGGTAAGCTCTACATTTTTCATTATCCTCGACATGTTTTATATTAAAATACATTCTGCAAATGGCTTCTTCCAAATGCTCTTTGAGAGAACATTACTTATGGAATTTTATTACACTGTGATCTGTGCAAATGGTTCATATTATGTCTATGTTAGGATATTTGTAATGATTATCTGGGGGTTATTACCTATAGCTGATTTTTTGTAAATTTTTAAGAGACACTTGAAAAATGGTGATTCTCCCCTTTGTAGGGCATAGAACTCATGATATAGCCAATAAATAAAATGTATTAATGATACTATTCATGTCCTCTGTATATCCATATTCACTTTTATCTGCTTGTCCTTTCAAAGATTGAGAGAGCTATAGTAAAGTTTCCCACTACTGTTTTGTTTTTTCTTTGTCTTTTTTTTTTTTTTACCGTTTTGCCTCATAAATACTTTGATACTAAGTTATTCAGCATTTTAAGCTTACAACAATTATACCTTCACCATAGATTGTGACCATCTTTATAACAAGTTAAAATTCTTGTTCTCTAAATGAAGAAATGTTTTCCAACAGTTTTCCTTTCATTCATTCTGAGCTGCATTTGTTTTTATTATGTATGTTTTTTGTAGATCTTAAGTATGTAGCATGTAGAATTTCATTTTCTTGACCAAACTTTGGGAATCTCTATTTCAACAATGGATTCTCTCTATTCATTTTTATATCATTATTTATGGACTGGCCCTCCCACTCCTTCTCTTTCTCTTTTTTTTTCTTTTATTCTTCAATTTTATTTGCTTATCCCTGTTTCTTTGTTTCATTTTCCTTTTATTTTATTATCTGAGATTTCTTTTATTTATTTTCTTCTCTAGTAATTTTAAGTTATAAGGTTTGTATTTAGATAATCAACCATTCATTTTTTTAAAAGAAACATCTTTAAGTGTTTATTTTCTACATGATTAGCTTCCAAAATTAATTCACTGTGCTTGTGATTCTGGGGCATCCCACCATCTTAAACTGAGATGCTATTTATTTGCCCCCTTTTTAAAATTTGACTTATCATTCTCCCTTCAGTTGTGTGATTCTTAGCTTTTAAGTATGTTCAAATCACAGGTATAAAAATAACTTTCTTGGGGCCCCTGGGTGGGTCAGTTGGTTAAGCCTCCGACTCTTGGTTTTAGCTCAGGTCATGATCTCATGGTTTGTGGGTTCGAGCGCCACATCGGGCTCTGTGCTGACAGTGCAGAGCCTGCTTGGGATTCTCTGTCTCCCTCTCTCTCTCTTCCCCTCCCCCGCTCACTCTCTCTGTCTCTCTCTCAAAACTAAATAAATAAACTTAAAAATTTTAAAACAGTAACTTACTTTACTTGATCACGTATCTTTCTACTTTAACCGTTTCATCTCCTCCTTACTACCAAATTTCTCTGAAGAAGTGCGGATACCAGCTGTATCTGTTTCTTACCTCCCTGGGCTTCGTCCAAATCACTCCCCCAATTTTCTTCCTGCCTCTTGGGGACTGCTTATTTGTCTCTTTGACTCTTTTATAATGTCATACTCCTCCTCTAGGTCTTCAGATGCTGTGGTCCCTTACCTCCTCTCTCTGGAACATCCATGCTGAGTTTCAGCTGATACTATGTGCAGGTGACCTGCAAATACATACCTCTAGTCCCGGACCTCCCCGCTGAGACGTAAGATTTGTCTTACAACTGCTCTCTTGACATCTGTAGACGTGTCAAGGGATTTTGAGATCAATATTTTTTTTAAGTTTATTTATTTTGAGAGAGAAAAAGAGAATTCCAAGCAGGCTCCACGTTAAGAGTGCTCAGAGCACAGAGCCTGACAAGGGGACTCAAACTCAGGGACTCTGAGACCATGACCTGAGCTGAAACCTACTGAACCCCCCAGATGTCCCAATCAGTATGTTTTTGACTGAATTCTGGATTACCCTCCGTGAACCAGCTTGTACTCTCATCCCCTGAATGCAAGAGTACTGTGATAAAGCCAAGTGAGTGATGGGAAAAGTGGCAGGAAACAAGACTGAGTGGTGACCCAGGGCCTGATCATGGCCGGGCATACAGGTCATGGCAAGGAATGATGCAAAACCATGGGACTTTTGAATAGAGAAGTAATAAGATTTATATTTTAAAGAATTCCTTGTCAATGGAGAGAATAAACAAGAGGAAAACAGGGAGACCAGTTAAAAGTCTATTGCAGAGGCACCTGGGTGGCTCAGTCAGTTAAGCGTCCAACTTTAGCTCAGGTCATGATCTCACGGTTTGTGGGTTCAAGCCCCACATTGGGCTCTGTGCTGACGGCTCAGAGCCTGGAGCCTGCTTCTGATTCTGTGTTTCCCTTTCTCTCTGCACCTCCCCTGGTTTCTTTCTCTCTCTCTCTCTCTCTCTCAAAAATAAGTAAACATTAAAAAAAAATGAAAAAAAAAAGTCTACTGCAGAGGTTTGGGTGACAGATAAGGAGGCCAGTAGGTAGCAATGGGAGAGATTGGATGCAGTCAGATTTCGCTATTTTTTAAGGTAAAGTAAATAATATTTGTGGATTGGTTGGATGTAGAATACAAGATCAAAAAACAAACAAACAGACAAACAAAGATAAGGAGATGAATCTAGGACAGCTCCTGGGTTTTTAGTGTCATTCTCTGATGAAGGGAACTTAGGGACAAGGGCAGATGTGGGAAGGAGCTGGAATCAAGATTTGAGTTTAAAACCAGATGATGTGAGATGCTTATTAGGTAGGCATCCTATGAAGATGCTGACTGAGCAGTGGGATTCACAAGTTGAGTTCAGAGTAGAGGCCAGAGCTGCAGGTATAAATTTGGAAGTCACCGGTATATAGATGATCTTGAAAACTACCCTGGGTGTTGGAAATAGGGGTTTGGTTAGCTGAGACTGATTATAAGCACTGAGGAAGTTTTTTCAGGTTAAAAGGGGAGCTTATTTAGTCCCATTCATTGAAGAACGGTAGGACACAATGGACAGGGAGGCAGGTGAATGTACCTGTGCTAAGCTGGATATGGAATTTTGTACCACAGAAGTTTCTGGGACCACAACAGGTCTATCAGCAACAAGTCTTACTACTGTGTTAAAGGACACTTTCTAAGGCTTAATTCAAGCATTAGCTGCTTATGAAGTCATTCCAGTCACTATTGCCCCTTCTTGTACCCTGCAGAACTCCCTCTTCTACCCTGCAAATGCCCCAATGTGACAATTATTACATTTTCTTCCACTCATTTTTTTTTACATATCTTTCTCTCCCACTAGAGTTGGAACTGATGGAGGGCTATGGTGCTATATCTAATTAATATCGATGTCCCTACACAGTTTCGTACATAAAAGATGCTTAATAAAATCTGAATAATAAAATTAATAATATTCAGGGGTGATTAAAAATCTCCAACAGCCATACTGAACAGTTGTTTTACTGTTCATAAAAGCACCAAACTGGTACATATCAGCTGAATATCACGCCATGAAAGTTTGCTTTATTTCCATGTCATACCTTCTTTCTGTATTATGTCGATCTTTGTGGATCTGGTAAAATAACATATAACCAAATGATATTATAGTCAATGTAGTTCTTTACAAAACCCAATTTCCTAAAACAGCTCTGGTCTATGGTTCTACCATGTCGAGTTCTGTGGCGAGATCTTACCAGAGCTTCAAATTAACATATCTTCCAAATTATTTAAAAGAGAATTACATTTTTACCTTCTGAACCAATGGTTTTGACACTCCCCATGTAGTTCTACATCATATGAAATACTGACACACCAGCTGGCTTGCTGAGAACAGTGAAATTATAAGCATTTTATTGAGAGATTATTTATACAGCAGCCGGAACCATCTTAACCCTTTATAAACATTAAGTAAAAAATCCACGAACTGCCAGTTTATGTCTCACATTATGCAAAGTGAGAAACCAACCTACAAGACCAAGGCAACCATGCATGTGGTAACAAAAGAGTCAACCTGCTTGAAGAAGGTGTTGGTTTTTTATTGAATGATACCCGTCTTCTGCAGACACTTAACTAAACAAGGGTTGAGTTGAAACAAAAGCAAAACAATGTAGGATGATATTTTCTGTGGTCCCCAAAGCAAGGTGTATAGATACAGGTTTTAGCCCTCATACTGTGAGACAGTGCCCTTTAGTATTTCAGCACGTAGGACCACAAATCATCTCAAACGCTACTTAATCCGTGGAAAGTGTTTACGACAGCCAATGCCCCCTAGAATAAAAGAGAGCATTTAATGTGGCAGACCATGATGGAGGGGAGGCAATAAAAGAGAGAGCACAGCTTGAACTGCAGTATAACTGGGTGACTTACACCTCCCTGCTGAAGGCAGCAGACTCGCAGTTACGAAACTGCTAATCTGTTCTACTGTTTTTTAATCAGATGTTGGCATTATCTGCCACTAATTGCTTTTTCATTTCCACTTGTAATTATTCCATTGCATGTTTGTAGTGAGAAGCTGAAAATGAGGCAGATCACTGAGAAAGAATTAATTGTTAATGAATAATCATCAGTAGGAAGCCAATTTCATTATCTTCAAAGAGGTAGCCAGAGATTAACCACTAGCTGTGGTTCTCCTACTTTCTGTGCATGACTGTAAAGTAATCACAAATAATCACGCCCTCCAACTTCATCAATTATTTTCTATTATGTGGATTGATACCCATTTTTGTCTTTGTTGTTTAATGATAATGGCAGTATTCATGCTGGGGAGTGCTAATTGGAAGGTGTTACATTCAGTGGGCTCTAGGCCTAATTATTAGAGCATCTTCTTCATTAGCACATGATCCTACAAGGGTTGCATGGTGGGAGTTACTAATTTTTCCAAGTTACAAGAATATCATATTAGGAAACTTTTGCATGTCTTTATGCCAAGTAACAGAGAAAATCCTATATCTGGTCAACGTGGTGTAGCTGCCAGCAGAGACTTTCTGTTTACATAAAATAGGATGTTTTAACCTAAAAGGAGTCTTTGAACACAAAGCCTGTTCTGCCCTAGAAGCTAGGTCTGCCCAAGACTATAAATAAGCTTTCTCTTCTGCTTCGTTTCTGTCATTTACTGATACTCATTCTTCAGAGTGGCTTGCACAGCTCCCTGGAAATTTGCAGCTGTCAGTGGAGTTTTGCCAGATATTAATGGAAACACGAGAGGAGTTTGAAAGTCAGGATGGAAGGGTCCTAATGTTTGTTGCCTTGGTGGTCAGGTGATATCACTCCATAGAGACTTAGGGAGAAAGTAAACAGTCCTACTTCACATTTGCATAGATCTGCCTAACTTCTCAAGGCTCTCTCACGTGTATTGGTTCACAATGTCCTTTAACAGAGCAGTAAGATTTGTTGCTGGTGGACCTGCTCTGGCCCGAGAAATTCCTATGGCATAGAATGTCATGTTCAGCTTAGAGCAGGTACATTCACATGCCTCCCTTTCCATAGTGCTCTTCAGTTTTTAATGAGTGTGAATAAATAGGCTGCCCTGTAATCAGAAAGAACTTCCTTGGTGCTTGTAATTATTCCAAGGCAACTAAGACCCCATTTCTAACTAGATCCACGGTTAAAGAAAAGTATAACATACAGCAGTCTCAAGCCCAATGGACTACAGAGCATGTTTCTGACACATCTCTAGGAGAGACCTTGCCAAAGAGATGGAAAAATTGGGTGTAGTTAAGAGAGTGGGTTTTGGTGTTGGTCTTGCATGCTTTGTTAGCCGTGTGAACTAATGTAAATTATTTTACCTCTTGGAACTTCTGTTTCCCTCACTGGGTTGTTATAAAAATGAATGAAACAACATATGTAGCGTTAAACTCAGGGCATGGCATCTAATCAGGGCCTGCTTATCTTAGGAACAGATCATGAAGAACTCTAAGTGTCTGAGTAAGAGGTTGTTTTCTGGAAATGAAAGTTCCTGAGAATGTTAGGTAAGTAAGCCCAAGTTCTCCAACAGGCAAATCCTTAAAAGTCATTGACTTAGTACAAAAGGGTTTAATTCCTGCTCATGAGTTGTTTGATGTGAGGTGGTCATGTCCTTCCCCTGGTTGGGGATTCAGGTTCCTTCCATCTAATGACACTGTCATCTGAAGACATGGCTTCCCAGATAATTAAGGAAGGGAAAGAGACAAATGGCAGAGGCATATTGGCTTTCATGTGTCATTGGCAGAAGTGATGCATTATGTCGATTCATCTTCCTATATGTCAGAATATAGTTATGAGGTTCTAATCTAGTGTCCAGGAAATGTGGTCCTTCTGTGTCCCTGGGAAGAAGACATGATGTGATAAACACAAAATTGTGCATTTGAGTCTGCTATGATGTTCGAAGAGTGGAATAATCAGGAAATTGGTTTTAGTAAGGTTATAATGAGAATAAATAGAGATGGTTGGCAGCAAGGAAAAGATGAGAATTCAGGATGCACTCTAGGAGAATATTACAATTGCAGAGAGAAAGAGATAATGGGAGCTTGAGAATAGTTTAGAAACTGTGTTTAGAAATGTCAGAGAACAGAAAGGAGTCAAAAAAGAATTTCAAGCTTAAATGGTGGTTCTATGCAGACATATTAGCAATGTATGAGGAGAATAGATGTAGAGGATGAGAAGGGAAAGCATATCATGTGGTTTTCGAAAAGACTAGGTTATATGGCTGGTAGCCACTGTTATGACCAGGGAGGAATAGCTATAGATAAGAGGAAAATGCAGCTGTGAGATTTGGACGTTCAAACATCTGAGAGAGGGGTTCAAATGTGTCTTACTCTATTGGTAGAGTCACTGGTGAGAGGTAACAAACCCTCAGGCAGATAAAAAGCATCTCTGAATTGCTTGGTGAAAACCCTACTCAGAACTTTTCTCTTGAATACAGTAATACAATTCTTCTTCTACACAATGACTTTTTAAAAAATTTAATGCTATTCATTTTGTTTTATTTTTATTTTTATTTTTTTAAATATGAAACTTATTGTCAAATTGGTTTCCATACAACACCCAGTGCTCATCCCAAAAGGTGCCCTCCTCAATACCCATCACCCACCCTCCCCTCCCTCCCACCCCCCATCAACCCTCAGTTTGTTCTCAGTTTTTAGGAGTCTCTTACACTTTGGCTCTCTCCCTCTCTAACCTCTTTTTTTTTTTCTTCCCCTCTCCCATGGACTTCTGTTAAGTTTCTCAGGATCCACATAAGTGTGAAAACATATGGTATTTTTACCCAGGCACAAAATAACTTTGCCTTCCAAGGACAGTAATACTAGGTTCTTGGTTTTTCTATTATTAAATGAAGTTGGGAAAGAGGTGAAAAGTATGGTAAAGGGGATAGAATTCACACAGATATATCCACATTTTCAGTGTTTATAATATTAAATTAAAAAAGATTACTATGGGATGAAACTAATAAGTTTTCTAACTTATTAATAGGTGGCATTATTTTGACATTTGGACATTGAATTATTTCTAGGTGGTGAGTGGTAAACTGACGTTATGGCATGAAATACTTTCTCTTGAGTAAGTCACAGTCAGTAAGACTCTTTGTTTACATGCCTTATTTGCCTGACTTTCTACTTGTCTGGCCTGTCTTACTTACATAAGGCATTTCATAGGGCATTGACTATGCATTTCAAGGTCTTGGTCTTCTGATATAGGCATTAGAACTAATTTACTGATATTTGGCCACTCTCAGCCACTTGAAAATACATTCTCTTCCATCTCCAACCTTACCACTCCATTCAACCATGGCTACCACTGTGCCATTGTTGCAAAATTAGAAGCTTAAGATTTTATTTTTATTTTTTATTTATTTTGCATGTTCATCTAGAGGTGGTACAATAGAGACAGTTACCAGCCTTCAGTGGCAACTTCATTGTTTTAGAAGCTAGACAAGAGAATATGCAGTCCTTAAGAAAGCACCTTGAGTAAAAAAGCATACTGTATCTAGGATATAAGGAATGCACGAGCCCTAAAGGACATTCTCCTCAAGACAGAATAGAAATCAAATCTAACATGCTTATTTATTGGTATTTAATATTTTTGTATAATTATATGTTACCATAAATTTTAACACTTGTGGCATTTTATTCATTAATTTAGGGGTCTGGTATTGTGCTAAGGACATGAAAAAAGTTTCTACTTATGCGTATTATCTCTTAATGGCAGCCCTATTTCAGAATGCTTCATGGGTGAGGAAGAGAAATCCAAAATGGAGATTTTAGAGGGCTCTGATTGTTTTCAGGGATAAAGGTAGTTTAAAAACTAAATAGTATGATAAAATATTATGAAATATCCTGAGATTTTAGTCCTGAACTTCAGGGTAAAAGTCACTAATTACACTGCTTTTAAAAAAGACGTTAGTGATAAAAGTAGGTGGGACCAGCTACAACATCTAAAAATTAATCTTGATACAATGAAGAAAACTACCAAAACGTCTTTAGGAGAGTTCATTCTGTCAATCAACTCAGCTATCATTTATTCTTACAAATGAGATCTTCCTAGCACTTAATACATTTTCAGTACTTTGTGCAAGAGATAAGAGCTAATTATATAACACAAGGCTCACATCCTCTACATTTCCATGGGAAGAACCAGGTTCTGAATCAAGCATAAAGATTAGCAGAGAGTCTCAGGAATGAAGCCATAACAGAGACTGTTCTCAAGTGAAAACTTTACCCCTACAATGCTATTCTCCCATTTTGTCATCTCCTATCAATTTTCATACCTTATGTCTCATCAGAGAGCACTTATACTCTGCCATGTTCTCTCCTGGTGCAAGATGGCAGCTACTAAAATATAAATCACTGCAGAGAATTGCTGGATTTAGAGCCAATTCTTCTAATCGAAAACAACAGCAATGTTAATTTCAGCTTGAGAATGATGGCTTTTGTATGGTGATATAATGGTACAGACTATAATGGTGTCAACTACCGCAATAAAATATGCTCCAAATGGGCTACCTTTTTACATTTAGACTAGGGTGACTTCTGTCACATTTCTTTTTTTGGCATGGAAACTGACAATCTATTAAATAAATATTAATCCCTAGCAGTCTTCAAAGCAGGCTCAACCATATCAGGATTTTAAATAACTTCATTAATTGCTTAACTACCTTTCCCCTAAATTCCTAAGGGATCCTTTGATGCTAGTCACTCTAATGAATTACCAAGTGATTCATGACTTCAACCTGTTATCATGCAAAATACATTTCCAGTTGGAAATCTTTACAGATGAATTTGCCAGAAAGTAAGAAACCACTCTCGACTTTAAAGGGGGCAAATTCCATTTATGCAGTATATGAAGAAATATGATTTGGCTCTTTTTTTTTTTTAACATTAGTACTCTGAAGTGGTATAATGTGTCCAAAAATTCAGTTTGGACAATACATGATCAAATGAGGGATTCTCCTTAAGTGGTAAACTGGATTATTTGAACTGGATTATTTGTGATTGAATTATCCATGACAATAATAGTAGATATTACTAGTCCTTACTTTCCTGTAAACTTTTATAGCCCTTCTCTCCTCCCAAAGTAGTCACTGAACACAGAATGTTTTTTATGAATCTGATCAAGAGACAGTTAAGAAGGTAACTATTTTTCAAAGGACAAGAATAAATGGTGTTTAGAAATCTATTTTTTCAAAAGCTATGTTACTGTTTTTCCTTCACCTGAATGGTAATCAAACACTGAGTATTCTTTATTTGTAATGAAATTTATTTTTATCCTATATACATATACATGATTGTTTAAAGTACTGTAAACCTGGTTTGTCTGGGTGACTCCGTCAGTTAAGCATCCACTCTTGGCCTCAGTCCAGGTCTTGATCTCATGGTCATGAGTTCAAGCCCCATGTAGAGCCTACTTAAAAAACAAAACAAAACAAAAAACAACCTGCACTTAAGTACTGTAAAGCTAATAAGGAAAAGCACCATTCCTGGAGAGGCCTTTCTGGTATCTTTCCATTTTCTATTGCATTCTAGACTGGCTTTTCTAGGATGGTACAGAGCCACCACCTGAGGATTTCCTTTTGCTTTTGTATGTGTTGAATCACCCATTTTCAATATTCTAAAGGCTAAACAGAGAAAGAGAGCTGAAGAGAGTACACATTTCTTTTAACTTTCTTTTATAGGAAGATATCTTTGAGTCTGAGTCCTCACTAGAAATTAAACCTTCTCTTTCCTGGAAAGATAACTGAGGGATTGTTACTTAGCTCAAATAATCCTCTCTCTTTATTTCAACCTTCAGTAGTAGCTGGTGCCTTCAATTCCCAAGCCCTTCTGGGGTTCTGTGGCATGAATCAATTCACTTTCCCAGGACCTACAGATTTCAATTTTCCATCTGTCCAACATTTGTTAACACTGGCTTCTCTTTTTCTTCCTTTTGTCTTTGTGAGTAATGATGTTGATTTACTATTACTTGAGGAGTGTTAAGGATTAGAGAGCAGTGATAAACATTTGTTCAATCTGCCATGTTAACTAGATGTTGACAATTGTCAAGCCTTGTGTTTTTGCCAGGGATCTGGGGGATCAACAAACAGTAGGTCTAATTTCAACAGAAAGTATTTCCATTCTGTATTATTGAAACATCTAAATTGCTTTTTAAATCTTTCAACCATAGTGATCCCACTGAGTTAACCTGGAGAGCTACCACATAGGAACAGCAGGGAAAGAGGCTGCTAGTGGGTACTATTTGGGGTTGCTAATGCCACCCCCTACCCCAAAACCAAAGCAGTTCCATTTTTACATGCTTCAGATATTATATTTTGTATAAGATTTGAATTGAACAAAGATTTTCAAAGATGCAAAACGTTTGAACCCAGATGCAGTCATTACAGTTGAATGTAGACTCATGAAATCTCTTGAGAATGAGTGGCTGAGTTTTGAGATGTGATCCTGTATCACCCTTTATGTGATAAAATGCTTGCTTTTTCCTTGTCACATACATATGGTTCTAGAGTAGACATTTTTTTTTTGTCAGTGCATAATCACATTCATTGCAAAAGCTCTTTGTACCTTAAAAAGATGTTGAATTGGACACAAAGTAGTCGTGGAGTTCCTCAGATTGCACAACTGTCCAAATGTGTGGCTTTCATTGTCTCCTTTTTGCTCTTTCTCCTATCTTCTTCCCTTATAACAACTTATCCAGAAATTCATTCTTTTTGCATTAGCTGTCTGGTATATTAGGATATGGCAATCAAATAATCCTTTTATTCCATATAGTAAACTGTCAATTAGCTCTTGTTCCCTTTAATCATCAGGTAAGTGTTTTTATATATTCACTGCTCACTTAAATACCAAAGAATTTGTTTTTCTGAGTTTCAGAAATCAGAATTTTTCTTATCAGAGAATAATTGATGATATGGAAAAATAATTGCTATAGGTTCTCTAGTTCATAGAGAACCAAACCAGATGTAGATTAAAATTTAATTTATTTCACAGAGTAGTAAATCCCCCATGCCCTTCTTATTTTTGTTGAATATTGCCAATGAGAAGAAAATAAACAGTTCCTGCTCATAAGCTAGTCTTTATCCCTTCCTGGTTGAATTCAGAGCCCCCCTGTCTCTGTGAAATTTGAAAGACAAGGAATTTATTTCTGACTTAATTATTGGCCTGCTCTCTTGAATCACATATTTATAACACATAATTCCTCATATACAGAAAACTTATTAGTGGACACATCCACTAATTTTTATAAAAAGTCCAGTATACAAAATGTTTGTAGGCCATTCAGTTTTTATAAAGGAAGACCTATAGGCTTTGGAATAGGACCAAATTTTGAATTATTAGAGATTCAAGGCATGAATTAAATTTTGTTCTGTTATTCTCTTTATATATGTATATATTCCAGGGGAGAAGTATATAGACCAATCGACCATGTTCACAATTGCTATAATATGGTCAAGTGATACTTGTTATTTTTCTACTCAAAGGCATATAAACTGTAAGATAAAATTGTATGATGTTGAAAAAGGATGCTTGCAAGAAAGCAGGGTGTTTGATATTTTATAACAAATTTTGCATATAGGTTCTTTTCTTTAAGTTTATTTATTTATTTTGAGAGAGAGAGAGAGAGAGAGAGAGAGAGAGAGAGAGAGAGAGAGGGCACAGCACATGAGAGTGAATGGGGTAGGGCAGAGAGAGAGAGAGAGAGAGAGAGAGAATCCCAAGCAGGTTCCGCACTCTCATTGTACAGCCTGTCACAGGGCTCAATTTCATAAACCATGAGATCATGACCTGAGCCAAAATTAAGAGCCTGATGCTTAGCCCACTGAGCCATCCAGGCACCCTGCCTTTAGGTTCTTAATCCCTAGACTACCTTACCCTTCTAAACAAATACTGATAGATAGTAGTTCTGGAATGTATTTTATTTTTTTCCCAAACACCATGATGAATTCCTCCATGAGTAAAGAACTCTGCCTTGCTGCCATGTGACGTTTTTACTGATACTAGACCCATTCCCTGTGCTGTGTCAGATTAAGTAGTGACTCAAGGTAAACACGCATTTTCCGTTTCCTTCCTTTTGCTTTTTAAATCTTTCATTTGGAGGGTATGGATTTATTTTTCAGATAGTATATATGTTAATAGACTAAATTTTTTACTGGAACCCAAATCACAAGCTCTGTTTTCTTAACCAGATGGCATAAATTAAAAAAACAAACAAACAAACAGGGGTGCCTGGGTGGCTCAGTTGGTTAAGTGTTGGACTCTTGATAGCAGCTCAGGTTATGATCTCACAGTTCGTGGGTTCAAGCCTGGTATCGGGGTCTGTGCTGACACAGAGGCTGCTTGGAATTCTCTCTCCTTCTCTCTTTGCTCTTACCCCACTCGTGCTCCCTTGTTATCTCTCCCTATCTCTCTCTCTCAAAATAAATCAATAAACTTTAAAAAGTTAAAAACAAACAAATGAGAATCTTTCAGTTATCAGGAAAGTATGCAAGTGCAATGAACCTACAATGTATGTTTGAACTAAACCACAAGTCACATTTATAGCCAATTCCAAAACACAATTCAAGTTCTGATTACCACCTTCCTGTACAGTTTTGGTAACATCATTTGTAGCTTCACCTGACCACACTAACTGTTTACAACCAATCCGTGACAGTTGAGGAAAGTCATACATTCTGGTTTTCATGGTTTATGTGTTTCGTGGTACTTTTGCAACTATTGTGGTCTCACTACTCATAAAAGGCACTCAATCATTCACATCCTAGACAACTATAGTTTAAGTATTCTAACGTCTGAGTGACTAAACATTTTGAAGGATAAATTGCCTTTTCTCATAAATTTTTAAGAGGACTGAGATTAAATAAATATTTTAAAAATAAAGGGAATAATGTCAAACAAATTAAAGATTGATTTTTAAATTATTTTTTATGAAAGAATTTTCTTTATGGAACTCTTTTTTATTACTCTACTTTTTTGACATGCTGTACATTACATTCCCAGTGCTTATTTATTTTACAACTGGAAGTTTGTACCTTTTGACCTCCCTCATCCATTTCACACCTCCCCACCTCCATCCCCACATTATTTAGAGTAAGACTTCATCATCTGTTCTAGTAATGTAGATGGTGCTAAAGGATTTGACAAAAAGTATTAAAAAATGGAATGACTTTTTAAACCAAATTATTATTTAAAAACATTTTTTTTAATCTTTATTTATTTTTGAGAAAGAGACAGAGTGTGAGTGGGGCAGGAGCAGAGTGAGAGGGAGACACAGAATGCGAAGCAGACTCCGGGCTCTGAGCTGTCAGCACAGAGCCTGATGCGGGACTTGAACGCACAAACCGTGAGATCATGACCTGAGCTGAAGTCGGACGCTTACCAACTGAGCCACCCAGGCGCCCCTAAACCAAGTTATTAGATGAGCAGGTTCAGGACACAGACTCTAGTCATTTAACAATTATTAAGTGCTCACATAATTCATAGGATTTTCCAAGTTACTTGGGTTGTTCAAAATAAGCAGAACCTCTGTCTTCGAGACAGAAGGAGTTGGTACTAGACAACAGAAAGCAATATGAATGTAAACAGATAATTATAATTGCAAAGCTATGTAGAAAAGAAATAAATTCATATTAAACTTGGATAAAGAAAAAAACGGGCAACTTTATAAGAAGATACAAGTTGATTCTGCCTAAAACTCAGATTATTGGCTCATATCTTTCGTCAGTTCAAAAAGGAGGAGAAAGAAAATGAGTCTTTAACCACCATCTTTGTCATAAGCAGCTTTTGCTTCCAATGTCCTTTGTATCCTTTTCTGATAGTAAAAATGTGCCAATAGACTTAGGAAGAAAATGTCTTGTAAAGTGAGAAGATTAAAGGCTCTTAACATCAAAAGAATTACGGTTCTGAATATCACAGAAACACTGACTTTTAAAAAAAGGGGATGGATATGCCATGTGACTAGCATCTTTAGAGCATGACCTAATAATAATAATAATAATAATAATAATAATAATAATAATTGATGATGATTATGTAGTATCCATCATCTTCCCTTCTAACATGCTCCCTTTATGATATTTCTTAGCTTTAATAATCGATATGATCATTCTCCAAGTTGCCTAAGTCCGAAATTTGGGCATAATTCTTGACTATTACCACTCTTTTAAACTTGATGTCCAATCAATCTCTGGATTTTATACTTTTACAAGAATTTGTGGAATCCTTCACTTTTTTCCATTCCACTGCATTATGTCCATTGATCCTTCCATTAATTTCACCACTACTTTCTGTAGTCCTCTATGTTGAAGCCAATGTAATTTTCCTGAAGCATAAATTAGAATGGATCTGTCCCAGTTTAAAATGCTTCAACGGCTTCCCATTATTCTAAGGATAAAGTTTAAAATACCTAGGATGCTTTACAAAGCCCAGTGTAATCTGGACTCTATTTGCCTCTCCAACTTCACCCTTTGCACTTCTATGTGCTCAAGCCACCCTCAACACTACTGATTCTGGGAACGCACCATGGCATCATTTGTGTCTGGGTTTTCAAACAAACTGCTCGTTGCATAGAATGTTCCTCCTGCCTATATTCCCCCAACCTACTAATCCCTGCCCTTTCCAATGTGCTCACAATGATCCACCTAGTCCTCAGTTTCCTTAGAATTTACATGATAAAATCTTTCTTGATTTCTATCCTTAAGTCTCTAGCCTTTTACCAACTTCTCCTTATTTCCCCATCCTCTAGGCCCTGACACTCTGGCACCCACTTTTCTACTCTTTGTTTCTATGGGTTCTTTTTTTCTTTTTTAAAGTTTATTCATTTTTGAGAGAAAGAGACAGAGTATGAGTGGGAGACGGGCCGAGAGAGAGGGAGGCACAGAATTGGAAGCAGGCTCCAGGCTCTGGGCCATCAGCACAGAGCCCAATGTGGCGTGTGAACCCACAAGCAGTGAGATCATGACCTGAGCTGAAGTCAGACGCTCAACTGACTGAACCACCCAGTGCCCCCTTTTTTTCTTTTTAGTGTGTGTGTGTGTGTGTGTGTGTGTGTGTGTGTGTGTGTGTGTGTGTTTGCATGTGTGTTTAAAGATTCCACATTTGAGTGAAACCACACAGTATTTGTCTTTCTTTCTCTGGCTTTTTTCACTTAGCATAATGCCCTCTAAGTCCATCCATGCTGTCAAAATGGTAGACTTTTTTTTTAAGGCTGAATAATACTTCATTCTATACATATACCATATTTACATTATCCACTCACCTGTTGACAAACACTGGAATCATTTCCATACCTTGACTATTGTGAATAATGTTGCATTGAACATGGCAGGTCATATCTCTTTGAGTTAATCTTTGACTTTTCTTTGGATATACATCCAGAAGTGGGATTGGTGGATCATACAATAGTTCTGTTTTTAATTTCTTGAAGAACCTCCATACTGTTTTCCACTGTGGCTGTACCAGTTTAAATTCCCACAAACAATGTACAAGGTTCCTTTTTCTCCACTTCCTTAGAGCATTTGTTATCTCTTATCATTTTTATAATAGCCATCCTAATAGGTTTGAAATGATTTTGATATGCATTTCCCTCATGGTTAGTGATGTTGGACACCTTTTCATGTACCTGTTGACCATTTTTAATTGAGTTACTTGTGGGCTTTTTTGCTTTTGAGTTGTGTAAGTTCATTGTATATTCTGGATATTGATCCCTTATTGGATATGATGTTTCCAAATATTTTCTCCCACTATTTAAGTTGCCTTATTTTCTTAAGGGTTTCCTTTCACAAGCAGAAGCTTTTTAGTTTGATATAGTCCTACTTGTTTGTTTTTGCTTTTGTTGCCTTTGTTTTTGGTGTTATATCCAAAAAACAATTGCCAAGACCAATGTTGAGAAGCTTACCCCTATACATGGAACTTGTGTATGGAAAACTCATTGGCTATCAGAACCAGGTGATCTGGGGACCTGTCTCTTGGATAGTAGCTTCCAAATTTGGGGTGAAAGTGTGTATATAAGTGTTTTTCAAGGAGGTAGTGAGCAGGCTACAGGTAGACGAAAGGGAAGGTGTCCACTAACTTCCTTGGTTTCACGGGAGGATCACAGCAAGTCCCTAGATGTGTGCTAATCAGCAGCAGGTAGCAGCTTTCAAATTATGTGGGTGGCCCCTTTCAGGGAAAGCCTGGGATGTGGATGATTATGCCTGTTCCCTCTATATTGGGCCCCAAGAGAGGAGTTTACATGCCTATTAACCACTGCTCCTTTGTTTGCTTTGGTTTTGTGGGTCTTGTGGATGAAAGCCTTGTTGGTTTTCAGAGCTACGTGTTTTGGGAACTCATCCCTCTGATGGAAGTCTTAAAAGTTGGGGCATTAAATATGAAGTCCGAACCCTTTTCTCCTGAGAGAGAAGCAGGCCATTGGGAATTCTCTTCCAATTGTATGGCACTGTATCGTGGTTGGGGTTTATGGCAAGAGTGTGCCAGTCTTCCCCATTTCATTGTGGGTGTTTTCTCATTCACCTGATGTGTAGGAGTTGCTCAGCTAGTTTCTGAATTTCTCTCACAGATAATTGCTCTGTGTGAGGCTGTACATTTGGTATGTCTGTGGAGAGGAAGGGAGTTCAGGAGCCTCTAAGGCACCATATTCACCAACTTTCTATCTATTCCTTCGCTTCTTTCCATTTCCTCTCTTTACCCTGGTTTAAACCACCATTGTTTCTTTCATTTTTTTAAAGGTCAACTTATTAAGATTAATTTATATGCAATAAAATTCTCATGTTCAGTTTTACAGTTTGATAAGTTTTGGCAAATGTAAACAGTTGTGTGACTACCACCACAATGAAAATACATAACATTTCCATCATCCCATAAAGTTCTCTCATGGCCCTTTATAGTCAATCGCCTCACCCCTCCCAACCAGTTCAATATTAGATCTCTTCTCTATCCCAAGATTGTCATTCAACTGAAATCTTAAAGTATGTAGCCTGTGTGTCTAGCTTGTCACTGAACATAATGATTGTGAGATTCATCTGAGTTGTGCACGTAGAGGTAGTTTGTTCTTCCTGGTGCTGAGTACCAATTGCACCATAATTTGTTTATCTCTTTACCAATTAATATACATCAGTGTTATTTCCAGTTTGGGGCTATTATGAAAAAAAAGTGTTATGAATATTCTCATACAGGTCTTTGTATTTATTTTGTATTTATTATACAGGTCGTTCTTTTATTTTTAGTAAACATCTAGAGATGGAATTGCTGGGTTATATGGTAGGTATATACTGAACGCTACAAGAAATTTCTAAACTGTTTTCTAAAGTTGCTCTACCATTTTGCATTTCCACCACAATGTGTGAGTGTTTGATTACTCTGCATCCTTTCCAACACTTGGTATTTCCTGTTTATTAATTCTAGTTAATAAAGTAGATGTGAGGTCGTTTTTCACTGTGATTTTAACTAGTGACTTAATGATGTTGAGAAATCTTAACATGTGTTTGTTTTACCACCTGTATTTCTTCTTTTGTGAAATGTCAAAATCTTTTGTCAAATATTTTAAAAATTGTGGCATTTCTCTTCATTAAATTATAGGAATTCTATATATATTTTGAATAATTCTTTTAAAAGGTAGATGTTTTGCTAACAGATTTTGGGTTGTCTCTTCCTGACACGGTCTTTTGAAAAGTAGTTCTTAATTTTCATGAAGTCCAATTTGTCATTCTATCTGACAAATCTTTGATCAACCAAAGGTCACAAAGATTTTATCCTATGTTTTTTCCCAGAAGTTTCATAATTTTAGTTGTTCTACAGATGGTATGAGCTAATCCTAGAGCTTAATTTTCTTTGCATAAGAGGTTCATGGGGGGGGGTAGGTCATAGCTCTGCCCACTACATCAGAATCTTCTGTTTTGTAGGAGCTGGTAAGGTCTGAATATCTACACCTATTTATATTATCCCAGGCTCGTGATTAATTGCCTCTGTGATAGGCACAGGCCAGAACTGCCATGTTGACTTTATCCTTGGAATTATACATGACTTAATTTGAATATCACAGACTAGTCATCATTCCCTGGATGCAATATAACTGTGTATGGGCATGCCAAATCATTGTTATATGGCCAACAGACACTGAAACAAGAAGGTGCTGGTGGCATGATAACAAATTAGATCCAGATGATGTGGCCTCAGTCCCTTTTCTTGATAACATGGTAAGTGATATTGAAAGTGTTTTCACAACCTTCCCTATGGAAGATTGTATCTGTAGTCCTGGAATTATAATATGTGAAGAAGTTACTCTTTTCATTCTGTAGCACCCACCTTTAGTAGAACTATATCTTATATCTTTAACTGGTTTCACACATTTTTACTGTTTTATTTTTTAAGTTGCCAATGCAGATTTCACAGTGGCACATAAAGAAGTTAGTCAATTTTTTTGAGTTTTCAGAAAACTGGAAGTGAATTTCCCTTCTGGCTAGAAGTCTGTGTGGGTTCCTGGTTCCTCCTCCCACAAACATCCTCTCTATGTATTCTGCTTTGCTCCACATGGATTCTACAGATTTGATTTAAATTGCTCCGACTTGCACAGACGTATCTACCCTAGAGAAGTTTGACTCTTTTAACATTCTACTCATCACTAGTGTTCCTGTTTCATTTGGGCTTTTAATTTGGATGAATTCCAAATTACTATTTATTCTGATAGAAACACTACTAATTACACAAAGCATCTTAATAAAGAATGGAAACACAATTCAGAGCATTCTCCTTGTGGTATTCTGATATCTAGTAGTTTTAAAATAGCACTAAAGCACTTTTTTTTTTCCCACAGCTCTTATCCCATGCTGTTAAAACTCTTGCTACTTGATGTTTTTCTAATGTTCAGCAAACTTAGATTCAAGGGTTTATGGAGGATTCTTGATCCTTCAGATAAATCTTCAATTTGACCAGTTAGTAAGGTTTTAGCAAGCATATTGACTTGCTGCTGAAGTTTAAAAATAAGTCAGTAGAGTTGTGCTAAAAATATAGTATAAAAATAAAGTAATACACTTGATTTTCTCGATCCTGACATTCCTGACCATTTCTTACTAGATCCTAATCTTTTGCTCTTTGTTTATATTACTATAATAGATTGAGTTAAATGCTGATTTTTCTTCTCTTCCTTTGCTATGTGATTTTGCAGTTTTCCTATCAAGAGGTGAAGTATTTTCCTTGCCTCTTGATTCTGAGTTTAGGCACATGACTGGCTTTGGCCAAATGGGATATCAGTAGATGTGATGCAAACAGAGACTTGAAGAAGTACTTTAAAGATTGGGCTTATTCTCTTGTACTTCAGCCTTTGCCATAAAATACCAGGCCCAGATTAGCCTGTTGGCCCCACAATAAGAGCAGGAGACATAGGAAGCAGGGCCACGTTGATCTAGCCAAGACCAGCCTGGATTAGCCTGCCCCCAAATTACATTCAAACACATGAGTGAACCCATGTAGATAAGCTAAACTTCACAGACACATAACAGATGTTTATTGTTGTATAATCATTGTATCTCATTGTTTGTTTCACAGGTGTGTGGGGTTTTTGTTTGTTTGGGTTTTTTTTTTTTGTATTTTTGTTTTTTGGGCTTTTGCTTGTTTTGGTAAAAGAATGAATTTCTTAAAAAATATTTTAAACTAATATTTTATTCAAGTATTATTAAGATACAGTGTTATGTTAGTTTCAGGTATATCATATAATGAGTCAGTAATTCAATCCATTTCTCTGTACTCATCAAATTAAGTATACTCTTAGAACCCATTTTTTTTCAAAGTACCTTTTACTTTATTTTATTTTTTTAACTTTTTAAAAGTTTTTATTTTATTTTATTATTTTTTTAATATGAAATTTATTGTCAAATCGGTTTCCATACCCAGTGCTCATCCCAACCCAGTGCCCATACCCACACCCAGTGCTCATCCCAACAGGTGCCCTCCTCAATACCCATCACCAACCCCCCATCAACCCTCAGTTTGTTCTCAGTTTTTAAGAGTCTCTTATGGTTTGGCTCCCTCCCTCACTAACCTCTTTTTTTTTTCCTTCCCCTCCCCCCATGGTCTTCTGTTCAGTTTCTCAGGATCCACATAAGAGTGAAAACATATGGTATCTGTCTTTCTCTGTATGACTTATTTCACTTAGCATAACACTCTTCAGTTCCATCCACGTTGCTACAAAAGGCCATATTTCATTCTTTCTCATTGTCACGTAGTATTCCATTGTGTGTATAAACCACAATTTCTTTATCCATTCATCAGTTGATGGACTTTAGGCTCTTTCCATAATTTGGCTATTGTTGAAAGTGCTGCTATAAACATTGGGGTACAAGTGCCCCTATGTATCAGCACTCCTGTATCCCTTGGGTAAATTCCTAGAAGTTCTATTGCTGGGTCATAGGGTAGATCTATTTTTAAGTTTTTGAGGAACCCCCACGCTATTTTCCAGAGCGGCTTGCATCAGCAGTGCAGGAGGGTTCCCGTTTCTCCGCATCCTCTCCAGCATCTATAGTTCCCTGATTTGTGTTAGAACCCATTTTTAAAGGACTAAAATTTTACCCTCACCCACACACATTTTATGTATATGATGACTTACTTTACATCCTTTTATTTTATGAATCTCTGGATGGATTTTTATAGACATAATTGATTTTACTGCTTTTTGCTTTAACCTCTGTACCATTTTTATAAGTGATTAATCTTCTATTTTTATTATGTTTGTATTTGCCTGTGAAATTTTTTCCTCTCTAATTTTCTTACCTCTGGCAATGGCCTTTTTTTTCTCTTCAAAGAATTCCCTTTAACATTTCTTATAAGACGGGTTTAGTGGTGGTGAACTCGTTTAATTTTCACTTGGGAAACTTTTTACCTTTCCTTCTATTCTGAATGATACCCTTGCTGGATAGAGTGTTCTTGGTTGCAGGATTTTTTTCCTTTGAGCACTTTGAATATATTATGCCACTCCCTTCTGGCCTGCAAAGTTTCTGATGAAAACATTGATTAGCTAGTAGCCTTATGGGGTCTCCCATAAATGTAATTGTTTTCTTTTCTCTCACTGCTTTTAAAATTCTTTCTTTATCACTATGTTTTACCATTTTAATTATTGTATGTCTTGATGTGGACCTCTTCAGATTGATTTGCTGGTGGCTGTCTGTACCTTCTGGATCTGGATGTCTCCTTTCCCAGATTTAGGGAAGTTTTCGGCTATTATTTCTTTTTTATTTTTTTTCCAGCTATTATTTCTTCAAATAAATTTTTTGCCCCCTTTTCTCTCTTTTCTCCTGGGATGCCTATGATGCAAATGCTATTACATGTGATGATGTCACTAAGTTCCCTTAACCCATTGTCATTTTTTATTATTCTTTTTTCTCCTTGCTGCTCAGCTCGGTTGTTGATGGAATCACCAACCAGATTAAGCACCTTTTGAGTATAGGAACTTTGTTTTATTAATTTTGTCTAACAGTCAGGCTTATTTAATGTATATTGAATGGATGGCTTTATTAGTAAAAATCAATTAAATATTTTTTCTCAGTTTTGTTGCTGTTATATTCTGAGAGATCATGCTAAATAGCCACAATCGAATGCCTCAAAATCTAATAGTAGAAGCCGACTTAGTGAATTAGCATGTAATTAACCATCCCATTTTTCTCTAGAATTCTTTTCCAAGATCTTTAGCAGCAGTTTCATAACTCTCATCCTTGACATTGTTAGTGTATAATAATTCTTAACAGAGGTGCCTGGGTGGCTCAGTTGGTTAAACATAATTCTTGATTTTGGCTCAGGTCATGATCTCACAGTTCATGAGGTCGAGCCCCACATCAGGCTCTGCACTGTGTGGAGCCTGCTTGAGATTCTCTCTCTCCTTTTCTATCTGCCCCTCCCCTGCTCTTGCACGCTCCCTCTCTCTCTCAAAACAAATAAATAAACATTAAAAAATGATTCTTAACAATAGAGTGAGCCATTTTAAATTTCATATCCTCCTGTTTCTTTCCGAAAATAAATATCCTTTTTCTTTTCCCTACTAAACCCTATTCTTAAAACTGGATCCAGGGTGCCTGGGTGGTTCAGTCGGTTAGATGTCCAATTTCAGCTCAGTTGGGTCTCACAGGTCATGATTTCAAGCCCCCATCAGGCCCTCTGCTGTCAGCACAGAGCCTGCTTTGGATCCTCTGCCCCCTCTTTCTCTTCTCCCTCACTAGTTCTCTCTCTCTCTCAAAATAAAGAAGTAAACTTAAAAAAAATGGATCTAAATGGCAGCTAACTGAGGAAGTACAGGTAATACTGCCTGTCTTGAAGAGATTTGCATATTGACCTTCACTCATGTTTTTTACTCACGGAATGATGCTAAGTGGCCACTCTGCCCAGCACCTTGAGAAGTGTTGGGGATGAAGTGATGACCAAGACACACATGGTTTCTTCTTCATGGAGCTCATGATTTGGAGGCGGGACCAGTGCAAAGAGAAAGACACTGAACAGAAGTAGTACCTGCTGGTCAAGGAAAGGTAAAGAGTATGATGGAGTGTATGGCAAGAGTTCATAACCTAGTCCACAGAGGCAGGGGATTCCCCTGGGGAAATGATATTTGCACCTGAAGAAAAAGTTGATCTAAAAAGTATGGGAAAATCATTCCTAAAAAAGGGAACTGTTTAGACAAGGGTCCTGAGGATAGATAAATCTTAGTTTGTTCCAGAACTGAAGGTAGTCCAGGATGGCTGGAATCAAAAGATAGAAGACATGGTCCTTGATGATGAAATTTTGAATAATGTTGAAACTTTTCTGTGTGTAGGTAGCATCTAAAAATAGTGTTTGGATTACCTGGGATGTGTTAGAAGGCAGATTCCTGAGCTTCTCTCCATTACTACAGGGTCAGAATCATCAGTCAGAGCCTCTGATCAGCATTTTCAAGGTTCATTCTGTAATACTTATGCCCTTGAAATTCTGAGACCCACTTGCTTAAATGAACATAGCTCCTAGGGTAGAAAATGGACAGGTATCAGTGGTAGGCAAGGCATGTATTTGCGTGGAATGCAGAGTATTCCTGGAGCTTTTAAAAGAATACCATATAGGTCTACTATGTAGGCATAGGTCTACTGCTATTTGGCCAGCAGAGTCACTGATTCTCTTTATCAGTGGGAGCATTGGGTCATGCCAAACAATAGTCCTGAAATGTTCTGTTTTAAAAAATTACATTCAATGTAGAACTATCAAATGATTTTTTTATCAAATGTTTTTAAATAAATTTAATTCTAATTTATTCACCATAATAATTATTGAGAAACACCTGGAAGATAGCAATTACAATGGATGCTCTTTTTAAATTTTTTTTAATGTTTTATTTTATTTTTGAGACAGAGAGAGACAGAGCATGAACGGGGGAGGGTCAGAGAGAGGGAGACACAGAATCTGAAGCAGGCTCCAGGACCTGAGCTGTCAGCACAGAGCCCGACGCGGGGCTCGAACTCACAAACCATGAGATCATGACCTGAGCCGAAGTCGATCGCTTAACCGACTGAGCCACCCAGGCGCCCCTGGATGCTCTTTTTAAAAACTTTAAAAAAAATGTTTATTTTTGAGAGAGTGAGAGAGTGCCAAGTGCAGGAGAGGCAGAGAGAGAGAGGAACAGAGGATCAGAAGTGGGCTCTGTGCTGGCAGCAGAGAGCCTGAGGTAAGGCTCAAACTCATGAACTGTGAGATAAGTATGACCTGAGCAGAAGTTGGATACTTAACCAACCGAGCCACCCAGGCACCCCTGGGTGTTCTCTCTCTGTTTTTTAATGCTTATTTACTTATTTTGACAGAGGGAGAAAGTTGGGGAGGGGCAGAGAGAGAGGGAGAGGGAGAATCCCAAGCAGGAACCTGACATGGGCTTGATCCCATAAACTTGGAGATCACGACTTGAGCTGAAATCAAGAGCCAGTTGTTTAACTGACTTAGCCACCCAGCTGCCCCACAATGGATGTTCTCTTAATACACCTCCTACTTGACCAACTTGCTGGACTTGCTAACTCTCCATTCCTTCTGCCCCATGACACCCACATGCTTGTGGAAATTTACTCTTTTAAAAAGATACTTCTTATTGAAGTATAGTATAACATAACATACAATGTTCTATCAGTTTCAGGTGTATAACATATTGACTCAACAATTCTATACATTACTCAGTGCTCACCACAAGTATAGTCACCATCTATCATCATACAACATTATATTATTGACTATATTCCCTATGCTGTACTTTTGGTTGTTGTGGCTTATTTATTTTAGAACTGGAAGTTTGTACTGCTTAATCCCCTTCACCTATTTCACCCACCCCTCACCCACCTTCCCTTTGACAACCATCAGTTTGTTCTCTGTATTTTTGAGTCTATTTCTTTTTGTTTTGTTTTTCAGATTGAACATATAAGTGAAATCATGTGGTATTTATCTTTGTCTGTCTGAATTCTGTAAGTTAGCAAAATATCCTTTAGGTTCATGCCTGTTGTCACAAATGACAGCACTTCACTCTGGCTGAATAATATTCCAGTGTGTGTGTGTGTGTGTGTGTGTGTGTGTGTGTGTGTGTACCACACCTTTTTTATCCATTTATCTACTGATGGACATTTGGGTTGCTTCCATATCTTGGCTACTGTAGAGAATGCTGCAATAAATATAGGGGTGCATATATATTTTTTGAATTAGTATTTTGTTTTCTTTAGGTAAACACCCAGTGGTGGAATTATTGGATTATATGATCTTTTAAAATAGGCTCTTCCTAAGGATAAGCACATAACTCTTTATTCTTAACATGAATTACTTGTGTTTATTCTTGAACTTCTTTATGCTACTTGTTTCTCATTTTGTAACTATAAAATTTAATTAAATATTAAATAAATAAAATGTAATTGTAAAAGGTTTTTATGTCTGTGAACACTAAATTTAATGTTTTGGAAAATTTTGAAAATTTCTTTAACATTGCTATCAAATTAAGTGCAGGTGAGAAAACAGAAAAGATTTGGAAAAAAATCAGAAAACCTTAGATTCCACATTAAATTGCTCATCTATATCTTTAAGTTCTTATTTCACAAATATACAAAACAAAACATATGCAAAACAAATAAAACAAAACAAGTAGTACTCATTGAAGATGTATTTGGATTTGTCTGTGCAAATGATCATCTCAGGGCACCAGCCAGTAGCCCCATACCAAAGAAATAATCTTGGTCCTACACTTGAACTTGAGTGGGTGTGTTTGAAATGAGTAGGTGTATTCCTTTAGTTAAATTAGTATGTTAAGATTTCTGTGTATTGTTTTTTATGATTCCCAGCTTAAACCTACTTTTTTTGAATAAACAAGTAACTGTGAGTTTCAATCTCATCAGTTAAGAAGTTTTTTTTCATATATATATAGATACATATAGATATAGATATAGATGATATAGATATAGATATGAAAATTACATTCATATGTAATTTCATTTCATATGTAATTTCATTAATATATATATCTGGGGATTTGTGCTCTAATAACTTGGCAAGTTGTTTACTGTCCACATGTGGGTGGGTCCATGACCAACTCCAGCCCTCTCAGAAGAGAACTGACATAATAGACAGTAGTTGAAATCTTTATTGTCTGAAAAGCACTCTACATATGCTATATATTATTGTAATTTTTGATGACAATAGGAAGAATGTTATAAAACAGGAGGATTTTTATTTTAATGGAAGATGCATTATTTGCTCCTTTGGTTTATTTTTTCTACAATGCAAAGCCAGGAGCACATTTACTTCTATGTGTGTGGAGATTCCCTGGATGGCAGGTGCTTTTGAGAAAGGTTTCTTGCTCCTTTTTTTTTTTTCTCATTTACTAATTGTAATGGCAGGTTTAGAAAGATCAGGAAACTTTCCAAATCGGCTCCTTCTGCGCTCCTCATCCCAGAGACCTTTATTCAGGCAAGAAGAGAGTTTCCTTTCTAAGTCAAGGCCTGTCTCCCCAAGTGCACTAGAACCCAGGAAAAGAATATCAGCTAGAGATGCTTGGAATTCAGGAATGCTGGCAAGAATGATATATCCAGACATAGCTTTTTAGTAAATGCAACTAAAGAACTTTGATGACTATATTGTGTAAAGACAAAAGTAGCCTCCACTTTTAAGGGGTGAGAGAGAGGGGCTTATAAAATCTGGGTTTTGTTTTCTAGAATTAAGTTCCTTCCAGTGGAGTACATTTACAAACTCTTCTTTTTCTCATTTATTTGGAAAGAATTTACATAATAAAAATTACCTCAAAAATCCTTAGAAATAGAGTATTTGAAGAAATTGTCAAGGACTGCTCGTGTTATGTATTTTTGTGACTTGTCTGGTACTTATCTTTATGTGGCTCTGTGATCATTTTATATGATCCATTCCTAGTTCTCTCATTATGAGAGTCTCTTTTCTTAATTGCTACTATTTGTATTTATAGGCAATTCTAGATGACAGATGGACATGTGCTCAGATGATGTGTGTGCACATCTGACTTTTGTAAATATCCCACAATAAACAATAAAGGAATATCCATAGAATATCTGAATGCTATATTTAAGGTTCCTGTGCACATTTTGTTTAGCCTTACAAATTGACTGTCTAACAGAATTAGGTAGAGAAAAGATATATCAGACCCATCATGCTTTGTGAATAATTGGCTAGCCACACAGATGCATAGGATTTTAATTGAGATTCTCTTCATGAGGAATATGTGTTATTAAAAGGTGGGGGGAGCAGTCCAGGGATTCCTTGTCATCTTTACAATAACAAAACTTTATGCGTAATTTATCACGTGCCCAAAGTTTTCTAAATGCCTTGCCATTGTAGTGATATCATCTATACCGCTGTTGGCCCAAGAAAGGAGAGTCCTATAGTTTGTCCTGATAGTAAGTGCTACGCTTCAAGCACGATTGGCTCTTGTTTCTTCTGTTCTGGGGATGGATTCTGCCACAGTGCAGAACGCTAGCCATTCTCCTCAGAGCACTCTGCACTTTCACCTTGAAGCATTTGTCACAATTGTAATGATGTGATAGCTCATAGTGATTCATTTCATGTTTGTCACCCCCACTGGATTACGAACTGAAAGCAGTCAAGGTTCATGGCAGAAGTATAACTCATACTACATCCCCAACACAAAGTTGGTAACCAACGCGTGTTTTTTTTTAATTAAATAATGGGTAGACAGAAAGGAGTAGAGAAACCTCTGCTTTCCTCCATTCATCCTTCTCTTGGCTTTTCTAGGGCTGTTGTGCATAGTGGGGGTCCCTTGAGGAAGCAGAGGGGACCCAGGTATTAAGCTCCTCTCCCCTCTCCAAACCTCTACTCAGCCCATACTCAATCCCTCCCCCTTTGGCTCTGGGTGTCAGATATCCTACCATCAGGGACATAAGCAGAATGGGACATAATTTATCCTGAGACTAGCAAAGGTTTTAGTGCACTACCAAAAAAATTGCTGCTTTCACACATGGCCAAGGCCATCCTCATACCACTGTTCACGTAGCATACATTCAGGCCCTTTCACAGAGAAAATATATTGTGGAAAACTATATTATTTCAAGTACATTCTCAGCTTTCTGAAGTTGACCTCAGAGAAAAAAATCAGGCACTTCACACAATTCTCTTTAGTGTCACTATCTGAGAAAGACCATGAAATACTTGGAATGCAGTTATATATTTTAGTGTTGTTTATTCTGATAATGTGATAACTCACCACATACAGTATAGTTATAAAATAAATCACTAGAAGTCTATATGTAACATACTAAGTCAGTGGGTCAGGGAAGAAAGCTCACGCAGGGACCTCAGCAAACAAGAGAAAATAGATAAAAATAAGCCTTGATCTCTATTTAAGAAAATACAGGTAAAACTGAGATTGTAATTATAAAAATAATATTAAACATTGTGAAGACTAATCAAATCTGATGATGAAATGTGGGATTGAAAATATCTGAAGATTCGGGGCACCTGGGTGGCTCAGTCAGTTAAGCATCCAACTTCAGCTCAGGTTATGATCTCACAGCTCTTGAATTAGAGCCCCACGTCAGGCTCTGTGCTGACAGCTCAGAGCCTGGAGCCTGCTTCAGATTCTGCGTCTCCCTCTCTCTCTCTGCCCCTCCCCCAGCTTGTGGGTTCTCTCTCTCTCTCTCTCTCTCTCTCTCTCAAAAATAGATGAATAAACATTTAAAAAATTACCAAAAAAATCTGAAGATCTGAAAACAAAAGCAAGAAAACATGTGAATTGGATGCAAATGTTAAATAGTGAGGAGAACTTCACATTATATTATGATTCAGACAATATAACAAAATAATTTATAAGAGATGGGAGAGAAACAAGAAAGTACATGTGGCCAATTACAAAATCAACCAGTCAACAAATATCTGTGTCTTTACCTGGACAACTACCTTTACTATTGCAATAAGCTTTGAAATGACCCTCCCACTTTCTAATCTCTCCCACTTGTGTATCAGGCTCCTTTCCTGAGTCTGCCATTATGTCACTTTCTCCTTCTTGCATTCATATCTTGTAAGGCCAGCTTACAAGATAGGCCACCGAAGGCCAGCTGTTTTCCATGAGGCCTCTGATAACCAGCTATAAGTGAACGTCTCTCTCCTCTAAAATGTCATAAAACTTTATCAGCACCTCTCTTATTTATCGCTCTCAGAACTTTCTACTTTGTGTTTTAGTGACTAATGCACGTTTTTACAACTTCTTTACTAGTCCATAAATTTTTGAGGGTGAAATTTTACTTTATTGTACTCTGCTGAGCATATTATAATACCCAGCTCACAGCAGGTGCTCAGCTGATCAATGTAGCCAGTACATGATTTTCAGGAAGGGTTTTGTACATGAGATTCCAGAGAGCATTCATCTTTCCTTTTGCTCCCCTTGTCTGCTTTTCTAAACTTGGCTGGGGGGTCCACTCAAGAAACCTCCTCATGAAGCTTTCCAGGACCCCCAAGTTCAAAGTGGTCTCCTCACTGACATAATCCCACATATTCAGCATGTAAAATAAATGTTTGAGTTACTGCACTAGACAATCTGACATTCATCATGTGTTATTCATGGTAGGTCACCGTGTTTATGTGTATCAACCAGGATTACATTTTATACATTTTAGTGCCTATTATCCTTTTGTATTTATTCTATATTTAGTAGTTATTATAAGCCAAGAACAGTGTTCCACACCTACTGCTTCTGTTTTTTTTTTTACTGAAGTGTCCTGAGCATCTAGAACACTACTGGCACACAGTAGGTACTCAAAAAATATTTGTCGAATGTGGTTGAATAAATGAGACGTAAAGGTTGATTTCCAATAACTCTGAGTAGAAGGTTGACTCTTTCAACAGCTGCTTCCAGGAGCTGATTTCTTGGCTATGAGAAGTAGAAAGCAGTGTGCACTTCCAGCCCACCTATGCAGCAACAGGCAGGTTACCTGGGCTATTTATATAGACATGTTCTTCATGATCCTCATTTCACTATATCTTTGGCATACTTCCTTTATAAGCCACATGCCAGATCAGAGTGGCCTCTATTTGGAAATGTTTGATCATGAATTATGTAGATCAATTATGCTATTTCCCCCTCCATCAAGTGATTTATCTGTCTCTGCTGAGTAGGTATACCCAATGCATCCTTGGTCAGAATTTTCCTTATTCGTGTGATAATTTCCAAAATGCATTGTAGTCACTTTGAATTAAGAAAGATAACTTTGTCTCCTTTCACTCATCATCAATAAGCATATGATAATTCACCTAAACATGGAGATATTGATTAAGGTAGAGCTTTTTGAGTTCATGTAGCCAAACGCAGTGGAATTTAGTCACATGAAGGTTTAGCTTAGAACCCTGGTCTGTGTTTCTCTTTTTGCTATTGGAGCCCTTCCCATGCAAGGTCCTTACTACCTTCCCTCTATTACTTGCTGAATTTATAACAAGGACCAAGTCAGAAATGCTTCCTGTCATAATGGAAATTAATCTTTTAGAGGAGGTTACACTTTTGGAGAAAACTAATGTTTACTATCTTAATTACAATCATTATAAATGCAGCAAAGAAGTACAGAGAACTATGAGAGCTTATAGAAATCTATCCTGGTCATATGGAAAAGTGGCAATGATGTTAAGGTTGAGTCATGAAGACCTAGTAGGGAATAAGTGAAAAGTGGGAGGAGAAGAGAGGGAGAGAAATATTTCAGGAAGAAGGAAGCAAGGCATCAGTTTCCTTGAGTCCTCACTTCTCCTCGTATCCTTCAGTTAATGAGAATGAAAATTCTGTTTATCAAATTGTTATGTTGGCTTAAAGAGGTATTTGACTATTATAGATTATATATAAAGTATGTAACTATTAAATTATATATATAAATATATAAGATAGATTATATATATAAAGATTATGTATATAGTTATATATGTTACGGTGTTTCTTATTTAATTATATATATATATATATATATATATATATATATATATATATATACACACACACACACAGAGAGAGAGAGAGAGAGAGAGAGAGAGAGAGAGAGAGAGAGAAAGCCTGCATTTTCTTCTGTGAATTAAAAATAAAGCATAACATGTTGAATTCTAGCCATATGACAAATAGGAAAACTCTTTTTCTTTACCATAATATACACTAATGTGGGTAGGTGTGGGCATCAGATTAAGTCCTTTTTTTATCCTTAAGATTATTTCAAAGTCAAGTTAAAGGGAAAACTACTCATTTGCTCTGTTAATTTTTCAATATTTATTAGCTTCTATTTATTATATTCTTCAAGGGAATATACATTATTAGTCATTTTCACATTGGTGACTTTTGTTTTGTTTTGTTTTTGAGACAGAGAGAGAAAGAAAGAGTGTGCATGCACACAAGCAGGGGAGGGGCAGAGGTAGAGGGAGAGAGACTCTTGAGCAGGCTTCATCCCCAGTGCGGAACCCAACTGTGAGATCATGACCTGAGTGGAAATTAAGAATCAGACACTGAACCGAGTGAGTCACCCAGGTGTTCCTCACATTGGGGATTTTTAATCAACTTTTAAATGAATGTTTTTTGAAAAGTTTTTCACAATTTCTGGTTCCTAGATCAACTGAAGTTTCAGTAAATAAATCATAGTACCCTAAATATAATCCTTGAAAGTCAGATTAAAGGACATAAAAATTTGAAAACTGGTAGGGGAAGAATTCACCACAAGTTAATGAAATGGATGTAATTTAGTTGAAAGGAACAAAACAATTTCAAATTGAAAATTACTATTCTATGGTAATCCTTCTGGAGTTCATATTGAATGTGACTTTCTAAAGGCAGGATTATTGGATTTTTATTCATATTATTATTTGGCCCCTTTATAGAGGAGTGAAAATTTTATGTAACTCTAATACCATGAAATATATTTTGGAAAATATGTGTATAATTTTTTATTACTGCAGCTATTTCTAGTGAAAAATATCCTTTGGTTAGGGAATGAGAAATATCATAACTACGTGCACTTTTTTTTGGCTCATAAAACTAAGCGAGTCTAATAGATTAAAATTTACCTAGGTCACAACTGTCTGCTTAGTGACATTTTCTTGCAATAGGATCACAAAGGATATTTTCAACTCTTTCAATTCAGCAGTCAGGACGAGGTCCTCTAATAGAAGGCTGAATTGCTCTTTAGTCCTACCACTTTCAGTAGTATTTATTTTTAACTTCATTTTGTGTTAAGTGAAGGAAAGTAGGTATGGGTCTTTATAGGTGCAGAGGAGGAAAATGAGAAAGCTTGGGTCTCCCTTCACTCCAAGGAGCGAACCATCAGACCCAACCCTTTGACTTGCCATTTAGGTATATAAATAAGAGAATGATCATCTTTCAGGAAACACCATCACTTCTTTGCTTAAAAATGTTGCAGTATTATGGGGCACCTGGGTGGCTCAGTCGGTTGAGTGTCCGACTTTGGCTCAGGTCATGATCTCATGGTTTGTGAGTTTGAGCCCCGCATCAGACTTGCTGCTCTCAGTTTAGAGCCCACTTTGGATCTTCTGTACCCATCTCTCTGCACCTCCCCCTGCTCTCTCTCTCTCAAAAATAAATGAACATTAAAAAAAAATCTTTTAAATGTTGCAGAATTTCTCATTGCCTATATCAAAAGTTCTTAAACTACTGAGTACCTGATTTACCTACAGGGCTTGTGGAATCATGGATGGCTTAGCCTGCCCCATAGTTTCTAATTCATAGGTCTGGGTTGGGGAGCATACACTGAGAATGCTGGCCAAAGACAGAGACTAAAATTCTTCTTATTCCCTAAAAGGCCCATCATAATCTGAAGGCAGCAGAGGTCGCTTGGGTTCTGGAATCAAAACCCTTGGGTTCAAAGTTCTGCCACTTGCTCACTATGTGATTATGATCAAATTATTTCATCTATAAAATTGAGCTACTAATAATATTTCTATCTTTGGTTTGTTATGAATATTATATGACATGTTCATTGTAATATGCTAAAAACAATGTGTCCTGTGGTAGGTTCGAGATGAATGTGAACTACCATCATCATCATCATCATCATCATCATCATCATCATCTTTCCAATTTTTTTTAGTTGGATATCTTGGTTCTAATCATATCAGACTTATTCTAAACCATAGTTACATCATAGTTTTTATGTCTTTGGAATGTCTTCAAATGTCCAGTTTCTCAGTATGGTTCCTATCCTTTTCTTATATCGTTCTTATCTTCAGCTCATCTTCATTCTTGAGATTTCAGCTTTTATGTTATTTTTCTAGGGAAGCACAGACCACATGCCCACTAGTTACTTAGTAAATATCTGCTAAATACATGAATGAATCATGACTCATGCTGCTCTTTGGGGCTCTAGCCTGGGCTCACAGAGAAAACTTTGTGGAGAGATCTTGCCCCTTAACTGGAAAAATGTGTCAAGACTGAATATTTTTGTTTTTGTTGTTGTTGTTGTCGTTGTTGTTGTTGTTGTTGTTGCTGCTGTTCCACCCTGAGGACAGAACTGAGTAACAAATGATAGATACAACCTTTGATGAAGTTCTGAATATCAGAGGAATATGACAGGTCATATTGTGTAACATAGGGATTTCAATTTCTTTTATATTTAGTTATGCCATTCTACTATGGCAAGGCAAAAAGAATTCGGAAGCATATGCCAACATAGTGTTGTCAAGAGTATGGTGATTTTGTAGAGCCAACATAGCACAGTAGTTAAAAGCATGGATACAGAAATACACAATGAGTTACTTTCTCATGACTTTAAGATCCTTACCTTTCTGAGACCAGATTATTTCCCTGTAAAATGAGCATAATAGTATTACTAAAAACAGTTTTTACAATTGAGATAAAATATGTAAAGCACTTAGTACTTATTTTTAAGAATGAAAGGAGATAGATTTTGGCCATTCATGCTTTATGAAATGACAATTATGTTTTCCTTCTCATGCAGAGTCAGTTGAAGGCTAATAGTATATCTAACTCTGCATTGACTTGATGTAAAAAGGAGAAATAATTTCAGCGTTTAATTGTGGGGGGTGGAAATGGAAAGGATGACCAAATGATGGACAAACCAAATTAGTAATGTGATGTGTAGGCAATCCCCATAAAATCCCCGCTCAGAATTATTTGGGGAATCTCTAAACATAAAGCATACAGGATAACTTCAGGGTTTAGTTAGTGGAGAATTTGGGCTGATTTGTCTTTACTGAACTAGTGTAACATTCTATAATACTGTGCCCACATTTACCTATACTGCAGGGTACTAGGCTGTTGCATAGGGCAATCACCAATCTTACATCAGCTTTCTGCTAGTATACTTTCATATAGGATCAGATAGTCAGATGGGTCAGATAACTTCTAAGGATTAAGCAGGGAAAATTCCAGCGATGCCAAAATACTTGGAAGCACATGTGGGCCTCTCTGACTCACTTCTCTCCAGGCTGTACTAGCAGCCTTTTCACACAGCACCATCATTGAGCTTATTGTATCAAATGATAATTGCTCATTCAGTTGTCATCTTTGTCCCCCAAACCCACCACTTTAGTTGATAGAGCCAAATTGAAGGAACTAAAAACCATTTAAGAATCAGAGTATATGGATCAACATTCACTGACAAAGTCATGCATATAGAGTTTTCACAGTGTATGCACAGACTAAATTAGTTCTTGATGCTACCCAATGATTGAAGAAGGCAATGGTGGTGACCAGATGGAATTCTAAATAATCACATCTCCAAAATACCACTGAGGTGGAAGTCACTCTTATTCCTTAGCAATAGTCATCTAATAGTCTCAGCAGAGAACCCTTCACAAATTCTTTAAATTCTAGGCCTTAGACCTCTTTTCAGAAGGGAACCTGAAATTGCATGATGGGGGTCCAGCCACCAATATAGTTTCTTTAGATGCTTTACCTTGTCTTCACTGAAACTCGGCATAAAGTGATATCCTTAGTGGTAGAAATGTATGATTTGAAGAAGAGACACAAATTCAGCTTCTTGCTTTTTAAGCCTGGGAGAAAACAAGTTGTTTTATCCATTTGGGGTTAGTAAGAGGAACCAAACCATACAGGGAATTTAGTGTTCTCTGTTAGGTTGTAGTTACTGGGAATTCCTTCCTTTAGACCACAAAGGGGACTATTAAAGACAGACCTTTTTTGGGGCGCCTGGGTGGCTCAGTGGGTTGAGTGGCTGATTCAGCTCAGGTCATGATCTCGCAGTCCGTGAGTTCAAGCCCCGCGTCGGGCTCTGTGCTGACAGCTAGGAGCCTGGAGCCTACTTCAGATTCTGTGTCTCCCTCTCTCTGGCCCTCCCCCGTTCATGCTATGTCTCTCTCTGTCACAAAAATAAATAAACATTAAAAAAAATTAAAAAAAAAATAAAGACAGACCTTTTTTGCCTTTCAAGTTAATGTGACTTCTCTTTAAAATAAATTAAAATTTATGTCACAGTATGCTTCTTCAAGTTTCCTCCTCCTCCAAATACATTCTCTACACAAACTCAAATGGATTAATATTTTATATCTAATTAAAAATAACTGCAAAAGAGTATCATATCATGTCACAGTGGACATACATCAACAATGTATTTCAACTTGAACTCTAGGGAAGAAAGATCTCAAATTCCATGCATTAATATTTAATAAGTCTGTGAATCTTTCAATCATAAGATTCAGAAAGAAGCATAGGTACACGCAAAAATAAGAAAATAAATAAAATGAAATTCTGTATTACTGACAAAGCCACAGAATGCTTATTATTCTTTCCATGTATCTACACAAACTAAACATGTAATTGAAAAAGGAAAAATATGATTCAGTTATTTTACCCATATAACATTGAGCATTTTTAAATGTGTTCCTCCATCAAAGAGACTGAGGTTTATAGATATTTAAATATAGCAATATTGTATAAAAGTTGTGTAAGAGAATTATTTCTATTGTTATAAATAAGATAATTTATTTTCCAAAATTATTTATGAAGGAGATGACCAACGGATGCCCAGTGATAATACAAAAGTAACTCATCACTTGTTTGGGGGGAAATGTATGTTTTCCAACTTGTAGCTTGAAATATATATACAACTTACAAATTTGAAATAGCGTATATTTAATGCCTAGAAATACCACCAGGAAAAGGATAAGGTAGGAGTAGATTTCAGATAAATAGAACAAAAAACATAGGAAATTAACATTCTAGACATGGCAGCCTCAAAGATAGTTTTGATTTACCAAGCACGATTGAGCCTATTTCTATTTGGCAGACTCTTGGAAATAAGGGATAGGTAGACTTAGTTTTTATGGGCTTTCATCTTGATCTGGACAATAAAGCTGCTTGGTGAACCCCCCAGAGAAAAAACCAATAGGGTTTCTTTTGGAGGATGTGGAAAGGCCTCCAGGAGAGCTTAAGAGATAAACTCCACTGTCCTCTCCAAGCCTGACAGGTATGGTATTTTGTATAAATTGACATCCAGACTCAGTTGAGATGCCATGGTTTTAATAAAGAAAGCTTGGATTCTGGTTTATTTCACAGGATAGCAATCCTATTCATGTCCTAGAATTCATATAATGAAATACAGAAATGAATTCAGTCAAATTCTGGAATTTGTCTAATGAAATACAGAAATGAATGCAGTCTAAAAAGCCTAAATTCAATTGTAACTGAATTCATTTCTATAAAATGAAGATGATATCGAGAGAAACCAGTAATCCTTATAAAGCTTCGCAAAAGGTTGACATTCAATCAACAAAAATTATGTCTTTGTTTACTCGTATTCTCATCATTAGGAAATTTTCCAAAGACTGGAATGTCTGCAGCTTGCTTTGCAGACTACATTTCACTGAAGAGTATAAACTGTGGATCAAATTCTCTCTTAGAACACTTCTGCTTTAATTCAATGGGAATTAATTTAATTTAATTAATTCAAATATCCTGTATCTGTACAAATTAACTTATGCTCTCAGTATGTGGTTATTGGTTCAAATGTTAGTTATGAGATAGTTTGTTAGGTGTTTTATTGTCTTGTACTTATAAGCATAATGATGTAGACTTTCAGAAAAGGGTGTCAAGTAAAAGTATCCCAAGGTATTTAAACAAAGGAATACTTACAGGGTAGCATCATAGCTTTGATAATAGTAGTTATATTTGATTTGATTGTTATATATATAGTGTATATATATATATATATATATATATATTAAGCATTTTATATTTAAGTATTTTATATATAAGTATTTTATATATATATTTTAAGTATTTAAATATATATATTTAAGTATTTTAAGTATATATATATATATTTTTTAAAGTATTTGAGTAATATCTGTGCCAGAATGTAACATGAAATGGCAAAAGCTTAAGTCCATATTTCTACATGAACTACTGGGTTCTTATTCACACACCAGCTATAAATTAGAAGAAATATTGTCTCTTCAAAATGGACTACTGTGTTTATCAGTTTACAGAAAAGGTAACATAGAATAGCTCCCAGGGGTTTAGAAAGGCAGCTATATATAGAACAACAACAAAAACAGTAAGAAAATGGTTTATCCTTTTACTTAAGAATTATTGTCTAGGGGTGCCTGGGTGGCTCAGTTTTGGCTCAGACCATGATCTCACAGTTTGTGAGTTTGAGCCCCATGTTGGGCTCTGTGCTGACAGCTCCGAGCCTGGAACCTGCTTTAGATTCTGTGTCTCCCTCTCTCTGCCCCTCCCAGACTCACACTCTGTCTCTCTCTCTCAAAAATAAACATTAAAAAATTAAAAAAAAAAGAATTATTTTCTAGTTGGTATCAAATTGCATAGTTGCATTCATGTCAAACAAAGGCCTTCCCCCGCAGATTAACTTTCCATGGTCAAGAACTGACAAAATAGAATATAAACCACAGACAATTGGTTTGCTTCGGAGAATAAGGAGAAGGAGAGATGAGCAAAGAGAGGATACTACTGTTTAGAAAAAAAGAAAGAAAGAAAGAAAGAAAGAAAAAAGAAAAAAAACAAGTCTTCTTAAGTGACTGAGTTTTTCACTATTGGGTGTTATAAACGCTAGGCATGGATGATGTTGGTGATGATGATTGTATTTTAATGTTTTGAAAGGCATTTTGTTGGCAACATTAATTCCTGAAAACTATTTGCCAAATCTATTGAAAGTCATTTCGGCCGAATCATTTTTTAAGTATACTGGTATTTCCCATCTAACTTTTGGGCAGATGGGGGTTCCATGCGGACTGGGGAGTCCAGGACTGGGGAGTAGCTATGGCTTCTGTGCAAGAATGGTGGATTTCCAGAGAGTGAAGAAAGTGGTGTGGGGGACCAAAAGCTTTCACTGTACTGAAGAAAAGAATTCTAGTACTGTATTTGTCAGAAAAGATAGAAAGACATCCCAGCTGTACGCTTTTAATCATTTTAACTGGCAGCAGTCAAAATTTCAATAAAATAAATCTTAAAAAATACCGTTTATACAACAGATTTAAGTGACCTTGAATGTTTTTTAAACTACAATTTATCATGAACAAACCCATACTGGGTTCATATGCGATGCATTAATCATCAACCGTATAAAATAAGCTACATAATAAAATTAAATTAAATCTCAATTTACCAAAACATTAACATGCTAACAACTTTGTTAAGTCACAGTGTAAAAACGAAATGAATAAAACACTAGAATCACTATACCAAACAATATAATTGAAGTTAAAACGCTGTTTTCTGTGGTTCTTTTAGAGAAAATAACAAGTTGTTTACTTTAATGCAGTGACATTTTATTTTGTGATTAATTTTAAAATAACATTGTAAAAACTACAAACTCATTTTAATTTGACAAGCATTTGGTAATTAATTTTCAAACAATGCTATGGGAACCCAGAAAGCACTTTTCCTTTGACATGTATTTTATAATTTATTTTAAAACAATGCTGCACAAATCTGCAAAGGCATAATTCATTTGGGAGTTCATTAATTATGCAAATGAGTTGCAATTAACAAATCTGTTCCAAGGATGGCATTTGCATAATAATGAACTTCATGTTTGTGACATTATTTAATAAGATACCTTTGTGCATTTTTAAACAAAACACTCCTGTGAATACTATATGATGAGATGTGGTGGAAAATGGACATCTACTCAATGGGATTCAGAACTGTATCCAGAAAAATTTTGTTAAAATAAACAGAATTGTATGTAATTCACGTGATAAATATGGCTATTTTGTTTAAAGCACAGGGGTTTTGATTACTCTCAGCTGCCCTAAATAGCATAAGACTTTAATTTATATTTATAAAGACCAATACACAAGTAAGGCTAAAGCAAGATAAAACAGGCAAAACTATAAACTTCAATTTAATATTTCAAGTGAAGGGAGGTCGTATACCATACACACGAGTCCTAAGATATGTGCCTTTCAATGGGAAGAAAAATGTAACACTGAGTCTAAAGACCCCTCCTTTCTCAGGGGTTATGGTGGGATGACTACGGAACTCAAATGACATTCATTTATCCAATCAGTGTCACTTATTGAGCATCCACCATGGCCAGACTGTCCTCAAGTTAAGACAAATAAAAAGAAGAACAAGATGTATGTCTACCTGCAAGTGGCATGAAGCCTAATGAGGGACACAGACCTATAAACGCTAAACTTCAGTGAAAGTTATCTTAGAGAAACGCAAGGTGTTATAGGAGTACAGAAGATGAGAATAACAAACTCAGTTCGGTGGAATTCAGGAGGTTCTCAAAGATAAAAAGGGGCCAAAATGTTCCGAAGGATGGGAAGAAGTTCGCCAGTGGGTAAGACGGTCAGAGTATTTGAGAAAAAAGGAAACCAAATGTATAGAGTCATGAACTCGCGAGTGATGAAGTTGTGTTCAAGAAAATATTAAGAAGGTCACTGTGACTTGAAGCAGAGGATGTGAGTTGGGGAATAAGTGCCTTTGGAGCAAGACTGTCAAGAGTCTTAGAGATCTACTTTGAAATTTTAAAAAGATGAGAACACTGTTAAGGTAGGTGGGCTGGGAAGGGGCAGAACAATGGGCCGTTTTCCCTGCAGCTAATCAGTAGAGAATATCTTGAATGATCTGTGAGGTATGTTTTGAATATAGGATAAGATCAGATGAGTTTGTAAGCCAAGTATTTGCCATCCCAAATCAATGTAACTCTGTAATGACCGTAGGATTTTATGATTCTACCGTATGTTTTTCCTAACTACTTGTTCTTTAGTTGTGCTTTTAGCCTTTCCAGTCACGTTTCAATTTGATGCCAAAGATCCCTTTGAATTCAAATTACTCCATGCCCCAATACACCACGTTTCTGCAGCTAAAGCATATTCCAAACCCAGCCTTATCTACCCTCCACTTGAGTAAAGTCTGTCCAGACTTCAAAACTATATCCTCCTGGCTTGGAAATTTAAGTAAATAAGTAACAATGAATAATACTGCAAAAGTCAGTAGCCCAACCAGTCAAGCAAATTGGTAGGACCTGTAGAACTACATGGTATGCCTTGCTATGTTCTGTTTCAGAATATCATGGTAGAAAGAATAATTAAAAGAAAGAAAAAGAAACATCTTGACACTAAAATTTAACAGCCCTATTTCAACTCGGAGGCAGGTTTTGTTTTTATTTTGTTTAGTTTATTATCCTTTGTTTGTATTCAGCATAAAGACATCTGCCTTCAGGGTGCCTAGGTGGCTCCGTTGGTTAAGGCTCTGACTTGATTTTGGCTCAGGTCATGGCCTCCTGGTTGGTGAGTTTGAGCCCTGCATTGAGTTCCTCTGGGACAGCACAGCTCGCTGCTTGAGCTTCTCTCTCCCTCTCTCTGTCCCTTCCCTGTGCACGCTGTCTCTAAAAATAAATAAATAAACATTTTTAAAAAGCAGCCTAACATTAAAAAAAAAGATATCCTTTTTCTTCAGCTTCAGTTTTTTTAGTAAGCTTTTTTTTTTTGGTCTTTCATGGAATGTTTCTGCTGACAGTGAGTCTTGTCACTTGTCCCACAAAAGCAAAAAGGAGAGGTGAACGTTTACTGCTTGTCGGTCAGCCAGAACCCCTTCTCCATTCTTCTCATTCTTTCCTTTGGGGAATTCTCTTTTCCCCACTGTGTGCAGTCCTACTCGAGCGGAAAAACTAACTGCTTTCCCTTCTGTTTCTTCCACTAGATTCCATTAGGCCCTGAAATAAATTTAGTCAATAAAACTCCCTATCCCGAAGCTTTGAATATTGGTCAGGGTGTAGCAAAGGCAGAAGAAATGGTGGAATTTTATTTCCTTCTGTGGCAGATGGTCAAGGGACCTGCTTATTCCAGACCTGGTTGGAGCTTTCCCACAGCCTTCGTAAAATACACTTTGTGCCGTCATTACTGACAAACTCTATCGGCAGCAACATGGAATCACAAAATGGTAATGCTAACACCCACCCCCCATGTTTCCTCTTGTGTCAGAAAATAGCCAGAACTTCTAAAACGATATAAGAAAACAATCTAAGGAAAATGCTACTTTGAACAAATGAAGTTTAAACAAAGGAGGCTGGGTAAAGAAGGCTCTGTAGTGTGGATGGTCATTTCTAATAATGGCATTGATCCCTGGGAACTGGAAGCAGTGGTTGAAGGCTTTTTAGAAGATTGCAGAGATACATAGAATTCAACTCTGTCTGTTCCCTTCACCATACTGTCTTCCCAACATAGTTTTGCGCCCTGCCTTCAGAAGGAGCAGACAAACGGGCATATGTTGTGGCTTCTCAAAAACAGGAATGGGTAACTTGGTCAAATAGTAATGATCCTAAGGTGGAATGCAGATATACCTAGTATTGGCCACAAGATCTTGAACTTTAGGGCCATTATATCTGCCCAGGACAGATAGCTAGCTAAAAATGACTTCCAGCTGTCTCTGAAACACACCAGATTTAAAAGTGTAAAGAGAACAAAAATATATTTTTTAATTATGGCAGTGTAGTAACTGCATTGTGTATGCCATTAAAATAGCAATTATGTTTGTTTATCATGGCAGGAATTATATGATTTTAGATACAATAGATTTCAGAATGAAAACTTCTGTCAAGCACCTGGATATGTTGAAATATTTGGATACTAGGAATTTTGATGAAATATAATACAGAGAATTGTTCAGAGAGAAAAAAGAAAACATAGTTGAGTGAAGAAAAATATTGTCAGGAAAAATACTATCATCATAGAGTTTTTATTAAATAGTATATGTAGAAGGTGGAAGGAAACACCTTATGACCCATGTATTTGTCTAATGATGCCACACAAACTCTGATCAGGCTTTGAAATTCTTTTTTCTCTATTTATGTTTCCCAAATCCTCCTAAAACATTCCGCAAATACTCAGGACGTCACCGATACTGTTCTCTCTACGAGTCCACAAACAATGAGGTAGTGACCTTCTTTTTCCCCTGCAAGGATATCAGCCATAATCTATTCTGAAGGACTTCCTTCTCATGTCCTTTCTCCCTTTTGAATCCAGTTGCCAGAAATGGTTAGTTTCTTGGAGTCAAACCAGGCTGCTGTCAGCAGGCATTTTTAAGTGGATATCTGAGAGCTTCATGGAGCATAAGCATTTTCTCTGGTTTGACTTTATCTGCAAATGACGCCAAAGGAGGTTTAGACTTGACTATTACTAGATGCAGTTGATTAAAAAAAAAAAAAAAGTGACTAACGAGCAGTGCCAGATTATTTATATCAGCAATTCTTGTCCCTAGCTGTGGGCTCTGTGATTTGCAGATCTTTTTTTTAGTTCTGTTTTTTTTTTTTTTTTTTTCCTGTAGGAAGCCTACACTATCCTGATAAAAAAGAAGTATTCACTTTCAATGGTCTATTGTTCTATGTATATATATATATACATACATATATTGTTCTATGTATATATATATATATCTTTTTAAATTTTATTTTAAGGAGAGAGAGAGATGAGAGAGAGAGAGAGAGAGAGAGAGAGAGAGCAAGCACGAGCAGGGGAGATGGGCATAGGGAAAGAGAGAGAGAATTTTAGCAGGCTTCATGCTCAGCCGAATGCGGGGCTCAATCCCACGACCCTGGGATTATGACCTGAGTCAAAATCCAGAGTCAGATGCTCAACCAACAGAGCCACCCAGGTGCCCCTATTCTATGTATATTTTGATGGTATTTCATGTCAAACAAGTAGCAGTAGCAATAACAATAACAAAAAGCAAACAAATATGAAAGAGAAGCTATTGTTTTCCATGATATTGTTAATTCTTTTATCTTAAAATAGTGAGACTATGCCCTTTTCCACTTCACAGTTGGAAGATGTTTCAAGGATCTTTCTTTGTTCAGCCTTCCAAGGTTGCTTCGGTATTAGTATGTGTTATTATTGCCTTACTCAAGCAGATGCTGAACAGAATTCTGGAAGACAAATACATAGTGGTTGATTAGTTTTCCACAGTGATATGGCACTTTATTTGTCACGGAGCACTGCCCATTTGGCCTATACTCCCCTGCCCCACCCCACCCCACACTCCAATTAGAGTTGGCAATGTTGAGTCTGAGAAGCGATTTTGCTCAGCTGGTAGTCTCCTAGGGCTCTGTGATTAAATCTGTTAAGATGGGACTAGGAATCAATATATACACATCCTAGTCTGTGGAGTTTCCACTTTATATCAAAGGCATATTGGTAGTAAAAGAATAACAAATGAAAATACACTATTCCTAGGATGGAAAAATGTTCAGGAGATGGCTAGTACCTTCACTGGGAGGCAGTGTAACTAACTTCATGATTAAAACCATGGACTTTGGTCCAGGGTTCAGTTCCCAGCTGTGCCATTTAAAAGTGGCTTCTCAGTTTCCTTATTCATGAGAGACAACAATAACACCTATCTTCAGTGTTTTGTTGGTATATATATAGTAACTACACTACATATATATATATATATAAAATTAAGTTAAAAACCTGTAAAAGTGTATATATATTTGCTTATATAAATATATTTTAAATTACAATATAAACATATACAGTGAAACCTTGGTTGGCAAGTATAATTTGGTTCAGAAACATGCTTGTAATCCAAAGCACTGTGTATCAAAACAAACTTCAAGAACCATTGGCTAAGTTGGATCATGTGATGTTCGACATCACACTCTACTCATATTGCAAAACATCGCTTGCTTATCAAATTAAAATTTATTAGAAATATTTCCTCATCTTGCAAATGCGCACAGAACAAGTTACTCGCAATCCAAGGTTTTACTGTATATGTAAAAGCCTGTAAAAAGAACTTTGGATGGTGGCTCATGTAAAGTTTTTATTAAATAATAGTAATATCATTATAATTATATGCTATCACATGTAATCCTATATATGTATATGTATGTATGTATGTATGTACATGTGTATGTACATATGTATGTGTATATATATATATATAAATATATATATATATATATATGGAGAAAGTGAAGGTCATATAGCCCTCCCCCAATAAGAGCAGAACTGAAATAATACCCTTCCTCTTACCACCTTGAATTAGATCCATATAACAGAAAACCCATAGTAATAGTGACTTAAAAAGATAAAAGTTTATTTCCCTCTCATATAGAAGGTTAGGTGGTCCAGGCTGGTGTGACAGCCACATAATCATCAAGAATCCACAATCCTTTTTCTTTGGTTCCCATTCCACCCTCAAGTTTACCTCATAATTCCAGATGGCAACCAGAGCTCCATTCCCACATCTGCAGTCCAAACATTAGGAAGAAAAAACAAAACATTGAATATCCCTGCTGAATCAGTTCCCTTTGAGCAGCCTACCCAGAATTCTGTTGCACCTCATGGGCTAGAACCTCATTTGGCCACACCTACAAGTAAGAGAGGAAGAAAGCCGTAATCTTTGGGTTGCTTGCTTTCTACCCCAAATAAATATTTGCTCCTGAGGAAGAGACAGAGAATGAATATTAGATGGCATCTTGCATTCTCTAGTCCTTCTTCATTTTTGGTGGGAAAAGTGAGAAGTTATAACCTTGAATTACTAAAAAACTGATCTGAGGCTCAAATGTGGGCCCCAGGCTTCCTCTACATGGCAGCCACTTTGGCTGACTTACTTGATCCACAAATAAAGGGGTTATAAAGGAATGTCCATAATACAAAGCAGAGACCAGAAGATTGCACACTTTATAAATCAATTACCCCTTTGTAGTCTTTAGCCATTTCATTATGGGTTTTCTCTCCATATTGCTCAGAGCATTTGGCCTTGTTGACCCTCAGCAAGTTGTGAATTAGCCCATTCATCTTAAAGGGAAAAAGGGATCTCTACTGTAGTACATTCTGCATATTTTTTATTTTGTAATGTACTAATTTTTCAAAAGAATGTGTTTACTCACACAATGATGTCATCAACTTATTGAATGTATCCATAGACTTAAGAATACATGTTAACGGATACAGTTGGGAAATACCATTCACAATCATTTCCCCCTAAATATTCTTAAGCGTTGAAAATTGAGTTTTTCTTCACCAGAGAAACATAACCAAAATGTTGTTTCATTCATGTTCAAACATAATCTGAAAACAGAGACTTCAATTTTAGTGTTTTCCTAAAGGATGTTTGGGAGCAGGAAAAGTGGTAAATTTTGTTTTCATTTAATTATAAAGGAGGACTGTTAACATTTTATTATTTTATTTGGCCTATGTAAATATCTGCAAACTGTCTTTGAAAGAGTTAATTCAGTTTTTTAAATTGTTACTTCTGATGGTCTCAGGGTAATAACTATCCAAGGATTATGAATTAATACATGACTTTGTTGTGACAATGATTTTATAAGATGAAGAACGAACTACTTCTGGTTATAATAATTTGGGAAAACATTACATTCATTTCATAGCAATACAGTTAGAACTAAAACTGAGCATCTGAATGAAACAGAAATTTAAACAGCCTATTAGGCTATTCCTACAAAGAACTTGGAGGAATCATTTTGACTATTTGTGTCTAAAGATCTTAAATATGGGGAGGATAGAATCATCACCCTACGATGGAAATCAGGTTAAAAGGCAAACATGTACAAAAGAGCAATTGACATTGAAGAAAACCCCATAAAGGATGAAGAGATGGTGAGTTCAGAAGTCAAAGGCCTTCACTGAAGATAGGGTCTCTTTGCTTCTATGGCTCTACCATGTTGTGCTTCCCCAACAAAGGGGCCTATTCTCTGACTGAATTACCACTCTTACTTCTGTGACCCTGTTTCCTTTCCCTGAAACTTAGTCTGACCTCCCTTTCCAAACGGAAACATTGAACTCCCCAGAATCTCTCTCAACCTAGGTCTACAGGCTAGAGATTCTCCAGGAAATTTCTTTGGACTTTAGAGTTCACTGCATACTAAGAGAACCATTTCAAGTCAAAATTTAATAAGAAGTGATAGTGTCAGATGCTGGGAGACAGGTGGAATATTTTCTGGATTTTGGGGCATCTGACTTCCTACCCTTTATAAACTCTATGTATTCAATAAAAATTCAATTAAAAAATGAAAAAAAAGTGGAGCTTGATATTTTGAACAGCACTAACTGAGAGCCCTTCAGATGTTGACTGAGCCAAAATGTAACTTTTTCTAATAAGGAAAGCCATGTAACAAAGGCTGTTTTCAAGAGCCAGAGGACCAGCACTACTAAACAGACCACATAGGACAGCTGTACAAGTTCAATAGTGAAATAATTAGACATTCCACACTGCTGCCATTTGATATGAGGTGCCCAGACAAGGTCTCTGAGGCAGTAAAACAAGGGTCAGTAACACAATGAGAAAAAAAAAATAGTGTGAAAGGAATGAGTAATACTGAATGGAATTAAGATTCAGCACTTGCTTCACCAAAGATTTATAATCAAGAAAATCTCAAACCTAAATAAAGTAAGGCCTGGAATGTTGGAAAGCTTCAGAGATGGGAACATGTGTGAGGCTGCCAAATGGGTCATTGTTTCTAAAAATGATGTGTCCCAAGATGACAGCAGACTTGTTTTTCAGACAACTGGCATTCATTTATGTGATTGCTCCAATACTCTCTTCTTTCTTGATTTGTCCAGAATATGTTCCGTTCTGACAAGGCTGGAGAGCAAGCCACATGTGTTGCCAAACTGAAGACTGAGACTGTTTCGGGCTTTATATTTTATAAATATCATTTTCATTTGGTAAATGTTACTATAATATTTAGGAAAGGAAGGCGAAATAGGTCAGACTGCACATTTCATTCAGTACTCATTTCAGAATGCTCAGAGCTCAGAGGCTATATATAAACAGCTTCCTGTTAATGAGCTCTTTTTATGTAAGTTCAAAGGACTAATTATTATCTGTATATTTTAGTTGTTTTTCTTCCTGATATTTCCTTAAACAGAAGGCTTTCCAGTTGCATTTGCCTTTGATATGCATCTGTTAGATTTTATTTTGTTCTCATTTGATTTTTTGGCTTTATCCGTGGTGATTGGAAAAGGTTTGGTGTATGGCTACTCACTATTTTCCTAAGACTTATCTCCAGAACATTTACATGTTGTCTTCTCCTATATCCTTGTGGTTTCCTCACTCCTATGTCTACCCCAGCCAGCCACTTTCTGTGTCCCTGTCTTAATTAAAGGTGTCGCTATTTACACAAGGCTGGGAGTCCTCCTCTGTCATAGCTACTTTACCGCCACATGCAGTCAATCACCCAATCTTGACAGTTCTGCTGCAGAAATTTCTTCAGAATCTGTTGCCTTTTCTCCTTTCTCATCATCTGTCTACGAGGCTATTGGAATGACTTTCTCACTGGCCTTCCTATCATGATTCTGCAGCCCCTTTCTCTTCTCCCATCCCCCTCACACCTCTCCTGACCACTGCTGTCCATTGATTCTCTGGTTCAAGGCTTCCATTCACCTCCAATTGCGGCAGGATGAACTGCCATCTTCTTCCTGTGCCCTCTGCTTCTAGCCACTCACCATTTCATGACTTTCTAAAATTCTATGCCCTTTTACCGCTCTGTGTCTTGATACATGCATACCTTGAGCCTTGAAAGCCTTTCTTCACTCTCTTTGCTAGTCCTTTTTGTTACTGAGATCCAGCCCAAATGTCTATCATGATTCCTTTCCTTGCAATACCAGGCAGAACGGGCTGCTCCTTGAAGTCTGTTGAAATCTATATCATGGCAAGTGCTGTGTTTCATTTGGAATCATCTTTCTACACAGCTGCCTCTGACAATTCTGTGAGTTCTGTGATAGCAGAAACTGTTTTATTCATCTTCTTATACCCGCCCCCAAGCACAGGTCCTGGCACAGAGTTTGGGTACAAAATGATTCTGTAATACAGACATTTCAAATTGCTTATAAGCTTTAATAAGAGCAAGTCTTCTTTCTGTCAGCATTTTCTGAGAAAATGCTACGCACAGGAAATGATTTTATTTTTAATTTTTTTTCAACGTTTATTTATTTTTGGGACAGAGAGAGACAGAGCATGAATGGGGGAGGGGCAGAGAGAGAGGGAGACACAGAATCGGAAACAGGCTCCAGGCTCTGAGCTGTCAGCACAGAGCCCGACGCGGGGCTCGAACTGGAAATGATTTTTAGCAGCAAGAAATTTCTGTATAAAGTCAACAAATGAAGCTACAAAGGCAAGGTCGTAAGTGGGAGAACACCCTGCTAACATCCATCCATCCATCTATCCATTCATTCAACAAATGCTTTTGAGCATCCACTCAGTGCCGGGTACTGATGCTAGATGCATCAATGATTACAGCTCTGGGGAAAGACCGAGAAGCCTTTCTTTATAGGCATACCTGGAAACCCAGCTAATTCTACCAGCAGTATACTCTGGGAAAATGAGTAATAGATTTGTATATGTATACGTTATACAAGTACCTACATACATATGGAGTGATATTCAAAATGTTTTAGCCATCAATCAGATGGCTGCATTTATTTTTCCCTGAAGCTCTTATCTACAGAAAACATATGGAAAAAGGTAGGAGAAGGCATAGTAAGATGATCTACCAACGAGGCTAGGACCTAGGGTGCAGCTTTGAAGAGGGAATTTAAGTCTCCATCTTTATTTCTTTCCAAACTCACAGGGAGAAAAATCAGTAACAAATTAGAGACTAAAGCATCTTTATTTTTTTTTATTGTTTGAGTCGCCACACACCATTGTGTGGTTTTCTAGAGACTATCAATCTCTGTGCTAAAAAACATGGCATTACTTAAGAAAAAAAAAAAAAAGAAGTGGCCTTTGTGAAAAGCAGGGCAATGGTCAACTAAGAGAGATGATAAACCCAACTCTTACAGGCGGAGCTGATAATGATCAGTCAGTTGCATGCTATTTCACAGCTGATACCTCTTTCAACAACAATAACAAAAAAAAAAAAGGAAAAAATGATATTAATTGCAAAAGTTTCACAGATGTCTACAGCAGTTGACCAGAGCTCCTGGGTTATTGCTTGTCAGACTATTAATGGGTTTGGCTAACCATGACAGTCATTACTTTTCCCCCTCCTGTGAGCTACTTTCTGTGTAATTTATGCATAGGTTTTGCCAAGATTTGACAACTTTCAGGATATTAACATAAAATTAGACTGCAGAGCTGAACAATGGGTGGCTTTAAAATTAGCTGTGGTGAAAACCAATCAAACAGAATTGGCTTTTCCTTTGCATTGCTCCTAAGTTTATTATTGTTGTCTTCCTTTCCACATATAAGAGACCACGTCAGCAATTCTGCACAGATCAGAGGAAGGAGGAAGGTCTGAGAGAGGCATGCTATCCCATGACCTCCGAGAAGAGGCCCTTATAACCCAGGCAAGCCTCCACTAGATAGAATGCCTCACAATGGCCGAAATGAACTTGTGTAGCAACCACTCCTGAAATTTATCAAAACATATTCACATTGTGAAGCTCATCTGAGAGGAGAACTTTGCCTTTGCCATCTCTCGGTTCCACACAGCTTGCTCTTGAATGCCATTACAGAATGCGATGTGCGTGTTAATAAGCCAGGACATCTGGTAACCAGCTTTTTTCTGATTCATTAACCGACGCTGCTTCTGTGGCCAGGGGGGATGAGAGGAGAAACTGGAAGGTTTTGCTTTTAGCAAACGGGCACTTGATATATGCCTTGCTTCTTTGGTCTTGCCTCGACTTTTAAACTCTACTCCAAGGTTAGCATTTAAATGCAAGCAACCTTTGGTGAGCAGTGTTTTGTACAGAAAACAAATAGTACTGAAATCATTCTATACAGGCTGAGAAGGCAGGAAAGAGGAAACAAATCTTAGAAATCTTATAGTCCAAATCCTATTTCAAAGCAGATGAGGAAGTAAAGAACTTGCTTTGGATCACACAGGTATAATTGTGACAAAGCAGGGGACAGACCCCACATCTCTTGACTCTGGATCCAGCCTTCTACCTCAGCACATGTTTTCACTCATTTGCCTTATTGTTATTTTTTTAGGTCACCAAACATTGCCTGCTTGATTTTTCTTTTCTGACCTCCCATTCATATGCCTTTAGAACATTGAAGCAGACTACAAGTGCTGAATCAGTCCTCGTGCCTCCTCTAATAAGTGATTAGGGGCCCATTCAAGCATTTATAAAAGGTACTTAGGGATAGTTAATTTCAACTTTTGAAGAATGGACAACTTCAATCCAGGTTGTGGGTAACTCCAGGGAATAGAATTAACTAACTAGAATACAACGAGAAAAAAAGAAAATAGAGCAAGGTTATAAAAACCTCCCAACAATCGAGATGTTTAAAATTAAAAAACAAATACTATTATCCTCATCAGAAATAAAAACAAAACAAAACGAAACAAAAACAAAAACAAAAACCTGATTGAAGTAAATAAACCAGGTCCAAATGCTCGAGAGAGTGATTTGAGTAAAAGAAGTCTGACTTGATGGTACATGTTGGGCGATGAAATGGACAATGAAGTTTCCATATGTTGTTTTTATGCAGTAATTAGAAACTGTCACACACCGTTTCATTTTTTCATTTCCTTGGGCTTATTTGCATGTTGGAACTTCCTTTGGAGCAGAATGGAGAGCATCAAACTGGCACCCAGTTGAAATGAGGAGCAGTGGCTCGTGGGCGTCCTCCCCAGCTCAGAGGCAGGAAGGAAGCCAGAGGCAGGTAGTGTGGGGACGCCGAGGACAGCGAGGCTGCCAGCGGCGCAGCTGCCCTGGACTCCGTTCACATGGAGCCTCACCCTGCCTGGGTTGAAACGCTAACCGAATCTTCCAATTGGTCTTTATGGAGCACTTTGGCTCCCCTAAGCTGATCTGCCCCTTGAAGCACTTTCATTCCATCCCGATTACCTTTCCTTTTCTATTTGCCTGGGCAGACTTGAAGGCAGGTACCCAATCTCCCAATCTTCCCTATTGCCAGGCACACTATGGTTCCTATGGGGCCTTCACAAATAGCCTTTTCATGTCTGCATCCTTATTTTCTAATTTTTTCTCTCTTTCAAAAAAAACAATCAGCACTGTAAAAACAAAAAATGAGACCAAAGCTGCTTCCAGTTAATAAGGATTGTTGCTGCAAGTTGTAAATTCCAGAAGTCTTTTGAATGTCAATTGCGTTCTTAAAAATCTGCTGCTCTCTACTACTAAGCTGTTACTAGTGAAAGGAGAAATCCCAGGAAACTGGAGGTGGAAAGAAACTTCATTTGTCTAAGATGGATTATCTATCTGAACAGCTATTCAACACAATATTAAATGACCTGGAACTACGAGAATTGAATTTGACTTATGACATGGTAAAAAAGTTTCCGAAAGGAGTTGTCAGAAATTCCTTGAGAAGTTTAAAATGCCATCTTCATTAAATCATTAAAGTAAATTATTTAAAAATAAGCATCAAGAAAAACAGGCCTGTAATTAACTCCACCTCCAGAGGCAAGCAAGCATTGTGACTATTTTGATACCTGACTTTTTTTGGGTATGAATATTTAGATACATTTATATATAAATTTTTCACAAAAAGTTGATTAGTAATGAAGCTAGTGTTTTAGAATACTTCTTTGGCATAAAAGACATCAAGAACATGTTTTCATGACAAATATTTCTACATTATTTTAATGGCTGTAGAGCATTCGAGCATATAGGTATTCCATATTTTACTTAGGCAATCTCCGTTTCATAAGACACCTAGATTGTTTTAAAATTTTTCCTGTTATAATCAGCATAATGATCATTGTTGAATATTCATCTTAATTTTTTAATTTATCTTTATTTCTTTGGGGATATATTTTCCAAGGTGGAAGTGCCCAGTTAATGTTCTTTTTGCCCATTTTTAAGGCTTTTGACACATATTACCGTTTGCCTTCCAGAAAAGTTGTATTAATTTAGAATCCCACCAGCAGAGCATGGCGCACTGTTTCCTTGCTCCCCTGCCAACGCTCAGCGTTATGGTTCTTTTTAATCTTTGCTAATCTGAGGAGTGAAAAATGGTGTCTCTTTGTTGTTTTAATTAATTCATCCCTGAAACTAGCATTTCTGAAGCTAGAATGGCACCCACTCGCTCCTATACATGATTGCATGTCAGTAGTTATACCTAGAATTCATTATTACTTTATTTTATACGACAGTCACGGTTTTATAGCAGGTCAAAACAATCTGTTTAGGCCACAAAGCTGTTTGATCTCCTAGGAAAATACAGACTTATGTAAATAAAGCATGGGGGTTATCTTCTTCCTTGTGTCTTGGAAAATACAAAATACAATGATATTTAAAAGCCGTCTTCTGCTTGGTACTGACGGGGAGAGGAGGGAGACAGTTGGAAGATAACAATGCTATTGGTCAGTCCAGTGGAGGGCGTCCATTGGCTACAGCACCACTGCTAGAGGTGACTGTGTTGGTATCTGTAACATGTTGATGTGTGAAGTGAAAAAATGAATCCTATTCCTCAGGAGAGTCCTGCATATGTCAAGTATATTGTCTCATTAAGCCAATCCATTTATCAACCCACTGAATGCCAATTAAATTGCACAGGATGGTGCAGGTATATGGTGGGCTGTTGGTGCCAAACTTTATTACAGCTGAGCTTTTCTGGCACAGTATGTTCTACCCAGCAAAATGGCAGGCATATCAAAGCCAAATTCAATGTTCTTGAAATAATGCCTTTAAAGAGGACGAAATGCCACAACCTGGCAGAAGAGAATGTGAAATGTAATGTCAATTCTTAGTGTACTTTTAGTTCCAATGAAGATGTCAAGGCTCAGATCCAGCCAGTGCCAAATGTCTTCACAGCGTGCAAATTAGATCAGTGTAATTTCATCAGGAGAATGATCAGACTCTGCCGTAGCTATGGTTGAATTCACTGCTTCTGCCGAGGGCTGAGCTGAGGACTGGGGGCCAGCTGAGCTCACACTGCCATCCTCCGAAAGAGAAGGAATCTGATTTAATGTATTGTTCTCTTGCTGCCACTGTTGAAAGGCAGCCCCACCTCTCAGAAATATTGCTAAATGAGCATCTAACATAGATTGCATTGATTTTGTTTGGAATTAAAAAAAAAATCTGTTCAGTGAAAATTAAACTCCAAGTAAGTAAAATACTAAGCCAGCTGCCAAGAGGGTATTAGAAGCAGGAGAGTTTTATGTTTGTCATTAAATACGAGATTTGCATGGAAACATAGATATTGGTATTAAATACTTCAAGTATTCAAGTTCCAGGTATGTTTGCAAATATGTATAATCTAATACATTGATATGATGATACATATTCTTAAGAGGCGCTAAACGTAAATAAATGGGTAATATAAAATAAGAAATACTGAAAATCTCTAAAAAAAAAACCCAGTAAGAATGCTACAACTAATTTTCAGTGTTAAGTATAGGAGAAATGGGACAGGGTGTATATCTTGGGAAGGACACTATAAGTGATTTAACATTTGAAATAAATTGAAATAAACAAATTTTATAATGAGGGGACTTATCATCATGAAATTGTTTCCTTTTTGGAAACTGTTTCTTAATGCAGTACTGCTATATATATATTCCTGAAATGTTATTCTAGCTTAAAAATGGATTTTTCCTTTCTTTTTCACATATAGTTTCCTATCAGAGTAAGAGTATCAGAATTCCTCTTCAGATTTGTTGCTGTGTCCTCAGTAAAGACAAAACAGAAATCCCAACAGCTAAAGAATTTTTAGTGTTTCATGTTTAAAGAAGTTGTGGTTGATCTTCAGCATTTTCAAACCATACACATTCTGCTAATACAATAATAAAGCACATTGTTTTAATTTTATTTGCATAATATTTTTAAAGTTTATTGTACAGTCTTTTTAAAATATATAAACAATGCAAACTAATGAAGAGGAAAATAAACATTACCTGTACCTCATAATAATGCTAATACTTTCATATATTTTTTCTAGTCTTGAGTCAGCATACACCTGACTTTTTTTCCAGTTGAGTTTCTCTTGTTTATATAGTTTTATCTCCTACTCTTAATATATCATGAGCATTTTCTATGCCATTAAAGGGTCCTTAAAATTATTTTAATGGTACAGAATACTCTATTGTGTGTAACCTCCCCTATTACTGGATATTTGTGTCAGGAGTTAGCTATTTACCTTCAATAAATCTTTGCCTGTATCTAATTAATTTCTTAGGACAAATTCCTAAGAGGTGAGGAAATTTAAAAGTGAATTTTCAAGGTTCTTATTACTGCCATGCAATTTCTCAGAATCTACCTATAAATCTACAACTAAGAAGCCCCAAGAAAAAAAATATCTTTACAAAATCATATCCATAAAATAATTCCTTTTTATACACCAACAGCCATATTATGTCTTCTATAGTTCAGACCTTAAATTTAATAGGAATGGGATTAAAAATAGTTAAAAATGCTCTACTAAAACTACCTAAAGTCTGAGAGTAAGATTATGACTACCTTCTTTCTGTTATTTCTTTTCACTAATGAAAAATGTGCATGCTCAGTTACCGGAATCTAATTCCACCAATTGATACAATTACTGTAGAACATAGTTAAAGTCAATGAAAATGATTTTCCAAGCCTTGAAACTATTTTGACATTCTCCCAGTAGATTTAAGTGGTATAGACAAACCGATAATTTACTGAAAGCTAGTGTTACTTTGAATTACTTTTCCTTCCTTTATATTTCTTCAAAATCATTTAGACTCCACTGTGGAACTTTCTTTCGTTTTCTATTTTAGCAATAGACACAAGACCCAAGGCTATCTCTGGGGCTTGCCAAAGCCCAGATGCCAAGCCTTGGAACATTCTAGTTGCAACATCTGGCCTTTTGGTGAGCTCCACAGGCAGTTATGGACTCAGCTCAGAATTGCCTCTGGGGATGTCACATAGTCAAATAATCTACTGATATTTGGGCTGGGTGCTCTCTGAGGAAACATTTGTCTTTCTGCTCACTTTGAATATGTAGCAGATAACATTAGAGCTATTTATTATGTATAAAAATAATGTTTTCTATAAGAAACAATTTGTTTTAAAATCTTACTTTGTTACTTTAGTTGGTAGTGTTGTATTCCCTGCTAGTTTCCAGCTGTTTGTGACATTTTTCAGTAGTCAAGAGAGACACTGACTATTTCCATTCTGGATAAATTTTGAATTGCAACAAATTTATGAAAAGTGGCCAGATTTGCATTTAGAGGTGGCTTAAATTATTGATGATAATTGAAAAAAAAATGATAGGTACCTCCAAGATATTTCCTCAAAAATAAATTTCCTAGTTTATTGTGTTAAGAATATTTCCTAAGTATATGCAACGCTGTGATCCACTCTGATAATTGGTTTCCTGTCATTAGAGAGCTAAAGATCTGTTTTAATGTCCTTTTCAATCAAGAGATTAAAATCCATGTTCAAACAACACCAGTAATTAACTTAAGGTTATCAATTTAGCATAAAGAATAATCCCAACTGTTTCCCTTTTTGAGTATGCAAGATTAATCAGACACAAGAAAAAATACAATCAATGTAATGCCTCCAACAATTGTCTATTTTTCAAGGGAAAAGACAAAAATGCATTATGAATATTTTGCCTAGTATGTGTAAAACAAGACCTAAGATCATGTCAAAACCACATGAATTTCTTCTGATAAATATTTTATCTATCTATCTATCTATCTATCTATCTATCTATCTATCTATCTTAAGGATTTTATTTTTGAGTAACCCCTACACCCAACATGGGGCTTGAACTTATAACCCCAGGATCAAGAGTTGCATGCTCCATGACTAAACCAGCCAGGTGCTCCCCCATCAGTTTTAGAATTTGCTAGATTTTAGTTTCTTAATCAACTCTGCTTATTGTAATATTACTGTGTAGCTCATTTTCATTGGTAATGAACTGTTCAAATATTTATACTTCCTTAAAAGTATATTTCCCAAGAGAGTTTAAAAGAGATATTTGTTTCCATTTATTTGGAATGTTTAATATTTTTTTAATATTTTTCAAAGAAGACGCTTTTAACATGGTCTTTGAATTACAGTACTGAATGAGTGGTTAGTATTTTCTAGTGTAGATTCAAAATTTTTACATATAAATGTCTTATTCTGCAATTAAATCCAAGGGATTTCCTGTTAGATGTCAATTGAATATTTACCCACCTTTCAAAAGAAGTAGGAAAAATCCCTGTTACCAGGTCATTTAAATGGAGTTTCCCTACAATGTCTAAATGATTAAGATTGAGGATCAATGATAGAATGTGGATAGATGGTTCTTAAGCAAACTCAATGCAATGGGAATTAGTTTAAAAAAATTTTTTTAAGGTTTATTCGTTTTTTCAGAGACCCAGCGTGGCTGGGGGAGGGGCAGAGAGAAGGAGACACAGAATCTGAAACAGGCTCCAGGCTCTGAGCTGTCAGCACAGAGCCCGACACAGGGCCCCAACTCAAGGATGGCGAGATCATGACCTGAGCTGAAGTCAGACGCTTAACCGACTGAGCCACCCAGGCACCCCAATGCAATGGGAATTATTGATTGGGTAGTAAAATGGCAGCAAATGGCCAGTTGAAGACATTCAGGTTTTGATATTTCTGCTTTATTATAAAGGGGATAATTTCTCTTTTAACTAAAGAGTTAGAAACAACCCAGTTAGCCCATGTAACATGAATTAATATATCCTGTTTTGTAAAACTATCAACTTGAACAAAACTATAACTAATTACCGTGTGAACCAGACAACTAAGAAGTCTTCCTGTGTGCACTTGGCACCAGGCTCAAATTCAACAACACAGAAATTATTGAACTGTGTTTAACTTTGCTCTTTTCTCTTCAAATCTATCCTTTCTTCCAGTTCTTAAATATGCACTTTCTCATTGGTTTCTTATCCCTGTGGGTGGGGTCTGAAATCTTCCATAGTGCTATCACTGGTCACAACTTTCTCTTGTCACTGGTTTTACTGATCAGTGGGGATTTGGGGTTAGAGTAGCCTTGCTCCACTGTTTCTGACTCCAATTCAAATGGTCATTCTAATAGTCTGAAAAAAATGGGAAAAACCTTTTATTTTGTCCCTATAGGAAGAAAAAAGTCTTTGGGCTAGAAATCAGCAAACCAAATGCGGCAGGGACAGCGATCTGTCTCTGCTTTGGTGCTGTCACAGGGGATCCCTCATGCCCATCTTCTCCTTCACTTGGGAGCAGTGACAGAACCAGCATGCAGTCTCTAGCTAGTGCCCTGGACCAAAGCAATAAACTGCAGCATGGGTGGGATGCCAGGCAGGAACAGGGAGGTGGAGACAGAGGCTCATTGTGGTTTCCTGTGTCCTGGAAGGGTGGATACACTCTGAGAAATAGAGAACAGTAAAGTTGCAAGCTTAACGTAGGGTAAGAATATTCAGGCCTTGAAACTCTCCTGGTAGGGTAGGGATTAAGAAGCAATTATAACTTTTTATACAGAGAATAGACATCTGTGCAACTATAGGTGCTTGTAATTTTCGCCTTTTGGCTTTCTTGTATTTTTCTTTTCCCGTACCTTTTATTACACCTTACCTCTTTTTGCTCTTCTCTTGAAAAGTTCTCATCAGGCGATATCAGCAAGGTGGCAGAGCCAGAACTTCTGAAAACTTTCTCCTCCATGTAAGCAATGAGGAAACTGGAAAACAATGATCAGAATCAACTTTTTCAAAACTTTGGAAATTAACTGAAGGATTTTTGCATTTTGAGAAGAGTTCATTCAAGTAAAACACCTAAATCATGATAAGAGCAGTGAATTTTGTGGCATCTTAACTTACCCTATTCTTTTTTTTAAGTTTATTTATTTTTGAGAGAGAGAGAGAGAGAGAGAGAGAGAGAGAGAACACAAGCAGGGGAGGGGCAGAGAGAGAGGGAGACACAGAATCTGAAGCAAGCTCCAGGCTCTGAGCTGTCACCACAGAGCCCGATGTGGGGCTCAAACTCATGAACTGCGAGATCATGACCTGAGCTGAAGTCGGATGTTTAACCAACTGAGTCACCCAGGTGCCCCTTAACTTACCCTTTTCTTATCTTCACTCTCCAGCTCAGTGGTAGCCTCAAAAACTAACAGCCCATAATCACAGTGAAAACCAGCAGTCTGGAAGCCACTAGAAGGAGCAGAACACAGTTAATGCTCCTTCAAAGTCCCATTCCCAGAGAACCGTCATTAGGTGACCTATCTAGTGGTTCTCTTGAAGACCCTCCATGCAAAATTTTATTTATTTGGCCTGGCTAGAATATTCACTGGTGTGAATTTGTAAAAATTTTCTGGGGCATTTGCAAAAAAGCAATATAGGAAGTTGTTAATATTGTGGTTTTATCCAGTGTCATGTATAAAATTTGGAGCAAACAACAGGCTAACTAGAAAGCTTATAAAAGGAAAAGTTGGGAAATATGTTTGTAGGGGGTTGGACAAGCTGTTACGTATCCCTGGTAATCTAGAAAGTTGTGCATGTGCCCAGGACTATGTACAATTTTTAAGAACAACCCTAAAAGGCACTAAGTTCTCACTCCTGGCTGACCTTGAGGTTCTGCACAAGCAGGAAGTAATGGCTAAGGCAGAGTTCTTACCTGTCTGGCTCAATGACCAAGGCATACTCCAATATGCACATAGACCCCTTTTTCAAAAATTAGGAGATTCACCCGGTTCTAGGCATTAGAAGAAATCTCTGCCTAATTATGAGCTGACTGCTAACCTAACAGATCAGAGATTTTAGGGGCCAAAAATGACGAAGAATACAGACTTTATGGAATTAGGTAAGAAAAGTCACCAAACAACAGCAAATAACAATAACAATAAACCCAGGGGGAGGTAGAGATTCTCATTTCCATAGTACATACATTGTATTATTTAAAATGTCAAATGTTCAACAAAGATTTATGATACATGCCAAGAAGTTATAAATTTGGCTCATGATATGAAAAAAGGCCATCAGTAGAAAATGAACTATAGGAAGCTCAGCTATTGGACTAATTAGACGAAATCAGCTATTCTAAATATGGTATTTAAAGAACTAAAGGAGAGTATGGCAATGATGCCTCTTTATGAAGGATAGTTTTACTGGTTATAAGATTTTTAGCTGACATTCCTTTTCTTTCAGCACTTTGAATATTCATTCCTCAGCTTTTTGGCCTTAATGGTTTCTAGTGAGAAATCAGCTGTTAATCATATTGAGAATTCCTTGGGTGAGATGTTTCCTACTAGAAAGTGGTATCTCTTCACTTCATTTGCCTTAGAGTGATTTTATAGTTTTTTTTCCTTAAAAAAACACAAATTAATGGCTCAGTGGTTACTATACATAACAACTAATGAATTGCAGATCTGTTTTCTTTGATAAACATGATCTTTATAGACCTGGCCAGACATATTAAAATCATCATTCTAAGTAATAATGGTGTTAAGAAAAATTATCCAAAACTTAGGAATTAGATGAAGTAGGATTGCATGTTCTTTCAGTGTTATACTGACATATCATCCACAGGACCACTCAAAGATTAATTATCTAGAGGAATGGAGCTTTGTTTATTCAACTGTTAACTATTGATTAAGGCCCAGGCTTTGTGAAGTTTCATATTAACTTATAATATTTTTTTGTAGAGATACAAATGAATTCTTCCTGGTATAAAATATTGTGATTGTATTGACTGTAGACTATTATGTTGTTTTGTATTTAACCTAGCAATCTTATTCTGACTTTTCTTCTTCATTCCCTGTAAATATCCAAGTCCTCAAATATTATTTGATCAATTTTATCATCCTGCTGGCTCAATCATTAGTGAGTTCAGTAAATATTAGATATGTGCTTGTTCTATATTTGTAGAAGATTATGTTAGTTCATTTGACATTTCATAGTACTAAGTTGTCCAGTTTTCGGAAATCTTGTCAAGACTCATACCATAATTAATTTTTTTTCAACTCCAAAGTATTTTTCAGAAAATAAGTCCATATTTAAAGAGAAATGTGAGACTTGTACATTTCAGAACAACTTACTTTCTCCTGGTCCAGTGCATTAAGTATGCATAATGAACAGAGAGCCTCACAGTCATATGCCCCTATCTGCATCTATTTCTTCGAAGGAATGTGAGTTCTATGTCCTATTTTCACCCACAGGCAGGTCCTTGAAGAGATATTTATGAAGTGGAGAAATAAAGGATTTCCAATTCAAATGATGTAATAGCAAATCTGATTAATGGAATCCATGTGAAATTCTTGACATTCATTTTGCCTTAATTAAATGCCTGATCATGACGCCCAGATGTTAGATGTTAGATTTTTTTTTTTTTTAATGAGGGCATGTAATGTGTAAACTTTTGGTCTTTCTTCTTCTTTTGGAGACTTAAATTATTACCCGTCTTGAGATTCCCTTAAATTGTACTGTATACACAAATCCCTTCTTATTCAAGAAAGGTTAACAAAAATGTTTTTGAATAAAATTGATTCACTAATGTTGAAGAATGCTGAGATGATAAGATAACCAAAAAAATATGTAGCTCTAATTGTTGGTATATCCATCTATAATTATTGTCTAGAAAAAATATTAAAAAACAAATTAACATGTAGTCAAAAAGGAGAACATGCTTCAGAAATTGTGTATGAAAATGTGTAGAAATTGTGTAGAAAATGACAGACATGATATATATGGGTTTTAAGAAATGGAAAAGAAAGAAAAGCAAGGATGCCATCAGTTTCACTGAAGCCATGAGGCTTACATGGTAACCACAGAGCCAGGGAGACTTAAATTCTTGACATTATAGTCCTTGGCTTATTATCTTTGGTGTCACAACTATAGATTTATTCCTAATATCATATTCAGTTTTTAAATTCTTCTGTTTTATGAATTACCTGGATTTTCAACTTTTTTTAGTATATCTCTAAACACCAATAATATCATACTTAATAGGTTTTCCTTTGAGTTTTTTAGATTTGCTTGTTTTTTTTTTTGGATTTTATTTGAAGATAAAAGTCTGAATTAAATAAATATACTTCAAATGTAAGTTTAACATTCTTCATGGAAAACAATGGCTGTTTTTATGCCACCATGTAAATAATGAGTCAAAGAACAATTGTCTTTTGAGTGAATTTGCATGGTTTTGATAACTATTTAAGAAATGGGTCTTTGGTTTCTGTTTTAGTTCAGGCAAGAAGCAAAGGATTTTCTGTATAAAAGATTTTTCAATATGCTTAATTGCTACAGTTGAAGTTTCTTTTATTTCCCTAATGAATTACTTCCCTATTATGAAGAAATGACTCTCTAAAGGACAATCATTTATTACACCTGAGCCTTCCTGGTCCCAATTGTACCACATGCTGCTTAATAATTTGCAATGATTTAGGAAGATTGCCATAACCACTCAATTAAACAATGGCTTTGGATGCAACCTATAGTATGAAGCACATCCTTAGAACACATTTAGAACTGTCTTGTTAATTAGAATCTAGCAACCACTGTGTTCTGAATATCCCATAGACAGCAGACATCCTATCCTGGAGGACTAAAAGTAGTTGCTTGTTTTCTCTGATCCAACTAGGCAGATGTATGGTTGCCATAGAGTGGAAATAGAACCATGGGGAGAAGAAGTAGACTAATATTTAGGAAATTTCTGTTTCTGGCTCCAAATGGTTTTGATCCAAATGGTAAGGCTATTCTCTGAGCTTCGATTTCCTCCCTTATATAGAATGTGAGATACAGCTGATGATTTCTTAGGCATTTTACTAATCAATGCCACACCTCTACATAAATTATGTTAAAGGTAGAAAATATTTTGCAAAATCTTACCAAGGTAATTATGAAAAGTCTCAATGGCTTATTTCTATGTAGCATCCTAAAACAACATAATAAATCAGTCAAATACTGTAAGACAGGATAGCTAATTTAAAACTGTAATTGTCAAAATTTGTAGTTATTTCTGAGCCTATGATATAGAATTATCAGGCAATGTGTTTTAACTAATAGTAATTTATGGCCAGAGTCAGCCTTTCCTGTGGGGAAAATAGACACATGTCCATATGTCTAGGTAATGAAATCTGAAGGATAAAGGAAATATGAATTAATGCTGAAAACAAATTTTGCTGAATTAACAATTATGCCTTGGACCAGTACTATATTATTAAGGTTTGAAATAAGTCCCTTATGTTTATTATTTTAGACCGCAGAAAGTAGGTAGAATGTATTCAACAAACAGCATAGATATAGTCTTCTAAATAGATAAATTCACCTGGTACATAATTAAAACAGATTTGAAGTGAACACTAACCTTAACTTCTTTTTTATTGTATCATCTCTATAATGATCTATTTGTAAAATTCAATGTGTAATATTCATTATCTTTTTTTGCCTTCATCGGTCTGTTTAAATGAAGTAAATGAGTATTAATTTACATAGACCATAATGTCTATGGCAACGTTACTGTATCATTTTCTTTGCATAATACTTAGTATATCACAATAGAAATTTGAAACTTTTTGTGGGGTTTTGCTATAGAGTACAAAGTTGATAAATTTTGGAGTTGGCATATCTAGCTTATTTTCAAACAATTTCTGACTGATGATGAACAAGCCAGTTAGAGTTTTTGAGACATTTTATCATTTACAAAAATAGCCATAATAATATTATCCAGAGTCTTTTTGATATGGAAGAATGTAATAACCTTTATTTTCAGAGTGGTATCTATGCACGTTCTTCAAATAAATTACTATTCCCGTATTACTAGACATTCTTTAAGAAAATGAAGGGAACTTGCCAGTTTGATAAGGAATAGGGAAGGGGATGTACAAGGAGTGTGAGGACAAGGGCAGCATTTTGTAATTTTTAAAAATATGACATAAGAAGCTCACCTCTTTAAAAACAAAAGCGCTATTTATTTTTAAAATTTTTTTTTCAACGTTTATTTATTTTTGGGACAGAGAGAGACAGAGCATGAACGGGGGAGGGGCAGAGAGAGAGGGAGACACAGAATCGGAAACAGGCTCTAGGCTCCGAGCCATCAGCCCAGAGCCTGACGCGGGGCTGGAACTCACGGACCACGAGATCGTGACCTGGCTGAAGTCAGACGCTTAACCAACTGCGCCACCCAGGCGCCCCCAAAAGCGCTATTTAAAACAAAAATTATAACAAGAGACAGAAGGGCATCACATAATGATAAAGGGATCAATTCAACAAGAGTATATAACAATTGTAAATACCTATACACTCAACATAGGAGCACATAAAGACATAAAACAAATATTAATACACACAAGGGAGAGATTGATAATAACACACTAATAGTAGGAGGCTTTAACACTCCATTTGTATCAGTGAATAAGATCATCCAGACAGCAAATCAATAAGGAAATAGTAGCTTTGAATGATGCATTAGAACAGATGGAAGTAACAGATATATACAGAGCATTCCATCCAAAAATAGCAGAATGCACATTGTTTTCAAGTGCCCGTGGAACATTCTCCAGGGTAGGTCACATGTTAGCCACAAAACAGGTGTTCATAAATTTAAGAAGATTGAAATCATATCAAACATCTTTTCCAACTGCAATGGTATGAAAACTAAAAAATTAGACAAAATTCACAAACATGTGGAAGCTAAACAACATGTTACTAAACAACCAATGAGTCAATGAAGAAATAAAAGAATAAATAAAAAAATACCTATAGACAAGTAAAAATGATAACACAATGGTCCAAAATTTTTGGCACTCAGCAAAAGCAATACTAGCAGGGAAGTTTATAGTGATACAGACCTACTTCAAAAAAAGAAAAAAGAAAAAGAAAGACCTCAAATAACCATCTAACTGTACATATAGAGAAAATAGAAAAAGAAGAAAAAACAAACCTGAATTTAGTAGAAGGACAGAGATAATAAAGATCACAGAGGAAATAAATGAAATAGAGACTAAAGAAAACAATAGAAAAGATCAATAAAACCAAGAGCTGGTTCTTTGAAAAGACAAACAAAATTGAGAAAGCTTTGGCCAGACTCATTGGGAAAAAAGAGATAACTCAAATAAATTAAATCAGAAATGAAAGAGAAGTAATAACACCACTACAGAAATGCAAAGGCACCGGGGTTACTCAGTTGGTTAACCATCTGACTCTTGATTTTGGTTCAGATCATGATCTCATGGCTTGTGAGTTCAAGCCCTGCATCAGGCTCTGCTCTGAAGCATGGGATTCTCTCTCTCCCTCTCTCTCTTCTCCTCCCCTGCTCATGTGCTCTCTCTCAAAATAAATAAACATTTAAAAATAAAAAGAAATACAAAGGATTATAAGGGAGTACTATGAAAAATTATGTTAACAAATTGGACAATGTAGAAGAAATGAAAAAATTCCTAGAAAAAAAATCTCCCAAAACTGAATCAGGAAGAAATAGAAAATCTTAACAGATTGACTGCTAGTAACAAAACTGAATTGGAAATCAAAAACTGCCAAAAAGCAAAAGTCCAGGATCAGATGGCATCACAGATGTATTCTATCAAAGACTTATTTGTTTACGTATGTATGTATGTATGTATGTATGTATGTATGTATGTATGTTTATTTATTCTTGAGAGAGAGAAAGACAGAGACAGAGAGAGACAGAGACAGAATCTGAAGCAGGATCCAGGCTCCAAGGCGAGATCATGACCTGAGCTGAAGTCAGACGCTTAACCAATCGAGCCACTCAGGTGCCCCTCAAACATTTAAAGAAAAGTTAATACCTGTTCTCCTCAAAATATTCCAAATAGTAGAAGAGAAGTTTTCAAATTCATTCTAAAAGGCCAGCATTGCCTTGATACCAAAACCAGACAAAGACATTACACAGGAACAAAAACAAAAAGCTATAGGCCAAGATCCCTGTTGAACATAGATGCAAAAATCCTTAACAAAATATTAGCAAACTGAATTCCAAAATATATTAAAAAGATCATTCACCACAATCAAGTGGAATTTATTTCAGAGATGTAATAATGGCTCAATATCCACAAATCAGTCAACGTGATATTTCTCGTTGACAAAATAAAAGATAAAACCATATTATTATCTCAACAGAAGCAGGAAAACTATCTGACAAAATAAATATAAAGATGCTTCTGGGGCACCTGGGTGGCTCAGTCAGTTAAGTGTCCAACTTTGGCTTGGGTCACGATCTCGCGGTTCATGGTTTCGGGCCCTGTGTCGGGCTCTGTGCTGACAGCTCAGAGCCTGGAGCCTGCTTCAGATTGTGTCTCCCTTTCTCTCTGCCCCTCCCCTGCTTGTGCTCTGTCTCTCTCTCTCTCTCTCTCAAAAATAAATAATAAAGATTAACAATTTTTTAAAAAGAAAGAAAATAAATGAAAACAAAAGCACTAATACCTATCTCACAGCATCTGTGAGTATCAAATGAGATAAGTCTTTTGTGATTTTTATTTATAATACCCAAATTAGGAATAGCTTATTTTACTTGATCATAAAATACGTGTACTATTATAATCTTAATGTTTATTTTCAAAACTTTTCTATTACTAGATAAAGAGAATAATTTTTCCAAAAGAATGGGATTCTAGAAGTAAAATACTTTGAAATCTAAATTTTTACTTAAAAATATAAATTGAAGAACTTGTATGTCAAATACAGATTTACTACATATTTTGAATGGTTGAAGAGTATTCCATTATATGGATATATTATAATTTATTTAAGCAGTTCCCAATTGTTTGACATTATCTTTGTGAAAGTGAAAAATTGGAAGCTGTAGTCGATTTCTCTAAACATTTACTTGTGCCCTTGTCCTAGTGATTCTTCAAAATAAATTAGTCAGCAGACATACCCTGTATTCAGGCTTTTGACATATGATGCTAAAAGGTATTAGTTACCTGTGATTGCATTAAAAAACACCCCCAAACTTTGTGGCTTGAACTAACAAGAGTCATTTATTATCTCCTATGATTTCTGTGGGTGAGAATTTCACATGCTAGGGATGACTCTCCGGTACTCTAGGATTTCTAGATCTCAGCTGGAAGACCAGAGTCTAGGGTCTGCAGTCATCTGAAGGCTTGGTCAGTTATTCCTATTTCTAGCTGTCTGGTGCTTGATGCTAGGCAAAGGCTGAGAACCTAGCCTCTTCACATGATGGGGGCTGGGTCTCAAGAGAAAGAGAGCCAGGTGAAACCATGTTGCACTTTATGACCTAGACTTGGAAATCACACAGCATCACTTCTGCCACATTCCGTTAACGGAAGCAGTTACAAAGGTCACCCAGGTTCAAGGGGAGGAGACATAGACCCTACTTCTCAATGGGAGAGTGTTGATGTCACATTTATAAGAGAAATATGTGACATGGTTTATATATATATATATATATATATATATATATATATATATATATGTGCTGTTGTCTTTGGAAAACTGTCTAGCCAGTATTATGAATTTTGATCTATGTCACAACATGACCTCCATTAATAATATATGTTTTGAGTAATATCTTTGCTTATCTGATGATGTAAAAAATGGTATTTCACTATTGTTTAGCTTGTTTTTATACTTAAAGTACCAAACATTGTTTTGTGATGTTTGTGATTCTTACCATTTGTACTTTTTATGATTATTTTCTTGTTTAACATGACCTTTATGTTTCTGTGGATGTATTCCTCAGTTTAAAAGTGATTTATAAAACTTCTTCATATGAGAAATTAAGAAGATAATCCTTTGTCAGTTTTTTTTTCAATGTTTATTCATTTTTGAGACACACCGAGATGCAAGTGGGGGAGGGGCAGAGAGAGAGGGAGACACAGAATCCGAAGCAGGCTCTGCTCTCAGAGCAGAGCCCAACGTGGGCCTGGAACCCACAAACTGTGAGATCATGACCCGAGCCAAAGTCGGACACTTAAGTGACTGAGCCACCCAGGCGTCCCCCTTTGTCAGTTTTATCGAAAATATTTTTCCTAGAGTATCATATTTTTACTATTTTATTGCATTATTCATTCTTTATCGACTTTTAAATGTTTTCTATTTTATATGCCATGCTTAGATATACCTTCCTTACCCCAGAACTACAAATTGTTTTTCTTCACTTGTATGCTACTCATTCATTAATAAGTTACATCAAAATACATTCCATATGAATTAAAGACAGGATCTAAGATTTTTCTAGGTTTTTGGCTTTTAGGTTTTGTTTGTTAAAGTAGAATAGCAACAAGGTTTTCCCCTTTTTGCTTTTTAATTTTTTTAATTTAATTTTAAATTTTTTAAATGTTTATTTATTTTTGAGAGAGAGAGAGACAGAGCACAAGTGGGGGAAGAGCAGAGAGAGGGAAACACAGAATCTGAAGCAGGCTCCAGGCTCTGAGCTGTCAGCACAGAGCCCAACATGGGGCTTAAACCCACAAACCAGGAGATCATGACCTGAACTGAAGTCGGATGCTTAACTGACTGAGCCACTCAGGTGCCCCTTAAATTTTATTTTAGAGAGAGACACGGAGAGAGTGAGAGAAAGCACAAGCAGGGGAGAGGGACAGAGGAAGAGAGAGAGAGAGAGTTCTGAGCAGACTTCACTCTCAGCTTGGGGCTCCATCCCATAACCCAGGTTGATTGAGCCACTCAGGTGCCCCAATAAGTTTTAAAAATAGTAATAACCAAGGAAAATGGAGAAAGATTCCCATGCTGATTATGTTCTATTGATAATCTATGCCATGAATTGTTACATTTATCATGTATTAACACCCATATATACCTGAGTCTCTTTCTGGACTCTTTATCATTGATCTCTATTGCAATTCAATATCGTATCACTTTAACCATTACAATTTAAAAAATACGGTTTGATACTTAGAAAGCTCCCTTTTTTCTTCAAATGCTTTTTAATTCATGAAGAGCTGTTTAGTACTTGGTTCCTTACTCTGTTTCCTCTCTGACGATCTTATTCAGGCTAATGCCTTTAAACACTTTCCGTAATGACAGCTCCCCTATTTATATCTCCAGTCCAAGACTCTCCTGTGAACTCCAAACCCAATTACTCCCTGGGATTTGAATACGCCTCTTTGTTTCAATATGTCAGAACTAAACCCTTAATTTTTCTTTTTTCTCTCTAGATGTCCTTATCCCTCCATCTTTCCCAACTCAATAAATAGCATTACACCAGCTATTCAGGTGATATAATGACAGCCAGACTTAATATTGTGGTAGCCAATCATTATATCAATGTAGAAATGGTTGGATTATTTTAACATATCAATAAAAATAGGAAATGTGGCTTTAGGGGGACAAGCTAAACCTACACTGAAACTAGAGCGTCAGAATTCATGCCTGATTTAGCATGTGAATGAAGGGTGCTATAAAGGTGAGTCATGAACCCTTGGTCTTGTGGAGTAGTTTAGGAGTTTATTTTTATATTTATTATTTATGGCATCTATTTATAGATTGTGTCTTCAGTCTCTTTCTCAAGGCTATTGTGGTTTCTTGTTCGTTCCTGGGGGTTAACACTGTTAATAAGTTAGTCCACAAGCAAGAAATGTACTATTACATTTCCACATTTCTCTTACGGAGGATTTTTTCTTAAAAATGCTTATATTTGGGGGGCGCCGGGTGGCTCAGTCAGTTGAGCATCTGACTCTTGATTTTGGCTCAGGTCAGGATCTCATGGTTCCTGGGACTGAGCTCTGCATGGGACTCTGTGCTAACAGCATGCAGCCTGCTTGGGATTTTCTCTCTACCTCTCTCTCTGCCCCTCCCCTGCTCACAAACTCTCCCTCTCAAAATAAATAAATAAACATTTTTTAAAAATACTTATATTTTGTTATATGTTTTAAATAATTAAAGTGAATATGTATTTGTGATTTGAAAAAGCGAGGTATCAAAGTAGTTTCTAAGAACATGCTACCAAGTGGAGATATATTATAGATTTCAATAAGAAGTAAGTTTAATATTAAAAATCACACATTAGAGGCTCCTGAGTGGCTCAGTCAGCTGATTGTCCAACTCTTGATTTCAGCTCAGGTCATGACCCCAGGGTCACAGAATCCCAGAGCCTTCTGTTTTCTGCCTGGGCCTTGACTGATAAAAGTTCCAACTTTGGTTCAGTTGTATTCATAAAAGGAAGAAGCATAGCTTGTGAACTCTACTGTGATCATCCTTACAAAGCTATTACTGATGGCTTACTGCTCTTCTCTCACATCCATTAAATTTAAACTTTCTTTGGGTGGTTTTTCCTAAGCCAGCCACCAAGCAATACTCTAGTGATACAAAGAAAGATAAGAGTACCTGTCCCTAAAGAAGCTTGGTTTATTCAGCAGACAATTTATAAACACTTGAAAAAAGTTCAACAAGATAATGCATGACAGAATGTACAGAAGAGCCACTCTCTGCGAGTAAATGCAATTGAAAACAAAGAAGAAAATAATGATTTGAGCTAGCCGGAAAGGTGTCTTTGAGGAGGTAGGACTTTAACTGGACCTTGGAGGATATAAATATTCTTGCATTTGACTCCACCACAAAATGCTTCCTGTTTCATCACACAGATAGTATATTTTGTTCCACTTGGATTTCTCTTTCAATACTTTAGAGTCATTTATGTACCATGTGAAGAAGTGTGCCTATCCATGACTACTAAACTGGTTTTCTTCCCTGACCTACCCTGTGCCAAGATATGCTTTGAGTGGTACAATGATTCCTTTGTTCACCTGTTTGATGCCCATTGTGCCAACACTGTGTTAGTCACTTAAGGTTTACATGAGGAGAGATCCAGATGACTTCCAGACAACCGTATAGGAAGAATTTGCCAAAAGTAACCCTCAAAAACTCTACGGGGAGAAAAATGGCCCTGCTCTAGAATCATCATTTTTTAAATTTTTTAATGGTTAGTTGTTATTGAGGGAGAGAGAGAGATCATGAGTGGGGGAGGTGCAGAGAGGGGTGGGGGGAACAGACGATCTGAAGCAGGCTCCACACTAACAGCAGAGAGCCCGAAGCAGGGCTTGAACTCACAAACTGTGAGATCATGACCTGAGCCAAAGTCGGATGCTCAACTGAATGAGCCACTCAGGTGCCCCTGTTTTTAATTCCAAACTTCTCCATCTACAAGTCAGAAGATCTTTTACAAATTACCTAAACTTTTGTGGTCTCTATTTCCTCTCCTATAGAACTTTGACTTTCATATCTTCTCAACAGGTTCATATTGAGTTCTACGTGAAATGAAATATGAAGTGTCTACCACAAGGTTCACCCATTTTAAGTAATTTGTCATAAATGGCATCTGTTTATATACTACTACCTTAATTTTGCTATTGTTCTCCTTATTTCTAATTATTAGATTATTATTATTTTACAATGGCAGGGTCCTGGGTGGCTCAGTCAGTTAAGCTGCCAACTTCAGCTCAGGTCATGGGTTCTAGCCCCACGTCGGTCTCTGAGCTGACAGCTTGGAGCCTGGAGCTGCTTCGGATTCTGTGTCTCCCTCTTTCTCTGCCCCTTCCCCACTTGTGCTCTGTCTCCCTGTCTCTCAAAGGTGAATAAATGTTAAAAAAAAAAAGAATAAGAAAATAGAAGCCCAAAAAATGAAAAACAAAAGAGATCTACAACATGAAAAAAATAAAATCATGCTCAGATTTTTCGTCTGCAACGTATGTAAAAAGAAAATGAGAAATGGAACAATGTGTACAGCTCTGAGAAGCAAATCACACCCCCAAATATTTATACATAGCCAAATCGTCTTTCATGTGTGGGAACAATAGAAGTACATTCACAGATGTGCAAACCTTAGACAAAGTCTTACAGAATGGATTGCTGACATATCTATCTTGAAAAAACTAATTAAGATATATGCCAACCAAGGTAGAACTCCTCAAAATGAATACCTCAAGAATGGAAACTTTAAGAAATATTTCTTTGAAAGAGAGAGAGAGTGCAGGGGGAAGGACAGAGAGAGGGGAGAGAAAGAATCCCAAGCAGGCTCCATGCTGTCAGTGCAGAGCCCGATGTGGGGCTCAATCTCATGAACTGTGAGACCATGACCTGAGCTGAAATCAAGAGTTGGCCGCTTAACCAACTGAGCCAGGCACCCCAAGATGAAAACTTTTTAATAAAATATCTTTCTCTCCAGGATTCACCATACTGCAATTTCTGCAGTTTGCTTTTCTTCACTTAAAATTTATTGTGGAGACTTTTAATTATTATTTTTCAACTCATTTCATTTCAGAGAGATTTTTTTCATCCGTTTTATGGCTTTTTTATAGCTCCATAGTATTCTATTTTTGTGGATTCACCATAAATTATGAAACCAGTCTGCCACTGATGAACATTGACGTTTTCAGTATTTTGCTATTTCAAAGGATGATACAGAGATAACAAATTGGAATTCTATGCATTGAGGCGCCTGGATAGGGCTCAAACCCACGATCTGCGAGATCACGATCTGAGCCGAAATTAAGAGTCAGACAGTTAACTGACTAAGTCACCCAGGCACTGTAGCATATGACTTATATAATTATGAAAAATTAAATTTCAGGTTTTCTTCTTAAAACCAATATGTAAAAGTCCATGCAAGCTTTAGGATCTTCATTATATTTAAAAAATAGAAAAACAATGTAAAATACTTAAAAATATTAGCAGTGATTCTCTCCACATGGTTTTACTATGGCTTACTTTTTTCTTCCCTTTATTTTCCTTTGCTTTCACAATTTTATAAGTCACTGAGTGTGACTAATCTTTAAAATTAAAAAATTAAGGTTTTGTGGTGAATGAACTGTCTTGTGTCATGCAGAGATTTAAGGTTATCCTCTGGATTTAAAGTATCATATGGAAATTAAATTTGTCACTGTCACTGATTCTCATTACCATTACTTAGATTTTCAGATCACATTTACTCATTCCTAACTTCCTTATACATTCATCAAAAAAGCATGTTGATTGCCAATTCCATTCAATTAAATATTTATGTAATTTTCTTAAGAAGTACTAGAGGAAATATGTTTCTAAACTTCTGCTTGAATAACTTCAAAACTAAAATTTTAATTATAAAAATAGAGACATTAATAGGTGCCACTGTGCTGATAGCAATGTCATAATTATGACACATTTGTTTATGATGGAATAGCAGAACTCAAAACAATTTCACTTTGACATATCAGTTTTATAAGTTAAGTACTTCAGGATATTTTTTCAAGAAACAGCAAAATTTCTCTGAAACATAATATTTCAGTGGGTCATATCTTTAAATTTTAGATTTATATAAAAGGAATAGAAATAATTGAGCTTTTATCTATCTTTTTGATCTTTTAAATTTGTATTTCTTTCCATAATTATATCAAAGGGTTTTTTTTTTTTAAGTTATTTACCTTTGAGAGGGGGACTGGAGGGGTGGAGAGAGAGGGAGAGCGAATTCCAAGCAGGTTACTCACTGTCAGCATACAGCTCAGCAGCTCAGTCCCATGAACCGTGAGATCATGACCTGAGCCGAAATTAAGAGTTGGTCACTCAACCAACTGAGCCACCCAGGTGCCCCTCAAAGGGCTTTTGAATGAATAAATAAGCAATGTAGTTCCAAAATGCCAGTTGAATACTCACACATAATTTTATTACTGAAATCGAGGAGTCCATTCTTTCTTTCAAACCAAATTACAAAGTAGAACTAGGCTTTGAATCATGAATTTTAATTCTTAACATTTCACTTACTCTCTCCCTTCCATTTAATATTTTTTCTCAGAAACAGCTCCTACTTAAAAAACAAGCTCAGGTTTAGATTTGTAAAGCCTATCTTTCTTGAGTTCAAACAAATGGGAAATTTCCATAATCTAAGATGCCATGATCATTAAAAATAGTGCCCCTAACATCTTTACCTTATGTCTGACCACAGAAAGAGATGTAAAGTACAATTAAAACCAGAATTCTCCAATCCAAATGTGTTTGTTAGGTTTCTTTATCCAGTCATACCACGTGCCACACAGCGGCCAACTATTTAGAGAAGGTTTACTAGGCACTTTTCTGTCTAGGAATTTTTCCTTTCTTTTCGATTTTCTGCCTCATATCACACTGGGGATGATTCAATGTGACTACATTAAGTGTTTTCTGAACCACTGCTATTTCTAAATAGCTCTGATGTCTTTGGGGGCATCCTTTCCTCAAAAGCCAGATTTCCTTGAAAGGGATTCTGGTTCAATTAATTAATTTAGCATACTGAGCATATAAGCTGATAAAAACAACCACAATTATTATTTTGTCAAACAATGGCCTAAGAACTCAGGCTAAAACATGAACATGGCACACAGATGGAAGTTTTTTATGGAGAGTACATTCTGGTGGGAGAGACCTAAAATCAATAAATAACCAAATAATTAAAAGGGAACATACGTGCTCTAATGATAGACAATGTAAAGAATGACTGGGTGACAACTTTTCTGGAAGGCCCTTTTCAGTTCTATTTTCTTTCCTTTTTTTATAAGTGTTTATTTATTTTTGAGAGAGAGAGAAAGTGAGGGAGGGGCACAAGGAGAGGGGAACAGAGGACCCCGAGCGGGCTCTGTGCTGAAAGCAGAGAGCGCAGTGCGGGGGGGGGGGGGGGGGGGGGGGGGCTGAAATTGACAAACTGGGAGATCATGACCTGAACCAAAGTCAGACACTTAACTGACTGATCCACCCAGGGGCCCCTCAGATCTATTTTCTAAAGAATCTAGAAGAGCATAGTTCATATCAAGAGGTAGAAAATCTTTATCATGCCCCCTCTCCCTTGTAGAAATTTTAGGAGATATAAAGAATGGAGAATTAAACAAACAAACAGAAACAAAGGACAGAGCAAAGAAAAGGAACTGGCTTGGTTATGACAGTAAAATAGCCAATGTGCAGGACCAGTGAGCAGGAACACCAGGACAAAGGGGCTGAGAAAACATGTGCCCACAGGAAGGGTGGGTGTCTTGAGTGGTCATCACTGTTACTGAGGCTCTAGGCCTATAGAGCTGGAAGGGATCTTTGGTCATTTATTACAACCCTCCTATCTTAGAGATGGAGTGTGACGATGCTTGCCCATGTCATGGTTAGAGATTTAGAGCCAGAACTAGAAGTTAGCTTTCCTGGTATAGTTTACATCTCTACCAATGTCTGCTTTCACCTGGGTTCTTTGTGATGTGGATACTAAAAAATAGGATTCCTGAGGTAGAATCAAGAAGTGATAGTATGGGATTTAGGAATTCCCCAAATTTAGTATTTATTAGTTTATTATGTGGCAAATAATGTGTCTGTGGGTCAGGACATCCTGCAAATTATTAGTGAGTCTGGCTCATGACCAGACCCTTGCCATGGGGTTATAAAGAAATGCAGGTCTTGCTCCTTCACCCCAAAACCATGAACCAAAGCAGCTTGAAAACTTAAAAGATAAAGAACTTCTGTTCTGTTGCAAGAGAGGACCAAACTAGAACCTCCCCCCCCAAAAAAGAGGATGATTAGCTCCTTAGTCCTTAGTTATTTGGAAGGAATTCTAGAAAAGATTAAAAAACACCATGGTCTGGTCTGTAGTTAAATCCCATGATATATAATTTTAGCAATCATCTGGGAGACAGCCAATCACAGCGTGTAATTATGGAAATGCTGACATAGCAGAACACAGTGGAAACCAAATTAATTTTCAACATGCACACCCAAGACCTAGTAAGAAACTTCCGTTCAGGATGAGGAATATTTGGGAAATAGAAAAAGGTGAGTGGGAATACGTGAGCAAATGTAGAAAATGAACTGAAGTCTCCTTACTCTCTCTCCATGCTCTTTCCACTAGCTCTTTGCTTCCTAATCTAAGGGAGAGACAGCGTCATGGGAATCTTCCCCCCCAAGTCCTCTGAGTAAAGGTGAGAAGCTGGATGAATGGCTCAAGGAACTTTCTAAAGCAAACTGCTTCTGCTAACGTGAGGAAAAAGTTAACTAATAAGAAAGATATCTAAAATGTATTTTTGAAGTTGGTAGGGGGAAAACAAAAGCATTAAATTAGAACTTTATAACTCTCAATTTACTTGGACCTAGGTAGGGGCCCAGGAAAGCTATACGGTTGCACATGAGGGTGGAACTGAGAGATGGTGACTGCTTTGAGACCCTTCCCAAACAGAAAAACAACAAGAGAAATAGCAAATCACTTAACGTTTGGGATTCAGAACTGTTGATCTAGGTCACACCTCTCAGACCGACCTGCTGTGGGGAAGACGCCACATTTCTTTTGGCTACGGAGTCTGTACTCATTAAAAGCCTATAATCCTCTTGTCAGAAGAAATAAGTGACGGTAAACACTTTGTCAGATAGGAGGTACCATGTGCAGACTGAGCCAGAAACAGAAGCAAGAGGTATCTGACTTCAGCTCTGTGGAACAGAAGTTTCAGAGAAGAGGAGGAAAAACAATACTAAGTAGGAGCTCTGGTAAATGGGATTCCCTGTCATTGTTTCCCAGTGTTGCTCATGGTATGGTATTCTTTATCTGTTATTGGCAATCTAATGCTGCTAACAAATTCCCCCCATATTTAGCATCTTAAAACAACAGTAAACTCGTATTATCTCACACAGTTTCTATGAGTCAGAAATTCTAGAGGGTCTTAGCTGAGGTAGTTCTGGCCCCGGATGCCTTACAAAGCTGCAGTCAGAGATGCTGGCTCTCTCACATGGTTGTCAACAAGAAGATAACGTTCCTTGCTGGCTGTGAGCTGGAGGCCTCAGTTATTCAGCACACGGAACTCTTCATAGGGCTCTTCTTCATGGCATGGCAGTTGACTCCCCTCAGAATGAATGACCAAAGGTTAAAACTGTCCTAGTCTTGGAAGTCAGACTCTTTCACTTCCACAATAGCCTATCAGTTACCAGTGGGCACTATTCAGTGTGGGAAGGAAGTATTCAAGGGCATGAATACCAGGAGTTGAGGCCCACAGAGCAATCTTGGAGACTTCCCTGCCAGAGTCATTACACAGCAACATCAGAAGTTTTGCCTTTTCCACCACACGTCACTTATACTTTACTTTTGTAATATTTTCCTTTGTATGAACTTTTAAAATACATCCATCTTAAACATTAATACCTCTGAAATCATGCATTTGATGCAGTCTTTATATTAACTTCCATATGAGAATTTCCAAATAGAAACGTAACTACTAAAAAAAAATACATGTTTTTTTTCTTGTGACTCCTAATAGCAACTCAAGCATAACCAGCATTATATGTATCACCCTTTGGAAAACACGACCAGCCACACACCTGAGCTGGTGTCGCTTGAAGGAGAGCCTTATGAGTCTAGTGCAAGTCGGGAGGCATTTGTTTTGTGTGACATCCTCACTGACACGGAATGCCCTAGAAGTCTAAGATAATAGTGCTCAGGGGTAAACTACAACACTACAACAAAGTCCATTTGCTACAGCGGTTATAACTGTCACTTGCCAGCTAGCTTTGTAATTACTTAAAACAGAAACTGTTTAAAGAACTGAACCATAAGGGTAAAGCAGATTGTTCTCAGGACATAAAACTAAACTCACCTTATTATGTATTGTTATACTGCTGTCCACTCTCATTACCAAAGGCTATAAAGCAATTTTAACTGTTCCCTGGAATGTCACCAGCAATAAGCGTTTTTGCTTTACTGTTCTGTTGAGCTGAATGTGATAGTTATATTTTAGAACTCTTACAGCTGGGAAATCTAGAAATGGCTTTGGGTCTTTGTGAGTTCATTAAAATACTTGGTTTGAGTAACCTTGGTGTTACCTTAAGTAACGTTGGGGAAATCATATCATAATCACTGAATTTTATTAGCCACCAGCCCTTTTTAATCATCAAATGCAATGTTCTGAAACCGAGAGCCTGTTCTGTCCCATGCTGGTGACTTCACGTCTTCTCTTGGCAGTGTGTCCATGAGCCCCCATTATGCTTTCCTGAGGGCGCTGTATTTACTGACGTCCTTCATGGCCAAAGTGACAATACAGACAATGTCAAAGTGTGGCTGGTGAGAAGAATCTTTATGCTGGGTACACAGACCCTCGCGCTCACTTCAGCCTACAAAGCCTGTGACCATTTGCAGAGTCAAGATTCTATGGTTTTTATCATAAACCCATTAGCTTTAAATTTTTACTTCATTTGAGAAGAAATTCATCTCTTTTAACTTAATTTTAAATTCATTTCTGAATTAATATTATATTGTTAGGTTTTCTTCGCCATTCTCCTTCATAAAAAGGGAGGAATTGTGGAGAGCTGCAAAGCAGTTTGTACGTCCACCATCCTGATGCAGTTATTTTCCAGAGTCCTTCCTCTGCCTACATAAGTTTCCGTTGATTAGGAAATATAACTTCCAAGAATAAGTGTTTTGCAACTTAAAACTGTAGATTCCCAGCCTCTGCTTCAGGAAGACTAGGGAGAGAAAGATCAGCCTGGATTATTCTGGAGACAGTTAATACCCGGTCTTGATTATACTATAATGTGACCTGGGCATTTTTGAAGGTAATGTATGCAGTTATTATCTTCCTTTTCCTTATAATCAGGCAGTAAGTGCAGTGTATCTTCACCATCAAAACTCATTAAAGCTAAATTAAATAAAAAGAGATGTAAGGCTATAAAGGACCATTGTGCAGGTATCTAAGAAAGAGTCCAAGTAGCTCTGGGGCTAAAAGTGGATCTGAAGGTCATGCTCAGGGTTTGTTGCTTCTGTTTCTCAAATACCATGTGTTTTCTGTCCTCGTTTCTGTCTCTGCTTCTCAACTCTCTGGCAGCTTCTGTGGCTTAGCCCTGGTCCTTAACCCCTTACACTGCACGACTATTTTAATGCCAGCAATCATCTAACAAATATCTCTGTATGTCACCATTACCATTGGAGAAAAAGAAAGAAATCTGAATGTTATTTATACCTTTCCTGTAATAGATTCTAAGGATGATGATATTAATGATAATGTCTTGTTTAGTGAATGGGATGAGGGATATGGAAATGCAAAATTACACATGGAGAGACATTTTTTTTTATGGAGAGAGATTTTTAATTTCCCTAGGAAAGAAAAGGAAAAGTGAAAAGAGATGAATTATCTTGTAGCCATTAAGAAACTTGGTGAGTCCTTCAGAAGGACATAAATGTTTAATCATGACTTTTGCTTAGGTTTTGCTGTATATTACATAATGGAATTCTCTCTTTGTGTTTCCCCATCATGCCTTCTGCAATACCTATTTTTGTTTTCCTTTGTATTGTCAAGATTGCATTCTGGGGATTGAGATTAAGTGTTAAGTCAAGGTGAGTAGGGTTGAGAGCAGAGAGGCTCCACTCAGTGATGCACAGCCAAAAGACCCAGACTTCTTGGCTTCCTAGCTCACTTTTCCATGGTTTAGTACATATCTACTTTTTTAGCTTTATTTCCCAGAAGTCACCCTCGCATATGCAAAGCCCAGCTCGGATGAACTGGTTTGTAGATTCCCCTTGTGTTTTCATACTTCTGTGACTTTGCTCATGTTATTCTACCTGTTTAGCAGAAGTCCATGGCAGCAGTGTCAACAGCTACACTACAAGACCAAACCCAAATGCCACTCTCTCTGCCAAAATTAGCCTCTCCTCAACTCTTAGAGCACTTGGTTTAGCGCTCACGTAATACCGCTATTGCATTTGTGCCCTGCACTAGACATACTGATAGCTACCTCACCTGCCCTGTTGGACTGCAAGAAACATGTTATTCACCTCTCAGATTCCCCACATATGAAGTCAAGCACAGTGCACAGCACTGAATGTGAGCATTCAGTAAATGTTTCTTGAATTGAATAAAAATGGTCAGTAGCTCAGTTCACTGTGTGGTTTATATACAGTGTGTTCTTTTCTGATTTTATTTTATATTTTATTTTATTATTTTATTTTATTTTATTTTATTTTATTTTATTTTATATGTTATTTTGCATATGGTGTGTTCTATTCAGATCTTTATATCATGATACTAGCAAATAGTAGCCAAAACATGTACACTTAAGTAAATGCATTTCCATGATGAAGATATGTTGGCTTCTTGATGATAAAATAATAAGCTTTCATTTGCCTGCAACAGTATGTCCTGAAGATAAATGGGAACATGAACATGAAAAGACTTTGGGAAGTAAAAAAACATGCTACCATAAGATACTATTTGTTTCTGTAGTTACTCTATGGAGTAGGATAGGACCCCTACCGCTCAAATGTCCCTCTAACTGTAGGTAATCATGCTAGTTTTGGTTAGTCTGAACCCTCCAAGTCAACGCAACCCAAACTGTAAACCCTGGGCCAGTGTTGCTAATCCATGAACAGAAATGTTGGGAGTAAGCATTTAAAAACTTTTATAGCAATTTGACAGAACAGTATAAAATTACTGAATTTAAAAATTAAAACGTGGCTTATGTCTATACACCTTTGCTTTATTAATTTCATTTTGCCAGTAGTTCATTTCCACTGTTGTATGGTAGAACTGATACACAACAAAAAGAGAACATTAAAAAAGCTAGTTCTTCAATGTAGATGGTTCGAGAAGCACTGCTCAAAGTCATTCTCTCCAGAGCAAAGATACCCGCGTTGTGAACATGGCAGTCTTGGGAACAAAGATGGAGATAAACTTGTAGATATTATAAAATACTAGTATCAACAAAATACCAATAAAAGAAGATATTTAAAAAACCATATAATGAATGATAATGAGAAAAAAAATCATCTGAAATACGACAGTTCTGATTCGTAGTATTCATTTTGATCAAAGTCTTTCTGAAACCTTTATGTACAGCTTTAACAGTCCTCTCTGCAAACTCCTTTTTCTAGTATATGGGCTTACATTCTGGAACTTCTAGAGAAATAACATTTTCTCCTATGATTACATAAGTTTGGGGTTGTGTTTGCTTGGAGAAAACTGCTATGCACCCACTGAATTAATATCAGCAGTAATCCCCCAGTCATCTGTAAGTCTTCTCTGTGAAAAATTCCTTCAAGAAGTCAATAACTCAGTGTTTAAAATACAACTGAACTTTGGTAATTCGTTACTTCATCACCAATCTGATGCTCACTTATGGAAAAGTCTTCTTAACATAATTCAGGATATTCTGAGCAAACCGTGTGTGGTTTTTTTTGTCAGAGCATCTTGTTTCACCAGATTAGCAAGATAGATACATCTTACAGGGCTTTAGACAATGTTGTATGGATTTCTCATTCTATAGAAAATAATACTTGTCAGTGTCTTAAAATCTAATATTCATGAATCACGTTGCAGAATTTGATTTGAGAAGTCTTGGATTCATTATTTGGATTAGATCACAAAATCAGGAACTGGATTAGGTGTCAGGCTTTGTGTTGAGCCTAATGGGGCAGAATTGCTCAGAAACAGTTCTGAATGTTCGCGAGGCCGAGTCCTCGACACTGCACCAATCTAGGCAAAGTGGGAGGGCTTTTTTTGATCCATTTATAATGTAATTTTGACTTTCCTACATTTCATTTCCAGTTTCTTTCCTCTTCCTGCTAGGCAAATCTGGCCCCAGACACTCAGGTTGTATGTGAACTGAAATTAGCAACCTCAGCAAGCCCTGTTTATGGTCCTCTGGGGTATATACTCCACTTCTACCTCTTTCCTCCCACTTTTCAGACTCAGATTGCCTTGACTCATTTTGCAAAGTAGACTATATTTCTTCAGCTTTTTTTTTTTTTAAGGAACTAGAATGTTTTAGGAAGCTGACAATGTTCCAATAAAGAGAAAATTGGTTTCCTGCTAACCAAATTGCTTCCTATAATACATTAATCTGTTCTAAATGATGTGTATTTAAAATTCCCTCTTATATCACTGTTTGTGGGGTGAGAGGAATAAAGTCTGTGTTAGAGACATTAGAAGTTCTGAAAGCTTTGCTAATTTTTTTTAACGTTTATTTATTTTTGAGACAGAGACAGAGTGTGAACAGGGGAGGGGCAGAGAGAGAGGGAGACACAGAATCAGAAACAGGCTCCAGGCTCTGAGCTGTCAGCACAAAGCCCGACGCGGGGCTCAAACTCACGGACCGTGAGATCATGACCTGAGCCGAAGTCGGACGCTTAACCGACCAAGCCACCCAGGCACCCCAACTTTGCTAATTTTTTAATATGTTTTGATTTAGTAAACTCAGAGTTAAATCCAAGGACACAATTAAAAAAAAATGAGGTGTGTTGATTTTTCACCTTATCTTTCTTTGCCTCTTGATCTTGCTATCTTAGGAATCCTTGATGGCTTTTGCTTGAATGTCTTTCCAGTCTGACTTTGCTTCAGATGTGGATCCTAAACCACATTATGCCCTTAATGCACTTCCTTCAGCTATGAGTTCAGCTGCAGCTGCTCCAGAATGCTCTCTCCACCTACACACCCTTGGCTCTGAGGAAAGCTCTAGACTCCCTCACCTATCAGGCCGTCCCTCACTGGCCCTCCTGTTCTTCTGCCTCTACCCTTCCTCCTAATGGCCAATCCATCACTTCTAATCCTAGGTTTTTTCTCTCTACCTTAGATGTGATGTTTTGATCTTCCCTGATCTCTCTTCCTGTCCTTACTGAAAATTCAGCCTCCCTAAACACATAGTATCTACCTCCACCTCTACTATCTCAAAGTTCCCTCTTTTCTCTTAAATTCATCCCTACTCCCAAACCCAGTTCTGGCTTCAAATGCCTGGGCGGGAAATCCAGATACTTTGAAATATTACCAGCCATGCTGATAACAAAATCCAAGAGCCTGAGAGTTTAATGATTTCAACAGTCACCCACCCTTCTTTGGCTCCTTACTTTAGTACTCTCTTGTCCTTGGTGAAGTTGTGAGTCCTGTATTGCTGAATGTAGTTGTATTAATGACATTGCTTTAGCTACACTTGATCACATACTAGAACTTAAGCCTGGAAATTCATGCCCTAACAGAAGCAAGAAGAGAGGCAGTCGAGCCTCATGTGTCTTGTTGCTTGCTGACAAAGTACTTGACAGAATACTTGCATTATCTCTGCTTATCTACCTTTGACTTTTAAAAAAGGTATCAATCAGACAGGGAAAGAAAAATACCATATGATCTCACTTGTGGAGTCTAAACAATAACAACAACAACAACAACAAACAACAACAACAACAAGCTTATAGAAACAGAGAACAGATGGGTAGTTTCCAGAGGCTGGGGGTAGGCAAATGGGTGAAGGACTCAAAAGTTACAAACTTCTGGTTATAAAAGAAGTCATGAAAATGTAACGTACAGCACAGTGACTATAGTTAATAATATTGTATCGAATAGTTGAAAGTTGCTAAGAAAATGAATCTTAAAAGTTATCACAAGAAAAACATTTGGTAACTATGAATGGTGATGGATGTTAACCAGACTTATTGTGGTGATCATTGCACAATATATGCCAATGTCAAATCATTGGAGCACCTGGTGGCTCAGCCAGTTAAGTGTCTGACTTCAGCTCAGGTAATGATCTCACAGTTCAGGAGATCGAGCCCCACATTGGGGTCTCTGCTGTCAGCATGTAGCCTGCTTCAGATCCTCTGTCCCCCCCCCCTGCTCCTTCCCCACTTGTGCCATCTCTCTCAAAAATAAATAAACATTAAAGAAACAAATATCAAATCATTACATTGTATACCTGAAACTAATATAATGTTGTATGTCAAATATGCCTCAATAAAAAAAAGATAATAATAATACAATGAAATTTAGAAAGGTACTAACTCAGAAACCTGAAACACTGTTTCCCACTGTGCTTAGCGCTTTCCGCCCTCTGAGTCTGGTGTCTGCACCCTGTCTGTCTGTTGGCATCCTATGTGAGTATTTCACTTGGCACCAGCAGCAGCTGCTCCCTATGGCAAAGCAGCTGTGAAAGCTGATCAGCCAGGATTTTTCACTTGAATCAGTTTAAACTGAGCACACAAAGATGTGGCAGACACAACTAGACACGTTTTCTAGCCATTTCTTTCAAATTTACCTTCTTAGCCTTATGCTTGGAGCAGCATGTTTGGTCTGTGCCTTGGGTATTAGGAAGAATACCAAAAGCCTCCTGTCACCAATAACACCCTTTTCCACATTAACCCTTCAAATCTCAGTGAATTTTTTGAGAACAGCTAGAACTGATTTTCCGAGGGTCTGGCTTCTCTCTCGGTGGGTGACACCATAACACATTTTATCTTTTTGAAGTGAGCAATCTGTCAGCTTCAACACATCATTTCTCTTTTCCTCCCATATTTACATCTGTAGCCAAAATGGATTCTTTTCACTTACCAGAAGCTCTTAAAAGAATTAAGTCTTTTATCTGTCTACCCACTTATCTTTTTATTTATTTAATATAGCCACTGCCTTATCATCTGTCTTGAACGATCTCATGTCTTTCTCTTCCACTCACCCTAAGCCTATCCATTTGACCCTTCTTTCTTGCAATCTTGCTCTCCTGTTTGCTTTCACCACCTAATCCAAGACTGTCTTGCTTTGCTGTTTCCATCCTTTTCTATCTGTCCCTGTGCTCCTAGATTAACATAATCCTATTTGAGCCTTTCATCTTATTACCACTGTCGTGTATGAGCCTTGTTTCTAATTGATTCCATCTCAGAGATGCTAGTCTCTTAAGATCACCTATACAGATCACCTATGCAAATCACAACTGTCATAGAAGAAGGAACTGGATCCTGTCTACCAATCTGATCTTGGAAAGTGTGCTTGGGGAAGCTACTTCAGTGTCATTTCAAGGGTCTCTAATACTTATTTTTACATTGTGCTTCGTAGTGTGGACCATATTCTAAGTGCTGCATACATATGCACTCATCGAATCCTTACAATGCTAGGAGATATGGAGCATTATCATTCCTGTTCACAGGTCAAGAAATTGAGGCACAGAGGGATAAGTGCCTTGCCAGTCACTCATCAGACAGAAAGCAGGCTTGACTCAGTGATTAGCTTCAGAGCCCATGCATGCTCTGAACCACCATGTCACAAAGCCATGTTTCAACATCCAACATTTCTGCTTTCTATCTCTTCTCCAGGTCCCATGAGCTTCTACAGCCCCAGGCTTCTCATTCAGCCACATTCTGACAAGCCAGGGGAAAATCAAGATTCTCTCTTGAACTCACAAATCTTATGACTTCCTCTTTCCTCACCATACTTTCATTTCTTTTTACAAATTGAACTCATTTCCTTTATGTCCATGGCTTTCCTCCAGATCCTAGCCTCCAATTCACTCTACCAAATATAGACATTTGCGGTCTTCTTACTGATGTTTCCGTCACGAGGTTCTCTCTGCAGAGGGAACACGGGCTCTGAAGATGCTCACAGCTCTCTTCTGAGTTCCCAGCTCTTGAGAGTCTAGAATGAAATTCCTGGCTTTCCTCTTTGAGTCATTTCTTGGCCATTACACAGTTAGTAGCACATTTTAAAACACAGAGGACTACTTGTAAGCCCTTACTTTCTCAGTCTGGGCTTAAATTCAAACACATGATAAGGCAGGCTCGGAACCAGAACAGCCGGAAGGGGGGCAAAAAAGGGAGCCCAGGAAATGGCATGAATTTCAACATTTTCAATGACTGAATCACATGTTTAATTTTCAGAAAGCGAGCATTCAAACTTGATGATCCAGTAGTCAAATGTTGTGCAGAAGTTTAGTCGCATGAACTGAAAAGTCTCTGCCTGATGTGAAGCTACATGATTTCTCCTCATAAAAGGGCAGGGTCTCTCTTTTCTACTTTTCCTTTGTGTTTTTATAATGACTAGCATCAACTCAGTGGGTGATATTGAGGAGTTTTCCCTGATTCCTCTTTATCTTTACCTCCCCCCTCCAAGCCATCAACTGAAACACTTCTTTCTCTGGTTTACAGAGCCCAACAAGTCCTGCCTCTGGTTATTGCTCTGACTTATCTCCCTATCACCACACACTCTGCCCACACTGGCCTGCTTGCTGTGCTGTGACCATCCTCAAGTAATTTTTTTTTCCTGCCTTAGGACTTTTCTCATTAGCTCTTTCCTCTGTTCAAAATGATCTCTCTCCTGATCTTTTGCATGGGTCAGTCTTTCTTGTCAGTAGAAGCCTTCCTGAACCATCAAATCTGAAGGAATTGTCTAATCATCCTATCACATCGCCTTATTTTAATTTCTACATGGCACTAATTATAGTTATAAGGGTTTATATTGGGAATCTTTACCTAACTTTTGGCTGAGTTCATAAAACAAGAGGTGAAAAATACTTCAATATTCTAAAGGGAGGTGTTTGACTACCTACATTGGACTTTTCAAGGAGGTGGACAAGTTGGTTTTGCAACTCTTGGTTAACCATGAATCAATTTACAGTCTACAAAATGGGTTGGTGGAGTCAAAAGAGATATTGGAGATTGAAAATTAACTTTTCAGAGGGAATTGATGGTGTGCTGTGAGCTTCCCCCCCCCCCGCAATACATACACTAAAGAGTAGGGGTAGGGTTGTATCCCCCTCTTTTCTGCCTTCTGGAGAGATTTTGGTAAGACTGCTCAGTGACCTCGACCTATGTCTCCTCAAATCAGGGGACACAGACTCACACCTAGAAGTGTGACAGACTCACAGACTCACACTAGAAGTGTCTAAAAGTAAAAGACTCTGACAGACAAGCAGGAAGAAGAGGCGAAGTCCCTGAGTTGAGAATGGTCTGGACTCCCAGAATTTATTGGTAACAAATTTATTATGTCCAAATGATGGTCACAGGAGAAAGCCCCAACCTAGAGCCCTTCTAGGTCCTACCAAGAGGGCTGTGTAGAGAGGAAAAGTAATTTTTATTTTAATGTCTAACTACAATAATTTTTTTGCTAGAAGTTTGAAATCACTTCACATCACCCTCTAAAAATTAATCTCTGTCTTTAATAACAATGGTTAAACCCTAAAACTAGCTCCAATTACTTCCCTGTAAACACCAGACTGAGAGCTTCCCCTAAACCCGTGTTTCATCAAGTCAGTCAAGAAATAGTTATTGAGCCATTTCTACAAGGTGCCGGATAATGTTCAACTCCTGAGAACAAAGCTTGGAACAACCCAAAGTTCTTGCTCTTACCTAAAAAAAGCTCCTTTTTTGACAGTGATAGCCTCTGTGGTAGTAATTAGGACACCTGACAGTATAGTTTTCCAGACTTCCCTGATAATGACTCACCCAGGTGGCTTAGTAAAAATACAGAGTCCTGAGCTCGTCTACTGGAACTGCTGATTGATGACATCTGGGGTGAGTCCAACAAATCTAATATTTTACACACGGCCCAGGTTTGCCTAATCAGGCAACTGTAGGAAGGATTTGATGGAGAATCTCAGGGCGGGGGTGGTCTGAAAAAGCCTGCTAAAGAGGTGGTGTTAGAGTTGAGGCCCAAATGAAGAGAAAATATGGAGGAGGTAGAATCCAAGCAGAAGAAACAGCAAAGGCATAGCCCCCAAGCACACAATGAGGTTGCTGAATTTTAGAAGCAGAGCAAGCCAATAAAATCAGTCTCACCAATTAGAAAACACTTGGCCAATGGAGGTTTAGACAGGAAGGCAGGAGCTATGCCAAGGAGTTGGAAAGTTTTCTAAACTCAGGGGGCAGCTGTTGGATGGTTTTAAGCTAGAGGAATGACAATCTGATAAGCATTTTGAAAAGATGTATTCAAAAACACTTTCATCAGAACGAGACTTGAGAATGTGCTTCAAAATCGCCTGGAATGATTTCTTTAAAGTGCCGTTTCCTAGTCCATATCCCAGATCTTTTGAACTAAGGCCCAGTCATCTCTACTTCTAACAGGCATGCCAGGCCTGAATAAATACAGCCTGCAACTAGAACTCCCACGAGGGTCTGGACTCTATTTTGATAATACAATGGCTAGTGGAAATCTTACTTAATTCCTGAGGATCTGTGAAACTTTTTAAAATGAATTATAAATGAATAACTAAATCTTTGATATTTAAAATGTAACTAACTTTTTAAAAAGGTCAGATATTTTATAAGCTAATTGGCATAATAAAGAAGATTATTAACAGTTCTTATGTGTTTCAAACATTCTCTAAACAAGTAAACTATAAGCCAGAGCTTTCATCATTTTTATTAATATATGAATGTAATAATCTGGCTCTTCTAATTGACCTAGATCTGGTTAGAAAAGTCTATCAATACAGAAGATTATTGATGAGTAGATGATAAGTAGATGATTGTTACAGATTATGAAAGTAACAAAGCGATAATTATGCTTTAATAGTTTTAGTTGCTTCATACTCAGACTTTGGTCACATGTATAGCCTCTATAATCTGGAATGGTTGAGGGGAAAAAATATGAATTGAGGCAAAGCCCCATAGTTGGACTATCAGCGTTTTTCTTCTAATGTTCACCTCCTGTACATAGACATGGAGAGTGTTTGCATTTATATATTGTATAGTATATGTTGGTGATTGCAAATATCCTTTCTTTTCCCCCATAGGATCAAAAGAAATGCTATAAAATACAATAACGATCTGTAAAACTTTGAAGAAAATATAAATAATCAAGTGTATATTAAGATATGCTCTGGGTCATAAAGAGGACAATGTAAACAGGAGTGATGTATGAGAATCAGTGTATTTATAACTAAAAACTACTAGAACTTCTTAAAATTCTGGAGAATAGCATAGATTGATTCATAAAAAAGTATTTCCAGTGTGAATACACATCAATTCCACAGCTAACATATGAAACGTTAAATGTAACTAGATCGGTTACAAGCCTGATCCAGACTTGGGCAAATGCTACATCTTACTTTATCTTCAGAGAGTAACATAGCAGACCTTTGATAAATGTTTCATGAATGACTGAACGGTTGTCACAGTTGATATAGATCATGAAGTTAATGTGACCAAGTTCATGTTCATTCAACTGGACATATCTGTTTTCTTGGCACCAAGAGGCACTTTTTTCTTTATTTATAACCAGAAACCTACCGTATCCTTTTTCCATCACCCAATTTACTCATTGATCACAAAAGAAACAGGGCAAGAAAATGCATCCATCACAACTTTTCAATAAATACTAATAGTGTTATATGCCGAGACGAGGATAAATATATATATATATATATATATATATATATATATATATATATATATATATATATATATCCAGATCTACACTGATAGGTGCACACACACACACACACACACACACATATATGGATATATATGGATATATACACATACATGCACATAATGCCATATGTATATGAATACATGTGTATTATACAAATTTAAAATATGTTAATCAATATTTTATAATTATATATAACATGCATCATTACATAATGACTTATTATGATTTCAAAGGGAAAAAAGTTAAGGCCTATTATCACAGGCCTGACACACATTATTGGATTTTGAACAAGTGTTCCAAAGAGATTGCACTGAAGAGTTAAATGTATTTAAAGCTAATAAAAATAAGAGGTTTTTTGAAAAAAAATTATGTTGAAGCTCCTTACACAACCACTTTACTCTACTTTCTGTCAGAGCTTATGTGCTTCCAAGGGAGTGCAGTAATTTGTGCATTTTCTATTTTTAAATCATTCATTGTTCTAGTTAAATATTATGAGTGTATGCCAATTCCTAAGAGAGTCATGCAGAGATAGTAGGTGCAATTGTGTTGTACTCAAAATAAATTCACGGTTAAACCAAATATTTAACAACTGTCAAATACTGGATTGCATGAAGAAAAACTAATCCTGTATAGCTCTGGTAAATTAAAACTTCAAACCAAACCTTCCTTCTGTGCTTTATAATTAGAAAACCAAATGAGGAACTCTTCTGAGCAGCCTGGTTTAAGAAACCCACCTGTTTTCTCTTCTGAAAAAAATACATCTCTGAAGTTAATATGTTTAAGTAAAGGATTTAATTGACCCAGAAAACTGGAATTGAATTGTAAAGAATAACCTCACATTTCAATATTTCTCTGTATATTTGTGACATAATGTAATTTGACAAATTGCTTGTGAGGCATTAATTATAAATAACATGCACTAAAAAAGAAGCTCAGGTTATTCAAAGAAGACATCACCTGAGGAATGGAAACCATCCCATGGATAATCCTTTAAGTCTCATATCCAGTGTCCTTTATCTTTTCTCCACATCAGCCACCCAGGATCATGGCTGCATCTGGGATCTTGTCAGCATTCAGAAAAGCTATACTGAAGTATTAAACTTGGACATTCAGCTATCTGATCACCAGCCCCCCTCTATGAGCCCCACCACATCTGTCTTCAGTCTTTCAGGGACATTTAGTCTCTTGACTCCTCTTTTCTCTATCACTACCTTCCCCATTCAAATAAAGTCCATGCTTCATTATTTTGAATACTTGCTTCCTAAGTCCCCAACTCTCTTCTCCTGTTGTCTTTCAGTCTGACTACTTAGAAAAACCCCACCCTGGACCAACTAATTCTTCCCCTTTTCTGAAAGACTATCCATATTCTTCAGTGCTCCTGGACAAACTTCATACACACTTGCGGATTGGTGCCAGCCTCTGTGCATGATTTTCACACTCAACAGGGTTCTCGAAGAGTTCTGACAAACCCCCTCCTCTTTTTCAGAATATTTGGAACTTCCCTTTTCTTCTTAAATCTCCAACCTCCTCACTTACTCTCACTTTCATCAGGTGACCTTGCTTTCAGCTTCATGAGGAAAAGAGAAGCCATCAAAGTAGAATAGTTTCAGTCTCCCATTCTGCTTTCAGACTTCCTGCATGGAAATCATACTTTCCTCCTTCCCTCCTATGACAATGGAAGGGGGTCTCTTCCAGGCTTTCTATTAGGAGGATCCTATTTCCTTTCACCTCCTTAGGGGGACCATGCTCTAATTGCTAGCTTCTTTTTTTTCCCCCTGTATCTTTAAAATCACTTTCTCTTTAAAAAAAAAAAATTTCTTGTATGGCAGTTATATCTCAATAAATCTGGAAAAAATAACAAAAAAAATTTTTTAATATTTATTTGAGAGGGGGGGACAAATGGGAGAAGGTTCAGGGGAAGAGGGAGAGAGAGAATTCCAAGCAGACTCCACACTATCAGTGCAGAGCCTGATGCAGGATTTGAACTCACAAGCCGTGAGATCATGACCTGAGCCAAAACCAAGAGTCAGACACTTAACCAACTGAGCCATCCCTTTAAAATCATTCTCTATACAGACTTATTCTCACAAATAATGAAATGATATTTGAAGTCTTCCCAATATGAAAAGAAAAAACCATAAAATTTCTCCATATTTTATGGCCCCTACCCCTTCTGTCTGCACCCTTTGATAGCTAAACTTTGTGAAAGAATACTCTACTTGCCCTTTCCTCTCCCTCACCTCCCACCTATTCTTTGATTCACCTGTAATCTGGCTTCTGCCTCCATGACACCAACTGAAAGGATTCTCACCAAAGTCACAAAATGACCATCGTGTCAATCAAGACTTCAGTAGGAAAGAGAAGGGACATTCAAGTTGGAATAATTTGAAGAGAATACAATAAAGAGATTAAAGGCTGTTGAGAGAGTAGAGTGAACCCCCCACCCCCACCCCCAGGGATAGCACAATGTTGCAGAGCTAAAAAATGCAGGAAGCTCTTGCCCATACTGGCCCAAAGGGGGTAAACAGAGAGAACTATCTGGCATGAACAGAAAAGCGTAGCCTGTAGCTAATCCACAAAGAAGAAACTGAGGGAAAAGTATCCATTCTCCTCCCTTATTTCCTCCTCCTCATCTCCTGCCAGTGCTTGCCATTGGTCTCACTCAAACAGAAGATAGAAAATACAATGGCAATCATTGAGGTCATTCCTACTGGTCAAACTTCTGGGTGTGAAACAACTTGAAGAAGGATGGGGCAAACAGAATGTAACTAGCATGACATTATTGCTAAATCTATTGTGCAGCCCTTAGCCTTCATCTAACTTAGGCTCTTAGGAATACTTAAAAATGCTGGCCTCTTCTTGAAACTCCTTTTTCTTTTGGTGACACTTCTATGCCAATGTAATCATCCGCCTCACCTCGTTGTCCTACACCCTTTTTTAAGTGCTGGTGATCTTCACGGATATGGCTCTTCAAAGACTGCTTTTCCCTCAGTGTCTCTCACTGGACTCATCTGTTCTTAGGGCTTCGGTCACCGTCTATAGCTTTGTGATTCTCAAGAATATATTTTGAACCTAGATCTTTATCCGAAGCATCCAGACCTACTTCTTCATCTGTCTCTAGTGCATCTTCACTAAGAAGTCTCATGGATACCTTAAGGTCCACTTGTCAAAAATTAAACCATTGTATCTACCCTCAAATCCATTCCATTTGTGTTTCTTATTTTAGTACAGGCAGGTCTGACTTTGTTGCACTTTGCTTTACTGAGCTTAACAGATAATTCCTTTGTTTGTTTGTTTGTTTGTTTGTTTGTTTTTAACAAATTGAAGGCTGTGGCAACCTGGCATTGAGCAAGTCTATTGGCACTATTTTTCCAACAGTGTTTGCTCACTTTGTCTCTCTATCACATTTTGGTAGTACAATATTTCAAACTTTTTCATTATTATTAAATTTGTTATGGTGAGGCCACGTCTGGGTGGCTCAGTCAGTTAAGTATCTGACTCTTGATGTTGGCTCAGGTGGTGATCTCAGGATTCCTGAGATCCAGCCCTGCATTGAGTTCTGTGCTGGCAGCACGGAGCCTGCTTGGGATTCTCTCTCTCTGCCGCTCTGTGCCCCTCCTCTTCTTGTGCTCTTTCCCTCAAAATAAATAAATAAACTTTAGAAAATTTTGTCATGGTGTTCTGTGATTACTGATCTTTGATGTTACTACTGTAATTGTGTCGAGACACCACAAATTGCACCCATGCAAGATGGCAAGCTTAACCCGTAAATGCTGTGTGCTGACTGTGCTGCTGGCCAGCCATTCCCTGTATCTTTCCCTCTCCTCAGTCCCCCTTATTCCCTGATTCCCTGAAATATTGAGGGGTGCCTGCATGGCTCAGTCGGTTGAGCGTCTGACTTCAGCTCAGGTCATGATATCGCAGTTGTGGGTTCAAGCCCTGAGTCAGGTTCTGTGCTGACAGCTCAGAGCCTGGAGCCTGCTTCAGATTTTGCATCTCCCTCTCTCTCTCTCTGCCCCTCCTCTGCTTGCCCTCTGTTTCTGTCTCTCTCTCAAAAATAAATGTTAAAAAAAATTAAGAAATATTGAAATGAGGCCAATTAATAATCCTACAACAGCCTCTAAGTGTTCAAGTGAAGAGTCGCATATCTCTCACTTTAAAGCAAAAGCAAAAGTGATTCAGCTTAGGGAGGAAGGCATGTCAAAAGCCACGATAGGCCAAAGGTAGGCCTCTTGCACCAAACGGCTAAGTTGTGAATGCAAAGGAAACATTCGTGAAGGAAATGAAATGTGCTATTCCAGGGAACATACAAATATTACGAAAGCTAAAGAGTCTAATTGATGATATGGAGAAAGCTTTAGTGGTCTAGACAGAAGATGAAACCAGCCACAACATTCCCTTAAGCCAAAGCATAATCCAGACCAAGGCCCTGATGCTCTTCAATTCTGTGAAGGCTGAGAGAGGTGAGGAAGCCACAGAAGAAAAGTTGGAAGTTAGCAAAGGTTTGTTCGTGAGGTTTAAAGAAAAGAAGTCGTCTCTGTAACATAAAAGTGCAAGGTGAAGGAAGTAGCAGGTGCTGATGGAGAGGCTACAGTGAATTACCCAGAAGACCTAACAAAGATCATTAATTAGGGTGGCTACACTACACAGCAGATTTTCAATGTAGATAAAACAGCCTTCTATTGGAAGAAGATGTCATTGAGGACTCTCACAGCTGGAAAGGAGAAGTCAATGCTTGGCTTCAAAGCTTCAAAGGACAGGCAGACTCTCTTGTTAAGGGCTAACATAGCTACTTTAAGTTGAAGCCAGTGCTCGTTGATCATCCCCCAAGTCTTCAGAGCCTTAAGAATTATGCTAAATCAACTGTGTCTGTGCTCTGTTAATGAAGCAACAAAGCCTGAATAACAGTACGTCTGTTTATAACATGGTTTACTAAATAGTCTAAGTCCACTGTTCAGACCTACTTTTCAGAATAAAAGATTCCTTTCAAAATATCACTGCTCATTGACCATGTACCTAGTTACCCTAGAGCTCTGATGGAGATGTACAACGAGATTAATGTTGTTTTCATGCCTGCTAACACATATCCATTCTGCAGCCCAGGGATCAAGGAGTAATTTTGACTTTCATGTTTCATTATTTAAGAAATACATTTTGTAAGGCTATAGCTGCCATAGATAGTGATTCTTCTGATCGACCTGAGCCAAGTAAATTGAAAACCTTCTGGAAAGGATTCACCATTCTGGATGCCATTAAAAACATTCGTGATTCATGGGAAGAGGTCAAAATATCAATATTAACAGGGGTTTGGAAGAAGTTGATTCCAACCCTCATGGATGAGGTTTAAGACTTTAGTGGAGGAAGTAGCCGCAGATGATGTAGAAATAGCTAGAGAACTAGAAGTAGAAGTGGAGCCTGAAGATGTGACTGAATTGCTGAAAACTCAGCATAAAACTTGAACAGATGAGGAATTGGATCCTATGGATGAGCAAAGACAGTGATTTCCTGAGATGGAATCTACTGGTGAAGATGCTGTGAGGATTGTTGAAATGGCAACAAAGGATTTAGGTAGAATGTGACATAAACTTGGCTGATTCAGCAGCAGCAGGGTTTGAGAGGACTGACTCCAATTTGCAAGAAGCTCTACTCTGAGTAAAATACTTTCAAACAGCATCAAATGCTACAGAGAAATCATCCATGAAAGGAAGGGTCTCTCAATGTGGCAAACTTTATTGCTGTCTTATTTTAAGAAATTGCCACAGCCACCCCAACCTTCTGCAACCACTACCCTGATCCATCAGCAGCCATTAGCATCGAGTGAAGACCCTCCACCAGCAAAACGATAACTCTCTGGAGGTGCAGATGATAGCATTTTTTCCTATCAGTAAAGTATCTGTAAATTAAGGCATATACATGTTGTTAGCTTAATGCTATTGCATACTTAATAGACGACTGTATAGTGTAAACATAACCTTTACGTGTATTGGACAACCAAAAAACTTATTTGACTCATTTTATTGCAATATTCACTCTAGTGCAGTAAACCGGAACTTAACCTGCATTATCTCCGGGGTGCTCCTGAAAAGGATACCATCGTTCTTGCGGTTGCCCAAAACAGAAGCCTGGGATTCAACCCTGACTTACCACATTTACAATTAATTAGAATTCCTGTAACTTCTGCCTCCGCTATTCCTTAGTCTTATTGGTTTACATTCATCCTCACTGCCACTACTCAAATCTAGGCCACCTCAAACTCATATCTGGGTTCTAGAAGCAGCTTCTTACGCGGTCCTCTGCTTCTCTTCTTGGCCCATTCTGCACCCTTCAGCCAGAATGTGGTGTCTAAGCCAAATCTGCTGGTTGTATTTTTTACTTTAAAAACCTGCAGTAGCTCTATATTTTTCTTAGAATAAAGCCCGGATGTCTAATCGTGGTTTCAGGATTTCTCTTCTCCTTTCTTAGGCACCGCCATACTACATTCCAATAGAGCGAACTTTCCTTCCGTTATTTGAATAGGGTATGCTCAGTTTCACCTCTGAATCTTGACACGTTCTTTGTCTTTTCCTTTGTGTCCCGCTAGCCCATTGTTCAGCTGGAGGATTCCTGCTTTGCCTTCAGGCCCCAGTGTGAATGTCACTTCCTTTGAAAAGCCTTCCCTGGCAAGCCAAGCCTGAGAATTCTGGGTATGTGCCTCTGCTACCCTGTAGCGTATCGTGTTTCCTTGTGTGCACACCGCCCTAGACCCCAAGTGGCATGCACTCAGGGACTGTGTCTCTGATTCTCATTGCTGCGTCCCCAGCATGTAGCAGAATCACAGGCATTTTTTTTTTTTTTAATGAATGAAATTGCCTTTGAGGATATAAAGGCATTTGACAGAGCAGGAGTAAAGTAGATAATTGACAAAGTTCAAAGAGGTTGCATCATGGATGGCGTTATAGTTCTGTCTGAAGTTTCATATTTATTCTAAGGGCAGTGGTAAGCCACAGAACATTTTTAAAATAACAAGAGTGATAAGCAGAAGTTGTGTTTTAGAGACTGTAATTTTCCTGCTCTGTGTGGAATAAACCAAAAGTGAAGAGAATTGGAAGCTGAAAAAACAATTTTGAAGACTGAGCAAATTCCAGCCACAGGTGATACCTTATAAAACTGCAAAAACAGGTACAGCTGTGGGAGCTTTTTGGCAAATATAAAGAGCGACCGTTGGACGTTACAGGCTAAGTGGAAGGAAGAAGGAAAACATGAGTATGATTTCCATCCTGGTAACTAAAGAAAACAGTTCTGTCACTTACCAGAATAGGGAAGTTAGAAAGGGGAATTTATTTGAGGGAGACATATAAAGAGAATTAGAGACTATGATAAGGTCATAACATCTAAGTAAGAATGTTCTGAGAAATGGGATATAGGACGAGACTGAAATATCTCTGTGGTTTCTTAAGGGACACGACTTTTCTTCTGGCCCTAAAATACGCTGTCAGGCATAAAAAGAAGCACTTTAGGACCTGAGTTCTTTTTGTGAGCTCCTGCTACTTAAATTCTGAGTCCTGGAAAGACTTTTAATGATGGTGGACAGAGGACAGAGAGGTACAAACCGCGTTGTGTGCTGTGCATCACCTCTCTGATCAGAGGAATCGTTGAAGGACAGCGAAGAAAATTCCAAATCCTTGCTTTTGCTGTTGTAAACCACTGCTTAACTAAACACAGGCTTCTAATTGCTGTGTTTGGTCTCAGCACACGGCCTTTAATGGATGCTTGTTAATTAATAGGCAGCATGCTTGAAATGTGCAGGGAAGAGTTGTTTAGTAGTCACATGCTGGAAAATCTGTGTACACGTGCGTGATGCACGTAACAGCACTTCGTAAGTGACCTCCATAGGCTCCACATGAGAAGGCAATCACCATCTGACCAAAGGATCCCCACTATACGTAAGGATATTTGAGTCATTTTTTTTAGAACAAAGCAAAATATATACTACAAATCATAAAACAATTTTATTCTTTTACCTCACAGCCATTCAAAGCTGTTTTGTGGGGCTGGCTCTTTCCCGCCCCCTGAGCTGTCTGTGACTTTTCAGTTTCTGTTATTTGACAGGTGTTTAAAGTGACTCTTTTCTCATATGGGTATTTTCCTGGACTCTTCTGAGTTTCGCTATCACTAGAGAGATCTCATTTTCGTCTCCCAGCTTCTTCAGCTGGTCCCCAGGAATTTCTCCTTCAGTCCCTGGTTATTTGGCAAAGTCACCTCGAGACTCTCAGCTCAGGCCTCCTTGAGCTCCATCAGCCTTGTTGGGAAGAACCCCTCCCCCTCAAATAAAAACCTGGCAACTCTTATATGTGGCCCCCATCTGGGCCTCTGTCCGCTGGCCATGCAGTGACTTCCAAGAGCGGCACTCTCCTCTACTGCCCTGCTGAGTTACTTCAGCCAGCCAGTTGTTCTCATGAGACTCTCAGGCATGACTCCATAGTTCCAGAAGATACATATGAAACTTCCTTTATGGCTTCCTTCAAGCCTTCCTCGCTTGACTAGAGGTAACTAGGATACGCCTCTCTACCTTCTCCTCACGAGAAAGATTCACAAGTACTCTGACCTCTCTCTCTCTAGAGAATCCTCCTGGAAACCCTGTCGTCTCTCTTGAACTTCCAAGCTTCTTTATAAGTTGGAATCAGGTATTTAACTGTGAGTAGCAAAAGCTCCTTCTGGCACAAGTGCAGCCGGAGTTGGTTAGCACCTCACGTGTGAGGTAGGAGTATACTTGTCACCTCTGGTTTAAGCCTCAGCTAAAACCCAAACAGGAAGAGCCCTGTTTAACATTCTGCTACCATTGAAATGTAGATATGTATTAAACACTTACCCAAATCACCAAATTAATATTTGGCTGTAAGACAAATCTGGGTCAATAAAGCTCAGAGAAGGCTAAAAAGGAAAACTATGACCAGTAGGACGACAAAGCGCAAGTGCAGAAGACATGGAAAACTCATGGAACCTCACCTGTGGTTCTTGTTTCCATAGAAACTGTACTTTCAAACCCATACTGCACTTCAAAGGGGAAAATAAACGATTCTCTCCATCTATGAACCACACTCACAAGAGAAACAAATGAGTCATATGACTTCATCGCAGACTATTTGCATGTGTGCTCCATTTAAAAAACTAGAGAACTAATGAAGGATGTTTAGTTCAATAAACATGAAGTATGTTCCACAAAATTCTTCAGATATTGAAATAGATAAGGACTACAAATTTCTCCTTCAGCTTTTTTTGTTTGTTTCTTTATGTGCAGAAGGACCCACACGATGTAGGAAGAGGCCTAACTTTTGAAAACCTCATTTCAACCTTGACATATCACCTCAGAGTGACTCATTGGCTCTTTGGAATGTTTTTAAGCTTCACAATAGAGGCATATGCATGGAACAGATTATTCCTGAAAAGCTGCATTGTTGTAGGTTGAAATGTGACTCCTCAAAAGATATGGCAGACTCATATCCCCTAGCACCTGGGATTGTGACCTTATTTGGAAAAAAGCTCTTTACAGATGTAATTAAGTTAACATGTGGTCATATTTGAAGAGGGCAGGTCCTACTCCAGTCTGAGTGATGTCCTTATAAGGAGAGACAATGCCATGTGAAGACAGAGACACACAGGGACATACACAGGGAGAAGGCCTTGTGATGACAGATGAAAATGCTGTGGCTACAAACAAGGATGGGCATTCTTCTCTGGAAGCCAGCAAGCGGCAAGGAAGGATTCTGTCCAGAGTAAGGGGGGGGGGGGTGCGCGGACACCTTGAGTTCAGATTTCTCAGCCTCTAGAATTACGAGAGAATACATTTCTGTTGTTTGAAGGCATCCAGTTAGTGGCACTTTGTTAGGGTGGCCCTAGGAAACTAACACACGCAGAAAGGACCATTTCAGTTGTGAACATGGAGACAGTAGCGTAGTTTTCTTCTGAGATTCGGGCCTCTACTAAAGTAGTTGCCTGATGGAGAAAGTTGCTGGGACTGATGTCTTTTTCTGGAGGAGTGGCGCTTCCAAGTTGGGTGATATATAGACTACTGCTGAAAACAGTTGTGTCAGGCCAGAAATTGCTCTTTCTTTCTGACTTGAGTATTGATCTAAATACATTGCAAGCCCCAGTGCTCTTTAGCAGTCCTAAGGGGAAACAGTCTCATTTCTCAGAATGATGACCACGCCTTGTAGAATTATTTGTAGGGATGCGTATATCAAAATATTTTCTTTTTCTTATTGGAGGAAAAAATTCTTTAGTTTGGGCAAACTCTGATGCAACATAAAAGTAATGCAGTTAAAATTTCATTCACTTTCATGGTTTGGCTGTATACTCACAGAAACCATGTTTACCCCCAAAGTCTGTCAACTCAGGAATTCTGGGTTACAAAAATCCACGAATCAAATAACTGTTCACATTAAAGCATCTGTAATCATATTTTTACATTGTGCTCTCAAAAAGGAGTCATTTATTTGTGCTTGTTTCACAAATGTAAAAGTCAAGGAGTCTTTATGAGATGATGGAAATATTCTAACATCAAATTGTGGTGGTGGTCTTACAACTCTGTAAGTTTATAAAAGTCGCTGAATTGTACACTTAAAATGAGGGAATTTTCTGGCATGCAAATTATATGTCCTTAAAGCTGCTTAAAAACAAAAAACAAAAAGACAAAGATTCTATTCTCCTAGCAGGAAATATCAGTTCTGTAGAAATCCTTGTAGTCAGGGTTTAGTAAATAACAGTTGGTGATGGTGTTTACATCACTCTGTAACAGTTCAAGCAAAACAAAGATGCCTTACGTATGTTGTAATTTTGTCTTACCCAAGGATGAATGTAGATAAACCAGGACTCTGTTGGATGAAAGGAATTCCAGAGACAATGGCCCTCCAGAGGATAAATAAGTGCTTCTCCTGCAGTTGATCTCGAGCCTGGGATTAATCTTTTGAAGACCTTTCAAGGCATTATCTTCACAAGAACTTGCATGACCCCTAACTACACTTCCACCCCATATGTAAACACTGATCACTTGAGAAGAGTTTAGTCAAGCAATCTATTGCCTTGGCACCAGTAAAGAGTTGTTTAGATCTAGAAAAGGTTCAAGTCTATGACTGTTCACCACTAACCAATTGGTCTGTTCCATGACAGATCTTTTCATCAGTGTGGATAAACTAAGTTAGTGGATAGGGGAGAAGGAGAGAATGAGGAGGCCATTTTTTTTCATGAGTTAAAAGACATCCCATTTATTCAGCATGAAGGTGTCCAGGCCTCTTCCTTAAGGAAATCAGGCTGATCAAGAAATTACAAAAGTTTCACAAATGCCTTTTCAGAAACATTGACACTGCCCTTGACATGCTTTTCCTCGGTGATTTTTCTTTCACCAACAGCTCTCAAGCTACTCGAGTTTTAGGAGATCTGAGTGGTACTGGAGAGTCTTGTTTCTCCAGGCCCATCCCATAAGCATCTCCATTCTGCTCTGAGTGTTGAGAGGCTGACAGTTATAGGCTGCATCAATTTACAACCCTGCCTTGCCCTAGTTGGACTTAGCCATTGGGAGGGCCTTGAAAGTGATTAAAGGATGCAGGGGAAAGAATTGGGGAATTTATTCAATGTCAGACCATGGGCTATCAGCAGCTTGGTTCCTCAGTAGGAAAATCCTCCTATGGTATAGCTCTCTATTAGCTCTACCTCGCTCTCTCTCTCTCTCTCTAGGATCCAGTAACTGCTTCTTTGCCTTGCGCTTTGAGTCGAGTAATAGATGATACAGGTGCTCAACCATCCTTTTTACCTGTCCATAACCTTGACCTCACTCTTTTAAGTAGCTCCCTGATTAAATTACCTTCATTTACCCCTTATGAGAATCCCATCTCTTTCCTGATACACCAAGAATTCTTTTTATAGAGAATTTCTGTTTGCCAAATTTCTCCTTGAGCTGGTCATTGATGTTTTTTTGAGTCTTTGAATACCTGGGACTCATTACAGTGTCCACTTGTTAAAGCTAACATCTTCAAGAGGGTAAGTTGACTTTATGTGTATCTGTTTAGGAGGTCACAAAATATTTCCCACAAAATGATTATGTACAGCTAAGCCTACAGCTCGTGGATATATAGCACTGTCACTGTTCACATCTTGCAAGTAACAAGATAATTCTAATCCAAAAATTACCTTTCAAAGTTAAAAGGGAGCTTAAGGGACATTTTTAGGGACAGAAGAAAAAGTCTGCAATTTTGGAAATTCGTCTGCAGACCCACTGATTTTAATGATCCACCGGTTGGGAGGCCAATGCACTACACCTCCTTGGTGCATTGCAAGGGAGCTCAAGGCAAAGCACTAAAAACTACCTGTGATCTAAATTTATTAGGAAGAATGTACTGTCTGGAAAAGTAGAAGTCTATTTTCTCTATAAACTAGTAGTACCTAAAAGTTGCTGTCTGGAGATCCTGCTTTATTAAAAGAAGGAGTGAGCTATAGTTTCCGTATCAAAGCCCAACCTGAGTTGAGCAGGGTGGTCTTTGGCAATTTCAGTGTTTGCACACCCCTCAAGTGTTTCAAAACAGTCCTCCCCCAGTGCTGGACAGACAGTATTCATTTTCTTAACAAGCTGTTCTTTCCCCCTTTCCTCTCCTCAATAGAGAATGTGAAGATACACCACACCTTAGGTTTGATATGAATAATCACAAATTTTGCATTCAAGAAGATTGAAAACTTCACTTTGTTGTCTTTGCTTTTTATTTTTTGCATATTTTCAAATCCTACTCTGTTCACAGAAACTGTCTTAGCACAAAATGATTTATTTTATGGTGAAGTTTTAGTGAGTATGTAAACCCTATAGATTATTTGAACACCATTTTTCAATAATGTTACATAGGAAAAAGGATAAAGCCTTTGCATAAAGCTTCAAACATAGAACAGTGAGCTCTCAGTTGAAGTATTAAGAGTATGGATCTTAGAATAACTAAAATTATTGTAACTTATTCTTCTTAGGACATAAATTCTGATATTTTATCTTTTTTTCATTTTTTTTTAAGTTTATTTATTTATTTGGAGAGAGAGGGGGGAGGAGCAGAGAGAGAGGGAGAGAGAGAATCCCAAGCAGGCTCAGTGCTGTCAGCACAGAGCCTGACAAGGGGCTCAACGCCACAAACCATGAGATACTGACCTGAGCCGAAATCAAGAGTCAGAGGCTTAACTGACTGAGCCACCCAGGCAACCTAATCTCTTTTTCATTTTTAAAGTTGGTACTTTTAAGTACATTAATGAGTTGACAGATTATTCTCAGAAGACTGACTCCTGAAAAGCAGAATATTTTAAACCATTTTTCAGGGCAGTATAAATATTTTCACGTGCTCACTGTTCAATCATGTTTGCGGTCAAATTTTCTTTTCACTGTAGAATAGAAAATGGTGCAGCTTATTAGTTGAGCTACTAAATATGATCATTCATAAGATAAACTAGCTTGTCTGTATTTCTAACTAAGGCAATAGGTCAGGAATTTCTGCTTTCCTTTGATTTATGCTTCTGGATATATTGGCAAATGGTTTTTTTTTTTACATTTTAATATGTACAGTAATTAAATAAATGAATGAATGCAGCTATAAGTCATTTTGTGTGGAATATAAATAATGCTATACCTAAAAATCTAAAATCTAAATGTATTATTCAATTTTACTTTACACTAAGATACTACCAAGTAATATGTACTTTTTTGCATTTAGAATAAAAATGTTTCCCTAACCTCCTTCCACTAAAAGATAATCTATAGCAGAATCTACATATGGATCTGAGCATAAAGATGGCCAAATTCCTCCTACTGAGATAAATAATCCATCCTCTGAGCTGATGTTCAATTGTACATTGGTACTTTCTCAGAAAGGAACTGCAAGTTTGAGAAATTACAGAATGAGATTGTCTATGATTAAGAAAACTTAAAATTAGAGGGCATATGTTTATTCCATGCGCTTAATTCAGTTAGTGACCATTAACATATTGATACTGTGGGGGCATGTTTTCATTTCTAGGTGTTATTCATAGTAAGCTTGAACAGTGCTAGATTTGGGGATTGATTTTTACAAAGTCAGAGAAAGTTAAATGATTTTGCAAATGATAGCTCTGGAACCAACTCGCTGGTACATGAATGTGTAGTTTATAAATCTGTGGCACTGAAGCACTTGCAAGATCAAATCAAGAAACTCCATTTAATGACACTAAGGTAGTAGTCAGGTCCCATGAAGAGGAGGAATCCTGTTGCCAAAATGAGCTGATGGATGAATCAAGAAATACATTCTTGCATCACAACCCAATACATACTAACACACACACACACACACACACACACACACACACACACACACACAGTTATATACAATTGAAACTCAATTCCATGAAACAATATTTACTGGAATTATAGCCCAAAACACTGCTTTACTATTACTATTATTATTTTATTCATCCTATTTTTTGTATGTCAACCATGACCCAATAGGTTATTCCATTTCCCATTAAAGAGTACAACCCAGTGTAAATTAAAATGTGTTATAAAGAATGACATATACAACGAGCAGCTCTTATGTTCTGATTTCCAAGTAGGGGTGGCTAAGAGAACATGAACTTTCATTGATCAGTGGATCAGTGCCTTCTACAAATTCTTTCACTTTTACTCTTGCAAAGACAGAAAGTTGGAAGATAGAAGGCAGTGCTCAAGAACTTTGAGCTTTTAAGTCATGGAGGAAAGTAAATGGAAACCCCTGAAACATAAATTGGATCACATCATCTCATTAAATTTACTTACAGATAGTAGATAGCGATTGGTATTTATTTGGTTCACGACTGTGAGATTACAAATGCACTCTATGTTCCTCAGATTAAAAACTGGGGTAAGCTGTTACTTCTAGTCACCTAGAGAAGCAGTGGCAGAGATGAAAAGAACCCAGCCTCTTTTTTTCTCTCTTTCTCTCTTGGAAGGGGTGCTGAGCCCTGCTCTACCCTGAGAATCTGGTAAGAGAAGCTTCTTTCCATTTCAAACACAAGGGAAAATCTAGCATTTTATGATATAATTAGACACTGGCATGGTCTGTGGACTTCTGCTTGAACTTCTGCCAACAACAACAAAAAATACATGTTCACCTGGATTAAGTCACAACTCTTAGGAAAACAATAAGTACTTTTAGGTGAAGTAATGGCCTATATAAGGTTCTAGAAAATTGAGTTCATCAGAGTCCTTTAAAAGTGCAAAATAGCTAAAAGAATAAATGCAACAGAACTTGGGACTTAGAAGTCAAACAGGCTGAGAGCATGAAGGAAAGAACCCAGAACAGAGCACACACTCAGGTAGCTTCCAAGGGTCCTGGTGAGTGAGATGGCACCATGAACACAGAGCAGAATGTGACAGGAGAGTGGGGGGACACCAAGGATGACTTTAACGCCTTTATTATTCAGTATAAAAGGCTAAGCTGCCACAATGCTATGCAAGTCAGTCTTAACAATAGAGAAGCTTTAAAAATGACTCCCCCCCACCCCCCCCACCCCCGGTGAAAATGAAGTCACATAACCATGTCTAGCTGCAAGGATTGGGGGAGGGGTGGCAGTGCTAGAAAATGTAGTCCTTGACTTGGTAGTCAGACCCCTAGCCTAACTGTATTGCTAGGGAATCAAGAGAGAATAAACACTGGTATACAGCCAGCAGTCCCTGCCACGGCTACTTCTTAGTTCTGGTTTATCGAATATTTCTGTGTCTACTGGCCAAAAACAGACTGTGGTGTGCCCAGGATGCAATGATTGTGTAAAATTTTACTGGTGAAAATTTTCCTTGAACATTTATCAGCAGGTCATTGACATAACTACAAAGGCTTTTGAAAAATAACTTCACATTAATTTTAATCCAATTTTTCTATTAACTTGGAATGCTTTATATTGCTAATATGAAACTTCTGGGACTAAGGCCATAAGTTAAAAGTGGATGTCTTTAATCAGTTCCAGATTTCCAATCTAACTTCTAATATAAATCTTGCTCCTTGAATTTAATATATACTATAAGACCAAGGTTGACAGACAAGCCATAAGCTTTTAAAATACTGGTTTGGACAGCAATCAGGCTACGTGTTAAAGTCTAACCATGTCATCTATACTCAATATGTTTTTACATATAAGGAAAATTAATTTGGGTTCTTTGTATGTAAACCAATGCACAGCCCAGATAAAACTGGTCAATTTATGAGTAACCTAGACTTGAATTTTAATATCTTGTAAGAAGTTTTTTAAGGAAGTTTTCTTTAAATAGAATTTGAATGTAAGGAAAGGATCAGTGTTGGCCTGAGTGGAAAACTGAAATTCAAAACCCAATATGTGGAAGACACCTTAGATTCTGTCTAATGCTGAGCTGTTTCTTTGTCCATTTCAGTCTGTGATACTTTTTGAAGAATCATTTCCCCGTTCCTAAATCTTTAAAGATAGCTCTCCCTTATAGTGATGAGAAAAAGTCTCTGGTTCCAACATCAGTATGATAGTATTGTAGACTCAAGGGATGTCAACAAGGAGGCTCAGACAGTGGTTCCAATGGAAAAGAAGGTAGAGAACTTCAAAGTCAACCTTTGCAAATAGAATTGTTTAGCCTTGCTAACACCCAGCAAATTCATCCTCATCTCTTGGTTTAAAGAAGTTTAAGGATATTAACTAGTTCTGTTCTTTTCTACACAGTGAATTTATAAATTAAGGTCTCCAAATGATTTCTACTACTCTGACATCTTTACAAGAATCTTATCACTTCTTTTAACTGGCTCTGATGGTTTTCTCTTTCAGCTTTATAAATCTCATTCATTTATTCATTCCATAAACGTTTGCAAGCCTACTATGTGATGCACTAAGTGCTGAACATACAAGGGCAAACTCATGTTTTAAGACCCTGAAGGCAATAGAAAATAGACAAGTATAAAAGTATAGGACAAAAAAAAGGTGGAGAAGAAAAATAAAGCAGGTGTCTTGCAGACCCTGACCAGGGAGGCTCTCCCTGAGGAGGTACCATGTGAACAGGAAATAAGGGAACAAGTGGTACGAAACTCTGAAGAATGAAACTTCAGGGTAGAAGAGAGAAAGTTCTGAGGGCACAGTATAGAAAAGAAAAGAAAAGGAAAGAAAAGAAAGAAAAGAAAAGAAAAGAAAAGAAAAGAAAAGAAAAGAGAAAAAGGAAAAGAAAAAGAAAAAGGAAAAGGAAAAAAAGAAAAAAAGAAAAGAAAGAAAAGAAAGGAAAAGGAAAGGAAAGGAAAGGAAAGAAAAGAAAAGAAAAGAAAAGAAAGGAAAAGAAAAGAAAAGAAAGGAAAAGAAAAGAAAAGAAAGGAAAAGAAAAGAAAAGAAAAGAAAAATAGTCTGGCATTTTGGAAAAACAGGGAAAAAAAAAAGCCAGGACTACAAGGCCAAGACTACTATCTGGAGTTTATGCTAAAAGAAATGGAAAGCCATTGGAAGGGTTTGATCAGGGAAGCATTGTGATTTATGTTTTGAAATGACCACTCTGGTAGCTGTGTGGAAAAATGATTGCAAGGGGACAAGAATGGAAGCACCAGGAAAATGGCTTTTACAGAAATGAAAAAAAGATGGTGACCTGAACTGGTATGAAAATGGTGAAGGTAAACACATTTTTTTTGAAAATCTCCTAAAGGCTTTGTTAGATGCCTTCCTGGAAGCCATCCCCCCTTTCATTCCTTACTAATAGTCCCCAGATATTAACCTGGTACACCAGCCCAGGGTGGTAATGGTATCCTTACCATCCCATCACCCCTTTTTACACATTCACTTGCCCAACACAGCTTGAATATCCTGGTTATCCAAAAAGAAGTCAGAGAAAGCTTCCTGGAGGACACTCCTACGAAGCCTTTCCTCTTATTGATGTTAGAAGGAAAGGCATTCTGTCCAGCTATCCTCACGCCAACAACTTGATAAAAAAGAAAATGGAAAAGGGGAAGATTTTCCAAAGCATATTTCATGTATTCTAAATAATGAATTTGAGAAACATTATGATAGAGTGCAATAGGTTTATTCTCAAAGTATTTTGAATATCTGTGTATTTTATGTATGCCCAAGAGAGAGCTAAAGAACATAGATTTTTCTAAACATATGCAGCCATAGAATTCCCATTTGGGGAATAATAATCCAGTTCACAGAACTAATCTTCTTCAGAGCACCATTGTGGTAATATTGAACAAAAGACTGAATTTTACAGAATCAAATAATATTCTTTAAAATCATGGCATATCAGTGATGTGCTCAGAGAACCCAAAGCAGGCTGAAAATATCTAAAGATAGAAGTGTTAATGTCTTCTGAGATAAAAACAGATCAACTACTTGGGAGAAGCTACCAACATAGATGTTTGGTGTTAAGATTTGGATTCTCATAAATCTTACTTATTCTCAAGAATTAGAAGACTCATTTCAGGGGTGCCTGGGTGGTCTAGTCAGTTAAGCCTCTGACTCTCGGTTTTGGCTCAAGTCATGATCTCATGGTTCATGAGATTAAACCCCACACTAGGTTCTGTGCTGACAGTGCAGAGCCTGCTTGGGATTCTCTCTGCCCCTCCCACACTCTTGCTCTCTCTCTCTGTTTGTCTGTCTCTCAAAATAAATAAATAAACTTCTAAAAAAAAAAGAGTCAATTCATAAGGATACAGCTGGAAAATTGCTTCCTGGATTTTCCTCCCTTTAAATAGACTCATTATGAACTTAAGTTATTATGGAAGCTACTACCCTCATCCCAAGAAAGGAGGGAGAGAAGGAAGAAAAGAAACAGTTAAGAGTTTTTTTTTCACTAATTGCTCATTCCGTTATTATTTTAAAAACCATGTAAGTAAAGAATATGAACTACACTAGAAATTTTACCATGACAATTTACAGACACTCATAGGGAGAGATAGGATTTCTGAGTATAATTCATTGAATTTGGTAGTAAAAGCATGCTGCTAAATTTTATCTCATCATAAAAAAGGATTAATATGGCTTATAACTAAATGTCAAAATAGATTTTCATTACATATTCTTAGAATATTAGATATTCTAATTTAATTTCTCAACCACAAGATGTTAGCAGAAAAGAGTAATGTACACTTAGCTGCTCAGTTCCAATTTTCTTTGCTGGCATTTCTGACAATAGACTTTATACTTTGCTGCTATAACTGTATAATGAAAGTCAACTAAAAATATTCTCTTAGGGACGCCTGGGTGGCTCAGTCACTTAAGCGTCCAACTCTTGGTTTCGGCTCAGATCACTATCTCACAGTTCATGGGTTCGAGTCCCACATTGGGCTTTGCACTGACAGCTGCAGAGCCCACTTGGGATTCTGTGCCTCCCTCTTTGCCCCTCTCCTGTTGTCTCTCTGTCTCTCTCTCTCAAAAATAAATGAACAAACATTAAAAAAAAAGAATATTCTCTTAAAACCTTATACTCAAAGTGTGATCCATAGCCTAGCAGCTTTGGCATCATCTGGAAACTTGTTAGAAATGCAGAATCTAAGGCTTCACCCCAAAGCTACTCAACCAGAATTTGCATTTTAACAAGATTTCCAAGTGATTCATAGGCTCATGAAAGTTTGAGATGCACTGTCTTAGAAGACATTCTCCAGGTGTTTTGCTATTATTGAGGATTGTTCTGCCAACACCTGGGGGTGATCACCAGGTTTTCCTGAGATCGCAACACAGGTTATAGCTCAACACCTTCACTGTGCACCCACTTAAAATTTGTAATGTGCACAGAAAATGTATATAAATGGTGAATAGATATTAATTTCATATCTTCTATCCAGTCTTACTTAATGGGGCACAAGTTTATAAAGCATGGTGTGTGTGTGTGTGTGTGTGTGTGTGTGTGTGTGAGAGAGAGAGAGAGAGAGAGAGAGAGAGAGAGAGAGAGAGAGAGAGAAGGGGTGGGGGAGAGGGCAAGTGAGCTGCCTGGACTCCAAGTTCACCAATTAGCAAAAATGCAAACAGCCAAGTCTTTAGCCATTGAGTTCCCCAGAACAAGATCCCCATTTTATTGGTAGCATTTGACCCCTTTGAAATGCTTCCATTCTAGATTCTGAACCAAATTTCTGAACCAAGTTTTTCTAAAACCCCCAAGTTTATTTAAAACACAGCCTACTCTCAAAGAAGTCACCAGATTACCTGGGTGGCGTGAGCTCACTTAAAATGTCAAGAGCCTCCAATCTTCTCAGAGCCTGGCCTTCTCCACGCGCTATCACATGCTGGTCAGTCAGCTCAGCAGCACACCATAGGTCAATGATACTGGGAAGATCTGACATCTGATAATACGGTTCAGTGTGTTACGTTGAAGTACAACCACATCCTTGGCTGCTTTCGTTTTTCCTCCACTGAGCCCAAGACCTGGCATTCCATGTAGACCCTCTTGCTTCCCTTCCTTTTTTCAACACTCTTTGGTACAGTTACATTCTCCATGTGAGGTTTGCAAGCACTAACGTTCATATGCCCACCATCTTGTTCCAAGAACCAACTCCTAAATTTGAGGAGACTGAGGTCAGCTGGAATTGGGATCAGTGAAGTTGCCCATGGGCAGTGGTCACCCTTAGCTGCTCTCTTTAGAGGATGATAGAGGGAACTAAAAGTTAGGACCAAGGCTGGTAGAGGTGAGATTTGACGGAGGGCTTGACATCTGGTGAAATCATGGGAAAGAGAGGAGATGAGGTGCGCGCTGTCTGAAAAGGGTAGGGAGGGAAATGAGGAAACCAGCCATGCAGATAAACCAGCATTCAGGGAGTGGTCTTCCTTCCCAGGACTGACTTTTGGCTTTAGTGCTGGTCCCAAGTATAAGCATGTGATGCTCAGGGGGCCCTCACTCAGGCCTCCCTTTGGAATGGAGCAGATGTGCAGCCCCAGGGTCATCCCCACGACCCATCTTTCTTACCCAGCTTCCTCCAGGTACCCTAAATGTTTGAAAGAAGCCTTATAAATCATGTCTCCATAGATCTCCAAACTGCTAAATTCCCATCGTGTTTGTTCTGTCAGTACCATTGAACATGGAGGCCAGGCCACTCTCGCTTTTCATTATTATTTTTTTTTATGTTCACTTATTTTTGGGAAAGAGAGATAAGTGCACATGTGAGCAGGTGAGGCACAGAGAGACAGGGAGACAGGGAGTCTGAAGCGATCTCTTTGCTGACAGCAGAGAGCCTGACTTGCGGCTCAAACCCAAGAACTGTGAGATCATGACCTGAGCCAAAGTTGGATGCTTAACTGACTGAGCCACCCAGGTGCCCCAGAAGCCACTCTCTTCTTAATAGTGTCTCCTCTTGGTCATCAGAAATATGACCTTTCTTTGATTCTCTCATCTTTCTAATGATTTCTTCTTAGGCCAAATTGTGGGTTGCTTTTCCTCTTTCTTACCCTAAACTTTGGTATTACCCCAAGATTCTCTCCAATGCTCTATTTTCTCTCTTTTTCCCATGTGTTTGCCATCATCTACCTGCATGTTTATGATGCTACAAAGATTATATCGTTGGCACAGGTGTATCCCCTGAGGCCCCCAACTGTCTAATTGTCTCTGGAACATATTCACTTGCACATCTCTCAGAAAACCCCAACTCCACACAACCAACCCTGTTGTAATTATCCTCCCATTCAGATCTGCTCCCCTCCTTTACCCCTTGTCACAGTGGATGGCACCCGAGGACTGCGGATACCATACTTACTTCCTCCATTGCCCTCACCTCATTCCTTTCTCTTTAGCCCTTTAAGACCCATTTAATTTGGGCTCTTGGTATCTCTCTCCTCTACTAATCCATCAGCCATGTAGACTCTCTGCTTCTAATTTCCTATTTCACTACAATCTCTCCAGGCATGTTTTCCTACTGCATAATTGTTTTTTTCTGAATAGAATAAAAATTCATATTCCTTAGCATGGCATATGAGGTTTGCATAATCTAAGTTCTGCCTACTTCTTTTGCCTCTCTTCCTACTGCTCCCTGATCTATGCCAAGTACCTCAAGTCCCCCTAAATGCACTGTCTTTCATGCTGTCTTAGTGCTCTACCATTGTATCCAGTAAGCACCTACTTATATGGAAAGATTCAACTTACATTCTCCCTTAAATAAGCTTTTCCCGACTCTGTGTTAACCACTCGTTTCTTTGTCCCCACATGGAAAATTCCAATTTTAAAAAGGACAGTACTTTACCTGTTGTATGTTGATCTCATGTACATATACTGTAACTTCCTTGAGTATGGGATCCTGTCTTATTATCTATGCATTTGTAGCACCAAGCACAGTGCCCAACATAGGGTAGGCATTGGTGAGAGAAAGAATAAATATATAGGCATGGAATGAATATGAGGGAAACAGGGAACTTGTCTACAGTTTACTTGTTGATGCCTAAAATTTGTTTTTCATGAAAAAGCCAGGTTTAAAATGAAATGCCTCTGAGAGACTAGACAGCATTCACAGTATGGGCTGAAGAAAAGATATCAGAGTCATTCTTGTGATGGAGGGGACTGAGAGGAAGCAGATGTGGGCCTCTGAAGGATATCCTCTGAAGGATATGGGCATGGACAAGTGGTCAGGGAGGTTCCAAGAGAAGAGGGGCAGATTTTATCTGTTAACAGACATCTGAGTTACAAATACAGAGCAGCACGAAAGGACAAGAAGGCTTACCCTCAGACTAATGCTTCGCTCTTAGGCTCAGCTCCCATACAGGAGAGCTTTTGATGTTGTTTACAAGTCAGACTATCATTTCACTTCAAACAATATCCATAGCCTGTGTGTATCTCCTGTCTCTTCTAGCTGAGCTCTCTGTGGTGAAAAATGATGAATTCCTCTAAGCTGGAGTCAAAAGCCATTTGAAACTCCTGTCTGTGAAAGATTATCAAATGAAAGTTATGGAATCTGAGAGATTTTTTTTTTCTCTCTCCAGATACTTCTCCTGGCTTAAAACCAGGGCTGGTGCTATTAACACTGTGCTTTAGGATGGGAGTCTGATGAGGGCAGTGGAAGAGACTTTTTCCTACCCTACCTCCATTCTGCTCTCTGGTTTTTATTTTATAACCAGCCTGAGGGGCTCAGAGTTGCTAACATGCCCATTGGCAGTAATTACTGTCAATACCAATGCTGATCCCAAAACAAGGATTCATTTCATTCAAGCCACTAAAATTTCATTAGACTCAATGAAAGTTTTTTCAATGGAGTTATAAAAGCATTTTTGCTCATGCCCTAAACTATTACTAGTTGGAGATTGAGTTGGATTTCATAAAGATTTATGAACACTTCCAAAATGACTTAACAGCTGAAAGCCACTTAATAACTTTTTCCATGTCTGCATAAAACGTGAGTCCTGAGGAAGCGACTGTTACGAAACAGCAGCGACATACATTTGGATCATTTCTGCCCAGACCGTGCTCGGTCTACCACAGGGCTCATGGGTCTGCTACCAACCAGTGTCAGTTGCCCCTGAAGAATTACACAAGCTTGCTGAAGCCTTGGAGTGCATTCTTTATACTATTAACTTTTTGGAGTTCAATTAAATGTTGGGATAACCGTAATTATTGGCAGAAAATAGAAGGGGCAATTATGTCTCAAGTGTGAACAACCTGAAAATTATTCTGAATAAGAGTTGAAGTAGATGTATTTTAAAAATAATTTTTTAATTATTTATTTTGAAAGAGAGAGAGCATGAGTGAGGGAGGAGCAGAGAGAGAGGGAGAGAGAGAGAATCCCAAGCAGGCTCTGCACTGTCGGTGCAGAGTCCGATGTGGGGCTCCATCTCATGGATAGTGAGATCATGACCTGAGCAGAAATTAAGAGTCAGGTGCTAGGAGCACCTGGGTGGCTCACTGGGTTAAGCATCCGACTCTTGATCTAGGCTCGGGTTGTGATCTCGCAGTTCTGATCTCGACGTCATGATTTCTTGGTCATGAGATCAAGCCCTGCGTTGGGCTTCCTAATGAGCATGGAGCCTCCTTGGGATTCCTTCTCTCCCTCTCTCTCTGCCCCTCCCCCACCGACGCACACATGTTCACACACTGTCTCTCTCTAAAATAAATAAACATTAAAAAAAAAAAAAGAGATGCTTAACCAACTGAGCCACCCAGGTGCCCCTATTTTTGTTCTTGAATATAAGTCGGTCGGGTGATCCAGGAATTATTTTTAATAAAAAGTCTCATTATTAAATTGGACTTACATGGATCTAGAAATCCATTCTGTGTAATTTCATTCCTTCAGGCTTATTTCCAGTACTTCCCTCTTATGCACAGGCAAGGCACGAGGCTAGGTGGAGTGGCTTCTCAAAACTACCTTGATAGAGTGGTGAAGAGTTTGAACTCCCAAGGCTTCCTTAATTTATAAGGAAAAAATATAAATCTGAATCCAACTAAGCTTAGAACTAAACAAGTACTGTCAACCTGTAATGGCAAGATTTCTTTAGATACTGAGCTTCTTTCCTCTATACATAGCATAAGCCTTCAAGTGTATTGGAAATAAATAGTAAAATAAATAAATAAATAAATAAATAAATAAATAATAAAATAAAATTAAATTAAAAAGTAAATTTGAATAGCGGACCAGACCTTGAATCTTATCTCAGTCATGTAATGACACTGTAATATGACTGCTCCCTGGGCAATCTCCATATCTTTTTTTTTTTAATGTGAAATTTATTGTCAAATTGGTTTCCATATGACACCCAGTGCTCATCCCAACAGGTGCCCTCCTCAATGCCCATCACCCACCCTCCCCTCCCTCCCACCCCAGTCTCCATATCTTTAAGATATCAAAGCCAGTCAAGAAAATCATACATGCTTCAGCTCGGTTTACAGTGATTACCCAGGAACATTCAGACCTGCTCTTGTTTTGCCCATTTCCACCTGTTTCTGGAAACTTAGTTTTGCCCCCCCCCCCCCCCCCGGCCATTTCTATTCTTCATTTGAATGGATTAATCTTAGTTTCTCTGACTCAAACTTGAGAAAGGTCTTTCTGGTTTTGCCTAATGCAGTTCCCGGAGATCTGAACCCTGGCAACCCCCTCAGATGGCTGTCCCTCTAGATAGGCTAATCTAGTGTCCTTATAAGGGAATGTGAGGGGGTCAGGAATGTAGTCGCAGGCCTTGAGCCAGCCAGTTAACACTTTGGAAGCCATTGCCTCATCTCTAAAATGAAAGAAATTATTCTCCCTCACTCAATATTTTCTTCTAAGGGTCAATAAAGTAGAACATTAAACCTATAATAGAGAGTTTACTTAAGGAACCAAGAGTAAGACTTGGTAAGACAGCATTACCTCCTGCTTAACTGGTTAAGTATTCTTGGTAGCAGAGTATTGACTGCAATTTTTAGTTGAGATGCTTCTAGGTCAAAACTGGTATCTCAGCACTCTGTACTAAGAATAAAAGATCAACTAGGATTAACTAAACTCACAGAGGAAAGTGAACTATATATAATACTATTAACTTTAAAAAATATGAGCTAGGTTGCAGAATTCTTTTTTTTTTTAATGTTTATTTTATTTTTCACAGAGAGAGACAGAGCATGAGTGGGGGGAGGGGCAGAGAGAGCAGGAGACACAGAATCCGAAGCAGGCTCCAGGCTCTGAGCTGTCAGCATAGAGCTTGACAAGGGGCTCGAACTCACAGACCGTGAGATCATGACCTGAGACGGAGTCGGATGCTCAACTGACTGAGCCACCCAGGCACCCCTAGGTTGCAGACTTCTGATACTAAAATTTCAATCTCTCCTCTCTGAAGCATTTGTAGTAATCTTTACTTTGTTGTGGCTAGAGGGGAAAACACAAACAAAAATGGTTATTAGCATGGGGTCAGTGCTATCTCTTATCTGTTCTCTTGACCTGGTTCCTACCCATTCTTGACCTCTATGCCCCAGTTTGTGATGGCATCACATTAATAAGACCTATGGTGGCACCTCCTTTTATTAGGTCAGTTAATCCTAAGTATAGAGGCTTCTCAGTTTTTTACATACAGTTCCTCAAACCTCGATCTCCATTAATAGAGGTTACAGTGTTCTCCAATTATACTACAAAATGGTCTTTAATTTGGTCTGTACTGCTCCAGAAATATTCTGTCTCTGCAGTTCTCTGTGTCCCAGAGATCTAAGTGTTTGTGACCTGTCTAGATGTCTCTGAGTTGACAGTGCTGCTCTTAGTTGCTCATCTATTCATGAGAAGAGTAACTTCCAGATTAAGCCTGAGATGAAAATTATGTCCCTATACATATGTTTTTTTAATTTAAAAGTGTAGCTTTGGCTACTATGATGCATTTTGTATTGTTTCCCTTTGCACCTATACAATACCCCTGGGATCTCAGGCTTCACTGATAATTATTTCACAGCTACCTTAGTGCAGCTTGGAAAAAGTACTTTGTAAATTGTAAAGATCCATACAAGTACAATTTTTTTTTTGATCATTTATCAGAAGACCACATCTAGAAGAGTATAAAGGGAAATGAGTCTTGGGGAAGGCAATTGTGAAACACTAGTAAAGGAAAAACTTATTTCTTTTCTCTACATTAATAACTTCTAACGCCAAATGTGTGGGTTTTCCATACCAGGTAATTCTCCAATTCTCTGCAGACACTATCAGGGTATCCTAAGATTTAATTCAAATTTTGACACTGACAGAGTTAGTTTAGACCCTACAGGTTAAGGGCTCCGTCTGACAAAAAAGGTGCCAGTCAAAAGCCTGAGCCCCCCCCCCCCCCCCATTTCTGACTGTCTGGTTAAAACTCAGGCTTCCCTGTGACCCTGTCCTTAGGTTCAATGATTAGCTAGCTTGGTTTACAAAACCCAGAGAAACACTATCTTTACTGGTTTATCACAAAGGATACAACTCAGGTAAGAGATGCATAGGGCAAGGTACAGGGGTAGGGGGACATGCAGAGCTTCTGTGTCCTCTCTGAGCACACCACCCTCCCAGCACCTCAGTGCTCACCAACCCAGAAGCTCTCCACACCCCAACATTTAGAATTTTTATGACGTTTCAACATATAGACACAGCTGATTAAATCATTAGTCCTTAGTGCTGGAACCTGATTTCTAGCCTCCCTGCTCTCTTCTTGAAGGTTGGGGGGATGGGGCTGAAAGTTCCAACCCTCAAGTCACATGGTTGGTTCATCTGGCAGCCAGCCCTCGTTTTCAGAGGCTTTCTAAAAGTCAACTTCATCCTTACACAGCTACTCAAGGAGCTGGAAACAAAACCCAAATACTATAATCAAGATGGTTCCTTCATCTTTATCACTTATGAAATTATGAGATTTTAGGAGCCCTGGCTTGGAGCTAGGGACAAAGAGCAAACTATAAGGGCACCTGGGTAGCTCAGTCAGTTGAGCATATGACTTGATTTCAGCTCAGGTCATGATCTCATGCTTTGTGGATTTGAGCCCCACATGGGCTCTGAGCTGACAGTGTGGAACCTGCTTGGGATTCTCTCTCTTCATCTCTCTCTGCCCCTCCCCAGTCACGCTCTCTTTCTCTCTCAAAATAAATAAATAAATAAACTTAAAAAAAAAAAAGATTCTCCCTTTGTCTCTTCCCCTCTTGCCCATTTGTTCTCTCTCTCTCTCAAAACAAAAATAAATAAATAAATAAATAAATAAATAAATAAATAAATAAAATGTTAAAAAAAAGAGCAAAGTACATATTTCTTATTATATCATAGTATCACAGCTAGAAAAGAGTGTTATCCAACTCTGGAAACAAAAGTTAAACATTTCTATTTTGCACATATTTAACTAAGCCAGCATATGATAAAGAAAAGATAGATAGATGATTGATTGATAGATACCCAGCCAATTATAGATTTTGATAGGTGGATACATAAATGTTGACATTTATTCAATATTCATATTTTTCTTCTTGCTTGAATCATCTCACCTTCTTCAATAGTTATCAGCTGAATTGAACACCCTACACCTGCCTGCCTGTCTATGTCATTTCCTGATTCCTGTTGCAGGTTCTGAAAGAACAAAGTTCTCCAGCTGTGTATGGTAACTAAAAACAGTAACATTTTGGAAACCGAAAGAACACTAATGACAACCTGAATGAAACCTTTCATTTTAATAACAAAGAAGCTATAAAAAAATATAAAGACCACTTCATTATTAGGCTTCGGGTTTCCCAAATCACTGCATGGTCTAAAACCAGTTTTAAAAAAGCCTTCCAGGACACCTGGGTGGCTCACTAGTTAAGTGTCCAACTCTTGTTTTTGGCTCAGGTCATGATCTCATGGTCTATGAGATCCAGCCCTGTGTTAGACTCTGCACTGACAGCATGGAACCTACTTGGGATTCTCGCTCCCTCTCTCTCTCAAAATAAATGAATAAACATTTTTTAAAAAACATAAGAAGAGAAAAAAAAAGAAAAAAAAAAAGCCTGTCTATTCTGGGGTGCCTGGGTGGCTTAGCAGTTAAGCATCCATGCTGTCAGCATGGAGTCTGCTTGGGATTCTTACTCTCCCTTTCTTTCTCTGCCCTTCTCCCAATCGTGCTTTCTCTCTCTTTCAAAATAAATAAAACAAAACAAGCCCGCCTATTCCTATGTGAAGCATGAAAATAGTAAGAAATATCTCTACAGTCTGCAAAGAAAATGTTTATATTATTATTATGTTGAATTAGTATTACCGTCCTTTGGACAATAATAAAAAGATGGGTCTGAAATGGATTCTTTTTCACATTTACCCACTATCTAATGAGTTCCTTATGAACAACATGTGGCTTTAAAACCAAGATGGTTTTTCTAGTTTCTTTAAACAAAGGAAATTTACTTTACTGGGTCAATATACTGTGCAACTGTTATAAACCAAGCTGATTTTCAGTGTGCACCAAAAATAGAACATCCAGTCTGTCTGCTGGTTTTCCAACACACAGACATGAATAGGGCTAAAATTAGTTCCTATAGCATAATTCATTACACTTTGCTAATCCAAATCAGAAATAATTCTGAAGTTTCTGTATGATTTTAAACAATTCAGGAAACTTTGATACATTATTTTTCTTATTTCTCACTCTTATCCTTACAAAGTGGTATAGCCCCTTTCCACTATTTACATTCCTCCCATTTACCAATGATATTTTAGTCTCTGCTGTTCTCTTATCTTTAATCTGGTCTACAAAGCATAATCTTTTATGTTCTCCCAAAGTGGTCTGGTTTAAAAAGAAGAAAAGAAAGTTAGATAAATGGAAGATTAAACTAGATTTGTTTTTCCTTTAGTCCCCCTTCAAAACATTTAGCTACTTTGTTTTTTTGTTACATTTAGCTACTTTGAATACATCACTATTACATTATATAATTTGTGCCATATTCACAATGCATTTCGTTTGTTGCTTTGAAATTGTTTTCTGGTTTCAAGTTAGTGTATGTTGTCTAATTAGGTTGCCAGAAATTCAAGAATAACAACATATCTTTAACTTCTTTCGTGTCTTCAAAGTGACTGGAACAGAGGTACATAAATGGTTGTTGTGTGATATAACTTCACCCACAATTAGCCAATTTTACACTGCTTATTCACCATTTCCCTTTCCAGAATGCCGAGGAACACTGTTTTTCCCGATGAGGTCTTCGTATGAGAGGTTTCAGACAAGACATGTTGTGTAGCACTTTTATATTGACTCTACCCTCTGATAATAGAAGAGATTGTGAACTATCTGTGTGTCATGTGAACCTCTGAGATCCCTGCGTGGACCAGTTGTTAAATCATTCCAGTGCACAAATCCAATCTTCCAGGTCAGATTACTTATGAGATAAAATGTTGTCACATAATAACTATGTGCTCTGAGGGGAAAATGGTTTTATACCAGGTCCTCTATATGCTGTAACAACAGGAGCAATTGTTTCTTTTTCTGAACTGAAGCATGAAATAGACTTGGTTTAAGAAGTTATAAAGTATCAGTAGTTTCAGGAGTTTTGAAAAGACTGTAAAAAGAAAATTTCACAAAATTGCCCTTCTACTCCAGAAAAATTGCCCCAAACACCCCAGCCAGAAGAAGTCCCTCTGTCGGTTGAATCTCTCCATTATAAATACTATTTTGTATGGCATTTGGTACCTACTACTTTAAGTAGTTATTTCTTCATCTGTTGATTTCCCAAACTAAAGGGAACATTTCCAGAAGGAAGGAGAAATAGGCTATGTTTGGGGTAGGTAAAAAGGAAGTTAGTTTGAAGCCAGGAATGGACAGTATTAAACCCCAGGTAAGAAATTCTAATTTAATTGGGTTGAGTTGGGGAAGGAACGATTAGGAGTCCCTGAGCAGGGCAATGATGTATTTATTCATAGTTATGCTGTAGAAAAAATGTCATCTACGTATGTATGTCAATGTGTTGAAAAGTCACAAAACTAAAAAGAGGAAATATTTATTATCATTTATTGCCTATTGCCTTTTGGAATGCACATGTAAAAAAGGACAAGGATCCCAAATTTTTATACCATGTTATGCACAGTGTGTCTCAACCACGCATAATAAGTGTTCATTAAGCGTTTGTTGAGTGAGTAAATAAATATAAGCAATCACAGACAGAAAATGCCTCTTATTAACATAGACAAGCTTTCACATGAGTCAGTAGCCCTGAGCTCAGATTTCCATACATTGTTTCTTTCTATAGGTACTTTATTTCTACATAAATTATATCACTAATGATGATGATGATGATAAGAAAAGAAGGATGAAAGAGTAAGTGCTGTTATTTATTCTGTATTCATTATGTGCTAAGCACTGTATTAAGTGCTTTACTCATTTTCCCCAACCAACCAGAGAAAACTTGAGGGATAAAAAACCAGGTTTGAGCAACACTAGTAAACCATCCAAAGTTTCGATTGGCAGTTGTAACAGACACCTTCAATGACCAGTACCTGGGGTTACCTGAGCTCCCCTCCTGCTGGGTAGACAGTTTCAGCCCACTGGCAGCTTCCCAGGGAGCCCGTGTCTCTCCTCTCTGCCTGAGGACTTCTCCAGCACCTGGGAGTGTGCTTGCCTGCAAACAGGTGCAATCTGTAGGTCTGGGGAGGTCAAACTTTCACCAGTAGAGCATGAGTCCTGGGATAAATGCTACAGACTCATTTTCCCAGTGAGAAATTCTAGGGTGTTTTCCACACAGTTTCACAGCAGGTTTCTCAACCCTTATGACTGAGAAGATGCATTGGTTCATGTTTCTTTAAAAGCAACCGTGCCATCGATATTCACATTCAAGAATCAGGAAATCTGATCTAATAGTACCTTTCAGGATAAAAGAATTGGAGCTTCCTGTTTGTTGTTGAGAACTTTATTACTGTAAAGACAAAACAACAAAGAAGCCCTTGTATTGTCTTAGTTTGAATGCCCCAAGAGCAGACCTTGGGACAAGCACTTGAGTGCAGTCAAGTTATTGAAGGAAGGGAAGGAGGTGCCTCAGAAGGGTGGATTAAAAGGAAGCAGGGAGAGATTGTAAACATTTTCTTTATGCATCACTAAATGTTTTACATATTGCATACTTCAGTAATTTTAATTTTTTATTTATTTTTTTTGAGAGAGAGAGCGCACGGGCATGAGTGGGGGAGGGGCAGAGAGAGGGAGAGACAGAATCTTAAGCAGGCTCCATTTGAAGTGCAGAGCCTGGGATCATGACCTGAGCCAAAATCAAGAGTCAGACACTTAACCAACTGAGCCACCCAGGTTCCCCTACTTCAATTATTTTGAAAAGTAAAGAAAAAATAAAACTGGGGCACCTGGGTGGCTCAGTCGGCTAAGTATCTGACTCTTGGCTTTGGCTCAGGTCATCTCATCGTTTCCTGAGTTCCAGCCCCACATCGGGCTCTGCATTGGCAGCTTGGAGCCCGCTTGGAATTCCCTCTCTCTCCCTCTGTCTCTCTGCTCCTCCCCCACTTGCTGTCTCTGTCTCTCTCAAAATAAATAAACTTAAATTTTTTTTTTTAAAAAAGAAAAAGTATGGGGCACCTGGGGGGCTCGGTTGGTTAAGTATCCAACTTTAGCTCAGGTCATGATCTCACGGTTCATGAGTTCGAGTCACGTGTCTGGCTCTGTGCTGACAGCTCAGAGCCTGGAGCCTGCTTCAGATTCTGTATCTCCTTCTCTCTGCCCCTCCCCCACTCACGCTGTCTCTCTCCCTGTCTCAAAAATAAAGAAATATTAAAAAATAAAAAAAAAAAAAAGAAACAGCAAAAAGAAAAAAATAACACTTGCTAGACATATCTATAATTATTCCACCTTCTCAGGCTCATCTCTAAAACTCACCCAGCATTATCCAAACACATTCCCTCTTTTCTCTCCATTCCCACTCTTTCCTCTGTTCCTTTCTCTATTGTTATTTTCAGTATCACCATTGTTTCGGTCACCTGCCCTAAAAATGCCCCTGCTACCTTATTTCTCCTTATATTACCTGTACTTGGCAATTCATGTCAAGTTTTTACCCAATGTATCATACCAATTCTTTCATTTTCCCTGCCCTATACTTACCTAAATCTGGGTCTTGAGACTGCCCTTTATGCCTACACCATTTGTTAGCAACCAACTGTCCCTTCTCCCCAGTGTATATGACATTCATATTTGACTGTATTGTCTGGTTCTGTGAGGCATGTCATCTGTCTCCTTGAAATTTACAAGCTGCTTGAGAGCAAGACCTATCTTTATATGTCTTTGCATCTGCCAAGAGACTTCATACATTGCTTTGCGTGTAATAACGCATGACAATAAGCTCATAAACATCCAGGTTTCTCTCTGCTTATGGCATTAATAATGTAAAAAGTCCAAATCATGCCAGGGCCATTCAAAAACTACTATGGAGCACCTGCTCTGTGCCAGCCAGAATGTCAGGTGCTGGAGATTTAGTGGTGAACAACTGCAACAACACAACACAAGTGTTCTCTGCTCATATTCTAGAAGGAAAGACAAAATGAAGTAAATACATGTACGATTATGACTTAAAGAGCTCTGAAGAGAATAGAGAGCATTGTCTGTGAAAGAACGATGTGGTGGCTTATGTTAAATGGATAGCCAAGGAAATCCTCCGTGAGGAGACCTTTAGGTTGAGACTGAAGACAGAAAAGAATCGTGTGAAAAGTCAGAGGTTGTGTGTCCCGGCAGAGGGAGCAATATGAACAAAAGCCCCTCGGGTGAAAACACTGTGATGCATTTAGGAAATTAACAAAGGCCTGTGTGGCTAAAGAAAGTGACCTGGGGCAAGTGGCCAATGGCAATTTTGCAAAGTCCTAGGGTCCGTGTCAGCCCCGTGGAGTCTGTACTGGAAGAGCAGTGGGAAATTATTTAAAGGACTTAAGCTAGGGAGTAGCATGCATGATTTGATAGAATTTAAAAGTTCACTTTAGCTTCTTTGTTGAAAATTGATAGTGTGGGGAGGGATGAGTAGGGAAACCAGGTGAGAAGCCCAGATGAGGTCTCTGCACTTGGAAGAGGATACCAGCAGGGCAGAAGACAATAAATGGATGAACTTGAGATATATTCTGAAGGTTGAATTGATAGACCTTGACAATTGATGGAGTGATGATTGATGGAGTAGATGTGGGGAATAGAGAGAAGAAGAAATCAAGGATTATTTGCCAAACTTCTGGTCTGAACAAGTGGGCAGATGGAGTGCTATTTGTTCGAAAGGAAGACACTGACTGGGTGGAGGAAAAGTTTAGTCTTGAATGAGGAACGGAACTCAGTGTTAGATATGTTATGTTCACAATGGCCGCTGATCATCCAGGTAGAGAGGCGCTAAACATATGTTCATAAAACCTACGAACCTGGAGCTCTCAAGAGAAACGTGGAGACATGAATTGGGGATTCATGGTGGTATTTAATAATATTACGTAGCTGGTACTGAAAGATGCAGGAAATGGGTTAGATCTCCTAAAGATGAGAAAGAGAAGGAAAGAGGGCTATGAATGGAGCCCCGGGGCTTTACAACACGTGTGGTGTAGAGAAAAGAGCCAGCAAAGGACACTCATAGTGGCTGGATAGAAAAGGGGAAAAAAAATCTCAAAAAGGTAGTATTCCAAGAAGAGAGGTTTTGAAGAAAGAGGAATGTTTATTCTGAGAAGCTGGTGAGCCTTTATTAGAGTCCTCTCTACTGGGGAGGACTTCTTACCAAGGATAGAGATCACCTGCTATTTCAACTTTTGAGTCCTTGCTGAGGCTCCTGGCACACAGTGGGCACTTGAAATCTATTGATCAAATGATACATATTAACTGAATGAGTGCACATTTAAGTTTAGTTGAAGGTGAAGTGTAGGCATAAGTCATTTTGAAAAGTCCTCCTCTTCTCCCCACCCGTGCGCCTCCCCCCACATGATTCTCACACTTGCCTACAAAAGCATTGATTAGAGACATAGCAGTATCTTCAGGCTTTTTCAAAGCAATATGAAACAAACACCCTTTATTTCTACTGACTTAAGAAAAGTGAACTGTTCTGTAAGCCTTGGAGGAAGGAAACTCAGGGCTAACTAACATAGGGTGTGAAGTAGTTATGGGTGGTTTTTCTGCAAAAGTGGTGAAATTATAACCATAATCACAGAAATAAGTTCTTGCCTTATTAAGTGCCCTATTGACTGCTACTCTTCTTAATTATGTGATGAAAAAAATTATGTTGAGTGGATTTCATTGCATAAGAGTTTGGTAAAGGAGGGAAAGAAAGAGGTAGGTGTTGAGGTCAGTGGCGTGGTTGGAGTCTGGAGGGTGTGGGAATGCTTTTGATATATCTGCTTCTCAAGCCTCAACTGAAAATGTTGTGGCTGCAAACCAGAGGGACCGCTGATTTCAGAATGATGACAACCTGAGCTAGTTGTAGACTGGGTTGAAATCAGCACATAGATCTACCCAGAAAGAAATATACCCTGAGTGGAAAAACAGAGTGGGACCCTTCACCATGGGCCTCATAGCTACTTTTCTGGAAGCCATTTCATTTCATTTTTACAATAGATTTAACACAGCTTTTTTTTTCCTTTTACTTTGTTGCAAATAATGAGAGAGGGTTACTATTCCTCTTGTTTTGTCTGTTGGCCAAAGAGTAAAAATAATTGGATTGGATATGGCTAGAATATCCTAACATTCCACAAACATCTCAAACTCCACCTGTTTAAAACTTAGTTCAGCAACACCTGCCAGTCATACACGTTCACCTGTGCACACACACATGCATAACTTCATTCCCCCACTGTGTTTTTTCTCTATGAATTAGCACCACATACCCAGATCCCAAACGGACACACTCTGACTTCTTCTCAGCTTTACATTCAAATTTAACAGTACTATCACCAAGTTCTATTGGGTTCTAACTCTCAGATATCTCTTGAATCTATTTTTTCCTTCATCCCCCTTCCTAGTGTAGGGCAATGCCATCTTGACATGCACTGTTGCGGGAGCCTCCCAAATTAGCTTTTCTGTATTCAGTCTTTTTGTTGCAAACCTGCAACCCAAGACAAATCGTTCAATAGTTTCCTATCCACCCCAACACAGAGTTAAAAATTCCTAACCTGGCTTAGGATGTTCACGATGTGTTCCTGCTTCCCTAGTCAGTTTCCTGTAGTACTCACCTGTGTGTGGGCAGATAAATGATCCAGCCAAGGCCTCCTCTCCATGTTCCTTTATCTGGCCTTCTGGGCACATCCCTCCTCCCTCCTCTCAAACTGCTCAGCCTAACTCACTCCTCTGTCCTTAAACTATCGTTTAAAGTGTTCCCAAGGCATTCAGAACTTTTCCTAGTCATGCAAAGTTTGTCTATCGTCCACTTGGCTAAAAATTTTCCTGAAGGCTTGTCCTGCTTTGCTCACGGTGGTATCCTGTGGGCTTAGCATAGTGACTGCTCAATAAATATGCTGAAAAGGTGAACAAGTATTTTAATTATGTGTCTGCCATTACAACTTAAGATGTGCTATTTGTTTGGTTTTAATGAGCCTCTTTTCTTTCTTTTTTAAAATCCATACAGCAATAATTCATAACTGAACCTGCATCTCCTGCAAATATCAGCTTAACTATCTATGGCGTCTTTCTGGTTGCTCTGGAAACTTAAGGCACATCTGGAATGCACTGGGATAAAAATCATCACCCATTTCAGGTATGTAGTGCTGTGGGTCTCCAGCACATTTTCAGGGGCTTCTTATGGTATCTGTCTCTTCACCTCATACTGGGTGGGTCTAGACCCCTGATGGCAGGTGTGTCCGGTGGCAATGATGGATACCTGAAAGTAGGAGCATCAAGAACCAGAAGGAGATATCCGTTAAAGTGAGGCAAGTCATTGCTTCCTTAACCCAGCCTCCCTGTTGGACTCAGCAACAGCCGAAATAAACCTTGTGCCATTCACCCTGACCAGCTCACCACTAGTCTGCCTCAGGAACGCAGCCGGTACTTTAGAGGAAGCTTGGGGAGGAAGGAAGTGGGCATAGAAGGGTGCAGGGCACTGAGTCCTGAAGTGAATAGCCATAACGTCTTTGTCACCAAAATATGCCTCAGGAGCTTTCAGGGAGTTCTTTTTGTTTCTAGTTGCGGCCCTCTTGTTAATTTCTCTAGCGGTTGCTAACGCCCCTGCAAATCAGAGACAGACCTTAACTATCCACGAAGGATCCAGACGGTTCCCTGCCTCCGTCCTGGTGCCAGAGTTTGTGGCTGGCTTTTTTTTGGCCACGCTGGGCAGGCCACGGAGACCCTATGCTCATAGCGGTGCTCGCGCGGGGCAGGTTGGGGCCACGCCGCTCCGCAAGCAGGCCTTAACTAAGGTTAAAAGGCTAAGTCCCGTGTCCCTTCCAGCTCCACTCTTGCAAAGCCCGGGAGCCCGAAGTCATCCCGCATTCCTCGGGCTTGGAGGCCCCGGCCCGGGCGCGCGTCCGACACAGCGGAGGTCCCCTAGCGCCCCCTACAGCCACGCGCGGGGTGAGACGGCGCAGGGTCCTGTTCCTCCGCACCACGCCCGGGACCCCACCCAGCGGCGGGCGCCCCGAGACCGCGCGAGCGCCCGCACCTCCCGGCTGCAGAAACGGATCGTGGGGCCCGGCGGGCGTGCTGCATCCCAGATCAACTCAGATTGCTCCGCCCGCGGCGGCCCGACTTCCCCTCCCTTCCTCTGTCCCTCCCTTCCTCCCTCCCTCCTTCCCTCCCGCCCGCCGGCGCCGGACACGCTGCACTTCTCTTGGGGCGCTCTTCCCCTTGGCCGACCGTCTCATCCCGCGCAACTTTGGGACAGCGGCCTTTTGGTGTTGAATGTTCCCCTCCGAGAGCGCATGGCTGGGGAAGCGAGGTGCTGGCCGGGTCCCCGAGGGGCCGCCGTCCGGGAGGCGGTGTTGCTGCCGCTGCTGCTGCTGTGCCTGGGCGTCCCGACCGGGCGCCCCTACAACGTGGACACCGAGAGCGCGCTGCTCTACCAGGGCCCCCCCAACACCCTGTTCGGTTATTCGGTGGTGCTGCACAGCCACGGGGCGAACCGATGGTGAGTGGAGTGGGGCTCGGCGCTCTGGGCACCTGGGAGCCACGAGTGAAGGGCGCCTCAGGGATTCCCTGCCGGGTTCAAACTTTCCTCCCTCTGGAGGAGCCAGAAGGGGAGCGCTGCGACGGCCAGCTCGTAGGGTCTGCTCGGGAAACGATCCGATCTCGGGGTGGCACGCCTCGGGTGCGCTCTGGCGCAAGGCTCTGGAGCTGCGGGGCCGGGGTGGCGGTTCGTTGCGCGAGGCGGTGGGCGGAGGAGGGGGGGGGGGATCGCCCCGCTGCCAGCTGCAAGCGTGTAGAGACCAGGAGTTCAGTGGGCAGCACAGCTCACGTCTGCGTGCACGTGCACATTTCTCGCTTTAGGCTCGTAGTGGGGGCGCCCACCGCCAGCTGGCTCGCCAACGCTTCAGTGGTCAATCCTGGCGCGATTTACAGATGCAAGATCGGAGAGAATCCAGACCTGACGTGCGAACAGCTCCAGCTGGGTGAGTTGGGCCTGGGACCAGGGGCGAGTGACCCTGGGGTAGCACAAGTCGTGGAAAACTCCATGTTGCCTATTCTAGTTTCAAGTGAGTGATTTTCACCCTTCCCTCAAAACCATTCTAACCTTGGTGTAAAAGTGACTGCCTTCTTTCTGCCAACATTTTTCTCCCTTCTGCTTATGAGAATGATTGCAGTACTCTGGCAAAACTCTGGAGAGGAAAGTTCCTTATGATACATTCTCTTCACCTCTCCCTCTCTCCTCCTCATGTAAGACACATTTTAAATAAGTCTCTCAGCACATTAGGGACAGGATCCAGCTAAGCCATCACTTAAGAATTTTATTTCCATCTTTGACCTATCAGCCTTGTTAAAGAAAAGGCTAAGGGACAGATCAGGGAAAGCAGTTGGAGTTGATCCCATATCCTGACATTTAGCTTAAGGACTTTCTAAAGAAGAAAATGATATAGTTTTATTTAGAATATGAAATGTAAAAGAAGAGAACAAGGAAAAATTGGCATCTCCATTGTTAATATAATTTAAATGAGGACTAAGACATAATTGTCAATTTTTCTCTCCCCAAACTCTCATGTTAAATGAATACATCTATTTGAAGTCATTTCTTAATGTCTCTTCTTAGTTATGCGACAACTTGAAAACAAATGTGTTTTTTTGAGGCACCTGGGTGTCTAGTGGGTTAAGCGGCCGACTAGCTCAGGTCATGATCTCGCTGTTCGTGAGTTCGAGTCCCAGGTGGGATCCTGTGCTGACAGCTCAGAGCCTGGAGCCTGCTTTGGATTTTGTGTCTCGCTTTCTCTCTCTGCCCCTCCCCTGCTTGCACTCTGTCTCTGTCGCTCTCAAAAATAAATAAAACCATTTAACAAACAAACAGGCAAAAACAAATGTGTTTTCATGGGGGAGGGGAGAAAGTTCACATGTCAAAGCCAAAAACAAATTTGTTTTGTAGACACATGGAGGAAAAAAGGGGAACTAATATTAATTTAGACCTATCTTGTTCCAAACACTGTTAGACACTGCTATATGTATATGTTACTTAATTTTTTTTCTCCTCAAAGCACCAGTGGGTCATGGTTGGCATTGTTCCTACTTTACACGTGAAAATTCTGTGACTCAGAGGGTTGCAAGTATTTTTTCTAAAGTTACTCGGCTAATGAGTGAAAGATGGGATCTCAGGTCAGTCCAGTCAGCTTGGTTCCAAAGCCCAAGCCCTTTCCTTTCCTGTGTGTGTCTTCAGTGCAGACAGAATTAAATGAAGAGTCCAATATGTTGTCTGCTGTACTGATATGTTCTCTGTGAATGGTGAATAAAAGGTTACAACTGGTACCTTTTTCATATTTATCTTTGCCATAAATAGACTATTGGGATAAGCTACTGCATCTTTAATCCCTTTTTCTTTTTAGAGTAGTCCTTGCTTTTTCTCCAACTGGGAAGCTGGTTTCCCTCATTTAGAATGAATTCAAAGAGAGTATGCCCATAACTCAGAGAGCATCCATAAAAGTCTAGCAGTTGTGTGCAGCATGTAGAATAAACCCTAGCCTCTCATTAATTATCTTCCATCCCCAAAAGGCAGACTAGGAAAGCCTAACACGTTCACAGACCTACCCATTTGGAATAATTCTGCAAAGCATAATTTTCATTGTATGAGACAGTTGTGGGATGAAGAATTAGCGACTAGAGGACACAGGGTTGGTCTGCAGAGGATCTTGACAAAGTCTCAGCAAGGAGAAGTTGCATTTCTGTTGTCCTGTCACGGTTTCCTGATCCATGGCATCATAACTACTGGCTTTAGTACCTACTTCCTGTCTGGAAGGGCACTGAATCTATTTCTAGATGTCTGTGTTTCACTGGAAAGATCACGTCATAATATTACACACAATTTGAGATTAAAATGCCCGTCAAAATCAAAGAAAAACCTAAATTTGGGGGCATGTGGAGCATAGAGATTGACTATAGAAATATCCTCAGTGAAATGTATCCATGGTAGATACAGAACAAGCATGAATTAAGTGAAGATTTATTGGATGGATAAACGAACAAAGGCAAAGTGGAAGTTTGATTGTCATCAACCTGATTGATGAATAGGGGAATAATTAGAAATGATAAGTCAAATGACATTTTTTAAAATTTATTTTTGATAGAGAGGGAGAGAGAGAGAGAGAATAGGGGAGGGACAGAGAGAGAGAGGGAGACACAGAATCCGAAGCAAACTCCAGGCTCTGAGCTGTCAGCACAGAGCCTGACACAGGGCTTGAACTCATGAACTGTGAGATCATGACCCGAACCAAAGTCAGACGCTTAACCAACTGAGCCACCCAGGTGCCCCACCAAATGACATTTTTAACTTTCACATTTTCAGTCAATACAAAAAGATATTGATGGAGATAAACAGCAAAAAGGAAGACAAGATTTTCAGTCAATCCATTGGTTGAAACACTTATAGCCTTGGTAATAGCTTGGCATATTTGTAAAAGAATTGACTGAAGTTGCCTCTCCTATAACATTTTAAACAATATACCTTCTGTTCCTTAAATAAGGAAATCGTGTTTCCATTCAGAACAAACTCAAGTCACTTGAAGCTGTAAAATAAGGGATTGGGGATGAAGTCTAGCAGAGAAGCACTGAAAACAATAAATTGGTCATGAAAGACATTTAAGGATTTTCAGGTTTGTGAACTATGTAATATTTTCTGTGAAGAAGTTTTAAGAAAAATTTATGTAACTATGGACACACACAGTATTCTAATTCTGTAGATTATGAGGGTTGCCTCAGTTTTCCTGTCTCAAATGTGGGTCACTATAATATATAGAAAATGCTTAGCTCAATACCTGACATAGAACAGATATTTAAAAAGCATTAATTTATTTCTTTTAGTCTCTATTTTCTACTTAAATCTCTATCTGTATGTTATCTGTTATAGTCAGGTTGAGGGTAATAAATAGGTAATTAATAAACAAAGAAAAAAGTTACATGCATAAAGTAAGAAGTAACAGTTGAGATGAAACATGGTGAGAAATATTTTCTTGTTGACTCAACCAACAAAATCTTACAATTAAATATTGAGCTATGGTTGCCATGTCAGTAAGGTGTTTTCTTTCACTTGGAATGGCTTCACTTACTATCAAGGAAATGAAGTTGGCAGGTCTCTTAAAACGGTGCCCATCTCCTAGTAATTTCAATACTATTCACTTGGACTGGTGTTTAGGTTTCAGAATTTCAGATCAAAGTTTGAATCAGATGGACTCCTCCCTTGAAAGAGGAGATCAATACCCTCCCATTACATGCCTCCACCCCAGGATGATGTTGTCACACACTGTGGTGTATTCACTGTGGCCATAATCAGAAGTGAGCAGCAGATGCCCGTTGGTCCAAAACGTCCAGGGTGTAAGGTGTTGAGAGTAAGATACGCCTTTCAGTGAAGTGAATTCATTGTAGAAGAGACACTTTGCATCCTGCGTGCAAACAGGCTTCCTCCACCTCCCTGCCTGCCTAAGAAGTGTCTCTGCTCTCACTTCTTCCCTCCTTCCCTCTGCCAGCCAAAGGAAGGTGGTGTCCCCATCAGGAAGGCCTGAGCCCAGATATGTTCATGAACACTTTGTGTCTGAGGAGGCCATAGTGACTTCACATGTCCAGTTGCTTTTCCACTCAGATGTTCTGTGTCTTTGCTGAGGCTTTTAAAAAAATGTTTACTTATTTATTTTGAGAGAGAGTGTGTGTAGGGGAAGGTCAGAGAGAGAGAGAGAGGGGGCGAGAGAGAGAGACCCAAGCAGGCTCCACGCTCAGTGTGGAGCCCCATTCAGGGCTCAATTTGACTACCATGAGATCATGACCTGAGCCGAAATCAAGAGTCAGACACTTAACTGACTGAGCCACCCAGGCACTTCTTGTTCAGGCTTTTTTAATTTTTTATTTATTTTTATTTTTATTTTTTTATTAAAAAAGTTTTTTATTACATTTATTTATTTTTGAGAGACAGAGCATGAGCAGGGAAGGGGCAGAGAGAGAGGGAGACACAGAATCAGAAACAGGCTCCAGGCTCTGAGCTGTCAGCACAGAGCCCAACGCGGGGCTCGAACTCACAGACCACGAGATCATGGCCTGAGCCGAAGTCGGCCACTTAACCGACTGAGCCATCCAGGCACCCCTGTTGAGGCTTTTTTAAAGGAAACTGTGATCACAGATGACTCCAGAACTGTATGTAATCATAGACTGTCCATGGATTACCAATATTCAAAGCATTAGAATATAATAAAATACATAAATGACTTTAAAATTATACTAAACAGATTGTTTTTATTTGGTTATTCAGAAGATATTTTAGGTCTTTTATTACTTTGGAGTCACCACTAATAGCATTATATGCTTGCTACACTCACAAACACACACACACACACTTATCTGGGTAATAAAAGTCTAAAGTTGCACGGTTACACTGCCTGATATGGTAGCCAGTAGCCACATGTGGCTGTTGAGCATGTGAAATGTAGCTAGTTTGCAGCGAGAGGTGCTGTAATATTGGATTTCAAAGACTTAGTATAGAAAAAAAGAATTAAGGGGCGCCTGGGTGGCGCAGTCGGTTAAGCGTCCAACTTCAGCCAGGTCACGATCTCGCGGTCCGTGAGTTCGAGCCCCACGTCGGGCTCTGGGCTGATGGCTCAGAGCCTGGAGCCTGTTTCCGATTCTGTGTCTCCCTCTCTCTCTGCCCCTCCCCCGTTCATGCTCTGTCTCTCTCTGTCCCAAAAATAAATAAACGTTGAAAAAAAAGAATTAAAATAACTCATTAATTTTTTAGATATTAATTATGTGTCAAAATAAATATTTTAATATTGATTACATATGTAAATGAGAATATTTTGGGTGTGTGAAATGAGGTATATTTTTATTTTTATTTATTTTTTTTAATGTTTATTTCTGAGAGAGAGTGTGACAGAGCGCAAGTGGGGGAGGGCCAGAGAGAGAGGGAGACACAGAATCTGAAGCAGGCTCCAGGCTCTGAGTTGTCAGCACAGAGCCTGATGTGGGACTCAAACCCACAAACCACAAGATCATGACCTGAGCTGAAGTAGGATATTTACCTGACTGAGTCACCCAGGCGACCCATAAAGGAAATTTTTTAAACTAATTTTGTTTATTTTACTTTTTAATGTGGCTACCATAGGGGCCCCTGGGTGGCTCAGTCAGTTGAGTGTCCGACTTCAGCTCAGGTCATGGGCCTGCAGTTTGGTGAGTTTGAGTCCTGCATCGGGCTCTCTGCTAACAAACAACTTGGAGCCTGGAGCCTGCTTCAAATTCTCTCTCTCTCTCTCTCTCTCTCCCCCTCCCCTGCTCATGCTCTGCCTCTCTCTGTCGCTCAAAAATAAATAAATGTTAAAAAAAATTAGTGTGGGGGCGCCTGGGTGGCGCAGTCGGTTAAGCGTCCGACTTCAGCCAGGTCACGATCTCGCGCTCCGTGAGTTTGAGCCCCGCGTCGGGCTCTGGGCTGATGGCTCAGAGCCTGGAGCCTGCTTCCGATTCTGTGTCTCCCTCTCTCTCTGCCCCTTGCCCGTTCATGCTCTGTCTCTCTCTGTCCCAAAAATAAATAAACGTTGAAAAAAAAAATTAGTGTGGCTACTATAGGATTGAACACTTCACATATGGCTTATATAGTAATTTCTTTTGGACAGCACTGCCCCAGAGAATTATAAATTCCCTGCATGAGAAAACACCAACTTTGTAGCAGGTGCTTCCCCAGCGTCTGTGTGTAAATGAATAGGACTTTCACTTTTCTTTCCCAGACAAGTGCTGTATAGTTACTAGACCTTTACGGTTCTTGCTTGTGCCTCTCTTTTCTTTACTGGAAAGAACAGTGATCCATCGCAAGTTAGTCATCATTATTCCCCTTCAGATTTCTTTCTAGAATTTTATCACCCTAGTCAGCCTCCTGGCTCATTTTAAATAACCTGTTTGGAAGAGGTGAATTTAATTAGCATTGTGCCATTAAACTAATGATTACCTCATTCTCACTTCTGCCTGATTTGTAAGAATTATTAGCTTAACATTGAAGGGCAAACAAACCTCACACTTCAAATAATGTTGCAACTTCAAATAATGTTCTTGATAACTTTTCTTTTTCATTTGCAAACTCTTTAAATTGTAGCTTATGAAGCTGATACAGACTGGTCATTTTGAAAACTTGTCCCTGAACATAGGTTCTAATCATGAAGAAAATCAAGACAGAGAGCTTCATTAATAAACTGTCATGTTAAGAAACGTAAGTTCCCTGATTTCCAGAAATTTCCCAAACTTCGTCTTTAAAGAATGCTTGCCATTGAATTTGAGAGGTGAGGTTTTCTAAATGCATTTTGCTTTTTGCCTTGAGTTTACTTGGTCACCCACTAATATTCCTAATGATTAAGAATATCTCCCCTTAGCAACAGTTCTAGGGCCAGATATGGCAATCTATTGTACACGTGGGTTGTTTATTCTTTCAGTCATTTACTGAGGATTGCAAAAGGGCTAGAATTTGGATGTAAGAAAGAAACACAATCCTTGCCCCCAGGGGGGTTTACAGTCTCTAGCTCAGGTTCTTATAGGAAAGTAGGGTGAGAACATCTAATCTAATTAGAAATAGAAAATAAGGTGATGGCTTCCTGAGCAATTGATGTTCAACTGGAGAACTGAGTAAAACTCGGGGGTTGGCTAGAGGAAGAGGTTTACGGGAAAGGGTGCCAGACAGAGCCAACGGTGTGTATGAAGACCTGAAGTCTTTGAGAGCATGGCATCTTTGAAATGCAAGAAATACGCATACGACTGGACTGTGGAGTATGAAGTGGATGGTAGGTTGGAGATTATTTTTTAATACAACTTTGTGAGCTGTCTTTAAGGAGTATGAATTACCCACTGGTAATTGAACCTGGGGACTGACCTAATCAGATTTGTGTTTTAGACAGATACTTCTGGTTGCAGAATAGTGAATGCTTTGGAGTAAATGAGTCAAGGCTGAAGGTAGTAAGACAGTTGTAGAAAGATTTTGTTATAATTTAGGCTGCCTATGATAAGTGCTTGTACTAAGGTACTGGCAGTAAGAATGGAGCAAAATAGATATTCTACTGTTATTTAAGAGACAGATTCAGTAGGACTTGGTAATTATTAAATGAGAGAGATGAAAAAGGAGGTTTCCAAAGGTGTTACCCAAGGTTCCGACCTGGGCTGTTGGATGGATGATGGTGTTGGCCACAGAAGACATAGGAGTAAATATCTAGTAGTCAGTTGGATGTATGGGTCTGCTGGGCAGGAGAGGTCTGTACTGGCAATTCAGAGTTCACTGCAACTGACATAGAGATGGTAATCAAAACCATGGGAGTTAATGAGTTTAACTTGGAAATTCTAGGATGAATAGATCAGAGGGTCCAGGATAGATCCAGAGGATTCCTACAGTTTGACAATTGGTTTGAGCAGTGCTGCTCAACTCTAGCTGAAACTTGGATTCTCCTGCAGAGCTTTAAGAGTATCAGTTCTCGGGGCGCCTGGGTGGCGCAGTCGGTTAAGCGTCCGACTTCAGCCAGGTCACGATCTCGCGGTCCGTGAGTTCGAGCCCCACGTCGGGCTCTGGGCTGATGGCTCAGAGCCTGGAGCCTGTTTCCGATTCTGTGTCTCTCTCTCTCTCTCTGCCCCTCCCCCGTTCATGCTCTGTCTCTCTCTGTCCCAAAAATAAATAAACATTGGAAAAAAAAAAAAAAAGTACCAGTTCTCATCCTAAATAAATAAAAATCTTTGCAGGTGGGTCTAGGTAGGTGTGACATTGTGATTTATAGTGAGAATAATATATTTGCTTTTATTCCCTGTTTTTGGCACAGAGCTCCTAAAAGTCTTGAAATTTTCTAAGAAAGTTACAAAGGTGTCTTTTGTTAATGAGGTGGCTTTTGGACCCTACCTAAGGATGGGGGCTGGTTGCCAGTAGAGCCAAACATATGATTGGAGGGTTGGAACTTTCTGTCCTACCCCCTAATCTTCAGGATGTGGAGTGGGGTTGGAGGTTGAATCAATCACAAATGGCCAATGATTTAATCAGATATGTCTGTGTAAGGAAGCGGCCATAAAAGCCCAAAAGGACAGGGTTGGGAGAGCTTCTGGGCTAGTGAACAGAGTGGAGTACTTAGAGAAAGTACTTTCCTCATGCCTTGCCCTATGCATTTGGTTGTTCCCAAGTTATATCCTTTTATAATAAATTAGTAATCTAGTAAGTAAAATGCCTTTCTGAATTCTGTGAGGTGCTCTAGCAAATCAATCAAACCCAGGGATGGAGAATTTGGAACCTCTGAGAACCAGGTGGCCAGAAGTATAGCTGATAACTTAGACTTTCAATTGGCCTCTGAAGTGTCTGTGTGTGTATGTGTATGTGTATGTGTATTGGGAGAGGGGCAGTCTTGTAGGACTAAGTCCTTAACCTGTGGGATTGGGTGCAATCTCTGGATAGATAGAATTGAGTTGAGTTGTAGCTAGTGAATTGACCCAGCTAGTGACAGAAAATTGCTTGTTGGTGGTGTAGAAACCACTCTTCCACCCCCACCCTCTACAAAATGGAATTGAATGCAGAATCCTTAGTAGGGCATTAGGGTTTCCAAAGGTCCCCAGATGACACCAGTATTCATTCATGGTTTCGAACAACTAGACAAGAAAAGAGGAGCCTGAGAAAATGACTAAGAAGGAAGAGCCAAAGAGGTAGCAAGGAAATCTGGTCAGTATGGCATTATGGAAGTCAAAAGGTGAGAGATCTTGAGGAGAGATGAGTGGTTGGCAGTATCGAAAGTTGCCAAGAGGTCAAGCAAGGTAAGAACTTAAGAGATTTCATTGAATATAGAGAGAAACTGTTCATGAATAACCTTTTAGTCAGATCAATTTTAGTGGTGAAGCCAGACTACAGAGAGTTGAGAAGTGAGGAGCGAGAAAATATTGGTAGCAGGTGTCAACAACTTTTTTTATCTGGTTTCTTCCTTCATTGATTAAACACATTTTATTGGTTACTTATGCCAGGTACTGGGAATACAAAGTTGAGTAAGACTTTGAAGCTCGCAAAGAATTCAGTTTAAATGATGAGAGACAGGTAAACGTTAGATCATTAATTATGAGAATATGCAATAAACGTGATGATGGAGACACAGTGGGAAGAGGAAATTGTTTGGGTGATGAGAGAAGGGTTCCTGGAAGAGCAGATACCTGAGTAGTTGAGCCAGTTCTGACCAGTTTTGACGAGAGTGTAGTAAAAGCTCAATAAATGTGAAATGGATGGATACATTTCTCAGATTTGGGTGATTCCTCTGTTGCACACGTGAGCATCATCCCAGGAGGTCTGGGCCAGCCTTGGTTTCCAGAGATTCTGCCTGCTCATACCAGGAAATCTAAACAATAATGGGCACTCCTGAGATAGGGAGCTTGGAACTGACCATCTTTAAAAACAGGGCTTTTTTTTTTTTTTTTTAAAGATAGCTGGAAGCATCAAAAGGGACCATGGAAGTGGACTTACAGGTGGTCAGTGATGCAGTGTGTTTGTTCTGATATCTGATGTCTGTTCTGTTAACCTCCAAGAATTGGGGGGGGGGGGGGGGAGGAATCTTTTTCTTGTAAATTATTTGAAATACTATAATTCACAATAAATACATTCAGAAAGAGTAAGCATGCAGACTTAGTTGTTGAATCTCTTTTATGGGAAATATTGTGTGAAATGGATTAGAGGTGTCCTTTTAACATTACACCCCATATAGATTCTTTCAGTGTATACCCTACGTTTGTGAAATAATTCTAGGTCTACCTCACCTGATACCATTCTTGGTTTCTTGTGAAAGCTTTCTACTATTCTTGAGCACATCACTTTGCCTACAAACCGTTGTCTAACATCTTATCCCATCCTTTAAACCTTGGACAGAGACATGTCTTCTGACATCCCTAACTCCTCATCTCAGTCTGACCCTCTACTGGATGATGCCATGGAGTTCCTGACTGACTTTTCTTTCATGTACTTCAGACCTTGCATCCTCCGGACCTCCTCCGTCCTACCGTGTAAATTCCAAAACCAAGCACAGTGATTCGATATTGACCACCTACCATTGAGTGAGGGCAGGTTTTCCTGGAGGTTTTGTTTTTGTTTTTGTTTTCTATTTTACACTTTTGTATTGTTCTTGTTTCAAAGACACTCAAAATGGTATCCGTATATTAGTGATAGTCTTTCAGATGAACCCCTAAGTCCAAGAGATGAATTGCAAACCATGGAAATAGAGAATTTTCTTTCCTTATTTCCTAATATTGGAAATTAGTGTTATAATAGTAGGTTATTATAGACAGAGAATTAGTATAGGTTTATTAATAACGTCAATATTTGGATTCTTTCCCTGCCTCACAGGGAAAAGTACTAATAGCAATCATTGAAGGGTAGTATAGGGTGGCGGTTGACAGCATGGACTTGAATCCTTCCTTTCCCACTTTGAGCAAGATGCTTAATCTCCCTTTGTTTCAGTTTCTCCCTCTGTAAAATTTGGATTATGATAATAACAATATCTGCTCATAAGGCTATAATGAAAATTAAATGAGTTCATATATGTTTGCATGGATTACAAGTGTGCTTGGGTATATAGGAAGCATTTTATAAATATTAGTTGTTGTTGTAAGACAACAGTGCCTCTTTAAATTATGCTCACCAAATGTATCCGTTGTGGTACACTTTTCTGCTGTAGTTAGTAAAAAATAAAAATAAAAATAAAAATAAAAATAAAACTTGTTTAGGTTTTCTGTAGGAATTTGAAGAAGTTTGGGCCTAAAGTCCCTGGAGGAGAACCCGAACCTAGAATTAAGCTCATAAGTGACCTGGTTTTCTAGAACTTTGAGGTCTAGTGATGACTCAGGATCAACCCAGATTTATAAAATTGCAACCCTAAAACTTGGCTCTTCTGCTTGGGGACATCCACCTCTTTCTGAATACAATAAAGTAAAATAAATAAAATTATAAAGTAAAAAAGGGCTATTAAATAAAATGAAACAGAAGACTCAAATAGCAGGCTTTTTCAGCCCTATGGTTATATCAGCCCTGTCTCACCTAAACTGAGTGTGATGATCAGTCATTGTCAGATATGGACCAGGAAGCCTGAGAATATGGCGTGTAAATACGTGTTTTCCCCGAAAGAAAATACTTTGAGACTGGTTTCTAATTTTGGTGTTTATTTTGATATCTTGCCTCTTGTTTGCTTATTTTTATATCTTGACTCCAGACAAGCTGGAGGAAATGGTCTTGGAAGTTCAGTACTCTCACGTCCCATATCATCTCTAAAACCTGGATATTTTCCTTTTCATGATTCAAAATTATTGTTATTGCTACTGAGTTCATAAACATCACTGTTATCTTTTAGAAGCATCATCGCCACATCTTATTTGGTGTGTGGGAAAAGTACATAGTTTAATATAGTAAAAATAATGGATTTAATAGTAATTATAATTTGATAAGAAAAACTAAAAGGGGCCACTTGGCTTAAGGAGCAGAAGGCCGCTGATCAAATCTCACAGCACTGTGAGCGCCCTCTGCTGGTGAAGTCCAAATCAATGTAATGTGGGGGGATGTTGGGGAACGGAAGCATTTCCCATTTAATGAACACCTACTAGGTACCAGGCAGTCTTGTATCTGTTAAGAGTAAATTTTATATAATCCTCATAACCCTCCAATGGTATATTTTATACTCTTCATATTTGAATTGAATTTTTCAGTTTAATCCCATATGTTTTTCTGATATTCTGAATTTAGGTAGAGGAAATAATTATGTGATTAATTTTACTCGATAACTATTGCTTCTACAAATAAAGATATGCTGAATAAATGACTCTTTATACAACAGAGAAGAGAACAATGTTCATCCATTCTTCAGGATTATTTAAGAAAAATTTGAAAAATACAGGACTCATCTTTCAATGGAAAAGAACTTCAACTTAAAAAAAAAGTAATGGTGGGGGAAGGGCTTTCAATATTTTTCTGAAACTTAAAATTAACATCACATTTTGGAAAGGTCAGATAAATGTGTATGTTGTTGTAGTATGGAGAATGTCAGACTGAGTGCTTCCCCTAACGGGGAAGCCACAGCAGTGTGACGCAGGCAGATAAACCAAACATGTCATTGCATGCAAAAGTCCCAGGCTCTCTCACTCACAAAGTATTTCACCCAAGTTCTCAACAAGTTATAGAAAGAAGAACGTGGGGTCTGATCTTTCCCCTTGGGCCTTCTTCAGTGGAAATGCCAACATACTGAGAACTGATCCAAGTTGAGGAAAAGGGCGGGATGAGATAGGGACTAAGTCAGTGACATTTTTCTTGAGCACCAGACAGTTGACTCAACACTCTATGGGCAGGTTTGTGGTATTTTACACATTTGAAGCTGAAACAAAAGATTTAGAAAGTGAAATTGATCTCAGTTAATTCACGCCTCTGAAATATTTGTATACGCCATAGAGTAGTGTGAAATAACAGAGGTCTTCGATTTCTGACAAGTTTTTGACTTTTGTATTCTAATCTTTTTCATTTATCAGCCCCATGGATTCAAGGAAGTTACCTTCCTTCTTTAAGATTCAATTTGCTCATCTGTAAAATGAGATTGATAACGTAGTCCTCTGCTGCTCCCGTGAAAATTAAATGAGTGAAATGTGAATGATAAGGCCTGACCGCGATGTGCCATAAATATTTTATGGAGGAGGATATATGAAAGGACATACATGCAGCCTAAACATGGTTAACTTAATCCTTAAAGTAATAATAATGTCAACGTCAACTATCATTTGCGTGCTTCCTCTGCTAGGCTCTGACGCAAGCACTTCCTGGATATCTCATTTACTCCCCCAAATCCTCACAGAAACCCTCTGAGATAGGCATCTCCTGGAGGCCCCAGCTGATTCTCAGCCTTCAATCGTCCTATTCCCAGAGCACACATTGTTAAGCTCTTCAAACCTGTAAATGTGGTTTCCCTTCAGACCATCTGTTACTGTCTTCATACTTAAGGGAGTTAATATTTCAGAGGAGAGACAGAGTAGTGAAGGAAGAAGACCTCTCCAAAGCTTAAATCCCTGAGAGTTTGGTGAAAATTTTGTAGGCATATCATCATTCAAGATTTGACGGTAAAAGGTATTACCTCCCTCAGCAGATACCTATGTCGCTCCTGCCTACTGTCCATAAGGTCCTGTTCTGTGGGAATGTTGCAGTCAACAAACTAGCCAACCTGCCTTCATGAGGTGACATTCAAGATTGAATATCTAGTCTTCCATGGTCTGTCATACTTTGGCACTTGAGCGATGATGTGAAAACTGGTGATACAAGTAACAACAAATACAGGGATGGTGATGAATGTACTTAACTGGCTTTGTACTAACAACCTTTATATTCATCTAACAAATTTAACTGCTCGTTCACATTTATTCACATGTGGATTTACTGATAGAATATCAGCAGATGGCGGGGGGTGGTGGTTCCTGGGGGGCTCAGTGGGTCTAACTCTTGATTTCGGCTCAGGTCGTGATCTCCTGTGCATGGGTTCAAGCTCTGAGTCGGGCTCTGTGCTGATAGTGGAGAACCTGCTTGGGATTCTTTCTCGGCTCCTCCCCTGCTCTTTCTATCTTAAAAATATATAAATAAACATTTTTTAAAAACCCAAATCAGCAGATAGAAATAAAAAAATTGAAGTAACAAGCACACTTCTTGTATGTTCCTTCACAAATGAAAAATAATGGAAAAAGCAAAACTAGCCTAATTTTTCGAATAAAGGATATGGTTTTATGTGGTTTCGTATTTTTAATATATACTGAAAAAATGCAATCAACTTTGCTAAGATTAGTCATTGTAGTTGTATAAAAGCATGGGAAATTATCACATGTTAATTTGGCTTCCCTCCTTTATGTAAAACCATGTAAAGTACTTTTTCAATTATGAAGCTGATTTGATTTACTAACAGTTTAGATTAGAAATGTATGAGCTGAGTTGAAAACCTGCTTACAAATCATTTCAGTATGACATTTGGATAAAATATAAAGATAATCTGAGTTTATTTATGATGTTATGTCAGGGAAATTCACCAGAATTAACTCATGACAGTTCTAATAATAATCATTTCTGACACATTACAAATTCTGTATTTCCACAGGAAGAAAGTTTGCTTAACACTTGATATCCTATTTCAGTATCTAGCTGAAACCAAGGAGGACAAACAGCTAGTACTAGTATTTTGAAAATAGAGTATTTTCAGATACGATGTAGTCCAGGAGAAGGCACAATCGTTAACATTGTAGAGCACAAGCCCAGTTACACACACCTGTCTGGGGAGCCTTTCAAAAACTCTATGTCTAGGACACATGATCTGAGCCACCAGAAAGTGGGGACCAGGTGTTGGTACTTATTCGGAACTCCTCCCTGGTGATCCTAATGTCCAGTCAAGGCTGAGAACCACGTGCTAGAGGCGTGAACTCGGGCAAGCAAGGTTAAGGGAGAGTGCTGAAGATGGTCCTGAGCATAGGCTGACGATGCAGAGGTCTTGCTTCTCCGACATGATTCTGCAAGCACTCCAGAAGACGAGGGTAAAAACTTCCTTGAGTTGAAGAAAAGACCCAGAGCAGTGATGATGACTGACAGGCTGTTGTTTTTTTTTTAATGTTTATTTTATTTTTGAGACAGAGAGAGACAGAGCATGAACGGGGGAGGGCCAGAGAGAGAGGGAGACCCAGAATCTGAAACAGGCTTCAGGCTCTGAGCTGTCAGCACAGAGCCCTACGCGGGGCTCCAACTCAAGGACTGCGAGATCATGACCTGAGTGGAAGTCAGAAGCTTAACCGACTGAGCCACCCAGGCGCCCCGACAGGCTGTTCTTTGAATGGATCCTGTCTTGAAACCAGTGCAGAGAGTAGCTTGGCAGGACCTTCGCTGTTGGGTGCTGCCTCCAGGGCAAAAGCAGTGTCTGGAAGTGGGAAGGAGAAGCCTATACAAATGTGAGTGTGTGTTCACTTAATGGAATTAGTTTTTATTTCTCATTTGAAAGAATAATTGTTTCATGACTGTGAATTTTCTTTCTGCCTATGCATTCATCCTTTCATACATGTCTCCCGTTAAGATATGAAACACGAATAGAAGATACTTAAACTACCATGGAAGCTTTGAACTATTGTTTTTTTTTTTTTGATGTTCATTTATTTATTTTGAGAGAGAGCCTGCATGTGTGAGCGGGGGTGGGGGGGAGGAGCAGAGAGAGAGCGAGAATCTCAAGCAGGCTCGGTGCTGTCAGCTGAATCAGATACGGCCACAGGGCTCGATCTTACAAACCGTGAAATGGAGACCTGAGCCAAAATCAAGAGTTGGGTACTTAACTGGCTGAGCCACCCAGGCGCCCTGAACTGTGTTTTTAATTTACTGACCCATTTTCAACACATGTTCCTGGGGTCTGTGTTGGGGGCGGGATAATGGTGAGCAAGATGTGGTCCTAGACGTGATGAACTAGGTTGTTAGTGACTAAGTTTGGGAAGTAGGCTAGCTGTGAATAAATAACTGTAGTTGTAGTAGAGTTCTCCAGAGAAATGGAACCAGTAGGGTGGGAGGATAATAGGTAGGTAGATAGATATAAGAAGAGATTTATTATGGGAATTGGCTCCTTCAGTTAGGAGGCAGAGAAAGTCCCGTGATCTGCCCTCTGCAAGCTGAAGATCCAGGAAAGTCAGTAGCGTCATTCAGGCCCAAGGCCTGAGCGGCAGCGGGCGGGAGGTGGGGCGTGGTTGGTGTAAGTCCAGAGGTCTGAGAGCTACACAAAGACGTGGAGAGAAAAACATTTGCGGGAAGTGACCTGGAGAGAGGTGGGAACATGAATTGTTTGGCCACGCTGGATGAAGCTCTGAGCAGTGATGATTCTGCCACGTCAACAGGTGAAGCTGATGCAAAGTGGAATCATCTGTGGCTCCAGGAAATAACACAACAGTTTCTCTGGTTTTCGTTTTCATTTTTTTAACATTTATTCATCCTTGAGAGACAGAGAGAGGCAGAGCATGAGCAGGGGAGGGGGGGAGAGAGAGACACACACGGAATCCGAAGGAGGCTCCAGGCTCTGAGCTGTTTGTTGGCACAGAGCCCAACGCGGGGCTCAAACCCACAAACTGCGAGACCATGACCTGAGCCGAAGTCGGAAGCTCAACTGACTGAGCCCCTCAGGCGCTGGTTTTCATTTTAAACTTGATGGAAGTTCACAGTTCACAGACGAACTTTTTGGCCATTTTTATCGAGCAACTTACAGGATATTTTGTGCAGCTCTGAATTACTGCATATTTATTTAACTTTGGGGTAGCAGCTCCAGAACGGTAAATTTGTTTCTAACTATTGGCTGTATTCAGTTGTGCAATCATGATGAAAACAGCGATCAGGTGTTATTTCTGACCTCCTTTCTCTCCTGTCCTTAATTTTCCTCTTGCTCAGGTGCCTTAGTCAACCACGTGGCAGTTTCACAAAGGCTTTGGTGTTTTCAGAGAAGATAGTTTATTTAGATGTCTGTTGTGGTAATTAGGAACTTCACCTTCAGGTAGACAGAACCTACCATTTATCTATTTTTGACATTGGCAAAAATAATGGGTAGTTCTTGTGAAAAACTTAAACTGGAAGTTGCATCACAGTGAGTTAAAATTTTGTGTTTGTCACTGTCTTTTTCACTTTTTTCAATTAGGTTGGCATCATGTAGCCATGCTAACTCTGTTAGACCTTACCCACCCAACACTCACAATGGTCTTTCTCCCTCCTTCTCTCTCCTTTTCTTTCTTTTTCCCTTTCTTCATTACTTTTAACATGGGGATCTTCTGTTTCTCCCTGGACCGTCTTTTATCAAGGTTTGGGCTGCAGCAGACCCCCTTTTCATTCCAGGTACACATTGCTTATCAATAGCATTACTTTTTCAGACCTATACTTAATCATTTTCAAGTCCAGTGCTCCGGGGAGCCGCTACCAAGATGTGGAAGTCTGGTAGAAAACTCTGTAAGAAGCCTGGCCAGAAAACTCTTATCCACATTCTGTTGGAACAATATTCCAGACCATGAGAGTCAACTGGGGTAGTCTGGGCCTCACCTGGCCTTACTGAATCAGAACCTTCAGGGGAGCAGCTAGGAAACTTGGTTCAGTTCAGCTGTGTTTTACTGTTTGTCCTGAACAGCATTTTGGAGAACAAATGAATACACAAACATCTTCCCATTCTCATTGAGACAAAATTTCCTCCTACTCAGGACATTGCTGCAAATAATTTCACTTTCAAAATACTAGCCTTATCTATGTAGTTAGTATGAGTTTGCCTGAGAAGCTTTATGTCAAGGTTATAGGAGATGGAGTGCCTGATGATTTTGAGAATGGTCGCTATAAATATATGATAAAGTGGTACAAGTGACTAGTGTTAAGAGTTAAGTAAACAAACCCAAGTTCCACATCCTTATCCAGTTAAGCTGATGAAAAATGTAATCACCTGCCTTTGGAATTCAGTTCAGGTGGAATGGAACTGTCACATGGCAATTGAAGAGGGTAGACATAAGGTCAGTGAAAGGATTCCTAAGATACTACATCTTACTCTACCCCAAAATCACTTACTTTAAAGCATGTTAATAGGATTGTAGCTATAAAGCAAAGAAGTCACTCTAGCAAAAGAAAAAAATTATCATTGGGAAGATCACTTTCTTCTGTACAGTTTAGAAGTGCTATATTACCCATGAAAATATTTATGTTTGGTTTTCTGGCTATTCATGCATTTGCCGAAGTACCTTTTAAAATAACTTTTTTTTTTTTTTTTTTTTTTTTTTTTTTTTAGTTATTTTTGAGAGAGAGAGAGAGAGAGAGAGACAGAGCATGAACAGGGGAGGGGCAGAGAGAGGGAGACACAGAATCTGAAGCAGTCTCCAGGCTCTGAGCTGTCAGCACAGAGCCCAACACTGGGCTTAAACTTACAAACCATGAGATCATGACCTGAGCCGAAGTCAAGAGTCAGACGTTTAACTGACTGAGCCACCCAGATGCCCCTAAATAACTTTTTTTTTTTGTTTACTTATTTTTGAGAGACAGCATGCTTGTGAGTGCAAGGATGAGTGGGGGAGGGGCAGAGAGAGTGGGAGACAGGATCCGAAGCAGGCTTGTACTGACAGCAGAGAGCCTGGTAAGGGCTCAAACTCCAGAACCCTGAGATCATGACCTGAGCGGAAATCAAGAGTCCAGTTGAACGCTTAATGGACTGAGCCACCCAGGAGCCCCGCCAAAGTACCTTTTCATGTGTTTTATTCACTACTGAAAAAAATCAAGTTTTCCAGTCTTTTTTTTTTTTTTTTTTTTTTTTGGAAAATAGTCACAATAAACTAAATGTAAACTGTAGGGCAGTTTGTCTTCAATGCTAGGCATTATTAATGTTCTGCTAATTAGACACAGCCACTTTCCATGTGCTCAGTCATCACCTCCCAGCTTCAATGCTGGAATGTGACTTAAATTCTGAGGACCATATTCTTGCCTTTTATTCCTAAAGTCTCAATGCAAGAAATGTCTTTAATGGTGCGCTGATAGGGGCGCACAGGTGACTCTTGGTTTCAACTCAGGTCATGATCTCACAGTTCATGGATTCGAGCCACACATCCAGCTTTGTGCTGAGGGTGTGAAGCTTGCTTGGGATTTCCTGTGTCCCTCTCTCTGCCCCTCCCCTGCTCATTCTCTCTCTCTCTCTCTCTCTCTCTCTCTCTCTCTCTCTCTCTCTCAAAATAAGTAAACATTTAAAAAATAATGAAAGTATTCTGATAGCTTGTTCTTTAGAGTAAAGTGTCTGAGGGTTGATGGAGGGAGGTGGGTGGGGCTGGGCTAAATGGGTGATGGGGATTAAGGAGGGCCCTTGTGATGAGCACCTGGTGTTGAATCACTAAGTTCTACACTTGAAAGCAATTTTACCATATGTTAACTAGAATTCAAATAAAAACTTGAAATCAAAAATTTTAATATAAGAAAACGTGCTCTGGTAATGTTGCCTGTAATGCTAGCCAAATGGTCAAAACAAAGGCACGTTCTTTACCACAAATGACACCCTGTAATTGTATCTGCACAGCCTGTGTGGGTTTCAACTGGTCTCCCTGCGACCCTCTACCCCCAGTCGTGTTGGTTACCTGTCTTCTATATTGAGCCCATTGCTTCATGATGTTACCAGCTGGAGATGTTGTGTTCTACAAACACAAACCACCTGGTGAGAGAAAAGTTATGTTGGCACAGAGTAACTCACTGTCCCCCCCCCCCCCCATAATGTGCACTGAGTATAAGGTGATAGAGGAACAGGAGTCAAGGACGTTTTATATGTGGTGAAGGAGAAAACTTGGGGATAAGCATGTTTATTTTCTCTGTCCTATGGTTTTCAGGATAACTGATGGTATTTCCCCCCCCCCTCCCCCAAATACTGTAGGTAGCCCTACTGGAGAACCTTGTGGAAAGACTTGTCTGGAAGAAAGAGACAATCAGTGGTTGGGGGTCACACTTTCCAGACAGCCAGGAGAAAATGGCTCCATCGTGGTAAGCTATTGGGATTAGTCCACTCAGAAAATCAGGGGATCAGATATTCTGGGTGTGATGGTCACATCATTTGATCTACGTTTGTGTTTTATTCAGGCTTGTGGGCATAGATGGAAAAATATATTTTATATAAAGAATGAAAATAAGCTCCCTACAGGTGTTTGCTATGGAATGCCCCCTGATTTACGAACAGAACTGAGCAAAAGAATAGCTCCGTGTTATCAAGGTAAGGAATCATTTTGGTACTACCTGGATCAAGAAAAACAAGTGAATGCCTTTAATATTTTTTTAATTTTCAATTTTGCATATGCAGAGAGAGGAGAAGAAATCTTATTAAAATAGCTGTATTTTTAACTACTCAAAGTATTTCTTTTTTATTCAGTTGTGGTAGTGTGAGTGCAAAAAATGTGCTTTGTGCTTTTAGGAATAGAAATTTGTACGGTTACATTTGAATAATTCTAGAATTTAGTTGATAATTACCCACTTTTGCACTAAATATATTTTGAACTCCACATGAATGAGTCTAATGTCCAGAATATAGAGGACACTTAAAATCATGAAATTATGATGAAAAACTTGAGATTGAAAAGTCTGGGAAGATGAAAACTGTTTAGGTTTCTTGTTTTATCTTTAGCCTTCGAGAATATTTAGAAAGATTCAAGTGTAAGTGTAAGCAAATCTTTCCCACTCACTGTGTCTTTATTTATTTTTTTAATTCACATATATTCCTTGAAACAACAAGGGATTGGTATCTTAACTTTGAAAATTTTTCCCATGAAAATTCTAGATTGTTAGGTAGCAGTAGTGTAAGCAGAGTTGGGACATTAACACCTGAAGTGAGCAAAATTAGGGGTGAATGTCAACAGAGCGTTAAAACCTATCTTAACAGAACTAAAATTCTAAAAATGTATCCTTGGAAAACTCAGAATTAAATATATATGCATTCCATTTTCCACTTTTTCTAACCAAAATGTCCACTAACCAAAATGATCTAACCAAATGATCTAACCAAAATGATCACTACAGTGTCCAAATAACCTTTCCCTTACCTGACAAAATTTTGACCATGCATGCAAATTCAGTTATTCTGTTAACTTTGGGGTCTTCTGTGGTATGGGATGTCTTGGAAAAACTCCTAATCTCTAATTGGCCTTTGGACATCCAAGAAGACAAAAGGTGAATTTTAAATTCTTAATGAAGTGAAACTCAGTCTAGTGTTCTGTATGTTTATCCTTCTCTTTTTCTCCGGGGTGTATGGTTGACACTTTAAAACCTTCTCAGAGTAGAATTTTGTGCTGTTGTTCAGTTATACCCAGCCACATCCTGCAAAACATTAAAGTTACCTTGAACTTAAAACACCTAAAACTATGAGGAAATTTATTTTAAAAAAGGGTGGGGGGATATAAAAAGGAGTGAAAAATCATGCCCAGGACTATTAATTACAAATGACTTAATTGATTTAACTCTTCCGGTTAGCAAAGCCAAAACAAGGATGTGGGCCTGATTCTTCTATCGAGGTTTACTTACATCCGTTCCCCGGGAGAAGCAGAGCATTGTCTTCCCAGTAGGTTCCAGAAGCATCCAATTCATGGGTAGTGGGAGACCTGAACTGAAGTTGGCTGCTCAACTAACTGAGTCACCCCAGGCACCCCAGGAAATCTATTTTAATGCAGACCTGGACTGGAAGACACAAATTCTACCTCTGTCTTAGATACTCACTTGACAATTTTTTCGAGTGTATGCTGCATGTTCTTTCCATGAGAAAGAGGCAGAGGTCGCTGTTTTTATTGCTATTTTGCAGGAATATTTTTGGGGATTAATATGGAAGAGATTTTTTATCTTAAATTTTATCAAAGCTACTATCTTAAAAATGGGTTACTATAAAATATGGACTCTAAAATGTATGTTAGTAAGGATTTATAAGATAAACAAAATTATTCAAATTTTGTCTTTTTCAATGAAATCCTGAATTGTTTTTTGTTGTTTTTTTACTTCATTTTAGATTATGTGAGAAAATTTGGAGAAAATTTTGCATCATGTCAAGCTGGAATATCTAGTTTTTACACTGAGGTAATAACTCCTAAAATACAGAATTTTAATTCTTAAGATTCAGACTTCTGGTTTACAGGTGTTACGCTTTATGGTAAAAATTGTATAACACCTAAATAATAGTTTTCTTAAATTTGAGTATATTACAGCTTAATTTTCAACACTCAATATTCAACATATTTTGAAAACCGGTTAATACTTAAGATGGCTGTGTCACACAAGACCAACTAAAAGTCTACACTAAAGAATATGACTTGCATCAAAAATTTAATAAAAATAAAAGGAAGCTATTGTTATTTGCTTTAACTTATACATTTAAAATATTCAAATATGTTTTTAATTACTAGTTGAGAGGAAAAACATATGAATCCACATCTTTCATTAAAATTATGAGAATTGAGAGATTGAAGAATTTAATATCCTTTTAAATTAGACGTATTCCCAAACTCTGTTTTTCTCTAACACTCCAAGCAGGATATACAATCAAAGATCACAGTTGTATTCAACTTCCAAATCTCCCATTTTACCTTCAAAACCCATTAGGAATTTCTGGATGTTTTCTGGATCTATGTGGTCAGACTATCAAGCCTTGAGTTAACAATTTCCATAAATATTACCTAAAAAAAACACTTTATACTTAAATTGACCTTTTTATAAGGTCAGGATCATTTAGGAAATTTAGAAATATGTTAAATAGGTTTGATCGCTGTAAGTTTTCATATTTCACCAAATATATCTGTTCATTCTGACTTTACTTTTGTTTCCTTTTCCTAAATTTGTATTTATCATCAAATATGCCACCAAATTCCATTGGATTTGTTTTTTTTTCTAAGCTAACGTTGTTAAGGAAACTAGTCATTGACTCTTAGCAAATAGGAATAAATTAAATCCACTTTTTACTCTTTAGCAACACGTGATTATCTCCATAATAAGTACTAATGAATTATCCAGATTCGATTCACTTGATTAGAAACCACATTACCTGTCTCCCAAAAGCTTTCTCTAGTATTCCATGATTCTTTCTTCAATTTTAAGGTTCACTGATGAATGTGAAGGGAGAGTTTCTTCTATGAGATTGTGCTTGTAGGTGAAAATTCATTAGCTAGCTTCTCTGGCTTTTTTTCTGATATGTTTTTAAATTCATAAAATGCTCAGATTTTAGAAATGTATTATCAAAATGTATTCTTGTCACTACTTAAAATGTATATTTGGAGGAGGTTTTGAGTGGATTAAACTTTGAAATGATGATAAATTGTTTTTTTTCTTACAGGATTTAATTGTGATGGGAGCCCCAGGATCATCTTATTGGACTGGCTCTCTTTTTGTCTACAATATAACTACAAATAAGTACAAGGCTTTTTTAGACAAAGATAATGAAGTAAAATTTGGAAGTTATTTAGGTACTGTAAAAATGGACAAACTCCAGTCCTTTAGGTCTTATAGATACTATTTCTCTTACTTATGATTACTAGTCTCTTCAAAAGATCAAAATGGCCAATAGCAATTAAAGAGTTCATAAACTGTCACTTTAAGGGTATAATCAATGAAACTTTAACTTAATGATTGTAATTATATATGTTAAACATTAATATTTACTTGTTAGACTAGAGAACTGGTTTAGTTTACTCTTACAAGCTTGTATCTTGATGCAGTAAACATGTTATCGTAAAGGTTGCATCTATTGAGTGCTTACCGTATCCAAGGAACTTTTGTTTTTAAGTTTATTTATTTTAGAGAGAGAGAGAGAGAGAGAGAGAGAGAGAGAGAGAGAGAGAGAATGAACATGTGGGGGAGGGACAGCGAGAGAGGAGAAGAAGCGAGAATCCCAAGCAGGTTCCATGGGCTCTGTGCTGACAGCAATGTGGAGCTCAAACTCACAAACCATGAGATCATGACCTGAGCCAAAATCAAGAGTCAGAAACTCAACCAACTGAGCTACCCAGGCGCCCACCAAGGAACTTTTATAGGCATTCGACACGAATTCATTGAATCATGTATGAGTAAGTGTAGTTTCTTAAAGGACCAGCTGAAAGTCAGTGGGGCTATCGACAGCATTCTACACAATGAGTAACATTATGAAGCATACAGTTCTAAAAACAGCTCATTGACCTTAGCCTCATATGTTCTTAGAAAATATTTCCCAGAGTTTATTCTTGTCTTTCTCCTTCCTCTCCTCTTCCTCCCCCTCCATTGCCTCCTCATCCTGTGTAGTAGGACACTTTATAGTCTGTATTTCTACAGAAACCCAAGATTTCTCAGCATTGATTCCTGTTACAGTAAAAAGGGATGCTTTTCCCATAGCTTTTTAGAAAATACAGATCTGTTAATCATATGTGCTTCAAATGTAAGCAACCTATACTCAGAAATAATTACAATAAGAAAAAGCGGTGTTATTTTTTCCCATTCATACAGTAAGAATTCTTTTTCAAACAGAGGGAATTTGCTTACAATTCAACATTTAATTGTTTGTGGTTGAAGTATATCTTGAAGTATTATAAGAAATATAACTTAGCATTATGCCTTTTGTCTTATAACAAAATATCTTACCATTTGTGTCCTCATACGGTTTTATCACTGTAGAAAGATTCCATGGTGAAAGAGTTGAAGTTTAGGGAGTTTTTGCTTAAAGTTTAACATGTTAAATTTTAGATCTCTAAAATATTTCACTTGTAATACTAGAAGCTAGCATATTCTGGTACTACATAGAGACCAACAGACCAGATGTAAAAGTGCTCTCTTTAATTTCTAGGACTTGGAAATGAAAGCCATGTGCCTAGCTTCATAACAGACTAATAACTGCTTAAAGCATATGATAAATGAACAGTTTTGAATATTGCTATGCTAAATATTCTTAAAACCGTTTAGTGTAGTCTTTGGAATTCAGTCTCATTTGATTCTGTGAATGGATTTATGATGATATATTTTACCCATTTCAAATAATGATTCCCATGTTTGTTGTCGACTTTCTTTGAAGGCTACTCCGTTGGAGCTGGTCATTTTCGGAGTCCGCATACTACTGAAGTAGTTGGAGGAGCCCCTCAACATGAACAGATTGGTAAAGTAAGAATTACATTTTTACATTAATTCTTGACAAAACTTCAAGGAAACTGCATGAGAGAATGAGATACTAAAGGAGAAACTGCAAAAATTCTAAGGAATGAAAACTAAAAGTGATGAGCTGTGCACTGCCTTTCATGGTGAAAGTTGTATGGCTTTTAGATTAAATTTAACAGAAAAGCTTAAAGGAAAATTCTGAAAGTCAAATTGAGGCTTTTCTTTCTTTAAAAAAATTTTTTTTAACATTTTTTCATTTTTGAGAGAGACAGAGTGTGAGCGGGGGAGGGGAAGAGAGAGGGAGACACAGAATCCAAAGTAGGCTCCAGACTCTGAGTTGTCAGCACAGTGCCCGATGCAGCCTGATGCAGGGCTCAAACTCATAAACAGTGAGATCATGATTTGAGCCAAAGTCGATGCTTAACCGACTGAGCCACCTGGGTGCCCCAGAGGCTTTTCTTTCCTGTGAATAAATTGTTTTTGGAAAAAAAAAAAGATCTCAAGATGTCTAGGGAATATATTTACTGGTTACCACGTTTCTAGGTGAAGGGATATTGAGCGAGCTGTATGTTTTGTGTAAGACCAGAAACAATCAGATGTTCTTTCTGGTTCTGGGTTTTTGTTCCACTGTAGTGTGGACATCACTAAACTTTTCTGAGCCTTACTTTGGAAAGTGAGGCAAACAGCACTTTGTGCTCTAAGGGATCAAGACCATAGTCCCTGAGAAGATAGTTCAAGGAAGGCATATTAATGTGAATGTGGTTCCCTAAAGCTTTTGAATTGCACCCAAAAGGATTTTTTTTTTTTTAACTCTTTGGGCAGTTACAAGTTGTGAACGTTGATGTTTTGATCACCTGAGGATTTTTTTTTTTTTTAACGTGATAGCAGTCTCAGTTTTTCTAACTCTGTTCCTAATTGCAGGCATACATATTCAGCATCGAGGCCAGAGAACTAAACATCTTACATGAAATGAAAGGTAAAAAGGTAATGTCTCCACCTTTGGTATCACCGAGGGCTTTCGTGAATCACCCTGCTGCTTTTCTCAGTGACGGGATCTGGTTTGTTTTGGGCAGCTTGGCTCCTATTTTGGAGCTTCTGTCTGTGCCGTGGACCTCAACGCAGACGGCTTCTCAGACCTCCTCGTGGGAGCTCCCATGCAGAGCATCATCAGGGAGGAAGGCAGAGTGTTTGTGTATATCAACTCTGGCTCAGTAAGTCCAATCACTCACCAGCTGCAGGCCGTCTATGATATTATGATACAAACTGAAGTTAGTTCAGGCTTCTGAGGCTATAGATTCTCAGGCTTAGTTTACCAATGAAAGTAGAAACTCTGCTATGGTACTAATGCTCTAAAAATGAAATGGAACATTCTGGTGGATGGGAAGCGGTCCCATTTTGACATTCCAGAAGTAGGAGATTAGTTGTTCTGGTGTTTTTCTACTGACATCTTGAACTTCAAGTAAAGTTTCTTTTAGTTTTATTATAATGCAAATCTCATTTGAAAGAATGATTTTTATCTATCCCTCAAAATGTAGATTTATTATTGGTTCTGTAGTGAATGTCTTTGCTTACAAATATTATCAGAAGTAGAAGATAAAGTAGAAAATGTTTTTAATTTATTTATTAGAAAAGAATAGGAAACAAGATGTGTTTGGATAAAATGTTAATTTACACAATTTATGTAGATGATATTCTTGATATAAGAATATAAGGGAGGCACCCGGGTGGCTCAGTCAGTTAAGTGTCTGGCTTCGGCTGAGGTCATGGTCTCGCTGTTGGTGGGTTCAAGCCCCATGTTGGGCTCTGTGCTGACAGCTCAGAGCCTGGAGTCTGCTTCAGATTCTGTGTCTCCCTCTCTCTCTGCCCCTTCCCTGCTTACACTCTGTGTCTGTCTGTCTCAGAAATATTAAAAAAAAAAAAAATTGAAGAATATAAAGGGCACCTGGGTGATTCAGTCAGTTAAACATCCAGCTTGGGCTCAGGTCATGATCTCACAGTTGGTGGGTTTGAGCCTCACATTGGGCTCTGTGCTGACAGCTCAGATCCCAGAACCTGCTTTGGATTCTGTGTCTCCCCCTCTCTCTCTGCCCCTCCCCCGCTTATGCTCTGTCCTTCTTTCCCTGTCTCTCTCTTAAAAATAAACACACATTTTAAAAAATGGGCATAGTTTATTCCAAAGTAGATACAGTAGGTGTACAAGTAATTACTGCTTCTGGTTGAGTTATAAATTATGGGAGATGTTGTGGAGTAGAAACTAACCACTTCACAATTCAATTTAAAGAGTTCTGTTGACCTTATCTTGCCAGTCTGTCTTCTTGGCATTAAATAAAAACAAAGAATTGATAGAGCCTTGATGGAGTCTTCTTGGTCTGTTCCTTTGATTTAAGAGAAAGAACGGAATTGTGAGAAAAGTGACTAATTTCTTAAGGCACAGCAATTTTAGTTAGGATTCAACAAAGTAAAATCTGTTTCAAGAAAGTATTTGTAGTCTTAATCAATGGTTTTAGAGCATTTGATAAGGTCCTATATTAAGCACTGGCCTAAACACTTTATTATTTGAGAGTGAATAGTCTTATACAGTTAAAAGATTTTCAAAGTTCCGAATACAGAGCAGCAAAGTTGTTAATTGGGATTCCCTAGACTGTGTTTCCACTTAAATCTAATAGTCAAGGCATATCATCGGCAAAGTGATCATGCATATCTCCTTAACAGTGATATCAGGCATTAGGTTTTTTTGCACAGATATTTCACATTCCCCTATTCATAAATGGTCATCTTATACTAGCTACATCCTCATCATGCATAGTTCTCTTTATAAACTAAACTTTTTGAAAACAGCTTAAAAAGTAATCCTATACACCTAAAATAAGGCAGTATGTGATCTTTTTTTCCTCATTGAAGTCTTAAGCAATCCTAATGGGAAAAACAAATAAAAGTGTGTTCCTTTGATTTAAAGGGCAAGGAAGGAGCTGTACCCGTTAGGCTACCCTCTTGTTCTTCTCTCATTCCTACCTGGAGGCACCACTACTGAACATGGGGTAATTTCATAACTGATTGCAGTTTTTAACCCTTCTGACCTAGATTATTCTTTCTTTGTTCCCTTCTTACTTCCTATTTGTTACCTCTCTAAAATGGCACTAACCACTGCCTGGCAATATATTAGTTTGGCTTGGTACTGTCTGATCTTCTCCTGGAAGTGTTTTTCTACTGTTGTGTTTTTAGGGTTTGAAAGAGGACTGAAGAAATAGGTGCTCAGTAATTGTTTCTGAATGAACTGAAGGAAGAATGATACTTGAGTGAATCTTGCTTCCACCTGCTTCTACGAAAATAATTCTTAAGAGGTCGCCAGAGGTCACCATTTTCTGACTGGAGAATACTTGAAGAGTGATCACTACTTCTTGAAACCCTCTTCGTGGAACTTCAGTGCCATTCTATTGTTTTAGGTCTATACCTTCTCGTCCTCTCTGGAGCCCATTCTCCCTTCTCTTTAAATTAGGATTTCCCTTGGAGTCCAGCTTTTTCATCCCTTATTCCCTGATAAAATAATTTCTGTTTTCGGTGCCAGTGATTTTTGTCTGCAGAGATGATTCATTAAAAAAAAACACTGAGCAAATATCTGAAATGTAACAAAACCTATGGAAATAGCTGAGAATAATCTTAGTTCTGACCTCTAAGACCTCAAGTCTAGAAAAGACACAAACATGAGAGTAAAGAATTTAAGTTTAGGAGTTGTTTGGTTGGAAAGTAAAAGTGGAAGGGTATTTCGTAATCAGAAGGAAAAGAACCTGTGTGATTAGGGGATTATGAAGAGACTTATTTAAGAAGAGGAAAGGATCTATGATGATTGCATGGATTTTTTTTTTCTTACTACAAAGGAGTGACATAATCAGAGTTTAGAAAGAGGTCTGGCAGTTGTTACTGCAGTGGCTCAATATTGCAACATTATTGAATGTCTCCTTGTTTGTTTGGTTTTTTTTTCTTTTATTTTCGAGAGACAGAGCACAAGCACAGGAGGGGGGGGGGAGAGAGAGAGAGAGAGAGAGAGAGAGAGAGAGAGAGAGAGAGAAAGAAACACAGAATCCGAAGCAGGCTCCAGGCCCTGAGCTGTCATCAGAGCCTGATGAGGGGCTCACACTCATGAACTGTGAGATCATGATCTGAGCTGACCTCAAGTCAGAGGCTTAGCCGACTGAGCCACCCAGGTGCCCCTGAATGTCTCCTTGTAATAACTCATATTCCACCTTAAGAGATAGCAGTTGACCAACCCATGTTTCATTGCCGCTAGGATAAGGCTCAAGGCTAGCTTCTGTTGTGCCAACTCCTCAACTCAGAAGCCTTCAGTGGCTTCCTGTTCCCTAAATGGAAGTAAATTTCCCTCAGTATTCAAAATTCCACACCATAACACTTCGTTTTTGTTTTGTTTTTTTTTTTTTTTTTTGTCTCCTTCGTTCTACATACCATTCATAACAGCCAAATTCTTTGGAAATTTGTTTTGCTGATTGTATTCTCTGCATATTAAAATTATGTCCATCCTTCAACAGCCACCTTGAATACCATCTCTTATGAAATCTCTCCTTGCTTTTACAGTTAGATATGCTGTTCTTGATAATACAAAGCAGTCTGTGCTTCTCCGTCATTTCCGTGTTCGTGCTAAGCCTTCCATGTAACTGGGCTTCTTCAGGAAGGGGAGACTGTCTCCTACACACACTGCTTGGTCCTCCTTCGCCTCTTTCCTCTTTGCACAGTGCATTGCCTTTAGTAGAAACTCAATAAATATTTGCTAAATTGAATTATCAAAATGACTTATTGGATTTTCAAAGCCAGGGATCATGAGTTCGACAATTTTTATGTCCTCTGAGCTCTAATCATACTATTATATGTGTTGACATACTTGATAAATATTTATTGAATGGAACGGAGATGTGTGTACTAAAGCTCAGTCTGTAGTTTGTCCAACTTGTTTGAAGCATTAGAAAAAATCCATATCCAATTACAACAGTAAATCATGTGTAAAGTTGTCAGAGAGGGTTATAATGACATCTTTTCTCCCCTTTTCTGTCTAGGGAGCAGTAATGAACGAAATGGAAACAGAGCTCCTTGGAAGTGACAAATATGCTGCAAGATTTGGGGAATCTATTGTTAATCTTGGAGACCTTGATAATGATGGCTTTGAAGGTAATGAAAAGTATCTAATTTGGTACTTGACTTCTGCTTTTAAAGTGGAACATGGAAGATAATATGATTGGAGTTTTAAGTTGTTAGCCTTTGTATAGAAAATGGAGCCAAAATGTTACGCTTAAGCTCATTTTCTTTTTGGTGTTATACCTGACTTCTCCTCACTGGTTAATTATTCTTAATTGATTGCAGACTCATTAGACCAGGCTATTTAACTCTATGTACAGTAAAGACACTGACAAGACCCAACAGAGCCTGGCTGCAGAGCTGGAGCAGGGTTCTAGAAGACCCCGTTGTGCCAGGCATCCCTTGTTCAGGTGCTACGTTGTGGGACGATTTGGTGAATGGCAGGAGAGCACGCTTAGCAGTAGTGAGGGGCAGCTGGCAGACCCAGTAATATTGGCTATTGACCAACTTATATGGAAGCCACTCCCTAATGCACTAGATAGTTCTGTCATAACTGTGCCTATTGCCTGGATATCAGCCCTGCTGTTGAAATACCTGTGTCTACCAGCCTTTCCTCTTAAAATTTACTTTTTTCAGTCTAATACGGAATGGTAACCAAGTCTGGTAAAATTGTGCATAGGATGATGAATGGGTTTGAAAGGAGGGTGTGCAATTTGCAGAGTTCAGCAAATAAGTATTTGATATTTTCAGGGCTCAGAATTGTCTATCTTAATGTAATCATTAGCAATTGGTATATGGTAATAAGTTGAAACTGAGTTGGATACAGGAAATAGATGAGGGAGTACTATAAGTTCTCGCTTAATTTTTTTAATACCTCTTACGCCAAAAGGCTTCACTCTGTTTAAAATGTGTTGGTCTTTGGGGTGCCTGGGTGGCTCAGTTGGTTGAGCGTCCGACTTTGGCTCAGGTCATGATCTTGCAGTCTGTGAGTTCGAGCCCTGTGTTGGGCCCTGTGCTGACAGCTCAGAGCCTGGAGCCTGCTTCAGATTCTGTGTCTCCCTCCCTCTCTGACCCTCTCCCACTCATGCTCTGTCTCTTTCTCTCTGTCAATAATAAATAACCATTAAAAAAATAAAATGTGTTGGTCTTCAAGAAGAAAGTTAGTGGGTTACTGACTATATATTTTGAATACTTTGAATATACATTGAATAGATATCACATATTGAATATGTGGACTCTATTAAATGTAAGGTAATACAAATATTACCATTTCTAGAGTTTTACTATCTTATTAAAAATAAAGGAAATTAAGTATATATTTTTAAGGTTATGGTTACATGTAAGCTTTACATTAAAACTTCTATAAGGTTTTATTATGCTGTATTTCACAAGAGTCAGCAATTCTGATTTTATTGAGCACTTACTTTGTGTCAGATGTACCATGCCAGGTGGAGAGTATATGCCATAATAAATGTAAACAAAAGAAATAGTGACACCCTTTTCTATAATTCTAAAATCAAATGGAATATAAAATTAAGACATTAAAAAAACCTTAAGTGGTGAAATTTAAGGAATTTACCTAATAAATATCTATGGATAAAGCCATGTTTATGCACCTTGACATTTCATAGATATTATGAGATAATGCAGTTCTTTCCTTGAAAAAGAAAATCATTCAGTAAGATACTTACTTTGTTATGATCCCTTATACATCTTGTTTTAATTGACACATTTGAGGAAGACCATTTGCTGTTTTGAATGTACTAAAATGAAACATGGGTGAGTGCACATGAGAAGTGTTTTGGTTTTTTTTTTTTTGGTGGCATCAAAATGTCAATGACAAACCTGAATTCTTAAAATCAGATATAGTGGTAAAAAGGTCATGGACATTACTCCTGTAGCGAGGAGAATCCCAGGCAGTTTTCCAGTGGCGTGTGAAGGACAGAAAGTGTTCTGTCCATGAGACTTAGGAAGAAGAACTAGGGGAGACCTTGGGGGTACGAGGCGGTCTTCCAGACTGCATGTGACAACCTAGGTTTCAGACAGCACTTTGTGTCCTAAAGTCTTCGGCTCTTGACTCCTAAAGGTAATGGTCTTATGTGTTCTATTCAAACACATATGATTATATGATTTAGGATTCTATTCAAATGATTAGTTCTCATATTTCAGTATATTTTTGTGCTATTACAATTTCATTTATAATTTACCTCATATTTACATTTAGTGACTCTATTAATGCTGATACACTTCAATGCACGCTTGTTTATCTTTTTCTACTTTATCAGTTCTAATTTTTTTTTTTTAGTCTTATTGAAATGTGACTGAAATACATCGTGTAAGTTGAAGGTATACAACAGAATGACTTAATATACGGATGTAGTACAGAATGATTACCACCTTGCGTCTAGTTAACATCTATTCCCTCACAGTTAATTTTTTTTCCTTGTGATAACTTAAGATCTACTCTCTTAGCAACTTTGAAATAGATGATACAATATCGTTCACTCTAGTCATTACACTGTACCTTGCATCTCCAGAACTGTATCTTAGAACTAGAAGTTTGTACCTTGACCTTTTCACCCAATTCCCCCTACCCCTCAACTCTGGCAACCACCAATCTGATCTGTTTCTGTGAGTCTGATTTTTTTTAGATTCCACATGTAAAAGTGAGATCCTACCATGTTAGTCTTTCTCTGACTTATTTCACTGAGTAAAATGCTCTGAGTTCATACATGTTACCACAAATGACAGGATTAATTTCTTTTTTATGGCCAAGGTAGCCTTTTATTTTTGCCAATGAGTAAGCATTTTGCATGTTTTCGATCTTTAAAATTTTTTTTTTTTTTTTTAGCGTTTATTTATTTTTGAGACAGAGAGAGACAAAGCATGAACGGGGGAGGGTCAGAGAGAGGGAGACACAGAATCTGAAACAGGCTCCAGGCTCTGAGCTGTCAGCACAGAGCCCGACGCGGGGCTCAAACTCACGGACCACGAGATCATGACCTGGGCCGAAGTCGGCCACTTAACCGACTGAGCCACCCAGGCGCCCCGCACGTTTTCGATCTTAACAAGACTGTGCTGATTTGCAAGTGGGCTCAGCGTGTTGTACTTCTTCACTGAGGTTTTTAATTCTTCTCTACCATATCTGCCTCGGTGAGAAAGCAAGAAACCTTGTCTTGTATTTATTTCCCTATTCTTTTACTGCATCTTCTATCTTATTTAATTATTCTGGAGTAGATGGGTGAAGTTACTTTTTGTTCATGGCAGTGTGTGGGATTGTGTAGAAAGGGGATGAAAATCTCACCTGTTCTTTTAACTTCCACGTCCAGTCACAGATGCAAACAGACTTAAAGTCCTTACTATTCACACTTTCGTGGTGCTTTGTAGAGGAGACAAGTTATTTTTGCATTCATTATATCCTGTCCTTTTTCTTTTTTTAATTCAATAGGAAAAATCAGGCTGAATTTCCTGTGTACTTAGAAAAGCAATGAAGGCCATTTTCTAAGGAGATAACCAATTTGGCAAGAGTCCAGCATAAAAATCTCATCAAGAGTGTGAGGAAGTTAGGGAATAGGTACATGAATAAACCTACATGATGGACACAACTGACAGCATTTTGGATTTCATCCATAAAATTGATACGGAAAAACCACTTATATTTTGGCTTAAGTTTTTTCACCTTGAGCATTGACTTCTAGACTGTATGTTTGAATATTTTTTAAGCAGAGCCATAATGAAGTATAAGCTGTGTATTTATGTGCCCCTGAAATGTTGATATATTATCACGTCATTAATTGAGCAGTTCTTTTGACTGCAGGAGTTTGTGGGAGAGGAAAACACTGGAGATAGTCTGTAGTGTTCATGATTCCGTAGAGCATGGTTGATGGGTGAACACAGGCTCTGGGAGCCAGACCGCAGCACTTATATCCCAGCTTCTTCATATCCTAGCTCTGTGCCCTTTAGCAAGATACACTCTGTGCCTCAGTTTCCTCATCCAAGTTAGAATCAAAAAGTACTTATTTGATAAAGTTTAAGAGTTACATGAGAAAAGCCCCTACTACAGTGCCTGCATTATAATAAAATTGTGTTTATTTCCATTGTTAGCTGATGTTAAAATTATTTTGATTATGCCAATAATTGTTACAGTTTGCACTAACAATGAAATAAAATGTTCTAAAAATTGTCAGTGTTTTGCTCTATATGTTGTGTCCCAAACTGACTTGGATAGGCATGAAAAAAACATTATTAATAATACGTATTTTCCTTATTCCTGTAACGTTTGCTAACATTTAGTATGTTCTGTAACAGATCCAAATGTAATCCTAGGAAATAAGAATTTGGATCTCTATATAAGAAAGGAAAAAACTGAATATAGTCCACAAGTCTTCTGCTTGAAATGACATTGATTTGGGCTTTTTTATATTTCATTTGAAAGGGCACATCTGTATCGTGTCAAGACTTGTGCCTTTCATCACTAGTGCTAGTGACTTATTGCGAGAATTTCTGTGTGTCAACAGCTTCATAGCCCCAGGCTTGTTAGCTTTACGTATCATTGAGAATGAAGATCCAGGACTCTAGTTTACTAATGATGTAGCCATAGTAGTTGAAGTATAAACCAGCCCTGACTACTGAGATCTGTGACAGGTCTTGCCTTCAGTGGCCACGGGATGCTTTCCCCCCACTCCTTCCCTTACCTCCCTCTTCCTCTCTCCTTCTCTCTCTTCCTTCCCACCCCTTCCCCTTATGTACCTGTGAGTATTTAGTTTGCACAGGTGTGGCTCCAGCTATTTCAAACTCATTGCCATTGTTCCTGTGTCCCATGCTGCCCCTTAGTCCCCTGTCATGATGCAGGCTATTGTCTCTGTCTAAACTGCCTTTACCCTTTTTTTTTTTTTTTCTCACCTGGCTATGACCTGTCACTACTTTAATCTCGGCTTGGGTGTCCTCTTCTATGTGAAGCCTTTCCTCATTTCTACCACCTTCTCATATGTGGTGCTTTTATTCTGGTTTTACGTTCTCTTCTTCCCTGCTAGACCACAGTCCCTTTTCATGGCCCTCTCCTGTATGGCTGGTTTCTGTCAAATGCCCAGAATACAGTAGGTGCTCCATAGTTTTCCACTGAATAAATCAACAAATGGGTGTAATTGCACATGAGGATTTAAAATAACTGGCACAAGTCAAAAGAGCACAACCTTATTATGTTTAAACAATATATAAAGTATATCTATTATTTACTTTTAGATGCCATTAGAAATTATACAGCATTTGGCATAGAATCATATCAAAGAGGTATTTATTCTCATTGAAATAGCAGTCAGCAATTACCACCGTAGCTGTTAAAAAGTTTTCAGATCTGATAAACTAAGAAGTATTGACTATCATGAAAGCAAACTTGCTGTATTTTGGGTTTCTATGAAAGTAATAAAACATTGCATGTAAATGAACCTATGACTAAACCCAAATAAATGTAAAACTAATGAAATGCTCTTGCAGCTGTAGAAAATTATTTTTCTCCTGTGTGTTGTATATTTATGGCCCTTAAGCAATCATGTCATTCCTAGTTTGTTTTCTTTTGCTTATGTCAGTTGATGAACTCTTTTATTTTTTCTCTTGGCATCATAACCTGATACGAATCTCCATAAAGCTGTAAAGATGATGTAGTCATTGCTTTACAGAACAAATTCAGTTTCCGAAATCCAGTTTGCATGTTTATACATGGGTGGGTGGATACAGATGTTCTTAACAAATACCTTAATTACTTTCATTAGAACAGGAATTTAGAGGTCATTTTGCAAATAAAGTAAAACCCAGAGCTCAAAACAAGGACTCTTATGGTTATAATATTCACAGATGATAATTTATTATGTGCTCAGGTCTGCTCTAAGCACTGTACATGAGTTATGTCCTATGCTGAGGGTGAGTTCTCTCATGATCCCAGGCTATCTGTGAAGGAACTGAGATACAGGTTAAGAAGAGGGCCCTGCTGGGGGTCATGCTTTGGTGGTTTGGCTCTAGAGGCTGGGCCCTTAACCATTACTAGAGTGTCTTTCAGAGCCATTTGCTCTTTTTCTTCCATGCACAGACTGTTTTATACCATTCTGCACATTGTTATGATGACGGATGCATCTTGTGATGTTTGTTTTCTGTGTAGTGAGTTTTCATTTCTTGATAAGGAACTTTCATATGTGCTATGAATTAAGTAGCATGAAAGTCTTCAGAGTTGCATTCTTTCTATTAAGAATTCATTTTTTCTGCCATTTAAATCCTTGAACAGATGTTGCAATTGGAGCTCCACAGGAAGATGGCTTGAGAGGTGCTATTTATATTTACAACGGCCGAGCAGATGGGGTCTCACCAACGTTCTCACAGGTAGGATACTATTCTGCTTTCAAGAGAAGCACTGATGATAAACGGTTCCTGAAACTTCCAGGGTTAACGTAGATTTATTTTTCTTAATTTCCTCTTTCAAGTACTTAATGTATTCTATTTCACCCTTTTTCTTATAATAACAGTAGTTGGTCTCATTTTGAAGGTCATTAATAACTCTTTGGAATCACATGTTTTCTCCATAACTAGGAGTTCTGGTTCACGTGCATTCTAGTTTGTATTTAATCTAGTAAGGATTTCCTCTGGGGGCTCTTGGGTGGCTCCACCTCTTGATTTCGGTTCAGGTCGTGATTTCTTGGGATTCTCTTCCTACCTCTCTCTCTGCCCCTGCCTCCCTCACACACATGCATGCGTGCTCTCTCTCTTGCTCTCAAAATAAATAAACTGAAAAAAAAAACATTTCCTCTGCATTCCATCAAATTTATGTTCTGAGATAGTATCCGTACTCTTTCAGATAAGCCCATGTGGATTTGATTAACTGTGTCTTGCAGTGTGCCTGAAGCCCCATGTTTCAGGGAGGTCGCACAGGGAGAGCAAGCACATGATACTCTGATTCTTTCAGGAAGCAGCCGCAAGATGGGAGCTTTTAATAAAGTTCCCTGGTCTAACTCTGACTTGACTTTTGTCTTTCGATCAATCGGGCTATTTCAGTGTATAGGAAACACTCCATACATATGCAGAGAAGAAAAGTTTTTCCAAAGATCTTTTTGTGGAAATATTAGCTAATACTGTTATTCTTGATTGAGCAAAATAGGTAAATGGTTCTCCATATTGAACATGAAACCTCTGTACTTGTCTAGTAAAAACTATTGACTTTCTTAGTATGAATAGTGGCCAGACACGAATAAATCTATCCGGATGTGAAATTAGACATATGGAATAGGAAACACGTGTCTGATGTCAGTTGTCACACGCTAGGAAGCAATCTGGCCAAATGGGGTGGCTTTCATCATAAGCCTGAGTAGTAGGGAAATAAATACAAAGCCTGAAAGAAGACTGGGGAGAGAGAGAGAGAGTCAGGACTGTTTAAGATCCCTTCTGTATAATTTTCTCTTTGTGACTTTTTCTAGTCAGAAAATGATTTTTTTCATGGCAAAAAATAGATGTTATCTGCCCAACTCAAGCTGGCAACTTTCATTTCTTTTAGATGCAAGTATTTGACTTAAATGCATTTTGTTACTAAATGTGCCTAGGTGTTGTAAGGCTCATGATTTAACTAGATCGTTGCTGCTTTGAGATATTCTTTGAGATATTTGAGTGTTAAACAACTGCTTCCTACTTACCGATTTTTCAGAGAATTGAAGGACTTCAAATCAGCCAATCATTAAGTATGTTTGGACAGTCTATATCTGGACAAATTGATGCAGATAATAATGGATATGTAGGTGAGTATTAAATTGACTATTTCATAAATTGAAATGAGCTCTATTGGGGTGTTGCCTTATTACAAAGTACATAGAACTGGTATGGAAAAGTCCTAATTTACTGGTAATTTGTTTCTTTCCTTTTTAAAGCTTTTTTGAATGCAAGGATGGGTCAGAAATGATCAAATAATTAGTTGTACCGTGTTAGTTACTTGACATTTTATTCCTTGTTCTTGAAAAAATGAAAGGCACCCATGAAAATCAAACATGAGGTGCTGGAAAAAAAGACACGTTTTTGTACCTTGAGAGGAGATTCCTGGGTGACTATGTGTAGTCTAAACGTTGAATTTTTTAGTAAACTTTATAAGTTTTTATCATAAAGTTTGTTTACATTATAAAGGGATGAATGTTATTACAGATGAATAGACTCAGATAAATGTGGAATGAATCCTAAGATGTAAGTATATCTTTTGTAATTAATTTTCTGTAAATAGTGTTTTGATACAGTCATAAGGTGATACATAGGTATTTGTGGCTGGAAAGCAATTCTCTTTGACTAATGATGTTCATTAATCTGTTGTTTTTCATCCTCCAGATGTGGCAGTTGGTGCTTTTCGGTCTGATTCTGCTGTGCTGCTGAGGTAAGGTTGATGCATTTCACTGCTTAATGACAGTTGGGCTTAATTGTAAATGATGGGAGGCAGTTTTTAAAATTGGCAGTGGTGGTGACCTCATAATGCTTTTTTCTTGGTATTATGAAATTTTATTGAACTTTAGGATTGTATTTCCATCTTACGTGGCTATTATAATTAAATCCTCAGGCAAAGTCAGTATTTTTAGAAACTCAAATGAAAATTTCTCTTGATTCATTCACAGAAATGTAATTGAGTATATATGCACTTTCTACTAATAAGGCAGTTTCATGAAGTTACTTGGTCAATGGAAACTGAAAAAACAAATCCAATTTTTTCTAAAGGAAAAGTAATATTGCTAATTTTATTTCCTTCTTAGGACAAGACCCGTAGTGATTGTTGAAGCTTCTTTAAAACATCCTGAGTCAGTAAATAGAACAAATTTTGACTGTGTTGAAAATGGATTGCCTTCTGTGTGCATGGATCTAACACTCTGTTTCTCATACAAGGGCAAAGAGGTTCCAGGTTATATTGGTAAGGATGGCCTTACAGAATTTACCCCGAGTGTGTACTTCACTCATTAATCTCATGGTCGTCTTCTGAACCCTGACATTGTTTCACCTTAGAGGTGAATACTCCTTTCTGCCTCATCTTTTGGATTCTCAAGTTACTCTAACCAATGAGTGGGCAACAGTAAGAGGCTGTATATAGTTTTCTGAAAATTATGACAAGAAGTAAATCAGAAGTATCACCTTGCTGTATTGGGGTAGGCTAAACTGAGCTTAATATATGAAATATCTTTAGAATAGAAAGAACATTACCACAGCTTCTTCTTTGTTTAACTGGGCTCCTTTCACAGCTGGAGCTGGCTTAAATTGGAAGTCCTGAGAGGGAGATTGTTCTCTTTATATTTTGTCTTTTGAGTGAGTGAAGAAGCTTATCTCAAACCTAGACGTTGATTTCAATTTCCATAAATAACACACATCTCTTGAGGATTTCCTATGACTGTCAGCTTCTGAGAGCCATGTCCATTCCCTTTATATAGGTAGCTCTCAGTTGCCCGCTCTGGAGAAGAGAGTATTGATAGGGCTCATGCAAAATTGTGGTTAATCTCAAATCACATATGTGTGACTTTATGCACATTAAATTTTTTCTAGCAGGTTATGTTCCTAATTATGTTATACTTAAGCTAGTATTAGAATAACTACTAATGAAACTAGCCAATGGTAGGAGAGTGGCATACTTGGGTTTATTATTTGGACATTAAAATTAGATAAACTTCATGAGCCACCCAGAACCTATCCAGAGTTGATTGTATTGATGACCCTGCAGACTCTCATCATCTAAACATCACAAAGGGCAGCAAATACACTGAATCAAACTATGGATATGTAACAGAAATCTCCTTCTGAATCAGCCTACAATGAGAGGTATAGAATGAGCGTAGTGTATCTACTTTAGAACAGACTCACTTTTCATTGTGCACTGCAAAAGTCCTGGCTAGGCATACAGTAGTAGGAAAGTGGGCAAAACTTTAACCTGGTTACAAGAAGTGGCATTTTCAGGGCATGACCCCAGTAACACAGACAAATTGATGGATTAGCTGAAAGACAGACGTTGAATTGATACGACTATCTCCCTTTATGTAAAATCCGTGTTTGTTGTACTACCGATTCCATTGTGACCAGATATTTTTTAAAATGGTTGAAAACAAATGTATGACACTCGTAAATAATCACAGCGCTGTTACAAAAGCAAGCTTTAGAGTTGCATAGAATGAGTCCTTGGGAGAAATAATTCACATGGTAAGCATTTTTCATAAAAGCCGATGTTTTGCCACTTACTGTGAATGGATTTTTATTCACCCTTTTTTCCTTTACTTTTTGCCTGAACTCCTGGTGATGAATTGTGGATGGCTGTTTCAATTACTCTTTCATCTCTGAGACACTGAATCTCCGCTATTGTAATTTTGAAGCCAATTGATTGGGACTTCATTGTTTATTTTATAAATAAAAGTCAGGTTAAAAGATTTATTTGAAACCTGTAGGAGTAATACAGGTTTTATCCTTAAGTTTCCTTGAAAAAAGTAGATAAAATTGCTCCGAAAGAATAAGTTACTCCCAAGATGTAAATGAAAACTTCAGGAATTATATAAATTCTTTAAAATATCACTTTGAATTTATTGCTCCTATATAATGAGCGATATCTCAGCAGACTGTTAATGTAGCTTGTTTTGCAAAAAATTCTTTTAGGTTAAAAAAATCGCTCTTTCTTTGTAATATCTGTCTTGGAATTTTTTTGGATACTTATTAGATTTCCTTATATTTTTGCTTATTGAGGACATTCTTCAGCAGATGATTGTCTACTATGTGATATTTGAAGTAAATATTACTAAACTGCCAGAATATTTATTCAGAAGATGTCTATATTTGGCACAAACCAGCACTGGAAGGTCAAACTGGAAATCAATAAAAACATGGAGGAGACTAATCAGGGTCTAGGGCTGGAAAAGGAGACGCCTTTGGGTGAACTGTTTATATAGGTTTGGCTTTTGAACAATTTGTTCACTTTTCATTTTGAAAAATAATAAAAATCAATCACCTCTCAAGTCAGAAACAACAATGAACCCCACCGTGTATAAAATTAGTGATACGTGATACGTGAGTGCAGTATTCTGTCTGTGGCTCTTTAGTTGGACATTCTAAGAACAGAAGGATTCCAAAGAAATATGAAACTTAGAACTTTTATGAGTAGTTACAATTTTAGTATTGTAGTTTTGAAGTATATATAGGAAGATTAAGTAAATACCTGAAGATGGTAACAGTTAAAACTAGAAACCTAGAGAAAAGTTGATTGATATTTTATAACAATTTTTTCAACTTGTGTTTTCAATATGTGTCGTCTTCCAGATTTCAGGTTAGTTTTGAAAAGCCACTGAAATAAGAAAATACTGGATATCATTTTGACTATTTTCATTTCAAAAATAATAAATGCTTTTAGGTACTTATTTGCATTAACTGCAATTCTCTCTACATTTTTGCAGTTTTGTTCTATAACATGAGTCTGGATGTGAACCGGAAGATAGAATCTCCATCAAGATTTTACTTTTCTTCTAATGGAACATCTGATGTGATTACAAGCAGCATGAAAGTGTCAAGCAAAGTAGCTAACTGCAGAACACATCAAGCATTTATGCGGGTAATGTAGACCAGTTTTTTATTAATGAACGTGTAAACTTCAGCATTACCACTACAGTGAAAATCTTACTGCATTGGTATCTTTTTATAAAATGTGTTTTTTTTTTTTTTTTTCAACGTTTATTTATTTTTTGGGACAGAGAGAGACAGAGCATGAACGGGGGAGGGGCAGAGAGAGAGGGAGACACAGAATCGGAAACAGGCTCCAGGCTCTGAGCCATCAGCCCAGAGCCTGACCTGGGGCTCAAACTCACGGACCGGGAGATCGTGACCCGGCTGAAGTCGGACGCTTAACCGACTGCGCCACCCAGGCGCCCCTATAAAATGTGGTTTAAAAGCAGATGTGATTCCCTCCTGAACTAGCTGGCCTATTGTTACAGGGTTAAGATGTTCGGCAATCCTGTGATGTGGCTAATGCAGAGTCCGCATTTTGCATCTTCTTTATTTCACGTTTATCACATTTTTACTGCGTCATTCTTTTTAAAGATTTGCCTTTTCCTTTCTACAATTGCTATTTTCCCAACCCTGTTTTATATGCTTCCCTAGAAATGTACATATTGAGTAGCTCTGCTGAGCCTGAGATCTGTTTCCAGGTTGGTTTTTCTTGACAGGGGTGTGGTAGGGAAGGGTAGGGTGGGGGCAGGGAAGTTGGTTTGTTTTTCGTGTGACTCTAATGAAGCAGAAGCCATCGTGACTGCGTTTGGATCAGGTCTTTGTCCCCATGCCAGCATTGTTAGTGATGTCAGTGGGAACTCGCACAGTTGCAGCGTGGTAGGGATCATCTGTGGGCCAGGACAATGACTCTCAAGATGTTTGGGGGTATGTCCTGCCAAAGCACAGCCAGTTTCATGTTTCTTTTATTAAAATACTCATTCCCAAACTGATCATCACGTTCCTTGCGTTGGTCAAATTTTATCCTATGGAGCAGTGCCAGGTCGTTTTCATTAGGGAATGGTGTACTTCATCAGAAAATCTACGGCCACAAAGAAGCCAAACTATTCCCAGGAGCCCCTTCTGGGATTGCAAATAGTAGCCTCCGCTTAGAACTTAATTTTCCCTTGGATACTTATTCCAAGCAAATGCAAACAAGCATCAAGGTTCTAACACTATTAAATGCTAAGAGCAATAATCCCTATGCCATTTCCTCATTTCCCTTAACACTTTTTATTGTACTAGAAGAAAGCTATGAGATGGTTGAAAACCAAAAACATAGAATGATACTGATGTAACCATCATTTATATGTTAGGGATGAAAGAGGGATTTTTTAATACTATATAGTTGAGATTGTACTTAGTCTCCAAAATTGACTCACCTATCATTGAGACCATTTTCAAGGCAGTAAAAGGGGCTGACATTAGGCATTTGCAAAGAAACATTGTGTTGAATTTGTATGACAGGAAATTGATCTGACTTACTTAGTTACTCCTGTGTTTCTTGGCATTGTTCCAACAAGTAAGAGTTCATCAAAAATTGTGTATTTTCGTTGGGATACATTTGTAGTAGAAATGACAATTTAGCAGAAGTTTCTTGACGCACACTTGTAATGTTACCCTGGTGTTGATGGTAGCAGGTTAACAGCGATTGACTTTCGGCCATATTGTCAATGTCAAACAAAAGCATTTACCTCTGGGATTGGTACACAGTAGGGACTTTTTAAAAAGTGATTGAAACCATTATTAAAATTAAAACAGGTCTAGTTGTTATTCAGGAAGATATGGGAAGATAATGAGTGCATTGTCCATTCCCACCAGCCTGGTAACTGGAGGTATTTCACAATGCTAATACTACTGTGCTTCTAGAGTCCAAAAGAACCTGATAGTCTTTTTTTTTTTTTTTAATTTTTAGAAGATGTATATTTATTTTGAGAGGGTGAGAGAGAGAGAGAGAGAGAGAGAGAGAGAGAGAGAGAGAGTTGGAGAGGGGCACAAAGAGAGGGAGAGAGAGAATTCCAAGCAGTCTCCACACTGTCAACACAGAGCCTGTTGTGGAGCTCGATTTCATGACCCTAGAATCATGACTTGACCTGAAATCAAGAGTCAGACAATTAACTGATTGAGCGACCCAGGTACCCCAGAAACTGATATTATTCTGCCTTCTTAATGATAGTAAAAAAAGAAGAGCAGTGGTCAGGACGCTTGGATTGTCTGTCCCTTTGTTCCATAAAACTTGTCCAGTATCAGGAATATTAATGGTCATATTCTACTTCAACGTCACTTACAATGAAGTGAGGTACACTTGTTAATTATGTGGCCTGGCCCACAGCCTCCACTTCTCACAGGACTCTCTGTCTGCCAGTTGGGCACACTTTCCTCCTATGGTCCTTGGCATTGGTCATACCAGATAAGCTCCACTTAATTGAGTAGGTATTTGAGTACCAACATTCTGTTTGAGACACTTGTATATATCAATGAATGAAATATGAAGAGATTACTGCCCTCACCGTGTTTATAGTCTAGTGGAGTGAGGTAAACAACATGATAAAAACGTAAATTTTAGACTATTTTACAAGATAAACATGATCAAAAAAGAAAAGGGCAGGGGCGCCTGGGTGGCTTGGTCAGTGAAGCGTCCGACTTCGGCTTAGGTCACAATCTCACAGCTTGTAGTTTTAAGTACCACATCAGGCTCTGTCCTGAGAGCTCGGAGCCTGGATCCTGCTTCGAATTCTGTGTCTCCCTCTCTCTCTGCCCCTCCGTCCTTCCCTCCCTCCACCTGTCTGTCTCTCTGTCTCTCTGTCTCTCTGTCTCTCTCTTTCTTTCTCTCTTTTTCTCTCTCAAAAATAAATAAACATTTAAAAATTTAAAAAGGGCAGAGTACAGGAAACTGGAGTGCTGGAGAAAAAATGAAGGGTGCATTTTATTTTATTTTTTTAAGTATAATTTACACACAGTGTTAGATTAGTTTTAAATGTTTTATATAATGATTCAATCATTCTGTGCATTAGTGATGATCACAAGTGTCCTGTTTTTAAAATTTTAACTCCAGGGTAGTTAACATGCAGTGTTTCACTAGTTGCAGCTGTACAATGTAGTGATTCAACGGTTCCATATGTTACTCAGTGCCCATCAGGATAAGGGTACACTTAATCCCATTTATCTGGTTCACCCATGTCCCCAACCTCTCTCCCGCTGTTCTCTATACTTAAGAGTCTGTTTTTACCTCTTTTTTTCTTTGTTTTGTTTCTTAAATTCCACAAATTAGTGAAATCATATGGTATTGGTCTTCCTCTGACTTACTTTATTGAACATCCTACCCTCTAGGTCCATCCGTGTTGTTGCAAATGGCAAGAATGCATTCATTTTTATGGCTAATATTCCAGTGTGTGTGTGTGTGTGTGTGTACACATACCACATCTTTATGCATTCATCTATCAGTGGACACTTGGCTTGCTTCTATGTCTTGGCTATTGTAAATAAGGTTACACTAATCATATGGGTGCATATTTTTTTTGAATTAGTGTTTTCATTGTCTTTTGGTAGATATCCAGTAATGGGATACCTGGATCATATGGTAATTCTATTTTTAATTTTTTGAGGAATCTCAATACTGTTTTCTAATAGGCTGCATTAGTTTGCATTCCCACCGGAAGTCCCAAGGGTTCCTTTTTTCTCCACATCCTCACCAACTCTTGTTTTTCTTGTGTTTTTGATTTTAACCATTGTGACAGGCTTGAGGTGACATCTCATTGTGGTTTTGATTTGTATTTCCCTGGGGATGAGTGATGTTGAACATCTTTTCATGTGTCTGTTGGCCATTTGTATGTCTTCTTGGGAAAAATGTCTATCCAGTTCCTCTGCCTGTTATTTAATTGGATTTTTAAAATTTTTGGTGTTGAGTTGCTTAAGTTCCTTATGTAGTCTGAATATATTAACCCCTTATTGGATATATCATTTGCAAATAGCTTCTCTCAGTAGGTTTTTTTTGTTTGTTGATTGTTTCTTTTGCTGTGCAAAAGCTTTTTATTTTGGTGTAGTCCCAGTAGTTTATTTTTGCTTTTATTTCTCTTGTCTCAGGAGACAGGTCTAGAAAAATGTAGCTACAGCTAGTTTCAAACACATTACTACCTATATTTTCTTCTAGTTTTATGGTTTCAAGTCTTTCATTTAAACGTTTAATTCATTTTGAGTTTATTTTTGTGCGTGATGTGAGAAGTCCAGTTTCATTTTTTTGGCATGTAGCTATTCAGTTTTCTCAGTACTATTTGTTGAAGAGACTGTCTTTTCCCTATTGTATATTCTTGTGGATTTATTTCTGGGTGCTCTACTCTGTTCCATTGATCTATGTGTCTATTTTTATGCTAGTACCATACTGTTTTGATTACTACAGCTTTGTAATATAACCTGAAATCTGGAATTTGATACCTCCTAGTTTGTTCTTTCTCAAGATTACTTTGGCTGTTTGGGGTCTATTGTGGTCCCATACAAATTTTAGGTTTATTCTAGTTCTGTGAAAAATGCTTTTGGCATTTTTATAGGGATTGTATTGAATCTAGATTGCTCTGGGTAGTATGAACATTTTTTTTTTATTGGTTTCAGGAGTAAAATTTAGTGACTTATCACGTACATATAACACCCAGTGCTCATCACAAGTGCCCTCCTTAATGCTCATCACCCATTTATCCTATCCCCCCCCCACCTCCCCTCCAGCAAACCTCAGGTTGTTCTCTGTATTTAAGAGTCTTTTATGGTTTGACTCCTTGTTTTCATCTTCTTTTATTTTTCCTTCCCTTCCCCTATGTTCATCTGTTTTGTTTCTAAAATTCCACATGAGTGAAATTATTTGATATTTGTCTTTCTCTGACTTATTTCACTTCGCTTAGCATAACACACTCTAGTTCCATTCATGTTGCTGCAAATGGCAATTTTTCTTTCTTTCTTTCTCTTTCTTTCTTTCTTTCTTTCTTTCTTTCTTTCTTTCTTTCTTTCTTTCTTTCTTTCTTTCTTTCTTTCTTTCTTTCTTTCTTTCTTTCCTTCCTTCCTTCCTTCCTTCCTTCCTTCCTTCCTTCCTTCCTGATGGCCAGTTAATATTCCATTGGGTGTGTGTGTGTGCACATCTTTTTCATCCATTCATTAGTCGATGGACATTTGGTCTCTTTCCATAGTTTGGCTAATGTTGATAGCACTGCTGTAAACATTGGGGTGCATGTGCCCCTTCAAATGAGCATTTTTGTATCCTTTGGATAAATTCCTAATAGTGCAATTGCTGGGTTGTAGGTAGTTCTATTGTTAACTTTTTGAGGAACCTCCATACTGTTTTCCAGGGTGGCTGCACCAGTTGGTATTCCCACCAATGTCACAAAAGGGTTCCCCTTTCTCTGCATCCTTGCAAACATCTGTTGTTGCCTGAGTTGTTAATGTTAGCCATTCTGACAGGTGTGAAGTGGCATCTCATCGTGGTATTTGGTCTGTATTTCCCTGCTGATGAGTAATGTTGAGCATCTTTTCATGTGTCTGTTTGCCATCTGGATGTATTCTTTGGAAAACTGTCTATTCATGTCTTCTGCCCATTTTTTTAATGGATTATTTGTTTTTTGGGTGTTGAGTTGGTAAGTTATTTATAGATTTTGGATACTGACTCTTTATCCTATATGGCATTGGCAACTATCTTCTCCCATTCCATCAGTTGCCTTTTAATTTTGTTGATTGTCTCCTTTGCTGTGCAAAAGCTTTTTATCTTGATTAAGTCCCAATAGTTCATGTTTGCTTTTGTTTCCCTTTCTTCCAGAGACTTGTCTCCTAAGAAGTTGCTGCAGCCAAGGTCATAGGGGTTGCTGCCTGTGTTCTTTTAGCATTTTGATGGTTTCCTGTCCCACATTTAGGGTTTTCATCCATTTTGAGTTTATTTTTGTGTGTGGTGTAAGAAAGTGGTCCAGGTTCATTCTTCTTCATGTTGCTGTCCAGTTTTCCCAAGACCATTTGCTGAAGAGACTGTCTTTTTCCCATTGGATATTCTTCCCTGCTCTGTTGACAATTAGCTGACCATATAGTTGTGGGTCCATTTTTGTGTTCTCTCTTCTGTTCCATTGATTTTTGTGTCTGTTTTTGTGCCAATACCATACTGTCTTGATGATGAAGCTTTGTAATACAGTGTGAAGTCTGGAATTGTGATGCCTCCAGCTTTGGTATTTCTTTTTCAACACTACTTTGGCTATTTGGAAGTCTTTTCTAGTTTCATCAAATTTTAGAATTGTTTGTGCTAGCTCTGAAGAATCCTGGTGTTACTTTGATAGGGATTGCACTGAATGTGTAGATTGCTTTGGGGTAGTATAGACATTTTAACAATATTTGTTCTTTCAATCCATGATCATGGATTTTTTTTCCATTTCTTTGTGTTGTCTTCAGTTTCTTTCATAAGTGTTCTATAGTTTTCAGAGTACAGATTTTTACCTCTTTGGTTAGGTTTATTCCTAGGTATCTTATGCTTTTTGGTGCAATTGTAAATGGGATTGATTCCTTGATATCTGTTTCTGCTGCTTCATTATTGGTGTATAAAAGTGCAACAGATTTATTTATGAACATTTTGACAATACAGTTTCTTTCAGTCCGTAAGCATGGAGTATCTTTCCATTTGTGTCCTCTCCAATTTCTCTCATCAATGTTTTATCACTTTCAGAGGCTAGGTCGTTCACCTGCATGGTGTATTCCTAGGTATTTTACTCCGTGCAATTGTAAATGGGACTGTTTTCTTAATTGCTCTTCTACTTCATTATTAATATGTAGAAATGCAACTGATTTCTCTGTATTAATTTTGTATTTTGCTACCAGACTGAAAATATTTATTAGTTCTAGTAGTTTTTTGTAGTCTTCAGAGTTTCCCATATATAGTACCATATCATCTGCAAAGTTTTAATTTTTCCTTACCAGTGTGGATGCCTTTTAATTTTTTTTCTTAGCTGATTCCTGGTGTGGGACTTCCCATACTGTGTTAATAAGTAAAGGTGGTGTGAGTAGGCATCCTTGTCTTCTTCCTGATCTTAGAGGAAAACTTTTCAGTTTTTAACCATTGGGTATGATGTTAGCTGTGGGTTTTTTATATATGGCCTTGTAATTTTGAGGTGGGTTTCCTCTAAATCTACTTTGTAGAGTTTCTATCATGAATGAATATTGTACTTTGTCAGATGCTTTTACTGCATTTATTGAGATGATCATATGGTTTTTATCCTTTCTCTTGTTGATGTATCACATTGATTTGTGAATATTGAGTCCTCCCCACCCCCCTGTATCCCTGGAATAAATCCCACTTTATTGTGTTGAATGATTTTTTAATTATTATTGAATTTGGTTTACTAATATTTTGTTGAAGATTTTTACATTTATGTCAATCAGAGAAATTGGCCTATAAGTTTCTTTTTTTGTAGTGTCTTTGGTCTTGGTATCAGGGTAATGCTGGCCTCATAGAATGATTTTGGAAGTTTTCCTTCCTCTTCTAATTTTGGGAAGAGTTTGAGAAGAATTGGCATTAACTCTTCTTTAAGCATTGGGTAGAATTCACCTGTTAAGCTGGTCCCGGACTTTTTGTTTGTTGGGAGTTCTTTGATTACTCTTTCAATTATTGTTGGAAGCAATTGGTCTGTTCAAATTTTCCGTTTCCTTCTGATTCAGTCTGAAAGATTACACATTTCTAGAAACTTAGCCATTTCTTCTAGGCTGTCCAGTTTGTTGGCATATAATTTTTTCATAACATTCTTTTGTAATCTTTTGTATTTTTGTGATGTTAGTTTTTTCTCCTTTTTCATTTCTGATTTTATTTACTTTGGTCTTATCTCTTGTTTTTTTTCTTGATGAGTCTGGTCTGAAGATTTATCAATTTTGTTGATTTTTTCAGAGAACCAGTTCTTGGTTTCCTTTATCTTTTCTCTCTCTCTCTCTCTCTCTCTCTCTCTCTCTCTCTCTCTCTCTCTGCCTCTCTCCCTCTCCCTCTCCCTCCCTCTCCCTCCCTCTCCCTCCCTCTCCCTCTCTCTCCCTCTGTGTGTGTGTGTGTGTGTGTGTGTGTGTGTGTGTATGTTGTCTCTATTTCACTTATTTCTGCTCTAATCTTTATTATTTCCTTACTTCTACTGGTGTTGGGTTTTGTTCTTATTTTTCTTGCTCCTTTAGATGTAAGGTTGAGTTGTTTGCTTCAGTTTTCTCTTGTTTCTTGAGGTGGGTCTGTGTTGCTATAAAACTTCCCTTTTAGAACTGTTTCTTTTGCTGCATCCCAAAGATTTTGGACAGTTATGTTTTTATTTTCATTTGTTTCCATATATTTTTTTATTTCCTATTTGATCTCTTGATTTTCCCATTGTTTAATAGCATGCTGCTTAGCCTCCACATGTGTGTTTTTTCCAGTTGTTTTCTTGTAATTGATTTCTAGTTTTATACCCTTGTTGTCAGAAAAGATGCATGATATGATTTTAGTCTTCTTAAATTTATGGAGACTTGTTTTGTGGACTAACATATGGTCACTCCTGGAGAATGTTCCATGTGCACTTGGAAAGAATGTGTATTCTGCTGTTTTTAGATAGAATGTATATATCTGTTAGGTCTATCTGATCTAATGTAACATTCATAGCCACTATTTCCTGGTTTTCTGTTTGGATGATCTATCCGGTGATGTAAATGGGGTGTTAAAGTCCCCTAATATTACTGCATTCCTGTCAATTCCTCCCTTTATGTATGTTAATAATTCCTTTATGTATTTATGTGCTTCCATGTTGAGTGCATAGATAAATTGTTACACCCTCTTGTTGGATTGTACCCCTTATGTAGTGCCCTTCTTTGTCTTTTGCTACAGTATTAAGTATCTTGTCTAATAAAAGTATTGCCACTGTAGCTTTTTTTCCCCACTTCCATGTATGTATGTTTTTTTTTATCCCTTCATTTTCAGTCTGTACATAGTATCTTTAGGTCTGAGGTGAGTCTCTGATAGACAGTATATAGATGATCTTATTTTTTGAATCCGCTCAATCACCCTGTGTCTTTTGATTGAAGCATTTAGTCCATTTACTTTTAATTATTGGTAGGCATGTATTTATTGCCACTTTATTGCTTGTTTTATGATTGCTTTGTAGTTCTTCTCTGTTTCTTCTTTTGTTCTCTTCCCTTGTGATTTTATGGCTTTCTTTAATGTTATGCATGGATTTCTTTCTCTTTATTTTTGTGTATCTATTACAGGCTTTTGATTTTTCAGTTACCATGAGGATCATATATAACATCCAAAGTATACAGCAATTTGTATCTAGTTGATGGTCACTTAAGTTTGATCCCATTCTAAAGGCACTAAATTGTTACTTTCTCCTCCACATTGTATGTATATGATGTTATATTTTGCATCCTTTTATTTTGTGTATTCCTTGACTGATTTTTGTGGATGAAATTGATCTTACAACTTTTGTGTTTTAATCTCCATATTGGTTAAAAGAAGAATGGGTATTAACTCTTTTTTAAGCATTGGGTAGAATTCATCTGTTAAGCTGGTCCTGGACTTTTTGTTTGTTGGGAGTTCTTTGATTACATAAGTGATTAATCTGCTACCTTTATTGTGCGATCACATTTGCCTGTGAAATTGTTCCCTTTTATAATTTTCTTCTAGTGGAAATGCTTCATTTTTTACATCTTAGTGTGTTATCTGTTGAAATTCTCTTCTATTAGATGTCACTCTCCCTCTATGATAATGTTCCTTGTCCATGTAAATATATGACGATGAATCTTTGCCTTTGCCATATTCATATATATAACTTTATTAGATCTTAATGATTTCTGAAAACAAGATCTTAGAACAAGGGATACTTTTGAGGCTGCTTTGATTTAGGGAAACTCAATTAACAATTGGCAGCAGTTTTTAGAAATGTTGGAGCAGCCGTGGTGAAGTGAGACTTTGCTTAAGGCTTTTATAGATGGTATTTATTGGTTGATCTTGATGGAATCTCTGCATCAAATTATTCACTGATGTTTAAGAAGAGAAGAGGGGTGGTAAAGTGGGATGACAAATGAAGTAACAAGATTCTCTCCCTGCTTGCAATATTTCCAATAAAGCTAAAAATATGTAGCTTAGGCATCTGATCAGGAATGCCTGCCACTGTTTATAATCTGAGAGACCCAGTGAGTTCAGTGGCCTTAGCAATGTTATATAATTATGAAATCAACCTGCCTACATGTATAGTAGATTAGTTTGTTCTTTCCCTTGATTCCTGAACTTTCTGGATTTTGGATTTATGAACTAAAACAGTTTTATTTTGTTATGTGAGTCTTTAGGCAACTTCTAAAACCCATCTTTTTCAATAATAACTTCAAGGAAATTAAGGTATATTTGGTTTGTAATTATATTTTATTTGTATTTTATGTATTCATTTATATTGTTAAACTGTACTAGTACATAATTCAGTGAGCCGTTATATATTAACCGTTATATATTAACCAAAGCCCTTATATATTAAACACAGCAAACTATGGACTGATCCATATAGGCATATAGTTGTCCAAGTACAAACAGACTATATAATTATACTGACATTATGGTAGTCAGGAAGGGGATTAATGATTCCAGGATATGTTAATTCTTTGTTAGATTGGAAGGTGTTTGAAGACAGAATATTACTTTTTGTATGTTTGCATTCCCTTAGAGTTAATACAACTCCTTATATAAGGTAGAAATCCATGAATATTCTTAAAATTGATGAGTGATGTTTCTCTGTGCTATTTAAAGAATTCTATAAGGGAAAATCTGAGAATGTTCTATTGGTGTTATGATTAGAGCACCTGTTTTGGGGCTGCTGTCTTTTCTCAGGATGTTGGTAATGCCAGCTGTTTGACAGTTCTCCACTTCCCAAAGCAAGCTTATACTAGCTAGAGTGGTTATAATTACAGATGGTGGTGCTGGCTTAGGTTCCGATCCATGCCTCAGTCTTACCTTCTCCCTCCCCGATCCACTTCCCACATTTGTACCATTTGTACAAAAACATAAATCTGGGGGCAGCTGGTGGCTCAGTTCGTGAAGTAACTGATTCTTGATTTAGGCTTAGGTCATGATCTCATGGTTCATGAGATTGAGCCCTGCATCAGGCTCTGTGCTTACAGCATGGAGCCTGTTTGAGATTCTCTCTCTCCCTCTCTCTCTCTCTGCTTCTCCCCTGCTTGCTCTCTCTCTCTCTCTCTCTCTCAAAGTAAATAAATAAACATTAAAAAAAACCCACAAATCTGATCATATTCCTTGCTTAAAATTCTTCTAAGACTTTCCAGTCCTCTCTTTTTTTTTTTTTTTTTTAATGTTTTACTTATTTTTAAGACAGAAAAACAGAGCATGAGTGGGGAGGGGCAGAGAGAGACACACACAGAGAATCTGAAGCGGGCTCCAGGTTCTGAGCTGTCAGCACAGAGCCCAATGCGGGGCTTGAACTCACGAACTGTGAGATCATGACCTGAGCCGAAGTTCGATGCTTAACCAACTGAGCCACCCAGGCGGCCCTCCAGTCCTCCTTTAAGTGTAGATTAGGTGCCCCTCCTTCTTCTGTACTTGTGTGTACTTACACTGGAATGCTCATACCCTACATTGTATGTGGATTTATGGATTATATAGATGCTGACATAGGTATTGACTTTCAGTTTTGTGTCCCCAGAGCCTTCCTTGTACTTGGCAGACCCACGAATAGATACACTGAAATGTTTATAGTGCAGTATCATTTTTCATTCAGTAAACCTTATAAATATTTCTGGCTCCACCCTTTAGGTTTTTCCACTGCATACACACAATAGGAAGACGTGGACTTACTGCTTAGTGGCCATAAATACAAATTTCTATAAAAGTTAAACAAGAAGGCAGACTTTGTATAATTTCAGACATGTGGTAATTTGCACGCTTATGGGTTGCCCTATTTTATGTAATGTCCATAAAAATGTGGCATGGACTCTTCATTATTTTTAATATAGATAGCACGTGACCATCCAAATGAAAAATTTTAAGCAAATCTACTTTTTCCCTCCCAAATACGTAATTAGTCACTTCAAGACATTTTTGCTATTCTTGTCTTTAGGTGGAGCTGTTAAAGTTAAATAAGTGTGAATATCTGTCAAACACAGTTCTTGCAAGAGTGCACGTACATTTTATATATTGTGAGAAAAGCATAATTAATAGCTAATTAGGATAATGAAAGTAATATACACCAGATGTAGAGAAGACCTTGTGGAAAATTAGTATGAATTAGGTAACATGTGATTTGGTCAAAGCAAGCTTGTTGAGAAGAATTAAAACAGTGGACATGTGGAGGGACAATCAGTGGCTGTCTAGCTCCTACACCTAGGGAATAATTTAATCAAGTTTGCTATTGTAATACTCAGGGCTTCAAGCTGTTCGGTTTTCACAAGTTGATAACTTGGGATTTGGGCCTTGATTTGCGGCATTCCTATATGGTCAAAGTTTCATGTTGAGATGATCACTTTTCAAGTAATTTAATAAAATCCTCTCCATGCATAAGAATGGAAAAGTAATGAGAGATCTCAGGTACTCTGTTTCATGCCCCAAATCGTCCAGATACCACTTAATTAATACAAGTCTAATACTTGGTATGTAACTCATTTTCTACTTAATGTTCATTGATTGGCAATAGTCAGATTTTCTTTTTCATTAAATTCCTTTCAAACGTTCACCTGAATATCCTATTATAAGAAGCTGAAATTCAGTAATATCTTGATTGGTTTATATAGCTATATTTTGAAGTGACATCTACATAATCAATCTCTAACATCTGTTGATATCTGAAACGCCAGGCATTGTTCTCAGTGAGTATTTTACAAACATCATACCACTGGATTCTCATAACAATAGGTATAGGCATCATGAGAATCATCATTATCCCCATTTTTGATGAGGTTAATTGAGCCATAGACAGACAAAGTAATTTGCTCAAGGTCACACAGATACAGATAGGGTTGCACCTGAGATTGGAAGCCCAGTTGCTGTACCTCCAGGCCTCTTGTTTTTAAGCATGGTATACATATATTGATAGTTATAAATAATGTAAAAAGAAAAATTATCTTTTTTATTTACATAAGGACATAGAATAGTCTTTTAAGTGATAAATCCTCTTGATTAATTTACTTCATTGACTGTATCCAAAGTTACTACAGATGTAAGTAGCACAGCCATCATCTGTATTACAGGCATTTTTTCCTACCCATTCGGGATTACTAATTGAGCTTTAGAAATTACCTGTTCTTCATTTGCTTTCAGGCAGTAATGTTTAAGCCATATTCTAATCTTAAAATGTTTATAGGTACTAAAACCTTGTTCCACTAACGTTATGGACTAGGATTTCTGTAAATAACAATGCCATGGATCTACTCAGGAACTGAATAAATAGAAACCTCAATTATGGGTTAAGGTAATATATCTAGCCCTGATGCAAACACTTGAGTCTATTTAATGTTTAAAAGGAACTTTGTTGAATTTCTGTTTTAAAGGAGAAGAACCTAGAGATTGAAACAAGTGTATGAAAAGTAGAGTCAAACTGTGATATAAAGAAACTAATTCTTCAAATATCTCCTGAGTATAGTAGCAATTCTAATATTAAGAAAAGTAAAAATGGTCTAGTTCCATGTAGATAGACTTTATCTACTGATTGTTAACTGCGTTCTCAAATCCTGAGATATAATGTCTGTTTAATTTTTGTTGTGCTTAAGATACTTGTTTTATAGGTTTGTCATCAACATATCTCATTTCATGCAATTTAATTAAATTGTCTCCTGAATTCTGTTAAAATCCTCCTGGATTACTTTATCAGTAAAATTTTATTTGCCTACCTACTTAGAGAAGGAGAAAAAGAAAGGAGTCTGTTTTTGTCAAGTACACTTTGAAGATCTCATTTCGGTCTAAAGAGGGCTCAGATTAAGGGATTTTTAAGCAATACCATGTTTTATATATTACTGGACTCCCATATTTTTTTATAGACCTGAGATTCCAGAACAATTTTACTATCAAAGTTATCCTTTAATTGAATCCTAAATGATTTCAAAGTTATTTTCCTGTCACTTATTTTACTATTGGTACATATATGTGTGTTAGGAAACAAATTTGATAGTATGTAGTTGTATCCTTTGGGTAAATACCTTTTTTGTATCCTTTGGGTAAATACCTAGTAGTGCAATTGCTGGGTCATAGGATAGTTTTATCTTTAACTTTCCCAGGAACCTCCACACTGTTATCCACAGTGGCTGTTCCAGCTTGCACTCCCACCAACAGTGCAAGAGGGTTCCCCTTTCTCTGCATCCTGACCAACATCTGCTGTTTCCCGGGTTGTTAATTTTAGTCATTTTGACAGGTGTGAAGTGGTATCTCATTGTGGTTTTTGTTTTTCCCTGATGATAAGTAATGTTGAATATCTTTTCATGTGTCTGTCATTTGTATGTCTTCTTTGGAGAAGTCTTCTCATGTCTTCTGGCCATTTCTTAACTGTATTATCTTTGGGGTGTTGAGTTTGATAAGTTCGTCACAGATTTTAGATATTAACCCTTTATCCTATATGTCATTGGCAGCTATCTTCTCCCATCCCATTGGTTGCCTTTTAGTTTTGTTGATTGTCTCCTTTGCCAAGAGCTTTTTATCTTGATGAGGTCCCAATAGTTCATGTTTGCTTTTGTTTCCCTTGCCTCCAGAGACTTGTACGAAGTTGCTGCAGCCAAGGTTACAGGGGCTGCTGCCTGTGTTCTCTTCTAGGGTTTTGATGGTTTCCCATCTCACATTTAGGGTTTTTATCCATTTTGAGTTTATTTTTGTGTATGGTCCAGGTTCATTCTTCATGTTGCTGTCCAGTTTTCCAAACACCATTTGCTAAAGAGACTGTCTTTTTCCCATTAGGTATTCTTTCCTGCTCTGTCAACAATTAGTTGACCATATCGTTTGGGGTCCATTTCTGGGTCCTCTGTTCTGTTCCATTAATCTGTGTCTGTTTTGTGCAAGTACTATACTGTCTTGATGATGACAGCTTTGTAATACAGCTTGAAGTCAAGAATTGTGATGCTTCCAGATTTGATTTTTCTTTTTCAATGTTACTTTGGCTTTTCGGGATCTTTTCTGATTCCATACAAATTTTAAAATCATTTGCTCTAGCTCTGTGAAGCATGCTGGTGCTATTTTGATAGGGATTGCATTGAATATGTAGGTTTCTTTGGGTAGTATAGAAATTTTAACAATATTTGTTCTTCCAATCCATGAGCATGGAGTGTTTTTTCCATTTTTTTGTGTTGTCTTCAATTTTATTCATAAGTGTTCTATAGTTTTCAGCATACACATTTTTTTTAACCTCTTTGGTTAGGTTTATTCCTAGGTGTCTTAATGGTTTTTGGTGCAGTTGTAAATGGGACTGATTCCTTCATAATTCTTTCTGCTGTTTCATTATTGGTGTATAGAAATGTAATGGATTTGTTGATTTTTATATCCTGTGACTTTGCTGAATTTATGTACCCGTTCTAGCAATTTTTTGGTAGAGTCTTTGGGTTTTCCACAAAGAGTATCTTGTCGTCTGCAAATATTGAATGTTTGATTTCTTCCCTGCCTTTTTTCTTTTTGTTGTCTGATTGCTGAGGCTAGGACTTCCAGTACTGTGTTGAACAACAGTGGTGAGGGTGGATGTTACTGTTATGTTCTTGATCTTAGAGGATGATATTAGCTGTGGGTCTTTCATATATGGCCTTTATGATGTTGAGGTATGTTCCTTCTATTACTACTTTTTTGAGGGTTTTTATCAAGAAAGGATACTGTATTTTATCTAATGCTTTTTCTGCATCTATTGAACCATATGGTTCTTCTCCTTTTCTTAATGTGGTATATCACATTGATTTGCAGATTCTGAGGAATAAATCCCACTTGATCATGGTGAATACTTCTTTTAATATACTGAGGATTCAATTTGCTAGTGTCTTAGAATTTTTGCACCATTGTTCATCAGAGATATTGGTCTACAACTTTCCATTTTAGTGGGATATTTGTCTGGTTTTGGAACCAAGGTAATGTTGGCCTCATAGAATGTGTTTGTAAGTTTTCCTTCTATTTCTTTTTGTTGGAACAGTTCCAAAAGAATAGGTATTCTTTTTTGGATGTTTGGTAGAATTCCCCTGGGAAGCCATCTGGCCCTGTACTCTTGCTTATTGAGAGATTTTTTTTATTACTGATTCAATTTCCTTATTTGTAACGGGTATCTTCAAATTTTCTAGTTCTTCCTGTTTCAGCTTTGGTAGTTTAAATGTTTCTAGATATTTATTCATTTGTTCCAGGTTGCCTAATTTATTGGCATATCATTGCTCATAATATTCTCTTATAGTTGTATTTTTGTGGTTTTGGTGGTGGTCTCTCTTCTTTCATTCATGATTTTATCGGTTTGGGTCCTTTCTCTTTTCTTTTTGGTAAGTCTGGCCAGGGTTTTATCAATTTTGTTAATTCTTTCAAAAACCAGTTCCTGGTTTAGTTGATCTGTTTTTTGTTTTTGTTTTTTTCTATATAACTTGTTTTTGCTCTAATCTTTGTTATTTCCCTTCTTTTGCTGGTTTTGAGCTTTATTTGCTGTCCTTTTTCCAGCTTTTTTAGGTGTAAGGTTAGGTTGTATATTTGAGATTTTTCTTCCTTCTTGAGGAAGGCCTGAATTGCTATATACTTCCCTCTTAGGACTGCCTTTACACTTTTGGACTGTTATATTTTCATTTTCATTGGCTTCAGTGTACTTTTTCATTTCTTCTTTAATTTCCTGGTTAACCGATCCACTCATTCTTTAACAGGATGTTCTTTAACCTCCATATATTTGAGGGCTTTAAATTTTTTTCTTGTGGTTGACTTCAAGTTTCAGAGTGTTGTGGTCTGAAAATATGCATGGTACGATCTCGATCTTTTTGTAGTGGTTGAGGCCTGATTTGTGACCCAGTATGTGATCTATTCTGGAAAAAGTTCCTTGTGCACTTGAAAAGAACGTGTATTCTGTTGTGTTAGGATGAAATGCTCTGAATATATCTGTTAAGTCCATCTGGTTCAGTGTGTCATTCAAAGCCATTGTTTCCTTGTTTATCTTCTGCTTAGATGACCTATCTATTGATGTAGGTATGGTGTTAAAGTCCCCTACTATTACTGTATTATTATCAATGAGTTTAAGTTTGTTATTAATCAATTTATATATTTGGCTTCTATCAAGTTGGGGGCATAAATATTTACAATTATTAGCTCTTCTTGTTGGATAGACCCCCTTTATTATGATATAGTATCCTTGATCTCTTACTATCATCTTTGGTTTAAAATCTAGTTTGTCTGGGGGCACCTGGGTGGCTCAGTCAGTTAAGCATCCAACTGTAGCTTAAGTCATGATCTCATGGTTTGTGAGTTCTAGCCCCATGTTGGGCTCTGGGCAGACACTGCTGAGCCTGCTTCGGGTTCTCTGTCTCCCTCTCTCTCTGCCCTTCCCCCACTTACACACACACACTCTCTCTGTCTCAAAAATAAATAAACATTTAAAAAATAGATAAAGTCTTATTTGTCTGATATAAGTATGGCTACTCCAGCTTTCTTTGATGTCCATTGGCATGATAACTGGTTCTCCACCCCTTCCCTTTCATTTTGGACATGTCTTTGGGTCTAAAATGAGTCTCTTGTAAGCAGCATATCAAAAGGTCTTTTTTTTTTTTTTTAACAATCCATTCTGATACCCTGTATCTTTTGACTAGAACATTTAGTCTATTTACATTCAGAGTAATTATCAATAGATATGATAGATATGAATTTAGTGCTGCTGTATTACTTATAAAGTTGCTGTACATTTAGATTGTCTCTGTTGCTTTCTAGTCTTTGTTGCTTTTGGTCTCTCTTTCCTACTTAAAGGGTCCCCTTTAATAATTCTTGAAGAACTGGTTTAGTTTTTGCTTGTCTTGGAAACCTTTTATCTCTCCTTCTATTCTGAATGACTGCCTTGCTGAATAAAGTATTCTTGGATGCATATGTTTCCTGTTTAGCATGATGAATATATTATGCCACTCCTTCCTGGTCTGCCAACTTTCTGTGGACAGGTCTTCTGCTAACTTTATGTGTCTACCCTTGAAGGTTAAGGACCTTTTGTCCCTAACTGCTTTCAGAATTTTCTTTATATTTTTCAGGTTTCACTATGATATGTCATGGTGTTAACCTGTTTTTGTTGATTTTGAGTGGAATCCTCTGTGTCCCTTGGACTTGAATGCCTATTTCCTTCCCCCAGATTAGGGAGGTTATCAGCTATAATGTGTTCAAATAAACCTTCTATCCCTTTTTCCTGCTTTTTTTTTTTTCTGGGACTCCTATGATACATATGTTATTGCATTTTGTAGAATCACTGATTTCCCTAAGTCTGTATTCATGATCTTACAGTTTTCTTTCCCTCTCCTTTTCAGCTTCATTATTTTCCATAATTTTATCTTCTATATCACCTATTCAGTCCCTGCTTCCTCCATCCTTTAATCACATCCAGTTGGTTTTGCATTTCAGTTATAGCATTTGTTATTTCAGCCTGACTAGTTTTTAGGTCTCTTTCTCTGCAGCAAGTGTTTCTCTGGTGTTTTATATGCTTTTTTCAAGCCTAGCTAGTATTCTTATGACTGTTATTCTAAATTCTTACTTAGATATATTACTTACCTTTTTTGAGCACATCCCTGGCTGTGTTTCTTCTTGATCTTTCTTTGGGGGAGAATTCCCTGTCTTGTCATTTTATCTAGTTTTCTGTCTTTTGTGTTAATGAAAGCTTGTTGTATTTTCTGCTCCTAAGTGTAATGCTATATTAAGAAGGGGTTATACTCTGTCTAGAGCATGGTGCTTCAGGAAATGCTTCTGGTGTGAAATGCTTCTGCTGCTTTCTCCCAGATCAGTCCTCTGCAGAGTTCCTCCTTGCTTTCACTAGGGAGTGTTTGGATCTTTAACTAGGTGTGCTTTGATTTGTTTGTTAAAATAAGCCTGATTTAAAAACAACAACAACAAAAAACCTCATCCAGAAAAAGAGAAAAGGAAAAGGAATAAAAAAGAAAACAAACAAAAAACTATAAGCCTGATTCCAAAGAAAAAGAAAATAAAAAAGATGAGAAAAAAAGAAAGAAAAGAAATAAAAAGAAGCCTGATCAAAAAAAAAAAAAAAAAAAAAGGAACAAAAAACTATAAGCCTGATTCCAAAAAAGAAAGAGAGGAAGAAGACAAGAAAGAGAAAAAGAAAAAAAAAAAAAGCACCTGCTCCTATTTCCACCAGAACTGAAACTGATACTTTAGAGTACTCTGTGATCAGTAGACTTGGTTGGAGTGTCTACGTTGGTCCTCTGGGGGAGAGGCCGGCTGTGCTGGCTCACAGAGCTGACCTAGTAAAGATGCTCCTGCAGGGTGGGGGTGGGGTTTGGTATAAGTGACTCCACCCTCCACTGGGGGCACTGTGTTGCTCACTGAAGTCCAACCCTGCTGGTAGGCAGGGGGGAAGATGGTGTTACTCTGCTTTCTAGTCCCCAGGTCTGGGAGCTCTCACCAGCCACTGTTCAGGAAACCCTTACAGACACGCACACAGTCTCCCCTCCTGTGGCCCAGACTTCCATCAGATCCTTGCACTCAACTCGTCTGTGCCTGGGCCATTGACATGCCTGGCGTCACAGCTCTTCTGTGTTTTAGTTCTAGTGCGTGGCTGGGATTCAAAACTCCAAATCTTTTTTTTTTTTTTTAGTATAATTTGTCAAATTGGCTTCCATACAACACCCAGTGCTCATCCCAACAAGTGCCCTCCTCAATGCCCATCACTCACTTTCCCCACTCCTCCACCCCCCATCAACCCTCAGTTTGTTCTCTGTATTTAAGAGTCTCTTATGGTTTGCCTCCCTCCCTCTCTGCTGAGTAACTTTTTTTTCCCCTTCACCTCCCCCATAGTCTTCTGTTAAGTTTCTCAAGATCCACATATGAGTGAAAACATATGGTATCTGTCTTTCTCTGGCTGACTTAGTTCACTTAGCTTAATACCCTCCAGTTCCTCGTTGCTGCAAATGGCCAGATTTCATTCTTTGTCATTGCCAAGTAGTATTCCATTGTATATATAAATCACATCTTCTTTATCCATTCATCAGTTGATGGACATTTAGGCTCTTTCCATAATTTGGCTATTGTAAAACTCTAAATCTTAAAGGATTACACTCCTCTTCTCTGGAGTAGAGCCTTGCAGTGCTGTGCCTGGTGACTTTCTGTCCCAGAAAAGCAGCTGCAGGGCTGTGCAGGTGCCTGGAGTTTATGGTGAAGCACAGAGAAAAGCTGCAACCAGTTATCTACCTTGTGCACATGCTTCTATCCCCTGCTGTTGAATGGCTACTCAAAGGTGCCACCCAGGTCTTTTGTCCTTAGGAAGTATATCCTTCCAAATGCACTCCAGGAAGCAGAATGTTGTCTCCCAGAGTGACCCAGGGGATCCCCATACCACTCTGTCCACTCTCAGGGGCCTCTACCCTCCTTCTCCCCAGGAGCACCAACACCCTCCTAGATCAACTCCGGTGAACGGCACGAACTTCCAGAACCTCAGAATTTGAGCTCTAATGATGGCAAAAACTTGTGATAGTCCATTCCTCCCAATTCCCCAGTCATTGGTTTTAGGGGAATGCTTTTTTTTTTGCCTAAACCCAATGGGATACTCACACTCTCTTGCTCCTGTGCGCGCGCACGCGCGCTCGCTCTCTCTCTCTCTCTCTCTCTCTCTCTCTCTCTCTCTCTCTCTCTCCAATGCAGAAAGGGTTCCCTACCCAACATGGCACTATAGCTTTTCTTTCCCCCACCTCACGTCTCTGCACCTCATACCTCAAATTATGAAGATTGTTCTCTTAATCCCTAGATCGATTTCCTAGGTGTTTCCTAGGTGTTCAAAATGATTTGATATTGCTCTAGCTGTGTTCAAGGGACAAGACTAGCCCAGGGTCCCTCTACTACACTGCCATCCTGACTACTCCCTCTGTAGTATATTCTTTTTTAATGAGGAGGCTAGTGAATAATCATATAAAAAATAATTTAAAAACTTTTTAATGTTTATTTATCTTAGATAGAGCATGAGTGGAAGAAGGGAAGAGAGAGAGGGTGACACAGAATCTGAAGCAGGCTCTAGGCTCTGTGCTGACAGCTCAACACGGGACTCAAACTCACAAACTGTGAGATCGTGATCTGAGCTGAAGTTGGATGCCTAACTGAAAATACAGGAAATAACTTTCCTACATACCATTTATAATCTATTTAGAAATATAATTGGAAAAGCTCCACAAATAATAGCAAAGAAAATGATATATTTAATAATAAATGTAAAATCAAATGAATCACATTGAATTAAAACGTTACTGAGAGATATAAAAAGAAAACTTGAATAAATTGAGAGAGATCTCTTATTTCTACAGGTCTGCTACACAGAAATGTTAAATAGACTAAAATGTTGATTAGTTCTTTGAAATGATTTACAAAGAATTTGTAATGGAAAAAGCTTATGATATAATGTCAGGTGAAGACAGGTATGCCAAGAAAATATCACAAAAGTATGTCCAAATGTAAAACTATGTAACTATTACAGGATGGATAGGTTTTTTTCTATTTTTACACTTTTTGTGTCTTTTCCAATAAACATAAATGCTTATGGAATGTGGAAAAAAACCCACATTCAATGTATTTTAACAATTTAGATGAAAGGGTAAATAGTTTGTTTACCTTTCCTACGTTTGGCCTTAATGCAAGAAAAGAGGAGCTTTATGTCTGTTTTTTGATTCACATGCTTATTCTGATTTCTAACTGATGGTTTTCTATTCCCTTAGAAAGATGTGCGGGACATCCTCACCCCAATTCAGATTGAAGCTGCTTACCACCTTGGGCATCACGTCATCAGTAAACGAAGTACAGAGGAATTCCCCCCACTTCAACCAATTCTTCAGCAAAAGAAAGAAAAAGACAGAATTGAAAAAACGGTAAGAATATTTTCCTTTGGGGGCGCCTGGGTGGCGCAGTCGGTTAAGCGTCCGACTTCAGCCAGGTCACGATCTCGCGGTCTGGGAGTTCGAGCCCCGCGTCAGGCTCTGGGCTGATGGCTCAGAGCCTGGAGCCTGTTTCTGATTCTGTGTCTCCCTCTCTCTCTGCCCCTCCCCCGTTCATGCTCTGTCTCTCTCTGTCCCAAAAATAAATGTTGAAAAAAAAAAAATTAAAAAAAAAAAAAAAAAAAAAAAGAATATTTTCCTTTGTTCCAAACATTATGTGCATATAACTCAGTTTTTGAAATATTGCATAATTCTGGGGAAATGAATTCTCTTTCTGAATTCTTTAAAATTTTTTACATCAATTTTCTTAATATACGGAGAGATTTATGCTGTGCCTTATTTTCCACTTTTCTTTACTTTTTATATTCCCTTTAGGATATTGAGCTCTGAGTGTGTTTCCATATGCATTTAGTTCAAGAAACGGTTTCCCATATACATGAGATGTTAATTTTCCTTCCTTGATACTTTCATATTCAACTATAGGCTTTTTAGCCACATCCCAGGACCCATTGCATTTTGAGATGGATCCTGCATTCTAACCAGTGGGCTGCTTTTTCTAGTGTATCCCCTAATAGCTCCGTTTCACTGGCAGATTGTTTACTCCCAGGAGTCCAGTTGTTCGGACCTTTACTGTCCAACAGTGTCATCAACAGGATGTTTGGAGGCATGTTTTAAAGCATTTGCTAATGGCACACAGTGTAAAAGGCAGAAGTGACATTTATTATTTTTTTAAATATGAAATTTATTGCCAAATTGGTTTCCATACAACACCCAGTGTGCTCCTCCCAACAGGTGCCCTCCTCAATGCCCATCACCAACTTTCCCCGCCCTCCCACCCCCATTCAACCCTCAGTTCTCAGTTTTTAAGAGTCTCTTATGTTTTGACATTTAAAGGGCAAGTTCATATCCTGTTTAGAGTAATTGCCCTTAAGTCACCTGAAGATATTCGAGATTACAATCATTGCTCTCTAGAATACTAGATCAAATGAGCATAACTTAAGAGCAAGTTTTCTTGATACTCTTATGAATATAATTGTGGAAATCAGTGTTTTCACTCTTCTTTTGAACTTCAATTGCCAATATCAACTATTTTTAAATATGTTTAATAATGAAAAATTCAATATTGTAAGTACCCAAGCCAAAACCTTAGCAATTTATAGTTACGTTAGAATAATCTGCATTTTGGGGGGCACCTGGGTGGCTCAGTTGGTTAAGCATCCAACTTCGGCTCAGGTCATAATCTTGCGGTCCGTGGATTCGAGCTCCGCATCCTGCTCTGTGCTGACAGCTCAGAGCTTTAGATTCTGTGTCCCCGCCTCTCTCTGCCCCTGCCCCACTCATGCTCTGTCTCGCTCTCTCAAAAGTAAATAAATGTTAAAGAGAAATTAGAATAACCTGCATTTTGATTTTTAGAACACCCTGCTTTACAAGTAAAAGCGGTAGGAAAAATATCACATTTACCTCATCATTTAGAGAAAGATTTACACTTCCCTTCTGCTTCCCCAGGCTGAGGTAGTCTGTGGTCTGACACCCTATCTGACAACATGCTAGTCATTTCCCATTTAATGAACCTAGCTCCTTCTCTGACTTGGTAGATTTCTCTCAGCATCTTTCCCTTTTTACCTGTTCCTCTTAGCTTCCTTTTTATCTCTCTCCACTTTTTCCTCTATCTTAGACCTCAGGTCTTCCCACGTACCTCTTAGTATCTCTGGGTCCTATTAAAATGTTCCGAGTTAAATAAGTTCTGGAACCCTTAGGATAGACTATCATTTAATTTAGCTCCAGGTGTCCTCCAGTAAAATTTCTAACTTTCTACATTTTGCTGTTTTCACTAAATGGAGGCTCACTTCCCATCACCTGTGAAAAGTGCATGCCATGCTTCTTAGTCATAAGTGGGATCACACGGTAGCACCAGAAAATTGAGAGGAATTCAGCGAAGGACCCCCTGGCAGCACAGGCTTTAAATACCTACCTAGGGTACTACCTCAGTCTGCTTAAACTCATTTTTTATAGCAATTGTAGAAGAAACACTAATCTTTCCATTGAACACATCTAGGCTTTATGTTAACCTGTTGGAAGAACTTGGTACCTTTTAGTCCTGCAGTTACTTGTCATTGGAACTGTGACTAATTCTCAAATCAAACTCCAAAAGGGACAAAATGAGGTGTTCATCATTTTTATTTCACTTTTCTCGTGTACTACAGATGGCAATTTCTTTCTAAAAAAAAAAAAAAAAGCATAGAAGCATACCTCCTTATTAAACTAACATAAAAAATACTGTTCTGTTTTACTTCCAGATAAATTTTGCAAGATTTTGTGCCCACCAAAATTGCTCTGCTGACTTACAGGTTTCTGGGAGAATTGGATTTTTTAAGTAAGTGTAGTTTCCTGTTCCTCACTGAGATGGGTAATGGGTGTGTGCTGGTCTGTTCTGAAGAGACTAATCCTTGGGGATTAGAGGCATTCAATGAATTGAACAACATTCTGCTGAGAGAGATGAAGGGGTCTGTATATCCCTCCCTGAACATATATACTCAGAGTTAACCACTTTTTGAAAGAATGAGAATATGTGAGCACCAAGGTTTTAATCTTTTACTGACCACTCAGGAGATATTTCAGGATTTAATTGTGCCTTGGGTTATCATTATTGTAGTTATGTTTTAGACATTGTAAGTGCCTGTTAATAGAGTTTAGGTGGCAAAACGGGCTAACATCCACTAACATAAGGATTAGTTTTTTTTTTTTTTTTTTTATCATCCACAAACTGGTTACATAAGTCAGACTGATGTACAAAACAAAAGAAATACCTAAATGTATATATGACACATTTGAAAGGGAATAAGCCACTTTGCTTCTCTAAATTCATGGATGGGGGGACAGTAAAAAGAAAATACATGTATCATGCCAAGAATAATGCTTCCACAAGACATAGTGAAAATTAGATAAAGGTTGCTTGCTTTTACTATTTTATCATGGGAAATAAGCCACTGCAACTTTGTATCCCGTCTAAATACCTTATTTGGAAATTGCTCTGTGTACTAGAGGGAAGATAGGAGAAATGAGGACCAGAGAGAGAGAATCTAAACTTCGGTTGAAGGCTCACTGTGTACAGGAAGTGAAAGAGGAATCAGTGGCAGGACAGGAAAACGGTAAAGGATTTTGTGGAGGTAGGGATAGAAAGGAAACAAGTTTAATTGGGGCATGTTGAATCTGGTGCGATTTCCATATATGCAGCTTTCCTCTTGAAAATCTAGTTCAGGATTGTATTTGGAAGTCTTCTCCCATTAGCAGTTTGTGAGCATGCAGGGCTCGGGGGTGGGGAGATGCGTGGAGATGGGAATTTCAGAGAAAAGAACCAAGGATCAAGTTGGGGAGGAGTCGATTTTATTTAAAGATCTTAACAAGAATAGCAAGTCCCTGGGGGGAGACTGAAGAGGTATCTTTGGAGAACTAAGAAGAGAACCAAACCCATCGTGAAATAGCCAATGGAGAATATAGAAAGAGGGATTTAATACCGTAAAATTTTGTAGAGAGATCAGATACCACAATGCCTGAGGAAAGGTCATGGGAATTGGCATTTAGAACGGGACTGGCGGGTGAGAAAAGGCTGTCCCTGGCAAATTGTGAGATGGGAATTTCATTGCAGTAGTAGGCAGTCAGGTCTTAAGGGAAAAATAATATACCGGGGACGAGTAGTTTCAGCTGAAGAATTTTTATGTAGTGATGAAATCTGTTATTTATTTAATCATGGAAAAACATGAACACGTGTGAGGGTCAAAGGCAGAGGAAAGACTAAATCCAAGAGAGAAATGTTCTTAAAACCAGGGGGCGCTCTTCAGACTCGACCTGAACTCTCCTCTGAAACATCTGACAGCCGCTCACTTCACCTTTTGCACATCTTTTGCTTTAAGTTCCATGTTGCCATAGAACTCGCCTTCTGCTCCTACTTCTCTAGCTTTTTCTCAGTTGTTTTTGGAGGATCCATGCTTTTGGCTCTCCTGGGTTCCTGGACCATTCTCTCTCACCCCTTTCTCACACTCCCATATTTTCCCTGGGTAATCTTGCCCACAGCTGTGACCTCCCCTGGCCTGTCTACACTGCTGTTGCTCAGTATCTCAGAGTTCCACACCTACACTGGCAACTGTCCACTAAGACAGGTCCTGTTGGGGACCCAGTCACTGTCTACCAATGACACACCGATAGTTACCAAGGCCAACAACCTGGAGCTCAGCCTGCATTCTTCTCTTTTATCCCTGAAACACAATAAATTACTTAGTTCTGTGATACTACCACCTAAAGGTGTATTTGTTAATCTGTCCTACTTTTCTATCTCTACCACTATTGTTCCAAACCAGGCGCTCAATATCCTCCCTGGATCACCAGGCTTTCCCACTTTCTGGCCTTTGGGCCTCTGGTCTTGTATTCTAGTTCCTCTACCTGGGGTGATTCCAGAGTGTGAGCTTTCTGACATAAACTCCCTAGTGTTAGCAATGCTGCAGGACTTTTTTCCATTAATGGCAGGATACTTCAGAGTTGCTTGGCCCTGTGTGCTTCCCTGAGCCTCTGTATCTTTTTGTTTCTCCCACTTACCTACCTGATTAATTCTTATTTACCTTATAAATCTCAGCTCTTTTCTAGGTAAAGCCCCCTTTGTCTCCAGCTACCCGAACCCAAGTCCTCCTGTGACCCTGGTCCCACTGCACTTAGGCTCACCACCATTACTGTCTGTCTCCACGCTATCCTGTGAGCTGCATCAAGGCAGGTTTCTGGCTTTTCATCCCAGTGCTCCCAGTGTCTAACACAGTGCCTGGAATGCTACAGGTGACTAATGGATGTTTGCTGAGAACAGAGCAAGGGCCTAAGGAAACAGTATGTAATGCGGTCAGACTCAGATGCAGGAGTTCCCCTTAGAGAGAAGTTAAGATTCTCCTTACCCTGAGCTAAGAAATTGTGAAAAGGTGCTTGACAATAGACTGAGAAAGCTCTGTGCGGAAGGAAGGGAAATGCAGAGAATTCATGGATGGCCAGGATATAAAGGGAGTTTATGTATGGAAAGCAAAGGCTTTGAGAAAAGACTTGAGAACTTGAAGGGAATGGGAAAAGATTCAAACGAGCTGTTAGGATAAATGGGATAGGAATGAGTAAAAAGGTTGACAAACAGTGTTGAGTACCCTGCTGGGGTGGGATCACATATGGCAGAGAATAAATTAATTCTTTTCACTTAGTCACTGCCAGTATAGCCTTGAGCATCCACAGTTGAGGGCCAAGAAGCCCTAACCTATTTGATTTATAATTGGACTTTATACTTAAATTATCCAGATTAGCTGTTCAAAGAGCCCAAAAACAATGACTACTAACTACTTTGTACCCCAGCATGTAATGTGGTGCCTTTGTTGAGTTATTAGATGAATAATTTACAACCTTCCCATTCATGTATTTATTTTTTTTGTCAAACGCTTAGTTTTCTTAGTGTTTTTGCTGCCACCGGCCTTTGATAAGAAGAGCTGTGGGGGGGAAAGCTTATCTAAGCTATAAATAAGTCATGTTTTCATTTTCATAAATCAGACACTCCCATTGTCCCTTTTGTCACCTTTCTCTGCAACCACTCTGGCCGATGAAAAAATGGGGCGTTGAAGTTTATGTGAAAATATCACCATGGATGCTTCTTTCCTGAAGAATGAAAGTACATCTTACTGAATTAAGATATTCTCTCACAATAAATTATATTACCTACTTTACATTTTTAATTTGATCATTTTTCTTGAAATCTATCAAGTTTATTGTGATTTTAAACAGCAGCCAGGGAAGGATAAGGCAGTGTTTCTGAAGGTGTGGCCTTTGAGTCACCTTTATGAGAATCACCTGTAATGCTTATGAGAAATGGAGTTTTCCAGGCCACACACCATCCAAATAGGAATCTATGAGTGCCAGGCCAGACATGCTCAGTAGTCATAGGGCTACGAGTGTTTCTTGTCAAACTAAAATGTGGGCAGCGATGTTGTAGTTGAGTTTCAGGTTCGGAGTCAAACTAACCTGGTTCAAGTGGATCTACCATTTACTAGCTGAATGACCTTTTTAGAGAAGCCTTATCAGTTCTCTAAACCTCTTTCCTCATTGATAAGAAAGTAAAATCATACCTACTCTACAAGGTTGTTTTAAGATAAAATGCAGTGATACAAACCGAGGGCATAGCACAAAGCCTGGAATACATAAAGGTTCCTAACAGTTATTGTTGATAACATTGCTGTTGGCATACGTACAACCTTTGATTAAAAAATAATAGTAATAAAGTTAGGGCATCTGGTTGGCTCAGTCGGTTAAGCTTTGGACTCTTGATTTCAGCTCAGGTCATAATCTCACAGTTTGTGAGATCCAGCCCTGCCTCAGGCTCCATACTCACAACAAGGAGCCTGCTTGGGATTCTCTCCTCCCTCTGACCTTCTCTGGGTCACCTGCACATGCTTTTTCTCTCTCTCTCTCTCTCTCTCTCTCTCTCTCTCTCTCTCTCTCTCTCGATAAAAAAACAAAAATTTTTTAATTAAAAAAAAAGTTTTAGTTTGGTGATAAAATGAAATAGTGCCAAAGAATCCTAAACATTCTCCACATATGTACTGGTTATTTGCCCAAAGTTTAATGTCTCTTTATGTCCCAAGAAAGCCGCTGATTGACTAGGTCAGAAGTTGTTAGTTTCACGAGGTTTGAGGTGGCAAGGATGCCAGTGTAAGGTGTAAGTCCCACATCTTTTGTACCAACTAGGAAAGTTACAGGCTGTTTCTGTTAGGTAAATGATAACTTGAGAAATTTTCAAATGAAAACTCTTAATTAACTTTTAGGCCCACAATGAAGGGTTCTGAAAATTGCTTTGCATTATAACAAATTCTATGCTATCAGACAGAAGTATGCCTCTCTCACCTAGAAGTCCCCTCTCCCTCGTTGGTAATAGTAAGCACACATGACCACTCGTTCTATACGTTCCCCTGAATATAACCCCACTGATACTAACGGTGTTCATGTGCCTCAGAGCTAGAAACCTGCTTTAGCTAAATGCATTTATTTCCTCAGTAAAGAACATGAGTTGTGAGGACTGTGGTAGCAGACTGCCTAGAGCAAACTATATAGCACACAGGCACACTCTGTCTCATGTCTTCATTAAGTGGAGGCTTCCCCCGAATGTCTAAATTCTCAGGACAATAAACTCCAATCAAATGGGCTTGCACTGCAAAATGATCAACAAGGATGGTTTTATCAAGATCACAAATCTAATAGCAGGTATTAGCCATCACATAGGCTGTTTCAAATCCAGCCTTTCATATAGATTACTGATACAAATGACACTGCTTCCCTTGTCTACCTCAGTCAAGTGTCCCAGGCAAGTGGTGTAGCTTTTCCTGAGCAAGTGCATTCATATCAGTTAGGAATGCTTTTCACTGCAAGTAAGGATACTTGATGAATAGTGCCTTAAACAAGGAAGGCACTTAATTGTTTTGCATAAGAAGCAGAAGGTGGTGGGGCGCCTGGTGGCTCGGTCGGTTAAGCATCCGACTTCAGCTCAGGTCATGATCTCGCGGTCCGTGAGTTTGAGCCCCGCGTCGGGCTCTGTGCTGCCAGCTCAGAGCCTGGAGCCTGCTTCAGATTCTGTCTCCCCCTCTTTCTGCCCCTCCCCTGCTCATGCTTTGTCTCTCTCCCCAAAATAAATAAATATTAAAAATAAATAAAGCAGAAAGTGGCTGCAGATTAAATGGGCAGCTAGCAAAATTGGGACATGCATGGTTATCTTTCTAGTTCTCTCGGCTTTTCCCTCATGGTCACCCCATGGCTGTAGCAGCACCTAGATTCCCAACAAGAAAAAAGGGGCAAGAGCAAAATTCTGGGTCCACTTGAGGCTGCCTTTCTAGGAAGGTAAGCATCTTTACAGATTTCTTCTTCTGATTGAGACCTTGTCACATGCTCATCCCTGAATCTGTCCTGGTGGAAGAATGGAATCATCATGACCATCCTAGATCAATCATAATTCATTCCCTGAAGCTAAACTAGGGGCTTCTCTTCTGCAATTTCAATGGAATACAGCCTTCTGCCTGAATAATCTGGGGTTCTTCTAGCAGCTAAGAAGGAAAATTACTGTTGGGTGGACATTGGGCAATGCACAGCATCTGCCACTATGCTGTTTGTCCCCAAAAGAGCAAGTCTAACAAAATTGTCTGTTTTTAAAAAGGAGATGGTAGGAATATATGCTTCACTGATCTCAGAGTTTTAGAAAGATGAATTACATGCTTTATACCTGAAAACATGCTAATTACTAACTGTATCTTCCAATCTGTGTTCTTCTGCTGTACCTCTTGGGACATCAATGAGTTTGCCCCTATTCAAATGCAATCTTCTTAAATGTCAGTTAACTGATATATTGTGGTTGATGAGAATTTTCCAGTATTTTCTTTTTTCCTGAAGTCAGTAGTAAAGAAAAAAAGAGGATGATTTGTCACATGGACCTATAGGCCACTTGCTGCAGGCTAGGTTTTTGTCAAAAATAAATGAGTCCTGTACCTTGACACAAGTACATTATCAGTTTACAATTAGATTTTGTTCTAACATCTTGATTAAAAACACGTTAGCTATGAAGCATTAATTCATTCTATCAAGGCAAACTGCATTCCTTATACTAAGACTTGAGGAGGATTTCTCATAAAATAAAATAATACTCAGGGAAAACAGAGCCTCGTGCTGAAATACATCATTTTTCTATCTTTCCTCTTTCACTTATTAAGTTATGATTCTGTATGTACACAGTACCTTGATTTGTTTAAATTATGTGGGTTCTCGGCTGCTTTGTAAATTTCAAGTGTGCATTATGCACGTTTTAATGAAGAATGAGCTACGATTCCCGGGGAAAGCTCTGGTTCAGCCTTGTCGCACTTCCAGATGTGCACCTGGTCCTTTATTATGTCTCACATAAAAAGCTGGTGGGTATCTTTCTGACGGCACCTTGTTAATGAATCAAGATACAGTAAGATGTATATTAAAAAAAAAGAGAGTAGAGTTGTAATTATGGTAATGTGGCAAAATAGCTTAAAAATGGAAAATAAACCAGGAGTATAGCCGCTGAAATGTGAACATTGTGTTTCTCTTTAATTTGCTGTTGTCTTGGAACCTAGCTGCTTATGCAGTACTTTCACCTTCTGTTGCTTGTCTAAGTGCCAACTTCTTTCCCAAAGGTGTTCAGTGACTAATGCTTTGGGTACAAGCCAGAATATTTTATAAATGTCTATTTCTAGGCAGCTCTTCTACAAGTCTTAATTAAACTTTAATGTCAAGCTGAAGTTTACTTTTAGAACCTCCTAGGCTCCTGTAGTTGTGACGGGACTGTAGAGCAGTGGGGGGTAATGTAGGGCAGCGGTGCTCTCCCACCTTCCCTCTCTGCCCTCTAACAGCTCCACCAAGCAGACGTGTACTTACGTAACGTAAAGGTTTATGCCATAAGAGTGATCAGTCACAGGCATTCCCTAAGATGGTGGGAAAAATGGAGCCTGCTGCCACAGAGTGGCATTCTCCCACCTGAAATGGTAGCCATGGTTTAGAGTGACTGTTTTGTTCAGTTGATACACATCCTTGCAGAAAAGCTCCGACTTCTCAAACCCAGGGGTTAGAAACTAGAGATGCTACGTACGAACATGTTCCTCATTCCCTTCTCCTCAATGTCTCCCGAACCAACCAAGGAATTATGAGGTCTGGGGCATTGTTTTCTCTGATGCTGCATCTGATGCCATCCGAAATAACAAAGCCTTTGTTATTGCCAGAATAATACAGATTTTAAATATAGTCCTATTATGTTGTATGCTTATTTTGAAACTAATGGTATTTCTCAGTCAGATTGGTCTGTGGTATAGCCAGCAAACTTTTTCCATGAAGGGACAGATAGTAAATACTTTAGGCCCTGTGGGACAAAGGTCTGTCTCAGCTACTCAACTCTGCCATCATAGTGCAGAAGTGGCCACAGATGAATGAGCATGGCTGTATTTCAGTAAACCTTTATTACAGAACCAGACAGGGGCCCAAATTTGGCCTGTAGGCATTTTTTGAAACCGTACTCTATGGGATGTTGGCTTTTTACATGACAGTTCTGTGGTATGTTTTTTATTTATTGATACACTATAATTCCCTATATTTTATTAAATATAGTTTGTTGGTATAATTTAAGATGGTTGCCAAACTTAACCAGATTTAGAGATTTTCAAGAGTTAATCCTGGATTAACAAACTATAGCGGTCTGCTCAGAGACAGACTAACCCAAAAGAATTATATTTATATGTTCACCAAAAGACTGTAACAGCTCCAGACTAGGATTGCCCAAATTCCCAATGATAATTGAATGGATAAATAAAATGTGGTATATTTACAAACTGCAATGTATACACCAGTGAGCATAAACAATTTAGAACTCCATGCATCAATAGAAATTGTTACAAGCAAAATTTTAAGTACAGAAAGCCTGATATTTAAAAATTCTCTGTGATTCCACTTACATGAAATAAAAAACTGGGCAAAGCCAGTCGATACTAATAAAAGGAAGATGATGGGTGGGGACAATAACTGGAAAGGAGGGGGGCAGAATATCCTATTCTGCCGTTAATATGTCTTCTTGATGTGGGTGCTCCTTTCTTCAATGCATTCAGTTTATAAAAATTACTGAGCTGTGCTCTTAGGATATGCATATTTTTCTCTTTGTACTATCGTGATAAGTAAGTGTAAAATGAAGAAAAAATCAGGATGAGAGGGGAAGAATTTTTAGGTATCAGTGAACTGTCTAACTTCTTAGAGCTATACCATTTGAGGTTAATGAGTAGGGAGAAGTGTCTAAAATTTGCCCATTCTGAGGTTCATAAAAATAATTCTCAAAAATCATACTCTTTCCAGTATTGATCTTGCCATTAATGTATTGGTCAATTCAACAATTGTATTGCCACTACAATGTCAGTTGTGTGATGGGGTACAGATCATGTGAATGTAGTAGATGTTTACTTAATGAAACACTTAGAATTCACAGAACACAGAACCATGACTGTAACTTGGTAGAATTTATCATGACGAGTTAATGAACTTTTTACAAACATGTATCCAGCATTTTCTCCACTCTTTTCTTTAGTGTTACCCAGCCCTTTTAAAATTTTTTTTTTCAACGTTTATTTATTTTTCGGACAGAGAGAGACAGAGCATGAATGGGGGAGGGGCAGAGAGAGAGGGAGACACAGAATCGGAAACAGGCTCCAGGCTCTGAGCCATCAGCCCAGAGCCCGAGGCGGGGCTCGAACTCACGGACCGCGAGATCGTGACCTGGCTGAAGTCGGACGCTTAACCGACTGCGCCACCCAGGCTCCCCTACCCAGCCCTTTTTAAATGTTTGATACAGTTGCATACCACGTATATTTTTTGAACACTAGTTATGTTTGCAGGCTCTGAGAAAGCAGTGGTAATCATGATTTAGCATCTTCTGTCTAGGAGAACTTATTCTAGTGATGACAAAAGCCAAACCATGCGAAAATACTTCCTTATAGGGGTGCCCAGTGTGCTTTGGGAGAGGGAGAAGCTGCTTCTGTTAGGGAGAATGCAGTGCTGAGTGATAGGGGTTAGCACTGAGTATCCACGGGAAAAACTTCTGAGAACTAGTAACACTGACACTTCACTGAGTCTTGAACGTGAACAAATCACCCAGAGACGTGAAGAGGGAAGGTGTTAAAGGCAGAGAGAGAGCTTCACAGAAGGTACAGAACGCAGGTGTTTGGATACCTGTTTGCAGTTAAGTATGGCTCAAGCAAAGGAATGAGTTGTGCAGAGTAGTGAGGCCTCATGTGCTGTGCTAGTAAGTTAGCACTCTGTCTTGAAGGCGCTGAAGGACATTAAGTGGGCCTATGACATTATCAAGTTTGCTTTCTTTTTTTTTTCAGTATATAAAGTTTATTGTCAAATTGGTTTCCATACAACACCCAGTGCTCATCCCAAAAGGTGCCCTCCTCAATACCCATCACCCACCCTCCCCTCCCTCCCACCCCCCATCAACCCTCAGTTTGTTCTGTTAAGAGTCTCTTATACTTTTGCTCTCTCCCACTCTAACCTTTTTTTTTCCTTCCCTTCCCCCATGGGTTTCTGTTAAGTTTCTCAGTTTGCTTTCTGTAAAGTGACCCTCCCTGGCAACGTGAAAACTGGATTGGAGAAGGAGGACTTGAGAAATCAGTTAAGGGTATAATCCACATTAAGTCATGTTCAATCATGAAGTTTTCATACCTTTATATTAAAAAAAAAAAGTACTCCTAAAATTAAATAATCAGAATGGCAGAAAAAAAAAGAAGCAACATGCCTTTGCCCTCAGGCAAAAGTGGTTCCTGCCTTGGTTTCCCAGAGCTGCTTATTCACAACTCCTTTCCATGTATTTACAATATTTAAATTTTGTTTATACATCTGTCCTTTACTGTATATGATCTATAAGGGTGGGAATTTATTTTTGTATCTGGAATAATGAATATCATGATTACATAGGAGCTTTCAATTACAGTTGATCAGTCATTCATGTGTCTTCACAGCATAAATTTTGAAACCTGTTCTTAAACTCTGTTCCCAGACACGCTTTGTTTGAAATCAATTCAGCAATAACTATTAAATGCAGACTATATGTTTAGTTTATCCAAACACTAATCTTCTATACAGATGTTGATTAGAATGATACAATGTAAACATGGGGAAACTTTCTCTGGTACTAGGTGAATATTTACCTTTCTAATTGTTACGATTACCCTCACCTGATGCTTTGCCTTGGGTCACATCCTTCACTGGTTAAAAATTACTCAATATCTAAGAATGTCTGTCTTTATGGAGAGATTATAGAATCATTGTGTACAAGTTTTCTTTGACTCTTCTAATTCTCTAATTGGTAGAGAGACTGGGCTGTGCAGACATTTATCTTGAGACTTTAGAACATTCCTGCTGTGGGGCGCCTGAGTGGCGCAGTCGGTTAAGCGTCCGACTTCAGCCAGGTCACGATCTCGCAGTCCGTGAGTTCGAGCCCCGCGTCGGGCTCTGGGCTGATGGCTCAGAGCCTGGAGCCTATTTCCGATTCTGTGTCTCCCTCTCTCTCTGCCCCTCCCCTGTTCATGCTCTGTCTCTCTCTGTCCCAAAAATAAATAAACAGTGAAAAAAAAATTAAAAAAAAAAAAAAGAACATTCCTGCTGTGATACTTTGAATCAGTTCCTTAAGCCTCAGGTTTTTTATATATCAAGGTATTTTTCTGTGGATTTTGTGGACTGTGCGTGAGCCAAACCTCAGGTTTTTTATATATCAAGGTATTTTTCTGTGGATTTCGTGGGCTGTGCATGAGCCAAACCTTCAGTAATAGTAATTATTACTATTACAGTCGGTGACTGAGGCTTAAAAATGCTAAATGACCTCCTACCACCCCAAAGAACTAGGCCAGAGCCAGAACTTGAACTCACTCACTCCTATGTCTAGATTCACAGCAACCTTCTCTTTCCAGTTCACGGGACGATGAAGCATGGCTGCAGTTCTGTGTTTAACTTGGTCTGGTTATTGGTAGAGGTGGCCAGCCTGCCTTAAGACACTGAAGGTAGCGCGACAGACTGTAGTGGCACCCACTTGCTGGGCCTGGCGGTCCTTTTCATGCGCTGTGCTCATTCCACCGAAGCATCCTCTGTTTTGGTGGAGGTAGTCTCTCTCTTCTCCTTTTCTCCCACTACTCCCCATTTCCCCCTTCGGTCTGGGCAACAGCTAGTTCAGTGTCTTTCCAAGGGTAAAGAAAGAAAAGAAATAAACATCTTCACTTTTGGAAAAAAAAAATACTGTGAAATATGAGAAAAATCTGTTAAAGTATAGAAGAAGTGAAACAGAAAATGTAAAGCAGATTTGCTTAATTATAACTAATTAAAAATAACAAACTTCCTGGGTAATAGTTGGCTGAATTTATCTGAAACATGAGAAATTGAGTTCTTTCGAGCATGAATTTGCATCTACTTGCGTGAGATCATCTCCCCATGGTGTTTTTCTAAATTAGTATTGTATGTTCAGGATAAACGAGGAGATGGGATTTTTATTTCCCAAACAAGAGCTAAATATTAACATCAATTTTCAGGCCACATGAAAATAAGACCTATCTTGCTGTTGGAAGTATGAAGACCTTGATGTTGAACGTGTCCTTGTTTAATGCTGGAGATGATGCGTACGAAACGACTCTGCACATCAGACTCCCCTCCGGTCTTTACTTCGTTAAGATTTTAGATCTGGTAAGTTTCAAAAACCACAGTCACATTCATTTTTTAAAATGTAAATGGTATACTCTATTTCATCAATGTTAGGCCTAAATATTTGGGGTAGATGCAGACTTATCACTCAAGCTTCCATTGATTTTTGAGACTTCGTTCATGCTCCTGATCAAAATGACAAGTTCCTTGGGATCTGAGATCAAAAGAGCTTCCTGCTTCCAAATGCTACTGTGTGAGAGACACAACTGTCCAATTGTCCAAGCAAGCTGTTCTGGTGCCATTGCTTTTCTCACAGATGACATGCTCATTTGGTGCTACGATCCTGCTCTTCTTGGCTGGGGTCCCTGCACAGGCAATATTGGTCCTCTCAGCTGGGCTCCCATAGTTACTGCTCTCGATTTTAAGTTCACATGCCCAGTATTGTTCCCAAAGAACTTCCAACAAATACCGTACAACCAGCAGTCTTCCACAAATTCTGACATCTTGGTGCCAACCAGATCACAGGCAATTTCTCTTTTCCTACAAGAGTTTGAAGCACCTAGAGACCTGTTCTTACCACCATGCCTCAATCGTCAACACTTAAATCCATCATCCAGGCATTAATAAGGTTGATTTCAAAGGGAAAAGCCTGTCACTTTCTCTTTTGATGCCTATCTTATCCCTTAGCAAATGTATTCCTCTCTTATCCAGAGGCCATCTCTTCAAACCAAGGACATGTAGAGAGGTCTTTGACTCCTCAGAAATAAGTTACCCTTTTCTCTAGAGCATCGGCAGCCTATTTGCAATAGTATGAGAGAAAAGTCAAATATTCAGTGTATGTGATATGTTATATAGTATATATAGTATATATACATGTCTAGTGTATATACATCTACAGTATATAGGTAACAGTGTATATTTATATACGTTTCTCTGAATATTTGACTATATATATCTAATTGTGATGACCGTTATTACAATTATATACTTTGTCACATTCTCACATCTCAGACAAGAGGGCCAATGAAATACGGACTTCCTTAATTCCTTGCTTCAAGGTTTTTCAAGGAACTGGATCTTGAATTAAATAGAGAATACAAACAGGGATGAAAGCTACAGGTCCAGGAAGTATTCTGTGGAAAATTTACATGAGTATTAAAATATACCAATATATGTGTATCCATGGACACACATATTTATACATTTTTATTTACATATTTATAAATTTTATTTTTATTTCTATTTATCCCCAAAGTAAACAGAAAAAACAGTCTTCCAGGAGAACAAATTCTTCAGGGATGACTTTCTTTTAAAAAACCATTTTCTAACAGATGTTATAAACTTCAGGTTTCCTTCTTACCTAAGCCAGTTGTTTCATTTTTCCTTTTAGGAAGAGAAACAAATAAACTGTGAAGTAACAGACAGTGCTGGCTTAGTAAAGCTCGACTGCAGTGTTGGATATATATATGTAGATCACCTATCAAGGGTAAGCATTTAGCATGTTTTACTAACATGAATATAAAATATTTTCTATTTCTTCCATGTTTATGCCACATGCAAATATAAGATTTACCATTATTATTTATTTGCTTAGAGTAAGCAGCTAAGTGATGAAATAAAACTCCAACCAACTGGGCTTGAGATTTTTGAGATTGTGTTTATATTCTTGGCAATGTTCACTGAAAAAAAAAATTTTTTTAAAAAAGCGGGGGCACATGTTTGTGTCAAGATGGGCATGTGAATGTGTGGATCAGGATTCTGCTACCCTGTCTCACCCTTCTCCAACACTCCCCCCACCCCTCTCCACCCCAGGTGGTCCTATCTGCCAGGCATGTTACCTCTGCTATACAAAAAGGTGTTACTGGCAAGAGTCCTCACTCAAGTTGTTAAAGCATCTCTAATTTTGTCAGTCTGGACCTGCCTGTCTTTACATTTAGAGGCGGCTTTGTCTCTGAGTGTCACTTGTGGAAACGCTGGTGCTTGAAAATTGCCGCAAACCCAACAGCGTCCCCATAGCTCACCGCCTAAGAGAGGGGTAATCTGTGCTTCCAGAACTTAGTCTTAAATCTGCATTCCACAGACCATAAACATTAAGGGAAATTAAAATTCGGATTATAAAAAATATTACTTCTACATTTAAAAAAAATGGGCATGTCCCTCTCTGCGTTTTACAGATAGATATTAGCTTTCTCTTGGATGGGAGCTCACTCAGCAGAGCAGAAGAGGATCTCAACATCACAGTGCACGCCACCTGGTACGTTTCATTGTGAAAAAAAGAATTGTGCTAAAGGAAATGGACCCCTGACTTTAGGGTGTCGGTAGGGTGGGGGAGTTAGGGAGAATCTTTGGAGCTGTGTTCTATTGTCTGCCGGAGAAAATTTCGCTTGTGTGATCTAAGGAAAAAAAAATCTGTCTGTGGAGCAAATAACACTGTAAATAATGGGAGCAAATTTTTGCCAACCCTGTCATAAACATTTCTTACTACTGCATCTGCTTTTTTCTCCACTCCCCAAAGCCTCCAAGTATATTAGGGATACATGGTATGTGATTAGTTCTCTCTGAAGATGATTTTTATGCTTGATGGATTCTAACAGGGTGTGTTCTGTTTGCTTCTGTAGTGCAAATGAAGGAGAAATGGACAATCTGAAGCGTAACAAAGTGACTTTAGCAATACCTCTCAAGTATGAAGTCATGCTATCTGTTCATGGGTAAGTAAATACTAAGGCCTCCTATAAAGCTGAGAGCTGATTTTATTTTCTCATTTTTCAGATGTTGGTTTATTTTTGAGAAAGAGAGAATGAGCAGGCTTAACGCCGTCAGTCCAGAGCCAGACACAGGGCTCTGTCTTACGAACCACGAGATCATGACCTGAGCTGAAATCAAGAGTCAGATGCTTAACTGACTGAGCCACCCAGGAACCCGGAAAGCAGATTTTAAATTCTGTTTCTTCTTACATTATTGGTCTAAAATATATTTAAGTTTTTTTAAGGAAAGATCCTATGCTGTTTCTGTCCCTTAGCCCAGACCTTAAGTGTTGCATTCCCTTGCTTATCTGTTCGTTATTTTCACGCACTCTATAATCGTTACTGAGACTTCTTCAAACTAGCACCCAATTGGAGATTTCTTATTGGAAAAGTCCCATAAGCCTCTAGCAGGTCATGCCCAACCTTTCAGTTTTATGCTGTGCAGGCCAGGAGCCCCAGTGTGGGGCAGCATTCAATTGGAATGAATCAAGCTCAGTGGCTATGGCAAGCGTGAAGTTCAGAGAAGCATAAGCTTAGTCAAATCACCACTCTCCAGAGCCCACATCTACTTCTGTGCCAAAACGATTGAGTTATGAGAGAGCCAGCTGCAAGGTGTTCCCTGTCCACTCTCCATACCCATAAATTATGGAGTTTCTCACTTGTGGCCTCGGAGCCAGCATTCACCGGTTCCCCGCAATGTTAGTGATTGATTGTGTGGACCCTCCTCAGATCAAGAAGGAAATGTATGGAGAAAGATTTAAGGGGTATTGAGAAAACCTTTTGTGATTTTATTGGAAATGACTCAGGCTATTAGTCTTTAAAACCATATTATTAAAGGACTAGAAGATAGGAGATAACCAAACACACGGACTGATGAGTTTTTCTTGTTGCTGTAAATAAAACCATCACCAATCATTTTTAATCACCCATAGAGATGACATGTAATTATATAAAGAAAAAATGATGGGGCACTGGATAGCTCAGTCAGTTAAGTGTCCAAGTTCGGTTGAGGTCATGAACATGACTTGTGAGTTCGAGCCCCACATCGGGCTCCGTGATGACAGCTCAGAGCCTGAAGTTTGCTTCAGATTCTGTGTCTCCCTCTCTGCCCCTCCCTTGCTCATGCTCTGTCTCTCTCTCTCAAAAATAAACATTAAAAAATTTTTTTTTAATAAAAATAAAATGGTGTCTGCAACTGAAAATATAGAGTATCAAGTTTGCGAGATAAAACAAGCAGAAGAAAGAGGAAGCCATTCAGGAGAGAATCTAGTGAGTCAGTGGGGAGCAGAGAAGAGCTGATGGCATATTCCTGGTTTTGAAGCCTCATCTCTCACCTCCTTTTCTTGATCCTCTTATGAGGAGTGTCCTCTACGTGTGATTTTGGGCAAGAAATGTTCTGAGTATAAAACTGCCTAAATCTATAGCATTTCAGTATTTCTGTGTAACCAGTACTTTAATGTGTATTACTTCACATTAGCTGACAAATGAGGGCAACTGCTAGAGTTGGGATTCCCAAGAAAAATACTTCTTAAAGTCCACTACTGATGTATATGTCTAATCACAGGCAAAAGAATGACAACCTTGTATTCTTAACCAAAAAGTTGACCATACTTACTGACGTTTGAACTGTTCTCCTACCTTGGGTTTCATTACAAATAGCAAGCAGGAATTGGACTATGGAAACAACTCCAGGGCGCCTGAGTGGCTCAGTCAGTTTAGCATCTGACTCTTGATTTCTGCTCAGGTCATGATCCCACAATTGTGAGATTGAGCCCCATGTCAGGCTTTGCACTGATAGTGAGGAACCTGCTTAGGTTTCATTCATTCATTCATTCATTCACTCACTCACTCTCTCTCCCCACCTCCCAAATAATGAAACTTAAAAAAAAAACTCAAAAATAGGTAAAATAGGTTGATTTATAGGAAGATAATAGAATTGTAGGGAAAAGCTAAGAATTTGTCTCCTAATTGTCAAATTGATGTGAATCATTTGAGAACTAAGAGAGAAGGAATGGTCAGTGCTGGGAAGACAAACAGAGGATATTAGTGAGAAAGAGCAGATGGCTTTCTGCTTTCATTACATTTCACTAAATTCTTATCTTACCAAGAAACCAAAAATATTCAGTGGTGCTTAGGAGGCATCTATAGTTGGGAATATAGTCTTAAATGCCATATTTAAGAGAGATGCAATAATCCAGACCAGAGAGAAAGAGTGTTGATAATACCCCATCAAGTAAGACCAATCAAATTTGAATTTGTTTCTTTCAGGTTTGTAAACCCAACTTCATTTGTGTATGGACCAAAGGAAGAAAATGAGCCTGAAACATGCATGTCAGAGAAAATGAACTTCACTTTTCATGTAAGAGAAGTTGATTGTTGGGATATTTGTAACAAACTGAGTGCTTGTTCCTGCTGTATGGCTCCAGAGGACATCATATGCTGTGATGTCCCTCAGCCCAGGACCCCCCTGGCTGACAGCAGCACGGTTACTCATGGACTTTCCTCCTGGGTTCTTGCTTCCCCCTGCCACCTTCCCAACCCTTATCTCTATCCTGTTACTGAAGCCCACAATTCCTTACAATACAGTGGGAAGGAGCAAACACAGGAATGGAGGTAACTGCTGAAACACACAAAGTTATGGGAGGAACTGCATCCACTCGAGATGCACACAGAAATCAGGATAGGTTGAGGTGTGAATCCGTGAACTCTCTTCTTGATTCGAGCTTTTATATAAGCGCTGACATTACCCAGTAAAGGAAGCTCTTACCTCCTGCATCTCCATTTAACATCTGCTTGGTCAGCCTTTTAGGCCATAGGTAGATGGCCTGTTATAAGTGATGTGTCATTTATTAAATAATCTTTTTAAAAAGAGTATCATTATCCAAACATATTAATATAAAGCTAAACTTTTTTTAATGTTTACTGTCAAAGTTTTGATGCATCATGGATGGTGATAATTGGAGATAATGGCCACAAAAACATTTTTTGAACCAAAAGCACTGCCCAAACATTCTTAGGGCCATAGAACAATCTATAGAATGTCAGTGAGTCTAGATTTAAGTACATTAATATTTCGTAAGGTCATTTTTTTTTTTTTTTTTGGTAAGGCAGTGCTTTTAAAAATGGATATCAGAATCACTTGAGGTACTTTTTCAAAATGCAAATTCCTGGGCCCTGCCTCAGATTTAGAGAATGACCTTGGAATCCTACTGAGTCTACGTATACCCAACTTTATGTTATACTAATGTACATCAGTGTTGAAAAATATAGCTTTCTACTTTGAAGTCCCAAGAAATGCTCCTGTCAGACCCCAGTGGGAGTTTGTGCTCTGTTAAACTAAAACAGAAACTGCGCTAAACTCTAGAAGGTCTATTTATTAATTTATAATTAATAGGTTTTTTTCCAGTTAAATTACAGTGGAGTGACTGGGACTGGAGGTACTTTGAATCTCTAGGTTTGGTGAGGCTGTGCAAGTTTGAAAATGTTCTTAAAGGTCTCAACATTACTAGACAAAGGTGAAGAATATTTTAGGTTAGACTGATCATTTGCAGGCATGAGGAAGATGTCGTCTAAGGGTCTGGGCAGTGCTGGTTACCCACTGCTTGAAACTGCCTTTTGCAAGTGCCCTGTGCCTTCAGGGCCTAGCAGTTTTAATAGGCCAGGTACACGTTTGTTCTTCTAGGTCATGTGCATTCTAAAGATTACTGCAGATCTATGAGTGATGCTGTTTCATTCAGATTCTGTGGAACATCAGATATTGTATTGGTTCCGTAGTTACACGCCCAGATGGCAATTATTTTGGCCCAATTTCCTTCTTCAGGGAGCTGCAATCCCAAGATTTATCAATAAAGAAATATCATCTACCTATGCATTATTCTTTATTCATTCATTTTGAGAGAGAGAGAAAGAGAGACAGAGCAAGTGGGGGAGGGGCACAAAGAGACATGGGGCTTGAACTCATGACCTGAGCTGAAACCAAGAGTCACATGCTTAACCGACTGAGCCATTCAGGTGCCCCATACCTATGCATTCTTTTTTTTTTTTTTAATTTTAATGCTTATTTATATTTGAGAGAGAGAGAGTGCAAGCAGGGGATGGGCAGAGAGAGAGAGGAGACATAGAATCTGAAGCAGGCTCTCAGCTGTCCGCACAGAGCCCAGAGCCAATGTGGGACTTGAACTCACGAACCGTGAGATCATGACCTGAGCTGAAGTTGGATGCTCAACCCACTGAGCCACCCGGGTGCCCCCCTACGCGTTATTCTTAAAAGGCTAGATGTGCATTACTATTAAAACCCAATAACCTACCCCCTTCTGATTTTCTGAGTGTATCAGCATCATTACCCTGAACTAAAATATATTCTTATTCACTTACTGTGATAATGATTATCCTCTCAACAAAGTGATTTTGTGAAAATAAGACTGAGAATTAGAATACCTGAGTTTTGGTCCTAATTCTTGTCACTTTTTAACCATCTTAGGCACATCATTCACATCTCTGAGACTTTTCCTGAGCTGGAGAATAATAAAACGTCAGCTCACCTCATGGGACGCTTGTGAGGATCAGTCAATCATGGTTTTTTTAGACACATAATGTCCCATACAAATGTATGCTGTTGTCTTTTTCTTTAGACTATTTCTGCAATAATTATCAGCCTGGACGTTTCGGCCTAATCAATATCAAGGAGAGGGCTAGGAATAATGAATAAATTATTAGCAAACATTTTTAATGTTCTGGATATGGATATTCTGTCTCCTTTTGCTATGCAACTGCCAACTGCAAACCACCAGCACTATAAATGTTGCATGAAACCCATGCCTCCCCCTGAAAAATCATTGATATCTGTACCTATGTTTATGAAAAATATTCTTAAGTTGCTAAAACAAAAACTTTTCCTCCTTATCAGGTTATCAACACTGGCCATAGCATGGCTCCAAATGTTAGTGTGGAAATAATGGTACCAAATTCTTTTGCCCCCCAAACTGATAAACTGTTCAACCTTTTGGATGTCCAGGTAAAAATGGGTTCCTTCCTTTAACCTAAGTAATATTGCTAAAATGGATATGTCTGTTAACGTGTTTGAGTCCCACTGTAAGCTGTGAATTCGCCATGCAATTACTGAATATACTTTGAGTGTTATACATTACATAGAACTGTGAGGCTGTAGCAACTTCTGCATTTGACGTATACAGTATAGAACAGAACTCTGCTCTAGCATCTTCAGTGCGTTTTCTTTGTGAAATGGCCCTGTGGAAGTAATTGTTGGTGAAATTCTCTATAAATCTTGAGGCTGCTGTTGGAAAATCAGTATTTCAGCCTTTTTTAAAATTTTTTTTCAACGTTTTTTATTTATTTTTGGGAGAGAGACAGAGCATGAACGGGGGAGGGGCAGAGAGAGAGGGAGACACGGAATCGGAAACAGGCTCCAGGCTCCGAGCCATCAGCCCAGAGCCTGACACGGGGCTCGAACTCACGGACCGCAAGATCGTGACCTGGCTGAAGTCGGACGCTTAACCGACTGTGCCACCCAGGCGCCCCAGCCTTTTTTTTAAAAAAAGAATTAATATTCTTATGTTGATGATTACATCAGAATTATTTTAGCTTACCATCTTCCAGACAACCAGCCAACAAATAAATCTGCTATGTAGATTCGAGATCTAATTTTAAAATTTACTTGAATTCCAGATTTAGACAGTAGGATATGCTGATATGTTACTGTTTTGTGTCTAAAGCAAAAGAAATTTTAATTTCATGGTAATGTCTAAATGTCCATTTTTTACATTGCTTTTAATTTCTGTAAGGTTAGGCCCTGTATCACTTTAACATCTGTATCCCACCTTGTTAAAATGTCTCTGGGTTTTTGTGTTTGTGCCATAGAGACTTAATCTTTCCCAAATCTGTCCAAAAGATATTTTCACAATTCAGAGATACTTGATATATTTTAGAAAAGGTAACCAATTGGACCTTTCAAGACCGTGTAGCTTCTGCCGTTCTTTCCAATATGGAGTAACATTTTTCTGTCTTTATAGACTACTGCTGGAGATTGCCATTTTAAAAGTTATCAAAGAAAGTGTGCATCAGAGCAGGATAAAGGTCCACTGGAGACCCTGAAAGACATTTTCAGATTCTTGTCAAAGACTGATAAGAAGCTATTGGTAAGTTTCATTTTTTTAGGTTGTAGGTTTTGCTTTCCAACACACAGAAGTGAAACCTTAAAACCAAGAACCACTGGGTTTGAACTGTCAGCTGAGTGTAGGAAAGGAACAAGTTAATACACTTGCATGGGAGGAATAGACATGGGAGAGACAGACCCAGGGTTAAATATACTATACAATTTCATTATTTATCTAAACCAATGCCTACTTCATGCCAGCCAGACATTGTTCCAGATCCTGTAGAAGGCCAAGATATAGTACTCAGCTGAGCAGACTTTGTGGCATGAGATTATCACTCCTTTCATATTAGTGAATTTATGAAAAAAAACCCCCAGGAAGCCATCTCACATTCAAATAATCCAAGTTTAACAAGGAATATGGAACATGTGACTTAGCAAGGCTCTGATTAGGAGTCTTTGTTGTAACTCTGTCTCCGAAGGTTAAGTTCATAAGAATGAGACCACATGCTTCAAGTTCAAATACTTCTTGTTATAATTTATAAAACAAACTCCACTAATGGGAGATGTTTAATTCCATGTAAAATATTTTAGCCGTCTTTAAAAAAGTTTTAATGTAGCTTTTTGGGTATTTTTTTCAAGTTCTGCATAAAAGCTGATCCATACTGTTTAAGTCTTTTATGTAATTTTGGGAATATGGAAAGTGGAAAAGAAGCCAGTGTTCACATGCAGTTGGAAGGCCGCCCATCTCTTTCAGAAATGGTAAGTCTAAAATACAATGACAACTTTGTGCCTAAGTTTATACAGAATCTACAGATTCAGTCATCTTATTTAGGTAGGATGCTATGTGAGGAGGCATTGAAGTAATTAAAAAGGTATGAATAGTAAAATTGGGAATGGAACTCTAAAAGTGTTTCCGTTTATCGCTTTAGCTGAATAGATTGTCTAAATGATACAGTTTTTCTAATTAAACAGATAAGATTGTAGAATAGACTGTGGAATAATTAAGAGGTTTATTTTAGAAAGCATGTCCAACTATTTATGAACCTTGATTAAGTCACAGAAATGGACTACCTTAACATTTTATCTAACCTTAAGGTTTTTCCTAAACTACTTGAAATTATGCATAAAATTTAAGAAGCAAAACTTTCATAAAACCCAACTAAAACATCAACATTCATCAACAAAACAGAAATGTACAATAACAAATAAACATCTTGGACTTCTTCCTGGAAATGAGTATGCATATTTATGATTACTGACATAAAATTAGTTTTATCTGGAGTTCTGTTCTTCCATTTCCTCATCTGATAATCTCTTGCAGGGGTGTTACAGACTAAATGAGATACTTTTTTTGTAAAGCATTTAGTGCATGGCATATAGTAAGCCAAAGAAAATCGGTGGTTTTGTTTTGTTTCAAGAGGAGTATTTGAAATTGCCACACGGTGGTAAAGAGGATGGGGGGGGGTGGGGTGGAATAGATGCACCAGATAGGGAATTAAGAAGTCTGTTGTCATTTCAGTTGTGCTAAAAATTGTTAGGAGACCAAGTTATTTAAACTTTAGCAGTTTGCCCTCTCCTACTCTTGAGGTCCAGGTTACTAAACAGTGGGCACTACTGGCATTTTGGACCAGATAATTCCTTCGTGTTAGGTGCTGTGCTGTGCATTGTAGGATGTTTAGCCCATTGCTGGCCTCTACGAACTAGATGCTGGTACACCACTTCCCAAGTCCTGACAGTCTAGAAACTGCTGACTGTCCTCTAGGGGATAGAAGCATTCCTGTTGGAAACCACTGCTTTAATAAAGTATGTAATCTATTTTTACCCCTAAAATTCTCCGTGTGCTTTCCAAAACATCAAATAACATTTGTGCGGTAGTTTTAACTTTTGAGGGTCATAGACTTCTTTAGTAAAATTCGTAAACAACATATTCTCATCTACCTCAATGAATACATATATGAGAAAAAACCCTCAATTTTACATGCAGTTGTAAAAGGTCATTAGAGTCTGTGGAGCCCATCCCCAGATTCCTGAGCTCCATGGATTCTTGGTTATAAAGTCTGTCTGTTAGATAGTAAAGCTCAGAGTTCACCTACCAATTTTATACTGGCATGCTATAACTACCTGTATCATATTTTTCCATTACAGTATTAAACTATAGGTATTTTACAACAGCAAGATGATAACACTGTTTTAGAAAAAAAGAAAAGCCTAGATAAAATAAGTTTGAGGAACCATTTATCAGGTGAAGAAAGTCACCTTTGGGGAAAAAGACTGACTAGGAAAAAAACACACTGCTAACTATTACAAATATCTAAATCAAGTTATCTGCAAAGTAGTCATGTTTAATAAAAGGATTTGAACAAAATGATGCCAGGAAAATTAATACCACGGCTGTGCCTTTGGAAGCAAAGAAAGCATTGCATTACAATTAACCACAAATGGTGAAATACACTGGGGAAGATAAGTTGTAAAATTCTGAGATCGTAGGTAAGGATCATGATAAATTACTAGTACATCTTCATGAAATAAAACTATGAGTCAGGCTACAGTGATCTTTCTTTTATTTAACAGGATGAGACTTCAGCGCTCACATTTGAGATAAGAGCAACGGCTTTTCCAGAGCCTAATCCAAAAGTTATTGAACTAAACAAGGATGAAAATGTTGCACATGTAAGATTACCACTTTACCTGAAACATTACAATTATAGGGAAAACCTGCTGGGGTGTTTAGTCAGGAAAATAGATTGACTAGATCATGGAGGGCTTGAAATAGTTTACTGAGATTTGGCATTTTCCGCAACTGGTGCCAGGAAAGGACGCAGATGGCTCGTTCAGGAGGCAAACTTGGTAGCATTAACCAGATGAAGAACCATGGTGCAAGGCCATCCAGCTCAACAGTTACCAGTGTTTCCTAGGGTTATTAGAACCGGCAAGAGAAGGGGACGGGTTGTTCAAACTACTATGGGAATCATGGGTTGGGGTGAGGGTGGGGCTTCACAAGGAACAGAAGCAACTTTTAAACTGGTGGCTCTTTCTTTTCATTAATTTATGTAGGTTTTCCTTGAAGGACTACATCATCAAAGACCCAAACGTCATTTCACAATAGCAATTATTTCAAGTAGCTTGCTACTTGGCCTTATTTTACTTTTATTGATTTCGTATGTTATGTGGAAGGTAAGTCATTAATAATTACCAATGTCAAACCAAATACAACATTCTTGCCTTTCACAAAGTGACTTTTGTGACTCCCAAGTTATTAGATTTAAGTATTGCATTAACTTTTAATGTTAACTTTTTAAATTCCCAAATGAGTATATAGTACTGATCTCCCATTTCTCCGGACTTCAGCCAGTATTCCGACCATAACACTAGTTTTGAAAGATGTTCTAGAAAAAAAGCATTTGGATGGGGTGCCTGGGTGGCTCAGTCGGTTAAGCATCCGACTTCGGCTCAAGTCATGATTTCACGGTTCACGAGTTTGAGCCCCCTATCAGGCTATGTGCTGACAGCTCAGAGCATGCCTTGGGTTCTGTGTCTCCCTCTCTCTCAAAAATAAAAATTAATTAAAAATAAAGCATTTGGAAAACACTGCATATTATTTTTAATGTCCATTTTGGAGAATGTGGGTCACTGAGCAGTCCCGGAGTAACAAAAATAATGCTCTTTAAACCCAGTATTTCCCATCTGGATTTTACTGTCTACACGGGACAGTGAGTTTTCAGGTATCTGATAGGAGTGTAATATGTTTGTAGTAATACACTAATGATTATGCAATGCCATTTTCAGGTTGGTTTCTTTAAAAGACAGTACAAATCTATCCTACAAGAAGAAAACAGAAGAGACAGTTGGAGTTACGTTAACAGCAAAAGCAATGATGATGATTGAAGACATCTTTCAAATTGAGAGGACAACGGACTCAGGTTAACCAAAGAAACTTAAGATGTTGTTTACAACACTGACTTCTTCTATGTACTTCTTTTACTCATGACCTTGTGACATATTGGGTCTCCATGCAAATGAAAAATCTACGCAATGATTACTCTTCGAGAGGAAAATAACTGCAAAGGGAATATTTAATATATCCAAAGAGAATCTTTCAGCTCTTAAACGGATAGAAAAACACTAAAGCATTCAATTTATTCAAGGTAAGTAATCCCTCGAAGATATTGCATCTGAATTCAATCATATTGAAGAAGTAAACAACTCATTTGGAGAAGTCTTGGACTTGAAATAGCATTCCTTTAAAAGAAATTATTTACCATATGTGCTTGCTTCAGTAAAATAAATTCCATGGATAGGTAATGATTCATTTCTAATAGATCTTTGAGACTTGTTTGAAAAATCCTGCTCAATATCTTCAGAGAACATACTTCCAAGAGCTGTTCCTAAATTTTTGAATGGATACAAGAAGACCACTAATGTTTTAAAGTGGATTTTATCTTTAAACACTTTTATTTGTAATACCTTCATGATGGGCTCTAGGAGGATTATGATCCTGATGAGCAAACTTCAGAATGAACTTATACACTGGTTTGAGCTTAATAAGATGACTTCTGAATAATTGTTTATACAGCTATGTTTTTTTTTCTTTCTGTATATATACATAATGTTTTAAAAGAATATATGTTTATAGAGGTATAAATCTGCTAGTCATCTTAGAACACATTTTTATTAAGGGTACCCAGGAGTAAATTTCTAAAATCCATTTTCAGTGAAATTTTTTTGCTTATGAAAACAATACTTAAAAATTCTAATTTATATTCTGAAACATTGTGAATGTTGCACTTTAGCTGATATTTCAAATATTAATACACTGATATATGTAAAATATGGAAACTGTACCTCACTAATGACTCTTAAAACCAAAACTCTACAAAGAGCCTGATTAGAGGCCAGTATTTCGTATAAATTAGATACTGAGTAAAATATTGACTATCAAATTAAGCAAATGCACCTCCTTGTTTAGATGTTACTCTTTCTCTTCAAATCTATGTATTAAATGTGTTTTTATCAGGTCTATAAGAGCATTCTCTTCATGGAACTAGAGAAACAAAATTTAGAAATCTAACTTTACCGATTTTGCTTGTTTTCGGTGAATAAAATGTGCCATCAAAATTTCCATCATAGAGGTTTTAGTGACGAGTGAAATATTGCCTTTTCATTTGCAGATATATTTTTTGTAATAGTTATTCATGCATATGACCTAGATTCTGATAGCTGCAGATTATAATTTCATCTGAATTTATTTATTCTGTCTTTATACCCTCTGTATAAGGAAGCTGTAGGCAATTTTGAAAATCTTATTGGAAGTGATCAGATAGTAAGACTTCCCTCTAATTTAGCTATTAGGGAAAATATCTCCTTAGCGGAAGCCCTGCCACCAGCTGTCTCTCTCAGCTGAAATTTCTAGAAGTTACCTCTTCACAAGCCCTCAGTATATAATTGCTGGCCCCAGAACAAGGTTGTGAAAGTGACTGGGTTTCACTCCTCGAATGCTGAGAGCAGGAAACCTCCTGAACTCACTGTCTACTGGTAGTAATTAAGCTTTCAAAACAACCCTTTATTTAAGCAAAAGATCTGTTTTTTCATTACCTAAAAAACAAAGTAAGTCTTTCAGGAGAACCTCTGGGATCAGTGGTGGAGGATGATCCCTGAGGCAATTGAAATTTGGCTCTTTTCTGAAATGATAGCATTTTCGGTATTACTGAGTACATTGAAACCAATGTGTTATAATTGTTGGCTAGCAGGACTTTCAGAAGCACAAAGAATGCATCTCCCAGACCGTGTGATATTTTGTGTAATTTAAAATTTGCTATAAATTTCATCTGTGTTACAAATTTTAAAACACTTTAAAGAAAATCAACAGTTTTCAACTTCTAGGGAATAGTCACAAAATTGGTACCATAACAATTTCTTTCCCTTTTTGGCAAATAATGTAGATGTTGGAAAGATTTGAAATCTAGATTAGTACCTCATCAGGGCATCCTTACATAAACTCTAGTCCACGTGTACCAGGCTACAGGAAATTTCATGTCAGGACTGATGGACTCAAATCCTGAAAAGTTAAAACAATCATCCTGTAAAATCAGTAACTCCAAAGTAAAAGAATTTACATGTTTTAAGTATATGAAATAGTTTCCATTCCAATGCTTTCCAAAACCCATAATTTAAATGGTTATATTGCCTAATTTTTTTAAGCTCTAGAAGCTAATTTTTAGTAACAAAATAGCAAATTTCTTTAAAAAATAAGAATTTTGTTTCCTATTAGGCTATGTTTAAAGAATGACCATATTCCCTCCCATTAAAATTCTATTTTGTACATTCCTTTTATAAACAATTACAGTTAACTTCAGAATCATTCATTTCTTCCATGCTTCCTCCATAAAGATTGATAAGTCTTGGGTGTAATCTGTAAAAAAGATAGGTGTGATTATTTCATCAACCTATCATTGTTCACCTATAGAATATGGTACATGATACCCAATACAAATCTACCGATAGTTAAACATTGGAAGAGCTGCAATCTTGTAAAACTGGGGGGGCCTGATAACTCAGCACCAGTGATTACTATAAATTCCAGGCATTGTGCCCATAGAAAGCTCACAGCTAGTGGTGTGCTCCTGCATACTTTTTACCCATTGAGGCATAATGCTTACCAACAATGAGTTTGCATAGTCTTAAACTTGTTTGTGCCAGTTGTTCCTGTTACTTAGACAGTATGTACAATTGTGTCTGCATGAAGTAAGTTGAATGCTTTGGAAAGACTGGAAATATCAAATGTAAACTGTAATCCTGCATTATCTGTATAGTTTAGGGAGAATGATAAATTTACAATGCCAATAGAGACTCATAAATTGTGGTTGAGTCTATGAAAATGCTTTGGGTGTATATAACAACTGAATAAGTGTAAAGTTATTTATTAAAATTGTACATCGGTCTTTTTATGCTTCCCTTACTAATCTAAAAAAAAAATAGTCACGACAAGGAGACTTCCATTGCACTCAGTTTTGTGTCTACTGGTGGACACTTAAGGCGGGGAAATAATTACACTTACTTAACATGGACCTCTGATGCGACTTCCACTAAATCACCATCTACATTCCAAGGGAAATTGTTTTCTGAAGCAGCTGCATGCCTCCCAGCATCCTCCTCTAGATTGGGTGCGCTATTAGTCCTCGGACGAACTTTAACCTCTTCAACAGTGTAAGTCTCAACAAATGGAAAATTGAACTAAATAAAACAAATGTAAATCGTCATGGTACTTGCTTTATGCCTACACTGCTAATGAAAAGAAAGTTCACCGTGTTGTCTCTTGAATGTAAATATCAACATGCATGATGACATTGTTATAGCATTGAAAGTCTATGCCAGGGATCCCCAATTTCTTTGGTAGATCTAGCTACTGGCAAACCTGTTTTATGACCAATAGTAGATGTGTATGCATTTGTATACAGTACCATACAATTTCCAATTAAAGACTGAGTTTTTAATACCTGTTGACACAGAAGATTTATATAATCCCACTAACTTGTCAACTTGTATGGGTGAGGTCAAGCAAACTCTTAAGTTTCACACTTAGAATTTAATTAGGAAGAACCTCGGTCTAAGCTTATGAAGGAGAAAAGAGAAAGTCGATCTGATGTGAGTTTTGCAGGTGTTCCTCCTGCCTCATTTCCCACTTTAAAGATGCACACATGTTGCAAGACAGTTGTTTGCTTTCTGAGCACTCCACATGGTGCAAAGTATCTTCAAATTTCCATTTTTCTTGTTTAAGGAAAGTTTAGTGGAAAAATATTTATTCCCATAAATAATATAGCCAAATACCTTTTTAGTAGCAATGTACAATAACTCATTTATTTCACTTTTTAGGCAAATGACATGGGGTTTACTCCCATTTTTTTCCCCCTTCCACAAATGAACCTCAGTGAGGTACAGAATTTTAAAAGTTGACAGAAAACTAACATTCTCCCCCACACCCTTATTTTACATATGTAGAAACCTAAGTCCAGCAGATTTTACAGTTTATACTGTATAATGCAGTGGATTACGTAATGGTTTATACTGGGTTTACATGGTGGCATCGGCTGTTCTAATTGAGGTATAGAATTAGAGTGCCCCAAGTAGCTCTCTGTGAAACTGCTTGGCAGTCACTGCATTAGACTTCCCTTCATCTCAGATATAAAGCCATGGGAACCTCATTCCATGTTAATTTGTAAAAAAAGAATGTGTTTTAAATGAGTCATTGATAACTGGCTGCTATGGGTTAAATTGTATTCCCAATAAAAATACATAGAAGTCCTAACTGTTGGTGCCTGTAAATGTCACCATATTTGGAAAGAGGGTCTTTGCAGATGTGATGGAGCTAATATGAGGTCATCTGGTTGAGCCCTAATACACTATGACTGATGTCCTTTAAAGAGAAGAATGCCATGTGACAAAAGAGACTGCAGCAGACAACTGTAAGCCAAGAGATTTCGAGAAGTGATGGCCACCACCCGTAAGTCTATTATCTTAAATCCTCAGTTTTCATGTGCATACTTCGCAAAATGAAGCTCCATGCATCCTAGCAAATTTATTTCCTACGAAGCCACATTGGTAGATGGGACTTTAGGGAGCCATGAGCTTAATACCTCATGTGAGGGTATGTTTAAGATGTGAGGAAGAGAAGTGAACAGTTAAAATTGTGATACATACAAGTGCCATGATGGTGTAAGCATAGAGTTAAAGGACAGAAACGAGGCAAACAGGCCCAGGATGTTGGGTGAGCTTCCCATGTGAAGGAGTCTTAACACAGAAGAGTTAGCCTGAAGGAGGAGAAGGGAGGAAGATTTGGAGAGGAAACATTTGCTAAGTATGGAGATACGGCAATCATCACACAACTACAAAACATTGAGCATACTGTGATATTGTAATAGTGGTGTTCTGTCACTTACTTTTACAGAAGATATAAATGCCTGTGTTTGATTTTTTTTTTTTTTTTTTTTTTTTTTTTTTAGAGACATAGATGGTATCATGGGCTGAATTGGGTCTCTCCCTCAAAGTCATAAGTTGATATAACCCCTTGTACCTTAGAATGTAACCACAGTTAGAGATAAGGTCTTTAAAGGTATGATTAAAAGGAGGTTTTTAGGGTAGGCCCTAATCCGCTATGACTGGTGTCCTTAAAAGAAGAAATTGGGACATACAGACACTAAGGGATGTGCATGCATACAGGAAAGACCACGTGAAGACATAGCCAGAAAGCAGACATCTCTAAGCCAAGGAGAGAGGCCTTGGGAGAAATCAGACCTGTCAACAGCATCTTGGACTTCTTATCCTCAGAATTATAAAAAATAGATTTCTGTTAAGGCACCCAAATCTATCATACCTGTCATGGCAGCCCTAACACGAGTACAATGGCCAAAACATAGGAAATCTGGCGAGGATGGCCAGAGGTGAGGCAACATAACGGCCAGAATACAAGGGCCATGAATTCTACGCTGAGGAAATGAGATGTCATCTTGACAAGAATGAGCAAGGCATTGAAGAATTCAGCAGGAGAGAAACAGGTAAGTGTTTTAGAAAAGTCCCTGTAGAATTAAGTGTGGAACACAAGACCAGAGAAAAAGGAAGATCAGAAGGAGGTTGCTGTAAGAAGGGATTAAGGTTCAAATTAAGGTGAAAGAAATTTCAGAAACATCAGAGAGGAGAACGAACAGAACTAATTGGTGGGCTGGTTGTACGGATTGAGAGAGGGAGAGGAATCCAGAGTAACTCCAGGATGGCTAGAGTTTCACACCATCGCCCTGTGCAGGGAATCATAGAAGGAGCACCTTTAGGGGAAAGACAATAAGGTCAGCTGTGAACGTGCCAGACTCCAGATGCGTGGGTTTCACAACTTGAGCACACAGGAAAGCACAGTGGTCCTACGATCAGCAGAGAAAACAGAACCTCCAAAGTGTGCAAAGCTCAGATGGTGGTTCAAACAAGGGGGAGGACACACTCAGGACAAGGTATCACAAGAGAACGACAAGGCAGCACACAAGTCCTCAAGGAAGGACTAACATTTGAGGGTCTTAAACTCCCTACCAGAAACAATGGTCAAAGTGAATGGAGGAATGGAGGACAGAGGAAATGGAGGCCAGTGAGAGGACAGAGTTGAAAAGAAGGGTGGTATTTTTCTATTTTCGCAGAGATGGGGAAGGCAAAACTAGTCACCCCACAGACAGTGGTTTTCATTATGCTCTAGAACTAATATATATGTAGATTCAGTTAACCTGGAAAAAATGGTTCAGAGACCTAGACTGTGGCTCTCCTGAGGCTGCAGTGCCATGTTGTCCTTTCTGGATAGCACAACTACTACGAATTAGTGAATTATATATCTTATCTGTACGTGGTCTTTATAATGTTCCATGATTTATATAAACTTACATTTTTGAAAATGTCACAATGAAGGAAAGACACTAAGAGACTACAAATATACACACACATGTGTACATATGTGTATTTTTTAAACATATCACATTAACATTGCTAAAAGCAGTGACCTTGGGAATCCATCTACTTATGTATATATACCATTGCATCAAACATTTTTAGAATTTGTCAAAAAATCACAGAGCAATAGCATGGACTTCATTTTAGTAAAGAGCTAAATCAATCAGAGTTAAGTCTAATGACCATGCTCCCTCCCTCACTCACACACACACACACAATTTTTCCATCAAAAACAAGACATGGCCAGTAAGTGGGAAAAGCAGGTTATAATATATCTTGCATAACGTGATCTCACTTTAAAAAAAATTCTTTCCCTATATAGAATTCTATTCACTCTGTCATTGCCTTTATTTTTATAGTATTTATTACTTTAAATATATGAAGAAAGCTATTTTCATGTTGAAAAATGGATGTCTATGGAAACTACCTTAGAAATTTGCCCCTTAGGCAATTCCAAAAGAATTTATTTTCATAAATAATTTGTGCAGTAGGTGCCTCCCTAAAATAAATACAGAGCTTCTCAGGGTAAGTAACCTTCAGGTTAATACTCATTTAAGCACTCACATTTATTTAATAGAAAAAGATTAAGAAGTTTATACCAAGGTAATGACACCGACGATCCCTTGGAATATCCAATTTTGAGTATTTCTACTTTCTGACTTAGGAAAAATAATGAACGTACGGCCTTTAGATTAAGAAAAATAATATTTCAAACAATATGAGTCACATCCCAAAAGGCATACATTCCTTTGACAATCACTGCCTTTCCTAAACACACACACACGTGAAGTTACTACTTCAGCTCACAACCTACCTTACATCTGCCTTTGTCTACGTTGGGACTATAATTTTTAGGATACAACTTCCTAAACATTTCATTCAGTTGGTTGCTCAGTAAACACTCATCTAATAACGTAGTGGGTAGTAGAGAACTGAAACTTCAGGGGAACTGCGTATGAAAGTTTAAAATTATAAAGGGGCAAAATGTGAGTCACCACGGCCACTTCTGCAAGCAAGATTCAGCTGCTAGTGGTTGACTCAGTGTCCTCTCCTCGTCTTCCTGTTTACTCTCTCCAGCTACATCCAGGTACACTTTTATGCCTTTAGGGAGTGAGACTGTAGGGTTTTACAAGCAGACCGATCAACTTCAAGACTCGTAATTTCAGAAATCACATATTTCGGGACCAGTTACCTAAAAACTGGGTCAAAATCTCTGCCAAAAGAATGTGGCTTATAATAGTTATTGCTTCTCTTTAAAACAAATCCCGTAAGTAGAAGTAAATCTTCTCTCCCTCTACAACCACACATCATAGTTCTGAATAGAATAATGACTAGCTAAACATGGTGTGTTTTAAAAATAGGTCTGCCTATCTATTTCAATGAGCGAAGGTAGGCAGATCTGTAAATAAAAGGCAGGAAAATCTAAAGGTCATAACTTGAGAGAAAGTCTCCTGCCATAACATCAAGATTAAAATATCAGATTTCACTACTTTTCATTCTGAAGAACAGCTGAGTATATAATTTTAGCTTTAATTTACTTCACATTTCAATATAACACTACATTTTCTATTTTCTCTTTGCACGTGTGTTCACGCACACGCATGCATGTGTGCGTGCGCATGCACACACACACACAATATACGTAACTGCCAATTCCTAGGCAAATCTATATTAATATGGTAGATACTTTTCAAAATTTGGAGGAAACACAAATTTGGAAAGAAAAAAGATTAATCTATTTAGAAAAAAAACGCCTTCTTAGGAAGCCGGATTTTATGTCAACTCTTGCAGCATATCTCTCCATGATTAATAGCTTTGCATATAAGTAGCAAAAATAATGTACCATACCTGATTCTTAACACTGGCATATCTTTTCAGGTGTTTTATAAATTCTGGCCGAGAAGTATTTCGTGCAATTATAAGAGCCATGCTTCCGTTATTTAATCTGAAATTAAATTTTTATACGGGAAACTGAGAAGTTTATTAATTGCAACTAAAATTACCGTGTATCATTCCTTCCAACAAACATCATGTTTACTAGAAGTTTTAGGTAAGATAGATTAATCATCATCACATTAAATTTACCTTAATTTCTTAAATCTTATCTCGCTGTATTATTTTTAAACAGCACAGACCTTCAAATTAATTCGATTAAACAATTGACTCCCTTCTGAGCAAGCTCTTATATTAAGGGCTTTTTTTAAAAAAATGAACCATCAGGCATCCTATTCATGTATCAAGACATCATTTAAAATCCAATGTATTTACTTAAGGATTCTAAACGTGAAAATCATGTATGTTTTTAGAAGATGTAAAATAGTGAATAAATACAAATGGTATGACGATTGTTCTTTCTAAAAACCTAGTGTGATTTAAATATTTATTTATAGGCAGATCTAAGTGACATAGGAAAATAAAGTGGCCCTTGGATGGATGAGAGGGACGCATGCTACCACACATGTTCAGTTAAATGACTGAGCATTTTAATCTTGCATAACTGTTCAGTTTAATATAAGACACTGCAAATTTAGAGATGTGATTTAGTGCCAAAAAAGCCACTCACAATTGCATGTAGCTTTAGAAGGCAGTTTGCAGAAATATGTGCAAATGACTTCTAGCTTGATTTCAAGGCAAATATAAAGTTATTCCAAGAATAACAACAACATAAAAAAGAGCTCTTTAAGTCTTATGGAAGCTCAGGGTAGAACTTGTAAGGGACCCCGGAGATTATCCAGTCATTCACTCAGTTTATATAGAAGGAAGAGATGACCCCAAGTTTAAGTCAACTGTTCAGAAGCACACAGATCTGAAAGCAAAATGATCACTGGTACCAGATCTCTTAATTGCCAGGGTCCAATGTTCATTTTACTCAACATCCCACCTCTTCCCACCTGCAAATAAATAGTATCAAGACACATTCAGAGTAATGTTTTGTGTGTTTATTTTTTAAAAATTGCTGAATTTTTACTCAGAAACATGAAAGCACTTCATGTCTACTTTCAATACTTATTAGTAATTGAAACACACCCTATATACTTGTCACTGTTCTGAATGGTTTTTTTTAACATATTATGCATTTATTCTCTGAACACTTAATACTGATTTCTATCGGCAATTTGCACTGATGCCTTTTGAATTAAATTATACTTTGCTGTGGAAAAAAAATAAAATTGAAGGTTGAATCTCCTGTGCAATGATCCTGAATCATTCAGAAGATTAATCTCTAAATACCTCTGGTCAGCTAAGACCTGCTTTAAAGGCCTTTGTACAAAATGGTGTGTTTAATTACAATCCACAAAGGAAATCTCTAACTAGTCACCCTCTAAAAAAATTCATCAACACTGATTGAACCTGGAGAGAATCAGTGGTGGAATTCAGGCAAGCTGAAAAATGCATGGAGCAGCATTGAAGGAAGCATGAATTGACCCCCAAAAGAGCAGACTACCTCTCATGAAGGTCCTTGAGCAAACATGACAGTCAGAGAGGAAGGAGGGTTAGACAAGTATCGTCCCAAGTCCCGTAGAACATTATTCCAATGTCAGCTAGCTGTTTTTCACTTTTAGTGAGGGAAACCACATTAGGGAGGCACACAGCTACCTAGGATTTGAGGGTATAAGGAGGGAACACTTAAGCTCAATCACTCTATCACATGAGCTTCAAAATACTCCTTTCAAGTTTCAGCACTGGAGATAATGAGGACACTGGCATCGAGATTATTAGTATCAAACTATCCAGTTTTTCTTCTCCTCTAACTTTGGATGTTTCCCTGTTACCTTTGTGTCAACTGCCAAGAAAAAAATTTTAAACCAGTCCCCTTTGCTAGCTGTTCATCATTCTGGTTAAATATTTTGCAGGGAAGATGAAACTAATCATTAAAATTATGTTATAAATTGCCAAAGCACATAGTCATTCTTTTATTCCACTTCCAGAGAAAATCTAGATTTGACTATATTATACAACACTCATGATCCTTTCTTCTACGCTTTCTTTGGGAGTGGGAGAGAAACATTTTCAGAGCAGTAATGGACAGCTGCTTGAAAAGAATGTACAAGAGATGAAATATTTATATTTTCGTAGATAAAATCATATATAAAATGTCTCAAGAAAGTGTGGGCAATAGATTCACACTATCCACACTAAATATAAATAACTGAAATTCAGCTTCCTTTGACTATATAGGTACCAAATATACCCACATACCTGCTTTTCATGCTGAGGATATTTATGTCTGCTCTAAAATGTGAAAGTAGAGATGTTCATAAGAAATACCAGGAATATAATGTTTTCAATGACCAGCACATGAACATCAGCAAAGTAGGCATAAAGTGACACAATAAAATCATGTTAATAAAACCCCAGAAATATTCTAGCCTCAGTAATATTAAGAAATCAGTGGTTGTCTAATATTTCCAGTTTAACAGTTGGTGTCAGCTTGCTCCAATAAGTCCCTTAGAATCTCTAGTGTTATACTATCCAAGAGAGACTACCCATTGATAATATGCTAGCCAGCCAAAAGTTAGCAAGGTATTCTAAAAGAAAAAAATAAAACTAGTTTATAGAAAACTGTCAGTTATTCAATAAAAATGCTTACTAACCTGGTATTAGGTGCCAAGCCTCGAGGTGCCACTGAACACAGGCAAGGAATTGCCATAATGCTGACATTCAGGATCTGACCCTGGATCGTTTGCCACTGATCATTACTCACTAAAGGTAATGGAAGTGATTGGTTACTTTCCCTCACCAGAGCAACATGTCTATAGAGCCTGATTTAGTTCTCAAAGAGGTACATTTAGACTCACCAGATTTGGGAGATCCTTCCACCTTCCTAAAAGTAAGAAAACAAAACAAAGAAAACTACATCACACAAAAAATGACATCTATTAAATTGGGAAATTTCAAGAACCTAGTATGTCAGATATTATCTTAGACTAGACACAGTAAGTAAAAACATATAAGTAATTCCATTACTGCATTACATGATGTTGGTTCATTTAAAGGTATTATCCATAATAATGATTTTTCATTTCTTTCAAAAACCAAAACATTTCCTTTGTGTAGCTTTGAGTAAAGTTTGTGTTGCATACTAGACTGAAATTCTCATGAGGGCAGAAACTAGGTGTTTTGCTTTTTTTTGTTGCTGTTTATTGATGTATCCAAAGTGTCTGGCATACAGTAGGCATTCAATAAACAACTGCTGGATAAATGAATGAATCATTGCATGGATGGACGGAGTGAATAGTTGTTTCTGAAGACAAAAGCCAAACGACATGGCCTACTAGAATCTCACTACTCTATATTCTTTGCTAGTATTTTAGAAAAACAACCAAAGATCACAAGTCTAATAAAGTATGCATATCAAACTATGTCATGATTTAAAGAAAGATATAGATGTTTACATTACTTTGTGCTCTTTACCTACCTTTCTTGTAAATTCTGAGAGCTGATAAATGGTAAAAATGATATTTCACAGTCTTCAGGCCTAAAATACAATAAAATTTGCTATTGACACTCATTGACTCTGAGATACAAAATTTTTGGTTTACGCAAAAAAAGACTTACTTAAGTTTTGCCAGTGCCTTAATTATAGCAAAATCCCTTCGTTGGTTGGGTGACATCCATCGATGTTTTTCTGCCAGAGCCAAAGTTCTTCCCCCAAAGCCAAACATGGCTGAGAACCCAAAGCGAAGAAATTTGCCAGTGGTGCTGAAGGTGCAGACATCGACAGGTTGTATGTGTCCTTGAATATTATGTTGGATATTCGTCAAGCAGGGAGTGCAGTAGGGCCAGTTGTCAAAATGGCAAGCATAGAAAAGCCGATTTATTTACTTATAGACAATCTCAAGTGACTTCATACAATAATAAATATCCTTTCTTTTCATCTCTTTCCCTGCAACCACTGAAATTTCCATTTGTAATTTTTTCAGGTACTAAGGGAGAAACACAAAGTAGTAAATGCGGCAGCATATTGTTATTTCATATAAAACAGGGTTGTGGTGGGGGGCACCTGGGTGGCTCAGTCAGTTAAGTGTCCGACTTTGACTCAGGTCATGATCTCATGGTTCGTGAATTCAAGCCCTGCGTCGGGCTCTGTGTGGACAACTCAGAGCCTGGAGCCTGCTTCTGATTCTGTCTCTCTCTCTCTGCCCCTTCCCCGCTCGCGCTCTGTCTCGCTCAAAAATAAACATTAAAAAAATTGTTTTTAATTATCAAACAGGGCTAAGAAAGTAAAATTGAAGTACGTGTGCAAAGTAAACTTAGATTTAACACTAGTGTTGCATTGTATTTATCTGAGTTTATAGGCTTTTCATCAATTGGGAGGATAAATATTCTAGTGGATGTGCAATGAATTGTTCTTTTCTTATGTTTTTCTTTTAATAACATAATCTCAGCCCTAGAGTCTTGGTATAGTCAAACAACAATATCTGATATACTTAAATAGTATACACAGATTTTCTTGATTATAAAATTGTGACCTTGCGTAAACTTCATTTACTGTTCTTTACAGGACCTGTACTCTAAAAAGGGAGGCAGCCCAAATAGTGAAGCTTTGTCTAATTGACCTTTGGTTTTTAGTAAAACACGTCTCTGCATTGAGAGACAAAGAACCTGTCCTTCCTTAGATAAGTTTGACAGAAATAGCCTTAAATAAATATAAAAACTTCCCTATAAAAAGCTTCCTTACAAACATGAACTTCTTTGAAAGAATTCTTACCCATTATAATGTGCAAAGTTGCAGTTACCACATGAGGGATTCCATGAAGAGAATGTGCCAGTACGTTGGTAGAGCCTGCCAAATCAGTTTTAAAACACGTAAAACAATGTAGCGTATGTTTTGAGTTATCCAGTTGCTCCTACTTTACACAGGTATCCCTATGCAATGTGCAAATAAAAAAGTAATATAAGTTTATAAATTTTCACTCATAGCTTAAATTCACATCAGATGTTGGCTGTATTGTTCAACCTTTAAACCACTTAAAATTAGAAAACAGTTTATAGTATCCACTTGCTCACAGCTTTTGCCATCATTAATGTCCATCTTCTACCAAAACACACTAGCTATCAAAGTCTACTCCATCCAACTTCAATGAGTGGGTTTCTAATTTCTATACCTAAATGAGTACCAACAGCATAAGGTTGTCTCTGGAAAGCAGAGACAAATGAATAAATATATAAATAAAAATCCAAATAGTAATGAAGAAAAAAATATAAAATCACTGTAAAGCACAAAAGACCTGTTTTAAATACTAATGAATCTTAGAGGTAAGCTTTCATCCGAGGGGATTCTCCTGTTATCTGACAAATGGTATCCTAGATGAAGAAAACATTTAATTCCATGGCATTTGCCATGCTATAAAAGTCTATTTTGAGACATTACAGATTTCTTATTTCCATAACCATTAGGATAATTTATGATCCACATGAATTTCTGCCACAGCCTACAGAAGAAAAGAACTCTCTCAAGTCAGACTTTTTTTTTTTTTTTACGTTTATTTATTTATTTTGAAAGAGAGACCACAGGGGAAGGGCAGAGAGAGAGAGAGAATCCCAAGCAGGCTCCATGCTGTTAGCACGAGCCCGACACAGGACTCCATCTCGGGAACCATGAGATCATGACCTGGGTCAGATGCTTAACTGAGTCACCCAGGCACTGCTCAAGTCAGACTTCTATAACATTTATGTTTCTCTGAGATCTTGGATAAAAGCCTTCCTCTGAAAGGGAAAATACCAGTTAGCTCCTGCTGTTCCCAGGAGATTAAGAGGGTTTAAAATTAAGAAGCTACACGTTTTCTTAAATTACAGAATGTAAGAAAGAAATCAGTAACAGCCGAGAACTTCGAAAGCGTGGATGTGGAGTGTACTACAGCTATCAAGGCAAAGGCCAGCTCCCTGGATTTGTTAATCAGGAACATTTCTGTGTGGTCATATGTGATCTATTCAATTTGTATCACTTGAACTAATGTGTGCTAGGGTTTTTCAGCTGACAAAGCTGAGGCAGCTCAAATGTTATCAATGAAGACTGTCATTAAAATAATCATAAGGGGCTCATCTAATATTAATGATTTTCAGACCTCTAGCAATACCAATTCAAAGAAAAGTCTACCTCAACCAATTAGTAAACCTGTTCCAAGTGGTTCATCAAAGGGCAAATTATGCTCTGACCTTTGTTACTCAGAATATGGCCCACAGTCCAGCAGGATATGATAATACTTTGGTGCTTATTAAAATGTTGACTCTCAGGTCCCCCTCCAGACCTACCGAGTCAGAGTCTGCATTTTAAAGCACTCTTTTAGAATGCATTGTCCAGGGATCAGCAACATCAACCTTATCTGGGAGCTTGTTTAAAAGGCACATTTCTGGGTCCCACCTCCAGCCACCGGATTCTGAATGTCTGGAAGCAAGGTGAGGCCAGGATGTCCATGCTTTAGCAAGATTTCAAGGTGATTCATATGCACCCTAAGGTTTAAGAACAAGTGGTCCAGAAACCTGCTACTCAGTGGATCTTTACCCAGGAGTCAATTACAGGAGCCTTTCCAATTATCCTTTGACCATCTACAGCCTGCCCTTTGGCCATCTAATTGCTAATTAATCTGGAATGGGTGGGAGGGAAGAGAGGAAACAATCTATTTTGCTTCCCAATCAGATTTATGGTAAAGGTTTTGGAGGAGGCCACATAATTAGAGTGAAATATTTAGGATTATCAATGGATTACAGTACTCCATGAAACACATTTCCTCCATTACCATGGTTAATTAGGAATAGACCATAAAAGCATTCCTCTAGAAAGGCTATTAAAAAACATAATGTAATGTTGTCATGTGCAATAGAGAATGATACATATCATGACTCAAGAAAATAAAGACCATTTATTCCCTGGGAGTTTGAAGTATGCTAACCATGCCCAAGCACAAATCCTTCTAGACCGTTAAGGATCTTTTTTTTTTTTTTTTTAGGTCTTAGGCTTTGCACCTTTCACAACTTTTACTTCATTCCATAGAATTTGGCAGACAGGCATGCACCTTAGTCCTTAAGAACTGTTTCTTACATTCTGAATTAAAAAGGAAAGTGCATGAGGAAAGTGGATATAAAGTTGTAATACTATAGCCTGCTCTCTATTTTTGTTTGGATAATCTACAAGATAGAGTGCAGTTTCTAGAAACAAAATGTGATCTATCTGAAAAGATGTCTCCATGCCAAAAGAACATGCTGCTCACATAAATAACAACTATGTAATTTTAGAATCCTCACCAAAGTTATAAATGCTCTACCTCAAGGTAAACATTTTAATTAGCCTGGAAAGTTACTTTTCTTAACAGCCAGCAGCTACTTTGCTCACCACCACCTCCCCAGACCTGCTAAAAGGTGCCAAGCGCAAAGAAGGTAAGGACAGAAGTAGCAGCTCATGTAAAGCATGAATGATCGAAGTACCAGGCAGCAACTATGGAGGCAAAAAGAAAAAAGGAAAAAAATTGTCCTTGGAAGTGCAAGCACTTCTGCAGAACAATTAACTTAATTAACCAGACACCATGAATATTCATAAGGCCGTTAATGTCTCCCACATCCAAACAGATAAATGTGATGTAATGACTTCCTAGTCAAGCATATCTAAAATTCTCATGAAAACTGCACCTACATTTTGGTTCTTTGCCTGAAATATCATAGAAATTAACAGTCCCTTGGCAATATTTTATTCTCCTCAAATTAATTGGAAAGCATGAATTTATTTATGTGAACGCCATACGAATATATGGTTCGCAGCCATCAGTATGTGGATTGAGGCTTGTTTTACAACAACTGGATTGCTTTTTTATTTTTATGTCCTCTCTGGCTTTTTCCTCTGTCCTCCCCCACCCCTTTAATCTGAATCTCTCTGTATAGTTCCTTAGCACCGGTTCCCATGGCAACAAACACCATTGCTAATGGCCAGCAGTTCAAATACAGGCTTCCCCACATCTGATCCATGTGAGTCTGACCATAATTCAGCAGCTTAGTCTGTTGGCTCAGTGGAGTAATTTACTAAACACTCTCCCTCTGGGCATCTCTCTCCAGGAGGCAAATGGCTTCAAAGGCAGACAATCTTCTGCATGCAGCTTGGAAACTTCCTGCCTAGCTCTTGTTCCCATTCTCTGTCAAAGCCCTGATGGGGGCGTTGAGTCCTCCTAGGAGTACATCCTGCACAGGACTTTCCCTCCTATTAGATGGAATCCATACGCTGGAATTCTGAACGATCCCAATTTTGGCAACAGGCTATATTTTCTAAACAAAATGCATTCAAGTGGCATATTAAAAAGCTAAGCATAACCACCAGTTTTTCTAGCTAACTATTCACTTTCTGTCAAATGCCTACCTGTGAGGATACTCATCTTTTCACTTCTGAATTCACAGCAGTAATAAGTGACCTCAGGAGTGTAAGCACCAGTGAAGAGGAAACGACCTAAGCACATCCACTTTGCATGGAGGGAAATGTTGAAAAGCTCCACCATTACAGACAGAGCTACTAAAATGACATGAAAAGGTCAAAGTGCACCGCTCCACTTTGCCAGCATTTTTTTTTCTCGAATTGAGGTTATTTTGTTTCCCTTCTGCTTCAAGACCATCAAAGGTTTTTCTCTACCTGCTTTACAATTATCAGGATATATCTAAATACGCCTCTCCTTTTTAAAGCCTTGGTTTTTTGAAAGACTTCACAGTCTAAAAAAGCATTTGTATACTTTTTGTTCTTTGTCACTTAATACTAAATATACCACAATCCATCCTCAAAGAATGTGGTTATCAAATGGATAGAATATTGAATTTTTTTAACCATGTGCATTATTTCCTATTTTCATAGGAAACAATAATTGTTTCTGCTTTTCTTGTTGAGCTAAGAATGTGTGAGGATTTCAAAATGAAATCATTACTTTCCATCACTATTGTTTGTTTAAATAATTTGGGAGGAGTGGCTGATATAATGTAATCAACTTGTGAAAGACATTTTCCTCTTTCCTAGATGCCAGTGCTGCTTCAGTGTTTCTCCCAGGCTTGGACCTCCACTGTCCCTCCCTGCCCCTCATCACCAACCCCCCTTCCCAGGCTAGCAGCAGACTGTTCCCTGGCTCTAAATCTTCCATTGTTCCCTACTGTTTATCAAATACAATTCAGACCCCTCCCCGTGGCATCCAGGAGCCACCATGGTTTAGGTTTATTTTGATCCCATCATCACCCGACAAATGGCCTCTTTTCTATTTCTCAATGTTCCTGGATTTTGGCATTGATTATTTTTGCAACGAAGAAAATAACTCAACCTCATCTTCTCAGTCCAGATTCCTACCCATTTTTACGCCTAATTCGAGTGGTAATTAGGTCTTCCTCACATTCATTCACTTAATAAACTTCATTGAGCCTTCATCGTGTCATGTTCTATTCTATTCTAGCTGCTGCAGCCCAGCCGTTAGAATAAATTTTTTGGCATTCTCAACTCAAGGTTATGTTTATACTTTGATTATGGGAGTTACTACATTTTACATTGTAAACAGCTTGACCTGTTTTGAAATTTCATATCTGCTACTGTGTAATCATTAGACCTTTATATTGGAAGGTAGAATAATCATCATCCCACTTACTGACTGCTTACCTATGTATCAAACCCTCCACATATACTCCAATAACCTTGTCATTAAGTGAATATATGTGTATCTCTGCTTTACAGATTAGAACAAGGAGGTTTAAACAAATGAAATAACTTGTCCAAAGTCTCAGATTTGCTAGTGGAGATTCCAAACACGGGTCTTTCTGATTCAGAGTGCATTTAACTCTGTGCTACACTGTCTAGATTAGGAAGACAGAGAAAGATAGGAAGAGAGGTTCCATTTAGCAAAGCCATGGCCACTCCCTCACCTGCTGGTATTAAACCCAGAGGGAGCTCTGCACGGACAGGGGTGAGGATGCGGTCCGTTTCTTTCCCAGCATTCTTCTGGGCTCTAAGAAGCAAAGCATGGGCGATTTCACTGGCCGATCCATCTCCACCAACACAGACAACACTAGAAAACAAGACACTGAGAATGCAGCAGCTTTAAAACAATTGGTAATAATTCATGAAATCTCAACTTCAAAATGGTAATCTTGCATGTCCGCATGCACGATCACACATACATACCTTCAAACATTTTAGTAAGGGTCAACGAATAAGAAGCTTCCAGCACTGCATAAAGTTTACTTCACAAATACAATACTTACACGATATCCCATAGACAAAATATTTTAAGTGAGTTAAGAGACATTAAAACATTTCAACACGTTAATTCACACTGAACCTACATTTACTCTGTTAATATCCAAAAGTATATTGTTCTCATTTTGTTTATGTTAATACTCATGTGCAATTCACTTAACTGCTAATTTTTTTCAACATAGCTCCAAAAAGACAGGCAGCTATAATAATCACGTAAAAAGCTTTTACATCAGTATGTAAATATAGTAATTGCAAACGTGAACTGTTTTTTCTCTCCTGGACATTCCTCCTCTATGACACTTTTAAAATTACTGTTACTACCATTTGACTATAGACAGTACTGCTAATAATTTTTTTTTAAGATCTCATGGTAAGTAGAGCATAACAGAGGTGGTGGTGGGAATCTCTGAAAGTAATACATAAGACTTCAGAAAGTTGTTTCATAATCATTTGTATTTAAAAGATGCAAAATAGAGGCACCTGGGTGGCTCAGTCGGTTAAGCGTCCCACTTCAGCTCAGGTCACGATCTCGTGGTCCGTGAGTTCGAGCCACGCATCGGGCTCTGGGCTGATGGCTCAGAGCCTGGAGCCTGTTTCCGATTCTGTGTCTCCCTCTCTCTCTGCCCCTCCCCCGTTCATGCTCTGTCCCAAAAATAAATAAACGTTAAAAAAAAAAATTAAAAAAAAAGATGCAAAATAGTCTTAAGTAGCAAAATCATATTACTTTACACAAAAGGAGGAAGAGTTTGTGTTATTGAAAGCAGGTGTTATGGGGCGCCTGGGTGGCGCAGTCGGTTAAGCGTCCGACTTCAGCCAGGTCACGATCTCGCGGTCCATGAGTTCGAGCCCCGCGTCGGGCTCTGGGCTAATGGCTCAGAGCCTGGAGCCTGCTTCCAATTCTGTGTCTCCCTCTCTCTCTGCCCCTCCCCCGTTCATGCTCTGTCTCTCTCTGTCCCAAAAATAAATAAATGTTGAAAAAAAAAAAAAAGAAAGCAGGTGTTATAATTCAAGCCTACAAGAGTCCAGCAAAAATGGAAGAGTACACTGAGTCTCAGTGGGGGGACAGATTCTCAGCTCCAGCCCACTCACATCATCTGGGAGGCAAGCCTAGAGGACCACATCCTCTGATTTTTCTAGAGAAACCACAGATTCTGATTTGCGGGTGAGTCTCCTAATTTTTCAATATTATCAACCAGTATTCAATACATTTAAAACCCCTATGTGCCAAACAAAACAGCCCATGGACCATGATCAGCAGGTTTTAAATGTTTCCCTAAATTTAGGAAGCTCTGGAATCCAGAGGGTCCATGGAGTCCCTCCACCTTGCTCTCAGCATTCCAGCCCCTGCACAGAGCTGAGGTTCAGCCAGTGGCTGCACACAGCCTGCCTGGGAGATCCAGATCCACCATAGTTATAAGAGACTCCAGGACATGGGATATCACCCAGATCACCTTTGGCTAGGGGTATTATTTTATGTCTGAAATAATCCTAGGGGTTCGCAATGTTGCCACTAATTCAGAAAAAAGTGATAGTATCTACTGAGGGTCAACTTTATGTCAGATAATGTGTTGATTCTTTTCTATCAAATCCTCAGAATTCTATAAAGTAGGCATTTGCCTCATCTTTATAAATGGGGAAGCCAAGGTTTGCTGTGAACCTTAATCAGTGTGATTTCAAAGATCTCTGTGTCTCAGAGAAACATTCTAGAAACGTAATTATAACTATCAGATTCATGCCTTTTCTACCTGCTGAGGTATGTGTGATCTAAAAGGATCACTAAAATAATCCAACAAAGCATCTAATTTAGCATAGAAGAAGTTGGCTTTTCCATTTAATATAGCAACATCTGACCCCTGGGATCCTGCATCTGGTTATAGCATCTTGCACATCACATGTTAACTCATTGCTAGAATTAATAGAGATGCCTCCTCTGTGAACATACTCTGCTACAAAAGCCTTTGAAATTTTTTCATAACACATTCTATGTTAAATATTTTAAAACTATAACAAATGATCATTGCAACAATAAAGTAACATTTAGTGAATAGTTACTATGTACTGGCACTGTTCTCAGCACCCTCCATGTATGAACTCATTTAATTTGAACAATAACTATATGCAATAGATGCTTTTACCTTCAATTTCAAATTAGGGAACTAGCACGTAGTAAGATTAAGTAACTTTTCCAAGGTCATTACACAGTAAGTGACAGAAGGGGGAATTGAAACAGAGGCAATTCAACCTTACAGACTGCGCTACTAGTATTCAATGGATTATAATCCTTTCCTGTAGGTGAAACCTAATGAAAATCACCTTACGAGAGAGGTTTACTATTTTGAAAATCAGTTTGCCAGTAGAATCAATGTGGAACTAAATTTGTTAGGAAAAAAACATATTTATGTTGACAACTACTGTATCATTAGGATCAGCCCCAGGTATAGTTACTCAACCTAAGGGATATACTTAATGCGAACCTACCACAAGAGTCTGGACATAACAAGAAAACATAAAAAGGCAAAAGCAAAACAAAACAAAATGCCAAAAAACAAAATGAAACAAACAAAAACACCCACAACTTTTTATAACAAGTTGACCACACTTGTGTTATCCTAAAATATAAACCTTAAAGTAATCTCTCACATGGGGTACAGCTTATGTTTTCAGAATAAGTAAACTCCTTCTTGCCATGCCCCCAAATACAATGATTCTGCCTAGAAAAGTGCCACTGGGGCTGATACCTTACTTTTCTGTATAAGAAGTGACACGTTTTTTTTAAATGGGTGTTTATTTGTTTATAAACCAGTATCATCCTTGAAATGTTCAATATATTATTAGGTTTTGATTTAAACTTTCTCTTTTTTGAAAAGAGGTACTTTTTAAAAAATACCTTACTTAAGAAGACAGGTATCATGGACAATATGATAAAATGTCAATGTCTAAATCATTATGGGTCTAGTTAATGGTGAAATTAACAGAAGGAGAAAAAAACTGTTACTTAACAAATTCAAATAAAATACTATGAAGCAAAACAGGAAAATGTTGATATTTTTACAACTGCATAAGAGCTATAGATTAGCTTAACCATATTGATGCTTGTAAATTCAATTGTTACTGCTTCAAGTTTGTGCAGCTGACATTACTCTTTCCTCTGCCTTTACAAGACTTTCTATTCATGCAGGGGGCAAGTAAAAACTGACACTCCTACAAGGTTTAGCAATGGATCTTAGAGTGTTTGCTAGAACACACTAGAGCTGCACAACAGCTGTCTTGAATACTGACAGATGCATTCCTGTTGGCTCTTATCTCATATTGTGTCTTCATACAAAATACGTAACTCATTAAAAACTCCAAAATTTTAGCAAGTGACATTTCTTAAACAGTATTTGCCACCATTTTGCTTTATTAAATAACATGCACAGAATCATTCTTGGATCTTAAACTCTCCAGTCTGTGTCTAAAATACCTTTAGGTGATATCCTAATCAGGCAGAAATGCTTCAGGCTCAAGTTCTTGAAGGAATGTGAGCCCCTCTTCATTGAAAGATCATAGAATCTTGCAGGTACCTTGTCCCCAACCTTGAATCTTTTGTACCTATTTCTCAAAAAGTACTCCAATAGCCTCTCTCTGATCAAGTTCAGAAATAGGGAACCCATAAATAGAGCGCATTCCATTTTCAAATACTTGTGAGAGAATTGTTCTTTATTTTCAATTGAAGCATATTTAACATGTAACATTTTATTAATGTCAGGTATATAACATAATGACTAATGCATTGCATTGCATAATGCATTGCCAAGTGATCTTTACAAGAAGATCAGCATTCAATGTTACCCCTCCACAAATTATTTTCTTGTGATGAGAACCTTCAGGATCTCTTTTAGTAACTTTCAAACAGGCAAAACACTATTATTGACTACAGTTGTCATGCTCTACGTTACACTTCCCTGACTTATTTATAACTAGGAGTCTGTGCCTCTTGACCTTCTTCACCTATGTCACCCACCCCAATTCTCCCATCTGCACCCACCAATCTGTTCTCTTATCTTGCCATTTATGACAACATGGAAGGACCTAGAGGGTATTATGCTAAGTGAAATAAGTTAAAGAAAGATAAACACAATACATATGATTTCACTTACATATGGAATCTAAGTAACAAAATAAAATTCATACATGTGAAGAATTTTTCTTTTAAGCTGTCTAAAGAAACTGTTTCCATTGTTTTCCATATATACCTATTTACTTCTAAGTGGAGTGACTTAAAATTAGCATTTTATTAAGTTTTTCCAGCTCCCAGTGGGAAAAACTGGGCCCATGAAAATGAGATATTTAAAGAATCTTACAAAATAGATTATTTTCAATAGACATTTTAAATTATTAGAAGTCCTAAATAAATCAGCATGCTGTACAATTCAGAAACTGTTAAATCACTGGAACTTATATCATAGAATGGTTAGGTCAAACTCTGTGGTTAAAAAAATGTGGATAATACAGGGTGCCTGGGTGGCTCAGTTACGTGTCCAACTTCAGCTCAGGTCATGATGTCATGGTTTGTGGGTTCGAGCCCCACGTTGGGTTCTGTGCTGACAACTCAGAGCCTGAAGCCTGCTTGAGATTCTGTATCTCCCCCTCTCTCTGCTCCTTCTCTCCTTGCGCTCTTTCTCTTTCTCTCTCTCAAAAATAAATAAATATTAACAAGTTAAAAAAAACGTGGATAATAACTAAAAGATCTGTGTGCGTTTTAGGGCCACACTGCTAAATAACAATACCTGCCATGTGAAATAAACAAAAATTTAAGTATTTTCAGTTAAAGAAAACAGCATTACTATACTACCCTTAAGCAATAGTCTTTCATCATTCCGCAAAATTTCTCTTGATCCTTCCCTAGTATAATTACCAGCAGAACTTATTTATACACACCACATTTAGTGGAACACTTCAAAATGCTGATGGGCAGGACCAGGTCTAATATCTACGATATCTGTTATCTTTATTATTTATATGATCATATTTTGAAAAAAGGACTTACTTGCAATACAGCCACACTCATATACTCACAAGTTGTGTGACTATGCAGCATATTAAGGTGGTAGCTCATGGGCATGATTCCTCCAGTCACTTTTCTTAAATTGTATACTTGCAAGATAATTTCCCAAATGTAGCCTGTTAATCAGTCTGTCTGGCTATAAGTATAAAGCTCTTAAGTAGTCTCCTACCTTATACTCTTCATCCTCAATATTTATATAATGTTGCCATCTGGATTTACTCTTCTCAGATTCCTTTTATAAAAGTCTTGTTTTGGTGCCCCTGGGTGACTCAGTCAGTTAAGCGTCCAACTCTTGATTTAGGCTCAGGCCATGATCTCACAGTTCTTGGGATCAAGTCCTGCGTCGGGCTCTGCGCTGACAGCATGGAGCCTGTTTGAGACCCTCTCTGCCCCTGCCCCATTCATGCTCTTTCTCTCTCAAAATAAATAAATTTTAAAAAAAGTCTTATTTTACTTATCAAACTTTTTTCTTCATCCACTAATATTGTTTCTTACCAAAAAATATTAAGCATTTCTCAAAAAACAACCTCATCACTTTCCTCCCTAAAACATTCTACTAGTTCTTTGGGAAAAGCAAAGCCTTCCAATCTACAGTTAAAGAGACACAACTCTCTTGCCTGAGATTATGAGTACTTGTTTGTTTCCTGCCCATCTTCATGTGACGCAAGTAATTCACATGCTGGCCACCTTTTAAAACCCTGAAATATTAACCCTTGCAAAAAATCTTCCCTAAAATGTTTGTGTCTTACACATCAATCCATCACTTTAGCAAATTGACTTGGCTACTTTTTTAAACTGGTCATTACAGTGTAAGTCACTTGCCTTGTTTCTAATGTTTGCATGACAGTGAACAATTTCTATGCACTCCAGCAACGTATTGCCAACGACAGTTTCCAATGCCTACTGTAGATAACACACTTAATTGGTAGCCACTAAATTATGAAAGAATTAAAATTAGCATATTTTATTCATACTGAAAATAATATATTTGTTTTTATAAAATATTTACCCTCAATCACAGCAAAATTAAACAGTGGGTAGCTATGAACACCATCAATAAATTTGCAAAAGAGAATCACAATACAGTTCTACCATAAGAACAGTGTATCTTCCATCAAGGCTTTTCTAGAGACTCGTATGGTTAAAGCCAAGAATTAAGGACTGCCGATGCAAATATATGCACAGTAGGTCAGTAGAACGTGGTACCCTTTGATTTCCAAGTACTTGTATAGATTTCTTCTTTTGTTTCCTGTGCCTGATCCTGAGAGGTAGATGACCACGCCATGTTATCATCATTAATTGTTATTACATAGATATGAACAAAATGGAGTCTAATTACATATACCATGAATACTGAAATATTTATCAGTCCCAAGTATGTCACTAAAAACTAATGACAACATTTCATAACATAAACTATATTATGTATACAGATTGATAATATAACCTACCCATCAAATTCCTGGAGTTCACATTCCTTTAGGAGTGACAGAGCATGTCCTTCATATTCTGTTACTATTTAAAAACAAACACACAAAAAAGGTGAAAGTTTTAAACAATGATCTACACTTTTTAACTGAGTTTGGCAAAATAATATCATAAACATATGGTCAGGTCATAAAACAACATTTATTCTTGAATATTTATATTTTAATCATGAGAAAGAGGATTAAGTGTTACTTGCCTGATGTGTTTTATAGCTTTATGTAAAAGAGGGTCATATATTTGTTCCAACTACGTAAGTCATTTGGGGACATCCCACATACAGCAGTTAGATCATTTATCTTGGTGCCTGTCTGTTCAGTGTTCCCTTCCTGATATTATAAATAAGATACATTTCCTTTAAATCAGAAGCCGAAGAGCAGCAGTATTTTGAAAATAAGGCATATTAGCTGGCATCAAGACAGTCAATGTTAAAGCGCTTTGGCAACCTCACACGGATAAATTAGTTGAAAGGTTAGCGTAAGATTTACATACTAGAAGAATGTGTATCTGGAACCGCTAGACTAAAAAGAGAAGCTGGATGTGAAAAACGGAAGCAAAGCCAACACCAATGATAACAGACCCAAAGCCGAGGAAGGTGGCGGCATGGACCCACCAGAGCCGGATCCTCTGAGGAAATGAATCTGTCACTCCCTATCGCTGTCTCTACGGTCACGATGCCCTATGCAGTGTTGTAAATGCCAGTGGAGACAGGGTAAGCTGGCACACTGCAGATGGCACCAAGCATCCCAGCCCCATTTAGCATTTTCTAGGGCAGCACTGCCAGAAGAGACGGCCCAGCTGTATCCACCCATCAAAGATTTCTGCTGACTGACATGACATTGCAGATGGATTTTTTGTGTAAGAATGTGCATCATTATATGCAAGATTACATTAATCTTTCATGCCTGTCTGTCCCTGGTGCCAGCATGGTTCAAGCTTTTCCTACAATGTTTTTAGATATTGTTAAAAATTATTAGTCTTGGTGCCTAAAAGGATCATTCTGTATCCAGCGAACATTACATTGTAATTCTCCCACAGCTGATTCAAATGCTGTTAACATTCACAGGAATAAAACTTCTCTCGATTAAATTCTAATCAGAAGAAAGCTATAAGAAAACTAAGTACAAAATATTAATATGAATAAGCTTGGAAGGTTATCATAAATGATTGTGTTGATCATTTATAGCCTCAGCAAGTAGTTGCAAACTTCAAAATACAAAATGTTACCTACATACACTGAAAATACTTAATGATATTATGAAGAAATATTTATGCTGAGAATCATTGGATCAAATCTTGCTTTTTAGGCTAAAGCTCACTTTGGTAAAGCTTTTCAAATCCAATATAAAATTAGCTTTCAAACTATGCTATGGCTAAATGCTATCTTAATTTAGGAAAAATTTTAAATAATACTCTCTTTGATCTTGCAGGTGGAGTTTGACTATATATTGATGCAAATTACCCAAGAAGAGTGATTTTTTTAAATGACATTGTAAAAGTTAAAAAGAAAAAAAGTGACCTGGAACAGAGAGAAAAGATGAAAGAAACTTGATCACAATATAGTAGAAAATTGAACAAAAGGAACGAAGACTTCCATGTCAGGGAGCTCACATTCTGGGGACAGACACTAGACACGAACTTTAAACATGAATGCACAGGGGCACCTGTGTGGCTCAGTCGGTTAAGCGTCCGACTTCGATGCAGGTCATGATCTCACAGCTCATGGGTTTGAGCCCCGTGTTGGGCTCTGCACTGACAGCTCAGAGCCGGGATCCTGCTTTGGATTCTATGTCTCCCTCCCTCTCTGCTCTTCTCCCACTCATGCTCCCTCTCAAAAACCAATAAACATTTTTTTAAAAAATAAAACATGATTATAGAATATAAAGTAGCAATAAGTGATTATAAAGAAAAATAATATAGGGAAAAAGGATAGAGAATAATCTGGACTACTATTTAGATACAGTAGAAGGAATTGAAATATGCATTTAGACAGAATATTATGGGCCCTGGAATTAGAGCTAGATTCAAATCACCCCACTCTAAATAAACATAAGGAGTAGACTGCTGGGCAAATGTAGTGTCAAAAGGTTACTACTACCCTTTTCTTTCACTTGCTTTCTTTTTCTGATGAGAATGACACCCTATGCCCCTTCTATTCAGGAAATTTGGAGGTTCCATTCTTTACAAGGCTTTGAACTCAGTTCTCATTGCTGGGACTCCCCACTCACCCTAACCATTTTAAATATTACTTCCTCAAGACGACAAGATTGGAGGAAAGTAATGAGGTTGATACTAAGTATTGATGAGGAAATAGGCTGAAGTAAAATCAGATGAGATTTGGACTTACGGTAACATTTCTTAGTCTGGGGATAAAATTCTATAATGGGCTGAGATACTGAGATGGCATTTTCTCTCCTGTTCTACAGGTGCCTCATAGTAAGCTCAAAATGGAATCTGTCATTGCCACCTTCATATTGCCTCTCAAATATATTGTTCCAATATCCCCTCCTTGCTGCCCAAGACAGGAAAATTAATTCCTAGCTTGTCCCTCTCCTTCCTCTCCCAACCACTCCAAGGCCAAGACCAGTTGTTTTGGTCTTTATTGCTGTAGCATCCCATCTCAAGCCAATGCCCATGATCCAGCCACTGCCTTTTTAATGGGGATAGTAGTCTTTACCCTACTCTGCCCAGAATGACTTTCTCACTTATTTGATCAAATCCTTTTCCTACAAAACCTCTACTGATGACTCTTTATTGTCCCCAGAGACAAAACTCTAACTCCCTGACATCTGAGTATTAGAAACAAGATTGGCCAAATAAATCCACAATTATTTAAGGGATAACAAAAAGAATCTTTCACACAGAAATCTCTCTTTAGCTGGATATGATACATGAACAGCTCCTCTTCAGATTTTTATTAAAATATAGGTAAAATTGGAAAGATAGAATGCCTCAACTTACTAGCATCTTTCGTGATTCAGTTTTATCAAATTGCCTAGCTTTCTGCTAGGTGAGATCGGGAATAGCAAGAGGCATTTCCAAGGAGAGAAGGCTTTAAGGAGAGACAAAGAGCCAAAGAGGAAAAACACAAAATCAAAGAGGAGATTTGGTCAAAGTATTAAAAGTTAAACTCACGACCCTAGAAGGAGAAAATTTTTTTTTAAATGAAACTGATAACAAACTCCACTTTCATGATAATTCTACCAGGGCCAGACAGGATGTAAAAATTATCTGGTGACTAGGCACTCCCATGGGCCCGGAGCTGACAGAGATCAAGGCTAAATTCAGAGAAGTGTCTTTGATCGTGATAATGACAGTGAGTATGATAAGGTCTAGCAGCTTTGTTAACAGAAAGATTGAATGAAGGAGATGGAACTGCCTATCATGAATGAGAGAGATCAAGGGCAGACACAGTATCTGTTTTGAGTATTTCCGGGACTCTTCTATGCAAGAGGGGACACACATAGTGTGCTCAAGCAAAGGCTGGGAGTTCATCCACGAGGAGTATCATCACTACACCCACCACATACAGGGAATTCAGCTGGATGGCTTCTAAAGCTCCTTCCAGTTTGATTTCTCTGTTGCCTTTTTTCACTTTATTGTTTTATGAATTATCCTACGGATCCATGATCTTCACAAATTCTCTCACGCCTTAGCCAGTGTAATTCCTAAAGTCTACTGTTTTGAGAGGAAGATAAAGACATGATATCATGTCAGCATGGGCTGACCACTTGTTTTTCTGTGATTCATATGCCATCAAGTTATTAGAAAAAAATAACCCCGTTTTTTTTCTAAGTTCTTCCACAAGTTTTTCTGATACCATTATTAGATAAGATACAGCATTTGCGCTGGTAGCAGAGGGGGAATACAGCTTCAGCTCAACTGTTTCAAAAGATGCATACTCAGAAGTGGTCAGGGTTTCAGCAGTAACCAAAATGAAAAGTATATTTTTGTTAATGTGGTGATTCTTTTTTTTTTTTTAAATGAAGTTTGTACCTTTTGACACCCTTCACCCATTTCTCCCACCCCACCACCTCTGGCAACCACCCATGTTGTTCTCTGTGCGTGTTCAGTTGCTTTTGTTTAAGATTCCACATACAAGTGAGATCATATGGTAATTTATCTTTCTCTGACTTATTTCACTTAGCATAATGCCCTCAGGTTCATTCGTGTTGTTACAAATGTCAGGATTTTCTTATTTTTTATGGCCAATTATTGCATTGTAAGTATGTGTGTATATACACACACCACATTTTCTTTCTCCCTTCCTCCATTGATGGACACTTAGGTTGCTTCCATGTCTCGACCGTTATAAATAGTGCTGCAATGAACGTGAGGGTGCGGATATCTTTTTGAGCTAGTGTTTTCATGTCCTTCAGATAAATATCCAGAAATACAACTGCTGTATCAGATGGCAGTTCTATTTTTAAATTTTTGAGGAACCTCCATAATGTTTTCCACAGTGGCTGCACCAGTCTGCATTCCCACCAACAGTACACCAGGGTTCCTTTTTCTCCACATCCTCACCAACACTTGTTATTTCTTGTCTTTTTTTTGATAACAGCCATTCTAACAGATGTGAGGTGGTATGTCTCATTGTGGTTTTAATTTGCATTTCCCTGATGACGAGTGGTGCTGAGCACCTTTTCATGTTCCTATTGGCCATCTTTATGTCTTCTTTGGGAAAATGGCTATTCAGATCCTTCACCCATTTTTTAGTCCAATTATTAATTTTTTTGCTATTAATTTTTAAAAGAAATATATAGAAAACAACCTTTTAAAGTGTATGTACCTAGCTAGAATTTTTCAAATCCTGCCTCATTTATATGACACTATCTCCTTGTGAATTCATTATCATGTAGAATTTATTATGTAACTTGTATTCCATTTAGACTCAGCAATGCACACAAGATAGGTTAAAATAATGGTCACACTGGATGTACAGAAAATACATACCTTTTCTGCTTTACTCTTTCCTATATTCTTTTCCTTTCAAGGTGTTAATTGAATCTTACTGTTACATGATTTATGAAACAGACATGCATAGCATCTTTCTATAGAACTTCATAATATACAAGGAGTGTCAAATATATTACCCGACTCAAACTACAAAACAATACCGTGAAACAGGCAAGAAGATTCTAAAATTTTTCAAGCATTCACATGTTTATTCAGTCCCTCACACAAAATAGGAAACTTTTAAAATATAAATATTTAGCTAATGTACCTACCAAGGTGGGTTTATAAGCAAAAGATGTAATTTTATAATTTTGCCTGTAGGAGGAGTGTTAGGCAGCTAATAATTAGCCATTCTGCACAAATATATAAGAAAATTCTAAATTTGCTGTATGTAATGTCCTAATTTTATTTTACATTAAACTAAATATAATATTCAATAATAATTATAAATTTAGGGGAAAAAAGAGCCAAGGACATAAAACTTTTCTCTCCAGTGCAAAAGGAGGAAAGGACATTCTGATCATTTCCTCTTAGGTCAGGTTTCATCGTCTATCAGTTTTCTTTCCTCTATTCTCTTTCTCCTCCTTCCTAATCTCTATTCCGCTGGCAGAATCATCTTTAGTAAACCAGAGTACAATGCTATGATAAAAAATTTACACCAACTTCGGATTAATACATGATGAGTAAACTCCTGAGTGTGGCCTCATCCATAATCTGGATTTAAACTTCCTCTAGTGCACATTGTTGGGAGACTTTTCAGAAGCCATTTGGACCTTTTCCCCCCTCCCTAATAGAAGCCAGATTTGGTTAAGGTATTTTCAGACTTCAGGAAAAGGGAGTCCTACTTCCAGCCCACACAAAGGGTCTGAATATTTAAAAGACTGACTGCTCCAGGTTGGTCACACATAATAAGACAGTCAGACTGACAGGAAGAGATGTTAATCCTTGCTCAGTACTAAAGCATGTTAGAGCTCTCACATATACACACCTTGCCCCATCCCATTTGATTTGAACGAAGAAGGACCCAGTCCGCTGAACCATTTTATGATGATGGAAAAGATCAAATTTATGATGAAGTCAAAACTAAGGAAGTCAAAGCAAATTAATGAAATAATTCCAAAGATATTATGGGTACAACACACATGCTGAACTGAATGATATATAGTAGTATCCACATCAAACTTCTGGATATTAAATCAATGAAACAAAATAATTAATGTTATTAAGTTTACCAATAAGTTTATTCAACTTTTAATTGTTTCATCCTAATATCAATTTCAAACTTTTCTTCTACCAATCTTTGAAAATCTTCAGTGGAAAGGGAAGATAGATTTTCATTGTTTCTTTTCCTTACAAATCACTTCTAAGTAAGCCAAAAGCCACAAAGGTAAAAGATTAACTTCTCACTACAATTTTATTTCAGTTCAAAAATTCCTCTTGAATTTTTCATGGTAGTTTCTTTTGAACCGCCATTGTAATAGATGCCTTTTGGAGTGGCTGACCTTCCTAAAAATATGTGGTTGAGTTTTTTGTTTGCTAGCTTGTTTTTGTTTACTTTTTGTAAGGAACTTCCTTCTACCTCAATCCGTCAAGTCAGAGGTGAGGGCATCAAGTCTGATTTATATGGTGAAACCCATCTCCATGGTTACAGCTGAGCAAAACCACATCACTCTGAATCCCTTCCCAAGGAATTTGTAAATGGGACTAGGAGAACCCAAACACATTCCGACTTTGTCTCCTGGATAGGTTTATTATGAAATACTCTTCAGCAATTTAAATTTACAAGTCTGCACTGTATGTTAGTGATGTGACATAGAAATGAAATCAGACAAACTGGGGTTATGATTTTTGACAGCATCAACTCTCCTTTTCAGTCCACCCCCCATGGGAGAAATAAGAGACTCAAAGGAAACAAAGGAATTTGGTCACCAAATTCAAAAAGTTGAAAAGGATTTTGCTAACCTTCTTTCTATTAACTTTAGCATTGGCCAATTTCTTTTTCCTCAGCAAAAACCTAAGCACTTTTCTTATTTTAGGCAATGAAGTTAAGCTACTGGCTTCCCAAAATTCATCTAAACCTGCAGTTACATGCTTAGTTTTGACCTAACCAGCAGGGGTCAGAGTCAGAACAAAAACCACCTAATGAAGGATTCCACGGGAAGACAAACATTTAAGTGAGCAGAAACCAACTGCTTGAGAATCTGCAGAAATAATGTGTAAATAATAAACATCTCAATGAATATATCAAAAAGTACGTGGCTCCTCTTGAAATGATTCCTAATAATTTTTAAAGTCTGAAAAAGGGGGTCTAAAGAGAAAATACTGATATTCTAATAAAAATAACACAATAAAAAAAGAAAACAAAATAAGTTATAATCCCGGACCTGACTGTGGTAGGTTATGGAAGCACATAAAAAAGCTTTGGCTATCATAGGTAGTTTCCTCAGTTTGACTTAAGAACAAATACAGGTTATTTTGCTTCCTTAAGTATTATTTTTTAGTGGCAAAATTATACTGTGAAAATGACTTACTTGTTACGTCAGTCTTTATTCCTGCTGTCCTCAACAGTGGTTCAACCTTCTCATAATAGACCTGGGTAGCTTCTTTTTTGTGGCTTTGGGGGTTAAGAATTATTTTTAATGACTTTGGTCTATTTGAAAAACCTAAGAGGAAAACATAAAGACAAAGGTATTTTTTTCTTTCCCTTTAAAAACGTACATTAAGTCCAATTAGAATGTTATTCACCCATTTAAATAGCATTTTCTGTTTTTATTTGAAATTCTTATAAGTTTTCCCAAACATGGCATGATTTTAAAACATTTACATTTCCCTAGCAGTTAAATAGGTATATCCCTCTTAAATCATGAGTTATAACAAAGCATTTATGAAGGAAAATGTGGATGAAAGCAACTTTGTGAATATTATTAGGCAATGTACACTTATCAATCACAGATAATATATCAAATGCCCCGTTAGTATTTATTTCTGAGGGAAAAAAGCAATAGGCTGCAAAAAACAGAAAGGTTCACTTCCTCTCCTAAGATAAATATGCTCATTATTGGAATTGGGCACTCCAGTGACCCCAGGGCTACCCACGCTTGACCTGTGGATGAGCCCAGGGTGGAGCAGAGTACACAGGGCTGGGTCAGGGTGTGCACCCAGTGCAATGCATGCTGGGACCTAAAAAAAAGGGTTAGGTCGGAGTTCAAGCCTGAAAAAGGGCCAGGGGAGAAAGGACTCTTCCCCTGAGAATTGGGAAAGAAAGCCTCTCAGTGGGGATTCGATGAGAGCACTGCCTCACAGTTGGGGCTGAGATTTGATACTACAATTTTCTGGGCTTGCAAGATGCTTATCACTTAGACCCAGTTGGAGCAGGTGCAAAGCAAATTTTCTGTTAGGAAGTACAGGAGGGACAGAGGAGCCAGAACACTACAGATCACTTCTTCCAAGGTAAGCTGCTGTCATAAGACCACGTTTCAAGGCTAAGAAAGCAGTTACTAGCATCTGCTCTTAATAAAACCATTCCTAAAGCCAAATGGAAAAGTCCATTACACCAAAGTCAGTTTTTTTGCACTTGAAGACAATATTTCATTTCTCATCATATTTGATAGAAGGAAATCTTTCAACAGCACATACTGTTTTGAATTCAGGGAGAGTATTAGATGAGGAAGAGGTAGGACTGTGCTGAACTGCCTACATTCTCTGTAATTGTCCCTGTGCTTAATATTTTGCTAAGAGGCCATTGTCAATCTCATCGTCAAGTCTTAAAATCTCAAAACTATGTTCAATTCCTTCCATTTTTGTTATTTGTTTTTCTTTTTTGTTTTTGGTGTGTGTGTTTTTTTTGTTTTGTTTTGTTTTGTTTTCCCGCTTCTGATTCCTACATTCCTACAAACCAGTGCCCAGATCCAGATCCACGAGATGGTAACTATTTGCTTCCACGCCTTCTGGCCTTCCTAGTTGTTGCCCTCTGGCTTCTCTGCGGCTGCTGCAGGGACAACTCACTGTCCTTCCCATTCCCCTGAGTCCCCCACATCATACCTCCATCAGGCCTGTATCTGTCAAAAGCTGTACCTGTCAAAAGCTGCGTGTGGGCAAGCCTGAACCCCTTAACATGTCATTCAGAGCACTTCTCCAACCAACTCCAACCTATCCTCTCCTTTCCCTCTCCCATGTATTCCATAAACATTTATTGAGCATTTGTGCTGACTACCAGAGCAAAGTGATTAAGATGTGGTTTGTGTTTAAAGGAGAAAGATAAATCTAGAAAATAGAAACCCCACAAAACAAAATAGAATCATTAACAGAAAGGCACCAATAACCATGGGAGTGTATGAGAAGAGGGTGGTTAATTCTTATCAGGGATCCAGGAAAGACTTTCTGGAGAAGGGAGCATTGGAATGGGGCTTTTGGCTCCTGTGGATTTTCACTACTTAGAATTCCCTCCTTCCTCATACCTCATCCTCTCCCCTAGCAAAACAGCAGGAGCGAGGCCAGAGAAGAAATTCTAAGCAGAGACCAGCACGAAACTCAGTAAGAGCAGAGGTTTTTCTGTTCCATTTCAGCTGCCTCATCATGCTCTGGCACCACTGAATTTTACCTGCCAAATACCAGGTAGGTCAGGCTTCGTTCAGACAATTTCTTCCCTTCCACTCCACCTTATCACCATTTCTGTGACAATTTTGCCACTTTTTTTTTTTTTTAAATTAAGTAGGCTCCATGCCCAGCATGGGGCTCGAACTCATAACCCTCAGATGAAGAGTCGGCATTTTCTACCTACCAACTGAGTCAGCCAGGCATCCCAAATTCTGCCACTTTTTATTTTTTTAAAAAAAAATTTTTTTTTTCAACGTTTATTTATTTTTGGGACAGAGAGAGACAGAGCATGAACGGGGGAGGGGCAGAGAGAGAGGGAGACGCAGAATCGGAAACAGGCTCCAGGCTCCGAGCCATCAGCCCAGAGCCCGACACGGGGCTCGAACTCACGGACCGCGAGATCGTGACCTGGCTGAAGTCGGACGCTTAACCAACTGCGCCACCCAGGCACCCCCCTCTGCCACTTTTTAAAAGCTTACCTCAAACACCATTTTCCCGCTAAAGCCTTTCCTAATCACCAACAGAATTCACCTCTGTGGCTTCTCATTCCCACTTTATTCTGTGTGCCTCTATTAACTACTTTTTGTTACATTTACACACACACAACACGATGAAAAACCCCAAATCTCAGAACTCCTATTGCCAAACCTGGGCCAACATGAAATGGAGTAAAGACTATAATATATCATACTAAGGAGGAGAAGGAAAAACTCTGTCTTACAGAATGACAGCTACTAAACAAGGAAGAAATTACAGAGTTAGAAAAATCACTGTGTTTACCACCCAGCTCTATTAATAATAGATTCAGGCAAGACTCAGCAATGGATAGTAAAACCATCAGTGACAGCCAGTTGGGGAACAAAATATTTACTTACTGTTAAACTCTGTCCCTCTTTATTGTTGTCATTACAAAGAGTTAAGAGAGACATTTACAGTGGGGAAATCTAGCAGACACCTCCTTAGTCAAGTAATCAAAGTTAACCATACCCTTAAGGTACAAAAGGATACATAAGCGTTGTAATACCTTGTGATATGTAATTCACAACACCAAGGACACAGCACTCCTGTGGTGCATAATGTGGCTCCAACAATGATAGAACACTCAGATGAACTCTACTTGAGGGGCGTTCTCAACATAACTGCCTTAAACTCTCAAAAAATGTCAGTATCGTGAGAAACAAAGAAAGTTGAAGACATGTTCCAGATTAAAGGAGACTAAAGAGAGGAGAAATAAAGGTAAAACAAAAACAAAAACAAAAACCTGCTATAAAGGGTAAGACCGCTGTCTTTTAACCAGGAAGGACAAAGCAGTTAAAGCTAGGGCTCACTTTCATTAAAACGTGACAAGGACAAGAAACTTGTTCTACACCTCAGAAGCCAAGACTCAGATTAAATATCCAAATTAAATTTATCTTACCCGGTATTTTTATCCAAAGACCCTGCTTCATTTCTCAGGCCCAGCATGCAAAGTGTCTAGGCACTAAATGTCAGTCATCAATGTTATAAAAACCAACTTTTATTTCCCCGTTTCTATATCATGACTGAGGTAACAGAAGATTTTGGAAATAAGAAACAGTCATTTGGGGCTTATGAGGATAAGGACATTGTAGTTGAAGGTTTATTGCCTTATAAATATACATATACTATATAAATATAGAGTATGCTATATGTCCGATTCAACCTTTGTGAAATAATCCCCTTAGTCAGGAAAGAGGCTAAAACTATTAAGATTTTCTTAAAAGGTTTAAACAAAGGGGTGCCAGGGTGGCTCAGTCAGTTAAACGTCAGACTCTTGGTTTTGGCTCAGTTCATGATCTCATGGTTTGTAAGATCATGCCCTTCATTGGGCTCTGCGCTGACAATGTGGAGTCTGCTTGGGATACTGTCTCTTTTTCTCTCTCTGCCCCTCTCCCACTCATGCTCTCTCAAAATAAATAAGCAAGCTTGAAAAAAAGATTTAAACAAATTAATTTTATTCTTAAGCCCCAGTTTACAACAATAGCAATAGAAACTAAATAAATTAAGCAGAATGTTCCAATCCTTAGACACCCTGATAAATTGCAGTCTTTTTAAACATAAAACAACAAAGCCAATTTTTCACCAGAGCATGTATTCATTTTTCTCATTTATCTTTTCCTTTTGGGTGCACTTAATATGATGATTATGAAGCTAGAGTCTAAGTATATAAAAATTAGGTAGCAATTTGATACCTATTTAGAGATCAGAAGGGGGGATTTCTATTGAATAAAGCAGGATTTTTAAAAGATTTTCTTAATTAGGTGGAATAAAGAGAGATAATTAAAAAGTCTCCAACCTCTCTGCTCTCAGGCTCCCTCCTCAAGCTTCTCTCTACTTTATTCAGCTCCTTCAACACACCATGCTCCCTCTACCACAGCGCCATTTCACCCACTCTGCCTTGTCTGCCCACCTATGCTTGCTGCTACTTTGCTTAATTAACCTGTACTCTTTGTTTTGATCTCGCCTTAGTCATCACTTCCTTGGGAAGGACTTCCATGAACCCCTTGGTTTTGTGACGTTAGCTAGGTCATTTCCCCCTTATCATTTGTTCTTACAGGTCCCTACACTTTCCAATCTTGATTCTTTTAGCATTATAATTTTATACCTATTATTTGTTCTCAGACCTTAGACTGGAAACTCTGGGGTTTTTCTCCATATCCTATCTCCTTAGTGCAAGGCATATAATAGATGATCACATACTTGATGAATGAATAAAAGGGTAGTGTTAACCTTTAGCCATATGGATAGTAATGGCATCCATTCATTTACCCACAAATAACTGCATGCGTACTATTTGCCAGACAGGATTCTGGAAGCTGAGGCTCTATCAGTGAACAAAGTTTCTGCCTTCACGAAGTTTCCATTTTAATGGTAAGGGACGGAAATAATAAGAGAACTTAGAGTATGTCAAGCGGTAATAAGTTCTCAGGATAAAATGAAACCCCAAAATGGGAAAGGAGGAGGACAAGGTAGAAGAAATGACTTTCTGGCCAGGGAAAATCCTATCACTCCCAGCCTTGTAGGCACTGACAAGGACTTTGACTTTTGTTCTGAGTGAGAAGAAAAGCATGGTGATTTGTGACAGCATAGCAACATAACCTTGCACGTTAAACGGATCACCCGAGCTGCTCTGTGGAAAGCAGACACTGTAGGTACAAGGACAGACAAAGTAAGAACAGGTGGGAAATGACTGTGTTTGGATGAAGTGGAGATTCTAAGAAAAGGTAGATTCCAGACATATTTTAAAGGTAGAGCTGACAGGATTTCGTTTACTCTTTAGGTGTGTTATGTGAAAGAGAATAGTCAAAGAGTAGTCAAATGTGTGGGTAAGGGGAAAGTGAAAACACAAGAAGGATTAAGAATTAATGAAAACATGGTATAATCAATTAACTGTAGTCTCGGGATAGGGGTTGAGTAATTTTAGGAGTTGGGAGAGTAGATCAAGTGAGGTAGAAAGACAGAAGCCAATAGCCACATGCAGGGTAGCATGTTTGAAAGTGAGACTGAGGGGCGCCTGGGTGGCTCGGTCAGTTAAGCATCCGACTTCGGCTCAGGTCATGATCTCACGGTCCGTGAGTTCGAGCCCCGCGTCGGGCTCTGTGCTGACAGCTCAGAGTCTGGAGCCTGTTTCAGATTCTGTGTCTCCCTCTCTCTCTGCTCCTCCCCTGTTCATGCTCTGTCTCTCTCTGTCTCAAAAATAAATAAATGTTAAAAAAAAAAATTAAAAAAATAAAAAAAAAAAAGAAAGTGAGACTGAGTTACTGGTAATGACAATAATAAAACCTGATGAACTTCATATTCATCAGAATCATCTGAAGGGCTACTTAAAACACAGATTCTGGTTCCCAGGCACAAGAGTTTTAGACTTAGTCATCTGGGGTCTGAGAATTTATTAATAAGTCCCCAGGTGACACTGATGATGTTGGGTCCAGAGATCACACTTTGAGAACCACTGCTCTAAAAGTATGATTACAGGAGGTGGATGAAGTGTAGATCAAGATCTTTGAAGGAAAGGAAAGCTAAAAACTGAAAGAAAATCTATAAAAACACATAAAATTAGGGGTGCCTGGGTGGCTCAGTCAGTTAGCATCCAACTTGAGCTTAGGTCATGATCTCGTGGTTCTTGGGTTCGAGCCCCACATCGGGCTCTTTGCTGACAGCCTGGATCCGGGAGCCTGTTTCAGATTCTCTGTCTCCCTCTCTCTGCCCCTCCTCTGCTCGCGTTCTGTCTCTGTCTCAAAAATAAACATTTAACAAAATTAAAAAAAAAAACACATAAAACTATTGCAGCTATAATGTTGGAGAGAATGACAGTAAGACAGAAGCTAATATCATCAAGGAGTAAGAAAAACGAACCAGTAGTCTGCACAGGACTATAACAAGCTAAGCTAGTGACATCTAATGGACTGAGCTTCAATACTGAGGATTTTTTTTTTTTAACATTTTTTATGTTTTTTAAGAGACAGAGCATGAGCGGGGGAGACGCAGAAAGAGAAGGAAACAGAATCCTAAGTAGGCTCCAGGCTCCAAGCTGCCAACACAGAGCCTGATGTGGGGCTCAAAATGCAAACTGCAAGATCATAACCTGAGCTGAAGTCGGACACTTAAAGGAGTCCTTCTCTCCTTTAAAGAAGGAGAGAAAATGGTCTCAAAATAGCAGTGAGATGCAAGACAGATATGGAGACATTGACAACACCTCCAGGACCAGTGGTCTGAAATGCAAGATGGAGAAAACAGCCACCACTTGAGGGCTGCAAGAGAAGCTATAAATAAACTCCTGGGAGAGCTGGGTCTCTCTACTAAAGTAAGAAGGTAAGGGAAATTTGGGGGAAAGTGGTTGACAATATAGGAGATTTTGCTCATGATGGACTATTCGTTCCACAGGGCAGAACAGTGTCTGGAGCAAAGCAGAGGGGGACGATGTCAGGCTGGAGGGTACAAAGAGCTTTAGACAAATGGCAACCCAACTGATGAAGGGCCTTGGGCAGTAACACAGCATGAGAGAAATAAGAATTGTTTGCAGCAGTTGGGATTGGAGAATGGAGTATGAGGAGTGGGGTCTTGCCCCAAGCACACAGAGCTCTAAGAATTTATCCTCCCTCCAGCCAATGCCAAAGCTGGGGGAGGAGAGATGTTGCCTGGAGCCAGAAGAGCTACAAAGTCTCTGTCCCTCTCAGTAGACCAACCAGTGTTTGAATCTAAACCCAAGTCTGTCTGAGGCACTAGGTTATGCTCTTCACACAGTGACCTCAGTGCAAATGTTCTATATTTGAGAATCACATGGTCAGCTGTCTCCTGTACAAACATTTTCATGGTAAAAACTTCAAAATCTCTGTTTTCAGCTCATTCCTTGACAGCCAGTTCCCCTTCTGGATGACAACCACTAGTATCACTTTGAGAATCCTTCCAGAAATATTCTATGTAAAAAAATAATAATATAGCAAAAAAAAAAAAAAAGAAATATTCTCTGCATATATAAAAATGCATGTGTATGTTCTATAACTTTTTACATAGATGGAGCATCCCTACCCACTATCCTGGATCTTGATTTTTTTCCATTTACCATATTTTGGAGATGACTTCATATCACTACATAAAGGATCATTCTCACTTTATTTAAAACTGACTAGTACTTTGGATGAACCTCAATTTAATTAACCAGTTCCCTGGAAATGTGTATTTAAGTTGTTTCCAATCTTCCTTTACTGCAAACAATACTACAATGAATATCATTTTGCATCTATTTGCATGTAACTACAGGACAAATTTCTAGAAGAATTACTGGATCAAGGGGCATGCACCCTTGAGAGTTTATCCTATTGCCTAATTACTTGCTGTTGAAACAATTTAGAGTTGCAACCCCCACCCTCCCTGCCAGTAAGTGGGTGTTAGAATCAAAGTCAGTGATTTAAAAAAAAATTTTTTAATCTTTATTTATTTTTGAGAGGGAGAGTGAATGGGGGAGGAACAGAGAGAGGGAGACAGAATCTGAAGCAGGCTTCAGGCTCCGAGCTGTCAGCACAGAGCCCGATGCAGAGCTCAAACTCACAAACTGTGACATCATGACCTGAGCTAAAGTCAGACGCTTAACCGACTGAGCCACCCAGGCGCCCCAAAGTCAATGATTTTAAATCTTAGCTCTCCCACTTACCAACTGTGTGACTTTGGGTTATTTGTCTAATTCTCTGTTTTTCAATTTCCTGATCTGTAATATGAGGACAATAAGAGTACTTCCTACAAAAGGTAATTGTGATGGTTAATAAGCAAATTTAAGTGCGTAGAAAGTACATGGCACATAGTCAGCAATTTATTACTACCGATTTATACTCCACCAGGAACAGTGACTATTTTCTTACACCCTTATAAACCCAAAATATCTTCAAACTTTTTGATCTTCGACAGTATGAGAAGAGAAATATTGTATCTCATGCTAATTTCAATTTACATTTCTCTTTATGAGAGAGGCTGAGAAATAAAAGTATCTAAGATACTTTTATTTTTCTGTTAACTGTCAGTTTATAGCATTAGCTAATTCATATTGCCTTTGCCATATTACCATAAGATTAATCTTTTGTTTGTTACATGAGTTACAAATACTTTTCTGTGTCATTGCCTTTAATTTTTAATCATGCCATTTTTTTCTGTTTGAGAAAAATCTTTATTTTTTCTGACAGTTTTAATTTTATGCACCTATTGTTAAATTTATCATTTTTATGGTTTCTGAGTTTTGTCATATTTAATAGTTTCCTTTTGTGATCCAAGAAAACACTGTATTTTTCTTCTAATAATTTTATGGTCTTTATTTCATATTTTTACTTAATCCTATCTAAAATTTCTCTTAATAGAGGTATAAAATTGGAATTTGACTTCACTTTTTTTGCCAGATGACTATCCACCAGTCCCAACATCATTCATTCAGTCCCAACATCATTCATTCATTGGATAATCTTTCTCTTAAAGATTTCAAATGCCACCTTCAGATAAATTTCTGAATGTGCTTGGATTTCTTCTGATCCATTTAATCTGAAGTCTACTGATCAATTCATATGTCAGTACCATAATGTTTCTAATATTATAGTTTTGAAATGACTTAATAGTTGGAAGGGTTGTCTCTTTTTTATTACTTTTAAGAATTTTCATGTTTATTTTGGCTTATCTTTGCACATGAATTTTTTATGTTTATTTTTGTGAGAGAAAGAGACAAAGTGTGAGTGGGAGGGCAGAGAAAGAGGGAGACACAGAATCCAAAGCAGGCTATAGGCTCTGAGCTGTCTGGACAGAGCCTGATGCAGGGCTCAAACCCACAAGCGTTGAGATCATGACCGGAGTCGAAGTCAGACACTTAACCCACTGAGCCACCCAGGTGCCCCTACACATGATCTTTAAAATCAGTTTGTCCAGCATAAAAAAAATTCTACTGGAATTTTATTGGGATTAAATAATAATTGTACAAAAACATGGTATGCTTTTCCATATTAAGTCTCCTGTGTCCCTCAGTACCATGTTAAACATTTTTCAGCTAAATACTGAACTATTCTAGATTTTTTATCTTTTCTTTTACTGTCAATATGCTCCCAATTTCTTCCCAACTGACTACCACATCTATCAAAACAATTAATTTCTACACCTAACATATTTCTTAATTTTCTCATTGTTCATCACAGACATTTCCTTTATTCTTTTGGATTTTCCAGGCTAAAACTCATTTCATCTGCAAATAATGGTAATCTGACTTTCTCTTTTCCATCTGTTATTCACATTTATTTTCTTCTCTAGTCGGCTCCACCAGAAGAATATGACTAATAGTGCTGATAAAAGATACTCTTGTCAGTTCTAGAATTGAACTGAGAATACCTCAAAAGTTTCTCCATGGAACCTTTAAAATGAGTATGTATTTATCATGTTGACAACATATCCATCTATTTTTATTAAGAGTTGCTTGGCATTCATAAATAGACCAATCTATAATTTTCCTTTTTTGCATCTGCATCATCAGATGTTGGTATATATTTCATGCAAACTCTGTAAACAAAATCTGGGAGTTTTCCTTCTTTTTCTATGCCCTACAATAGTTTAAATAGTATTGAAGTTTTCTGTTCCTTAAAGGCATGGTAGATATCTCTGTGAAAATATCAGAGTCAGTGTTGTTTGTTTGTCCTTTAGGAGCACAAAAAAATTATTGCCTCAGTGGTAATTGGTCTGTTTAAATTTTTTATGTCTTCTAGAGTCAGTTTGGCCATTTTTATTTTCCTAGACAATAGGCTTATTCACTTCATCCTACTCCTAGGATTGCCCAGGTTGCCCACTGGGTTTAGACACAGTCTTCTTACTGAGTAGTAGTAGCTACACTATTTCCCCTTGATAATTAGAACTGATCACCTTTGGCAGCATAGCAGTTTCATTATTATTTTTTTCCATTTGTTGCTCATATTTTTCCATTTGTTGGTTCAATAATGTAGTCAACTAATTCTCAATGTCCAATTCAATTGAACCATTGTCACATTCCCATATGAAAGTATTCTTCTCTCCTACTAACACCTCTAAAGCAGCAGAGTTCAGAGTTGTAGGGGCAGGAAATAAAAATCTTATGAGGGGGTCATTGGAGGTGAAGTTAAGAGATAATACTTTCATCTTCACTTCTTGGTTCATAGACCCATGTATTTGGTTTATAGAACAGAAACTACTTTAATTTCCCAAAATTTTGTCTCCTGGGTAGAACACAATGTAATACAACAGGAAACATGGTAAGACCAACAAATCCCATAGTTGTCAGCCAATTGCCTCACTTCTTTTAATATAAATGAGTCCCTTGATCAAAAGCAGCATAGAATGTAAATTCATGGAAAAGGTATTTGGTAGGGTCCCAGATGGTAGTGTTGTCAGTAACATGGTGGACAGGAAATTCAAATCCATACCTAAAGTAAACATTCATAGCAATGAGGCCTAACCACTGACTTTCCACAGTGGAGGGATTCCAATGTAATCAACCTGCCACCAAATGGTTGACTGGTTGCTCTAAGATACAGAGCCATCTTTAGACTCAAGATCTGTTTACAGGTAGAATACTCAGCAATAATGGGAGTCAAACCAGGCTTGGTGAACACAAGTACTGGCTGTTATTTCCCCCATCTCTGCATGAAGGCCACTTTGTGTATGTGCTCATTGTGCAAGCCTTAGTGTTGCTCTGAAAAGATGCTGACTTACATCTGTAGAATGGGGTAACTTGCTTGCCTAATTATCTCCTCTTTTGAAATAAATGCTCTTTGGTGAGCATTTACATAAAACACAAATCTCATATTCTGTCCTTATTCTGTGAAAACCAACCATATACATCTGCCTCCTACATCCTTGTCACCAAACTTCTAATTGTTTCCTCCAAGTTCTTGAAGCTCTTAACCATTGTCCATGCATTAAGATGGATCTATCCCTCTGGCCATCACTCCTTAATAACTAGTATCAATTGTCTGAAGTTCTGCCCACCACAAGAATTTTCTTTCCCTATCTTTTAGTAACACTCGAGTGGGGCTGTATGCTTCAGTGGCTAATTACTATTGTATCATGAAGATACCCATTTATTTCCTTTAGTTTACTAGTTCTAGAAAACATCTCACGATGCCACATATGTGGGAGCAAGAAAAATAAAGCAATGCAGTAACAGTTGTAGGTCACCAGCATATTCAATTTACTAGACCCTTCTCCTCTAGCCATTTCATCATATTATCTGTATAAAACAGCTTTTTATTTAAAATAGCTAGAGTATTTTATGTTTTATACAACTGAACTCTAATACAGATGTCTAATAGACATCTCAAAGTTAACATATTCAAAACTGAAATTCTGATTTTCACTACCAAATGGGGTCGGTCTATCTACCCATAGTCTTCCCTATTTCACTAAATAAGAATTTCCTCTTTCCACATGCTCCAGTCAGAAACTTTACTCTGAAAATTGGTAATTACAAATAACTAGTTATGAATTTATCCTGCCTCTTTAGTAAGTACTGCATTTATGAGTAATCAAATAGTACCAGTAGGAGAAGCAACATCCCTTTTTATAAAATAATAAGACTAATTTAGAAATAATGATTAAGCATAAAAATTTTCATGATCTACCTTTATTTAAACAATTAGTTCAGGCACAGATGATAAGTGATAAAACTATTAAGTAAAATATTTATTGAAAACTATTCTCCCTGGTCCATGAGTATTACCCAACAATTATCTACTGGTTTCAAATAGAAATGTTACAATTGAGAGATCAAGCCATCATCCCTTTGATTCAGGGATCAATCTTAGCCTTGGGGAAATCTTATCCACATTAATCATGAGATAGTCAGACATTGCATATCACCTGAGATAATGAAATATGAAGTACCCAGTACCACTCATGAAGTATTCTTGCCCAATATGAACCTAATTAAGCCTTTATATTAGAAATACAGTTTTCAAGAGAAGGAATAGAAGAACATGTTAAATGACACTACCAAGAAGCAATCAGACAGTGGTACAACACTACTGCTCAAAGGGTGGTCTTCAGAAGGACAACCCAGAATCACCCAGCAGTTCAGTAGAAAGGCCCATACCAGAGACTCACTGAGTCAGAATTTCTGGGAGTGGGGACCAGTAATCCATATTCCATAAGGAATACATAATTATTCCTTATGTAGGAAATCTACAGTACAACCTAAAGATATCTACATGACAACCTCATCTCTTCCATAAATCAATGTCAGAATTTAAAAAATGAGGAGGGGAATGTTTAGTATTATAGTTTAAATATACAGTGAAACTTGGTTTGCAAGCATAATTCATTCCAGAAACAGGCTTGTAATCCAAAGCACTTGTATATCAAAGTGAATTTCAAGAACCATTGGCTCAGTTGTGATCATGTGACAGTGTCATGTACTACTCATATTGCAAGACATTGCTCATTTATCAGGTTAAAATGTATTGGAAATGTTTGCTCACTATGCAGAACACTCACAGAACAAGTTACTCACAATCCAAGGTTTTACTGTATCTAATTTGACGAATGATCCTTGATTGAATACTAGTTAGTACAAATCAGCTATAAAAGACATTTTGGAAAACATGCGGAAAATTTCAGTATGGACCAGGTATTCAATGATAATAAAAAACTATTGTTCATTCTTTTGGTAGGGTAATGATATTTGGTTACTTGCAAAATGCTTTTTTTTTTAGAGATGCATACTAAAGTATTTCAGAGAGAAATGTCATGATGTATGTAGTTTAAAATGTACTAACAGAATAAAATGTTAACACAAATATGGAAAAAAATGCTAGGAATTGTAGAATCTAGGTGTTAGCAATATAGGTGCCCAGTTTTTTAGGTGTTCTATATTATTTGACATTTTCCCTAATAGGATAAAAAGGTCTTGTTGCCATCATTGGCTTTTTCTCTCTTAATATCCCTCCCCCATACCTACAATGTCAATAAATCCAGACAGCTCTATCTCAAAAAACAAATCCAAAGTTTAATCAACCACTTCCCACCACCTCTCTTGCTCCTGCTCTGATTTAAGTCACTAACTTTTGCCTGGATTATACCAATTTCCACTTAACTGGTCTCCTGCCTCCATCCTTTTCCCCACTCACAGAGTCTGCTCTCCACTTAGCAGCCAGAATATTCACTCTCAAAGTTTTAACACATCACTCCTTTGCTTAAAACTCCCCAATGGCCCCCATTTTTCTCAACAAAAGCAAAAAAAAAAAAAACATACAAAGCTTGCCAAGACCCTTCATGCTCTACCCCCCAAACATGTCTGTGACCTCATTTCCCACACTTAACTCCCTCTGTACGTGACTTTCTTGCTCAACCTTTTATGCATACTGTTCCCTCTGGTTGGACCATTTTTCCCTCATATATCCATATGGCTCCCTTTCCCATTACTTTCAGCCATCTTCTAGAACTAGACATAGCATTAGTTTTGAAAGGCAGCCTCAATGGTCTTATCTGGGCTTGGACTCAGAGTGCTGCTCTCTCTGTCACGGCACTTGTGCTTCATCATCTCACAAGAGAAAGGAAAATGCAAAGAAGTAGCTGGCTAAAGAAATGGCACCAGTGAGTGATGATGAAGGCAAGACAAAGAGTGCCAAATGATTTAGCAAAACTCTTTGCCATAGAAATAACTAGAACAATAATAAAAGCATTTGCAGACCTTGAAAACTATGTTAGGAAGGTATGAAAGAGGAAAAAGTTAAGTTTTAAGGAATTTAATTTATTGAAAAACAAATAGGAGACAGTTTAATTTTTTTCATGACATGATAGACATGTACATTCTAGTCCTCTTGAAACAATAAACGTTTCCATGTAATACGGAAACGTAGTACACTATAAAGACTTACATAAAATCACTAGCTACAAGGAACCCTGGAAAACATTTTAAGAATGCAACACAAATCATCAGGCAGTTACGACCCGGCTCTTCTCTCATAGAATCATGACAAACTGTTTAATATGAAAGTGATATTGAGACACTTAAATCCCCTGAATGCCCTGGGGAAAAAAAAGAACCTCAAAGTAATAATAATCATTTTTTCATAATTTCACAATAGTATAAGCATCCCCCAAATAGATAACACAAGATTAAAATATAGGTATAATTCAACATTAATACGCAACTGACTCAGTTCTCAGTCTTCTTGGAACCTCTCAATTCACACTCTAGAGTATACACCTTTTTAGCACGCCAGTTTGCAATGAACCAGCAATGTAAAACAGAATGGCCAACTGTTCCTCTGTTAGTAACAAATGTGCTAATATGTACTAGTTTAAACTTGATCTATCAGTGAGTCAATGAACCATGAAGGGTGGGGGTTAATCAGGGTGTTCTCCAAACAAAGGCTCATGAGAGCAGCAGGGACGCCACTCCCAGACTCACATCTGTGCTGTTTTGAGTGCAGCACGATGGAAATGACATGGTGTTCATCAAAGTTAAGAGCCCAGAACCTTGTTAGAGTATTGGGTATACTTACAACCATTTTATACAAAGAAGCAACCAAACTGTTGCATAAATAAAACCCAAATACAGGAAATAAAGACCTCGATGAACCACGATTCTCAGGAGCTATTAATATTAAACTATGCCCAGTTAATATGTAACAATGATGGTAAAAAGCCTTTCACACACAAGATGTCACAACTTCCCAGCAGAACTCAGAATTAAAGGTATTTTATATTAGGAGATTTATATTAAAATGCATTAATTTCACTTCCTTATTAACAAATTTTATTGATGCACATGTTTACATATACAGATGAAAATATTCTCAATGCTATAGTCTACTTAAACCCAGTAACTTGTAAATGCACACGCAGCCCACCAAGGTGAACATTTCTAACAGCTGAGACAAGCTCAACAGCAATTAGTAGAAAGAATCACCTACTGCAGGAAATGGTCACCTCAATTCTTCAGTATTTTAATAATGAAGTAGTCAAAAGTATACATAGAGGGAGAGTGAACAGAAAAGAGAGCAAAGAAAGAGGGAAAGAAATTTCAGCCAATTATGTTACTCATTTATTTTTATCAGATTATTATTATCCTCATAAAATAAATTATTATTCTTTTTGGAAGATGCTACAGAGTAGACATATTCACAACATCACTTTCCCCAATTAAAAATGCACAGAGGTCCATTTCAAGATGGAGGTGTACGAACACCCCGAACTAACTGCCTCCGTAGACATACCAAATCTACACCTATTTATAGACCTGAAGAAGAACAACTAAGGGGTATCTGAACAGCTTCTGTGCAATAAGAGAACAGCAGGAGAGATGATGACACAATAACAAAGAGAACTCCTATCCTAGACAGTGTGACGGGATAGTACTGAGAGCAGATTCCTCTGCCCTGGGGCACAGAAAAAAAAGGCATGGCTTACAAGAGCAACTAGTATATAAAAGACGCAGCCCTAGAATTCTGCCAAATGGCAAGAGACCTGCAGAACTGCTCTGGGTTGGAGGGGTTTGTGAGCATCATGACTTACACTCCTCCTCCACCTTTGATAATGCAGTCAGGAACAGGGCTCTGACCACCATAGCTGGTGGGTTGCCTCAGTGAACACAGGCCCCCTAGCCCACACCAGCCCCAGATGACCAGGGGCACAGACAAGAAAGCCACTGTTTAAAAGAACAACTAGCCGCAGAATCCTGCCAAATGGTGGGGAAGTTGCTGGAACTTTCTGGCCAGAGAAACAGGTTAGCACCATGGTTTATGTCCCCCCTTGACCTTGGCAATATGGATGGGAACAGGGTCTGAGCACTCTACATGGCCTACCACCTCAGTGAGCCCTGGGCCCTGAGTCCACACCAGCCCCAGCCATCCCACTACAGTGACACATGTGCAAAGCACACAGAACACTTCAGGCCCACATCACTTTGGCTTCAGACAGCTAGCGAGGGCACCCCGGCACTGAATGCTCCAGGACCTCCTTGTTGACACCTGCTTCAACACTAGCTAACCAGTCAGTCTGCCCCCTGCTCAGAACACACTAGGAAGCTCCAGCCTGTACCCACCTCAGTTCTACCTGCCCTGCCAGGGCACCCCCTGGAAGAATACCCCAAGTTAGCCTGCTTGCACCCACTTCAGCTTCAGCTTCTTACCAGGGCACCCTCACTGTGAAGAGCCCCAGGACCACCCCGGTCCTAAATCTGCTTTAGCTACTACTGTCATGCCAGGGTGTCCCCCTGTCCCGTGCCCCATACCTTGGCTCCAACCACTGCACCAGGGTACCCTCTGCATAGAGGTTCTCAGAATACCCCAGATTCAGCTTCAGCTATCTGGGCTTCTGCACATAGATCTCGGGGCCTCCAGCTTGTACCCCTTCTGCTTCAGCTGTCCTTCCAGGGCACTGTGTGGAGAGGCCAGGGACCGCATTGGCCCATGCCCACTTCAGCTGTCCTGCTAGGGTGCCCTCTGTGTAGAGCCCTAGGACCCTCCCCCTCCCCCACAGTGTTCATGCACTTCAGCTTCAGCTGTCCTGCCAGAGCACCTACTGCACGAGAGCCCCGGGACATCCCCGCCAACCCCCAGCTTCAGCTTTCCTGCCAGACAGCTAAGTACAGAGAGCCTCAGGAACACCTTGGCCTACCCGCTTCAGTTCTGGCCATCCCACCAGGGCAGCCCCAACACAGAGTGCCCCATAATCCTTAACCCACATGAGCTCCAGCTCTAGCCAGCCAACAAAAGTCACCAGGCACACACAGTCTACACAGGGGATGGCTAGATATAAGACCATTTCTTCAAGTTTAGAAGGAGATGTTCTAATTCAGAAAAGAGAAACAGAAATCAAGCAGAATGGGGAGACAGAAGAATATATTCCAAACAAAAGAACAAGACAAAGCCTCAGAAAAACAACTAAAATAACAGAGATAAACAATATGCCTAAAAAAAGAATTTAAAGTAATGATCATAAAGATTCTCACTGGACTATAGAAAAGAGTGGAAGAACTCAATGAGAACTTCAATGAAGATAAAATATAAAAAACTGATCAGAGCTGAAGAATAATTGAAATAAAAAAATACACTAAAGGGAATCAACAGATTAGTAGGTGTGAAAGAATGAACAATCTAGAAGACAGAGTAATGGAAAGCACTCAAGCTGAACCTCAAAAAGAAAAAAGGGCACCTGGGTGGCTCGGTCAGTTAAGCATCTGACTCTTGATTTTGGCTCAGGTCATGATCTCACGGTTTGTGAGTTCAAGCCCCACATTGGGCTCTGTGCTGACAGCATAGATCTTCTTAGAATTCTCTCCCCCCTCTCTTCCCCTCCTCTGCTCTTCTGCTCTTTCTCAAAATAAATAAAAAACATTAAAAAAAAAGAACTTTAAGGATAAGTTAAGGGCTCTCTTGGACAACATCAAGCAAACATTTGCATTACAGAAACCCTAGAAGAAGAGAAAGGAGATGAAAGCTTATTTGAAGAAATAATAGCTGAAAAATTCCCTAATGTGGGAAAGGAAATAAACATTCAGGTTCAGGAAGCACAGAAAGTTCCAAATAAGATGAACCCAAGGAGGTCTATACTGTAACACATCAACACATAATTAAAACATCAAAGATTAGAAATAAAATAAAATTTTCAAGAAACAACAAGTGTTGGCAAGAATGTAGAGAAAAAGGAACACTTTTGCACAGTTGGTAGGAATGCAAACTGGTGCAGCCACTGTGGAAAAATAGAGAATTTTTAAAGTAGCAAAAGAAAAGCAAAAAGCCATATACAAAGGAAATCCCATAAGGCTTTCAGCTGATTTTACAGCAGAAACTTTGCAGGCCAGAAAAAAGTGGCATGATATATTCAAAGTGCTAAAAGGAAAACAACCTACAACCAAGAATACTTTACCCAGCAATAAAAAAAAAAAAAAGTTAACGGAGTTTATCACCACTAAACTGGCCTTACAAGAAATGTAAAGGGACTTCTTTAAGTGGAAAAGAAAAGGCTATAATTAGACTAAGAAAAGTATGGATAAAAATGTAAAATATGATGGCATATACATAAAATGTAGAGGCGGAAGCAAAAATGAAGTTTTTTTGGAATATGTTCAAAACACATCGTTCTTTTGGGGCTCCTGGGTAGCTCAGTCAGTTAAGTGTCCAACTACAGCTCAGGTCATGATCTTGTGGTTTGTGAGTTCCAGCCCCATGTTGGACTCAGTGCTGACAACTCAGAGCCTGGGGCCTGCTTTGGATTCTGTATCTCCCCCACTCTCTCCCCATCTCCTGTTCACACCCTGTCTCTCTCTCAGAAATAAACATTAAAAAAAAAAAAACCCTTAAAAAAAAACCCACATTGTTCCTTTAAAACAAAGACTGTAACAAGAGACAAAGAAGGGAATTACACAATGATGAAGGGATGAATCCAATAAGAGGATATAACAATTGTAACTATTTATGCACCCAACAGGAGAGCCCATAAATACATGAAGCACTCATTAGCAGATGTATAGGGAGATATTGATGGGAATACATCATAGTAGGGGACTTTAACACCCCACTTATGTCACTGGATAGATCATCCAAACAAAATCAACAAGGGAATGGTGGCTTTGAGGGACACATTAGACCAGATGGATGTAACAGATATTTACAGAACATCCCATCCAAAAATAGCAGAATACATATTCTTTTCAAGTGCACATGGAACACTCTCCTGGACAGATTACATGTTAGGCCACAAAACACATCTCAATTAGTTTAAGAAGATTTAAATCATATCATGCATCTTTTCCAACCACAAGGTTATGAAACTAGAAATAAATCACAAGAAAAAAAAACTGAAAAAAAAAAAACCCACAAATGCACACGGGCTAAATGACATTTGACTAAACAACCAATGAAGGGGTCAACAAAGAAATCAAAGAAATCAAAACTCATGAAGACAAATTAAAATGATAACATAGTGGTCCAAAAATCTTTGGGATGTAGCAAAAGCAGTTCTAAAAGGAAAATTTATAGCAATACAGACATACCTCAAAAAACAAGAAAAATATCAAATAAATAATTTATACTGAAAGAAAATAGAAAAAAGAGCAAAGTGAGTGGAAGGAAGGAGATAAAGATCAGAACAAAAATATAGGACATAGAGACTGAAAAAAATCGTAAAGATTAAGGAAACCAAAATCTGATTTTTTGAAAAGATAAACAAAATTGATAAGACTTTAGCCAGATGCATCAAGAAAAAAAAGTGAGAGGAATGAAATAAATAAAATAAACAAGAGAGAATAGCTCCCACCACAGAAACATAAAAGATTATGAGACTACTACAAAAAATTATATGCCAACAAACCAAACAGCCTAGAAGAAATGAATTTCTAGGAACATAAAATGTTTCAAACTTGAATCAGGAAGAAATAGAAAATCTAAGAAACAGAAAATCTAAACAGATGAATTACTAGTAATGATATTGAATTGGTAATCAAAAACTACCATCAAACCAAAGTTCAGGACCATATAGATCCACAGGTGAATTCTACTATTTTCAAGCTATTCCAAAAAATAAAAAATTCAAAAAAAAAAAAAAGAGGAAGAAGGAAAGCTTCCAAATACTTTCTGTGAGGTCAGCATTACCCTGACACCAAAACCAGACAAAGCCATCACAAAAAAAGGAAAACTACAGGCTAATATCCCTGATGAACATAGATGCAAAATCCTCAAAATATTAGACAACCACATTGAACAATACACTAGAAAGATCATTCATCATGAGCAAGTGAGATTTATTCCAGGGATGCAAGGATACTTGAGTATTTTTCAATCAACATGATATACCCCATTAACAAAATGAAGGATAACAATCATATGCTTATCTCAACAGATGCAGAAGCAGCATTTGACAAAATTCAACATCTGTTCATAACAAAAAAACTGTCCACATGGTGGGTTTATATAGAACATACCTCAACATAATAAAGGCCATGTATTTAAAAACCCTAGCTGATATCATACCCAGTGGTGATAAACAGAGCTTTTCCTCTTAGATCACCAACAAGACAAGGACATCCACTCCTGCCACTTATTCAACATAGTACTCAAAGTCCTAGCCCCATCAATCAGACAAGAAATAAAATGCTTCCATGTCAATAAGAAGTTAAACTGTCACTATTGTCAAATGACAGGATACTATACATAGAAAACCCTAAAGACTTCAAAACAACAAGTAATAAATGAATTCAGTAAAGTTGCAAGACACAAAATTAATACCCAGCAATCAATTGCATTTCTATACACTAGTAACAAAGTAGAAGAGAAATTAACAATTGCATTTATAATTGTACAAAAAAGAATAAGATATCTATAAATAAACTTAAGGAGGTAAAAGACCTGTATTCTGAAAGCAATAGAATGATGATAAAACAAATTGAAGACAACATAAACAAATGGAACAATACTCCATGCTCATAAATTTGAAGAATATTGTTAAAAGGCCCACACTACCCAAAACCATCTACAGATTCAACGTGATCCCTACCAAAATACCAATAGCATTTTTCACAGAACTAAAATACTAAAATTTATATGGAACCACAATAGACCCAAAATAGCCAAAGCAATCTTGAGAAAGAATGAAGCCAGATATCACACCTCCAGATTTCAAGATATACTACAAAACTATAGTAATTAAAACAGTATGGTACTAGCACAAAATTGACAAAGATCAATAGAACAAAGTTTTCTTGTCCTTTTTTCCTGCACTGCTTAGAAGTCAACCACAGAATTAGTTAAAATAAATAGCATTTAAATATGATTAATTAGGGGCGCTTGGGGGCTCAGTCAGTTAAGCATCTGACTTCGTCTCAGGTCATGATCTCGTGGTTCATGGGTTCAAGCCCCACGTTGGGCTCTGAGCTGACAGCTCAGTCTGGAGCCTGCTTCGGATTCTGTGTCTCCCTCTCTCTCTCTCTCTGTCCCTCCCCCACTGATGCTCTGCCTCTCTCTCTCAAAAATAAACATTAAAAAGTTTTTAAAAATAAATAAATATGATTAATTATTCCAATTATGTACATTTATTATTAATAAGCTATTAAATTATGAAAATGTTAGAGAACAATTTCGTGACCATTTTTTAATTCAATGATTTTATCAGTTAGCAAGCCTTTTCAACATATCATCTCTGGATTATATAGAAGTAATCCGATGTGTCTTTTCAGAGAGTTTTTAGGTATCTGCAGGGCTTCAAAATAATCAGTATTTATTATTCCAAAAACATAGGTTTCATTGTAAAAACATTCTTGAAAAAGTTTATATACTGAAATACATGTTGTCAAAGAAAAACCTGAGCTGAACAGTAAAGTGATAAAAACAGGTTTTATTTAGAACTGTTGCAACTGGGGGAAAGACACCTCTGTATATACAGCACTGGAAACTGGAATTTATAGCCCAAGGAGCAGGATGGGGGTCAGTGGATGGAAAATTACTAAGTGGAAACATCACAGGTAAAAGGGACTCTTACGGAAGACAGACAAGGTGATCAGATATCATGGAGTGCTAATGTCAGTAATGTCAGATATCAGACATTAAGGGTGATTAGATATGGGGGGGAGGGGACACCAGTTAAACTGACTTAGCTGGGCTCTTGCTAAAAATGTATTTTACAAGGAAGTGTACAGATGCATGTCGGGGAAATTTCAGAAGCCCGATATTTCTATAAAATTAGCCCTGTATTATTCATGATAGTAACAGATGTTTCCAAAAGCCTAACAATCTAGCATAAGAAAACAGAGAAAAAAATTGGAGGGATACTCTTCATCAAAATGATACTGATTTAGGATTTTCATTTTGGGAGATTATGGCAGCTGCCTGAACCAAATTTTGCCATGCAAGCTCTGGTCCAAGATGTCAGTTCTTCTTAAGTTTATTTATGTATGTAATGTGCTCTCAGTAAAAATACCAAGCTGTATTTTCCAGATCAAGACAAGCAGACAATAAAGTACTTATCTAAAAATTAACCTGCAAAAATAGGTAGAAACACTGGGGGTGAGAGGGAGGTCTATGAGAAGAATGCATCCTACCAAATACTGAAGCATGCTTTAAAAAAAGCACTACCACATGAATGAATAGACCCGGTGGGACAGAAAAGAAAGCTCATGAATCGACCCACATCCATGGAGACATTTAGTATATGATAAAAGTAGGATCTCAAAACTCTGGGACAAAGACAGACTTTTTAGTAAATGGTGTTAGGACAACTAGATAATTATGTGGGAGAAAAAATAAGGTCCCTGCCTTACACCACATACAAAATAAACCCCAAATAAATTAGAGATGTAAAATTTAACATTACAAGTACTTGAAGAAAACTTGCATGATTTTCTCTATAACCTGGTATAAGGAAAGGCTTTCTGCTAGGACTGAAATATCAGATGCAATAAAGAAAAACTGTGAAAAATTGGCCAATGTAAAAATTTTAAAACAAAAACTTTGAATGAGGGGCTCCTGGGTGGCTCAGTCAGTTAAGTGTCTGACTTCGGCTCAGGTCATGATCTCAGAGTTCCTGAGTTCGAGCCCCGCATCAGGCTCTGTGCTGGCACCTGGGAGCCTGGAGCCCGCTTTGGATTCTGTATCTCCCCCCATCTCTCTCTCTGCCCCTTCCCCCCTTTCTCTCTGTCTCTGTCTCTGTCTCTCTAAAAAATAAACATTAAAAAAAAAACTAAAAAAAACCTTTTAATCAAAATCACTATAAGAAAAGTCAAGAAACAAATTATATACCAGGAGAAAAATATTTGCAATATACACCACAGAAAAGGGCTAATATAAAGAACTTTTAAAAATTGAGGGGCAAAAGACCAAAAGTATTATAGAACAATGTGCAAATGATATGAAGACAATTCACAAGATATTTAAAATGGCCCTGAGACATAGGAAAAGATGTTCAACTTTATTTGTAACTTTTAAAAATGCAAATTCAAACTATATTAACCCACCATTTATCACCTATAACACTGGAAAATTTCTAAAGCATGAAAGCACAGTCTGTTGGTGAGGAAAGTCACTTTCATACACTGCTGGTAAACACGAAAAATGGTACCAATTCTGTAGTAGGGAACTTGCCAATATCTAATAAAACCATATATACATTTACCCTTTAACCCAGAAGTCTACTTCTATAAAGTTGCCCTCAAGATACAATATGTATAAAATTGTTTCTTACAGAATTTGTGATTGGAGATATTAGAAACAATCAAAATGCCCAAACATGAGAAAGTAATGAATAAAATATGGTACAAACCATGTAATGGAGTTTTATACAGCTATAAAACAAAACAAACCAACAAAAAATAAAACCCACCACCAACAGCCAAAAAACCAATTCTCTTGCTATTAAGTTATTTTTAGTATATGTAGTTAGGTGAAAAAAGCAAAGTACAGAGGACTTTATATTGTATGTTACATTTTGTATAAGAAAGGAATTTTAAGCATCCGTATGTCTGGTAATTTTGCCAGGAGAAATATAAGATACACCAGAAACCAATGGACTTAGTACATATTGGGACCTTAAGAGAGATGAGGTAAAGAGGACATTAAAAAGGATTTTTTTTTTCTTTTGGAAACATGTTTATGTTCTACACATTCAAAAAATATAATTAAATCAATGAAGACAGAGAGGAAAGGAAAAAAAAAAAAAAACCTAAAACAGAATGCATGAATAACATGACTATCAGGAAGGGAAAAAAGCTAATCCACATAACTTTTGAGCACAGTATCTGCATTGTATTTTAAGTTGAAATTGAAAATCTATTGAAATTTGAAATTTTCTTGTCTACAAAAAGTAACATACAATATAAAGTCTCCTGCACATTGCTTTTTTCACCTAACTGCATATACTGAAAATCACTCCATATCACTTCATGGAGAGGTCACATGTTTTTAAGGTGCCAAAAAAACAAAAAAAAAAAAACAAAAAAAAAAAAAACAAAACAAAAACAAAATAACCCCCTCCAAAAAAAAAATGCCAACAAATCTTTAACTCATTTAAATAAAAATTTTAGCATTTATTTTTGAGACAGAGAGAGACAGAGCACAAGCAGGAAAGGCACAGAGAGAGACGGAGACACAGAATCCGAAGCAGGATCCAGGCTCTGAACAGTCAGCATAGAGCCTGACACGGGGCGCAAACCTACGGACCTCAAGATCATGACCTGAGCTGGCAATGATAATAGTATCCGTCCGAAGGATATTGTAGAAATTAATATGAATTGGTATAAGGGACACAGTACACTCCCTGGTGCACCAAAAAATCATGATGATGATAGGAATAATGATGAATTCTATTAGTATATATTCTATAGGGAACTGATAGTCCCTCTCATCCTTCCCTCTGAAAAGATGATGCTTAAACTTAGTTTTGAAGAGCTAAAGGTTCTGGAATAGAAATTCTAAAGAAGCTTAACAAAAATTTGGAGAGCTTTGGGTAAGAACAGTTATCGTTTATTGAGTGTCCACTGTTTGACACACATTATACATTTAAGTATCACAATAACCTTGCTAGGTTGGCATTATCAACTTTATGTTTACAGATAGGAAGCCAAGGCTCAGAGAAGTTAGGGAGTTAAGATACCAGCTAAATTAAGTGGCAAAGCTGAGAACCAAACCTCAACTATCCGAATAAAAATCTCTTCATCACAATGGCCCCCTCATAAACTGAGCAATGATAGACTTTTCATTCATTTAAGTAAAAGGAGGACAGGGACCCCTGGGTGGCTCAGTAGGTTAAGTGCCAGAGTCAGGTCATGATCTCACCAATCGTGGGTTCAAGCCCCACGTTGGGGTCTGTGCAGATAGCCCAGGGCCTGGAGCCTGCTTCAGATTCTGTGCCTCCCTCTCTCTCCACCCCTCCCCACTCACACCCTGGTGTGTGTCTCTCTCTCAAAAATACTAAACATTAAAAAAATTTGAAGTAAAATGAGGACAAAAAGAAGAGCCAGCCATGCTGCCATCTTGGCGTGATCATCCTTTCCATCTATCTGTTCTGTCAGAACTAAGTCATCCTATTTCTGACAGATTTATTAGTGTCCATGGTAAGCAGTTTAACTTTCAAAACAACTTGTGGAGTGTGAACTTGAAAGTCTTTACTCACTGCAAAATGGAGGTATTTTTGATAGGATAGATACTTCTGAATGAAGAGTAACACTTTCAGGGAGAAAATCACTAGTGAAAGTCGGGCACGTATCCTGTCAGACTGTTTTCAACCTTCCAGTCTTGCTGCTCCAAACTTGGAGAATAGGAAACCCTACTTCCTTAGATTTCACAGGGGCCCCTTCTTTGCTAATATCAAAGTTTTGGCATTATTGGTCTTTCCCGGCTGACCAATTTCATCAGATTCTCATCTTCCAGAAATTCTTCAGCCTACGTGGCCCAATGATGTCATCCCCTTCCAGTACTGTCACAGACTCTTAAAACATATATATTTGATAATAATACATTTAGTTCCAGATACATGGCATGGTCTGTTATATTTTGCCTTTTAATAAACCAATACAACTCTCTTAAAATATATATATATATATGTATATATATATATACATATATATATATTAAGGTTTTAAATCTTTCTGTTGGGAGGCAGTATAGTATAGTGAAAACTGGATGGATTTTTTGAGTTAGAAAAGCCTAGGTTTGAATCTTATTCTACCACTTTGTAACTGTGTGACCCAGGACAAGTCAGTTAATCTCTCAGAGCTGTTTCCTTAGCTATCTGTGGGGATTTAAAAAAAGTTTTGACCACGATTAAGTGTTGTAATAAAGACTCAATGAGTCGGCTTATGTTAAAAGCAGCCAGGACTATGCCTAACACACATTAGACAAGTAATATATTGGGATGCGTGGGTGGCTTAGCCGGGGTCTGATGTTGGCTCAGGTCATGATCTCATGGTTCATGAGTTTGAGCCTTCCATTGGGCTCTGTGCAGACAGCTCAGAGCCTGGAGCCTGCTTCAGATTCTGTCTCCCTCTCTCTCTGCCTTTCCCCACTTATGCTCATGCATTCGCGCGCTCTCTCTCTCTCAAAAATAAACATTAAAAATTTTTTTTTAAAAGACGAAATATTCAGTTCACTTCCCCAACATTTACTGAGTTAGGTAAACATTTGTAACATAACATAATAGACACTTATTGAGTACTTCCAATATGTGAAACCCACTTCCACATGCTTAGAAAAAGCTGCTCTCAAAAGAGCCTACAGTCTAATAAGATATCACCTACATAAACCAACAATTAGAATGTAAGCGACCGCTGGTTCTAGCAGAGCTATGAGAAGTGCCTGATTTTGCTGTGTGGGTTAGCTTTGCAGAGGATTTGCTGGTTATACCACTTGAACTACAAACTGGATTTCACTGGGCAAACAGGAGATGATAGAAACAGAGGGAAGTTTCTACCTTTGCCACTTAGGACGTGGGAAGGCACGGAGGTACAAGAGAACACAGTCTGGCATTAGATGCTGCAGAAAGCCCAGGAACCCAACGATACAAGTGGCTTCACTTGTGCCCTGTTCTCTTCTCATTGGCAAAACAACTCAAACGTGTAACAGAAACAGAAGGTGAACTTTTTTCAAATTACCCAAGTTTCCATTTAAGGTAATTTTTCAACGAATGAAATAATAGGTGTTTTCTGCTTAATGATAAGGACAAAAAAAATATGATTGATTTGAAAGTCCTATCACCATGTGTTAGTATCTAGCCATCACAAAAATCCACCTACCTGCCTCAAAGAGCAACAAATATATTCATACAAGATTATAATGTCTGGAGTTACACTTAATATCTATATAAATAACACACAATTCCATTAGTATTAATGGTAGTCTAATGAATGCCAGGGGGCTTAATAATAATTTGTCACTTTAATATGAAATATTATGTGTTTCCTACTTACACATACTGTGAGGATGCTGCTTTATTACTTTACTTCATTTCTTTCCAGTGAAAAAGTTGTTAAATGACAATCCATTATACTCTCATTTTAGGATTGATCAAACTTTCAATCTCTCCTGTAGGCTTACAGAATTTGTGATTTGCTTAGGAAACTGCTCAACACAAAGTCTGGAAATCAGTCACAAACCATTATGTTTATGTGTGTTTTTAAATTCCTTTAGGCTAAAAAAATAAACGGCTATCTTTTTCATAAGTGCTTGCCAAATTCACTTCAAGGAATTTGAGAAATCTCAATAATTGTGATAGTCATGATGAGGAATTTTTTTTTAAAAGATTAAGAAATGTGTTATAATGTCAACTGCTCACGCTAACTGTTGGGAAGACCTTTTAGAACTCCAAGAATCTAGAGTTCTGAATCATAATGCTGGTGAAAAAAGAAAAAAATACTAGAAAGTGATAATCTTCAAACAAGATGACATAGTTCTCCCCCTATAACAAAACGGTTTAAAGCCTTTATTTTTTTTTTCAGACAGAGTCCAAATTGTACAGTAATACAATATACTTTTGAACTTTAGAGTATACCACTGACCCAGTAGGTAATGGCACATCAGTTAAGGGTTCATGCTACAGATGCAGACAGGTCTGGCTTTGCTCCCAGCTTCTCTACCACATATTAGCTGCTTAACCCCAGATCCGTAAAATTTGAATCTATTTTTAAGCCTTAGTTTTCTCATATATAAACTAAGAGATAATGAGTATAGTAATAAAAATAATTTAGTTAATTATGCTATTTGCTGTCATGCATTATTTTAATTCCTCAAACCTTAAAACAAAACTCCTAAGTAATAAATAGTCCCCTTTTTACATGAGAACACATTTATAGTTCTTGATACTATGAGGGTTTAATGAGATAATCAATAAAAATTACTCACAAAAGTGGCACATAAATGCTTAATAAATGTCAGCTATTGTCATTAAGATTTAAAAATTTTTAAATAATGACTTATTTATAATCTAGTAAAGGAAGAAATATTAACTAATTTATTTAATAGCATGACAACTTAATGCAACATATTACTAGAAATATTTAAAGAAATCCTTATTTAGCCTTTTGAATATAATCACATGGTAAGATGTGACAACGCATCCCTAAATGTTTTCTCCAGAGAAGAAATTTAGTTACACAAGAGGCTTAGTCAAGAGGACTTTTAGCTAGCACAAGAATTTGAAATATATCAGAAATAGCTTCAGAATATATACCTCTTAACTCCTATTCTCAAGATACTGTCAATGACTGCAGCAGGAAGATAATTTTCTTCTATGAGATACCAATTAACTGTTTTTAAATATAATTATAGTCCATTACATTCAAAAACATATCGCTCCCTTAGGATGAAAATGTTGCAGAGGCCAAAAAGAAGCTCTTGGGAAGATGGTCTCGTGTCACTTATCCCAAGTACAAACAACATTAACAGTTTCTCTAAAACTAATTCTAACTTGCCTTCAGCTGAAGGAGCAATGGCAGTGAATTAGAGCTCATGCTAGTAAGAAAGAAACTTCAAGGGGCAAGAGAAACTCTTGGCATTCCTGTCAGCCTTTACCAGGCTCTCCTGAACCAGTCCCAAGGTAATACTTCTGGAAAATAAGTGATAACCTTATGTGAGTCAGGAAACAGCTAACCTTTAAGAACATGTTCACACAGCAAGAATAAGAATATGTCTATAATTAAGCCCTGCAAAGACACCTTTAGTAAGTGTGGGGTACAGAGTTTTACGTATATTCATTAAATCAAACTTGTATTGGTCAAATCTCTGACATCTGTGGTTTTTGGCCCTGACAACATATTAGAACCTTACTTCAAGGAAAATGATGCCTGATTCCTTGAGACTGGTTTAATCAGAACCTCTGAATTCTCAGAATCAGGAATAGCTAAGTCCTAAGAAGAATAAATTTTTTAAAAATGACATTCACGCATACATGCCTTACCAGAAATTATATCCTTTTCAATTATACCCCATTTTTTTTATATTTTCAATTTTTAAATCATTTCTAATGTACTATTTTCATATTCTCTGCTTGCTCTAGCATGTGAAGTTCTTGGGGGTGCGTCTACTGCTCAAGTTTTTGTTATGTCTGCGGACTCTTATTCACAGTGATTTTTCACACTGCTAATGGCTAGAATGAAACAATGGTACAAAATGTCAAACTGGTTCAAGATAAATAGTATTTGTTCCTACACATTATTAAGCAAATTTTGCATGAGCACAATGTTTCCGTACAATTATATTTTCAGTTACACATTGGATGAAATTGAAGGTTTGGTTGAAAAAGTTTTTCTTTTTAATACGTTAACATCCTTTGAAGGGCTAAGCAGCACTACTAATCAGTAAGAATTTAATAGAAGCTACGTTAATTTCACTGTTTTTTCTCTGAAAATCCAGCTAGAAAGCAATAAAAAGTTCGAGAAAGAGAAAACAAAAATCCAAAAACTTTGAAGTAAACTTTCTAAACTGAATTTCAATCTCCGATTTGATCAAAGGTTTTCCTTATCTGCAAATTGATTTGTAAGAAATACTGTATAAAATTATACAAAAGAAACACACATTTAAGTATATACTAAAAAGCAACTTTTATCAAAATTTATAGAATTATGTGGACAGTCTCTGATAGTTAAAAATCTAGAGTGTATGGGTAGCTAAAAGACATCCTGAGGTCTTTGTGTGTCCAGCAGTCAGCAAAAAAGACATGCATGACAGGTTAAAAAATGCTGCAGGGTTACCATCCTTAGGGATACTTGAATCAGAGATTTTCAAATGCCTTCATTTTGGAAGCTGTCTTCAAAACAAAGCCCTACACAATCCTAGTAAATATAAAACATATAAATTAGGAGCTATACTTGCTCAAGGGTGAGTGACAGGTGCAGACAGGTTCCCATCCAGGAGGCAGGTCCTGGGAAATGGGATGGTGACACTCCGGAGCTCAGTCTGAAACCACTACAGGAAGCAGATATCACATGACCTTTGTTGGACAGGGTACTTCCAGTGGGATTGGACTTTGATATTTATATGTAAATAAGCTGATACATATTCAATCAGTGTCTACATCATTTTAACATATATTAATAGTAAAAACATATTCAAAAGTGACATGCATAATTTTGATGTCCAACTCAACTGGCCGTAAAACAGTCTTAAATTACTTTGAAAAGTAACTGAAAAGAGAAGCCACCCATATTTCAGACACAACGTCTTTGCAGAAAATAACTTGTCCCTAAGGAGACAAGTATTGCCAATTCAAAAAGTACACAATGAAATGTCTGAAACTATCACACATCTGACGTATAACAACTGCTTATTTTTAAATAATCATTATAATGTTGATTTTCATTTTATTTTTCCTAATAAGTACATCATTTGACAGCATATCCAAGTAAAACTTCCTATCATTCTGTTCTCTCATTAAGAGAAATTCTGCCTGATTCATCATAATATAAATGATACAGCTTGGATTAAAAACCAAAACATATTTCACCATGATTTTCTTACACAAGACAATATAAATATTAAACAAAATCAATGTTTTAAGAAGCCCTGGCTTTTGCTATCAAAGAAAGCATCCTTGGGGGCACCTGGGTGGCTCAGTTGGTTAAGCATCCAGCTCTTGGTTTCAGCTCAGGTCATGACCTTGCATTTTCATGGGTTCAAGCCCCTGACAGCTCAGACCCTGCTTGGGATTTCTCTTTCTCTCCTCTCTGCCTCTGCCTCTCTCTCTCTCTCAAATAAATACATAAGCTCAAAAAAAAAAAAAAAAAAAAGCACCCTGTGAAGACCAACATTATCATCTGATGGGAAACAGATTTGACATTCAGGAGAAACCAGAAAAAAAATTACTCTCCTTAGGAATAAAAAAATAAGTATTTAAGTAATTTTTCCACTTTCTCTATTTTTCATAGCTGAAAACTGAGCAAGGCTGTTAAAACAGAGAGTTTACATTACAAGGCCAAAATGTATTCAATAAATATGGATCATTTATATTTGCCTACTTCATGAAATTAGCACTTAGAAATGAAACAGAAAAATATCAGAAGTCACTCAACCAAATACATGCTAAAAATGCCTCCATTAACTGCCTCTGGATAACTATTAAACATTACAAATAAGTTAGCAAAACCTAAATATAATAACAAAATTCAATGGTTCCATTTTAGAACAGTTTTGTTTTTATTTTTGTTTTTTTTTTAGACCATGCCTTCCATTTTTTTATTGTTATTGTTTTGGCTTTTGTCTTCTGTGCCTGTTTTAATGTAGGAATGTCCCCCAAGATTCTGTCTGTAGCTCTCTGCTTTTCTTTCTTTTTTTTAATAACTCCATACTACTTCCTTACAAGCTTTCATCTTGCCCATTACATCAACTCTTATTCATGTCCTTATGTATTCCTCTCAAAAGGCCAGCCTGCTCAACATCTCCAACAGGATATTATAATAAATGCCAAATGTGTCTAGAATAGAACGCCTTTCCTTCAAATCAACTACTGTTCTGATTCTGCCGTGTCTGTTTATGACATTACCATTCTCCAAGTTACTTGAGCATGAGGCTTTAGAATTTTTTGGTTGGTTTGGTTATGGTTTCTAAAGAAAAGGTTGGCTCAGGATCCAGAGAAGCTTGCAATTCACCATTTCCGGGAAACCAGATATGTAGAGATTAGGTCACACCCTAACTGAATAAAAATTAATATATCTAGTGTACACACAGACTGTATTTAAAGGTTGTGTGTTTGTCTTTGCATCACAGTTATAAAAAAAAAGCAGAAAAGACTATTACTTTCACCATAGTAACTATATATTAGGTTTATCAGTGACTATATACCAGCCTTAATCAATTGCATTTTTTGGAGGTTTTAATTTCTGAATCAACGATCAATGGTTTTGCTCCCTTTTGGTCTGTTCATATCTTCAATGGGGCCTTTAACACATTTATAATACATATTTTCTTGTCTGTCTCCCAGAGCAAGAGGGTTCTATACAGGCTTACATCTCATTCATTTTTATATTCCCAGCAATGAATACAGTGCCTGACACAAAATGTGTGTTGGATACGTTAGCCTACTATTGCTTATTAGTCAATAAAATTAAGGTGACTTTTCTATTACTAAGAATAAAAAAAGATACCATGCACAACTATGTTTAAAAAACAAAATGTAAAAGGACTTATTTTCAAACAAAAATTGAATAGTTCTAAGACTCGCTTTTTATAAAAAGAAGTATAAATGTAAATATAAATATAACCTTAATTCTGGTCATTTAGTGTCTATGTCTTAAAATGTCAAGTATGAGAGTTGCCTTCTTCCTCCTTCTAGGGCTGCCAATTTGTTCTTTCCTCAAAAACTCATCACATCTTAGTTCAAAATACAAAATATGCCTATTTGAAAATAATTCTTCATATCTAAATATACTATAATTATAATTGTTAAACTATTTAGACTAAAGGACAAACTAATTGGAGATTTTAGTGTCTTCTGCATATTTATCTTAAGAGAAAAAAAGGAGTGGGGGAAGATGTAAAAGACTGGCAGGAAAAAAATCCACTTGCTGATTAAAGACATCATTCAAAATAAATCCATACAAAAATCTATTTTTTAAATCTGGTTTTGCCACAGAACCAGTTAAAAGCAGGATTTGGGGACTTAAACTAGTGATGTCTAATATTCAAATATATTTATATTCATATTTTTGTGATGTAAATTTTGTAACTTATAATTTGTAAATTTCTATGTATTGCCCTCTCTCTGCCCCCCCTTCCTGAACTTAAGTCAAGTCTGGTACAAACACAAATTCCTTGGGTAGGGACTTAAAAAAAAATTGGAAATCGGCAACTACCATCTGCCAAGCCTGATGCAACGTAGCATGGAATAGACAGTGAATGTGAGATAGGAAGATAATCCACAAATAGACCAACTCTGTGCAAATCAGAGCCAGAGAGGGCCAGGAAAAGCTATCGCCCTCATCCCCTCCAGAGGAAATACTGAAGTCCCCCTCCATTTATGGAATGAGACTTGAGCCAATTGTGTTTGTCTCTCAGATGATAGGCACTTTAATGAACACGTGGATTTGTAAGTAAAAACTTTAAAAAGCCAAGAGAAATATTCTAAAATTGTAAACCTAAAAAAGAAATGTCAGTATAATGTAAAGTTTGGTAGAGAGATTTGGAGCTGTAACCATGCATTTGTGTATGATGAAACAGACCCGGGATTGTCTTTGTGAGGCATGGGGATGAGGGGGAATTGGCTTCTCCGACAAGACCTGCTAAGTCCATGGGGGCAAAGATCCAACAGTCATTCATTCAGAACATCTTGTTTAGGTTCCTTCATTTTATTAGAGGATTTCGACCCTCCTTTGTTTGTTTGCATTGGTTGATTTCAAATGTCAATCTATTTGCTTTAATCAGCAAAATCACTGTCCTGCAGGAAACTTCCCAGGGGACATGACCTCATATATTTTATTATCTCCAACTCTTGTCAAAATCAAAATTACAAAAAGCAACATTCCCTGAGGATTATATTCAAAAGATATGTAAATTTATTCATTTCTGTAATTTTCCTAGATTTTAATCCTAGACCAAACCAAAATATCATTCATTAAGCTGAAAACATATTTGGACAGCGTTTTGGGTGTGTTTGCTCCTTGTGTATGTGTGGTTTTTGTTGTGTTTAGACAAGTCTCTCTACTCCTATAAAATTGCTTTTACTAAATTGAGCTTTGTTGTATGTTCTCTGCTTACTTATTATTGGTTTTATGGGTGAGATACATTGAGCAAGTTGCCTCTTAGGTCACTTAGCCAGGCCTTCATAAGCCCCATGGGAGAAAATTTTCTCAGACCTTCAGTGAAAGGAAGAGCTTTGCCTCCCCTAATCAAATGGCACATTCTTATCTTATAGAACATGAAAGTCTCCTGAGTACCTGCCCATGCAAAGAAATTTAATTCAGTGGAACTTAAGTTTTTCATTTTTATTTAAATTTTCTAAAATCTCTTCTCACATGTATTTAAAATAAAAACACTATAAAAGACCTACTGTTAAAGTGGACTGCTTTTAGTTAAACATATATATTCACTATATTTCCAGAGACTTGAACTATACTATAGTCTCTATAGTTTCTTTGCTTCTTGAAAGTAACAGCTCTCCTTGAAGGTCCCAAAGAGCCAACAAGGAAGCATGGGTCCACTTAGTAACAGGGTTTCCTAGTTTTAATATGTCACTTCAGCTCATTGTCTACGGGTATGACCTTCTCAGTTGGCTGCCCTTGGCCAACTTGGGTCCTCAGACTTCTTGATCAATAATGCCTGGCCTCCAACTCTCTAACATCACCATGTGCCTGCTCTTTGTCTGGCACCCCTCTCTGCCTTGTGTCATCTTACACCAAATTGCACCATCAACTACACCAGCTGCCTCTACCCTGATCCATCTGGCAAACAGAATGAAATGGGCACAAAAAGAAACAAGATTTACAAATCTCTGAGGAAAAAAAAAAATCAATCCTGAAACTCAGTTTGATTATGTTTCAACTAGATACATTCTAGAAATCCAAATTGCATATTTGTATTCATGTATTTATGTAAAATATAAATGCCATTTAGAAATTCCAGATATACTTAATTCATTATGAGATAATATTTTAATACATATATGCTCTGTCCTCTGGATATTAACTTTTAGAAAAACCTTGTCTACCCTTGAACAAACTCAAGCAACTCAGGATATATATGCACTTGTCATCAGAACATATGTGGAAGGAAAATAAATTCTAATATAAGCTCAAATGACATGAATAGATAAATAAATATGCTTTCAAAAACAATTTAAGTGGACTAAATTACTTAAGAACTGTGCTATTTCAGATTATCGGAGCTTCTTCATGGAAGTGATCATTCAAAAGAGTCACTGTCCAACTCATTCTATGATGTTAGCATTACCCTGATACCAAAAGCCAGATAAAATATATAAGGAAAAACAAAACTACACACCAACATCTCTTACAAATATTGATATAAAAACTCTCAAAAAAATACCAGCAAATCCGGGGTGCCCAGTCAGTCAAACATCTGACTCTGGATTTCAGCTCAGGTCATGATCTCATGGTTTGTGAGATCAAGCCCCACAATGGGCTCCATGCTGACAGCGTGGAGCCTGCTTTAGATGGTCTCTGCCCTCTCCCACTTGTGCTCTCTCCCTCAAAATAAATAAAAAAACTTAAAAAAATACCACCTAACCAAATTCAGTCACATATTAAAAGGATTATATACCATGATCAAGTGGGATTTCTGGAATGCAAGGATGGTTCAACATAAAAAAATCAATATACCATTGTCAACAGAATAAAGGAAAGAAATAGGATTATCTCAATTGATGTTGAGAAAGCCTGTAAGAAAATTCAACACCTTTCATGAAAAACACACTCAGCAAACTAGGAATAAAACAAACTATCTTAACATAATTAAGGATGGCTGTACTCATAAATACATCATGTTGAGATTAATAACCTACAGCAAAGAAACTCATTAAAATTTCCCACCAGGAGTACTTACCAGCCAAAATTTTCTTGAATTGTTTAAACCACACATCACAGTGGTCTTCACTTAAATTAATAAGATCAAGCGTAGAATCTTTTAATTTATTTTGTTCCTTTTTCAAACATATGAAGAGTGTGATACCTAATAAGGTACCACTTCCCTGCTGTTTAACAGAATAACGCCGTTTCAGTTTGACAGAGAATATGTCCTTGAGTTCAATAAATTCTTCTTTACATAGAACATCATACTTGGAGTCACCTGAAAAAAATTAAAATTTCCAATTAAAACCAGTGTCCATATTTTATATGTATGAATAATAAAAAGTGAAAGCCCATAAAACCTTTATCATATTTATTTTTACCAATTATGCTTCATATAAGTCCATGTGTGAGTTGGGGAGGGAAGAAAGGGAAAATTGGGTCTATTTTCCCAAGAATTAAAACGGAGAAAAATGGCATCAAGTCCCTGTCCAAGACATTCAAAAACTGAAAATATTCAATAGAAGAATTTCAAGAATATAGACAAAGCAACATTCCAAGAAAGAGTCTCCTTGGTCCTAATAGAGACAGAATAAAATGATGGAAAGAACAGAATTCACTAACAGAAGTGAGTTTATAACAAGTATTAGAGGCAAAGTGTAAGGAAAAGGATACGTACATTCCAGGTAAAGTAAAACATGTACAAAAAGGAAACAGAGGAAGATTACTGTATGAAAAGTAAATCCCTGCCAGTCTAGAACGAAACATCCACCTGAATTGAATTTTACCACAGTCAGTCAGACTTTATTTTATAGTGGCATCAAATTTTACTGGTTATGTTTAACCTCCAGTCAGAAAACGTGTGTTGTGGTAAAAGACCATTTCAGTGGACTCTCAAAGTAGGAGTGCTTTATACTTTTAAAAAATACTTCTAAAATTTCTACTCTGGCCAAAATGGAATCACAGGGACTGGTTTACCTTCTGCCTGAAATAACTAAAAGGGTGGGCAAGATACACGAAACCTCAGTTTCCAGACATCTGCCATCAGGTAGCCCAAAACAGTATTCCCTGAGAGAGGGGAAACAAAGGAACCATGGGAGTGTTCCAGGCTACCGTCCGGGGAGGGTTTCCAGGCCACAGTGCAAGTCGGGAGCCCTGGTGGAACCTGGTTGTCTTACTGGGTGAAGCAGGAAGTAAGAGTCCAGAAAAGCCACAAGGACTAAGTTCACTAGGCAAATTACTGTAGAGAAGGAAGCTGCAGAGAAGTGGGAATTCTGCAGATTTGCAGAGGGCCCCCTTGAATCTTCAGCTGAGTATGAAAGACATACGTGCAAGGCCAGGGAGAGAGAGACCCAAAGGATGAGACAGAACAATGCTCAGAGATCGCACAGACATGCCCACCATGAGCTTAAAAGCAAGCCTCAAAAGGATTAAACTGTCTCCTAGTAATTCAATTACATCCTATAATAAAGTTCAAGAATACAGGGATACAAAAATGTTTACCAACTTTACATGGCAAAATTCACAGTACCTCTCATTCAACCAAAAATCACAACGCATGTAAAACAGCAACAAAACATGACCCATAATAAGAGGAAAAAAAGCCAATAGAAACAGATGCAGAACTAATACCAGTGTAACCAGCCCCACAAATCAGAGGTCCCCTCTCTCGGCTTCCTTGGCCCTTGAGCAGGCACAATACACTCAGATTGGAGCAAGGACTTCCAGGTACATTAAGAAGTTGCTTCCCAGCTTTCTCAGTGACTGTTTGGGCCTCTCCCAACCATTCTGCAAACTATGTCCAGTTGTTCACAAAGCATACATACCACGGGCAAAAAAAAAAAAATAAGCCCTTTTCTCAGTGTTTAAGGTGGGGGGATAAGGTGAACCCAAAGTCAGTTTTAGGGGCCTGTCATCTCCTTGGAAAGCTCAGGCTTCAAGTACAGTGCACTTCTATTATTGTTACCCAGAGGCACATGGCCAGGGTCTCTAGAGCACTTCAAGAACACTTCATACCTTCAAGGATGAGAGATAGCAGGCTTGTTAAAGGTGCTTCTTCCAGACTAATCTTAAGATATTGATTATGCCCTCCTCTCTCATACAAATTTAATTTTTTTATGTTGTATAGCACACAAGAGCTCTGAAGAAGGATGAAAGGAAACAAAGAACCACTGAGGGAAAGAAAAAAAAATGCAAAGGATGAAATCAACTCCCCTTTTCACTCGAAGACCTGTATTATAATCTGAATTCTTTATCATGTGTGTGCTTTACTTTGGCAGTGAACAATTCAATGGCTATTCTAATTTAAAATCTCTTATAAATTGAAAATCTAAAGATCCTACAGCAACATCCAAGATCAAACTTAGTAGGAAAAGCCAGAAGAATTTCTGGAAACAGTACAAGAATACCTATTGCCACTTTTACTATTTCAAATTATCCTGGACATTCTGGCTGATAGTATATGAAAGAAAAATGAAATAAAAGGCAATTAAGTGGCAGAAGGGGCAGGAGGAGGGCTAAAATCATAACTATTGATAGATGATATCACAGTATGTTTGTAAAATCCAAAAGAATATCTTTAAAATCACTAGAACTAATAAAAAAATACCCAGTAAGGAAACAGGTTACAAATATACCAATAGCCAGGAAGGAGACATAATGGGGTTAAAGATATCCCATGCCAATTAGCATATTATACCTAGGAATAAATTTAGCAAAATGATCTTGGACTTGTATGGGGAAAAAATGCTAAATAAGTGGAAATATATTAAGCTCCAAGATTACATTTTTTCCATGCCTCATTATTAAATAACTACTGATAATGCTATTCCAGTCAAAATCTCAATGGTATTTTCTTTGATGTAAAGGGGCAAGGAACTTAATCAAATGATTTGCAAATTTTCTTGAAATAAATGTATTACATTAATGAGTAAAATGTTTTAGAAGTACAGCAACAAGGGACGCAGAGTATATGCCTGATTGGATATTAGTATTTTGTAAAGCTATAATAATTAAAATATAGGAATAGATAAGAGAATGGTTCAAAGAGATTTGTATACGCTTAAAAATCACTAATATGATAATGGTGGTATCTAAGCTCAGTGGGAAATATTCAGTAAAAGGTGATTTAGAGCGGATTAATCTTTTGAAAAAGGAAAAAAATAGAGCCTTATTTCATAATATATACCAGTATTTCTAGAGTAGAAAGAATTTCATATAATCATCAATTAGTAAAGCCTTAAGAGTGACAGTAAAGGCAGATATACAGAGACTGAAATATGTAACATAAAAATTATTCAATGCCCACCTGAAACTAATATAACACTGTATGTTAATTATACTTCAATTAAGAAAGAAAGGAAATTATTCAATTGCTTATAAAGGCCTGAAGAACCATAAATAGATGTCACAAGCAAAAGCCAACCAGGCAGAAATATCGGCAACACATGACAATTAAATGATCTATTTAATCAAGGAACGAAACACTTTAGTGGCAAAGTACATAAAAGACCCAAGCAGGCTTTTCACAAAAGAAGAAATGCAAATTGACCAATAGACATATGAGAAAGTTCAATCTAATTAGCAATCAAAGAAATGCAAATTAAAACAACAAGATACCATTTTTTGCCTTTTAGATTGGCACAAGATCAAAAATAATGCTCAACGATGGTGCGTGTAAAGGGAACCAATCCCAGTGCTGGTGGGAATGCAAAAATGGTAGCTGCTGGAGAACAAGTTGGGAATATGTATCAAAAGATTTCAAAATGTTAATTGCAGCAGTATGTAGAGTAGCAGAAATATTTAAAGCAATGCTCAAGTTCTTCAACAGGAGAATGGTTCAACCATAGTTTTCTGCAGCCCATAAATGAGCAAGTTAGAACTCTAGGACATTCATGTTAAGAGGTATGAATAAGTAGAATAAAAGCAAGTCACAAAGTAATCTGGGGGATTTAAGCTCAATTTCATTAAAAAGAAAAAAGAAACTCAAGTAGAAAACACACAACAAATACTGGTCACCTATTAAAGAGAAATATGAGGGAACAGGAGATTAATTGTTTCCTATAAACCTCCATAATTTCCCTTTCTATAATCAGCATTGAATTTACAATTTTTAAAAATGAAGAAAAGGAAAAATGCTTTAAAGTATGCATATGTTTGATCCAGCAATTTACTTCCAGGAATTTACCCTAAGGGAATAGATAATATGCACAATTTAACTAGAAGAATGTTTACCCAAGCATTATTGGAGTGAAATTTAGAAATAATCTAAATGAGTAACAGAGTATTGGTTCTATAAAGTATATTTCATATAACAAAATGCTATTCAGCCATTGAAATGTAGAAATCCGACGAGAAGAGGGTCTAAAGTAGCACATTTCTATTATTGTTTTGTATGTTTACTGAATACATTGTGTACGTGTAATATATTTTCATATGCACATTTATATGAAAATGCATATGAAAACTTGGAAGGGTAGTCAGATTGTGATTTTGTTTGCATGTATGAATTTCTAATTTTTCTACAATGAGAATATTCTATAATCAATTGAAAAAGATTGTTTCCTTTGCTCATCCTAAAATAGCTCCTGATATTGTTTAATTTTTAAAATTCCATTCCCTAAAAAGAGTAGCTAATATTTAATGAGCATGTGCTGGACGCCAGACATTGCCCTAAATGCTTTACATGTATTATTATCTCATTTACTCCTCACAGCAACCCTAAGAGGCAGATGCTGTTTCCTAAATGAGAAGAAATTCAGGACAGAGTGTGTGTAACTTGTCCATGGTCATACATCTGGTAGGGACAGACCCAAGATTTTAATCCAAGCACTTTAGCTGGTCTTTACAACTTTGTAACAATGTTGGGCTGACCTAAAGAGCTTCTTCAGGTAAACGCACTCTCATCTGACCTTCTGGATTGGTTTTTATTATTATTATTTTAATATTTATTTTTGAAAGAGAGAGAGCACACACACAAGCGCAAGCAAGGGAGGACCAGAGAGAGACGGAGACACAGAATCTGAAGCAGGTTCCAGGCTCCAAGCCATCAGCAACAGAACCCAATGTGGAGCTTGAACTCACGAACTGTGACATCACGACCTGAGCCAAAGTCAGACGCTTAACCAACTGAGCCACCCAGATGTCCCTTAGATGGGTTTTTAAGTCTAGTCAAACTTAAAACACTAGGTGAACAGCCGTTGTGTCTCTAACAGCAAGACAACAAATGTGTCCCTTAACAGAGTCGTACTACATCAGACTGAGGTGACCACGAGGGAAATGTGAGGTTAGATTACAGCAACAAGGAGCTTACAGAGAACATTCTGAGAATTCCTTTAGCTTTTTTTTTAATTTTGATTTTAATTTTAATTTTAATTTTAATTTTAATTTTAATTTTAATTTTAGTTAGCTAACATACAGTTGGTTTCTGGAGTAGAATTTAGTGATTCATCATTTACATACAATGCCGAATCCCTGTAACTCGGAGCCATATTTCCCACTCTTTTTGCTCAGGCTTCCAGGGTCTTTTCCCACATTTGCCCACAGATTCAAATTTGGGGGTTTTTATGCGAATGGTTACTTTGCTGAAGCGACAAAAGAAGAGACTAAGAGGAAGACCTACAGGTTTAAAGCAAACGTTGTCCTTTTATTTGATAGGAAAATAAGGATAATTGATCTGTGAATAAAACACTTAAGGGGCGCCTGGGTGGCGCAGTCGGTTAAGCGTCCGACTTCAGCCAGGTCACGATCTCGCGGTCCGTGAGTTCAAGCCCCACGTCGGGCTCTGGGCTGATGGCTCAGAGCCTAGAGCCTGTTTCTGATTCTGTGTCTCCCACTCTCTCTGCCCCTCCCCCATTCATGCTCTGTCTCTCTCTGTCCCAAAATCAAATAAACGTTGAAAAAAAAAAATTTTTAAACACTTAAATTTTTCATGATAGATGGATGTTCTTTGCCATTGTTTTTCTCAGCAGCTACAAATCTCTCAGGTACCAATTTCCTACACGGAATCCCTGATCTATTATTTATTTCTGCAATGGTAACCATTTACATAAGTCAATCTGCCCAGTTTTCTAATCACAGATTTCACTTAATTTTGGATAGAACTGTTTCCTGACATTTGAAGATGTGTACAGTATTACTCGTTTTACAGAAAACTCTTTTTTCATTCTGAATATAGTCTTCAGGAATAAACCTTGTTAGAATTCCGTGAACCTGAATTAAAGATGTTTTTATTTAAAGGCCTGGAACTGTTTATTGTTTAACCAGACATCAGATTGGGTGGTACTTTTTTAGGCCTTTGTTTTGTTTTTGAAGTTCTTAAGATAGGAGCGGGGGACCAGCTGGCTGGGTACAGCAGCAGGACACTGGTTTCCCGGACTTGAAAGAGAGCTAGGGCCGAGGTTCTTCAGGTTTCCAGGTGGAAAGCCCTGAGGCTAACTCCCAGTTAAGGAGGACGGTTCTAGAGATCATCTAATAGGATAAACTGAAAAATCTCAGGTCACTGTGTCTCCTCAATCCCTACTCCAAAACACTTACTCTTCGGGGTATACTTAGAATACACACACATTTATGAGAAACTAGATTAAGGAGAAAAAAACCATTCTGAGAGAAAATACTATTGCTCTGGGTCTATAAAATTGCCCATTTATCTGGACCCCTTTGTAGTAGCACCTTAAGAATGATTCAGACTCTATTCTCCAGATTAAAAACATACTGCTTTGTATATCTAAACTATTTATAAATTTATAAATGCTGAAAAAAATTTCGGTCATATATCTGCTTAAAGTTTCATCCACAAGATAGCTGCTTCGATCCCCATGCTAGCCACCTCTGTTATAGTACAACCAATTTCCTCCACAAATAAAAGCAAATGTTTTCATAATTGTATGCAAAACCCACATTTTCACATACAACCAAGCACAGGCAAACTGTATGTTACAAGAGGAGTTAAAAAAAAAAATACTTTGGGGCATGTATTTTAAATGCAACTTTAATTTTACCTTAATGTTAAAAGACATCTTTATTGGTGAAAAATGTGGAATAAACCTTCATCCATAGAATAGTATTTTATAACAGTAGATAAAAATATGGAAATCTTCCACATACTTTTTTTCAGGTTATGAAAACGTAAACCTTACAGATGACATGTAATTTTTCTTTGTGGCATGTGGTTTATTATTTGAAATCTATTGGTTCATTAGTATCATATTGGTTATAGCTAGTTGTTTCAGAACATTAACTGTCCTCTCACATTACTTACAGAGATACTGGGGACCATCTGTTCTTGCAAGGGATTTAAGTATATGTCTATTGGATATCATGCTATTTATTTAATTCAGCACCCACTTCCTATTGTTGTATTTTCTTGGGGGGAAAAGTCAATTTAATTACAGGGAATAAAGATAACCTCTCCTGGCAGGTGACCCTGTCACCACGAGAGCAAAGCAGGACCTACTTAAAGTAGGTTACAGTGGTTAAAAGAAGAGTAAAACCAACAACACTTAAGAATATTTAACAAAGGTTTAACAAAAATAGAACAGTGAATGGCGCTTTTAAAAATATTACTGTAAGCCCAGGGCTTGTCTAAATCAATCTTGGCACATCTGTCTGATGCGGACCATAAACAGGATTAGAGCGGGATTTATCTGCTTGGCGTTAATTGTGCTCACAGTTTCTGCACATGCCCACTCTTTAAAATACTGCCTGAAAAACAGGCCTGCCCGATACACAGCTCCCACAACACAGTGCAGACACACACGTATGGTATATTACATGGTTAAGCAATGTGATGTCTAACAATTTTTTTTGGCTCTTCAGAATTACTTATCTAATCCCCTAATTAAAAATACAAAATTCTGTTTGAATACACCACATACTGAGATAAATCTGTGAAGCAGGGGACCAATAAATTTGAATACACTTTAATTGTAAGAAGAAAACACAATTTAATTGTTAATAATCAGGTTAAACCAGGGTTTAAACAAATAGGGCTGCTCCTATAATTTACTGAAAAAACCTTCACAATGCATTACTATCCTCAAGAATTAGGACACAGCATTCGTTAGCAGAAAAAGTTGCTAAATACATACACATATCAAGAGTGACAAGATATAGCATTCTTATCTAGTAAAAAAAAAATTATACAGGAAATTTTAAACTTCTCACAGAGAGAAGTAGAGAAACTGCCAATCCAATATCCAAAAGTCACATTTTTATCACATCAGATAGAAAATTAATGTTCATTTTCTACCTGTTTTTTTTCACCCACTTATTCTATCATGTGTAAACAGCTTAGAGTTAAAAATTTGACTAATTGGAGATATTTAGGTATTTTTGCAAGAAGTCCAAAATGAACTAGCCAGTCAAAAAAATGTAAGTATCAGTCTTTGGTTTGCAGATTTGACATATAGGCAACATGTAATTCCTTATTCCAAACAACATTTAATGCCTATGATGCTAAGTGATGTGAGAAGTTTTAAATTACTTAGTATGTTTTAATCATGAACATATAAAATTGTTAAAGAACAGTAGAAGTGAAAATTTAGGTTAACTTTCAATCATAGGCAATCTTCGGCTTTAAAACTTTTTTGGGTCAGAACCTATTCATGTTCTAAATATCTTAGTGAGCTCTTAGAGATCAGTTTTCCCCTAAATCTCTATTGATAGAAGGTAAGACTATACTTTTACTGTTATTTTATACAGAGCAGATAATCAGGAGAACTTGACAAATTAAGTCAATCATTTAAATACTTAAAATAAAACACCCAGCAGCAGTTCTCAATGTAGAGTCTCAGAGGTTTTACGTGGTCAAACTGATCTTTAGGATAATTCTAAACATGTTATTTGCCTTTACACCGTGTTGGCATTGGCACTGATGTTTCAAGTGCCAAAGTGGTGATGTGTGCATCAAGGCAGTGACACTTTTACCAGTATTGTTGCATTCTTTACCACACTCCAAACTCACAGTTTAGAAATTAAAAGGTCCATTTCACTTAACTATCCCTGATGAAATAGGAACAATCTAATTTTTTTAAAATTTCCACCCTGGACTACATTTTTCTTTAAATATTATGTGAGATGAAATGGAAACTATGAATAAAGCATTTCTGCTACAAATGAAAGTGATGACTGTCTCCAGGAAAAGCACTCATACTTTTAAGTTGCAATTGAACTAGCTGGTTTTGTGGAAGACTATTTTTACTTGAAAGATCCACTGACAGACAAGCTATGGTATTCAGACAGGAGTATTTGGCAAACATTCCCTGGAAAAATGAGCAAAGTGAGCCAGTCGCTCAAGAAAAACAGCTAAAACTGTCAATGACAAAATTCAAGCTTTAGCGTAAAAAATTAGAATTTTATAAAACTTGTATCCATCACAATGAGTTTGACAGCTTCCCAATACTTAAAAAATTTTCTCATGAGACTGGTGGTCATATTAATGTAGCTGATATTTTTTAAATATTGGGTATTATAATGTGTCAACATTTAGAAGCTCTATTTAACTCAGTACATCAAATTTTCCAAATATGCAATGCAGGATGTTATAAAATCATGCACGGGTAAGAGATTTATTCAAAGTGCAAGACAAACCAGATTTTCAAATAGACTACATAACTACATTGCTGTGTTTTCAGATTCAACATTATAACTAGCCTTACTAAACTGGCACTTGAGTTTTGTTGTAATATCAAAGGATAGCCACAATTATCTGAAAACATGATTAAAATACTTCTCTTCCAAATACACATCTATATGAAAATGGATTTTCCTTATATACTTTAATCAAAACAACATATTCACAATAGATTGGATGCAGACACAATTTTTAAAACTCAGCTGTCTTATATTAAGCATCCTATTTTAAAAAGCTAGGTCTTCTATTAAAGACATTTGAAAAAAATGTAAGATAATGAAGAGGCATAATAAACTGGCATTTTTTAACTTTAGAAAATAATTGTTTTTAACAAAAATATTTTATCTTAAATGCAATGGATTTATTACTATTATATTTAATGAATATTTTAAATGTCTAAGTCCTAGTACCAGAAGTACCAAGGGGTATAATTTTTATAAGCAAAAGCTCTTTGTGGTTTTTGATAATTTCAGACTATAAAGTGGTCCCAGGGCTGAAAAGCCCAAGAACCCCTGCACTATAGTGTTGTGAACATAGGCCTAACCTTAAGAAAATGCAGCCTAGAGATGGCATGATTCATGCATTTCATCTTTAACCACCTTAAATCAAATACGATGATACTAAGTTATTTTTAGATTCTGCCATGAGTCCCTATTACATCTGAAACCTAGCAAAATTCACATTCTATAGCAGGCCTGATCATGCAATGTGATTGGGTTTTGTCATTTTCACTTCAGCAAGAGCACTAATGTGCTACTTCCTTTGGGACAATTTATCCTTGACTTGATGATCTACTTAGATATTTGCCACTGCCTGCATTTTATATGCTCACTTCCATTTCAATTCCTTACGAAAAGCATTTAAAAATGGAAAGTGTCTGGGGCGCCTGGGTGGCTCAGTCAGTTAAGCGTCCAACTTTGGCTCAGGTCATGATCTCGTGGTTTGTGAGTTCGAGCCCCACTTCAGGCTCTGTGCTGACAGCTCGGAGCCTGAAGCCTGCTTCGGAATCTGTGTCTCTGTCTCCCTCTGCCCCTCCCCGACTTGTGCTATCAAAAATAAATAAAATGTAAAAAAAATAAATAAATAAAAAGGGAAAGTGTCTGATAATGGCACCAATAGAAAATATGGCCTTGATTCATCTTAACCTTATACTCTAGTCATTTGGCAGGCATTATCAGTTCAGGTATGCATACCATGATGTACAGTTTACATACATCACACCAGACGGCCTTTGTGCAGATACCCCTTGAACCTCTGAAGTACAGCAATTGGTCTTCCTTTCTCTAGTCTCTCAGCAATTCACTTTAACAATATCTTCATCGTCCTCCTGGTCTCTAATCTCTGTATCCCAGTACCTTGCGCTATGCTTCAGACATAGGCTTGGCTTCCAATAGAAGTTTGTTATTGACAGTCTTTACCATCAGTCAGATGATATCTCAATCACACTGTATGCATTTCGACCTCTGAACCTTTGCTCCTTTATTTCCCAGGAAATGAAAGGCCTTCTTGACTCCATTTTCAAACATTAACCATCTGTCAAAGCACATTAAGAGACATTCTTCATTTCCCAGTCCTTCTGAGCTCCTATGGCCCAGTACACAGTTGAGATTCAATCACATATCAGAAGTTCCTAACTCACCAGAGGGCAAAAGCACAAAGGCCCTTCAAAGCCTTTTAAGAACTTAAGTTATATATTTTTACCATACTAACTGATGGGTCAAAATGGTAATGGGGAAGGGGTTAGCTAAAGATGAGACTGTAACTCTTTAGGGTAAGCCCAAAAGTTTACTATTTCAATATATTTGAACACCTGCTATATTTCAGGCACTTTTGTGTGTATATTAAAATGCTAATACAAATTTAACAATCTCCATGGATCACTGTCTCTATGAGAACAAAGGTTAAGGAGTTCATCTTTCACGACCTGGAACTCGCTGGGCTGTGGGAACAGGACTATATGTATCTAAGCCAGAGTGAGGATCTCTAGCGCCAGTGTCTAACATAGCCTGGTCTGGGCTTTCTGTCAGGTAAAGGCTTTTTCCTTCTGGGGACCTCAAAGATTGTCACACCAACTTTGTTTTCACCTCTGCCATTACTAGCCACCAATGCCCTACTGTGCAAGTCAGATCCCCCATTACCTCACGGTAGTCCCAACAAAGAGATCACACAGCCCTCCAGATAATCTGATGGGTTTTGCTACTGAGAGACACTAAGAAACCCACTTTTATTACCAATTCCATTCAGGTTTACCCTGAAGACAGTAATTATTTGCTCCCAAGATAACAAGAAAATATTGAGAATAACTACTCAAAGTCCAGGACTACTGAACTAAGCACATGCAGCCCCTGTGTTGCTGGGAGTAAGAAGAACCATTACATGAGAGACAAAGCAGTAACTTTTCCTTGATGAAGGGACTGGTCCTAGTACCAGAAAGTAAGAATTTCATCTGAGGAGCCAAGACAGTGCAGGAACAGAGTGCCACAGTCCTGACTGTCCAGAAACAGACTGGAAGAGATTCACCTAATCAGCCTCCAGGACATCTGAACTCACTATCAGTATATCTTCCTGGGGCCAGAGTTGGCCCTCTTGCAGTGAAGGAATCACTGTGCGTGGGGGAGGAAGGGAGAGAAATTGTCAGAAGCTACATATACTGAACATACAAAAGCAAACTTAAAATGTACACATTTACAATAGCCACGATATGGAAATAACCTAAATGTCCGTCAGTGGATGAATATAAAGAAAATGTGATACACACACACACAGTGGAATATCGTTCAGCCTTAAGAAGAAGAAATCTTGCCATTGTAACATGGATGGACCTTGGGGCACTGTACTAAGAAGGGAAATGTAAAAAAAAAAAAAGAAAGAAAGAAAGAAAGAAATACCACATAGTCTGGCTTATATGTGGATTTTAACAAACAAAAACAAACAAACATAGAAAAACTGAGCTCAGAGATAACAAGGAACAGACTGATCATTACCAGAGGTGGGGGATGGGCAAAATGGGTGGAGGTAGTCAAAAATTACAAACTCCCAGTTACAAAATAAATGTTGGGGACCTAACATACAGCATGGTGTCTATGCATTACTGTACTGCATACTTGAAAGTTGCTGAGAGTAGATCTTGCAAGTTCTCATCACTGAAGACAATTTGTAACTATGTATGGAGATGGATGTCAGCTTACTGTGGTGATCATTTCAGAATATATACAAATATCCAATCATTATGTCCTACACCTGAAATTTATATGCTACATGCCAATTACATGTAAATAAACAAATGGACATAATTTGAGATTTTCTAAAAATATTTGTAAATATTTATTCATTTGAGGAGGATTTGCAGACCTAGACTTAGTGGAGACAAAGGAAAGTAATGCACAATTTTAATATAGCCTATCATGGTTTTAGTGAAAAAATCTAATTTTACATTCAAGACAAAGTTCATGTTTATTTTTAATATGCTAGGCACATGGGGGATATGGCCCTTATTTCATTTCCACCATTAAAAGCATATAATTGACAAACATGTTTGGATTCTGTTTTGTTTTCGGCATTCAAAAACTGGCTAAGTAAACCCAGCGAGAATTGATTCACTAAGAAAAAAATTACAATGAAATTACTTATGAAATGTAGCCAAGTTTCCTAACTTCCTCATTTGCTTTCAGTTGGATTTAGGCAAAATGTAAAGAACAAATGTAAGTGTTAGTAAACAGACATACACATACATACACACACACACACACACACACACACACACACACACTATAAATTATGCTGGTCAGTTAATACCATTTAGGCTACTATTCACACAAAATATGATCCTCTACCTATACTTGAAGTAAAAAAAGAAAACTTAAAGCTATTTTGGAGTAAAAATTGGAAGTTAATTATTTTCTGAAAAATTTTAAATTAATTCAGAGTCCTATATGAAAATAAGCTCAATATTTGACCTTGGTGTCCTACATATATGGTATTTAATGCAAAGGTGTTCTTACTGAAAAGGAGTTTTGTAAGAATTTCTTCTCCATGCATTTCATCATAATATATTTTTTACCATATGGTTAGGATGATGACAGAAAGACAAAATTAAGGGTAAAAGTAAGAAATTGTTACCTGATAGTGTAAAAATTTTAAAGAAAACTTAAATACTCTAGATAAAGGATATATTTAGCTACACTATATAACATGTAATCAAAGCAAAATAGCTTATGGGATTACAGCAAGCCATCTCCTCTGTGCTGTAATACTACTGTCAGGTTTTTTTTAGAAAGATAAATTTGATATCAATACGATGTGACACAACTGCATCAAACCTTAATTTCACTCACAGTAAGAAGTCACAGGATTAAATAACACTGTGCAGTCTTTTAGAAAAGTTTATTGCTTCCAGATGGATTCAAGTTTCCTTTCAGCCCTGATTACATCTAATATGCACAGGGTGCCAACATTATAAAGGACAGAGTCAAAAATATCATTTATATAGATAGCAAGGGGCGGGGTGCAGGAACTTTGGCTCCCGAATAGATTATGCTAGCCAGGATCTGTTTTAAGAAATAACAAACATTTAATAACAATAATAATAATTTAAAAAACACCATATTATGTAAATGTTTTGAATAATGGCTGTCCCATAGAAAAACACAAATTTGCAACAAAGTATCCAGAAAATGACTCCTAGCTCAAGCTGCATGCTCTCTGCCCCCATGTTGGGTTGCGCCATGTGTCACACCGCATGAGGCTTGCTACCAAGATGTCCACCTGTGCCTCTGTGGCAGGAGAGGCATCCATGTTTATTTCATTTAATAGCACTGTTGAATATAAGCCATTGTGGTCAGACACAGATCTTCAAAAATACTATCTAAAGGCATGTTTGCTAAGTTTAAGGCTGCAAGTAAATTACTGCTTGTATTTAAAATAGCATTTTCTTACACAACTTCAGTAAGAAATAAAATCCTCTCCATAGAACCCAAAGAAAGCTCTCTCCATAATGTGAATTAAAAAATAAAATCACAGCTGCTGTATCTAGTCTGTGAGAGAAAAAGCAATAAAAATTCATAATTGAAGAATGATTTCAGTCTGTAGATCAGGGGCCAACTTTTTAAAATACAGTAAAACTCCAATAGCATTTCCATTTTCTCATTTTCTTAAATTCAATCTTTCCAATGTTCTGAAAAAGTCATACAAATTACAAATCTGATTGAATATAAATGTTAAAAAATTTATTATGTATCCTTCAAAAACAGATTCACAATTTAAATAAAATTATGGTCTAAGAGCACAAAAGAAGAGAAAAATGATTCATTTCTAAATGTATACAATATCTTTCCTGCTTGAGTACCACTGGGAAAAGTGGTACTACAATGATTCCACTCATACCTGACTTTCTTCTATGGATATTCAACCAAAACTAAGACAAATAATAATATAGCACTTTATTACATTTTCTGTAGAGAAAAATAATTTCCTTTACGTAAGGTTTATAACAAATATTAAAATTTCAGGTGATTTTAATAAAAGTTATTTGCTTATTTTCAACCTTATAAAGGATACTTAAAAATGGATGAGTATTAAAATGTTTAATTTTAATTAGATTAAAATAGTGGCACTATCCTTGATCAATTGCTTGAAATGCTCCAAGACACAGGGTGATCAGAAAAGGATCGAGTTATACTAAAAAGGGATTTAAAGTTACATGACAAATCAATAACAGATCAAGAAACAGGGTCGAACCAATTAGGCTACCTGGCACTAGAGTAGATAATGGGTTTTATATCAGCAGATGACTCATCCATTAACAATGTCTGATATTCTAAATACTAATATGTATTTGAGGGGCGCCTGGGTGGCTCAGTCGGTTAAGCGTCTGACTTTGGCTCAGGTCATGATCTTGCAGTTCGTGGGTTTGAGCCCCACATTGGGTTCTGTGCTGACAGCTCAGAGCCTGGAGCCTTCTTCGGATTCTGTATCCCCCTTTCTCTCTGCCCCTCCCTGGCTCATTCTCTCTCTCTCTCTCTCTCCCTCTCTCCCCCCCCCCAAAAAATATATATAGTAATAATAAAATGAAACCTTAAAAAAATCTAATATGTATTTGAACTATCACTAATCAAATAGTATTTTGTTTTCAATAATGGTTATTCTTAAACTGGTCATACATTATTCTAAATAACACATATTTAAGTGAAAAATCATTTCAGCTTTATTCCTTCTTTCAATAATTGTTAACTAGATACTTTCCACATGTCAGATTTGTTTGTTCTACAAAGAGAATCTTAGAGATCTTCCCTGACTACCCAATAATCACTGAATAAAGATTGGGGAAAAAAAATATATGGCAACAAGTCATGTAAATACAAGTTGAGAATCTCTCATCTGCAATTCCAAAATTCCCAAAGCTCTGAAACTCGTACATTTTTTCTTAAATCATTTGGGAGCAAAACCTGAGCTGACCTCATTTTGTAGCAAAACTGGACCCAAACTGACAATGGCATTTTAAGTCTTTACCCCACTTAGCCTGGGTACTCCTCATGTTTCGTTCAGAAATATTAATATTCAATTATGGGATGCTACCTGAGGCTCATTTTAGGTGTTACATACACATATATGCCCTACATTAGCTTTCTAAAATTAGTAAACATCTCAATTTTAAGATATAGCTGGTTCCAAATGTTTCTGGGCAAAGTGAAAAGTAACCCAATATTCCAGGTGAGAAATGATATCTCTTACTAACACGGCAGTGATGCTGCTCAATTTTGGATATATTTCAGAGGAAGAGGCCACAAGATTTGTTGATGGACTGGATGTAGAGAGATAAGCAGTAGAACATTTCCATTTCTAGCACGTTTCCAAGTGTTTTTGGCTTGGGTAACTACAAAGATGAAATCTTCACATACTGAGATGGGAAGATCCATAGAAGGGTGTAGTTGTAGGCTGTAGGATGGAATATGGGGTTTATTTTAGAATATGCTAAGGTTGAGAAATCTAGTGGACTTTTAAGTATGTCTAAGTAGGCAGTGAGGTTTATAAATCTGGAGTTCTGAGATGATGTCTGGACTAAAGATAGAAATTTGAAAGTCATCAGCATTTAGATAGTATTAGAAGCCACAAACTAGAGGAGGCTGAACCAGAGAGAGAGTGAAAAATAGACAATAAAAGGTCAGGGAACAGACATGGGAAAATGAGAACAGCTAAGAAAGAAAACTGACAAGGAGCAGCCCAATGGGGACAGGACAGAATCAAGAGAGTGACGTCCTAGAAGGTAAGAAAAAATTGTAGAGAAAGAACACTGTGATATTTTAAAACTCTGTCCATAGGTCAAGACAGATGAGTACTGACTTTGACAACTGAGCTGTAGACTCACAGGAGTCAAAAGCCTGATCATAGAAGATTCAAGAAAAAAAAAAAAAAAAAAAAAGAGAAACTAAGTGGAGACAGTGAATGTATAATTAGTCTAGCTAGACTAATAAATCAGGGTGTGTGGGAAGGGCCAAAGAAATGGGACCAAGTGCTCTGTGTGGATTATCTTAATTAATCCTCATAATAGCTCTGTAAGGTGGAAATTATCTCATTTTATAGATGAAGATGTGCAAATTAAGATAAGTAGTGCACCAAGGATTTAATGAAAATGCTAGATTTTTATTTCCAAGCACATGTGATTATCAAGTTCATTCTCATACCAGTGTGCAGCTTCCTATGAATTCACCATACAAAATAAATATTGAGAAAATGGCATCGTCTTCCCAGAAAGGACACTGGTGTAGGACTTAGGAGACCTTAATTGGAGCTCTAGCTTGGTCACCAATCTTGAGGCTATTCCCTTAAATTTTAAGCTTGATAGCTCATTCCTAAAATCAGGAGATTGGGATAGATTCATTTATTCATTCAGCAAATATTTATTCAGTCTTTATTTGCTGGATACTATTTTAGGTGTTAAACAGTGGTTTATAAAAAAGGCAAGAACTAACCCTTTGGTAAGGAAGATGACAAATATTCAATTTAATGTTTCTTTCAGCTCTAAAATACTTTAACAGCTGTTTGATAAGTATTAATAGTAATAAATTAAAAGTAATAAATTAATTTACATTTATTTTATTACTGAAACCCCACAGCACTGTAAACTAGGTACTGTTATTATGCCCTGTTTTACAAAAGGTGGGGAGGGAGACAAGCTGAGAGCTTAAATAACCTGTACTACAGTCACACAGGAAGTGACAAAGTTTAAATTGTAACAGTACTACTCCAGGAACCCATCCTTTAGTCACTCTCAACAGTATGGTAAGTTACTATTATAATATTTTATTTTAGGGGAACCTGCCTCAGTGGGAAGAGCAGGTGACTCTTGTTGATCTTGGGGTTGTGAGTTTGAGCCTCATATTTAGTGTAGAGATTACTTAATAAAATCTTAAACAATTTTTAAAAATATTTCAGGGGCGCTTGGGTGGCTCAGTCGGCCAACTTCGGCTCAGGTCATGATCTCACGGTTTGTGAGTTCGAGCCCCATGTCAGGCTCTGTGCTGACAGCTCAGAGCCTGGAGCCTGCTTCTGATTCTGTGTCTCCCTCTCTCTCTCTGCCGCTCCCCTGCTCATGCTCAGTCTGTCTCTCAAAAATAAATACATGTTAAAAAATTTTTAAAAAAGATTTCAGTTTACTAGTGTTTAACTTTCCTTTCCTGTTATTTTACTTTTCTGGATGGGTCTCTAAATGTTCAAAATGGGAAACAGAAATAAAAGAAAAAAAACAAAAATTCGGAAGTAGAAGTGAATAGTGATATAAAGTCAAAAGAAAACCAAAGCACTACAGTATCATGAACAAAAACCAGGTCTGGAAGGAGTAGGAGAAATAGCAACAGCCCTTCAGATGGTGGCCACAAGACACCACAGGTATAACCATATAGGACAACAGACAAGCCTTGTCAAACATGGCTCCAGAGTAGCTCTAACAGAGGGGTGTGGGGTGTGTCTTCTATTCTGTTGCCAAGTCACTCAGACACATTGTCCATTTACCAACCCTACTGAGAATCAACACTTCCGATAAACTTAAAGTAAATAAAGTCCCTAAAATGTTTCATAAAGGAGCCCTAGCTACTTTCTCATACTCTTTGTTACAACCACATTAAAAAAGAAAAAAGCTCTTGAGCGTTAAGAGCTGAAATCCTTACAGGAAACAGAAGAAGAAAGGAGGCAGAGTTGAGCTGCCTGGTCTGACTACAACTGAGGCTACCCTGGGATTTTCAGTAGAGCTCCAAGATTGAGCCCATCCCTTTACATCAGGACCTTTAGCCGAAACCAGGTGCACAGGGAAGCCTCTGTAGCCATTTTGTTTTCCCTCACTTTCAACAGAGAATGATGACATTAGAGTAACTGGGTTTCTCCCTTTGCAGAACCATTCTGAGCTAGCACTTTTCCTAGTATTATGAAGATTATTTCAAGATCATATTGCTTTATAAATTTTAGAGACAGGAAATAATATAATCCATTGAGTTTCAAATTCTGAGTAGCTACTATATGCCAGGTGTTTTCTGAACTAAATAGTGATTGAAGAATGATTAGATATGGTTCTGTCCCTGTAGCAGTTTAGTATATTGGTGAACAAAAGCACACTGGGTAATTTACCATCGTGGGGAACTTCACCAGATTATTCACAAATTACTCCTTCACAAAAGGACAGTGGACCCACTGGAGATTCTAAGAAACAACAATCCAATATGTTTCTCTATTTGTCACTCTAGTTTTCTATCTAAAGTACCTTTTCAACAGAGATTCAGATTCATTCATGTACTCTAGAGGCCTCTTTAAAAAGTAGTCTGCATTAAAAGGTAAAATGAGAACTAAATCTCCCTCTGAGAAACATGCTTTTATGTTTTCCCTTACATATTCTTCAATTGTTGAAAATTTCTACTTGGAGTACAATGTATACATATAATCAGAAAAAAAAAACATTTCAAACCGGTAGTTTTTACATTGCCTGAAATTAGTTCTCCATGCCAAATGTTTCTGTGCTTTATTAACTACTATGAGGCAGCTAAGAATGATAGACAAGAGAGGAAAATATTGTATTCAGAGGCTCAGCTATTCCCCAAGTTCTCGGTAGATATAAAGTTAATACTAAGCAATAAAACTCCTGTCTTTGCCAAATTACCTTACTATACATATATTCTATTAAGATTGCATCATCATGCAAAGTAGCAGCCAGTTCTTGCTGTAAATAGCATGGCATAGAAACACAGAGAAATGGCTAGGCACTCAATCAGACACTCCATCTCATTTGACTCTAAATTATCTTCAGGTTACAGTGAGAATTAAAAAAAAGATAGCCATCCCTGTTTCTTGATTTTAGAGACCAAACAGATCCTCAGAGAGGCAAAGGGGCTCATTAATGACAGATGAAAATGGCAAAGCCTTAACTGAAACCGAAGACTGGACTTTAAAGCTCATGTTCTTTTCTTCTGTTCTAGAAGCTAGGAAAACTTGTAAAGAACCACACTTGGGTGACTCAGTCAAGAATTAGACTCTTGATCTCAACTCAAGTCATGTCTGGCTCTTGGTGACAGATGGCATGGAGCGTTCTTGGGATTCTCTCTCCCCTCCCCTGCCTGTATGACCTTAGAGAAGTTAAAGTTTTCCTCTTCTGTTTTCTCATCTAGAAAATGCAAGTGATAATAGCCCCTACCCTCAGAGGATTTTTGTCAGGATTCATGGAGTTAATAAGATGCCAGTAACGTTCCTGGCACATCCAATGTGCTATGTAAGTATTGGCTATTATTACCTGAAATAATTCAACAAACCATTTGCAGTCACCACACCAATGCCTGAATTAGATAAACTAGAAAAACAGCATGTATGACCGATGATAATAGGCAGGAATGATTTGAGTAGGACTCTACCCTACACTTAAAATACAAAAATTCTCAGGCCTTATTTCAAGTTTACTAAGTAGCTCCTATTAGAAGGGGTCACCCTGAGTGCCTTCCCTAAAGCAGACTAGGAAACTTTACTTGGTCAAGGGTCTACTAAGGCACGTGTGGAATAGGTTAGAAGGAGAAAAGTAGGAATTGAGAGTATAGAAAATAATGGATTTGTGCTCTCTCCCTAAAAAATAAAAAGAAAGAAAAAAGAAGGGGGAGATATATTACAAATAATAGGAAAAAATAAAAATCACTGGAAGTTGACTCACATTGCTCTAATTACTCTGATCCTCATCAGGCACAAGTATTTTCCCCAAATACTTTGGGAAACGTATCAGGCTTAGTTTGTATTCATCCTAAAAGAGCTTGTGGGGGCGCCTGGGTGGCGCAGTCGGTTAAGCGTCCGACTTCAGCCAGGTCACGATCTCGCGGTCCGTGGGTTCGAGCCCCGCATCAGGCTCTGGGCTGATGGCTCAGAGCCTGGAGCCTGTTTCCGATTCTGTGTCTCCCTCTCTCTCTGCCCCTCCCCCGTTCATGCTCTGTCTCTCTCTGTCCCCAAAATAAAATAAACGTTGAAAAAAAAAAAAAAAGGGCTTGTGTGCTCCACTCACAACACAAAGTTCTTCCTCAATTCTCCCCCGGGATGGGACAACAGCGTTTTTGAGAAGCACTAATGATTATGTTCTGTGGAACAGAAATTTGATCACAATCACCTGGTTTTATCATCTTGTGGTTTTTCTTTGGATCCTGGATTTTGTTATGGAAACACGCAGGCTGTGCTGCTGAGGAGGAAAATCTTCACACACTGGAGAGAAACGCTAGACATGAGGGCAAACCAGCCCTGAAATGTGCCATTTTCCCGATTCACCACTTCAGCTTCTCAAGAGATGTGAAAAATATGTCATAGCAACAGTTTACAGGTGAAGGAGCTGCTAAAAATTTGAGACTAGGTGATAGCATATCTAAATGATCATCAGTAACAGCAAAATACATGCCCATCACCTAAGATACACAAGATCCATAGCATAATTATTTCAGAATTTCCTAAGTCTGCCTTTAAGGTTTCATTTGTGTTCAAAATCTTTTTGTGGGGGGAAAAAAGTAAACAACTCTCCATTCAGATGATCTTGGTGCTAAATGGGTATTTAAACCACAACTATTGACAAATTCTTATTTTAAAAAGATTCAGACCAGGGCGCCTGGGTGGCGCAGTCGGTTAAGCGTCGTACTTTAGCCCCGGTCACAATCTCGCGGTCCGTGAGTTTGAGCCCCGCATCAGGCTCTGGGCTGATGGCTCAGAGCCTGGAGCCTGTTTCCGATTCTGTGTCTCCCTCTCTCTCTGCCCCTCCCCCGTTCATGCTCTGTCTCTGTCCCAAAAATAAATAAACGTTGAAAAAAAAATTAAAAAAAAAAATAAAAAGGATTCAGACCAGGGTGCCTGGGTGGCTCAGTTGGTTAAGCATCCCACTCTTGATTTCTGCTTAGGTCATGATCTCACAGTTCGTGGGTTCAAACCCTGCATCTTTGCTGACACTGCGGAGCCTGCTTCAGATTCTCTCTCTTTTCCTCTCTCTGTCCCTCCCCCACTTCCTCTCTCCCAAATTAAACAAACCTAAACTAAAAAGTTTCAGACCAAAACCCAACACCATCAACTTCAAGTTTTTGTAAGGACCTCTACAACTCTATAGCTGTATATTTAAGAAACATTTGATACAGTGGTTCTCCAAATGACTTTCACACAATTCTAGATCTTCCATGACAGGACCTAAGTAGCTCTGTTTTGCTTTATCTATTGGGGGGAAGGGAGAGTGGGTGCTTTAAGATGCCCTTGGGATGAAGACACCAAAATTACAGAAACCACTGTGTTAGTATGGTTATTGGTACAACCAACTATGGATCTTACAGTGCCTAATTCGTTTCACAGAGTTACTTGGGTGCTGGAAGGTTAGAGATCAATTTATTTATTTAAAATGGTCTATTTTTAGTGGGCATTTAAAAAAAGGGGCAGTAACCTTACAGAGACATGGTCAAAAACCAGTATTATTAGGATTTGGAATCCTGGAAATCTTTCCCAAAGAGCTGTAATAATTAAAAAAAAAAAAAAAAAGAAAGAAAGAAAGAAGAAGGAAGAAAGAAAAAAAAATTGAGGGCTTTCTCTGCTCTTTAAAGGGATAGATGAGCTAAAGTTTACACAAGTTCATTTTCCTTTTAATGTATTTTAGAATTACATTATTTTTCCAATGCATGGATGCTGTTACCACCTACACAAGATTATTATAATCTATCCCAGGTAATTACTGCTGAGATCAGCAATTTAATGCCCTTTGTTTGCCAAATTTTTGTTTTCCCAAGAACCAATTCCACTCTATAAAGATGTGTTTCCAGGATACATATAATTATGCTGGGTGTAACATCTGTCGCTTTGCATGTTCAGAGCCTTACCAAACCAAAGGGACACGCTTGTATGTCAACCTTAGGGAGAATGATTCAAGTATTAAAAGCTTAAATACACAGAATTTTTTTAAGCAGTATTTATCAAAAGTAAAAGCTATTTCTAATTTAAATATTTCCAAATAGAATTAACTCATTTCAGTCCTTAGATTTTAATACAGCTATATCATTTTTTATTATTTAATAATCATGAGTTATCTTTATTATGATTTCATATAGAAATCTTAGTTGCATTTTCTACTTCAGTTATCTGTCAGAAGCAGACCATCGAACAACTAACAACAAAAGCAACCTATAATCAAGGACAGAAGAAAAAATAATGCTGGTGACCTCTTTTCTCTATTTCACCCTTTAATAGCACAGTGGATTTAGATAACAGGACAGTGTTGCACTTTCAAATGTAGGTCAGTATTTTGATTACACCACAAAAGTGAATTGTTCAAACTTGAAGAAAGCAGGGCAATAATGATCCAAATCACTTCTCTGCATAGCCTTTTAAGGTTGCCTAACCATCGGATAATCCTGAGAATTTTTCAATATGTAAGATATTTATTGGCAAGATGTTCCAGAAAGATAGAGATGGTGAACATTGATTTCAGTACCAAATCTGAAATGAACCCTTAATGGGAGAAAAACAAATCAGACACCGTCCTCTCTCACCAAACATTTGTAATCACAGACCAAAAATTCAAGTTATAAGTTCAGCACATTTTCAGAAAAGTTTAGTAGGTCAAGCAAACTCCTGACTCTGTCTGTGGTACTCAAATGTATTTCACTATCTTTTAAGAGCTGCTATTATAGAACCAAAAGCTTACTATTTGGGCTGCATTTAGACTGATTAGATTGTCCAATTTCATAGAGATTTAGAGTTGAGGAAACCTACTTTAAAAGAAACAACCCATATTTCCAAACCATTTTAATATGATTGATGCTCCTAACAATTATTACTTCTTAGTGTTATAAACAATGTAAAAGTAACCATGCATTAACCATTATATTAAAATTCAAAAAGAAAAAAATACCTCTTACTGTTAACAGGAATTTGGAAGAGGCGGTAAAATGACTTTCAGGGTTGGAAAAGATTTAGCGAAACGAGTAAATCCATCTGTCATGGACTGAATTGTGTCCCCCAACTCCAAAATTCAGCTGTTGAAGCCCTAACCCCCAATGTGACTCTATTTGAAGACAGAGCTTTTAATGAGTAATTAAGGTTAACTTAGGTCATAAAGGTGGTACCCTAACCTGACAGGACAGGTATCCTTATGAGAAGAGGAAGAAACCAGGCTCTCTTTTTCCCCATGTGCACACAGAAGGCAGGCCACATGAGGGCACAGGAAGAACAAATGAAGACCTAAGGAAGGATATAGGTCTGCCAGGGCTGCCATAACAAAACGCCGCATGCTGGTGACCTTTCGTCTTATCACCATATCAAGCGAAAGATGACAGAGAAACTGATCAAATGTCTTTTTCCTTCTAAAAGCTTTACTTGCCTCATTTATCATTAGAACACCAGACTTACACAGAGAAGACACTATTTTAGGTGAGAATTCATCAAAATAGCAAGCGATACAATCTGGCCCAGAGAAGGCAGGTGAAGTTAAGTGAGAAATGTGTGTAAGCTTTGAAAGCATCATTTACATTCCTCTCTCATGTCGCCTCTCTATAGCATTAAATACAAAATCTTTCCAAAGTCCTTGATATTTTTGCTCCCACCAGAACTAGAACCAGTGCCTCTTTGAGTTTCCAAACCCAGGGGGGCTGAGCACCGCTATGCCTGGGAAACTGGGGTCAAGACTGACCCAGAATTAAATGGAGAGACAGGGCAGTCTGAAAAGGTCCACCAGAGCCCAGAAATGATCAACTAGAAAAATGACCCTTCGTCTGCCTTCACACTTCACTCTCCTCTGCTGCCCCTAACACAGCCTCTTCCCGAGAGCTCAAATGTGGATTTAAGGGGCTGAAGGGACAGCTTTAAGAAAGTCCCATATGGAGGAATACTTTGCCGCAAGCAAAATACTCCCCCTTCTTACACCACTCATCCTAGTGTTTGTCCTCCCCCAGGCTCCCACATGATTTAAGAGTCTTAGAAAAGGGCTCTGGAGTATGCAGACAAAAAAAGAGAAGAGGCAGGGGAACAGAGCTTTTTCTGTGAATTTTTCTCAAGTTACAACTGCTGGACATCTTGCTTTTCCCCTGTATCACTTGAAATCTTAACCATTTTTAAGCTAAACCATCTTCAGATATTAAAATACCATCTGAAATAAGAAATATGTAATACTAAATTTGGTATTTTAAGGGCAGGGTTAAAGAAAGTTATGCAAATAAGGAGTTTATTTGAATAATTTATTGCAAAGAGCAACACATCATCTTTCACAAGTGTTTCCACAGCCTCTATTGTTCTTAACCAGTTTCTGGATCTTCCCCCTTCCCAAACATAAAATAAGTTCCTCACCTTAAATTATTTTCTATTTTTTACATGATTTTCTACATTATCCATAAACCTTGAGAGGTGTTAATAAAATTCAGTGGTTACGAGAACTATTTAATCTAGAAATATGTATTATCCTAAGACTCCATTAGATTTATTCTCATATATAGGGATCAGGGAAACAAATGAAAGAAATCCAATTATTTAAGACAGTAATCCTTTAACACTGGGATTTTGTTTTAATTATGAAGAGTGTGTCTTATTAAAAACAAAACAAAGCTTTGTCCTTCAAGGGAGAAACCCCATGTTTCTCTAGTGAACATGCATACAAGATTTCCTAAAGAATGCATCAACAAATTGTTTTTGCTATTTTTCCATTTCCCATGATATAATGGGACTTCTTAAAAAGAGCATCAAGTAAATAGTTATGGGCCCACCTGCTCATGATGTCATACCAGGCACCATAAAATGTTCTTGGAAATATGCTTAATTCTGCTTCCCCTCTTCCACCCCACCATGATCATACAGACAAAATTCCCTGCACTAAAAACTAATAACCAAAAGCGTAGACAGTAAGTAAAGTAAAACCACTAAACAGTCTCTATACTTCAAATACAACTCCAGATATACCCAACATCTGAAAACCATGAACATCCCCTATCCCTGTGGTTCCTCCAATGTCTCACATAGGGTAGGGGGGACAGAGGCATGGAAACTAGTAAATGGCCTGCTCTGTAAGAGGCAAGAAAAGTCACTGGGGACTTCACTTAGATGGTCCAATACCCATCCTACCCAGAGGTAAACTAAACCATAATTTGGGGGAATTATACTCCCCTTTGGGTCCAGGCCACTAGCTCACTTAAATGGTTGAGCCTTGGGCCCAGAAGGCTGAGGGAAATCCCTCTTTCTCAAGGGACATTGAGGCCCCTGCCTCTCCTATTTCAGGCCTAAAAGAAAGCTGCTTAGGCACTCAACATAGCCTCGCTTGGTATTACCACTGAAAGTAAAGCTTTCAGTAACCCTTTCACCCATCACAGAACCAAGTTTTGGCATAAAAAGCACACAGACATCACCAAGGCCAAAGATGAGCCACAGCAGGGCCAGCACCTCAGGTAACTGGCAAGGACCTCCACTCAGTTTCAGCCAAGGGATGGCAAACAGGGGACAGAAGGTTGTCCTAATGACATAAGTCACCCAAGGGACAAAGAGAGCCTAAAAGCAGCAAGGGTGACTGAATGAGCACAGAGATGTAAATGAGGACATGTTTAGAGTCTAAAGGAGTCCAACAGCTGATGCATGGAAAAGAGGAGAAAATAAAAGTAAGCTGTTCTAGTTACTATTTGAACATAGACATCAACTATGGTTAAGACTATTACCTCATATATATTTACTCTGTTTGGTTTAGATTTGGTATCAAATGTTTAGGTAAGAAAATTTTATACACAGCGTCATCTAATAAAATAAAGGGAATTGGAAAAAAATTCTGTTTATAGGTTTTCCACTGGAAAACATGAACCAATATTGCTATTCAGAGACAGTTCTTTCATTTGGATGTTTTAAGTACCATAAATCTACAGCCGTATTGCTTTCTTTGAATCAATAGCTAGGTCTTGGGGAAAAAAAAGTAGAATAAACAAAGAGGAAGCAGGAAAGAAAATTCCAGATAATGGAAATGTGTGATCTTTGCTTTCTGGTCAGGGTCATACCAAAGTAAAAGAAAGGATCCCACCTATAATAGAATCAATAGCTCATATTCTCTACGAGTTTTCCAGTATCCTAAAGCAAAGATTTCACAACGTCATAGAAAATTTTCTTTTCCTTTGCCTGCCCTTCTAAACCCATCAAAGATACTAAGAAAGATTAGCGATGAGCACAGGATATGAATTAATGATATGCCACAACTAGTACACATTTTTATAAAACTCAGAGTAATTTCAGAACCATTAGAAAGCAATTTTGGACCTAAAATTTTGGATCCTAAAGGATCCACTAAAAGGGCTCTTTTCTATTTTAAAGTATCAATGACAAAAAAGTTAAAACAGCAACCATGAAAAGATATTTTTAAAATAACGTGCATGGGCGACTTCAGTTTTTTTCTGAATTATGCCATGAATGTTATTAATTAATATCAACAGCATAAGAAACCAGACAGCCTACTATAATGAAATACTGTATAGTCACATTAAAAAGTGACTGACAGGTCAAATTCTAAAAAAGAAACAGTAGATACCACCACAAAACTAGCAGATGTTTCTTGAGGTCATTTGTACAAAAACATAAGCATATGTTAAAGAAATCTGACACTATCATGGAATCAGTTGGTGTCTAAAATAATAGCAGCTCCTTATGGCAATATGGTAATATCCGTATCAAATGCACAACACATTATGTTGCAACAGTATGTGCAGACAAAAGAGCATCAGTGGCAGCAATAATGACCAGTGCTTTCATTAAGGTGAAAAAAATAAAATTAGTGGGTTATATCCAGGGCATGCTATTGTTTAATGGTAAACTGAACATGACAGACAGTAGGTTGAATTTTCAGAGTTCGCATTTAACTGATTTTATTGAGACTCTTATCAAGGCAGAATATTAACCAAATAAGAACCCTAAAGGTTTTATAGGAGCCTCTAAGATGGGTTTTCTGATTTCTTCAGGCTACCAAGATGAAGACAGCTCTTATTTTCAAACCTAATGATAATACTTGATAAGTCTGGGACATGAACAGGAATTCTTCAGTTCAAAATCAATGCATTCAACCTGGTGTCCTATACTCTGTATTTAAGCAATTGGTAACTGCTAGGTCACTATTGTAATGTAAAACTGCAAATAATTTATTAAGTGTATTATCAACCTCAACCTCAGAAGTCTGAGACCTTCTATGGTATTTCTTGGGAACTAGTCCTATCGCCCCAAAGTATACAATGCACACAACCGATGCTAATTGTTACAGACTAAAGATCTTTCAAAAGTCAAAGCCAAAAGGCATTGCATAACTTTTTACACTGATTGTTGGGACTCACGTTATACCGTAGCAAAGTTACATTTGAAAAGGCTCTTAGAGTTTCAATGACATAGTTTGCATCTAATGCTTCTGCATGGAAGAATGAATCTGGCATACACCTAACAAAGTGTTCAAGTGTCAAGAAAATTGAAGTAATATTAGGCTCACCCATAAGATGTTTCCATGGCATGAAGCCCTGTGACAGAGTAGGCTTAGTCCTGTAAAACATCCAAGTAACCTGGAAAATGATAGATTTGTCTCTAATGCAAAAGCTAGAATACCAAGATATTTTTCCCCAAATGTGAAAAATGCTAATTCTACGAAATGGAAATATGATTTTTAGAGAAAACTTTATTTCTACTTCTAAAATAAGAGATTATCGATCAAATCCCATGACAAAAGTCTATCTATATTTTTTTAGTATACCCTAAGTATTTAAATAAATTATCTAAAGTAACTGGGTTATGGATGGGATTTTAAAAATGCATTATATCTGAAATTTTAACTATAATAAGCATCTACCTATAGAATGAAAACAACAACAAAACATACACTGTCTTCCTTTACACTTTCAATACATGAAAACATGGCTAAAACATAAGGAAACCAACATACGCTAACAGTTGCTCAGTTTTATTGATCTTATTCCTCCTGCACAGATGGACATAGAAAGTACTTTGAATTATGTGTAACATTCAGTACACTTAAAAGTCTAACATAGAATATTTGTACTAGACGAAAAACTGATCTTACGAAATGAATTTTTTCGGAGTTTAAAATGATATAGAAGAAGTTCTTTTCTACATATAAAAATTGATGTGTTCATTTTTTTCATTTCAGTAATACCTAAATATTATGGCTGCATAAAGATCATAACCTTATTTCCAATATTTAATGAACAATGTTTTCCAAAAATACCTTTAAATTTTAAGTAGCCTCAACCGAATAAGAAACAGGACACAAGAGACATCCCAAGGCTCACGAAAAACACAGACCTTAGGCTTGAGAGAGTTCAACGTACAGTCCCTTCAGGAGCCATTTCTCCAGCTTATGCATTCAATTTTAAGCTTTCAATTTCCTTTATGTTTGGACATTTTGCTAGTCACCAGCATAGTTGATACATGGTACAATACATGTCAAGTAAGATACTTTCTCATTTTGCTGATCTGAGAATTTTAGCAGTGTTCAGTATCCATTCCATCATTCAAGTTAAAAATCTCGGCATCACCATGGTATCCTCCCCTTCCCTCAAATTCCACATCCTCCAAATTCTCTGACAATATCCCTTCACTTAGCCTCACATTTCCATTCTCCCTGCCACATACACGCTATTCCTGGATCTTCTGGTATACCAGTCACTGAAATAGGCTCTCCAGTGTACTGCCCATTTAAAATCCATCCTGGTTCCTTAATGGTCTTCTCGAAACCCAAACTCACTTAAAGAACAAAAACCTTCAGATTTTGCTACCCCTTACTCAACCCTTAGGTTTAGACACCAACTTCCTAGCCTGTTATTCAGGGCCTTATACAAACCACTGACTTATCACCAAGCACTGTCATCTCTTCCATTAACACTCTCTTCACAGACTATGGTCTTATTTTCCAAATGGGTCAAAGCATGCTCTCCTGATATTCCCCCTGCCAAAAAAGTTATCATTTTCCTAGAACGGTTTCCTTACTCTTTTGTGTTGCCAATCCCTAGCCATGCTTCAAGGCCCATATTCAAGTTTACCCTCACATTCCTCTGTACCTTTACCTGACCTCTTCCTCCGCCTCCCAACAAAATGATTTTCTCCTTTAGTTACATTTCCATGTATGTGTATAATGCCCTATAATATCTCAATTGCACATAAAATAGACCATCAGTAATTTTGCTGGTAAATCTTCCTGCAGATTATGAACACTTGGAAGGAAAAACTATGTCCAATTGATTATAGCATCTCTGGAACCTATCAGAAAACTCAGCACATAGTAGGTGCTCCCTAACTGGGGAAGAAAGAAGCTAAAAGTATGAATGATTTAATGAGAATAACATAAATTAAAACTATGCTGAGATACCCTTTCTCATCAGATACCCTTTCTCATCTCATCTTTTTTTTAGAAGTTTCACAATATACTCTTTAGAAGAAACTTCACAGAAACAGGTGTCCTGATACAACAATGATACAAAGGCAAAATAGTACGATTCTTATGAAGTAATTTGGAAATACTGAGCAAGGTATACAGGCAGGCATGGAGTGCATGGAAGATCTTTGCATGTTCTACTCAACTTTGCTGTGAACCTAAAACGTAACTCTAAAAAATAAAATCTAATAAAAATCACATACGCATTTATTCTTTTAGTCAACAAGCCCACTTCTAGGAATCTATTCCAAAAATATACTGAAAAAAAAATCAAATGGACACATAACGTTTTTCATTACACCACTATTTTCCATAGCAAAAAAAGGCTAGAAACAACCCAATCTTTCCATAAACTATAGTACACAATAGATTTTTGTGCAGATATAAAAGGAAACGTAGACTCTCACCCTAGAGTGATATGCCAGATATATTGTTAATTTAAAAAGAAAGTAAGGTGGAAAAAAAATATGGTATGCTGCCATGCATTTAAGGAAGTGGGGTAGGAGTCGGGTAAAGAGAATATATATACATATGCATATAAGTATATACATATACACGATTGCTTATATTTACAAAAGAACAACCCCAAAATTTGAAAAGACAAATAAGCTTACCTGTAATAGGAAGGAAGAAAAGGGTAGAAAGGACACAGATAAAAAGTTATACTTCCCAGAATATAGTTTGTTTAGTAAGTTTGAGTCTGGAACCCTATAAATAGTTTATATAATTACAAAATAAAATTTAATTTTAAAGAAGTAATGCCAAAAATCAAAAACAAATGTAAATAGACAATTCTGCATACTGGGTTGAGGATATAACATCACAGATAGGGAGGACTGTAAGCGTCTTTAAAACACAGTAATTTGGAACACCTGGGTGGCTCAGTCAGTTAAGCGTCCAACTTCGGCTCAGGTCAAGATCTTACAGTTCGTGGGTTCGAGCCCTGCATTGGCCTCTATGCTGACAGCTCAGAGCTTGGAGCCTGCTTCACATTCCATGTCTCCCTCTGTGTCTGTCCCTCCCCTGCTTGTACTCTGTATCTCTCAAAAATAAATAAAACATTAAAAACATTTTTTTAAAACCCTAGTAATTTGACTACACACAGCACATACCCTGGTATGTACTCTATACACAACAATAAAAAATTACAGAATGATCTTAAATGACTTTCAGAAGTTGTACTGTTAATGGTAGCATTGGTGTTGTTACTCTGTGATTTACACGTTACAAGATAAAGCAAATGAGCAATGATATGGTTGGCAATGATACTGTTGCACTTAGAAATCAAGATTTTAAGGATAGCAGAAAGGAGACAAAGTAAACACCTTTTAGTCCTGAATTTAAACTGGAAGTATCAGCATAATTCCATGATGTGTTTTCTTTTTGGAAGAAAAATACATACTTCCTTGCTGTTTCTGAAAAAACTGGAAAACGGAAAATATTAGCAATGAGCACAACTGGAGCTCCAATTGTGGTCTCTAAATACCCCTACTCAAAGGAACTAAGCTTCCTTTTAATGATCAGGTTGATGCTATGTCTGGGGCATGACATGTAGATTAGCCTGGAATATCTTGCCATTCAAGAAAGCAAGAAAGCTATGAGAGACAGCCAAGGGAATGTCAAAAAAAACTTAGAAGTCAACTTGGAGGGGTTCCCGTTCATCCAAAATGCCAGAAATTAGGACAACTTGAGAATCAGTAAGAACTGGCATTCTGCAAATTGAAGCCTATTTAATACATTTGAATACCTGAGTTCATAACGATGACAGTAAACCTCACTGGTCACTGCGGCTGCCGTCCTGTCCCTTTGAGGAAGAACTTTCCTTTCTGCTGCAAAGAGTGCAGTTAGCTAACAGCCAGCCTCCGGCTGTTGGTCCCTTCAAGGCTTCTCCTAAGCTTTGTTGCTGAGGTCACACTGTTCCCAGGACTAAACACAGCTGAGGTTTGGCTATTTATGCTCAAGGCAGGACTCTTAATGGGCAGTCTTTTCCCCCAAAATCTCACCATAGGTAAGCAGAGACCTGACCAGATATGCATCATGGGCCAAGGTTCTCCCTGCCCCTGCCTGCCTTATCCTCCTTTTATAGGTCTCAGAGTCACAAGGGTATCCCTCCCAATCTGTCTCCCCCCACCTTTTATCTTTCCCAGACATTTGCCCCCAGTAGACATCTCCTATTCCTACAGGAGAGACAGAGCGTAAGCAGGGGAGGGGCAGAGAGACAGGGAGACACAGAATCCAAAGCAGGCTCCAAGCAGTCAGCACAAAGCCTGACATGGGGCTCAAACTCACAAACCGGGAGATCATGACCTGAGCTGAAGTCAGACACTTAATCTACTGAGCCACCCAGCTGTATCCCTAGTCTTTAACAACTGTATCCCTAGTCTTTAACAGGGATCCCTAGCTGTATCCCTAGTCTTTAACAGCTGTATCCCTAGTCTTTAAACAACGATGGTCTGTTCTCCCAAATTGCAGAGAGCACAAAAATGCCTAGTCGAGGCAATACTATCCTCCTGAGTACCCAAAGTATCTGTCAACCCCTCTACCTACTGCCATGGCTCTTTGATTCTTAGCTTTACGTTTAGACTTCTGCAAGTCACTTCAGATCTTCCCACTTCAGACAATCCCATCTGGATTTACCTCTCTGGTTTACTGACCTTGATCCAGCCATTGGACCCTCAATTTTTAAGTCCCTTGGCTTCAGCACATGTACTGTTCCCCACTCCTAGGAAGGTATTTATATGCCAATTGTAGCCCCAAAGATCCCATGTAGGGGAGGGCAAAAAGAAGGGGGACATAATAGATCAAGTTTTTCAAAGTACTTGCCTTCAGATAGTGCCACATGGTTAAGGAATAACATTAATATGCAGACTCCTCGGGGGTCAGGGTACACAGGCCAGGGCAGTTATTTTGTATATACTATTTTTATAGTAAGAAAGAGATTAGTTTGCTGAATTTCAGTTCAAATAATAACTATGAGGAATAACACAATTTTTATAGACAAGACTTCAACTTTACTATCAAATGATTTGCAATAAACAAAGCATTTTTCGTATTCACAAAATACGTGAAAGGATTTTGCCACTTTGACATTTCTGGATTAAGTGGATTTATCCTTAAATAGGTAGCTCAGGTGGTATAACCATATCAATTGTACATTAAGATTTGAAATTTTGCCTTCCTATAAAGATTAAAACCAATACCTAGGAATAAAGGAAATAAATGATTTCAACTCTGCATGCATTAAAGCCAGGGTGTCCAATGTGATCACCACTAGCCATATGCAGCTATCAAATTAAAATTAAATAAAAATTCAGTTATTCAGTCACACTAGCCACATTTCAGGTAGAATAGCCACACATGGATGGTGCAATCTGGACAGTTCAGATACAGAACATTCCATCACCACAGAAATTTTAACTCCACGGTCATGCTTTAGAGATCCATTCTGCATTTGTTTCTCTGCGTGGACCAATTTACTTTAATGAAAAGCTAATATTTATACAATATAACTACTTAATATTTATATAATAGGTTAACAGACCTTCCAAAGCATTTAAAAACTTCATTAACAGTACATGCAGTTACAGGGTGAGCTTGATTTTTCACACCCATCTTTTAAAAATTCCTTCAAATTTGACAGTGTAGGAACAGATTGTCAATTTTTTTTAAAGAAGTATTTTCTTAACATGTACACTGATGAATCAAAGCATCAGGTTTTACTGAGTAATTAATCCTTCAATAATTCACATAACAGGTCATTTTGGGGTTTAACCCCTGCTTCCATTATTTCTGACCACAAGGTCCACCGACAGATGTCTCACTTTGGATGTACACAACAGAAGACTGGGATCTGTTTCACGTACATCTGTTCCCAAACAGCTTAGGCAGATTAATACTTAGAATGTACCCAGCCCTGCTAAGTCCCAAACAACCATTTACTCTTGTTTTTAAATTATTTTCTCATTTTCACATTTTCCCACACTACCTTTCACATTGGTAAGTTTCCAGCAAATATAAAGCAAATCATTTTAGCTCTCATAAAAGAGACCTTAATTTGCAGCCCAGCTTTCTCAGATTTTCAGATTTTCTCCTTCAACTCAGCTAAGAGCTGCGTTACAAACAGCCCTTTGGAAAAACCTAACATGAAATTGTGTAACCTGCAGTAGTAAGTCCATGAAAAATAGAGATTTTTAAGCCCTAAGATTTGAAACTCTTTGTTTTTAATATTTAAAACATAATTTTCAGATGCTAACCGGACATACCGTAAAATCCTTGCCCTGAACTTTGATTAGAAGGTAGAGGAAATGAGGGGCACCTGGGTGGCTCAGTCGGCTAAGCATCCAACTTCAGCTCAGGTCACGATCTCACAGTTCATGGGTTTGAGCCCCATGTCGGGCTCTGTGCTGACCACTCAGAGCCTAGAGCCTGCTTCAGATTCTGTGTCTCCCTCTCTCTCTCTGCCCCTCCCCTGCTCACATTCTGTCTCTCTCTTGCTCTCTGAAATAAACATTAAAAAACAACTTTTTTTAAGGTAGAGGAAATGATATCGAAGCTAAGCTAGTCCTTTTGCCCATAAAAAAAACAAGTCTGATGACTAGCTTGACCAATAATTTTCTATCAGAAAATGGTTTCTTCCTCTCTCAAGGCAGGCCCTGTGCTGAGATGACCCTCCACCTCTCATCACTATGCCCTGAAGCTGGGGAAGGGGAGCAAGGGGCCCATATTTCCCATGTTTCTTCTAATTAGAAGTTCATTAGGGTGGAGAAGCTCCTGCTGGAAAATACAACACCTCCTCCTACACATCACACTGTTGACCCTTGAGCATTCAAAGCAGAGACTTACCTACGATGTCCTAACATCTGAAGTCTATAAAAATAGGTATTTTCTTTAAAACGCAACTTGAGAGTTGGTTTTCAATGATTATATACAGCTGATCCTTGAACAATGCAAGGGTTAGGGGTGGTGACCCACATACAGTCAAAAGTCCACATCTACCTCTGGACTCCCCCAAAACTTACTAATAGCCTACTGTTGACCAGAAGCCTTACCCATGATATGGTTAAGACATACTTTGTATGCTAAATGTATTGTATACTGTATTCTTGCAATAAAGCTACAAAAAAGTCAAGAAAATCTTAAAAGATTTGTAGTGCTGTACTGCATCAAAAAAAAAGAAAGAAAGAAAAACTCGTGTGTAAGTAGACCTATACAGTTCCAACCCAAGTTGTTCAAGAGTCAACTGTAATATAAATGCCTCATTCTGCAGATGAAAAAGTGGAATTAAATTACTTGCCCAAAGTCAGCTATGGTCCTGTTAGTTGCAGACAAGACCTCATATCCTTTGGTGCCCACTCCTGAAAATGTTCCTACATCACAGACAGGAGAGTACAGACAGCTGGAGGAGGGAGCCTCTAAAAGATCCCATCGTGTTTTTCCCATGTCAAGGTGCTATCCGTTAGTAAATGGTGAAGTTCCCACTGTGAAATGGCAGACACATTTGTGAGCATTTGGCATTCATGTCACAGAAATTCCTAAATTGATCATTCTTAACTGTACTAAAATTTGAGCTTAATACAGTGTAATCCTACCCATTACTAACTCTCCTCACCCGTAGCTTTTCCTTGATGGGAAAGCATTATCACCCAGTCACACAGTACAGTAAGCAGATCCCGATTTGGGGATGCACAAAAATGCTTCTACCTCCTGCTTCCATCTAACATTTCAAATAGAAGCTTACTACTTGCTAAGCAAACATGCCTAGAAATTTGTCCTTGGCTGAGATTTAGAACAATGCCAACAGGCAATCTGTGATATTTTTGAAAATATTGAACTCAGAATGTATTTGATCCAGTAACAGCACAAGTGAAGGCCTATGCTGTAAAATATGCAAAGTTGTCTAATACATCTGCCCATGTCCCCTTTCTGTGCGCCCTTAATTTTTGACACCTTATTCCCCAATTTCAGAGACCGTTGGGGGCTACCCACACTGTGGTACTACCCTTGATCTGCTTTGCCTGGTCTGGGTTCCATGCCCCAGACTTGCCTGACTTTTCTCACGAAGCCTCAGAGAACTCACCTGATCCTTCTATTTCTTCTGGATTCTGTTCCTTTCTAGGTCACAGCTAACTCGGTAATTACTTTATACTCACATGCATAAACTCGTGATTTCACAAATGGTCAAATTTTAAGATTCCAATAGAAAGATCATTAAGCAGTTTGTGGTTAGCATTTTCTGAACAGATGATGCCCGTTTGTGTACACATTTTGTATCATAGTGGTGGCATCCTGGTCAATCTATGTCCAGGTCAGTGCTTACCACCTTGCAGCTTAGCACGATGGAACCTTCTGGCCAGGATACCCACAGTGGAGAAGTAGGCCAACATTAGCTTAAGAAAGTTTTTATAGAAAAGAATTCCAATACCTTAACAAAAGGGGAGAGGATACTCTTGCAGGTGATGAAAAGTCACAAGTAGCTGTGTAGTCAGTAGTATAACGCAGTAGGCAAAAGTAAGGTTCATGAGGCCAGTTAACAAATTCATTCAACAATGGTTTTCGTGTCAGGTACTCTTCCAGGTACTGACAGCAAACAAAACAGGTTCCGAACAGCTTTCCTTTTCCCCATCCAGATCCAGTCTGACAGTTAAACCATCAGCTCTCCTGCTTCTCAGACCTTCAGATTTGGTCTGAATTATACCACTGACTTTCCTGGTTCTCCAGTTTGCAAATGGCATACAGTGGTAGAGCTCAGCCACCGTAACCCCATGGTAGATCTCCTCAAACATACAGCCAAGCTTCTGTTTCCCTGGGGAACCCCAAGACACACATCATTACAAGTTTGTCAAAACCCACAGAATGTATGACACCAAGAGCGAACCGTAACATCAACTATGGACTCGGGTGATGATGTGTTCACGTAGGTTCATGAATCGTAACAAATGTACCACTCTGATGAGGAATGTGGATAATGGAGGAGGCCGTGCATGTGTAGGGGGCAGAGAACATATGGAGATCTCTGGACCTTTTGCTCAATGTTGCAGTGAACCTAAAACTGCTCTAAAAAATGACATCTACTTTTAAAAGCAGCAACTAAGGTACTCTGAGATTCAAAAACTGGTGTTGCAAATATTTCCTATGTATGATCTAATAAAGCCCGGTGATCCCACACTCCACCCCCATCCTTCCTGGAGCCGCCAGTCATGGCCTGGGGCCAATACACCCATGGTCTCCCCTACTACATCCTCCTATACCCCGTCCTCCCAAGCATGGTAACCTTAACACAACTTATCCTCTATTATCTGGACAATCTCATTGGTCTTTCAGCATTCACATCTAAACTAATTCTACATCAGAGATCATTTCATTTAAGTATACCTCTTACTCCCTTTTCTTTTCCCCACTCCTTTTACTAGGTAAAACATCTGTTTATAAATATAGGTTCTTACTAAGGTGCTAGGATTCCGTATTTCCAATTTTAAAGGCCTGAAGAAGTTTGCACACTAGGCCTTCATTAAGAAAAAAAATACACCTAGGTGAAAGAAAAGTAAGAGGTTTCAAGCAAAGTTTAAAAAAAAACAATCAAAACTTTCAACCTGTATAGTTTTTAAATTCTACTTCCATGAACACAGAGCAAGCCTGCTTTTCCTCCATCACCACTTAATTTACAACAGCATTTTTTTTCCGTGTCATTATTTGCCTTTTTGTGTCCCAGTACCACAACACTTATTTATAGGAGCTCTCACTGAGCAAGGTCTCGTTTTAAATTCTGTAGTATTTCACCTTCATTGTAGGTTAAGCTGGCTCTTGTAGGCTCACCTAAACTTCATATAACTTAGAAACTTCTAGATCTCCCAAATTCAAACGGACTTAAAAACTTCACGGAATAATTCTACATCCATATCCCTCGGTTTTAACTCAGAGGTTCAATAAAACATTCTACCTTGGTTTTCATGACACCTGAAAACATTTTAATTAAGGTAGAAGGTAATTTTAGTTAAGGCTACTCAGTGCATTGTTAGCTTTTTTTGCACGGGAAACTTTAGAACAGTGGCATGTTTCTATACTTTACTAGTAGTAGTACAGGGCGCCTGGTTTTGCAACGGAAGGCAATGTTTTAAAAATAATTTCTTAAGTTTGTATTTAGCCAGGAGAGACAGTGTCACATCCGAAGGTTTTTTGAGCAATCTTCTCTCGACGAAGACTTGAAATAGTTGTTGTAAATACAGCACTGTAACATTTCCAAATAACTAAAGTCAAGTCAATAAAAGGCGAGTGCGATAAGCAGCATGAGGACTTTAAAGTCAACACTTAAAAAAAAAAAAAAAAAATCAAGGGTTTCTACGTAGGTAGAGGGCTTGATCCTAGACAAGGCAAGGAATGTGAGGGATGGAGAAGTCCAGAGAGCCCAAAAGGGGATTAAAGTTTCGGAAGTCAACAAAGTGAGAGTTCGATTCAGAACCCACGTGTAGATGTACTCTGTAAAGTGGTTATACTTTCAGGGGACGGGCAGAGGTTGATGGATTCAAACTCCACCAGTTTGGAGCGAAGGAGAGGACCTTCCCGCAGTTTGGAAAACACCGGCCCTTTGGGGCTCAATTCTTTTTTCGGCCTCCTGGAGCAGAAGCTGGCCGTGACTTTGCTCCAGGGAATGCACCCAGAGGCGGGGAGCCAGGCGGGCAGGGCGGGTAGCCTGAGGCCCCCGGGGCCGCGAGGAGACTAGACTGCTCTCCCCAGTTCGGAAGGAGCGGGCGGGGGCTTCGCGACGCGGGGGGGGGGGGGGGGGGCGGGGGGGGGAGGAGCCTGGGGAGGGCGGAGAGGAGGCGCCGGCGAAGTTGCAGGGTGGAGGCCAGGCTGGAGATTAAGGTGCCGGGACACTCACCCGCGGGGCGCTCGGGTTGGATGGGCCGCCACCTGAGGGCCCGCTCGCTCAGCACCACGTCACAGCTGCTCCTCCCGATCTCGAAGATGCCACGCAGCAGGATCTGCCCGGCCGCCGCCTCCGGCTGCAGCTGGGACGCCCACAGCGCCGAGGGCACCGCGGCCGCCGCCGGGGGCGCTTCCTCCTCCGGGCCGCCCTCCAGGGCGCTCACCCGGCCGCCGCGCCTCCCCCGAGGCATGGCGGAGACGCTAGCTGAGCGGCAGCCTGGGGTCTGGGGAGGCCTTTGGAGGCGGAGGTGGAGGCCGCAGCAGCCTCGGCTGGATCTGCGTCCGGCGCTGCCACAGCAACCGCGCGCAGGGCAGAGACCCAGGAGGGAGGCGGGGCAGGCAGGCGGGGCCGCCCGGACCTAGTCCCGCACCTTGGGCCGCCGGCTTCGGGTCGCTGCCGCTCACTACCAAAGGTGCCCAATGCAGGCAGACGAAGAAGTGGGTCCCTCCGCCTAGCCCTCCCCGTTCAGTAGGATTTAGTGCACTGAGTTTCCCACAGTTCTATACGCCCTCCCTTCGCAAACTTACCCCCTGGGCATCTTGTTAAAATGCAGTTTCTTACTGTTGAGGTCTGAGAGGAGGCCCAAAAGGCTGTATTGCTAAGAAGCCCCGGGATGACGGCGACGCCCATGCCACTGGTCCTCGGGACACACTTTGAGTGGCAAGGGCTTCTCGTTTCCCCACCTGCTTCCCAGTGGGCTCCCTCAGAAGGCAGAGGTCATGCTATATAACCGTGCTGGCACACCCCCGGTAGTTAGCTGATCTTATGCACCTGGTAGAGAGAGCTCGTTTCCCAAAAGCCCCGAGAGGAAGCCAAAGTCTCTGGTTTACATTCACAGATTCTCACCTGACAAACAGAAGGTGCCTTATCATAATGAGCACTGAGTAATGTTTAGAATTGTTGAATCGTTATATTGTCCTCCTGAAACTAATATATTGGATGATAACTATACTGGAATAGGAAAAAAAAAAAAAACACCTTAATGAATAAAAGGTGCCTTTGTGCTGTCAGTGTTGAGGGTCCTAATTTCCCCGGAAGATTTCTCCTTTGCAAACTCGTCTTTGCCTGGATCTGGCACTCTCTGGAGGGAGATTACAAGCAGTCGGGCTTGTTCTCTGGAAGGCTGTTGCTACAGTGTAGTGTTACCTGCAAATGGAGAGAGCCCTGGGGGGTGGGTTTATCCTTCCCTTTCTTCTTATAGTAGAGATTCATGAAATTAGCTGATAATTTGTTAGCACAGAGTCTGGAGGCATCGGTTCTCAACTGTGGCTGCACGTTGGAGTTACCCCTGGGGAGTTGAAAAAAAATCCAGAGGCCCAGGCTACACTTGAAGACAATTAAATTGGAATCTCTGGGGATGGGACCCAGCCTTCAGGAGTTTTTAAAGCCCTCCAGGTGATTCCAATGTTCAGCTAGGCCGGAGAATCACTGCTGAAAGCAGTGTATTCACAGGCAGCTGACAAATTGTGACAATGAAACAGAGAAACGGAGTTCTCTGGAAGAGGAGCATCGTGGGAGGTCAGTCAGCAGCCTTTTTAGAAAGTCAGAATAATTGTATCAAGAAAACGTTAGGGGTGAGGGAGGTAAAGAGCAAACTGAGTTTGAAGACTCGTGGATGTAGCTCCAGGGTGCTGGTGCCGAACCAGTGACTTCAGCTACGCAAGCTCCTCTCATTCTCTTCTTGTCCTGCTCACACCGCAAAGCCAGACAGAAGAGCGCATGGCAGCAGGAGTGTCTCAAGGTTCTCTGCTCAAACCTGGATTTCAAACAACCAGGGAGGGAGACTGGAGGCCTAGCCAAATCCCTTTCAGAGCCGAAGCGCCTGTGTGCCAGTTAAGCTGGGACTCTCACCGCTTAATGCTCTGAAAACAAATCCCCAAGCTTCCAAGGGAAGCAGGGAAGAGCCGCTGTTTGATCTGATGGCAGAGAGCTGTTTCTTGGAGCAGAAGTGCAGCTGCTGCTGAACCCACGCAGGCTTCAGGTGGCTCAGCCCAGCAGTCACTCCTGGGGAGGCTGGTGCCCTTGCGGAAGGAGTTGCTGCTCTGGAGTCAGCATCTTGTATTCACAGCTGTTGGACCCTCAACACAGAGCTCACTGGCATTTTCAAAGCTCACTGAGAGCCAGGGCAAATAGGCCAAGGCAGTGGCTACTTCTTAGGACCTTTACAAGTTGCCCTTTCTCCTGCTTCAGTAGGTCAGAGTCAGAAATACTGGCTTTATGTTTCTTGAGGATGAAAGTAACGGCTGTGCTCTGGTCTTTCCCCTTGATGAGCTGTCCCCTCCCAGGGCTCTGAAGGTTGCAGGGCCCATGGTCTCTGTCCTCAGGATTAGCCACACGGGCATCAGCACCATGGCTTTCCATCCTCCTCAGGGCTCCTTGAGAGATGTCACCAGCTCTAATCACTCCCCTGAACTTGAGGCTCTAGTGCCAACTGCCTACCTGACATCACCACTTGGCTGTCCAATAACCATCGGAAACATAACATATCTAAAACCTAATCTATGATTTTCCATTATAAACCTACCTTCCCAGAACTTTCCAAATCTCAGCAAATAGGTTCATCAAAATCCTTGATGTCATTCTTATTTCTTATTGTCTCAGGCCTCACATCCAATCCGCTGGCAGATCCTGTCAATTCCATCTGCAAAAGACACTCCTTTCAGCCTATTGCTTTCCCAGCCTGTGCCTGTATACCTCTCACCTGGACAACATCAACAACCTCCCAGCTCTTTGCTTTCCCTTTTGCCTATACTGCCTCCTCCAGCTCAGAGTCTATTTTCCACCTGGCAATCACATTGCTCCTTTTTAAAAGTAACAAAATCATATCATTTCCTGCTCACAACCTTCTTCTGATCTCCCATCACTCTTGGAGCAAACTCAAAATTCTTGGCAAGTGCACAAGGCCCTACATAATCTGGGCTCTGGTTACCTTTCTGAGGTCACTTACTCATACCCTCCACCTTGCTCACTCACACAAGCCTCCATACTAGTCCTCGGACACACTGAGACTAGTCCCTTCTCAGGGCATTTGACTTGCTGCTTCCTCTGGCTGGAATGCTTTTCCAGCCAGCCAACCAGAGGGCTCCCTCCTTCCGCTGAAAGATCACCATCTCTAAGAGACCACTGCTGACCCTCCTCCGTCATTCACCTTCCCTTAACTGTGTGTATTAGTTTTCTATTGCAGCTGCAACAAATTACCATTAACTCAGTGGCTTAAAACAACACAAATGTTTTATCTGACATTGCCGGGGGTCAGAAATCCAAATTTGGTTTCACTGGACTAAAATCAAGGCATCAACAGGCTTGAGTTCCTCCTGAAGGCTCCAGGGGAGAATTTGTTTCCTTGTCTTTCCCAGTTCCTAGAGGTGGCCTGGATTTCTTGGTTCATGGCCCCTTCTTCCAACAGGCTTGAGTTCCTCCTGAAGGCTCCAGGGGAGAATTTGTTTCCTTGTCTTTCCCAGTTCCTAGAGGTGGCCTGGATTTCTTGGTTCATGGCCCCTTCTTCCATCTTCAAAGCCGCAGCCAAGCATCTTCTCTCTGCTTCCATCCTTCCATCTTCTGTTTCTGACTCTGACCTTCTTCCCTCCCTATTATAAGGATCCTTGTGGTTACATTGGACCCATCTGGACAATCATTAACTGCATCTTCAAAGTCCCTTTTGCTGTGGAAGGTAACACATTCACAGGTTGTGGGGACTAGGACATAGATATTTGCAGGCCACCATTCATCTACTATCTCCTGCTTTATTTTCCTTTACATCCCTTATTACCTCTTGCTGTATGTTTACTTATTTGTTTATTGTCTAGATTTCCCATTGAATGAGTTAATGCACTTAGTAACAGTGCCGGAATACAAGAAACAATAAATGTTAAGTGTTATTATTGTTGCTAGAATAAAAGTTCCTTGATGTCAGAGAATTTATCTTGTTCTTCATTAAATTCTCAAGTACTGGCACAGGGCTTAGCATGTAGTATGTGCTCAAGAAATATCTGAAAGAATGAATGAATTCCTTTAATACTTATTTGTAATAATAGTGTTGAAGGACCTCAATAGTTTTCTCCCTAGTTCTTAAGGATCAGTTGTCCCATAAGTGGTGCATATATATGATCCACTAATGCATGAACATTGCTCTCTGAAAATTTTCAGGCAGCTTCCTGAACATTGCTTTCCCTGCTTTGGATGAAACTTGGGGATTAGTTTTCAGAGCACTAAACATTAAGAGTCCTAATATAACAGGCACATGGTTGCTGTATGTTTGGAAGATATTTGGCTAGATCTGGAAATACAATCTCCACCCCTGTTGTTTTGTTTTGTTTTGTTTTTTTTTAGAAATTCATGTCTGAGCAAAAGACTTTGAAAAATTCTCTGCTATTAACATTGTTTTCAGGATATCATTAAATATCTGGGCAAATCCAGGAGAGTTAGACCTAATGGGACAGCCTCCTGAAGTCAGGGACACCTTAGTTCCACAGATGGAGGCCGGTGAAGTTACAGCCCGCTGAGACATCGAGATCTACTGCATTAAGGGTAGGGGCAAAGAATTCTGACACCTGAGCTTTGGCCAGTGGATAATCTTAGATCATTCCCTTTAGTCTCACACAGTCTCTGTTGGCTTCAAAGTTTGGAGTTTGTGTGAGCAATAATGAGTACCTGTGTTATCAAATTACCATCAACATCGTCTTTTGCAAACTCCAGTTTACTTTAGAGAACAGTTTTTATTAAGGACTGCTCCATGCAGGTAGAATAAAATACAAACTCCCACCATGGCGTAGGAGACTCCTTATGATCTGACTCCTGCCCACCCACTCAAACCCCATCTCCTATCATTTTTCTTCCATTCTTTCTATACTTGTGTCCAACTACACTGGCCTTCTTTCCATTATTCAATTAAACCAAATTTAGTCCTCATGCAGGGCCTCTGCTGTTGTTATTTATTCTGTGTGGAACAATCTTTATTGTGGCATGGCTTTGCACGGTGCCCAGGTCAACTTCGTGTCACCTTCTCAGAGGCTCTTCCCTGGCCGGTTAAAAGTTTACTTTTACCCAACGTTATTTTCCTCATTGTACTTCCCACTATCTGAGTGTATGTCATTGTTTTTTTTGTTCACTTCTTTTCTGTCACCCTTTCCCATCAGATGGGTACCTCAATGACAGCAGTGGCCTGGTATGCTTGCTTATGGCTCTATCTCATGCCTAAAGAGTGCCTTGAGAAGAATAAATGCTCAATAAATGTTCATTGAATCCATAAAGGAATAAATTGAGTTCCTGCATTAATTGTTGGTATCACTGAACATATTGTATCTCATGGGTAAGGAAAAAAGAAAAATTCAGGACATATTTAATTTCTCCATATCAACATACATTGTAGGTGAAGTGAGCTTTAATTGTGTCCAGCTCTCAGTAATTTCTTTTTTTTCTTTTCTAATTTTTTAATGTTTATTTTTTTGAGAGAGAGAGAGAGAGAGAGAGAGAGAGAGAGAGAGAGAGAGAGAGGGGGAGAAAATTCTAAGCAGGCTCTGCGCTTTCAGAGCAGAGCCCAACATGGAACTCGAACTCACCAACCACGAGATCATGACCTGAGCTGGAGTCAGGGGCTTAACAGACTGAGCCACGCAGGGGCCCCTCTCAGGTGTTTCTAATGCAAAATGGGAACCTTGCCAAGGGAGCCTCCCTCTCATCCTGAGTGGGCATTTTGTCAGAATGTTCCTGCTGTTCTGGCCTCTGCTGCCTAAAAGGTAGAGGGCAAAATGTCTCTGCAAAAATTACAGAATCAGATTCAAAGTCCAGATCACATAGGTTTTTTGTGCTCCTTGTATTCTGGGAAACTGTGAACTACAAATGTAAGTTATCGGCCCCCCACATCAACATACAATGGGGAGAGGTGCAGAGAATAACCACAGTAAATGCTCCCACTGGAAAACCGAGGGTGGGGGTAAGGGTGGGGCAGAAAGCACATCACAATCACTTGTTCAGAGCAATTCTGAGATTCAAGCAGGCATGTGTTGCTAGATCACATGTTCCTTATCTCACGTCCAGCTCTGCTCCCTAGGAGAGGTTCTCTAATTCACTGTTCTCCACAGCTCTTACCTCCAACCTCTGCGATTTTGGTTCTGCCCTTTATACCATTCTTCTTTTTGACAAGAAATTGCCCACGATGACAGCTGAGTCGTTTTTAAGCCTTTTTTTATCCGTAAAAAGTTGGAGGTCAAGAGGCTTCTTTTAATTTTGAAGTGTTAGTCCAAATGTGTATAACTCCTTTAGAAATTTTGTAAGCTTTATGTTGTTCATATATATATGTATATATGATATATGATATTTGTGCATATATATATATAATTCATATTCTATAATATTATACAGGAGATATTTCCACAAATCTCTTTGATATTAGTCCCTCTATACTTTGGACTCCAAGTCAGAATATTGGGGTATAATTCTTCTAATATTTTTAGAATTACTTTTGTCTAGGGAAACTGTGTCTTCCAACTATACCTTTGATTGAGGCTTGACCTGAAGACTTATTTAACTGGAAGCAGCCCGAATTTCATCTTTGATTTGAGGCCACTTCTTGCTCTTCGAATATTTTTTAAGCCAGACTGTCTGTCCTGGGCCTTCTGTAGCTCCTCTGAATTATGCTTGTTTGTCACTTTTTGATAAGACCCTAAAAGAAGCCAAATAATATTCTTCCAAAGAAAAGAAAAGAAAAAAAGATTAAAAACAAGATAGCATCCCAGATTTATATAAACTAAAACTTATGATTAATTGAATACCTTCAGAAGATATAATCAGTAACTGATATTTTGATCAATCAAAATAGTCAACTAATGAGATGTGTTGCCCTACGCAACTAAGGTTGGAGTGGCTTGAACTCACAAACTATGAGATCATGACCTGAGCTGAGGTCAGTTGCTTAACCGACTGAGCCGCCCAGGTACCCCTATCCTTGGGTTTTAAGCTTACAAGGAGAGTATTGGCTCAGGCCCTAAATAAACTGGAATAGGTAGATAGAACTTTTAGAGGTCATGGCAGTTAAATTCACTTGGACCATATTATTAAAGATATTTTATGTGGGGCACCTGGGTTGCTCAGTTGGTTAAGCGTCCAGCTTCAGCTCAGGTTATGATCTAGCCGTTTGTGGATTCAAGCCCCGCATCAGGCTCTGTGCTGACAGCTCAGAGCCTGGAGCCTGCTTCAGATTCTGTGCCTCCTCTTTCTGCCCCTCCCCTGCTTGCCCTCGGTCTCTCTCTGTCTCTCAAAAATAAATAAACGTTTAAAAAAAGATATTTTATGTAATTTTGCATGTCATAGAATTGTATGTTAAATGTTTGTAAAACAGGGAAAATGTTATATTTTTCTTTTGAGAGGTCCATCTATTAGTATACATGCTGCCCCCACATATAGAATAAATATGGCATTTTTCACATGAAGAATAAATGGCAGTTTGTATTTTTAAATTCTATAAATATAGATATATTTATAAATTCCAGGCTAAGAATTTTAAACAAAATCATCCTTAGATTATTAAGTAGGCCCATTCACACTTCACTAAATCTAGATGTCAGTTTAATAATTCACATGAATAAAAACCAATAAACTTTAACATAATTCAGATGCTTATGAAATAGCTATTATTTGTCAGCTTGTTCAAATATCAAACCTAGTATTAACTGAAATAAGCTAGTAGTTATGTATTGTGTCATTAAAACTTCATGGTAATATTCTCACAAGAATTCAAATGAAATCTCCCATATTTATGCATTTTTAACATGAGTTTATTGTAGACTTTAGCATATGTATTGGCTTCCTAGGATGGCTATACCAAATGACCACAACTGGGGAGCTTTAAAATAACAGAAATGTATTGCTCACAGTTTTGAAGACCAAGGTCCAGAATTAAAGAGTCTGCAGAGTTGGTTCCTTCTTGGGGAGTCAGAGGGAAAATCTGTTTCATGCCGCTCTTCTAGCTTCTGGTGATTGCTGACAATTCTTGCAGATCTTGGTGAATAGATATGTCAGTCCAATCTCTGCCTATATCTCCATTCTCCCTGTGTGTTCTGTCTGCATGTTCCATCCTCTTCTAATAAAGACATCAGTCCTCTTCTTATAACGACCACTTGAATCCAGTATGACCTCATCTTAATTTACATCTTATACATTAGGATGTGTTACTTGGATACTGTTTCCAAATAAGATCACACTCTGAATTTCTGGCTGGACATGAATTTTGGGGAATTGGGGGATGGGACTCTTTAACTCAGTACTATATATATGTGTGTGTGTGTGTGTGTGTGTGTGTGTGTATGCATATATATAACAAATGCATGTTTGTGTATATATACATGTTTATGTATATATATATAACAAATGCATGCATATTTTATATATGTGTGTTGTTTCCTTGGCAATATATTTTAAGATAAGTGTGTTATTGTTAATTAGGCAAAAATGAAACCTTGGGAAGCAAAAGATCTCTTTCCTCAATATTTTTAACATGCTAGCCAGAGTAAAGGAAACATTAAAATAGAGTTTCTATAACCAAAAATCTCATGTTGGAACTTAAAAGTATATAATAAGCAGCCTTGCCTCTATTAACTAGGAAATTCTTCCAGTAAAGAAACATTTTGATAAATAACCCTACTTATCTTCTAGTTATAATTTGCATGCATTTGTTACTATTGTTTGCTGTGTATTTAATCATTATCTGGAGTAAAGCTGATTCAGTTACCTAACAATGACAAGTGATGTTAGCCCAACTCTCCTTTTTAAAATGCTTTATTACCCTCTCTAGTCTTGGATGTGAACATTTCTTGGTCACATACCTGCAACCTACCGCAGATTATAAATTTATAATGCCCTACTATGAGGAGACTAGCCCTACCATTGTTAGTGACACCAGCGGTAAGGAATTAACAGTCTCTTAAGCATTGTAATACCCCTTCATTGACGTCACCAAAAGTGGGGATGATCTTCTAACTGACATCATTTAGAAAGAACACTAAAGAAATAATAGTGATGTGCTAGGTTTACACAGTGAACATTTTGAAGTAGAAATTATAGGTTAGGTAATTCAGCAGCATTTACCTCAACCAGGAACACACACTGTGTATTAATATGAAGATGTGTATTAATACAATGATTATAAAGAACATTAGCTGTCCTTTCATTTTCAGTGATTTTAAACAAAATCACCTCCCAAGAATACTGATCCTTTGATGTTTCTGGTCCCTGAGCACCTTTCCTAATAATTTATGCGCAGTGCTAAGATGAATACCTGATGTTGCTAAAAACAACTACTCTGTGTTCTTCTTTCATTTGTGTTGTATTGACAAAGACGATTACATTCCCCATAAACTTAACCACTTTTCTGTTCTAACTGATACTTTGAAAGAAGATAAATTTAACAAGAAACTATTGTGATGACACAGTACTCTCTTTTATATTGTGTATTTCTACTTCCGTGCTATCATCTACCTATGGGTAACCTATTTTACTTTTTATTTGTTGAACGTTACTCAAATTCTCAAACTCATTGCTAGACTACAAAGTACTTATGGGTTAGATTCTGGTCTGCTGTCATCTAAATTCTTCAACGATGGTAAGGAAGTTCGGGACAATTTTATGTAACACCAACAAGAACAAGAACAATTGCTGGAAGAATGATGAACACAAAGGAAAAAGGTAGCATGCAAGCTCTTAAAGATTTTTTTTAAAAAAGCAGGGTCTGGAAAGAGCCAACAACATTTTAGTTTCTCTTTTATTACAGTTCCAAAATCATACTTAACAAATTGATGTTAACAAAAAGAAAGAACCGCTAAGTCATGGCTTTTATCGTAAAGCAGAGTGGGGGTAGGGCTGTTTGGTGCTATGTAGTACGAAATTCATTTCAATCGTTCTCTTTTTCTAGAATTAATGCTTATAACTTTCACTGAGTTGAGCATCATTTGTGGTCCTCTCCCATTCTCAACTGACCTGATTTATAACATAGGTTTGGCATTAGAGTAGTGTGGTTTGATTTTCTCGTAATGTTAATACGTATGGAGGATCTCCTAGGTCTTCTAAGCACCAGCGAAACAACAAACAAGGGACAAGGCTTCTGTCCTTATGAAGCCCACGTTCTACCAGGAGAGAGATGATTTAACAAAAACAAAACAAATAAGGAAGCAAGATAACTTCAGATAAATGCTCTGGAAAAGGGAATGGGCAATATAATTTTGATTTTGGTGAGAGTGAAAGTGGTTGAATACTTCAGCTGGGGATTTGGGGAAGCGGCATTTGCACTAGAACCTAAACGAAGAAAGGAAACCAGTAATGCAAGGATCTAGGTATCCCAGGTTCCTGCAGTCATTCATCTGTAAAATAAGGCATATGGCTGCTTTGGTTATGAAATGTGTAAATTAATAAAGAGCAGAGAGTACTGACCCAGTAAGCCTGTGAGGCCATCCTCTGTAGATGTGTCTTTAAGACATCAAAGCCTAAAGCAGGGTTAGCTTTTAATCTTGTTAACAGCAAAATGAGTTACGAAGTTGCCTCATCAATGTGAGATAAAATTTATTCTCTTATCTCTACATGTTATTTTACAAGTGAATCCATCCCTTTGGATTGCTCTATACCTGAGGATCTATAAAAGTGATTATTGTCACTCCCCACTTACTTACCTCTATATTAGCAAGGCAAATAGCACAGTAATGTTTCGATGGCCACATCCACATTTAATGTATCTGAAGGCTTAGTCCAGCATTAACATAATACTCTGCATTTTAAGATATTTTAAAATCAGCAATTTAAACAGAAGTCCCCCAGAGGCTGTGGTCTTGTCTTGTCAATGCCACTAGTTTGGTTACCCAGCTAATTCCATCAGAGTCATTGAACCAAGTGTTAGTGTGTGTGAAGAGTCTATGAGTCAATTGCCAGCACAAAATTCTTCCTGACATGGGAAGGCAGATGATCTCAACTTTTCAGTGCATACAGCACAAATTTCTAGTTGAATGGTTCTTGACAATAGTGTCCTCTGAAACATAATGCCTGGCGAGGAGCCAATGATTATGCCACCATACAAATCACTGTGTATCTGACGCCAGAATGCCTCTGTGCAATGGTAGCAACAAGAGTTCTCAGTCCTGGTGTTCCACAAGATGTTATATTGGCTCCTTTATTCTTTATCAGACCCTGGAATTAAAGATTTTATTTAGACAGTTTTTAGGAAATGAATGGTGGAGGGAGATGAAAAGGGAAGAGAGGAGGTTGTAGTGTACTTTAAGAAGAGCTTTACTGTTTTACAATCCCCATTAGGACAAAATCGGCTTATGTTGGAAGCCTAGTTTTATTAACTGTTTAATAGATATTTTCACTTTGAATCTCTTGTTTAATTATAGAACTAAAATAGCTTAGTTCAAACTGTTAGCTAATGATCCATATATCATTTTAGTAATTGCTAACTTCTTTCAGAAATGCATTAATTTTGTAAGAATTATAGACTTTCGAGTGTAAAAACACGGGGAGTTTTTTAAGATTAATACATTAGAACATTTACAATTTGTTTCAAGTGTTACTTTACTGTACCATATTAGAAACCTAAAATTACCAAATTTCTTAAGATACTATGATCCTTCATTTTAATTTTCATTTAACTGTATTTTTTGGATTAAAAGTAGATAGATCATACTCTATGAATGCAGTTGGTAATGTAAATGAAATCTAAGTTATGCAGTGTTCTATTCAAAAGGAATTATGCACTGGTTAAAATATTTAGCTAAATTTCATTTCCCACTATGAAATTGTCTACTGATTTTAAATACCATTTTTTTCTGGAAATAACTCTTTAGAACATTTTCACATTAAGTAAGTAGATCTAAGCATCTTATTTGATAGGAATAGTAATTGCCCAAGATGAAGGAACACATAAAACCCTAAATGCTACTCATAACAAGCAATATACAGCAACATTAAAAAACATTTTTTTTCCACGAAGCCAAAGTCACCAGTGTTTCTTCTTTTTGGCTGGTTTTACACTTAGTAAAATATTTTCTTTTCTTATAAGCTAGATATAGGCATTAGCCAATTATAAAAGCCGTGTCTCTTTTAAACATTGGTAGCAATTCAAAAAGAAAAGAAAAAGATAATTGAAAAGGTTTCTTGTGGTTTGAAAATGCCTTCCAAATATTCATTAAACATTTAAGTGAGTAAATTTGTAGAATATGTTTCTGACATTGGCACTGGTTCTGTGGTATTTCTCTGATCAGATGGAAGTGCTGTGTGTTATGCAGAGTGCATTCAGTTCATTCATGCATAAACAATATCATTTTCATAAATTAAAACCTCCCCTGCAGAAGGAACATCTGTGCCTGCCTTTGAATAAAAGATGGTGGCATGTGAGTTACTCCTTGACTGACTGAAAGAATCCTTATGTTTTAGAATGAAGTTATATAGGAAAAATTGAAGGGAAAAAACCCAGCTTACAGTTCGAATTTCTACCTTACATACAAATATGTACATATACATATATATATATATATATATATATCCACAGTATAGATTTCCTTGCTTGTAGTCTTAAAAGCTGGAATCTTTAAAATGCATTCTCTAACTATTTCTTCTGTTTACTAAGGCAACAGATTTTGGTTTGCATGAAGATGTATAATTTTAATTATAGGTGAAACTGAGCTGCTGAATAGATCACATCAGATCTGAATGTTCACTTCATGGTCTCCTAGGCTGGAAGGCTGACAATGTTCAGATATCGTATCAGTATTATGTCTCATAAAATAAGAACAGTGAGAGCAATCCTAGAAGCAACAGCTTGATTTCAAAATAACAACTCTGATTCACTTGGAATGAGATTATTGCATTTTGGATAAAGTTGAGACTAACTTAAAAGTATTTCTGTCATGTGATGAAGGCTGATGGAAAACATGTTAAAATGATATATTTTAAATTGAACTCAAACATTTTTTAATGTTGAAATATTCCTTACTGCTACTGTCACAGCTTGACATAGCCCCATTGGCAATGTTATTAGTATGGCTAATTGTTCCCGTCCATTAGATTACTCACATTTTTCTGGAGCAGTTTGCTAAATGAGGTCAGCTTTCTGGAACCCCTAAATCACCAATGAGAAGGAGATTAAAGGAACAAGCTTGGGAAGAGAGGTAGTCATCCAATGTGGCATCCGAATCAGAGGAGGAACAATGGAGTTACTAATGACAGTAATCAGAGCACCATGGTAGAGCCAGGGCACAAGTGCCAAAACGTTATTCCCTAGAAAGCATTCCTGTCAGTCAGTACATCCAGAGGAAGAGAAATGCCAAACTTTTTTTTTTTTTTTTTTTTTTTTTAGTGGACTTAACAATGGACAGAGTCATCTGTAAGTTTTTCCACTGAGTTGTATTTAGTGTTCCAAAAAAGGGAAGGGACACAATTGTATCATCCTATAATATATTATACTACAAATAGCATGTTCTTGAACACAAATAACTTACTATCATTTTCTCCTGGAAAAAAAAATTTTTGAAATCATCACAAGATGTTCATTAAAAAATTACAAAGTGCCACTTCTTGGATTCTTTAAATTAATTAAATCATTTCCTCCTGGCATTTTCTAAAGGTATTTAACTTTCTCTTGGGTTACTACTGGTTTGCAATCCAGTACTATATTGCATGCTGCTATTGTATAGTGCTGGTTTGCAAAGTGCAATGGTACTGTGATAGTACTGATTTTCAATTCAGTTCGGGAAAATATACAGATAATAAAGCACTAAGAAAATGGTAAAGTTTTCTTATGTATTTTTAAATATATAGACAAACTAAGTTACGGCGCTTGTTTGCGTCTCCTTGTTATAATTAACTAAATACCCCTTTTTAAAAAATAGGAAAAATCATAATACAATCATTTAAAAGAATAAAACCCAAAAAGCTAAAAGTGAAGATACTTAAAACAAAGAAAAATGAAAACCCAACTGTTTGTCTCTCCACCCCACCCCCCAGCCTCATATTCCATGTAATGAAATATGAGTTGGTTCTTTCATTATCTACAAAAGCTGGTGACTCCCTAAACAAGATCAACAGACTGGAGACTATGCTAAAGTAAACTTTTATTTTATTCTACAAATAGCATTTAGTTTTAATTCAGTGAATTAAGCATCTATTATGCTTAGGAATTATTTATACTTTAAAAAATCACTTTAAGAAGGAATGCAACAATTGGTCAGATTTTCAATACTAGTTTATTGCAACTGGATGAGTGTTCTCTAAATTGTGCATTACACCATAATATACAGGATTACAAACAAGATTACAGTACAGATCGATTCCAGTGGTACCAGTATCACATCTCAAACAGCACTTATTCTGGACTGCATTTTACATGCAATAGCTATTGTTCTAATTATGAATTAAATGGTTTGAATTTAAGCTACTGTACTAATTGACTACAATAGGTATAAATCCCAACATTAACAACCTGATTAGATTTAGGCTCAGATTTATTACATGAATATATGACAAACCACCATTTGTGTGACTATGTATAAAATCATGCATTTATATTTTCTGGAAACATCAATAGCTTCAGATTCTTTGTAAAATCATGGAATGCAAAGGAGTAAAAGACTAAAAATAAACAGTGCAAATTGTATGTGATAGTCAAGCAGCTTTTGATTTAAAGAAGGGTATGTTGGCATTTGTTTATAATATGTATATACAAGCTTGTGCAAGTAATGTATTGAATTGATATGTTTTGATAAGGACTAAATCTCTTTTTTTTTCATCCTCTTAAGAGTTGTGGATCTGGTTTTTGTTTTAAGGAGAGGGAAAGACTTTAAAGTGAAATGAATTGCTCAAATTGTGCAATTTTTTTTTTTTTTTACAATTAGAGAGGAAAGAAGTGCTAAGGCAACACAATAACTTTCTAAGCACTTTTCTGCTGGTTTAAATTAGTTAAATTATTTTGTATAAATTAGATATAATTCTACCTTTCTGATATGTATAAAAATTGATGAAGCTGCATGGTTTTAAAATAGGAAATCCACATTATAAAAAGTCATTAAAAATTCTGTACAAAATCACAACAAAATAATTCAGCATGGGAAAGGTAACAAGTAGTAAAATGCTGGTTGAAAAATATATATTTATATATATTTTAATTGGCCCGTTACTAGTTTAAAAATTGCATAGATCCTAATTATTGCTTGTGATTTTGTTATCCCGATCAGATAATTAATATGATCTGAAAACAGCTACACCAAATTTGTGGTGTTTTTTTTTTAACCATATTACTTTTTTAAAATAGAAGAGCTATAGAAAATAATACATAAGGTGAACAGGAACTTTGATCCCCTGTTTCTTCCAAAGGCAGTAACGACAATAAATACATATATCACTTGAAGCTTGGAGTATTTGCACTTTGCAGCAATAGTACCCAAAGGGCTGCCTTTTGTAAACACCACAGTCACTGTAAGCACAGTGGGTACGTTTCCCGGGGATGGTGAAACTGACGTGCCTCTAATCGTGAAAGATGGCATTAAGCTGGGCACTCATGACTCGCTCATGATGTGAATGGCTATCAAAAGACATGATATTGTCTATAGGGATCTCGCAGCGAGGGGCAGCGGCGCCCGAGAAGATTGATCCGTGGCTTTGGGCCCCTGCCAAGGTCGCTGCAGGATAGTGCATGGTAAAGGCATAATTTTTCTCAAACTCGGCGGACGGTTCGTGTTTGAAAGAGAAGTTGCCATTGATACTGAGCGGCGGGCTGAGGGGTCCGTCAAAGGAAGGGCTGGTGCAATCAGTCAGGGGGCTTTCAAAGAAGGGCTCCAGAGCAGCGCTGTAGGCGTGCGGCGGTGGCTTAACGTGGAAGACATGGGAGCTGTCCATGGTACCATAGGGCGGGCTGGGCAGCCCCGGCGACTGGTAAGAGTAGGGGTGCACAGGGAAGGAAGCGCTGGCGGTAGGCAGGTGCGGAGGCATGTCCTGGTTCTGCTCAGGCAGAAAAGTCCGAGGATTAAGCTGCAGGCAGCCGGCAACCAGGTTGGTGGTGGGCTGAGATAAGCCCTTGCAGAGAGTCTGTACGAAGGAGACCAGATCAGGGCTTTTGCCCGAACGCAGGATCTCCGACAGAGCCCAGATGTAATTCTTGGCCAGGCGCAGCGTCTCGATTTTGGACAGCTTCTGCGTCTTGGAATAGCAGGGCACCACCTTGCGCAGGTTGTCCAGAGCCGCGTTTAGCCCGTGCATGCGGTTCCGCTCCCGGGCGTTGGCCTTCATGCGCCTTAGCTTAAAACGCTCCAGGCGTGCCTTGGTCATCTTCTTCTTTTTGGGGCCCCGTCTCTTGGGCTTTTGATCGTCGTCCTCCTCTTCCTCTTCTTCCTCTTCTTCCAGATCTTCGTCTTCGTCCTCCTCCTCTCCCCCGTTCCTAAGTGAGTCCTCTTCCGCGTTCATGGCTTCGAGGTCGTCCTCCTTCTTGTCTGCCTCGTGCTCCTCGTCCTGAGAACTGAGACATTCGTCTGTCCAGCTGGGAGGACCCTGGGGCTGAGGCTCCCCCATCAGCCCGCTCTCGCTGTAAGATTTGGTCATGTTTCAATTTCCTACATTCAACAGGGCGGGGGGGGGGGGGAGAGGAACAGAAAGAAAAGGAGAAAAATGCTACATTTACGAACTACCTGTGCCTTCAGCTACCACTCACTACCTAACTTTATAGAAATCCATGTGAAGAGAAGTACCAGCTCATTACAAAATGGATGCCCCTAAGGAAAAGTTAAATGGCTTGTTTTATAATGGCGTGTGTGTGCCCCACTGGCATACAGGAGACAGGGCAGGGCTGGAGGTGGGGGAGAGAGTAAATATATGTGTATGTGCACTCCTGTGTGTATGTTTTCTAATGATTGGCAAAAGTGTGTTTATGGTGATTATGTAGCAGGATGATATGCACAAAAAGGAGCAAACGTTTCACTACTTCATGGTTATCTGCATGAGTTCAAAGTCACAATCCACACACAAAAAAATGATGACTTTGAAAATTGCAATTCTGTTTGTTCCATTCTCTTCCCTGGCTTCTTGGCACTTAGCGATTACAGTTAAGAGACATTACGTAATTTACTCACGGTGGCAGTGATTTTTAAGACGATTATACTAACCGGAGATTGAAGAGCAAATTCATGGGGGAGAAAAAGTAGTTTCCATCAAATTATTTCACCATCAACGAAACATTTGGCAACAAAAGTGGGCAGGGGTCTTGCATGCCACCCTCGCCTTTCTTTTCTCGCCTCCCAACACTACCCCTCTGCTGAATTTCCACCTTGTACAAAAGCACTAGCTATATGGCCAGGGCTGGGGGCACCGCACAGAGCACCCTTCCATGCGCTTGGGATCAGGTGCGGAAGGCTCTTCTCTAATAAACAGCCCATTGAAATAGCCGCCCGCTCTTTATTGGGGCTTTTCAAAGTTCGCCTCAAACCTCTTTTTAAAAGATTGGGTAATTATAATGGTCAGCGATTGGCAATAGTGAAGTTGCCGCTTCTGATAAAGAAAATAAAAAGCCTTTAGTGAGACAACTGAATTTCTGGCTTCTGCAGTGGCTGCTAGGGACTTGGCTGCCTCTGGAGCAGTAACAGGTAGCAGGAGTTGGTTCCTCTCCCTTTCTCCACCTTTTTTCACTTTCTCAACTAAACTATCTCTCAACACAATTATTTCTCAGGATGTGTGTACCAAGGTATCCGTGTCCCTTTTATGCACTGAAAAAATAACTTGGCACTTCCAATGCGCACAAAATACATGCACACAAAACACATCTGGTAACAAGGGCTTTTCTTTTTTTCTTTTTACTTATTGGAAGAAGTGAGAAAGTGAAGTAGTTATTTGCTTTCAGGACTTTGAAATCACTACTAGCAAATAATCAGAGTTACTGTGCGTTATTTTTTTTTTTAATTCAAAATAGCTCCTATAATTTCCCTTCAAAACCAAAACACTAACACATTTTTTCTTTTTTTCTTTTCTTTCTTTCTTTCTTTCTTTCTTTCTTTCTTTCTCTCTCTCTTTCTTTCTTTCTTTCTTTCTTTCTTTCTTTCTTTCTTTTTTTCTTTTTTTTTTTTAGAAAGCCTGCGGTGGGTATTTGAGTAAGGCAAGTCGAAATGTGTTAGTACTTGCGGGCAATCAAGGGAAGGAATGCCCGCTTCAATACACATACACGCGCTCACAAACGCACACATTCAGAATATGTGTAGGTACATCCGGTCTTCAATTACTGCTTTTATTCCCAAACAAAAACGAAAGGGTTGTAATTACCTGCAGTTGTTAGTAGGTCCTGAGTGATGGTCTCATAACCCTGGGGCCTCCGGATGCCGTGCCTTCTGCGTGGGGCGAATTCCTCGTGTCCCCGCCGCGCGGGCGCTCAGGTTATATAGCCGGGTTGGTGATGCTGAGCGCAGGCGGGGCCCGGGAGCCGAGCGGCTAGCAGGTCCCTGCGTCCCGCGTCTGCGCACGCGTCCAGGCTGAGCGCTCTCTTCCGCCCGCCCCTTCAGCCTCGCTCCTCTCCCACCCTCCTCCAACTCCGGCTCCCCTCTCCCCCACCCCAACCCCCGCCCCATCTCCTTCCTCCCCGGCATGCGCCATATGGTCTTCCCGGTCCAGCCAGGAGCCGGGAACCACGTGACCTGCCCATTTGTATGCCGCGGAGCGCTCCATTCCGGCCCCTTTGTGGCCAGAAGAAAGTGGCCCATCTGTCGCCAGTTAGAGACTCCGCGGACCTGTTTTTACCCGCAGGAGAGATTAACCCTTTCAGGCGGCAGAAGGGAGAGGGGGCAAGGGGGGGAGGGGAATTGAGGGAAGGGAGCGGGAAAGCTAAGGTAGACTGGGTTTAGATCGGAGTGAGTGGCCTGCGTAGGGGCGGAAAGTAGGGCGGAGGTGAAAGAGGCCGAAGCCTGGAGACTGAGGCGCTCATTGAAGCGTCCTGACTCCGTAGGATGCCGCGCCCAGACATTGGCTTTCTGAGCACCAAGACTTTCTGCCCTCTCTGAGTTGTCCATCTCTTGGTTTCCCCCGCTTGGCAGACGCTTTGCTTATTGGCGCCAAAGGGTGGCTTCTCCTCTTTTCCATCAACCCCTTAAGAAAACGTACGCCATATAAAACGGCCTAATCTGTGCACTCGGCTTTGATGCTAGTCCTCTAGCCTCTACCTGGATCACTCACTCCCAGCCTCTACAGTACCTGTCACTCTACCTCACCATACATGCAACCTGGCGTGCCCTCACCTTCAGCTGCCTCTGTCCCTGGAGACCCCTCAACACATCAACCTCCCTCCCCACAGAGGTCCTTGTCCTCGGCGCAAGCTAGTCCACGCTCTCAGGCCTTGGCTCCTTTGGCCTTAGAGCTCTCGATGTGAAAGCTGGGGTATTCCTCTGATGCTTGGATTCTGCCTTTTAACCAAGGCCATTGGATTGTTGCAAAGGATGCCCTCATCGGATGCCTCTTGTTCCGTGCCACAGGCTGGCACTCCCCACTCTTAGGCCTGTAAATAGGTACTTGGTTCAGACAAGCCTTTTCAATGGGAGGATGCAATGGGCCTATGTTAAATATTTCTTCTCTCTCTTCTTTTTGGAAAGGGTTAGTGGCCATGACTCCTCCAGACCTCAAAGACTCTGACTTGATGAGTCTTCACCTCCACCTTGCATGTCAGGCAAAGACCAGAGATTCCAGACTAATTCTGAAGGAGCCATAGTTGTGTTTAAATGGCGATTCTTTTTTTACTCGTTCCCACCAAGGCATGTTTTAGAATCATACATTATATATTACATCTTTTCCATCCCTTCACCACCAGCTTCATCTCTAATCCTCCCTTAACTAAACCCCTATCCCTCCCAGACCTGTAGCCCCCTGAAATGAATTTGTCGAACTTGGATTGCTTATTTAAAGGCAGTTGCTTTAAAAGCCCCTTGAGTTTGCAAACAGTGTCAGGGTTGAGAGGCTGAAGCTAGGTGCCTCTGGGAACCAGAGGGGGGACGCTGTGGAGAGGGGGAAAGGGTTCTATCGAAATCACCGGTGTCTGGAAGGCGGTGTATGCACCCTTCCCCATCCAGCACAAATCTGAAAAGGGGAAAAGGGGGGGGGGTGTGCTCCCTGACCCGCTGCGTAAAGCGTGAGGTGAATTGTACTGAGTTTCCAAGAGAAGAGCTGTAGAGAGTCTTGCTTTTCTGCGTTCACTCGTCAGTGTACGAAGAGCACAGAGGAAGATAAAAGAATGCACCTAAGAGCCTAGTCTCATTATTTACCCCTGCGCCGTCTGTATCATCAGTGATGGGCTAAAACTCAAGGGGCATCGAAGTTGCCCGCCTGAAGAGGCGGGTCCATGACACTGGCGGCCAGGCTGGACCAAGTGCTCCCTGCAATCCTGGCAGCCGCCCCACGGGCTAGCCCACCGTGCTGCTGGGATGTGGAACTCGAGCCCTAGCTCTTACTCCTCTGTCTTAGAGGAGCTTCAGGGGAAATGTTGGGGGAGGATGCAAGAGATGGTTCCAGCTGCCCGAAGACTTGGGGATGACCTAGGGGATCCCTCTTCCCCCTGGGTAGCAGAAACTTCCTCACTTTGCGACTTCCTGTGGAATGCAGGAGATTCTTGGTGGAACCAGATGTTCCAGGCGGGAAAGAACCCGGGTGTTTCGCCAGCCTGGACTCAAATTCGCAAAGTGCAGGAATTATTAGACGCGTTCCTTCCCTCTCCTTCTAATAAATTCACCCCTAATCCCACTGCCCGTCGTCTCCCCAGGCCTGGGAATGTGTACAAAGAAAAGGCTACTCCGGGATGTTCCAGAATCCTGGCGAGGTTCGGTCTCACGGTGGCTCTCATTGAGCTTGCCTGCTCACAGAGCTTGGGTGCAAACCCTCCTCTGCGCGGGGAACGTCGATCCCCCAGCGAGGGAATTTTGGCGCCCAGAGAGTGTGGCTGGACCTCCCCCAGGCGGCAGCCGAGTAGTCAGGCGGGGAAGGGAGGAGTGCAGATTAGACCTAGATTAAGGTGCTTTTTGTTGAGAGGGGACAGCGCGAGAGAGTGGGGGCAGAGAAGAACGGTGGTGGCGGTAACGCTGGAACAGGACGGACTGAAGCACAGTCGCCGACCCCGCCTCCTTATTTTCCTCTCCCTCTTTGGACTTTGTTTCGACAGTTGCACACTTTTCCCCTCCCGATTCCCTAAATTCTCGCCCCGTCTCTCTTCTCTGCCCGCGCTGCCGTTAGCGGTACTCCTCCAGCTCCGGTCCCCACTGGGCGCTGCAGGCTGCTGAGCGGCACGCGAACCGCACGCGCGGGTAACAAAAGCCGCTTTCATGACTCACTGCCCTCGAGCAATGCCCCAAATCTGTCGCCCCCCGGGTCCCCGCTTGGAGCGCGCGGCGCGGGCCGGGCGGTCCCGGCCGTTAAAGCGGCAGCAGGAGCGCCGGCGGGAAGGAGGGCGGGAGGATGCTTGTGGCTGGGGTCGGGGAGAGGGGGCTGTGGCCTGGGCGGGGACAATGGGGGGAGGGAGGCGTGTGCCACCGTGTACGGGAGGGGGATAGAAGGAGGCCTGCGGTCGGGATGAGGGGAGTGAGAAGCGTGTAGCGGGCGGCGGGGGGTGGGGGTGGGGTGTTCAACGCTTTCGCGGGGCCTAGATAAAGAGCAGGGGCAGGACCGCCGATCCCGGCGGTGACCTGTTTCTCGCGGAAACAGATGCTTGCTGCTTGCAAAGGGAGGCTTGCGTTCCATGAAAGACTCAAGTGTGGCTCGGGTGGCCCCACCGACCTCGAGTGGCCCTAGCGTCCTCTCCCTTCCCCTCCCAGGAAAGGGGTGTTCTGGCCTGAGCCTGTTCCAGAGGTGGGAGGTGGTGGGAGACTGAGAGGCGGGCGAGACTATAGGGCGCTGGGGCCGAAGAAGCCCTAGGGCAGAGAGCTGTACGTAGGTCTTTCAAAGGCCCGGCAGCTCAGAGGCCCTTGGGAGGCCAGAGGACAATGTTACGGGCTCCTTCCAGATCGCCGGCGCGGCGCCAGGTTTGCGCCTATGCCTCCAGGGAGGCCACTGGGCGCCTAGGTCCTGGCCAGAGGCTGGAGCTGCCCGGGCTCGACAGGCAGGCGGCGGGGGAAAGCCGGGAGCAAGAGAGAAGCTATTAAAATGCCTCGCCGTCGCCCCGAGCGCAAAACCCGTCCTCCCCAAATCTCCTGGGCTTGCGGCATAATCTTAATTAAGATAATTGATTCATATTGCACCTGCGAGAACGGAAAAAAAATTGATTCCAACCCCCAACCCCTCAAATCGCTTAGAGCTATTGGATGGAGCACAACGCGGCTGTGATTTGGGAAGTGATTTAGTACCGGGCTTCCCCAGCTCGGCCTGCCTGGGCTCTTTTATTTATTATTTACGTTCTCCTTGTCCCGCCGGGGCCTGGGTAGCTCCCCTCCTGGCGCCTGTAGGGCTCCAAGGGACTTCGTCTCTGATTATCCGTCAGAAGTGAGGGGCTTTCCTTAAACCATCCAACACCCACATCCACAATGCGAAATCAAAGCAACTCTGAGCATTGTGGCAAGCGTAGGTCACCCACACGAATGCTCAAGGCCTGGTGGGTTAGATACGCTATGCGTGTGAGTGTGCTTAAGCGTACAAGTGTGTGTGGATCTGAGTATGAGTGTATGAGATTGTGTGAATGAGCGTGTGCGATTGTATGTATGTGAATGAGTGTGTGAATGTATATGTGATGTGTCAGGGAGTGTGTCTGAGTTATGTGAGCGTAAATGTGGGTGAGTGTGTGCATGAGTGTGTGTTTGTGGGAGCTTCTGTTCTCAGGTGGGGAGGGTAAAAGGAGGGTGCGTGTCTGTTTTGTGAGACTTGAGGAACAGCTTGAGGTCTAAAGGGGACCACAGGGCTGAGTAGCTGACAAGCGCCTACTTTTGCCTTAAAAGAAAGCAACAAGCAAACAATCCCGGGTAAGTGGGTGTTGCTGCGGGTACGGAGAGCAGAGAAACACCGACGACGCCCTGAACAATGGCTGCTTCGGGGTTGGGGGAGGAGACCGGGCAAGTTCCTGGATTGCACAGAAGCCAGGCAAGCCAGGTTTAGAGCCCCAGGCAGCTTGTAGGAAAAATAGTTTCCTTAAGGTATCAGCACCGTGGACAATTCCCACTTCGTTGGCCTTGAAATTCGCGGTACTAAGATTCAAAAAAACAAAACAAAACAAAAACAAAAAACAAAAAAACAAAAAACCCTTTCAGCAGCTTTTGCTTTTTCCTATTTGCCTTCTTTCGCAAAAACATTGACCACCACATCTGAACTTTTAATGAGAGAGCCCTGTAAATCTGCGTTTAATTAGCCACCTTCTTTTCAGAATAAGTTTCCTGGAAAACTAGAAATCCAGGGAGGCGAGGGAAGGGCTTAAATTATCATTTGAGCTAGGGAGTCTGAAACAAAGAAATGATAGACTGAGTAACTTTGAGAAAGATACTTGTGCTTATTTGCCACACAGCATGAAAATCAAAGTGAACTCTTAAATTTGCTGTGCACAGAAATAATAGAGCATCTAAAATTATTTTTTTAATTTTGCTTTTATTGTATGGAGTGTACATTTTATTGATGATATAAATCTTTTCCCATCACCATCACCCTTTCAACTCTCAACTTATTTCATATTATAAACAATTTCTATTAAATTAATGGGGGAATAAACCAACTGAAGTTAAATGGCATTATTTACTCAGATTTGGTGAGCCACGTTATCTAAATACTGGATTTAGAGTGTTGTGTCTTAATACACATGATATCCAAAATATACTGGGAAAAGTCTAGTAGAGATACAACTCAGAAGAACAAGCACCTTGGTGGTTTAAACATCTTAGAAACATATGCCACAAACCCCTCCCCCATTATTGATGTAATTTTAAAATGTCATTATTATTAGCAATCAAAATCCTTATAAAATATTCAGACTTTATTGAAATGGAAAATACATTATTTTTGATCCAAGAATTTACACCTAGAGTCTCACTTTCTTTAAATGAAATGTTTCCTTTTTTCTTTAACAAATACATTTTCATATGAATTAAATATTGATAATTTGACCTTTTATGTCTCTAACTAATCAAAAGGGGGAAATTCCAAATGTAGATCTTGGAGTTTGGCCCTGGTGGGTCTTTCTGCTTGAGTAGGCACTGAGATTAAAGGAGTCAAACTTCCTCTTTCACTGCTCTCTCCTTGCACTAATTGGTTATGCAAAAAATGCAGATTTGTATTAATTAGTAACTCCACTGATTAGTTCTGTGGTATTTTCACATAATAAATCATGCTGCAGACATGAATTTTGGCACATCACCCAGTAGTGGCTCAGGCTGCAATACAGATTTCATATTAAAATAAAATCTCTGACTAAATCTACCTTTTTGATGCAGGTACTGTGAGCAGCCACCTGCTGGGAGCACCTGCCATGGGAAATTAGTTTCATTCAGTGACAAGCCACTTTTGGGGCCCAACCAGGAGGATCTGATTATGAAGTTGGGCTCTAATAATAAATAAACAGATAAATAGTTAAACACATATATACATACCCAAATGACACAAATGTGCCTAAGCTCTAGGCATTTTACAATGATGTCATAAAAGGATCTACTTGTCATGGGAGTTGATTTTAAAAACGACTTCCTAGGTTATGGATAAACACCTCAGTCTATTTTCCTCCTGTGAGATCTTTGCTCCTTAGTGAGATGGTCTGATCTGAGACTTTTATCACTCATACTCATTGGCTGGTTCCTTTCCTAAGCAGGCAAGCTAGTTTGTAAGAAAAATAGGCATCAGTAAAAAAAAAAAAAAAAAGCATCAGGGGGAGGAGTATGAATGCTGAGAGTTATCTTGAAGGGAATTGGCCACCCCGGTGATCCTAACATATGGTGAGAAGCTGTGAGGTGAGGCATCCACAGTTGCCTGATGCAAGACACATTTTCCTCTACCCATTTGTAACTATATGTGCTTCTACATAATTCTTTTTCTTTTCCTTGATGATGGTTTAATTTGATGAGGCAGATTACAGCCGATATTGCCAAGATTATAAATTAGACCCTGGCATCTGCTTTGCCCCACACTAACCCTTTACATGTTCTTGTTTTCTTGCTACTGGTGACACCTTTCCAAGTCCCCTCAGGTGCTCGAAGCACCTTTATACTCTTTCTGGTCCATGCTTATTGGTGAAAGGAATCTGTAAGTTCATACTTCTTAAGAGGTTAAAAGAGAGAGATGCTACTTAATTTTATGCCTCTACCTGGAGCACTTGCAAAGTAACAAGGTACAGTGAAAGAAAATGAGTACTTGGTATTGACATTCATAGATGAATAAGCCTAAGGGAAGTATATTTTGGATGGAGGCTGGAGAACCATGTCCTGCTGCAGTTGTATTATGCAGGTTACAGTCCCTCTGACTACTGTTGAGACTGGTCCTAAGGTGGTGGTATATGTGGCTAGGGACTGAAGAGGGTCCAGCCTCTTGGGATGCTCTGTCTCTGGCCATCATTTACTGAGACTTTCAAATGCTTTGATGGCACAAGGAGAAAGTCACAAATCTTGTGGTCTTTTTAGCTGTTTATTTTGGATGCGGAGAACTTTATTTTTCAAGGAACTAAAAATAATAATAATAATAAGTAGAGAGAAGGAGATATAATTTAAAGCAGTCCTCCATTAAACCAAATGTGGTTTTTTTTCTCTTTTACATTCTCTCCTGGATCCCACCTCATATGGCTTGATGTGGAAAAGATTGATCATCTCTGATGGGGCAAAAAAGTCCTATCTTTTCATGTTGGTTCACAATGCTGGGGTATAGAGGCTATGTACAGAGCCAGAGCTGGACATATGCAAAGGCTCTAAAGTTGCTTCAGTTTATTTTTTGGAGAGCTTGTCTCTTCATTACTTTCCTTCCAGAAACTGCCTGCTTCACTAACACATGTATCCTGCAAATCTATATTGAGTGCCACTATGTGGCGGGCACTGTGCTACCATTACGTGTTAGGCATACAGAGCACATGGAAACAGACATTAGTCTCTGCTTCCTCAAAGCTTTCTATTTAGTGAAAGAAATAGGACTTTAATAAGATTGACTCACAAGTGAGTGTGTTCCCATCAGACTTGAAATAAAGCACAGGAAAGGAAAACAAAACTCACTAGTCCATAAACCTGAGGACAAAAGAACCTGGTAAAGACTGATGTGGGAGGGCTCCCCACATTAGCATAGCTGAGGCAATGAGAAATATGTTACCCAGTGAAGGGGGCTGATCTGGGGGGCAGTCTTCCAAGCAAGGGAAAGAATATATGTAAAGGGCCTGAGGCAAGAGTTGCATAGGAAGTTTAAGAACCTAAAAATATGCAGTGTAGCACTAAGGAGAGGAGGGATAATTGTAAGAAGTGAGGTAGCAAAAAGGAAGACAGGTCCCAGAGCCTGCTTTCCATTGAAGAGCTTTGAGCTGTTGGGAGCAGATGAATGAAACTTGAGTAGGACTTACATTTTTAGACAATCACTTTTTTAAAGTTTTTTAAAAAAATGTTTATTTATTTTTGAAAGAGAGACAGACAGAGTGCAAGCAGGGAGAGTGCAGACAGAGGGGGGAACACAGAATCCAAAGCAGGCTCCAGGCTCCAAGCTGTGAGCGTGGAGCCCGATATAGGGCTCGAACCCCTGAACCGCGAGATCATGACCTGAGCCGAACCGACTGAGCCACCCAGGTGCCCCTTTAGACAATCATTTTAATCGCAGTATAGAAATCTGATTACATAAAGGGTGAGTCAAACAAAGGGAGGCTGTTGCAGCTTTCCTTGCAAGAGATGATGTACTTGAACCAGGCTGGTTGGAGAGGAAGTTAGTGGACATATTTCGATAGAGTTAGAAAGATTACCCTAAAACCACAACCTAGTTTCACACGAATTACCCAATGGCCACCAAAAACCATGATTCTTTACAACTTTGGATGAATATTGTTGGTTTCCTCAGAAGTAACATACTGACTTTAATTTAGTTCAATAAGAACTTATGAACCCATTAAAAAATTACAATCTAATAGTACTGCCTACTTTGCAAAGCAGGTAATAGAACAACAGCACACATTTATTGAGTACTTAAGACATTCCAAGTGCACTGAGTTAACAACAATGATAATTCTCATTTGACAGCTGAGAAAAATTGGGCTTATATATGTCAGGTAATATGCCCAATGTCAGGTCTACTTGACTCTAAAGCTTGTACCTTTTAGCTACTACATTGTACCAAAAAAAAGGATATTACCAAGATTTATTTATAAGCTATGTTTTATAAACACACACACACTTTAATTTTGTTTCAAACAGTTTTAAGCTTCAGTTTAATCCTTTAATCTAAAAATAACATTAATAAATACAACTGTACTATAAATTGCTGAGTCTTTCTAGAAATAAGAATGGTGGAATGGTAGCCAGTAATTTAGTCAGTTTTATGCATCCAAGTTTTGTAGGCAAACTAACTGATAAAATGTATCAAGTTGGAGGAAATCATACAGATAAATTGTTCCACATCATAGGAATAATCATTGTCATTGAAAGCCCATTATTTGAGAATTACACTAAAATTTGTTTTCCTTAAAGAGTTCAAATTGTTTTGGCTCTGGACCTACCTAGTTCAAAATAAGAAATCCTTACTTAATATGCTTCTACTTTAGCCTTTAATAAAGAATTGAAGATTTCTTTTTCATTCAGAAAAACAATCTTATTTAATTGCAACTCAGCCCTTGTTCCTTAGCAAACACATTGCCTAAAGGAGTATACTTTCACAAGGAGATGGGGGGAGAGCAAAGGGAAACCTTGTACCTGGCATCGCTTGTTAATGTAATTAGTTTATTGATGATCTTCTTAGTTTCTAAACATCAAAAGATTCAGAAAGTCAATAATACATGTGTTTCAATTTGGGCAGCTAATAAGCAGATACATCAAATGCATGGCTGGAAAGCAGAAAAATAAAGTTCCATTTTTCCTTCGCTGAAGAAAGTCATTGTTAGTTTCATGGAAACCATGCTGTAAAAGTTGTCTATTTCAGAAAACACACTGGATGTGGTTTTCAGGGTCATTTATACATTAAATGTTAGTGTTTCCTACTTTTACATACACACATATACTCACTCATATCCTCCATTTGCTCCCTTCTCCACATATATGTGTGTGTATGTGTCTTCTTGAACTCTTTTTCCCATTTAGTCCCTGATCTGGTCAGTAAAGCCTTGCTTTCCCCCAGTTCATGGATAACTTTTCTGGTTATTCTTGCGTATCTGGACAAACCACCACTTGAGGGAAAATGTTGCCTAATTATAGTATATAGTCTTTGGGAACTTACTGTTTTTTAATATGTAGCATTGAACTGGCAAATTGTTTATGTTCTGAATGCAATAGAATTCTTTCATTGAAAATAACCAGGTATGTTATTTTTCTATTTGAAGATGATAAACCCTATGTTTATAAATAATTCAACATTAGTTTTAGCAATTAGATTTTGAGAGTTGTGGCTCCCTTAATTTCTTATTTTTTGTTATATTAATATCTAAAAACTACTGTGTATAATCAAGCATCAATATTAGTACATAGAGAAGGGAGTCCTATAAACTATTAGTTTTGAGACAATGTAATCTGAGGCATAACAGAGTCCATGAGAGTAGAAAGGAGGGCTACTTAAGAATCCTGACAAATACAACCCAGATCAACAAAAGCATTCAGCTGACTCATAGATACATGAGAAATAATAGTTTGTTTCCTTAATTTACTACATTTTGGGTTAGTTTTCCAGGCAGCAATAGTTAAATGATACACTACTATGAAAAAATTCAATTTCTTCCAAATTGAGTAGGGTTTTCAATGTTTTGATTAATTAAAAATATATGTTCAGGTGAGACTTTCCATCAATATCCTACACTTATAAGTATTTCAAGAATTTTGAAACTGATTCTATACCTCATAATAAGTATTAAACTAGTATGTATGTGTTAGGGGTTGTGCTAAATGATATAGAAAAGTTATGTCATTTATCTTTAACAGCTCTATGAATAGGTATTATTATTTTCATTATTATTGGCATTCTATAGATGAGGAAACAGAGAAGTTAAGTATCTGGTTCAAAGTTACATATCTAGAAAAGGGTGAACCTCTTTTACTTTTTACCCTTTACTTTTATTCAGATTAGTTGATTACCAATTTAATTAAGTATGACGTTTTGGAAAACTTTGTGGCCCACCATGTTCTGATTCCACTTTCCCGTCAGCCTTATGATCCTCTCAGTGCCTATTCTCTTTTAGCCAGCCAAGCACAGTCATACAGATTACACACAGCACTTTCTACCTGGAACAGATACTATGGATTGGTTCACTCAGCACCTAATCTCACTCCCTTTCTGCATGCTTTTGTAGAGTGAGAAGGCTGGAGAGCCACAACAAAGGAATACATTAAAAATGTTTTCTACACTCCCCAGATGTGTTTTTGCTAATCATATGCACTAGGCTTGAGTTTAGAGCAAAGTTACATGGTGGGGGGGGGGGAGTCAGAAGACAGGGGATTTATTCAGTTGGCACAAATTCTGGTGCAATGTAGTGAAGCCAGCAGATGCGGTGGTGGCTTTTTGATTTGTCAGCTTTCTGACTCTAGAGAGGCAGTATTTTTCTTCTGTGATATAGTTTGGGACCTCACACCTAGAATCTCAGCTCCAGTTTTTCGTCAGGCCTCATATCATTTCTGTGAATTTTCTATAACCACTATGAAATCCATTTGCACAGACTCCAGGTAGAGTTGATCATATTGTCTGTAATTAAAAACTCTTCCCTGTATAGTAATTGGTACCAGAATGGTTTACGGGCAACAGAACGTTAAGAAGATGGGAATACGTGATCAAAAATTTTTTTAAATATATGTGTTTGGGTTAGAGCTTTTAAAAGAAGAGATGACAGTAATCCATGGCACCCAGCAAAAGATTAGTTAACTTCTCACCTGTGATCACCGGGAATGATGCCACACTGAGTGGCTACTGCAGTGAACCATTATGGGAGTTCAGGAATAGAAGAGCATGGAGGTGGGCTGTCTGCCATTAAGTACACTGAATAACTTTAGGAAAGAACATGACTAAGTCAAAAGACGATCAAAAGCTAGGGATTTCTGATTTCTCTGTACGAAACTCCAATCATCTGTAACTACAGAACTGATACAACCAGATATCAAATGTAGGTTGTTGAATTACAAGATGGTGCAGTAGTGCCTAAGATGTGGTCCCTGGATCAGCAGCATAAGCGCCAAGCCAGAACTCATTAGAAAAGGAAGTTCTTGGGCTTCATTCTAGAATTACTGACAGAGAAACCCAGAAATCTGGGTTTTAAGGAGACCTCAATGTGATTTCGGCTCATGCTAATGTTTGAGAACCACTATAGGTTCTCAATATTTCACCACAACCATCTGCAGATCTTTTTTTCATAAAAGAGCAAAAACTGAAAACTGCAATGGCAACTTTGGGGAGGACTGAGATGGTTCCAACTACTCTGAATACTCAAATTATACTGAGAGCCTTCCTATGTCCGACTTATGTCCAACTTATAGCACCTCCTCCTGACATACCCAGTGAGGCTGCTCTGGGTTTGCGTATAAGCTTGCCTGAAGTGCTCAGCGTGCAAGAGAGTAGAAATTCTGTTCTTGTCCCACTCCTCCCACTTCTCATTGCCTCTCATTGATGACTGTGTCAGACCCCAGCAGGGTTCAGGTGAGACAAGAGTAATGGCATGCCCAGAAGGCCAGTAAATAATTGCAAGGTTTTGTCTGTTATTTTCCTAAATGACTGGCAAATGTGTGGAAACAGATTCTGAACATACTAGTCTAGGGAGGATAGAATGCCACTTCAGATCAGACTGAATTTATGGATATTGTTGTAATTATTAGTCATTCTGGATCCAAAGTGCTAGTGAAGTCCCCGGGAATAGTTCTCAATGTTTGTTAAGAGGGTGACTAAAATATACATTCAAAAATGACCTACATGGCATGAAGCTGAGATGCAAAACATTTGTTGCAGTGATATAAGAAAAAGCAATCCAAAGTTTTAAGCAGAAAAGGTCAGAGTGAATTCATCATTATCTGGAACCTTCTTGATTACCTCTTCATTCTGTCTGACTATGACCAGAAGCACTGTGTACACTGTTTTGGGACCAACAATATCTTTTTAAAAGCCCCCCTTCAGGTGGGAAGGAAAGAGGGTGATTTACTGTTGAGCGGCAATTGCTGATAGCAATTGTGATGACAGGTTCTAGAGCAACAGGCCAGGGAGCCTCATAGAAAAATCAGAAGCAAAGTGCAATTTTAACCATAATGTGTAGCAGAGCTGGAGGGTGAATGGGGTAATTTAAAAGAGAATTCCTTGGTGGTATCTTAAACTTCCATGGGATTTCCTAGGAATGAATTAGGTCAGAATAATAATAACAATAATAATAAATGAATGATAAAACCTAATAGCGGCTTATCATAAGTCGCCAAATATCACCATGGCTGCTCACCTAATTCCCACACTTGAATCCACTCCAAACCCACAGCTCTTTGAATCTAGAGGAAATCAGCCAACCTTGAAGGAAGACCTTGTAACATTATCACAAGCACATCCTATAAATCTTTCAGCCTTCTCCAAAAGGATCTTTGACTATTTACCAAGGTAACTGGGTATTTGGAAAAGGGAAATAGCTGGATCTTTCGGGGATTATTGGTCCCTGACTCTGAAGTAACACAGTCTAGGATGTCACTATGATCTACCTAGCAGAATGGGGACGTATGAAAGTGACATGACATTTGGATTTGGGGGCTTAATTCTGTTTTAGTGGTACCTGTGGGTCTGCAACCCACACTGTGGTTGTTTCCATATTTCCTGCATATACAGATGACTGAATATCCAGGTTGGCTCCCTAACCCCCTTCCCCCCACCCAACGAGGGTTATTATGGAACAAAGGGTCAAATAAAGCATCTTGAGCTTACTAACCTTACCCAGGGCAAAGCTGCACACTGAGGGGATCGCAGAGATAAGACCAGCATCACCAGTTTGAGAGGTGTAAGGTGATATGGCAGAAGCTACCAGTTGTCCCCCAATGGTGCTCCCCTTTTCTCTTATAGAAGTAACATCTCCAGGTGTTAGCTAGAAAAATAGCCTCTCTGGAGAAATGTCTACATTTTCCTGCCGTATTATAGCTATGTATGGCAATGTGACTAAGTTTTGGACAATGGTACATGAGTGAGAGTGACGACAGCAATTTCTGGATCTTGCCATCATAATGAAGTGATGTGTCTACCCCTTCTCCTTTTCCCCTTTGTGCCAGCTGGAAGGCAGACCAAGGTATATCCCTAGAGACAGTGTGTGTGAGAATAAGACAGAAAGAACTGGGTCACTGATAGTACCACCACACCAGCTCTAGTCTGCTTATGCAAGGACTTTAGTGAGAAACAAATTTTCATCTTGTTAATGCCTGTATAACCTTGGATCTCTTTCCAGCAAATGAATTCATATGCTAACAAATGCAGGTAATGATTCCTGTGCAATCCCCATACAAAACCAAAAAACCTCTTCTTTAGTTTATGCAGGTGACAGATGGGTCTTGGAGAATGTCAGCAAGTTACATTAAATTTAAACAAGTGATGATTTTAAATGTAGGTGCTATGCCACAGGATCTCTATAGTTGAGTAAGTCAACACAGTCCTGATTCATGGTATCCAGTTACTGTTCTGACAATTTTTTTTCTTTATCCCAATAAGCAGAGAACACCAGACACAACTTGCCTTGATATATTCTATTTGAGGCATATTCAGTAATTTAGTCTTTGAGGACTCTGATCACCTCACCGCTCTGTAGAACGTCATTTTGGTCTACTACATCAACGGCATTATGTCGATAGGTGTGGAATGTAGGAAGCAACAGATACTATAGATGCATTAAGAAGGTTCACACATGCCAGAGGATGGAAAGCAAATCCAAGGAAAATTTAGGAGGCTGATCCCTCAGTGAAGGTTCTGAGGGTCCAATGGTGGGGGACACACAGATATTTCTTTTCTTTTTTTTTTTTCAACGTTTATTTATTTTTGGGACAGAGAGAGACAGAGCATGAACGGGGGAGGGGCAGAGAGAGAGGGAGACACAGAATCAGAAACAGGCTCCAGGCTCTGAGCCATCAGCCCAGAGCCTGACGCGGGGCTCGAACTCCCGGACCGCGAGATCGTGACCTGGCTGAAGTCGGACACTTAACTGACTGCGCCACCCAGGCGCCCCCAGATATTTCTTTTAAAGTAAAAGGTGATTTTCTTCACTTTGCATCACCTACCACTAAAATTATTAGGCAGGTTTTAAATCCAAAGTTATTAAATTGAATTAAATAAATTGAATTGAAGAGGAAAGGAAGGTAAATACAGTCAGGGTTCTTATCTATATTTAACCAACTTGGGAAATGTTTTTGGTGGTTATAAACAGCTTGGACAAATGACTTGAGACATATGAGAGACCTTATGCTCTGCATAGTTTAAATAAATTGTATACACTATGGGATAGGAAAACCATAAATGATTTGCAGTATGAAGAAAATTTATTATTTGCACAGGTAGAAGTAACTTCACCAAATGTGGGATATGGAAGTCAAAGATACAAGAAGAAAATATGATTGGTAAAATAAAATGAGAAAATAGACAAACAGAATAAAATAAGAGGAAATATCCACATATTTTTAAAAGATTTTTTAAAGATTTTGAAAAAAATGAAGGAACCCTCATACTTTGCTTATAGGAATATAAAATGGTAAAGCCACTGCAGGAATAGTCTAGTGGTTTTTCAAAAAGTTAGAGTTATCATATGTCCCAGCAATTCTACTCCTAGGTATATCCCCCCCCCCAAAATTGAAAACATATGTTCACACAAAAACTTTATGCAAATGATCATTGCCACATTTGCAAAAAAATAGAAATAATTCAAATGTCCATCACTGGATAAATAGATAAATAAGTGTTGTATATCCACACAATAGAATATTATTCAGCCATAAAAAGTAGTAAGTATAGATAGATGCTCTGATATGGATAAACCTTGAAGACATTATACTAAGTGAAAGATGTCAGATTCAAAGGGGCATATGTTGTATAATTTTATTTATGTAAAATGTCCAAATTAGGCAAATCAGTAAGAAAAAAAAAGTTGATTAATAGTTTCCAGGGTTTAAGAAGAGGGGAAATGGGAGGTCTACAAATGGGTACAGGGTTTCTTTTGGGGATGATGAAAATATTCTGGGATTAGATAGTGGTGATGGTTGCACAACTTGTGAATATACTTATATATTGTGAATATACTTGTATACTTGTGAGTATACTTGTACACTTTAAAATGGCATATTTTATGAGATGAAAATGATATTTTGATTTAAAGAAGTAGAAAATGCAATTTCAATATCTCATTCCTTGCTTTGTGTGATACCACAAGCTTCTGGTTTTCCTCCTACCTCTTTGGCCACTTTTTATAAGTTATTGTGCAGGCTTCTCTTCTTTTGCCATTCCTTAAATCTTGGTTTTCTTCAGGGTTCTCTTCTGGGTTTTCTTCTGTTTTCCCCTTACATAATCTCTGCATTAGGTAGTAAGGCAGTCAGTCATTGCTTTGAACAGTTCTGATGTGTGCAAATTTTATTTACCATGGTTTAGTTAAATAACACAAGTCCTCCAATAACAAGGGTTCAAATTTTAGTTACACTGTACATTAACTACAATTGCATAAAACACAAACTTCACAGCTAGCCCCACAGATCCCTGCATAAATAACAGACCCACATAGGGATCAGTGACCAACCGAACTCCTTCTTTCAAAGTCTGTTGATGGTTGGCCATTGCATACCAGTTATTCAGTTTATGTGCAGCAAAGTCTGGAGCTGAGTCATCTCCTTGTCTCTCAGTGATAAACCTGTGTGATATTTTACAAAAACGAATAATGGAATAAGCTGAAAGTGCAGCAATGAAATTTAAAATGCTAATTCTGGAAGTAAACTTGGATGTGATTAGGAGATTTGAAAATGGGGACAGCAGACCGAAGATAGGACAAGACCTGGACCGCATGAAGCCACTGAATTAACAATACTGAAAAAGTGTGATGAATCGAACAAAAACAAGGTAAAGTGGCTTCAAGACTGTTTAAGTTGCACTCAAAACAGAAAGCCACTACGTGGTGGAAACAGAAATTTTACTTCTACTTTGGATTGAAGATTATGAGGAAAACACATACCTAATCAGTTTAACGAGCATTTAGGCCAAGTGCTGAAGTTGGGTGCTACATTGAAAGAAAACAGTAATTATAAGACTGAATAAGATCCTTTTACTGCAGGTAAAGGCTTACTTCATTGTTTTAGAAATTGGCATGATTTTTGAAGAATTTGAAGTGAATGTAAATGGAGTTACAAAAGAAATAGCTCACTGTGGGAGTGTTGACACTATTGCTGTCCATGACTCTAGACGTGCAGCCACAGGAACTTCTGGAAAGAAAATGTACCAACATAAGTATGGAAAGTGGTTGGGATTCCAAGGATGATATCCCAGAGGAAGTGACACTGGCAAAAATGCCCAAAGGAAAGGAAATCATGGAGAATCTCATGACATTTAGGTACAAAAGATAAAATATTGGAAGCTGATCCAAACTTAGAAAGGAATATGAGAGCTCACCAAGGCCTAGAAAAGATTCTCTATATCTTAGGTTACATCATGAGAAGAAGGCAAAAACTATTCTCTATATCTTAGGTTACATCATGAGAAGAAGGCAAAAAACTTTTGCCAGAAGTGACACTGGCAAAAATGCCCAAAGGAAAGGAAATCATGGAGAATCTCATGACATTTAGGTACAAAAGATAAAATATTGGAAGCTGATCCAAACTTAGAAAGGAATATGAGAGCTCACCAAGGCCTAGAAAAGATTCTCTATATCTTAGGTTACATCATGAGAAGAAGGCAAAAACTTTTCAAACTCTTTTTGATAAGAGTGGCACAAAGAAAAAGAACACTTTAATTCTCAATGTTTCTAATGTTTTAAATTTCTGTGTACTAAATAAATATTAGTTTTATGATTATTTTTATTTTCCAACAATTAAAGAGTTTTTACTGTTTTGACAAGAACATTTTAAAGGTCGCAGACGAATTGTATTTTTTTTTCCTATTGGTTTTTAAGATCACTGCATGGTTTCTGCTTGAAAGAGCATTTTTATGGTCCTGCAGTACCATGCAAAGTGAGGACTGCTTGTATTTGTTATAATACAGATATCTTAAAAACTCAACTCAAACTGGCTTAAGAAGAAAGGCAATTTTTTTAGCTCACATAATTTAAATGTGCAAGGCTAGGTATTCTTTAAGGCACGGCTGGATTCAGGCTGAAATGACATAAAAAGAATTCAGGTTTTTCTTCATCTTGAATCTATGTATTTGTTTCCTTCTCAGGCTCTAAGTGATTCTCATTCTCATGGTAGCAAGGATGGCTGCAATAGCTCTAGTTTCATCTCTCTCTAGGTTCTAGACTAATGGGATTGAGAATAGAAGCCTTTTTTTTTTTTTTTTTTAACCAGTAGTTCCAGTACAAGTCCTTAGACTCCTACTTTAAAAACTAGCTTAAGCTGCCACTCCTCTACCCTAGTCGTTATGGGTATTTGATCTTCTAGGTGCATGTGATTTTCTACTTGACCTCAACCTGGGTCTTATATTCTATCCTTAAGGCCAGAAGGGATTCCTCCCCACCACGTCCCCTGCCACCCAAATCACATAGACTGTTGGTGAGAATGTGTAAAATACTCAAAAGAAAACCAAGGGAAATGTGCTGGCAGACAAACCATAAATGCCTATGGCATACTCATTGTTAATCATCAACTCTTACAGCTTTAATTACCCTCTGTATGAAAGTGGCTCCAGGATCTGTCTCCAGAAATTATGACCTATATCTACAATTCCTTGCTAGACAATTTCCCTTGGATTCACTGCAAGCACCTGAAAATCAGTGTGTTTGAAGGTGAACGGTTTATTTCCCTCACCACTAGAAACCTAGGACGTAGCTTGATTTCTGACTCTCCTCATACTTGACTAAAATCAATCACCAACAAGTTCTTGTTATCTGTACCCCTAATATCCTTGAAATCAACCCATTTCTTTCCATCCATATTTCTCTTACCCCATTTCAGCTCCTCTCTTTATTGGCTATATCACAATGATAACCTCTTTTATTTTTTTATTTTTTTTAAGTTTATTTATTTTGAGACAGACAGAGACAGTGTACATGGGGAAGGGACAGAGAGAGAGAGGGAGAGGGAGAATCCCAAGCAGGCTCTGCACTGTCAGCACGGAGCCGGATGCAGGGCTCAAACTCATGAAACCATGAGATTATGACCTGAGCCTAAACCAAGAGTTGGAGGCTTAACCGACTGAGCGCTGGATACAGAAGATATATAAGATACAATGGAATACTACTTGGTGATCAAAAAGAATGAAATCTTGCCATTTGCAATCACATGGATGGAACTGGAGGATATTATGCTAAGCTAAATAAGTCAGTCAGAAAAAGACAGATGTCTTATGTTTTCATGCATATGTGGAATTTGAGAAACTTAACAGAAGACCATACAGGAAGGGAAGGAAAAATAAGTTATAAACAGAGAGAAAGACAAACCATTCCCCCAGTGATAACCTCTTTTAACTTGATACCTACACATTTTTTATTGTGGTAAAATACAGACAACATAAGATTTACATCCTAACCATATTTAAGTGTACAATTCAGTGGCATTCGGTACATTCATACTGTTAGGCAACAATCACCAACATCCTTCTCCAGAACTCTATTCATCTTACAAAATTGAAATTCCATACCCATTAAACAATAACTCCCCATTCTTCTTCCCCCGCCCCAGGCCCTGACAACCATCATTCTACTTTCTGTCTTAATGATTTTGACTACCTTAGATACCTAGTGTAAGTGGAATCATACAGTATTTATCTTTCTGTGGCTAGATTATTTCACTTAGCACAATGGCCTTGAGCTTCATCTATGTTGTAGCATGTGTCATAATTTTCTTCCTTCTTAAGGAAGAATAATATCCCATTGTATATACCCCACATTTTGCTTATTCATTCATCTGTCAATGGACACTTGGATTGTTTCCACATTTTAGCTCTTGTGTGTAGTGCTGCTATGAACATGAGTGCACAAATACCTCTTCAAAGAGGTATTTCGGTTCTTTTGAGTGTATACCCAGAAGTGGAATTGCTGAATCATATGGTAGTTCTAATTTAATTTTCTAAGGAAACTCCATACTGTTTTCCATAGTGGCTGCAACATTTTAACATTCCCACCAATAGAGCATAAGGATTCCCATGATCCAATTTTTCAGATTTTTGCCAACACTTGTTATTTTCTATCTTGTTTTGTTTTGTTTTTTTAATAGTATCCATTCTAATGGGTGTGACATGCCAGCCATCAGTTTCATTGTCCAAATTTTTTTCATAAGGTAGTCAGAATGATCTTTAATAAACACAAGATGATCATGTCACTACCCTGTTAAATCCTTTAGGGGCTCCTCATTGCCTTTAGGCTCGTCCGGCCTCCTCATATATCTCAGGAACGCTGGCTTGTCTTCCTCCCTTGCTTCCTTTCCCAGCCTCCCCTCTCACCTGGTCCCTTTTCCAGCTCCTCCTTCCTAACCTGCTCTCCACTTATTACACACACATGTACACTCTGAATTTGTCACTCTGAAATATGTTCAGGTCTGTGAAAATGTTGTATTTCCCCTCATTTCTTTTTTTTTAAATAATTTATTGTTAAGTTAGTTAACATATAGTGTATATAGTGTAGTCTTCACTTTGGAGTAGACTCCCATGATTCATCACTTACATATAACATTGAGTACTCATCCCAACAAATGCCCTCCTCAATGCCCATCTCTCATTTTTCCAGCCTCCCTGCCCCCCACTCCCACCAACCCTCAGTTTGTTCTCTGTATTCAAGAGTCTCTTATGGTTTGCCTTTCTTTCTGTTTGTAACCTATTTTTCCTTCCCTTCCCCTATGGTCTTCTGTTAAGTTTCTCAAATTCCACATATGCATGAAAACATAAGATATCTGTCTTTTTCTGACTTATTTAGCTTAGCATAATACCCTCCAGTTTCATCCATATGGTTCCATTCTTTTTGATCACCAAGTAGTATTCCGTTGTAGCTTATATAAATCTTCTGTATCCATTCATTAGTTGATGGACATTTGAGCTCTTTCCATAATTTGGCTATTGTTGATAGCTCTGCTATAAACATTGGGGTATACGTGCTCCTATGAATCAGCACTCCTGTATCTTTGGATGAATTCCTAGTAGTGCTATTGCTGGGTCATAGAGAAATTATATTTTTAATTTTTTTAGGAACCTCCACACTGTTTTCCAGAGTGGCTGCACCAGTTTGTATTACCACCAGCAGTGCAAGAGGTTTCCCCTTTCTCCACATCCTCGCCAACATCTGTTGTTTCTTGAGTTGTTAATTTTAGACATTCTGACTGGTATGAGGTGGTGTCTCATTGTGGTTTTGAGTTGTATTTCCCTGATGATGGGTGATATTGAGCATCTTTTAATGTGTCTGTTAGCCATCTGGATGTCTCCTTTGGAAAAGTGTCTATTCATGTCTCCTGCCCATTTCTTCACTGGATTATTTGTTTTTTGGGTATTGAGTTTGGTAAGTTCTTTATAGATTTTGGATACTAACCCTTTATCAGATATTTCATTTGCAAATATCTTCTCCCATTCTGTTGGTTGCCTTTTAGTTTTGTTGACTGTTTCCTTTGCTGTGCAGAAGCCTTTTATCTTGATGAAGTCCCAAGAGTTCAATATCCACAAATCAATTAATGTGATACATCACATTAATAGAAAAATGGATAAGAACCATATGATCTTGTCAGTCAATGCATAAAAAACATCTGACAAAATACAGCATCCTTTCTTAATTAAAAAAAACCCCAATAAAGTCAGGATGGAAGGAACATACTTTAACATCATAAAAGCTATATATGAAAGGTCCATAGCTAATATTATCTTCAGTGGGGAAAAATTGGGAGCTTTCCTCCTGAGATACGAAACATGACAGGGATGTCCACTCTCACCACTGTTGTTTAATATAGTGTTGGAAGTCCTAGCCTCACCAATCAGACAACAAAATGAAATAAAAGGCATACAAATAGGCAAAGAAGTCAAACTTTCACTTTTCACAGATAACATGATACTCTACATGGAAAACCTAAAAGACTCCACCAAAAACTGCTAGAACTGATACATGAATCCAGCAAAGTTGTAGGATACAAAATCAATGTATGGGAATTGATTGCATTTATATACACCACTAATGAAGAAACAGAAAGAGATATCAAGGAACTGATTCCATTTACAATTGCACCAAGAACCATAAAATACCCAGGAATAAACCTAACCAAAGAGGTTAAAGAGCTGTACCCTGAAAGCTATAGAAATCTTATGAAAGAAATTGAAGAAGACACAAAGAAAAGGAAAAACATTCCATGCTCATGGATTGGAAGAACAAATATTGTTAAAATGTCAATACTACCCAAAGCAGTCTACACATTCAATGCAATCCCAATCAAAATAGCATCAGCATTCTTCTCAGAGCTAGAACAAACAATCTTAAAATTTGTATGGAATCACAAAAGACCCTGAATAGCCAAAGTAATGTTGAAAAAGAAAACCAAATCTGGAGGCATCACAATCCCAGATTCTAGCCTTTACTACAATGGTATAATCAAGATAGTATGGTATTGGCACAAAAACGGATACATAGATGAATAGAATAGAATAGAGAACCCAGAAATGGACCCACAAATGTATGGCCAACTAATCTCTGACAAAGCAAGAAAGAATATACAATGGAAAAAAAGAGTCTCTTTAGCAAATGGTGCTGGGAGAACTGGACAGCAACATGCAGAAGAATGGACCTGGACCACTTTCTTATAGCATATACAAAAATAAATTCAAAATGGATGGAAGACCTAAATGTGAGATAGGAAACCATCAAAATTCTAGAGGAGAAAACAGGCAACAACATATCTGACCTCGGCCACAGCAACTTCTTACTTGATGTGTCTCCAAAGATGAGAAATAAGAGCAAAAATGAATTATTGGGACCTCATCCTCTCATTTCTAATACCATTTCTTCTGTCAGCCACTCTTTCCTCCTTGTCAGCTGGCCGGCTCTTGCTTATTGTTGAGGTCTCAGAACAGACAGCATTTTTTCCAGGAAATTCTTTGATAAATTCCTTCTGCTCACACTATGTCAACACCCCTTATATGTACTCCCAGAGCACTCTATCCTTGCCCTAACATAGCATTTCACCACATTCTACAATCACCTGCTTACTTATCATATTTTTCTCTAGTCCTCTGCTGTTCAATATGTTGCTCTTGAACATTAAAATGTAAATTAGTGTGACTGAGAAAATGAATCCCTAACTTTATTTAATTTTAGTAAATTTCAATTAAAAAACTTTTTTTAACATTTATTCATCTTTGAGAGACAGAGAGAGACAGAGCATGAGCAGGGAAGGGGTAGAGAGAGGGAGACACAGAATCCAAAGCAGGCTCCAGGCTCTGAGCTGTCAGCACAGAGCCTGACGTGGGGCTTGAACTCACGAACTACGAGATCATGACCTGAGCCAAAGTCAGACGTTCAACCAACTGGGCCACCCAGGTGTCCCAGTAAATTTCAATTTTAAAAATTATATTCAAAACAGTTATTGTAAAATTAGGTATATTTGGAACTACTTGGATATGTGAGTCTACTTATTCAACTGTAAGTTTATTAAATCTAAATACAACTTTACTTACAACTGTAAGTAAACTAAATCTAAATGTAGATTAAAATTAAACAGCTGAATTGAGATATACTATCAGCATAAAATATTCTTTGTATTTTGAAGATTTGCTACAAAATAGAATGCAAAATATCTTATTAATGACTTTTTAGATTGATTGCATGTTAAAATGGTAATATTTTGATATATAGGTTTAAATGAATTTTTAAAATTAATTTTACCTGTAATCCAATTACTTTTAATGTAGCTACTAGACCTTTTTAAATTATATATGTGGCTCACCTTATATTTCTATTGGATTGCACTGGCCTCTACTATGAGTTCTATGAGGACAGGAATCACAACTGTCTTATTCACTTATTTCAAAAACTTTTGTAATATTCACCACTTATCAGGTATCATTCTATGAATTACTTACAAATGCAAGCATTAACTTTTAAAATCCTTATAACAACCTTTTAAGTATTACTGTTATCCACATTTTACACGTGAGGAAATTCACACAAAGAGATTAACTTAACTAACAGAAGGTCACAGAGCTGACCTTGTGGAGCTAGTCTGTAGGAATCCAGAATCCATATTCCCAATAACTTCACTATGGTGTCTCTTGCTCATCCTTTTACTACAGCTGTCTAGAGAAATAATTACTTTCCAACTTTTTCAATTAACAATATGCAAATATTCTTCTTTAATCAATCAGTCTGTTTTTTCAAAAAGCATTAATTGAACCCTATATGTCAAATATTTTCTGGTTGGTGGAGACCTGGATGTGAATGCAACAAATACCTTTCTTTGAAAGAAAGTCTAACAGTGATGATAACAATAAAATATGATATATGATATGATATGATATGATGTGATATGATATAGAACAAGTATACAATATCAATATACTATTGAGAACCCATAAAAATGCACCCACCTCATCTGGGAGATGAGGGATGGGATGGGAAGAGGGAGAAAATCTTAAAGAATGATTAGGAGTTAGCTAAATGCAGTAAGTGGAAGTGGTTGGTGAAACAAGTTCTAAGCAGTGGGGACAAGATGAGCATAGGACCTAAGTACCCTGGCATTTGCTGCTGAAGCAGTTTAATTCAGATGGATAACAAGTTCAGATTTATCTCCATGAAAGATCACTCTGGATAGGGTTGGAGAAGAGACCGGGGGAAGGAACTATGACTTAAAGCACAGAAACACCTAGCAAGAGTCTGTTGCTGTTGTCCTGAGCAGGATGACAGTTTACACTAAAGTGGAGGCGGTGGTGAAGTAAACACATTTCATTGATATTTAAGGGATACAATACACCCAGCTTGATCCTTGGTTGGAAGAAGGATGGAGTTTGTTGCAGATGCTGCAAATTACTTAATGAATATCTATTTTCTCTTTTCTCTTGGTACTCTCAGGTGGAAACATGCCCATCTTGAGGCAATGGAACTTGACTGAGGTAATCCAATGGTAGCAATCCTGTTGTCGGCTTTCTCAGTCTCCCTTGGAGCTGGGGTAGTCATCTGCTCTGTTCTGACAAATAAGCCAAAGAGAAATCTGCTGGGAGGTTCTTCAGGGAAAGCTTTGTCTCCTGGTGGAAGGGACTCATGCCTGCTGCTGTGTCTTCTACTTCTGTTTTCCTCAAAGAAGAAATAATGCAACTCTATCTTGATCTCATTGGGGAACACCAAGTGAACTGCAGAAGTAATGCTGGGTGTTGTTAAGCTACTGAATCAATACCACAGTCATCTCCCTTGAACCTACTTGTTATGTGAGAAAAATAAAGCAATGTCATTTAAGCTGCTCTTAATCAAGGATGTATAAATTGACTTGTCTACCATGGAGCTGACCATGTGCATCTTTGATATCAGATTAAATGAGAACTGTCAAAGCTTTTTTCCGGTTTCTGACTTAAGCAATTGGGTGAATGGTGCAGGGGAGCCTGGGAGCAAAAAAATGATTAAAAGGAAGTTTGTTGGGCTAAAGACGGCTTATGGTAAGTGTAATGGGTGTGAGCACATCCAAGGCTGTCCGATATACATGTTCAAAATATGAGACAGAGCTCTGGCCTGGAGACTCAGATTTCTGAATCATTAGTACAGTAGTACAATATAGATCAATTCACTGAGGCAGATAAAGATATAATAAAAGAAAAAGATATTGCATATAAAATCATGCCTTTTGAGTACAAATAGGGCATCTAATTGTCAACCTTGCCCCAAGATATATAGGGTGCTGGCACTGGGATATTATCTGTCTGCCTACTTGGGACATGGAGTATGACATCACTTGAATGGAGACAGAAAGCATGTAAGCAAAGAAGGAAATCCAGGGAAAGTATTTTGATTAAGGTTCCCTAAAAGCAGGCCTTGAGATAAAACCCAGGTAGTTATTTGGGAGGTTATACTAGGAAACATAGGCAGGGGAATGGAGATGTGATACAAAAAAAATTAAGAAAGTTAATAAAGAATGCATTATCAGTAATTACTACTGTAAGTAACTGAAGCTTAATACTGCTGGAGAAATCATGGAGCCATTGTAGAACATATGCCTCAGAACTATTCTACCTGGGTTTGAGAGAGCTGGGGTATCTATACACCAATTCCACCCCCCAAACTCCCAGCTTAAGACTTTAACATTTTATCAGTCATCGGTGGGAGCCGCTCCCAGGCACATGGGCAGAGCAAGCTTTGCAGTGAGATGAGGATGCTGGCAGCTAGAAGTCTGGCCAACATGCACTACACTGGCAAGGTCTTGGGGGCTATGGGCAGGACGACAACAGCATCCGAGATGGAGCATAATCAAAGTCAGGAGGGCAGTGGGATACCAACGGGGACAGCCAGATAGAAGCAACATGAGTTGAAACAAGAAAGGAGATAGAACCTAAGAGAAATTTCTGAAGAAGGTATCTACAGTGACAGAGCATTCCAGCAGGCTTGGGCACCAGCAAGAAGTGGTTATTAAGAGGCATCTGGGCGGTTCACTCAGTTAAGCGACTGACTCTTGATTTCGGCTCAGGTCATGATCTTGAGGTTTGTGAGTTCAAGCCCCACAATGGGCTTCCTGGGCTCCCTGATGACAGGGGGAAGCCTGCTTGGGATTTTCTCTCTCCTTCTCTCTCTGCCACTCACCTGCACGTGTGTGCTCTTTCTCTCTCTCTCTCCCTCCCTCTCTCTCTCAAAATAAATAAACTTTTTAAAAATATCTTTAAAAAAAGAAGCACTTATTAAAAGAGGTAGCCTGCCCTAAACATAACAGACACTATACCATAGAACTGCAACTTAGTTGCATTTGAAGAGCAACTCCTGTTTTTACTACTAACTCTTAATTCTGAGTAGACTGAAATTGCATTTTCTCCTCTGAAAAAAATAATAATCCTTGAGAGAAAATAAAACAACATGACAAAAACTGTCCACTGCTAAAACTATTTTGCTCCCTCTGTTTCAGTGGAAGGAAGATTTTCAATAAAAATTCTCTTGAGACTTTGGAAAGTAAAATGAAAATTCATATTTTTTGGTGTTAATTTGTCAGTGGGTGACTTCTTTTAGGTTCGGTGCCAATACACTGATGATCCTGAATGTTTAAATGATCTTCCTATGCCAGAAAAAGCTGTTAAATCTCTGGAAGGAGTAGTACAATGTGATGTGAATTATAATGATCAAAGGAGTGTCCTAATTTTGTAATCAGAAATGAAAATACCTTGCAGTCAGTCTTATCTTTCACAAATTGCTTGTGAATTTGTTTTTGAGAACCAGAGAGTTCTCATTGTGTCTGGACTTTCACCATGTAGGAATCCAGAGGAGAACAATGTTAAAGTGGGGGTTCATGTGCCCTGGTGACTCGGAATTCTCAGGTCCACATGACCCAGCACTTTATACAATGCCAATCCCAAAGGTCAGGCTTTTAGGCTGACTTTTCAAAGGCTTTCCATGAATGAAAATGACCCTGAATACAACATAAGAATGAGAGTTGGTTGATCTAGAAATACTTTCTTCCAGAGAGAATACGTTATGTTAGATCTGGTTATAAAACACAAAGAAATTTAATTGGCTGTTTTGGATCATTTTACATATTTCTTGTAATAGCCCATCTGGCATGGTGATGTTTGAAATGCCATTGCATGATGACACTGTGCTAGTCCTTGCTCTGGCACAGAACCTGATATGTGTGGAACACATTGTAAACACCGCAGGGAAAACTTCTTCTTTTTTTTTTTTATGGAAAATCTCAGTTCTTTGCAGCACAATGCCCTGAGTGCTGAGTACACACAACTTTTTTTTTTTTTAAGAGCAAATACAAAACTCTTAATTTATTCTCTCTGAATAACTTTCCCCCAAATGGTGGTGAGAACATAGCAAAATCATGTACAAGTTAAGTAACTGTGATAAACAGCTTCTAGAAAGTTGTGAGTCAAGTAAGAGTGCTAGAATATGCATTGTTTTCAAGCAGAAATCATCATAATTGAAAGAATTATTGAGCCATATCTACTGTAAACCTCCTAGTTTCCTGCTTTAAAAACACCCATATAAAACAAACAAAGCAAAGACATAAATAAAAATGCCAGACCAACAAGGCTGGCATTTGGCAGAGTCAGGATAACGTGAGTCCGAAGCCCCAGACCCTTGCTTACCCTTTTTGGGCCCCTCCAAAAATGTCCTCAAAGAAATGAAAAGTTTGTTTTGAAAATATTTGAAAATATGTTTGAAATATTGTTTCAATAATAAATATTAAATATTTCAAAATATTGTTTGAAATATTTGCCTGTGAGTTCTTCCCCTGCTCCCCAAAATGATGCTGACTCAAGCCTCCTTTTAAAAACCTAATATTCAAATTCTTACCTATACATTTGGTGAGTCTGACAAACTTACATTCTAGTTCAAAAGGAAAAAGAGATGATTTTAAAAGGGAAAAGAAAGGGGCAAGATAAACATCTTTACAGTTCATCTTAATCATAAATCCTGGCCCAAGATACTGTATTTGGGGAGAAGGTGGAAGGAAAAAGGATGACGCATCACTGCAGTATTTCTATTTTGCCTCTTCTAGCCACATAGAAAATCAATCCCAGGACCTTTCCTAATTTACAGGCCACCCTCCATGTTCCTTCAGAGCCCAGCTCTCTTCTCCAAATTTCTTCTATGTTAAGGTGTTAATAGACATTAAAGCACAAATAAATATCCATTAAAGCATAAATATATTCATATATATTCATAAGCCCAGGTAATATGTTTGCATTTTAGGAGGAGCCCTCTGGAAAGAAGGCATTTTACCCAAGGAACAATTGAAATGGTGGGAATTGTGAGGAGCATACCAGGTCATGGAAAGAGATGTATGTGTGAAGGCAGGTCTTTCCGCTCTGAGCTTGGGGAGCCCACCTCATCTCTAACAAGTCTTTTCCTGTCCCAGAGGGAGACTTCAACTCCTTCCTAGAGATCCCTTGAAGTTACTGTTACCTAACTTGTACTTGAAGTTGTTCCCTGCAACACATCACGAGACACGAGAAACGACCCAGGAAGGGAATGATCAGGGGCTTGCAATGTCAGCATAGCCAGCAAGAACGTGTGGGGATGCTCAGGAACCACTGTGGATTATTTCTCCTAACTCTAACAAATATTGTTTGACCCAGAAATTCCCAGCGTGCTTCACCAGATAATAGCATTCAATGGAACATATTTTGAGAAAGTTGATTTCTATTTGTTCATGCTTTTAGACGCCTCACAGTGGAACTGGGTAAAATGTTTCATTTTAGGTCCCTCCATGGGTTTTTATTTATTTATTTTTAATAGTGTCAATATAAGGGAGGGTTTTTTTCCAACATGGGACCAAGCAAGCATACTTTTGTTTTGTTTCGTTTTGTGTTGTTTTGTTTTGTTTTGTTTTGTTTTCTCCCCAGGATTTAGCTCTTCCTTCCAGTCAGTTTGTCTTTGAACCAAGTCTAGGACTTACATATGCTAATTTTTTTTTTTTTTTTCTGATCAGGATAGAGGGTAATCATTTCCGAAACCAAATAGGAATGGCTATCAGTAATTGTAGTCCTCATTTTATCATTTAGGTTTCTGTTGTACAAAATGTCCTCTGGAATTTTAAGAAATTTTTTTTTCTTTTTTCTTTTTTTTCTTTTTTCCAGGTCTATTCTCTTCTGTCTGGTTTTCCTTCCCCTGGTAAGCTGAAGAATCTTTGAGAATATAATCCCTTTAACAACTTCCAAAGATTAGTCCTTTGGAACGAAGGAGATAAATATATAGCTTAGTTTACATAATTTCATTCATATCTCAGCTATTTTTTTTAATCCTTTCTTCTGAACTACAACCATACTTCACCATTTCACCTAATCGCTCCCAATTACAGGAAATTCTTCCAGAAGTTATCTTTTCTAGTTCTACATCTCTCTCTTTTCCTTCCTTCTCTGCTGGTCTGGACGTCTGTTTTAATTAAATTATCACATAGACTTTCATTCTGGTTCCAAACATTTCAGTTTGGTTCCCGTTGAACTTCACTCCAGCAACACACAATTGATGGCTGCTATCTTCCTCTTCTCCCAAACTTTATCTTAATCATTTGCAGCCTAATTGTTACCCAAATCCTCTGCATTGTTAGAACGTTTAACTAAATAACAGCTTCTTCAACTCCGTTTTCTCATTGTACCCACATGATTTCCTTTTTGTTGGCAAGTCTTCTGTTATTTTGTAATGATGACATGGCATGAGCTGTTTTTGCAAATCTTGTGTTTAGAACACCCAATCAAATATGGCATTCCATTTTCTCCTTTCCTTTGGCTTTAACTAACTAGGATCTTTACCTTGGGGGGTCAAAAATTCAAATTTTGCTGTATTTACTTTCACTTCTATTTTGTATTATAAATGATCATTCCCAGTTTTCTCTGTAACAATTTTTCACATGTTCCTATAGAAACTGTGCTTAGTTGTAGTTGCAGTAAGATATTCCCTTGAAATTACAGGGTGGTGAGCATCTGTTTGCTCATCTTATAACTCTGGAAATGGAAGTTGAATCAAACATCTGTGATGAATCATTAGTCATGAATCAGGCTTACATATTGTGAGACTGGATGTTGTTTTCCCCTAGAGTTGTTGATCATTGCAAGGTGTTGGAATTTTACAAAATGACTAGATACCCATATTGTGGTCATTTAATATGATTCTTCTTTGCCATTTCCTGCTCAGGAAATGGGTCTCCATCTAACTGCACAGCTGGTTTGGCTTTAGAAACCTCACATTTCTACCCAAATGACCAGGCTGATTGTACTGCCAGGCCAATCCATGGGTTTCAACATAAAAAGGGCATCGGTGACTTGAGAGAATCAGTTTTTCCCTGAGCATCTACTCCCTTCACAGAAAGATAAAGAACCATTACCCTAGGAGCTGTCCAGGAGGAGGAGGCATGTTTAATAAGACCAGTAGCTCTGGCCTCACATCAAATGTTCTCTTAGTTTTCAGGATATTTATTATTCAGATACAACTGAAACTTAAAGGACTTCAGTAAATTTTTGCTTTCAGATTCTCATGAGAGATTGATTTTTAGTTCTGGTTTCTCCATCCCCTCCAAAGACATACTTATTCTGGAAATAACAGGTTAAAGCAATCAGGAAGATGAAAGACTTCCCAGGTGATTAGAATAATTTAGTGCCTAAAAAGATGAATGGCTTATTTTATAAAATGACTAGGGTCAGAGTAGCGGGGAACAGTTCCACTGACTCTTTTGTGTTAGATCATAACTCCAGGTACTGGGGAGACAGTTGAACCAAAAAGACAGAAGTCCTTGCCCTTATGGAGTTCACATTCTAGTGTAGGGAGAATGATATTAAACCATAAAAGTATATTAGACAGTGGTAAAAGCTAAAGTAAAAAATAAAGCAGGGAGAGGGATAGGAATGTTAGTGGGAGGTAAGAGATCAGATGGTCAGAGAAGTCTCCACTGACAATGTGGCCTTTGAATAAAAATCCAAAGCAGATGAGGGAGAGAGCCACACAGAAAACTGGAGGAAATACATTCTAGGTAGAGGGGATAGCACGTATGAAGGCCTTAAGGCAGGATCATGCCTGGAAAGTTAGAGAAGCAGCAAAGAGGCCAAGCTGGAGAAAGCAAGTTAGAGAGACAAGTAAGGAAGTTGAAACGAAGAAATGAGGGAGAATTTAGGTAATGAGAGCAGAAAAGGTGATGGCGGCAGATGATGCAAGGCCTTATCGGTCACTGTAAGAATGTTACAGAGGGAAAGACACTGTCTTCGCTTTCAAGGGCTTGTACTCTAGCAAGGGAAAAATACATGATTAATTATTATAAAATAAAATACATACTAAAAGTAGAAAAGTATAGGGGTGCCTGGGGGCTGTGTTGGTTAGGCATCTTACTTTAATTTCAGCTCTGGTCATGATTTCAGGGTTGTGAGATGAAGTCCCATGTTGTACTCTGAGCTGGGCATGGGGACTGCTTGAGATTCTCTCTCCCTCTGCCCATCTCCAACTCGTGTGCATGTACATGCGCATTCTCTCCCTCGCTAAAAAGTAAAAAAAATAAAAAATAAAAAAAATTATTTTTAAAAAGAAATAGAAAAGAATAGGATGATATGGAGTGCCGGGTCCTGATGTACTATAGGGGTCTCTTCCATGAAGAAATGGTGTGTGTGCTGAGGCCCACCAGAGAAGCATGAATTGGATGGAGGGTGGATGGCTCAGGGTGTGGGGAGGCATGAGATGGAGCTGTTGCTGGAGGCACAAGCAAAAGTAATGAAAATAAATAGCCCTGAGGTGAACATACCAGGAACTGAAAAGGAGTCTCTTATGACTAAGGCAAAAGAACAACTGTGACAGTGTTGCAAGATGAAACTGGACAAATGGGGGTGAAGGGCAGCTAGATTATAAACAACCTTGTAGGCTATCTAAGAGTTCCGAATGGGGGTGCCTGGGTGGTTCAGTAGGTTGAGTGTCCAACTCTGGCTTAGGTCATGATTTCGAGTTCGTTGGTTAGAGCCCTGCATTGAGCTCTGTGCTGACAGCTCAGAGCCTGGAACTTGCTTTGGATTCTGTGTCTCCCTCTCTCACTGCCCCTCCCCTGCTTGCACTCTGTTTCTCTCTGTCTCTCAAAAGATAAAATAAAACATTAAAAAAAAAAAAAGGAGAGTTCTGACTGCATGTAGAGCACTAGGGAGCCATGGGAGATTGTAAACCAAGGGATTACATAATTGGGTCTGTCTTTTGAAACATCACTCTAGATGAAGAGAGCAGACTGAGAGGGACAAACTAGGATAAAGGGGAAATGGTCAACGTACTCTTCAGTAGTGTGGGGAGGAAGTGACTGTGCTCTGAGACTTCACTGGTACAGAGGGAACAGAAGGATGTGGACACTTACCAAGTAGAATACATGGGACTGGGTGATTGGAAGGAGCATCACTGGTAGGGGAAATTTAAAGTAGAGAAAAGGATCAAAGATGTCACTCCAGTGTCTGGCTGTAGCAATCTGATCAATGATAGTACCACTGACTGCAAATAGGAAACAAAGGAGAAGTAACAAGGTCAGAGATGGACTTTGACTTTCAGAACATGCCACGGGTCTTACTCAAACAGCATTTGCTGTATTTTTTCCTCTAAATTCCTTTTTCTAACTGAAAATTTAGAGGTGATCTAATTAGATTAGTGCTTGGGTGACTTGGTTTAATCTTTATTCTTTAATACAGGAATATCACTTAAAGGTAGCATTTCCTACAGATCTTTCTGTAAATCGGTGCCGCCATTAGGGACTTGGTTTCAGAAGGAAATCACGAATGATACAGGTTGTAACATAGCTAAGCACGTGGCGCCATCTTCAGGACAGCTTGTTAAAAGGTTATAAACCAACCAGACTCCAAGGTAAGCTTCTGACAAGAACACTTTTCTACGGAGTGAGTATATGACTCCATCTTGTTTTACAATAAGAAACCGAGTTGTGCCAACTCCATTGTGTGACCAAATCCTTGTCTTCCTGAAAACTATAGTTTTTCACTGGATATAGTAAAGATGATGGCCTAGCTAATCGTTCCAGCTTGAAAGTCTGTGAGCAGGACAATGAGCTTTGCTGTGGAAAAGCCTGGAAAAGGAAATTAAGGCAGTGTCACTTGATTTTCTATCGTGGTGCCCAGATTCTCTGGGGCTTTTCTGATTTCATATATTTGTGCTCTTCACTAGGTGCTTCATTAAATGTAGCCACATGGAATTTAATTCTTATGTATTTGTAACAGCGACAGTTTGCATGAATATAGAAATTTCTAAAAATCATTGGTCAGATTTTGTACCCAAGTTTTTGGTTCAGGAAACACAGTATCACAGATTTATAGGATCTCTAATTTAAAAATAAAAGGTTACATGGGGCGCCTGGGTGGCTCAGTCGGTTGTGTCCAACTTTGGCTTAGGTCATGATATTGCAGTCATTGAGTTCGAGCCCCGTATCAGGCTCTATGCTGATAGCTCGGAGCCTGGAGCTTACTTCAGATTTTGTGTCTCCCTCTCTCTCTCAAAAATAAATTAAAACATTAAATTAATTAATTAATTAATTAAAGTTTATAAATAAGAAATCAATAGTGTACCCGTAGCCACGCACATAAAGAGGAATAACATAGCTCAAAAGACCACTTTTATTTAAAAAACCCTCTCAACCTTTACTTATTCTATTTGAAGAAGTTCCACCTCTTCTTCTTCTTCTTCTTCTTCTTCTTCTTTTTTTTTTTGTAGGGTTTGGATGTAAAAACAGGCGCATATATGTGTTTACCAGAATGTATCTGCCACCTTCGTGTACAGGGCTCACTGTTGAACCTACACTGATCATTTAGCACAGTCTTGTGAATAACTGGGAGATATAAACAGCTTGGCTTTTATGTGGAGGCAAATGGTTTCTACCATCTTGTGGCACCCTGCTTGCAAATGGGCTTTCTTCCTAGACTGCTCTCATTAAAAATGCATGTCTTTCAGTTGAAGAATTGTAAGTTCCCAGAGTTCCTGTTAATTTTGAAAGAGGTAACATGTTAATCTAAATTGCATTTCTAAATAAAGGGGGGGCCCAGGCCACCCCATCAGTGATAGACGTGGGTGTCTTGGGGTCCAAATTATGGGGAGTGAGGGTAAGGGTGGGACACAGAACTTATGGCCAATTGTAGTGTCTGATAGTCACTACCTGTCCATTATGTGCTGAGTGCTTTACATGGATTATCTCATTTCATCCTGAACCTATGGGCACATTTTTTAAATAGGTGGATACTTTCACTATCATCTGTATTCTACAGATTGGGAAACCAAAGCTTAGAGAATTTAAAATAATTTGCTTAAGGCTCACACTCCCTGTCTCACAAAGCTGTGGAAATGAATGCTAACCCAGGCAGCCTCACTCCAGAACCAGCCAGCTTGATGAAAACTCCCTATAACCCCTTAAAGGGAAAACATATCCCCAAAGGGAAAGTAGCACTAATCAAGAACGAAGCTAATAGTCCGAGCAAAAGATTCAGAGAGCAGAAGGTTCCGAACTGAGGGAAGGGGCAGAATCTGGAGTGATCCCCCGAGATGCAGAAGTTCTTGTCACTTCTTGATAGTTCCCAAGTCTTGGCACTGCCTGTGTGGGGAAGTCCTGGTGGAATATAGTCCTCGAGACTCCTGAGGGTGAGTGTCGGAGAGATTGTGACTTGCAGAGATGGGAGGGTATGGCACCAAGGAATTCACTGTCGTTTTCTTCCCATTTTGTTCTAGGTTCAAGTGTAGAGATAAGGAGCCATGGTCCCTGAAAATGAGGTTAACAGCACATACCTAGAACTCTGAAACAGGAGCAGAAACAAATAACATACTTTGCTCTATTCAGTCAGGCAGAGGTTGGAGCACAGAGCATGGCATGGGTATAGCCGAGGCCCATTAAAGAGGCCAGCAGCCAAGTTAGCGGGGTGACCATTGCTCTGGTTCCAGGCCGAGCACTGTGACTTACTGTATGACTTTGGGGACTTCACTTAATTTATTTGATCTCTGGGGTGCCTCAGAGGCTCAGTCGGTTAAGCATCCAACTTCGGCTCAGGTCACCATCTCACAGTTTGTGAGTTGGGATCTGTGCTGGAGCCTGCTTTGGATTCTGTGTCTCCCTCTCTCTCTGCCCCTCCCCTACTCACACTCTGTCTCTTTCTCTCTCTGTCTGAAAAATAAACATTAGGAAACAAATAAATAAATAATTTGTTCTTTAATTTACTCAGCTAAAACCATGATGGTGAGAGCTACTGAACAGAATTGTTGGGATATCAAATCAAGAAATTGTTGGGATATCACACAGTTCTGTCTGAAAAAACACTGTAAGCTATCATACTTCTCGAGCCCCTTATGTGGGCTAGACATTGGGAATAGAAAATTCAGATTTAATCCTTGCTGTTCAGGAGTTCACAACCTAAAGAGACACAAATGTTGGTTTTCTTTAGTATTATGAATCCCCCTTTCTTTCTAATTATCCCTCTCACCCCACCATTTGGATACTGTCTTAGTTTGGGTTTCCTCAGAAGCAGATCCTGATACAAGGATTTGGATGTAAAGGGTTTATTTGGATGTGCAAGGAAACACAGGGTGAGGTGTGGAAAGTGATTTAGGAGAAGCCAGATCACCAATATAGGGTGCCTATTGAGCCAGCTACCACCTTGCGCCACTCTGGAAAGTGCTGCAAAACATACAGCTCAAGAGGTTTCCCACCCAAGGAAAGAAGGACCTACAGTATTTTCACAGCAACTTTTATCAATTATTGGTTGAAGATTTCTTTTACTGGGTGCAAATTTCCTGGCACTTCTGCCCTGCCAACAGTACAGGCAGAAAGTCTCCTAGCAGTTTCAGAAAAAGGCCTTCGGCAAAGCAATGAAGATACTGGCATGTACGGGATGGATGGAGCACAATGAAGTCATAAGAGCCAAAAATATGGGCAGGGCAGTGACAGCATCTGTAAGAGGTGGTCCATTGTATCCAAGGGTGCCTGGGTGGGCCTACTCTTTTCAAGCACCCAAGGCAAAAGCAAGGGAGATGAATCTTTCCATACTTGTCACTGTAAAGGAAGGCGATAAAGAGGCTAAACGTATGCTAACACTTTCTAAGGCCGCATTGACTCAGGCACTATTAAGCTTTTTCAGAAATTTGGCAGAAGCTATGAAGGTCAATAGAACTATTGCCTCACTGTTGAACTTTCTGTGATCATAAAAATGTATATCTGCACTGCTCAGTACAGTGGCCACTGGTCACATGTGGCTGTTGAGCACCTGACATGTGGTGAGTGTGACTGAGGAATGACACTTTTATTTAATGTTAATTAATTTGAATAATCACGTGTGGCTAGTGGCTACCATATTAGACAACATTACCTTTAGAATAGTTACATTGTGTTGTATTATTCATAAGAAATTGTTCAGAAGTCATCCTAATAATTTTCTTCATTAGGGATTGAGGTAAATGAAATCTGTTATATGACTGAGTGTTAAAACCAGTATTAAGTTGGAACTGAGTCACAACCGAATATCGCCATCCTACTAGCAACTTCTGGGACATGGCCATACACATGAAGTTTGACCATTTGTTATAAAGACGTATTACAAAAAAATTAGTGGTAAAATTTCAAACAGCACTGAATAGTACAGAAATAATAATGTCTCAGCAGCTAGCTGTAGCTCATACTGATGGTTCTAAATGCATGAGTGGACTAAAGTTGGTAGAGGAACAAAATATTTTGGGGTACACGGTTTTTCTTTATAATTTTTTTCTTCATTTCTTAGTAAGTATATCTCATGTTAGTATTTAAATGTCTAAAAACATTTATGGACTCAAATTCTTTATAGCATACTTTTCCAAGTTAACTAGCTGGGGCACCTGGGTGGCTCCGTTGGTTAAGTGTCTGACTCTTGATATTGGCTCAGGGAATGATCTCACAGTTTGTGGGTTTGAGCCCCACATCAGGCTCCATGCAGACAGTGCGGGGCCTGTTTGGGATTCTCCCTCTCTCCCTCTCTGCCCCTCCCCGGCTCTGTGCATGCACGCTCTCACTCTCAAAATAAATAAACTTAAAAAGTTAACTAGCTAATACATTCTTTCTTAAAGTATCAGATTAATTATAATCCATTTTCCCCTTTATTTAAAATTTTTAATAATCGTTTTTGTACATAATGACTACCTTCCAGAGTCATCATTTTTCTTGTTGCACTTTACTCTGACCGTTTGCCCCGCTTTCATATGGCTATGTGTTTCTGCAGTGTGAATCAGCTCATGTGGAACCGAGATCAGGCAGTGATTTTGTCTTGGAGGTTGCATTGGTTCACATGTGATTTTTCCCAGCATGTTAATGTTTTGCACCCCTGTGTAACAGCAGCTGAATGCAAAGTGCAGGAAGACAGATGAATATCTCAGGCCAGTTACACTGTGTCGGCTCCTCTGTGTTCCCTTCCTGGCTCCATCTGGCCACATGCTCTCCAGGAGGTGCCTGTGGAGAGGTACTCCCTTGTCTTTGTGCTCTGTGCCCTAGTCTCCATAACTCAGTAGCCCCCAGCCCTTCTACAAGCTGCTTTGGTTGATTTTTTTTTAATGCAAGTGTTTTTCCAATGCAAGGTCCTATTTATACAGTAGTATTTCTTTCTTTATTAGTCACACAATAGTTTTTAAACTGTTGTGTATTTTTATTAGGAATATTATTGTTTTTGTTAACACATCATTATAGAGTTTTACATGTTTTGAGTGGAAATTGAATATGATTTGAGTGGCTTGACCCTGATACTATTTTCCCCATAACCCCTATTATTTTTTGATATGTGATTTTGTAGATTTGAGTTGGCTTTTCTTTTTCTTTAAGAAATATACATGTTGTATTAAGGCAAAAACACCTGTACATTGGCTCTTCAACTGAATGAGAGACTAGCAAAAACAACAAGAACAAAAACTCACAAGGAGACTCCAGACTACATCTAGAAGGACTACTTATGTTGGAAGGTGAATATTCACACATGGACAATATTCCAAACAATATGCTTTGTTACTTTACTTGTATTACTGATTTTGCTAAGCCAATTATATATAATGGTAACGCCATGACAATCACTGGTCTCATCCAGTCCTGGGATGCCAGAAATGACAGAGAAGGTGGTTATTTGATATTTCGTAGACCTAGGCAAAAGGCAAAGGAAAGTGTGTATTTTGGCCAAACACCTAGACCAAAGATAAAGTTCTGTCTCTATTAGAGAGAATAAATGTGCATGGGTCTATATAAACCATATACGTAATTTCTTTGAGATTTTGGTATGCGTGTTCTTTAGGTTTTAAAAAACCTGAATAACATGGCACATTTCTTCCTATCCCCATCTAGCAGGCTTCTCTTTTGACCCAAGATGATGCCCCTTCGGATCTATGTAGGAAAAGTGTGCATGGGTAACATGTCCGTGGAGTTAGAGTACTTCTCTACCAGGTAACAGAAGTCTGCTACCAGGCAGTTCTTATGGAGAACTTGTTCCCCATCTGTGTGTTTGCAGAGAGTATAAAGATCAATTCACACATACAGGCCTTAATTTAGTATACCCTTAAAGTGTTTTTCAAAGCAAGATATAATAAATTACATCTCTTAACCTATATGTGCATCGATTTGAGTTACACTTTTCACTGCATGCCATAAAATTTGGGGTTTCTCACTGCCAGTAGAATGCACGAGTGCTGTCCAGTGATAAACAGGAAAGGACAAGACACACTCACAGCTTGATGCAAAATGTTTTCCAGGTTGGTATCCACTGGCCCAAGTGCCAACTGTAGATCAGGTGTTTGGAGATTGTGCTCTATGTTATTATATTGCTGGGAAGGCAGACTCTGGTGCCATACTGTCTGGGTTCAAAGCTAGGTTTCTATTATGTCCTTGCTGTGTGACTTTGGTAAACTACTTAGTATCTTTACCTCACTTTTCTCCTTTTAAAAGTAGGGGTAGGGGGTGCCTGGGTGGCTCAGTCGGCTGAGCATCCGACCTTGGCTCAGGTCATGATCTTGTGGCTCATGAGTTTGAGCCCCACATCGGGCCCTGTGCTGTCAGCTCAGAGCCTGGAGCCTGCTTCAGATTCTGTCTCCCTCTCTTTCTGCCCCTCCCCCACTCATACTCTGTCTCATCCTCTCTCTCTCTCTCTCTCTCACTCTCTCTCTCAAAAGTAAATAAAACATTAAAAAAACTAAAAGTAGGGATAAAATAATTTCAATTATATGGGGTTACTGGTAGGGTTAAATGTAATATATATAAAGTAATTAGCTTAGTGCCAAGCATATAAGTGATTGACACACATTAGCCCTCATGATGTTTTCTGAGTATCTTTTTTCCCCCAAAATTATAAGTGAAACCACGACAGTAAAATAGTTAACATTGCAAAGAAGCTCCCAGCTAAAAAAGCATAGAAATACTATCACCACTGGAGTCGGACCTGAGGTAATCAGTCACACTGAAAAAGGCAAACTGATCACCATAACTGGTTGGCTACCTCTTCTCTGACACAGAGTGTCTGGCCCTATGGACAAGAGGATGCTATACATTTCTGAGTGAGAATTTCTGTCAAAGAGAACATAAGGAATAATGCAATTAATGCAGTAGACCAATGTCTAATATACAGTGACTTTGGCTCTGTCTCATGAACAAGCATTCTTACATCCTTTTTTCTATCACCTGTCTAGTTTTTGTACATGCTCATGCAGTTCATCATAAAAGGACACGATGTCTATGACCACACGTTGAGAAGCCATGGAGGTGTAGCCAAGAGTACAAGCTTTGGCTTCAGATTTTCTGGGTCTTCCACAAACCAGCAGGTTGCCAAATGCTCTGACTTTTGGTTTTCTTATCTGTACATGGAGATAATGATATGTAGCACAGGTTTGCTATGGGACCTGTATAATTTAATCAACACAAATACTTAGCGTGTCTTGTGTATAATAAGCATTCAATAAAGTATAGGTATTAATTATTTTAAACTTTCATTTATTTTTGACCATTTAAAAACATTCTACCGTTTTACAGAAAAGTAAACATCACATATGTGCAGAGACCTTTCTAGGAGTGTTCAATCATATGTTTACAAATGAATGGAAATGGCAATAAAAAAGGAGGAAAAAAACAAGTTTCAACTTCCATTTAGTTGAAGGAAGCTCATTGGGGGAATCTCTGTAGCTCTTAAGGAGAGAAGGTATATAACTTGGTGACTTGATGGAGACAAGGTAGGGAGAGAGAAGAATGGGCAGATGAGAAGGGAAGTAATAAATGAAACAAGGGGTGAGTAGGTTTACTTCTGTGGAAAAGAAGGATGGATAGTGAGGGGAGGAAAATAGTAAGAAAGATGATTATAGGCTATCAGAGCACTGTACATTATGACAACACTAGCCATGAAGCAAAAATGCTGAACTATCAGTGGCCTCACACCAACGAAGTATTTCTTGCTCATGTCACAGTTCAGTGAAATGATTCCTGGTTGGGCAGCTGTCTCCTAGTGGTGTTTTAGGATCCAAGCCCCTCCCGTCTGTGGCACTGTCCTCAACACATAGATCCTATGGGTCACTTTGTGGGGACTTATATTCCAACCAACAGGAAGAGGAAATCATTAGGAATTTTGGAGAAGGACAGGGTTTTTTTTTAATGTCTATTTTTGAGAGAGAGAGAGAGAGAGAGAGAGAGAGAGCGAGTGGGGGGAGGGGCAAAAAGAGAGGGGAGACACAGAATCCAAAGCAGGCTCCAGGCTCAGAGTTGTCAGCACAGAGCCCAAAGCAGGACCCAAACCCATGAACGGTGAGATCCTGACCTGAGCTGAAGCTGGACGCCCAACTGACTGAGATACCCAGGCGTCCCAAAAGCATCACTGGCCCTTAAGGGGATCTAACCTGCGACCTTGGTGTTATTAGCACTACACTCTAACCAACTGAGCTAACCAGCCACACTGGAGGAGGACAGTTTTTAATGGGCCAGGCCTGGAAGTGGGGCTTATTTTGGCCCACATTCCACTAGACAGAATTCAGTCTCGTGGCCATACCTACATCTAACTATATGCTCAAAAGGGAAGGACATGGGTTTTGAAACTTATCACAGCCTCTGCCTCAGTGACTGTGTCACTTTTCTTAATACAAACCAATACAAATTCATAATCTAACTAGGAACAACAGAAAAATGGAATTGTACCTGGAGATTCAAGGACAAATGAACTGAATCTATATCCTTAGTACAAAATAAAAATTTATGGATTAGTTGTTATGCAAATCAAAGTTATCTCCTCCAGAAAGTCCTTCCTTAATTACTTTATAAGAACAATGGCTAGTAATGAGTTCTTAATCTGTGCTAAGAGCTTTATATATACTATCCAATTTATTGGCTTTTACTATATTACTGAAAGTAAGAATTATTATTTTTATTTTATAGGTTAATAAACTGAATCCCAAGAAAGGTCGTGATTTGCCCAAATTATAAGGACAGTAAGTGGTGGGGTAGAGATATTCAAACAGATTTCACTACCAAAGCTGTCAGACTCTACTGTCCCCTATGACTTCTAATCACTCCTCAATTCAGAATTCCTTGCATATACTCATTTGATGCTCCCATATGGGTCTCTGCAAATTTTGGTGTGTATATTGATTTGCAAGCTGTATCAGTTAATTATTTCTTCTCTATAATATTTTTTAAACCTTTATTTTTGAGAGAGAGAAAGAGAAAGGGAGAGAGAACATGAGCAGGGAGGGGCAGAGAGAGAGGGAGACACAGAATCTGAAGCAGGCTCCAGGCTCTGAGCTGTCAACACAGAGCCTGACACAGGGCTCAAACTCACAAACCACAAGATCATGACCTGAGCCGAAGTTGGACGCTTAACTGACTGAGCCACCCAGGTGCCCCTCAGTTAATCACTTCCATGTGACAAACACTACCCAAATGTAGGGGTTTACAACAAAAATAACTTGTTATTTCTCATGATTCTGTAGGTTGACTGGATGTTTCTTCTGTTCCACTTGGTATTAGCTGTAGTCACTCAGGAAGCTGCCCCTAACTGGTGGTGGCCCTGGCCAGAAAGTCCAAGAAGTCTTCTCTTATATGCCTGGGGCCCTGGTGCTGTCGGCTGTGGTCCTGCAATTCTTTGTGTGGGCTCACTCTGTATGGCTTTTCCTCCTCCAGAACCTCTCCACATGGCCTCTTTCCACAGGGATAGCCTGGACTTCTTTATAGCATGGTAGCCCTCTTTCAAAAGGGAGAAAGCACAGGCTCTCAGTCCTCTTAAGATCTAGCCTGGAACCAGCTCAGCATCACTTCTACCACATTCTATTGGTCAAAGGCCATGAGGCCATCTTGGATTAAAGAAAGGAAAGACAGGGTGCCTGAGTGACTCAGTTGGTTAAACATCTGATTTTGGCTCAGGCCATGATCTAGTGGTTGGTGGGTTCGAACCCCATGTCTGGAGTCTGCTTCGAATTGTGTCTCTTCCATTCTCTGCCCCTTCCCTGCTTGTGCTCTCTCTCTTTCTTTCAAAAATAAATTTAAAAAAAAACAATTTTTTTAAGTGAATAAAGAGACTTCACACCTTGGGAGGATGAACAACAAAGAATTTGTGGCCATCTTCAATCCACCACATAGCATTCTTTGTGTACCTGGCACTGTCATCCCAACTAAACTCCTAAAGGCAAGATCTATGGGTCTTTCTGGTTTTGCAATTGGTTTTTAGCGTCTAGGACTAGTGGGTCTCAATAAAGTCCACTGAGCAACTATCGAAAAACCATAACCTATACAACTTAGGTGGGAGAAAAAGCAACCTGGCACACACAACAGAACACAGACCTTCAGAACATCTTAGACTCCTCACTTATGAAATTTGGTTAAGAACTCTTTCCAACTACTTTCTTACCAGAGCAATTGTGGCAATACACCGACATCTCTTTATAAGTTCTCTACTTCTGGGCTCATCTAATTTCAGATGGTCATCTACCTATATGTGCTGAAATATGGAGACTTTCTGTTGATTTGAGTCTGAAAGTCATGACAAATGGTACATTTGGAAGTTAGGGTGAATTATGATTTAACACTGTCCAATGAATTAACAACCATATAAAAAGATTATGCTAAAATAAGATCTCTAGCCATTGCTTTTGGCTATCTCTTATAAGAGAATGAAATTTCCTAAAGCATACATTATAAAGTATCTTGGTTCTTGGGGCGCCTGGGTGGCTCGGTCGGTGAAGTGTCCCACTTTGGCTCAAGGTCATAATCTCATGGTCCGTGGGATCGAGCCTTGTGTCGGGCTTTGTGCTGACAGCTCAGAGCCTGGAGCCTGTTTCGGATTCTGTGTGTCTCCCTCTCTCTGTTCCTCCCTTGCTCATACTCTGTCTCTCTCTCTCTCTCTCTCTCTCTCTCTCTCTCTCTCTCAAAAATAAACAAATATTAAAAATTTTTTAAAAGTATCTTGATTCTCATACTACCTATTTTGAAGGATAGGTAACTAGAGGTCTCACCTTAGGCATACAGTGGGGCCACACTCTGCCCCTGTTCACTACTTAAAAGTGTTTTCTGCTAGGTATGGTGAATACACACACGCACGAACACACACTCCTGTACAAGCCAGTTAACAAGATGAAAAATAAAAGAAGATAAAATACTACAAACATAAAAAATGAGACTAAATATAAATCTGCTGTTAGGTGATCTTATCAGTAATACAAAGGGATGGCTCTAGGGAAAGTGAAATAGTTCAGTAAAATTTACCCTGACTTTCTTTGTATTAGATGTCCTAAAACAAACATTTGTAGTGGTTTGCTGTACTAAAAGTATCACCGTTGTCTTCCATTCAGGCTTCTTTCTTTGCCAAGATCCCTCTAAGTAGAAAATGACAAAAATTTATGAGGGTTACATCCAAAAGCAAAGGCCTGGGGCATATTGTGGGAAAGATAAAGACTGTTCATTTGGGAGTTCTCTGTTCCTTTATTACCTGAGAAAAGATGGAGTAGTAATTGACATGTGGTTCTTGACAGATGTTGACAAGGGAAAAACATGTAACTAAGGCCCTTGGAGTTTTTGCAAAGGATGATTATGATGCTTGTCTCCATGTTCCACAACCTCAAGAGTGCAATCAAATTTCCCCCCTTACCCTAAGTGCCAAGCAGACATCAATGCAGATGTTATAGGACTATATCAGCATCTGGCCAAAGAATAGAACTCTCTCATCTCACATAAAGGGCGTACACAATAGAGACCATTGAACGTGGAGTGAGTGCTTTGATACATTCTATTGTTAATCTCTCTTGAAATACATTGATTGCTGTGAAGAAAGAATTCACCAAAAATGTTCCCTTTTAACCGTCAGAGCTTGCATGTGGGCATGCACCATAACATTAAGCAATTTATTGTTTCGCTCCAAAATTATATCCATATTTTATTTAATAAAAGAGTAGAATAATACTAATATTAACAAATATGTCATTAGAATAGCACTACATAAGAATAACAATTAGATTTATAAAGGAAATGTTTTCTCTGTATTTTCCAAACATCCAGATGAAAAGTTGAAAGATTGTCAGTTGTGCAGATGTTCTAAATATCCAGATGTCATGTAGAGAAGATATTTGGCAACAAATAAAAAAATTTTCATCCATGTTTCATTCTAGCTTCATTTTATATAAAATTGTAGAATAATGGAAGTTATAAGCACACTTTAGTTTTTAAAAATCAAAGCAGAGCAAAATGTAGGAATACTATTTTTATGTTTCTTTTCAGTATGTCTGCATTAGGAGTCTGACAATTCTTAGAGTTTTAAATAAAAGGAATTGTTCATGATAAACAAAACATCACACTGATCTGATTTCAGTAACTCTGAATTCTTTTCTCATTTTATATTACTCCATGCTTTAGTAGTGTGGCTAAAGAATAATTTGAGGTTTGTTTTTTCCTTATATTTTCTAATCCCCCCCCTTCCCATATATATGCCAGCAGTGGGCTCTGTGGGTCATTAGCAAAGAGTGGATGCATATGAGAGCAAAAAGCACAGCCCTAACAGCCCTAAGGCTTTCTAAATCTGGTTTCCAAAAGTTTAAGCTTCAAGGAGTCAGTCAATATGCAGAAAATGAAGACATGCACTCTTTCTTGCACACCTAAGTTTGTGGAATAATACAAACACTGAAATTGAATAGTACACCAGATACTATGCTACCATGATTGTATTAGTCAGCTTAGGTGGGCTTCAGTGTACTTTAGGAACAATCAAATACAAAATCTCCTGCCAACAGCGAAGGGTTATTTATATCTCACATTATACGTCTGCCATGGGTCCTCTCTACTGGATATCCAAGTTGAAGGAGAGGTCCCTATCCGGAATATTGGCTTTCTTATGGCAAAGGGGGAAACAAGCAAAGGTGGATCACATATGGATTCTTAAAGCTTCTGCTTGGAAGAGGCCCATGTCACTTCATTGGAAAGAGTGAGTAATGTGGTTGAGCCCAGTATCTCTGGGTAGGAAATATAATCCTGTCACTAGAAAAGACTCCACTGAGAGGGACCCAGCAGGGAAGGGCAGTGAATATTTTTACTTCAGTATGACTTATCAAAATTATCATTTTAAGCATGTATTATGTGCTTAATTGTGCAGATTACTCAGATGTGTTAAAATAGTTATTCATTTAGGATATTTACCCTTTAAGAGATTATAAAACATGATAGAAAACACTATTTCAGACAAATAGAAAACAGTGAGAATACTAGCAGTTCTGGATGTTTTCAGATAGGTATGCAGTATTGTGCTCATAAATCTTATAGAGAATGAGAGTAAATTCATGTTCAGAGTGGAGAACAAAGAACTGAAGAACTTGATCTCTCTCTAGTCAAACTGAAAAAAGTTTGTATGGTATAAATATCTCTTTGAATGAGGGGTGAGAGGGGGAAAGTAATAAATAATAACTAATATTTGTGTGTCCTTTTACAATTTATAACTGTTATTTTATTTAATACTTTAGCAACCACTTGAAGGAGACATCATCATTTCCACTTAGCGATGAGGACACTGAGGCTTAAGTGAAATTATTGGTCTATGTTTTCAGAATAAGTGTCAGAACCAGGATTTAAGCAATAGGTTCTAATTTTATATATTATATGCTTTACATGATGAAAAGACAAGTGAGAAAAAGTACCTTGGGAGAGGCTCCCAAATTCAGGGATTGACTGGAAGCAGGTAGTCTGAGCACAATGTAGGAATCTATCAGGGCGGGCGTTTGCGGGGGGGGGGTGGATCTCCTTTGAGAGAAAATGAAGTAAGTGGAGTGGTCTGGCATATACCACCTTGAGTATCTTGAAGACCTTAACTGGTGATATAGAAAGAAATACAAGTGTTTACTCAAATATTTGCTGACGACCTACCAGCTGGAAGACAGAAGAGGTAGGACATTGCTGATAACAGACTGTGGATATAAAAGAACTTACTTGGGCTTAAAAGTTAGATGTAAAACCATCTTTACTACTTAATCTTATTTTCCATCTCCTGTACACTCAACTCCCTTGGGCTAGGAGGACATTAAGTAGAAATGAATTCTTGGCTCTCTTCCAAGAAAGATCTTAGGGTTCTTATCACTGGTAGAAAGAGGCAGAGTATGGCTGTATGGTTGAGGAATGCTGTGATGCTGCCTACTTTGGTCCAAGATAACAGTGAGGGATGTTGTGATGGGTTTGGCCTTGTGTTAGTTCAGGTCTTCTGAGAAGCAGTCACCAAGGTGAGACTTTACATGGAAAAGATTTATTTGGTGAAAAACGTATGAGGGGTAGAGGGTAAACAGGGAGAGCATTAGACTGTGAGGCTGGTCTTACACCTGTGAAGGGGGATGGGAGAAAGAAGGAGGATGGGGTGTAAAGAGTCTCAGATTATAGTGTAGTTCCAGGAAAGTTTTAGCCACATTTGAGGCCCTGGGGAATTCTCAAACCAAAATGGCTAGTCATAGGAATTCTGTGCCTAGTAGGAATGGGTTAGGAATAGTTCCCTCATTCTCCTCAGGCATTCATTGGCCAAGGGTGACTGTGGGAGGCATGGCCTCAGTGTGAACACAGTAGTAGATCCAGAGGAACAAGAAATGGGGCCAGCAGTCAACTATGCTGCCAATAGCAGGAGATCTGTGCCAGGACACCTGGTACTGCACAGATCTACTTCTCCATTTAGGTTTGGGGAAAAACTCCTCCATGGTTCCTATGGTCCTCTCTGCATTTGGAGAAACACAGGAAGTTAATGGGATAAATCAGTGTTCTCATGATGGCAGTTGATCTCAAGGCTGTAACTGATACTCATTTTCCTACCCCTCCATTATGCGTTCTAACCTCCCCTCACTCTCAGCTACCACCTTGTAATATCTAAGTGCCTTACCTAGTGGTGTTATGTAAATTTTTATTCCTTAAATGTCCTGGCCTTTGGCAGTCATATGTTTTTCAGACTAGGTTACTGCACATGTCTGTGAACTATTACAGTGGGGCAAGAAGGTGTTAGTGTTCCACACATATTCCTTCCTGACTCTATTGTGTAAAAGCAACCCTACTTCCCCCTGTTGATCAAGATAAATTACCCTATCAGTGACCTGCCATGGTCACTCTTCTAGCCTGCTAGTCCAGAGTGCTCTGGTAGCAGCCATAAGTTTAGTTCATGTCTCTTTCTTTGTCCTCTGAAAAGAGCATTCTCTCTTTGGGGACCATTATCTCTAACGTTGCAGAGTTTATAGTTGTTGGAAGCACAAAATCCCCCAGTGTGTCACTGGGAGGGATGGTAAGCCAATCATAGTTCTTGGTCTTGGTTTCCAAATCTATGCATTCTTCCTATTGGGAACAGAGAACCATGTAGAAGTTTCCGAATTAATGCACACATTGCATCCTGAAGGATGGAAACCTATCCTTGCAGACAATGGCCTCTGAGCTGAAACCTCAACTGTTCCAGCTCTCTCTAAGGCTGGATGCTTCTAGGTAGTGCAGTATATGATAAGAGCAGTAGACCCCATGGTCATGTCCTGTACTTTTGCTTTGAAGTGGCTCCCCTGTTTGGATGCTATGTTGTCTAGGACCCATGCCTGTGAATCAAGGCACACCATAAGCCCTCACTTAGCAGTGCTAGCTGAGACTCTGCAGGCAGAAAAGGCAAACCTATATTTGGAATAGATATCTATCCTTCTTACAATGAAACCACTGACCTTTCTAGAATAGAAAAAGGCCCAGTGTGGCCAAGCAGTAGTCATATTGGTCTGCTATGTATGTATGTACACATGTATGTGTGTATTATTTTTATTTATTTTTCATTTTTTCACATTGGCCTTTTATATGGGAGTCTATACTAGTACAGCCTCTATCACTACCACTGTGGCCCCTGCATTTATGGACTCACATGTTGGTGTTGGAGTGGCCAATGACAAATGATGGTCTAATATCAACAAGGCAAGTAATTTTATTCATTTGGTTGTTCAATGCCTCTTCTGTGGCAGATATTTTCTGGTGGCCATTAACATGTAATACAAGAATTTCACACTTTTGCCCACTTTTTTATGTGCATTCACATGCCACTCCTCACACTTCCTTGCCTCTAATTTTCTAGTCCTTTTCCTTCCAAGCCACTGACAATTGGCCACCACCCAGGAATCTAATGAATCATACCTTGGGCCACTTCCTCTTGTACATCAAAAGGATGGTAAGGTGTACTACTTTCGGCTCTGCCCATTGGGAAAATTTTTCCTCTGCACTATCTTTTAAGACCACCCTTGTCATTGTCCATTTTCAGTAGTTTGCATATCAAACTATGCCATAATTTGGCCCCAAGTTATATGGTTCCCTCATTCCTAGGCCTATCTATACCATAGTCCCTAAATATGAAACATGTCTTAAAAAGCCTTTTCAAGATGATGTTGTTGAGGCACCTGGGTGGATCAGTCTGTTAAGTGTCCAACTTTGGCTCAGGTCATGATCTCACAGTTGGTGAGTTCGAGCCCCACATCAGGTTGTGTGCTGATGGCATGGAGCCTGGAATCTGCTTCAGATTCTTCATTTCCCTCTCTCTCTCCGTCCTCCCCGACTCGTGTGACCCCCCCTCAAGAATAGATAAACATTTAAAAAAAGATGAAAATGATATTGCTTATGCTGTACAAGTTATGTATTTTCTGTTCTTAACCTCATCTTTTGCATTTGATGCCTCAACAACTAGAATCATATATTCTAATCAATAAACGGGACAAAAACATATTGTATTCCAAGATGTGAAACCTGGTATTACTCAGAAATACCTTATTTGCATGCACATTCTCATTTTTGCTAAATGTTTAAAAAAGTAAATATATACAAGCTCAGTCGTTGCTTGTGTGAATATCTTTCTCACTGTTTTCCTACAAAATATTTCCATCCAGAAAAGCAGGTAACTGAAATACTCCCCAGTTAATATATGGACATCATTGTCATGTTTTTTATTATACAACAAGCCATGATTGGAAAATCAACAATTTCTGTGATACAGAAATGTTTTTTTTTAATTTTTTTTCAACGTTTTTTATTTATTTTTGGGACAGAGAGAGACAGAGCATGAACGGGGGAGGGGCAGAGAGAGAGGGAGACACAGAATCGGAAACAGGCTCCGAGCCATCAGCCCAGAGTCCGATGCGGGGCTCGAACTCACGGACCGCGAGATCATGACCTGGCTGAAGTCGGACGCTTAACCGACTGCGCCACCCAGGCGCCCCAATACAGAAATGTTTTTAAAAATTAGGGATGTTGAGGGGTGCCTTGGTGGCTTAGTCAGTTAGTGTCTGACTCTTGATTTTGGCTCAGGGCATGATCCCACAGTTGTTGAGATTGTGTCCCACATCAGGCTCTGCACTGAGGGCACAGAGCCTGCTTGGGATTCTTTGTCTCCCTGTCTCTCTGCCCCTCCCCCGCTCACTCTCTCTCATACTCTCTCTCTCTCAAAATAAATAAACTTAAAAAGAAAGGTTTTAAAGAATCAGGGATGTTAAAGCATGGCAAAACACAGTTACCCTCATATATTTCAAAGACTACTATTTACATGTGTGTTTAGACTTGTCCTGAGTTGTTTCAGTGTTCAAGAACAGGAAGTGGAATTTATAGGGAAGCATATTTGGATTCAACAGAAATAAAACTTTTATAACAAAGATACACAGAATTGGAATGAATCGTATCTAAAGGCAGTGAGTGTTCAATGGAGAATTGCACATTGATGTGTCTAACATGAGGTTATGTGACTAAATTTTAGAAATATCTTAAAGAGAATTCCTGTGCTAGGTAGTAAGAAGTAGAGAGATCAACTCTGAAGTAATCTAAGATAAAAGCACTGCACAATGAGAGGAACATAGGTTTAAACCAAAACCTAATGGCAATGCCAGCTTTGCCAAATTACATCATTTCTCCTCTATAAATAGGAGTAACAAACTACATACCTTGCAGGGTTTTGTGAAGCTCTAATATAATAAAAATATGTGTCTAATAAAATGTCTAGCACATAGCCGTGTTGAATGAAATTTTTTATGATGCTCTGATTTTAGGTAGTTACACCTTTTGAATCTATCAACATTTGACCTTTTTATCTATAAAAATGATAATTACACATGATTTAATCTGATATTATTAACAAATCTAGATATAATTAAATTCTAATTCCTGAAATGTCTAAGAGTCTAAGATTTAGATTTAGGATCTGATAGTATATACGTGTGTGTGTGTGTGTATATGTGTGTGTGTATATGTGTGTGTGTGTGTGTGTGTGTGTAAAGCATAGCATGATGATTTAGATGGAGAAGTTTCTTTCTGGGAGATCTAATATTGTAATGATATAAGATGTACCTTAATTGATCTATCCATTTAATGGAATTCAAATAAAAATGTCATTTTTGTTTTGGTGCTGCATCTAAATTATATATCGGGTTGTCTGGGTGGATCAGTGGTTACGTGTCTGACTTCAGCTCACGTCATGATCTCATGGTTCATGAGTTTGAGCCCCACACCAGGCTCTGTGCTGACAGCTCAGAGCCTGGAGCCTGCTTCAAATCTGCCCCTCACCCACTCACCCACCCTCTGCCCCTCACCCACTCACACTCTGTCTCTCTCTCAAAATTAAATAAACATTAAAAAAATAATACATTACATATGGACAAGCAAAAGACCAAGAGTAGAAAGAACAATCTTGAAAAAGAATAAAGTGGGGAATCTTACATTGGCAAATAGCTACACTTATAAAGCATCAATAATTCAGTAATTATCCAGTACTTAATGAAGAATAGATAAATAAAGCTACAAAAGCAACAACAACAACAACAGAAGTATAGCATGATGATTTAGAGGGGAAAAGTCTCCTTTCTGGTTCCATGCAGTTCCAAATGATTAGGTTGACCTCTGATCTATGGCTTACACCATGGGTACAAAATTGCTGGATTAGACAGGATTCTAAAACTCATGTGGCCTGGAAGCCCATGTCAGATACTTATGGTTGGGAGAGCATGTATGGGTAGAGAAGACATTATATCTTCCATACCCCAGCCATATGCTCTGACAGTTAAAGCAGACTGTCAAGGAGAAATTAGGCAATCATGTTAACTGATGCTGTTGTTGTCACCTTGCTCTATGAAAACAGCTAAGAATAAGGGGGGAATTAATTGATATTTCTGTAAATCAGAGAATCCCTATAAACTGTGGAATAGTTTTAGCAAGTGTTGGAGTTTGGAATTTGTACTCTGCCATTGTTTAGAATTGCAATTTTCTATCATAAGTACTTTCTACTACTGAAGTCACATGGGTCCACTCGAGACATACGCATAGGTGTATTTTAAGACACTCTATTTCCTGACATAAGTAAGTGTTTGGTACTTTAATTATAACTCATCAAGAAAGACCATCTATTTACCTGTCTGTTGATCAAAATTTCTAAATTATGGAGAGAGGAAAAAGTGAATGCCAGCTATACTTAAAAGAAATAACAATAATTTACCTATGCAAGAAAATTATAGAGTACACATAATAAGCTATGGTGGATAATGCTCTAGTAAACCAATTGGATATATTAGTTATATGATTATTCTAGAACTTCTATTTCTAACCACTTATATTAAAACAAACAACCCCCCCCCAAAATTCCTACTACCTCAATTCTTTGGGTAAAAAAAAGCATAAATAATAAAAAAAAATCCCTTAGGGGCGCCTGGGTGGCTCAGTCGGTTGAGCGTGCGACTTCAGCTCAGGTCACGATCTCACGGTCCGTGAGTTCGAGCCCCTCGTCGGGCTCTGTGCTGACAGCTCAGAGCCTGGAGCCTGTTTCGAATTCTGTGTCTCCCTCTCTCTGACCCTCCCCCGTTCATGCTTTGTCTCTCTCTGTCTCAAAAATAAATAAACGTTAAAAAAAATCCCTTAATAAAAGTGACTAATAATAACTAATGATTTATGGCTTAAATGATCATTTAAATTATATTCTATTACTTCAGCAGAGTTATCACTGTTTTGTAATGATTCTTCTATACTTGGAAAGACAAAAGAAAAATGGCTTTGTTTTTATATGACAAGTACTTTAGCACAGGTCTGAAAACTAGAAAGAGTTTCTGTCCCAGGAGAACTGAGCAGATTAAGCCTGAAACAATTTTTTTAAATTACCCCATAAATCAAAGCAAAGATTAGGATGAATTTCTGTGAATCAACATCAGGGTCATAGCCTAGGTCTAGGAGAGGGAAAAAAAACATACCAGGGAATCAAAAACAGTGCAGCCAGTTGTCAGTCTAGGAACATGGCAGATGGTTAAAGTCAGAAGTCACGTAAGTAGCTAAAAGAGCCAAGGCCCAAACCACAAGGCAGAAGTTATGAGAAAAACACAACTGGGCTCCAGCCTCCAAGCTGGGAATGGAAGCCAAGCAGAGGTGCCTCGTCACAGAACCCAAAGGGCAGTTGCTGAAACAACAGAGCTTTTTTGTTTCCTGCCCTTTTAAAAAGGCAATAGAAGATAATTAATGTCTGTGCCTCTCTGGCATAATCAAATTGGAGGAAAGTATAGTCTGATTTGAGAGTTTGCACCTGTCCAACAAGATCTGGAGACATTCTGATTGCCTGCAAGGTGAGAATGTAGACAAGTCAGGAGAAATCAGACTGAATGCTCTTGAACTAACTCACCTTGGCCAGGTGATTTTTTTTTGCATGAGTTCCTTATTTCAGGACAGGAGAAAGACAACCAGGAATTTGAATTGTTATGCATGGCAAGTGTTGTTGACTTCTTTTAAATAACATTTCCTGTATTATGCCTAGTTAGTGGCATTAAGGACTGTGAACTAACCAGTTCTCTCCTCAGGGAAGTAGAGCGTGGGAATCTATGTCTTTGATTCAAACCAACAAGAGAAACAATAGGTGAAGGGGAAAAATAGTTTAATCGGGTGGTTTATAATTTTGAAAAACTCTGTAATGCATGTCCTTATTACCCTAAGAACACACTTGCTTTTCCTTGGCCCCTCCCTCTTCATGATTTTCCACTCCTATCTTTAGCATTTGCAGAGACTGAGAGGCATGCCAGCCCATTGTTCTCCTGGGGCCCTAACAAGATACATGCCCCAGAGCTCCCCTGGTGGGTTCCCAACAGATCAACAAGTGGAATTTCTAACACTTCCCGAGTGATGGTACTAAGCTAATGATGTGCTCCGACAGGAAGCTTTTTTCCTGATACTGTCTAAATTTTCCACTTCCTAATTCCTCTTACTGTTCACTCCCATGGTTATCACTTTGTACACTGAAAAACAATAACCTCCCCCTCATTAGTTTCTATTTTTAGACTCAGTTTAGTCTATATAGTCAGATGGTTTATATTTAGCTCCTCTTAAGTTTCTTCTATTAGTCACTAAAACTAGTCATTCCCTTAGTCATTTTTGTTTGTTGGTTGGATGGCTGGTTGGTTGGTTTTTAAGATCCTTGGCCTAAGAATTAAAACAGGATTTTCAGGGACAGCTCATAAGGGTGGGATCAGAAACTTTAGTCTATAGCCTAAAAAGAGTCTACTTATTCCTTGGAAACTAATCTAATTTTTCTTTTGTTTTTCAAGCCATATCTCCTTTACTCTTGTATAATTAGTTTTGAGTTCCTTCTATCAATGACACCTTCCTATCTGCGAGAAGAGTTTCTATATGTTGTTATGCCTAAAACTTAGCACTACGCCTGGCATATTGCTTGAAATCAAGATACACTTGATAAATGAATGAATAAATAAATGTTTTAAACACTGCTGGTAAGAATTATTTCTGAAGGCAATGGAAATTTCTGAATTTTTTCTGGATTTATAAAATATTTCCATTTTTCTCCTTTTTTTTCTTCTCTAACACCTCTTCGTGTTTTGCTTCAATTTATATATGTCATTAGACTATTACAGAATAATTTAATCATGTACAGAATTTATGTGCATATTTTTGCATAACAAATGTTGAGCCACATGTCTTGAAGTGATTCTTACCATAGGATTTATGGCCTGGTATCAACACTTTATAGACATGAAACCTGACACCTAGAGAAGATAATAGACTTCTCAGATTACAGGAGATATGATTATGATTCAAAAGTTTTATAATATAATTTTGTTTTGCTCACACTTGATTCTTGTGATGGAAGATGACCCCATGGCAAGTGTATTGGTCAATTCTTTCACACACAGTTCTTTCACTCAGCATACATTTTTGTCTTACATTTGGAAATGTGGCTCCTGTTCAAAGGGCTAATCTCATCTGTGGCTCAAACTCTGCAAATTGCAGACTCTGGCAACTCACTGCTGACTCCTGAGGTTTCCCAGAAGCGTGAAGCTTATAATTTTAGAGAGTTAGAGAGTTAGAAGCTGACTTCTTAGAGTTTTGAGACCCACTGTAGGCCAATAACCAGCATTCATCAGAAGTTCTTACTGTGGTCTCTTTTCTGCACATTCCTGTTTTCCTTGGTGTATTTTCTTTTGCTTCTGCATGGAATTTTGAGGTTGGTCACATGGTGGCGCTGTAGCTAATAGCTTTTCTTGTGTATTTTTCCATTGCCTTAGCTTTGTTTTTAAATTACAGATACATGAAATATGTGCATCTTTTAAATTCAGCTGCAGGTGAAATGATTTAATGGCTCTTGACTTCTAGATTAATTTTAAACATTAGAAACATTGTAAAAACAGACTCTTGCTAATAATGATCATTATCGTAATGGCTGCAGGCATAATCATTTACCAACATTAACCAAGTGATTAAAATCCATCATGAGTTTAATTTGAAAAGATTTAAGTTCCTTTGCAATAAATGGCTAATGATATTAGCTTCATCTCTGTGAGGTCAAAATTTATCATTATATGACTTTGTACTTCCACTGCTTGATAGAAACTCACTCTTGTTAACACAGGTCATATTATGCCTATTGTTTACCAAGCACGTGGCGTTCCCTATATTGGTACTGAATTGGGCCATATGGTGCACCAGGTACAGGCAATCATCATTCTTTTATGGCCCTGCTATTTGATAATTTATTATTTCACAAGGCAATGACCTTAACAGATGTTAAGATTAATTACCATGGTCAGTAAAACCTGTAGGGAAGGGAAAACGTTCTGGTTTTATGACTCATTTTTATTAAAACTAGATACATTTATAATAATCAGATCTTTGATACAATATTTTCCTAACTTTGTAAAAATGCCTTTAAAATGTGTCTAATCTAAAATTTAGCAGTAACTCTCCAGAAATATTGTCTCTACTGACAAAAGAAACAAAAAAGATTCAGTGCTAAATATTTTTCCACAAAGAACCTGCCTCTGGACTTTAAATTTTCTCATCTTGCTATTTCTTTTAATGAATCATGAACAAAATCTTGACATTGAAGGGTACACTACCCAATAGATACTCCACAAAGATAATAATCTTCCACAACTTAAAAAAAATTAGAAAAGGAAAAAAACACAACAAACAATAACTACCCAAAACAAACTTTGGCAAAGTTTTGGAAGGAAAAAAAACCATATTTCTTAATGGTTACTGTTTCATTTCCAGAAGTTTCCCCCAAAGGAAGCAACCAAGTTAATATCTCTCACTGATTAATATTAGAGATTAGCCTTCCACAGGCTCACTGGCAATGTTAATTGTTTGCTCCTCCAAACAGGTCAATGTTGTTATTCTCATTTTTCAAAGAGCTCAAGATCCAAGATGGAGAATTAACATGCCCATGATTGTTAAATGAGTGGGTTGAAGGCATGTCAATTGGCCAATATAATGCTAATGTGAAAAGTAAATACTTGCTCTCCAATTAGTTTCTAAACTCCAGTTCTTTAGAATGTTAGTCTTTAGGTAGGCTAAGGTTTAGAAGGTAGGTAAGAAGTTAAAAAAAGATTTCCCCAAGGAAAATCAGACAATTTAAAATTCATTCATAGAATTCACTACAATATCTTAATGAAGTAAAAATTACAAAATTTTAGTTAAATTACAAGCTTTGGTAGCTTTCCTCAGCTTAAGCTATTACTTAATTAATTAATTCATCTATTTATTTAGAATAGCTATAGATTACCTACTCTACAGAAGATGCTAGATATCAGGCACCCTAGAAAGTTAGGATTTTCAGAGTGGACACTAATGATTCACAGTACTGCAATTCATCTCCCATATACTTGTATCATCTCCTTAAATAACACATCTTTTTGTTAAGAGTAAAGACAAAATACAGAATTTAGCACAGCATATTAGAATGGAAGCAACTATAAGAGAGAATCTATGCAAAAAAACTGAGACCCAGAAAAGTAAAATTCCTTATCAAAGATCTCACAGCTAGACCGTAGCAAAGAGAAACTGAATACGAGCTTCTTGGAGTTCATCCCATTATACAGCTTCCCAAAGACCTTTTAAACATCTCCTTCATATACCTGAAATAGTAATTTTAATTCTCCAAACCTATATACAATAAGTGTGTGCTGAGATAGATTTTTTTTTGAGGGATAACATAGTAGAATATAATAGTGATTTATGTTTGTTTTAATGTCCATCTCAATACAAATATCCAGTGAAATTTTATGTGACTTAAAGATATGACAATTGTGCTCCCTAGGTTTTATGGAGCTTCAGTGATGACTCTAATGCTTTTATGGACTGAGATTTCTCCCTTTTCAAAGACAGAAAGGGAGACAATACATCCTTGTATAAAAATTAATGACTAAAAATTTGTCCTGTAGTTACAGATTTATTATCCCTAATAAAATTTCTAAAAAGTGCTCTGGTTGGTGCTGCAGTCATTTGAAAATTCTCTGGTCTAGTTATTTAGCACCTTTTGGCCAATAAAAGTTTACAAGTCCCACATTTCTTTCCTTGCTTGTTCAGGTATTTTTAATAATTATTTTAACATTTCAAAATAACTTAATTATGTAAAAATAATTAAAACAACACATGAAGATAATATGACAACGGTAGGAAGACAAAATCCAGAATCTGTACAGCAAAATGGAGGATCATGAGACACGGAGACAGGTATCCAGCTGCCAGTCCATTAAAGCTTGTGTGTAATGGTCTGATCACTTATCTGCTTAATTTCCTGCTAGCCAGACATGATCACATCAATTTCCTTTACAAGCAACTATTACACAATTACAATTTTGAAGGAAAGCAAAGTCATTTTAGACTCTAAACACACTGATACAATGAGTTCACTGCGTCCTTCCACGGGGAAGAAATAATATCATCTACTGTGTTTGGAAAGTTTAATTTTGAAGAGTTTGGAGCATCCAACATTGTGGCACGTATCTCACAAAAAAAAAACCCCTCAGAAAACTCAGAAATTAAAACATGTTTTTGTTTTGTTTTGGTATTTTATAAAGAGAAATTTTGCCAAGGGAAGAGTATTTGAGAATATTTTTTTAATCCCCAAACAAAAAGAAGGTCAACCCTTGTCTTTATAGCTATACTACTTCCCTCAGCCAGGGCTAACAGCTAAATTGTTATGTTTATTCACTCATTTTTCTTTTAACAGTTCTTTGCTTTTCTTGCTTACTTTGCTGCATCACTAGGGAAATTACTACTTAAGTTTGCCTGGATTTAAACATTATATAAATGGATTCACATATTCTTTTCTGTGATTTGCTTCATTCACTCAGCATTATGTTTCTAGGTTCATCCATGTAGACACATGCAGGTCTTCCCTTTCCATTGTAGTATAATTTTCCATTATATAACTCCAGGAAAATTCATTTTCCACTCTATGATTAATGCATATTTAAGTTGTTGTTGTCGACCAAGCTTCTAGAGAGCATTCTTACACATGTTTCCAGATGCACACGTGCCACAGTTTTTCTAGGTTATATACCTAAGAATGAAATTGCTGGGTCAGAGGTATTTTTTCCAAACTAGTAGCAATTACTCACCACAAGCAACGGGAAAGAGCTCTGCTGTTCCAAACTTGTCAAGACTTGATATTTTCCAACTTTCAAAAAATTTGGCCAAAAAGTAAAAAATGGTATTTCCTTGTGGTTTTAATTTGCATGTCTTTGATTTCTAACAAAGTTACCCATTTTTTGCCCACTTTCCTACTGCATTATTCATCTTTTTCTATTAATTTTAGATTTCTTTAAATATTCTAGATTCTATTCTTCTCTGGGTTATGTGTTTATGAATATTTTCTGCCAGTTTGTGACTTGTATTTTGCCTTTTTTAAAGTGGTATACATTATGGATAGATGTTGTTAATTTTAATGCAGTCAAAATTATCAATCAGATCCTTTATAATTTGTATATTTTCTGTCATCCTTAGAAAATTTTCCCTTAACTGGGATTTTACAATAAATTCTATTTTCTTTAAAGTTCTAAAGTTTTTACTTTTACTTCTAAGTCCTTAATCCATTTGGAATTGATTTTTTCTAATGTTTATTTATTTATTTTGAGAGAGACAGAGCATGCACACAAGCAGGGGAGAGGCAGAGAGAGAGGGAGAGACAGAATCTGGGCAGGCTCCACACCATCAGCACAGAGCCTGACATGGGGCTTGAATTCACAAACTGTGAGATCATCATGACCTGAGCCGAGATCAAGAGTCAGATGCTTAACCGACTGTGCCACCCAGGCACCCCTAGTTCTAATGTTTAGATCTTTAATCTATTCTGTGTTAATTTTTGTATATGGTATATATTATATAAATGGTACTTTTTAAAAAAGCATTTTTAATGTTTTATTTTATTTCTGAGAGAGAGAGAGAGAGAGAGAGAGAGAGAGACACAGAGAGAGAGAGAACAAGTCAGGGAGGGGCAGAAAGAGGGAGACACAGAATCTGAAGCAGGCTCCTGGCTCTGAGCTGTCAGCACAAAGCCCGATACGGGGCTTGAACTCATGGACCTTGAGATCATGACCTGAGCCAAAGTCAGATGTTCAACCAACTGAACCACCAGGCACCCCTAAAAAGAAAGCATTTTTTAACTCTTCCTATTATGTAAGTACAGAACAATCATTTTAAACTTTTCTTTTTCCATATTACATATGAAGGAGTGTAAAATCATAAGTATAATGCTCAATTTTTATGAAGTGAACACATCTGTGTAATCAACACCTAGATCAAGAAACAGACCATTTTCTAAGCACCCCAGAAGCCCCCCCCCAGCCTTTGCCCTCTCCCAAACACTAGTAATCCCTAAAGTAACTGATATCCTGATTTCTTTTTTTATTTGATATGTGTATATATTGTTAAATGATTCCAATATCTTCATTTCTAATACCACACATTACATTTGCTAATTTTGAAACTTAGAAAAATGAAATCATAGTGTATGTACTCTTTAAAATCTGACTGGGGTTTTTTTGCTCAAACATCCATTTGTAAGAGTCATCCAAATTGTTGCTTGCAATTGCAGTTCATTCTTCATAACTGTGTAACATTTCTTTATATGAAGATACCACATTTTATATATCCATTTTACTGTTGATGAGCATTTAGATGGTTTCCAGTTTGCAGCTATTGCAAATAGTGTTGCTAGGAGTATTTTGGAACATTTCCTTTAGTGAACACATACACTAATTTCTGTAAGTATATACCTAGGATTGGAATAACTGGGTCAATAAGTTACACATATGATCTGCATTGTATATATTGCCAAAATTTTTCAAAGGGTTTACCTGGCACACAGTTTAAAAATTTTTTTGTGTGTTTATTTTTATTTTTGAGACAGAGAGAAACAGAGCATGAGTAGGGCAGGGGCAGAAAGACAGGGAGACACAGAATCTGAAACAGGCTCCAGGCTCTGAGCTGTCAGCACAAAGCCCAACATGGGGCTCGAACCCACAAACTATGAAATCATGACATGAGCCAAAGTCAGACGTTTAACCAACTGAGCCACTCAGGCGCCCTACCTGGACCACAGTTTTACTCCCTCTTACAAGAATGAGAAGAATAACTCTCTAGTGACAGTTTCAGGTTCTATAATAATAGGGGGTTGGTAAGGATGTGGCAGATTTCTGAACTAACAGATTTCCTAACTCAACCTTAATCACACCTGCTCATAGGATCAAATTACTGCCCATGATTAAAGCACTGCCATTTTTTGTTACTGTTTTGGGGTTTTAGGTGGTAAATTATTGAAAAATAAGTGAATTATAGAGAAATGGTGAGACCTCTATGAAAACTCATAATCAGTTGTAGAACTTTACTGTTTTTATTTTTATGTTAAAAGGAAGAAAACTACCCGTGTACCAAACAAAAGTTTGATTTTTAAGACATTCAGTTCTTCCAAGCCCAAGCAAATCTATATAGATGCAAAAGAAGATGGGAAAAGATTTCATGGACTGGTTCCTGCCTACATCTCTAGTCTTACCTTTCTTGCACTCTCCTAATGCCCCCTACACTCCTGTTGTTCTGAACTGGTTGTATTTCCCCCAAAGGTGCTAAGTCTCTTCTGCTTCTATGCCTTTGTCCAGATTACTCTATCTCTGCCTGAAATGCCCTGCCCTCTTCCTCCTTTGCCTAACTTAAACACGTAGTCCAGCTCTGGTTGAGGCCTCATCTTATTCAGGAAGCCATTCCTCAGGGAGGTGTCCATCCTTTGTGCCCTATGACCCCACTTTAGTCATTGCTCTGTATTCTGTAATTGCCTGTCCACTTATAAGCCTCCCCAACTACAAATGAGCAACTTGAGAGCAAGAACTATGTATTCTTTATCATGGTGTTGTAGACAAGTAATATTTGTTGGATAGATGACTTTTTAAAGTCTTCAGATTTTGTATACACCCTGGGTATCACTGTGATGACTGCCCACTGCCTAGGTAAGAAGAGGTATGTTAAGCGTGGGGCCCTAGGTACTTGGTGCTCTTGGGAGTTGCCCTGTTCCTGTGCTGGTCTCACTGGCACCTCTGCAGTTGCTATTCCTTATAGCTTTTAGGATTTTCTGCCAACTTCTGATTAAATTACCATAGGCTGTCCCCACCCTGTGCTCAGGAACCTAAGGGTTAAAATAAGAAGAAATTCTTATATTCAGAGATGTGTACTTCTGGAAACCTCTCTACCTGTCTGAGACTCTGAGACCTATTTCAGGCAGATGTATAGGATGGAGGGCCTGTTCCTTAATTAGGGAAACTTGCCTGGGCTATGTGTTCTGTCTTATACCTTATTGCCGATACATTGAGAATGTCTCAAATTTAAGTTTTGTGCATTATGGAATGAATATGATATAATACCTTTCTTTTTCCTACTAAGTTGCATGGTAGACTTTGGAGTGTCATTCCTTAGCATTTCTGCCTTATAAAGAGTGTAAAAATTATATTGATTACCCCAAAAGATGCAGTCATATTTTTGCTGGTCTTAACAAGAAACTAGTGTAGTTTGTATAATTTTCTGTATCTTCCTGATCAGAAGCTGGCATCTAAATGCCTTCTTTGGTCTAATTACTGCTGCAATGCTTTCTTCCACCAGGATGTTGCAACTCAGATTTTTCTTGCTTCACTAAAGTGTGTGATTTGGTGGAACCATATCAGCAGTGACATCACCACCACATTCACTTTGATAGTTGACATCTTAGGTTATCAATGGAAGCATTGTGAAAAACCCATACAGGGTCAAGACCCAGTTTGTTCAGAAAGTTGGTATAGTACTCGGGCTGAGAATTCCCAAAGACCATGCTTCATAGCATGTAAAGAACCTCAAATACTATGTTCTTAAGTTCAGTACTACTATTGAGAACTCAGCCTTATTTCTCTTTGGGGTGTTGAGAAGGAATTGGTACAAAAACAAAGATAAATGATAGAATACATTCTCTTTAATGATGTGTTACATCAGATAAAAGTATCAGAGAACTAATTGTTCTCAATCTTGGCAGACCACTGAGTTTCAAATACACGTATTGAAATGATAGGAATGAAACAGGCCTGAAAGTATTGGTCGATGCTTCTGATGCAGGGAAATGCATTTGTTTCTTGTGCAGCTCAGCAAAGATAAAATGGACACAAAACGTACTGGCAAGGGTACCAACTTCTTCAGAATTTGACCAGGGATCATAATTCTATAAAACGTCAGAGGTACCTTTTACTCTCAACCTTGGCAAACCAGTCACTTTGTATCAGATTTTATAAAATCTCTGTGTAGAGATCTTCCCCCATGGTTTTGTAGAATACCAGACAATGGATGGAATTATGGGTGGATAAAGAGCTACCTAAATGTTTCCATATGGAAGCTGACACAAGACCCAGCTGCTCTGAAATGCCTCCTTTATTACCTGCTGAAGAGGGCCTGGAATTTCCAGCCTTTGAGACATTTCTTTGGGTTAAGTTATAGTCTCCAGAAGGTTAGTACAAGAGTTTCCCACTAAAACATGTTGATAGAAAAAAGAAGGAATCAGGCCTTACCCTCTTACATCAAACCTTATTAGTAATCAGCATATCAATGTGTTGTTTTGGGTTTGGCTTGGCTTTAGTTTTTTGTGTAATTCATTGGCCTCATTTGTCATTTTGGAAGCCAGGGAAGAAACGTGTAACAGAGCAGGTTACTTTCACTGCTTAGAAACTTATTCCATTTCTCCTTAGGGTAGCACTAATATTGAGAACAGTCTTGAAGCAGAAGGAACTGGGGCACCCCAGATGCACCCAAGCCAGGAAGCAGGTGAGGACATAGTTTCTGGGAAGGAAATCGACACTATAATAATTTGGAGAGAAGAATCTGAAGAGAGATAGCACAATCCCTAGACTGGGTTGTGGAACCTCAGACATAATGCTAACTGATGTTTTTCAACTAGTGCTAAAATGGCTTCTATGTCCCACCAACTTTAAGGTGAAATCTTATAAGCACCTTAGTAATCTGGTTGTTGAGGAATTATGGGAACAATGAACCTCATCATTTTTCTGAGGAGGTTTTTTGATGCCACTACCCTAGGCACTTGTCAAACAAATGTTTTAATATAGAATTTAGGCTCTAATCAAACTTTGGAAACATCTACCAAAATTACAGCTATGTTTAAGATAATTGTCTTTTCCTGTCTTTCTGCCTTTACTCAAAGGTATTGGTCAAACTTGCAAGACAGATACAGAGGTGTACCGCACACCATGACTCTGAATTCAAATGCTGAGCGGAACTGATAAGTCCCTAAAGTGGGTTGTTGGAACTCTCTGAAGCCTTAACATATCTCTGGGTAGATTGATACTTTTGTATAGGCTTCTGAGGCAGGAAAACGTGTGGAGGCAAAAATGGAGTGCTGCCATTAGCCTTTATCTTGCTTTGCCTCCTTTCTAGATACAGGCCTAATCTGTTGACCACGGCATGGCTCATATTTCAGTTGAAGTTGCTTTTTCCTGAGAGGGAGGGTCAATCTTTTTTTCCTAGGCACAAGTTATAAATCCCATTTTTCCTGTTACACTTTGCAAATTTTATTTTAACCTTCTACAGATAGAAATTACAGTAGTCTCAATTAAACACATATAAGGAAAACAATCACATCTAAGTCTGTGACTCCTGGCTATGTAACTCATAATTGTCCTTTCAAATAAACATAGTCACAACTGCATTCTAGCTCTTTGTAGAAAAGCTACTAAATAAACACAATAAAGCGTAAAGTACCTTATCATATCTATTTTCTCCAGGGTTTGTAAAGGAACTTTAAATATTTCTGATAGTCTGTTCTCACTGTAAAATTCAACCTCCCCCCACAAAATATCCAAAAAACTACAGTCAATTCATTCTTGAGGGAAAAGCCAGAAGCTCAAATAAGGCATTTATGGTTAAAAAAAGAAAACAACAACATACATGCCAAATTTGATAATTTAAAGGGGGTAATCACAATTAATAAATGCAAATTTCTGAAGTCTAATAAATATATACATCATTTAAAACAGCAACTAATTTTACTAATCTGCTAAATTCCTAATTCAGCTTCTCTGTGTATCCACGAACATTTTTGTCTCGTGTAATGGGGCTTGGGGAAGAAAACAGAAGCAAACGATCAGGACCTCACCTAACTTCCTAATATTGTCTCTAGTGCCTCTGGTATTCTTCTTTAAGTCTGTATATAAGCTTGCATATGCTGATTTTAAAATTGATGATTAAAAAATAAAAAACACTGTGTGTTCCTCTTCTGACCTGTGTGCCTGAAGGCACATGTATATAAGAGAAAGAAGTCATCAGAGGCCACACATGAAGACGTATTTACCTGTTGGGTATGCCAACTATGAAACTGCTGTTATCTGTAACTGCTGGCAAATTAAGGGCCATGCCTTGTACTCATTACATTGGCGTATATATCATTTTACGGTCATCCCTACATTACAGAATGGAGACCTTTCTTAAGAGAATGTAACCAAACAACCCAGCAACCATGACTCTCAGAGGCAGAAAGTGAAGCGTGCAACATTCTGGCATGATGAGACAGGTCAGAGGACTTCTACAGAGTCATCATGATGACAACACCTCAGCCTTTATGCTCGACCCTTTCACTATTAAGTCTTAAGTCACATTTTCACTCCATAACTCTACACTCACAGCAGTTTACATATCCAGGGAGATGTAGGAAATAAAAAATTCAGGATTCCCTGTATACCCAGAGCAGATAATATGGCTCTCAAGAAAAAGCAATTCATGTAATTTGACCCTGAGAACAGCATGGAGGTTGGTCAAAGAAGGTGAATTTAATATGATCTACCAGTCATGGCATATCCAATCCTTTCTGAAATGATTTTCATTTCCAGTCTGTAAAACCCTGCAGGGGAATTTGTTGCATAAGTGTACAATGTTATACCTCTTTTAGTTTTATTAAGACTATCCCCTTCAGGCACCAAGGAAGACTCATTACTTCTCAAATTCTAGGATAGAATGAACAAGCATATTTCAATCTGTTATTATCCTTCATTATTTCAGAGACTTCAACAGTCTCATTTTAAGTTCATATTTTTGTTCTAAATAGTCCCTCTGAAAGTCCCCTCCTCCACTGAGAGTTGAGTTAGCCCCTCTTTGGCTCCTCCTTGGCTCTGTGTCAACCCAAAGCACTACGCTATTGACCACTGAATCAGTCACATCAGTTCAATGTATGCAAAACATGAAGTACATTGAACTTAGCTTTACTCAAAAGTACTCAGGGCACCTGTGTGGCTCAGTAGGTTAAGCACTGGACCAGATCTCTGCTCAGCCCATGATGTCTGGTTTGCGAGTTCAAGCCCTGCTTCAAGCTCCATGCTGCCAGTGTGGAGCCTGCTTTCTTTCTCTTTCTCTCTCTCTCTCTCTCTCTCTCTCTCTCTCTCTCTCTCTCTCTGCCCCCAGACTAAAAATAAATAAGTAAACTTAAAAAAATTTTTTTAACGTTTATTTTTTGAGAGAGAGAGAGAGAGTGTGCATGTGAGTGAGTGGGAGAGGGGCAGCCAGAGAGGGAGACACAGAATCTGAAGCAGGCTCCAGGCTCTGAGCTGTCAACACAGATCCCAACACAGGGCTCAAAACCACAGACCCTGAGATCATGACAGTGAGATCATGACCTGAGTTGAAGGACGCTTAACCAACTGAGCCACCCAGGTGCCCCTAAATAAATAAACTTTAAAAAAAATGCTATAGATATTGCTAGTGATAAGGAGGTACTAAGAGTGGAAAGAGAGGGACATAGAAGGTAAAACATGAGAAGGAGAGGGGAAGGAAGGGTGTGGAGAGCTGGGTGGGAGAAGAGCAGCATCACAGGTCTGGTGAGAGCAGCAAGCAGAGGCAGGTGTGTGGCAGAGAAAGAAAGGTACAGGAAGTCAAAAATCAGGGAAGTAGGGAGATGAAGGACCAACCTGCATTCTTTATGGCTGTGAGTGAAAGGAGAGAAAAAACACAGACAAGTATTTTCAGTCATTCTTCCCTCAAGTGCTGAGTGTAAGTTGCATAGTACTAATTTTGCACCATCTCAGGTGTGTTCAGAGGAATTTGTCACCAAATGTGTCACAGAACTTCCTGGATGAGGAGAACTATACAGTCCCTGTCATGGCAGCCTTTTGCTCTGAGCTTCCACTGGAGTTTTAACAAGGACAGGTGAGGGTGTGTGTGTGTGTGTGTGTGTGTGTGTGTGTGTGTGTGTGTCACATTTTTAACTATTTCAGAGCCATATAGTGAAATAGGAACCATCAAAGTCTCCCACAAAATATCCTCCAATGATATATTGGGTGCACTGGGTGTGGACTCTAATAGCTAATATTTACTGAGCTTGATGAGCTTGGTACTATGCAACCCTTTCACAGCGATGATCTTATTCAATCTTCAGACCCTAAGGAAGATATAAATGTTTACAGACCTCCATCCTATAGACCAGGAAACTGAGGCTTAGAGACGTGAAGTCACATTTCCCAGCTAGTGAGTTCTGGAGCCAGATTTTTGTATCATTTGCATCAAAATGCAGACTCCATAAAGAGTATGTATTTGACTGATTTCTCTCTAGGTCCTGGAACAGCATCAAGATGTATGGTTAACAAATGTCTGATGATTTTGTAACCTAACTGGCCATCTGTTCATTGTTAGAAAGTGGTTTGTATTCTTTTTAATTATGCAGTGACTATGTCTACTGATACATTAACGTCTTAATAAAACCAGTGGATTTCCTGACCCTTGTTAAGCAGAATTTGCACTGTCTTTTAGAAGTCATTGGACAATCAAAGAAGTAGTGTCATCTCTAACAAGGGCCTCTGTTTAAAAGGGCCAATTGAAACCCATACATACAGGCCTAGTTTATTGAATCCTTCCTTTTAATAACATCTCTAATGGCATCATCTAAGGACAATTGAAAACTCCATTCTTCATTGTAGGACTGTCCTTTTTCTCACTCTGCTTCATGCAGTCCGACTGGGCATAGTGCTCCCATTGAATTCAAGAGAGCTTAATGCTTAGATTATTCCAAACAGTGCAGAGTAAGATTATGAGCTGAATATGATTCAATAAGCAGGAAGTGTTTGAATCTGAATTGGAAAAGCCTGCCATATTCTCTCACACTCAAACCTATGCATAGCACTTACACACTGAAAAAAAATCCTGTGGATGTTTTAAATCTATCATGGTAATAGTGTGTTCAATCTTTGCAAAGGAAAAAGAGAGAGGGAATTTTTTAAATCCCTAAATGTTTGGCCTTCACAAATGACTTACTGTACAGTGCTACTATGAGGGCACTAAATGAAATAGGCGAGCCATAGACAGACAAATACTGCATGGTACCACTCATTTGTGGAATTTCTTTTTTTTTTTTAATTTTTTTTCAACGTTTATTTATTTTTGGGACAGAGAGAGACAGAGCATGAACGGGGGAGGGGCAGAGAGAGCGGGAGACACAGAATCAGAACCAGGCTCCAGGCTCTGAGCCATCAGCTCAGAGCCTGACGCGGGGCTCGAACTCCCGGACCGTGAGATCATGACCTGGCTGAAGTCGGACGCTTAACCGACTGCGCCACCCAGGCACCACCATTTGTGGAATTTCTAAAAAGCCAAACTCATGGCAACAGAGAGTAAAAACTGGTTGCTGGAGCTGCGTGGAGTGAAGGCCAGGAGTGGAGAAAATAAGGAGAGTTTGGGAAAAGAGTATGAACTTTCAGCTATAAGATGTATAAGGTCTGAGGAGCTAATGTAAAACATAGTGACACCACTTGATAACATGTGTTGCAAAATTAAAATTTGCTAAGAACTTAAATGTTCTCACACACAAAAAGATAAGTATGTGAGGTGATAGATGGGTTAATTAATGAGATGGGAGAATCCTTTCACAATGTATATGTGTATCAAATCACCACAATATATGCTTAAATTTCTTACATTTTACTTTTTTTTAAGTTTGTTTATTCTGAAAGATAGAGTACATGCACTCATGAGCAAGGAAGAGGGAGAGAGAGAAAGAGAGAGAGAGAGAGAGAGAGAGAGAGAGAGAGAGAGAGAATCCTAAGCAGGCTGTGCACTGTCAGCACAGAGCCTGATAGGAGCTTGAACCCACAAACTGTGAGATCATGACCTGGGCCAAAATCAAAAGTGGGACACTTAACCAGCTGAGCCACCCAGGCACCCTCCCCCACTTTTTTTAAGTTTACTTTGGGAGAGAGAAAGATTACATTTTACTTTTTTTTTTTTTAAATGTTTATGTATTTTTGAGACAGAGAGAGAGAGAGAGAGAGAGACAGAATCCAAAGCAGGCTCCAGGCTCTGAGCTGTTAGCACAGAGCCCTATGTGGGGCTGGAACTCACCTGTAAGATCATGACCTCAGCTGAAGTCAGACGCTTAACCAGCTGAGCCACCCAGGCAACACACATTTTACTTTTCAGTTAAACTTCAATAAATCTAGGGGCGGGGGGGGGGGGTGCAGGGAAGCACTACTATGTTGTTGAAGTCAAACTCTTCAGAACTGAACTTTTTCCTTTGGTCTGAAAAACAGCATGATTTAATGGTGAAAACACTGGATTGAGCAATGGTGGGTTAGCGTGTTAATCCCCACAAAGTGGATCATCAGGCCACCTTTCCTCTCGGTTCATCTGCAGTACCAAGGGACTCATTCATTCACTCAATACGAATTTGTTAAACGCTTGTTATGAACTAAACTCTGCTATACGTTGGGATATCAAGACTTTAAGAGATAGTCATTGCTATCTAGAAGGATATAGTTTAGTCAGGGGAAAAAAGTAATCATAAATCTGTAATTCTGAGTGGTGAGTGCAGTGACAGAAACATACAGCATGCCCTGTGGCAACACTAGGAAAGAAATCTAGCCTAGGCATTGGTGGGCAGGAATGTCCCAGTAAAGCATTCTAGAGGAGATAAGTGAGAACCAACACAAGCCCTAGAAGACTGAGAACAAGTTATCTAGATAAAGGAGTGGGGGAGAAAGAAAGGGTAAGGGCATTTCAGGAGGAACAATGTACAGAGCCTAGTAATGAGAAGACAATGTGTACATGCAAAACTGGAAGGAGCACATAATGGCTAGAGCTTGTGGGTGTACAAATTGTGAGTGTGTGGGTTTGTGTGTGTGCATGTGGGCTGGCAGGTGAGGGTGAGGGTGGAGTGGATCAAGGGAAGTGGGGAGAGATGAACTGCAGAACTAGTTAGCAACCAGAGGGTGAAGAAACTTGAACATGAATATCCAGACCCAACAGCAATGGGGAACTAGGAGAAAGTTTTAAGGAAGGGGCTGGCATAATTACATGAATACTTATAAAGAGCATTCTGGAGACAGTGTGGAGAATAATTTGTGGGAAGCAAACCCCTGAGGCAAGCAGGTTTGACAGGAGGCTGTTATACCGATCTAAGCCTGTGGTTCTCAAATTCAAGTGCGCAATAGAATCGCCTCAAAATTGTGGGGCTCCAGCCCCAGAGTTTCTGAATGAGGAAGCCTTGAGTGTGACTTGAGAATGTTCATTTCTAACAAGCCATCAAGTGATGCTGATACTGCTCGTCTGAGGAGCACACTCTGAGAACCACTGTTTGAGGCGATATTCATTTCTAATTGTAAAATTCTGGCATTCTTCCTTATTAAAAAGCAGTTTTTCTTTAATGAATATAGATTTTTGTGAAACACACTCATTGTATTCAAAAGCATTTTTCATGAGATGAGTATGGACCTACAGATAAATCAGATTCATCATCATTGTCCTTGACCATTCTTATTTGTTTCCATTTTGTTTCCTCTATTTTCTCAAGTTGAATTTTATTTGATACACTGCAGGAAAGTCCCATGGTGCATCCAGTAATTTGCAACAGGATTAAAATGCTGAAATGCCACTGCAGCTGAGTAAATCCTTTGTCTGCCTGAAATACAATAGACCGATTGAAGGCTGTAATATTTGGGCTCAGATTTTAGAAATGAAACCTTGTAGAGAAAAAAAAAAGTCTTATCTGCTGTATGTGGTTTAAAAAACCCATTCCTCCTATTTTAAAACCAGCGGAAAGAAAAGTTATAACTGCAAACTGCATACAAACCCATAATCACAAATTCCTTTCCTTATCAAGTATCTAGGAAAAAACACTATATCAAAGAAAAACAATGCCTCTTCAGGGAGAAAAAAAAGAACACTGTTACTCTAGAACAAGGCCTGCATGTCCCTATGTCTCAGTATAATTGAAACAAAAAATTCTGTGTTTAAGTTTTTCATCTAAAGGACAATGAATTTGTAAAGCCACCAGGCTGCTCCTACCTAATGGCAGACTATTCATCCCGCAGAAATAGTTTAGCTGCACACCGAGTGTATTAGTGCTGAAACACAGACCCATCTCATAAGAAAGATAGGGTGAGAACAGTCTACATGTAATGATTTACCAACACCATGTAATGATTTGCTGACACCATTCTATGTGAATTCATTTTCTTTAATGTAATAGCCGAGGTGCAACATCACTAATTCTTCTATTTCTTGGTATTGGCTGTTTTCTTTTTTCTCCCAGAAAGCCTTGCCTCGTTATGTTTGTCCAGAGTGTCTCACAGTTAATATCACAGTTCCGTCGAAAATGCAAGGATGCTTCCATATTACTGAAAAATGTTAATCACCTGAATCGTAACAGAAGGCTAAGCACAGCCAGAATAACCAATGAAAGGGACTAATGAAGCTGATTCTATCAATCCAGGCATTCTCTCTCTGCTAAGTAACTCTGTTGGTGAACTCACAAATGGTTTCACTAGAAAGGATTACAGCATCCCAAGCAGTAGGCCATCATTATAATTACAGGTGTGGCGCAGACTGCAGGAGCGGATGAGCTCATAAGGAACAAAGATTTGCTCTGCTGGAGAGTTTATCTTCACGAAAGAACAAAGAACAGCAGCATAAGTGAGTTGCCATGTAAACAAATTGAGCAATCGCTGACAGACAACAGAGCGTGTGTTCCTCGGCCAATATATACACCTCTCTGTTACAGTGGACCTTTCTCCACCACCTCCGTCCTTTCCCTGGTGGAGGTGACTTTTGCTTCTCTGGACTCTCTTGACCTCCAGTCGGTGGGCAGGGGCTGACTAGGTAATGGTGATGAATCTTTGTTCCCCTTGTCTTTCACCACCTGCCCCCACCCCACTCTATTTTGCAACTACCACAAGAGGACAACACAGACATGACCTTGAATGAGAATGCTAAGGGCTTCATTTCTGTATCCACTGGGAGGTCGGGAAACCAAACTTTTCTTTAGGGATTGGATACTAAAGTGGTAGGCACAGATTTTATTTGTCTTTACAAAGTCCTTTCTTGGTCTGACAATGAATTAGGTTGAATTTTAGGCTAATTGGAGCAACATGCTTTAGCTCTTGACTTCCAGATTTATATGAAGGCAATTTTCAGGGCTAGCAGCCAAGTCTCCACTGGCAAAGGGAATCAGGAGAGTACTGCAGTCACACAAATGAAAAAGAAGAAGAAGAAGAAGAAGAAGAAGAAGAAGAAGAAGAAGAAGAAGAAGAAGAAGAAGAAGAAGAGCTACCTCAAGACCCCATGTGTTTGATTTAGGTAGAGTAGTTTTACGCTTTTTCCCTATTTTCTGTTTGGTTCCTCTCTCAAAGGCTGATGGGCTGGAGGTAAAGAACAATGTTGAGAGCCCTCAGGGATTAGGGTTTCAGTATGGCCTTCCAGAAGATTATGAAGTAGATTAGAAGCTTTTTCAGGCAAGCAAGGATTTCACCTGGTATTTATAAACTGACAGAGGGCAAGTTTGCAGGGAGAAAAATCTATAAACTTTGAAAGAATGACATTTTTGTAAGATTCTTTCATCTTTCCTCAAGTATTTTTATTGTATGTGAATCAAAGTCTTAAACAACTTCATGTCAGAAATTTGGCTTTGGGGATGGAGCTTCCTAACCTGGAGGGTGACAGCTGATAAAAGGATAGGGTTGGGGGTCAGGGGATGTCATTTCCTAAAGTAAAGAAGAACTTAAGAAAATAATGGGCAGCTGTGCCTCAGGAAGCCCTTGGAAGGGGTGGGGAAGACACTGAAAAATATGCCTAGACACAGATGATAGTCTCTTTCTATGTCTTTAGTGGCTAAAACTGCATCTACTTGCAGGCATTGGTTTGGCAACTTGAGAGTCTGAGGGCAGACAGAGGAGAAAGTTCAGTGCGTACCAATTGTGGCTGATCAAAGGGGAACGCAGCAGAGCGCGGCCTTGCCATTGTAAGGAGAAGAATCACAGCATTATCCCCTCCAGCCAGAGGGACAAAGGCGATTCGAAAGCTAAGCCCCTTGAAAGCTATTAAACATTAGAGCCGCTGACCAGGCAAACTCCCTTCAATAGTGACCTCTGTCGTTTCCCAGCACTAGCCGCCTGGCTTCCTGGTCCCTGCATGCCGGGGGTCGTGCAGAAAAGGGTCTGAAGCCGCAGGGCTCAGGCTGGAAACCCAGGGTCTGTAAAGCCGGGTCTGACATACATCTATGTCACATGAGGCGGCCTTCCTGGCAACCGCGAGACCCGCTTGTCGCGTCTCCTGGCACCGGCTTCTGTTTCCCGGCTCCCCGACCGCGTGGGAGGAAAGGACAGAGACAGGCCCCGGCACTTTGAAACCTTTATCCTTCCTAGTTGTTCACTTGACTCCCAAGTTTCTGGGGGAGTAGGAGGCACCGTGCGGACTCGCCTGCAGGGGCGCCACCCCGGAGCGGAGAGGCGCAGGTGCCCCTGCAGGGGATCCACAAGCCTTCTCTGGGTGTCTCCCGAGGAGGAGTAATGACTCGGTGGGTCCCGTGGCAGACGGAGTTGCGATGCAGGGTAGGAAATCACACGGGGAGTCTGGCGTTCAGATATGTCAGCGAATGGTTCATCAAAATGTTCTACAAGAAGGCATGCCTGAGTGGGACTTTTGCCAGGCAAACATTAATTGGAAATGAATGAACGGTAATTAACAGGAAGTGTTTCTGAAAGGGTTATGATGATATTGCCCAACCTAAGGGTCGCCTTTAATTTAACCACTACCACTCAAGGCCATAGTGAAGGCGATTTCACATGCTGTATCTATTTCAAGTGCTTTGTTGAAAGAAAGCAATAAAAGGCCAAGATAGGTGAGAATCATGTAGTTTTTCCAGAGAAGTGCATTCTCACAAGTATGGATTTAGAAGAACAGCCATTTGAGAGTTGAAGGCCTAGCATTTTCCTTGATCTCTAGTTAAGTGTAATCTACTGTTTAGCATCAGGGTTAAGGGAAGAGTTAATTCACAGTGCTATTAAGATCCCACCCACTTCTGAGAGTCCCTTGAGGCCAAGGATTAATTTGTACCTTTCATAAGGACTTATTTATTATCACTTTTAATCTTATTTTTCCCTTTGCATCTTTGTACTTCCTCTTTGCTGGCCTCAACTCCTTAACACTTCACATCCAAGGTGAGAGTAAAATAACTGTTGTAGAAGTTAAAAAACTTCTGAAGTTACAGCACTTCTAAACAACACAATGGTCATGCCTTATCTACCATAACTAAGGAGTACTTACTATGTGCTCATTAAACACAGCACCATAAACATAAAATGAAATCCCCTTATCAGTGCCTTTAGTTACTGCTAATGGTTAATGTGCCAAGCATTCTCTCCTTTCTTACAACTGTGAGGTTGGGTGCTATTACTATCTCACTTTAGAGGTGAGGAAAAGGAGGCAAGAAGAATTAAGGCCATAGATAATAAGGGATGGGAAGGGACTTAAAATTTGGATCTAGCCAGATCTATGTATTTGAGTGTTAGGACTTAAGAAAATGTCCCTTCCAAAGGGTTTAATAGGTGACAACCTTGTTAGTTTTCTTCTCAAACTCATCTCCTTTTTCTTTTTATCTCTTTCTCCTAATAAAAAAAGCTTAGATATACCAGGACATATTTTTTACTTTTCTTAATGTTTTTTTTTTTAATGTTTACTTATTTATTTATTTTGAGAGAGAGAGAGAAAGAGCACAATTTAAGCATCTGGCTTTGGCTCAGGTCATGGTCTCATGGTTCATGAATTCGAGCCCCACATCAGGCTCTGTGCTGACAGCTCAGAGCCTGGAGCCTGCTACCAGGATATATTTTAAACCAGAGTTAGTCTTATTCTTCCAATTATAACTAATACTAGCATCAGTTTATGAATAATTTTATTGCACCTTTCCGTGTGGCATAAAGAATGTTATAATTATGCTATTTATACAATCATGTTGTCCAAGATACTGGATCTGCTACCTAAGGGAGTAGTCACATGTGACACTAAAATTTTGGAGGAAACAACTATACCACACTGGAGAATGAGTCACAATCTAATGGAGAAGGGCAAGAATGAAAGCATTTTTATGTTGCCTTCATAACTAATGCCTCTCCTGACACTTCAAATGAAGCCAGGCCCACCCAGAAGGAGGAAGAAGAGAAGCCTCTTAGAAATGGACCATATGCTCTATGTCTGTAATAGATACATCATGACACCTTTTCACGTGGCTATCTCATTGACCTCTAAGCTGGTTAGCAGAGGGAGAAGATATAAATGTCTGTATTCAGAGGATGAGATAATTAAGAACTAACAGAGTTAAATAACTAGTCTTAAGTTCTAGGAGAAGGCAAAAAACAGAATGTCATTTTCCATACTCTAAGACTTCCCCTCTATCAGTAGTTTCTAGGCAGCAACGTAAAAATACCTTCCTACCTGGTTTTTTGAAACCAGTAGGTTTTCTTACCCCTCTAGATACAGTGAAGTTTTTGTGCTCAAAACCAAAGTCTCTTAGTTCAAACAGACAATTAGAAGGTGGTTGCAGGCATCCTATTTCTTCAAGGCATCAAACAGACCTCTTGTATTAAAAACTGCTCTATACAAATATTAAATAATTGGAATTTTGAGGGGAAAAACCGAATATCTTGGTTTTTGTTTTTACAGCTCCTTTTATATTTCAACCTGGAGGAAGATAGTAATATTTCTTAAATAATAAATTCCTTAAAAAGAAATCTTCAATGTTGCATCTGTGATGGTCTTTAATAATAACAGGCATAGGGGGTTGAGAGCAAGAGGCCTTGAGGTGCATACCTAACCAGACCTGAGGCCTTCACTGCTACCTGATCCCATAGGGTCTGCTCTGTTTTATTGGCTTCTCATTGGTTGGTCATCACATGTTTTGCCACCATAGTGAAATTTCACCTTATTACAAATAATAGTGTGAACTAAGACCAGAATTTTCTTTCTATTATCAGTTTGCCCTGAGTTCTTAATAAAAACAAAATAAAACAAAACAAAAACCACTATAGGGGTGCCTGGGTGGCTCAGTCAGTTTAGTGTCCAGCTCTTGATTTTGGCCCAGGTCAAGATGTCATGATTCATGGAATCAAGCCCCACATCAGGCTCTGCACTGACAGTATGGAGCCTTCTTGGGATTCTCTCTCCCCCTCTGTCTCTGCCCCTCCCCCACTCGCACTCACTGGCTCTCTTGCTCACTCTCTCAAATTAAAAAAAAACAACAACACACTCTATATTCAGCCAACTACATATTCTCTCCTATACTAGTTCAATCTAGCTCAAGTTTTGGATATGACATTCCTGACTAACATTTAAGGACTTTGGGGGTGGGGAGAAGAATTGTCCTGAAATAAGGGGGAATAAGGATGGGCTAGTACTTAGGAAACAGAAAGGACCGGGGTGTTCATCAGCTTCGGAGCAGATAACTAATTAGAATGATTTGGCAGGTCTATAACATGCCACAGCTAGCTGTGTGTGTGTGTGTGTGTGTGTGTGTGTGTGTGTGTGCGCACATGCCATATGGCCTATCAATTCTTTAGCACGAAGGCTATAGGTACTGGTACATTGGTAAAGGCAGTATGTTTAGTACAATATAGGTTCTTTTTAAAATAATTTTTATGTTTATTTTTGATGGAGGGAGAGAGAGAGAAAGAGCACGAGAAGGGGAGGGGCAGAGAAAGAGGGAGAAACAAAAAACAAAGCAGGCTCCAGGATCTGGGCTGTCAGCACAGAGCCTGACATGGGGTTCAAATCCACAAGGCATGAAATCATGACCTGAGCTGAAGTCAGACGTTTAACTGACTGAGCCACCAGGTGCCCCAGTATAATATAGGTTATTAATAAAAGTTAAGAATCCCAAATTAGATTTTTTTTAAATAAAGTTCTTTTTTCCCCAGGTAGTCAACTAAAGATTTATTCTTTCCCCCACTTCAAAGGAAGGACCATCAAAAAAATGCTCCAGTCTTCTCTTACCTTCCCAAAGAAAACTTTTAAGAATAATCGTCCTTTATTTTCTAGTTCTCTCTGACTTTAGGGAAGAGCTTATCTATTTTAATTTTGTAATTTAAAAATGTTTTACTTTAGTATCCACTGTGTACCAAACAATGTATAATTAGATTATGGAAACAGAGAAAAATGTCTCCTGAATGCAGAAAGTTACCATCTCAGTATTGGAAAAGGTAGTTTGTTTCTAATATTCTTGATCGTATTTAAAATTTAATCTTAAGTGTTATAAATATTAGAGTTAAATCTTTTGTTATCTTGGACATATTTTATAGTTTTCTAGAAAAATTTGGTGAGGATAAAGTGAGGGATATGTGAGGTCTGAGGAATTCTGTGCTCCCATTTCTTATTTTGTCAGTAGACAAATATAGCGTTTGTATAATTCTCTTTTCTTAGTTATTAGGTATTGATTAGTTTTTCCTGGGCTATGAACAAAAGTAAATGTGACTTTTTGTGAAACTCACTGTTTTAAGACCTGTGGTTTTTAACAAATTGGCTCCAAAAGTAAACAAGAAGCTGAAGTACTCTCCCAGAACGTGGAAACAGAGAAGATTAAATGCCCAGGAATGAGGTTTTGAAACCTGTAACAAGCATCCAATATTTCATTGAGCTCTTCTGGACCTCAGTTACTCCTGTCAGCTATGAAACCAGTGTTCAGAACCCCAAGAACGACGTAGCTCCCATTCTCAACTGAACCATACCATCAGAGTTTAGGAAGCAACTGCAGTGTTTCTCAGCACATACACCTGGAGGCTTTTCTCAGTCACCTTGAGAGATCTGAGTAAAGAGAATTTGTTGATTTATGTGTAAATCATGATTTCCTAGAAAACATGGTTAATTTCAGGTTCTGTTAGGATGTCTGGACAGCAGCTGAGTGGGCTTAGCAGGAGAAGTGGTAAGGTGACTGGGACACATGGTGAAATTCCCTAATATAACTGGAGAGTTTTATTCTATTCTATTCTTCTATTCTATTCTATTCTATTCTATTCTATTCTATTCTAAGTTTATTTACTTGTTTTGAGAGATATAGAGACAGCACAAGTGGGGGAGGGCCAGAGAGAGAGGAGACAGAGAATCCTAAGCAGGCTCTGTGCTGCCAGCACGGAGCCTGATGCAGGACTCAAACCCATGAACTGTGAGATCATAACCTGAGCAGAAACCAAGAGTGGGACGCTTAAGTGACTGAGCCACCACGCACCCCTCTAGTATAACTGGATATTTTAGACAGGTAAGGAAACTACCAAGAGGTTCCCTGTTGATGTGTTGATACAAGTACTCATTTAGTGTGGGCCTTCACTTGATTTAAATTAATCTTCACCACTCCAGCTAGGATCTTTAATTTTTAGAACTATCTTTCAAAAGCAAAGGAGAGATCTAAGTACTGCCACTTATTTCTAGAAACCACCAGGAAAATAACTTTTCCAGTTTTATTTTGTATATTCACTTCAGTTTGCTCATTGTATTTCATCACTGAATTTGTCATGGAATGACTTCTGAATCCACATCTGAGCATTGGGATTATTAAAGTTTATGGATATTTTACCTTTTCCCCCAAAGAATTTAAGGCAGCTTATAAAGTAAAGTTTTTCTACTTCAAGGCTGTGTCCCAAATGCAAGAAGTCTTTAGATTTATTTAAAAACTTTTTTTTAATGTTTATTTTCGAGAAAGAGACAGAGACAGAGTGTGAGGAGCGGAGGGGCAGAGAGAGAAGGAGACACAGAATGTGAAGCAGGCTCCAGGCTCTGAGCTGTCAGCACAGAGCCCAATGTAGGTCTCGAACTCACGAACCGCAAAATCATGGCCTGAGCCGAAGTCAGACGCTTAACTGACTGAGCCACCCAGGTGTCCCTAGATTTATCTTTAAATAATGATGCAGAACATGTGAGATAACCTGAAGTGACAAATAAGCAGCAAAACTAAATTTTACTTTCTGTGCTGATTTTGCACTAGTATTATCATCATAGGTAATAATCAGGAGTGTGCCACCTGAAACTGGGCAGAGCTACTGGGCTAGCCAAAGTCAGTACAACACACCCAGGGGTGTTGTCACAACGCCCTGGATTTCACCACCCCTGGGTGTTCACAGAGAAGGGATAACACTCAAAGGTATGCAGCCAAACAGTAATTGTTAGATGTCATCTTCTGCTGGGAAATAAGATAATTAAATAATTGTTTTCAAGCTACCACTTATGGATACTATGGCCTCTCTCTAGAAAATAATAACCCTTCAAGTGGACCAAGCTCATACTTTATAGCATATGACTTTTTAGGATTCTGCAGTGTTTAGCTTTTGAGATTGCAGTTTGGATACATATCAAAGAAGCACAGCCAATTTGGCATTACTCAGAGCCTGACCAGCCAACCAGGACCCCTTCAGAAGGTGATTTTCCAGTCTGAATTTTTCAGGGCCTTGGTATCCCCCTCCTATTTCCTTCTCCATTATGTTGATTGCATTCATGGCTTATTAGTGGTGCCAGCAGAAATGTTGGCTGAAAAAGTCAGGAAAAGCACAATCAGTCCAAACTGAAGGCCACTAGGCATATAGATGAAAGATTTGGGGAAAAAGGAATTATAGTTTTAAATGAGTTTTTAAAATGTTTTCAGATTTTATTAACCAATAATGTCTTTGAATCTTATTTATGAAAGAAAATAGATCTTTCTGTGTTCCTCTCAACCTAGTAATGTGCGCCAGTGAATCCCATTTTTTACAACCAGGAGCCAAATATCCACCTTTCCCCGGTTTTCTTATATTACTATCTCTGATTTACACTTCTTCAAGGAAGATTTTCTCTACTTGCTGCCATCCTATTGATTCCTCAGCTTTCCCGGGGGTCACCACGTCTTAATAATTGCTAAATCCAACGAAAGCTTTCAGTCTGATCTCGCTAAGCCTCTGCTACGACTCACTCTTTAGTTCTTGAAGCTCTCTTTTTCTATAAAATCCATAAGACTATATCCATCCAGCTACTCTTGTATTATTCTGATCCTTCTCTTCCTAGCACCTCTTCTTCCACCCACACAAATGTTGCCATAACCCTAGATTATGTCTTCCATATGCTGCACTTCTCAGACTAGATGCTTCACCTGAGTAAAACTGCCCATTTTGATCGAACTGTGCTTCCATTTGCTAATGACCCCCACATATTTATCCAGGCTCAGCTCTCAAGTTATAGATTTCCGTATCCAGTTTCCTGTTGGTCACTGTTACCTGTATATTTTACTGGCCTCTCAAACAGAACTGACCATGTTGAACTTTGGTCTCTCCTCTTCCATTGGTCACTCTTTGAGGACTCTCTTTCCTTTAGTGTCTGCACCAAACTGCCAAATACCTAAATTAAAAATCCAGAAGTTTACTTTGTTTGTTGACTGCATGAAGGTCAAGTGTTGATTGGATATTGAAGTGTGCCTTATTCAAGGCTCTTGAATACCAGTATCTTTTGATTTATCATTGCTACATCTTTTAGATCTTTATGATTTCTTTCCAAGTGCTATCTATTTAAGATTCATTAACAATTATACCTCTTAAAAACCTTTGATACTAATAGTTCTTATAAGCATTTAGTTTTCCTTCCTACATAGTTCTTTCAAGGGCTTTAAGTTATACTTTTATAGAAAGTTATACATTCTCTGCTAGCACCCTGAAAACCCCTGTTTACAAAGAAGGAAGGAAGGAAAGAAGGAAGGAAGGGAGAAGGGGGGAGAGAGCGGAAGGGAGGAAAGAAGGAAGAAAGGAAAGGAAAGGAAAGAAAGAAGAAAAAGAAAGAAAGAAAGAAAGAAAGAAAGAAAGAAAGAAAGAAAGAAAGAAAGAAAGAAAGAAAGAAGAGAAAGAAAGGAAAGGAAGAGAAAGAAAGGAAAGAAAGAAAGGGAATACAGAAAGAAAAGGAAGAAAAGAGAAAGCTAGCTCAACACACACCTCTGGTTCATGGACATGCCAAGTTTCTTCTGAGATGATAAGCTGCCAAGCACCAAAGTACTGTAACTCATCATCCCCAGTGAATGAGAGGAAGAGGTGGTGTGGAAAGAACATCCTGTTTTCCAGAACTTCAGTGACTGAAGTGCTGTCATCTCACGTTATTTTTTTTCTTATTTTTGCATGTGTTTCATCTTATTCTACCCCCAAAACTACATGGTTGGCATAGGTAACTAAAGTCCAGGTTATGCAAAGAAGCTAGAGCATAAGAAAAGCAGGGAAGTTTAAGTGAATTCCTTGTCTCACAGCCTAAGAGGTAAAAAGCAGGGAAGTTTAAGTGAATTCCTCGTCTGACAGCCTAAGAGGTAATGGAAGCACACAAAAATGTCCTAGATCTCACAAGCACCATCTTCTGGTTTCTGGAGATCTTTGAATGGTGTGATGCCAAACTTGCTGACTTTTCATAAGCCCTCCTATCTGAATTACTGTATTACCAGAGTCAATTTATTTCTAGAAATAGTTTCTTTCTTTAGAAAGATACTTAGTTTGAGAACATCAACCAGGTGAATTCTCATTAATAACAATATTGTTATTCTATAAAAAGAAAGTTCTACTAGCAACTTGAATGCCAACTCTGTGTTAAGTATGTGGTAATTAGTTTATAAATGTTCTTTTACTTAAACTACAAAATAACATTCTGAAGTAAGGTTCATTATTCCATTTTTAATATGTGGAAACCAAGGTTCAGAGGGCATAAATAACTTTCTTAAGGTTATGCAGTTGGTAAGTACTGGAACTTAGATGAAATGTAAGTCTGTTTTTGTCTAAGCTTAAGTACTCTAAAATTCCTTTGTTCTTTTTGCTAAAATAACACTTGTTTAATTTGACTCTTAATGGGAACCTTGGACGTTTTTAGGTTAAATAAGCTATACATTCAAAGTGTTAGATGTGTTATTTCAAATTTTCGAAATGAATGATACATTTATTGCCATCAGAGTCTCAAATGCAAAAATTTGACAAATGTCAGCAATAATTAAATGTTATTATTTGATATTTAAGATAATAACAACAGTATTTTTATTCACAAGGAAGAATAAGAAGTACCTTTTGCTTTCATGGATCATAAAACCTGTTTGGGTAAGTTAGTCCCTATGTTTGTGACGACAGCTTACCAAGTTGATAGTGCTTATCTTTATGGCTCTTCAGTTGAACTTGATATTGATCTATGAAATGAAAGGATTGGAGGAGTACTAACTTCATATTGCTTGTTTACTCATGAAACATGATTTTATCAAACACGTGAGGAATGGTACTTAAAGAAAAGATGACACTGATCTTTAAGATCATTTGAAAATTCTGTTTGATTTCAAATCTGCAAGATGCTTACTTCTTCAGAAACTCACTCAGAGGAAGCAAGTCTTGAATTAGAAGAAAAAAATCGTTAACTGGGAACTCCAACCTGAAGGTTCCAAATTGTTTAACCGTCATAATAGGGGAGAACACATTCTTAATATGAAATTGAATTTTTTTTCTTTTTAAGGGCGGAGATGATTTTACCTTGTTTGATAAAATGTTTGGGATTTTAGTCATTTTACTTTAATAAAAAGACCTGACTAAATACCATCTTTGCCACTTTTTCAAGTTCATCTACATATAGAAGATTATCTTCTAAAATATTAAACTGTGATTAATTATACTTTCCTGAACATTATCATCTTTAAAAACATTAGTTAGAGATGAGAAATTAGCTTATGTCTTTTGCCACTTAGAAACAAAACCAATATTCCACCTGTCAACTACTGGGAGAAGAAATACATAGGTAACAAAAATAATTCATTTATTCAAATTCTCTTTTTGTGAACACATAAAAAATAAAACAGACATTCTTCATTATGAGGCCATACCATAGAGTCATAACTTTCCAGAATTGTGTCAAGATATATTTCAGATTGCAAAGAGAATATCATATTGGTATAATACTTAGATTCAATCAAATAAGCAGATAAAATTTTATGGGATACATCTGATAACAAGTGGTATAATTCAAGAACAACTTTTGAGTTCACTTAAACCTAGTTGTACTATATAAAAAGACAAAGGAGGCACTGAGAACTTAGCTGGGTTTCAAACCCATAAAGCTGGCTCTCAATAGCATGACTCACCCAGAGATAAAGGCATCCAGTGATTTACTTGAATCATTCATTGCCAGCCTGGAAAAGATTTTGGAAATTAGCAGTGTCCTCACTTTTTTGATGGCATGGCAAAAGAAAGGCTAATTCATGAAAAGGAGAAACCCCTTTCATTTGACATTGGATTTCCTCCTAGCTCAAACACAAATGGCATTACTAACAACAAAGCAACATGCTAGAAGGCTAGATGGAGATTATGTGCCTTTAAGAATAGGCTACCATCTTTTGAGCATAACTAAAGGGTGACCTGGTAACTTTGAGACTATAAATGATCTCATTTGACAGACTATCCTTCTTGTCAAAAAAAAAAAAAAAAAAAAAAAAAGAACATCAATAAGACTTCACTAACTTCTCAGGCAGCTGTGCTTTCTTGAACTTGACAGTTTCCATTTTTACTCTGTGAATGATTTCTTATCCTGGTTAGAATGTATGATTCAGGTACATGCAGATTCTTTGTGGAGTTTTAGGATGATGAAGTATGCTTACAACGAGAGAGTACATTATCCACCATCTTTGTTCTTTAAAGATGTTGACAGTCTGGCTATCCTCTGGCCTAATTGAGAAACTGGGCCATGCTAAATTAACCACAAACTCATCATCATGACACTAGATGGTATTTGCATCTCCTCCCCAGCGCTGGCACTGCCTCTTCTGATTTCAGGAAAAGGGTCAAGGCTCATGAGAATGGCAATGCATGGTTCAGCTAGGCCCATACAGGGTCCCCTCTCCAGTAGAGCAATGATACACTCTGTATGCTGGGACCTCTTCAGAGATGGAAGGAAAGAAACAGGCAATAGTTTCTTAATTCCATGAAATTGTTAATCCCAGACTTGAGGAAAGACCAGAAGGTGATAGATAAGTTATTTTTCTCTAACTTGAATGTATACACTTATCAGGATATATCTATAACAGCTGAGCTGCAGCCATGCTTTTTGGCCTCTTTCTTTGGTTCCTATTCCGAAAGCACCAACCTGGTGTTGACAAGCTGTTCTTACCCTCCATGGCTGCTTCATGGCTGAAATGTGAATGTGTTTATCTGTAATTAAAAGCAACTCTTCCTTTCTGTTTTCTGGTTGCCAAACTGGGCAGCAGTTGTTATTTCTCCTCCATGTTCTTGTTCAAGGAGTTGCTTTGCAGAGAGGATGATTCCAATTCTGGCCTTGGTTTCCCTTCAACCTGAAGTGTCTCTAACTGGCACAGTCTCCTGATACTTGGACTGAAGGTAAACTCATTTTACAACTGGTTTCTGCTAGTCTGCTCATATAGTTCCTAGTTTAATAATAAACCTTTTTTGTTGTTGCTCTTAACACAATTTGTAAATTACTTCCCAGAGCCGCCCTTACTAAATGTCTGTGACCTTATTGTCAAGAAAGTCTTGACAAGCAGAAGCTGCTGCCTGGGGGTTGGAATGTACTACTTCCTGTTCTTTCTCTCCAAGCTGAAGCATTCTATCCAAACAAAAACTGAACTTGGTGCACATGTGACCCAAAGCTAGCTTGAAATGAAACTCTCTGAAGATGAAAAACTTTACACATTAACTCCTGGTTCCACTCCATCTACTTACAGTGCCTAAGACCACAAAGAGGGCCTTGTAAAAAGAACCAAAATAAACAAAGGGATGGCTCAAGCTGTGAACTAAGACAAACAAGCAATCAACAGCCACAGATAGCATCAGATTAATTGCTGCTGATATCCAACAAAATGCAAAAAAAACTACGACAATGGCATAGTACTGTTTAAGTCAACCACCCCACAGCCCTGCCAGGACACTACTCAATCTTAGGGTATTTCAATATAAGGGAAATCAGTACTTGAACCCCAACCCAACTTGCATATGACCAGAAGGAGCAGAAGAATCCTATGTCTTTACTACAAAAATATCATGACAACAGAATGGACACTCTGTTAGAAAAGCCTGGGATCTCATCTTGATGTTTTCCTTGTAGCCATGCTCCCAGTTTTTCTATCAATAATTTACTTAAGATACAACATGAGTCCTAGCAAAAGGGGTGCATAGCCAGATATTAAACTGTGAAGGCTTGCTTTCTTTTCTTCAGGAAATAAATTAACAATAAATCATAATATAAATGGAGACAGAAAAATTACAAGCCAATCACTGGGTGGCTTCCCTCAAAAGGGCAAATGTAAGGGAAGACACCTCACTTTTCCAAGGGGAGATGCCACCCAGGAGAAGAAAGACATGGGGAAAAGAGGAGTTAGAAAGACTGTGACTCTGGTTCTATGAGATGATAGTAACTGCCCAGGAGATGGCTGTATGTGGGAACTCAGAAAGCTGAGCCCCAGAGCTATAAATCTTTTGGTCTTTGACCAGGCAGAGCATGAAAACCCATGACACTTGTGGAAGGGCTGCCTTTCCCCTATGAACCTCCATGGCAGGCTCTGCCCTGGCTCTAGCAGTGGTCATTGGAATAGTGGGCCTTGCCTCTGTCTTGTTCTGGGCCAGATTTTAAGGATGGAGATTTTGTGGCATGCGAAGTACTTCCCCTTACTTAAGCCTATGTTCCCCTGGTGAGATGCCCAGCACCTAGCATTCAGAAGACATCCCAAGGTTAGTGTGCAGCATAGCAGTGTCCAGCAGGACAAGTACAATATAAACTTAATTTGTACTGCTTTACATCTGTGGGGTGGCCAAGGCTCAAAAGAGTTATACCTCACAGGCCTCGCTTGCTCAGCTGGAGGAAATCTACTGGGATGACCCCACATATCACTAGGGCATGAAAGTACTTCCTATTCCTCATCCCGAATATTTGCATCCATGGAGTTGGATACCATCTTGACCCCTGTGGTTGCTACAGAAGCTGGGGTTTCCTCTCACCTTGTATCATTTACTCCAACTTTCCAAGGCCAGGTTCCTAAGTCACTAGCATCACTGCTCTCCTTTGAGAGAGATGAAGCTAGGCAATATTCCCCTTCTCCTGACTCCACAATTTCCATAAACGTTAGGGAATCCTTGGATATATAATCAGGAAGAAATGGGAACCTTAGATGAGGCACAGAAAAAAACTTCTTGCAAGTGGAAGGCACACTGAGGTCATCAGTTATACACTGTGGTGATTGACAGAGGAGACCCTCAGCATATAGAACTATTAGTGTCCAAAGTGGGAAAGCCCTGGGTAAACCAAGAGGAACTGGTCATCCAGTTGCAAAATGTATAGGGAGTCATCTCGTTTTCCATATATTCAATAAAAATTTAATTTGGGATTTGAAATTTTAATTCACAAAGAAGCTGATAAACTCATGCTTGACCAATTGTATTATAGGCTTATAGGTAGAATACAATAAATTTAAGAGAAATAAAATGTTTCCCATAAGGACTTACATATGGATTTAGGTCTATCAATTTAGCATCATTCTCAAGTTATACTTTACAGTGAGATTCAAGGCCTTCAACTGAATTGTTCTATTAGAATAACTGTAAAGATTATAACTAGGATTTATGTACTGCTATATGACTTGGGAAAAATTTTAGATCCACTTACTTAAAATTTACATTAATCTTGAGATGTTACTCTCAATCATATTTTGTTGATGCAGAAAGGCAAAAGGCCACCCAGCTCATAAAGGACAGAGTAGGATCTCAAATGTAGATCTGCTCAACTTCAGAGCCTGAACTTTTAAATTCTTAAGGAACATACAAACAAAGGGAATAGCATGTGTAAAAGCCCTGAGGTAGTTTAGAGAGCTTAACATTGTCAAGGAACAAACAGGTTAGTATAATGTGATGAGAAATTAAGCCACAGAGTTTTGTGGGATCCAGAAGGCAGTGTGCCATGAGTCTTGTTAGAGTTTGGCCTCTAAAATAAGGGAATGAGGGGCACCTGGGTGGCTCAGTCGCCTAAGCGTCCAACTTCGGCGGGTTCTTGAGTTCAAGCCCCACATCAGGCTCTGTGCTGACAGCTTAGAGCCTGGAGCCTGCTTCAGATTCTATATCTCCCTCTCTTTCTGCCCCTCCCCCACTCAGGCTCTGCCTCTCTCTGTCTCAAAAATAAACACTAAAAAAAAAAAGAAATTTAAATAAGGGAATGGGATGATATTAAAGCAGACGAATAAAATTATCAGACTTGAATTTAGAAAGTTTCTTCTACTTCTTTGTGAAATATTTACCTAGGGAGATCAGTTTGGAATCTCTTGAGGTTGTTCAAACAGGCAAAGATGGTGGTTTAGGCTAGGGTTGTGGCAGGTGAGGATGGAGAGAAGTGGATTGATTGGAGAAATCTTTAAAAGGTAGAATCAGTAGACTTAACTGGATTTGGGTAGTGAGGGGGAAGCGGATGTCAAGAATGACCTCAAACAAGGTTCCTGGAGGACCAGCAAGACAGCTGTTAGAATGATGATCTTTCAGAGGCATTATAACTCCACTGGGTAACTTAGTGAACTATAAATACAGCCTACTGTGTACAGTGCTAAAGTATACAATGGCCATGAGTGGAAACTGAAAAACAAAAATGTCCTCTCTACTAGTGTGTGTGTGTGTGTGTGTGTGTGTGTGTGTGTGTGTGTGTATTTAATTATCAGAATTTAAATATCCTGCCATTTACCAAGTAATAAATTATTAAGTTTAGAGAGAAAAAAATAAAATAGCTGGGAGAACAAAAATTGCAGAAAAGTTAAAAGAGGTTTGTTATTTTCACTGAGAACATTTTCTTGCTTTGGCCAGTAGAAGTGAATTAATAAATGAATATGTTTCTATCTACATGTTTTTAATTTTGAAACTCATCCCTCTCCTTTCCCCCTATAGTAAGTTGAATCGCACTCACAAAGATTCATTTTCACCCAAACTTCAGAATTTAACCTTATTTAGAAACAAGGTCTTTGCAAATGTAATTAATTAAGGATCTCAAGATAAAATCATTGTGGACCTTAATGTGGATTTTAATCCAATGACTGGTGTCCTTAAAAGAAGAGTGGAGAATACAGAGACAAAGGAGAAGACCATATGAAGACAGAGGCAGAGATTCATTACACAGCCACAAGCCAAAGAATGCTTGTGGCCACCAGAAACTGGAATAAGCAAGAAAGGTTTCTACCCTGGAGCCTTCAAAGGGACAATGGCTGGGCTGGCACCTTGATTTTAGATGGCTAAGCCTCTAGAATCTTAAGAGAATATCTGTTGTTTTAAGCCACAAAGTTTGTGGTAATTTGTTATGGCAGCCGTAGGAAACTAATACACCCACTAAATAAATGTTGAACAAATGGTTTGCTATTGTCTGTGGTTTGGTCCAACCTTGTTCCCTGGTTTCTGGCAGAAGCAACAGGGAGTATGTGATACACTTTTCAGTAAGATACACTGGCAGAGAGAAGACTTGAATGGGAAAATGAATTCAGACTTAGACACGATGAGTTTCAGTTGCCTGTGTCTTATCTAAGTAGAGATGTTAAAGTGTCAATTGGATATATTGTACTGTAGCACCTTGGTCTAGACAGCCTAAATATGCTGGGAGTTTTCTGTGCACAAGTGGTATGTGACCCATAGGAGTGGTTCTGATTGCCTAGGAAGTAAGTTTTGCAAAAGAGAAAGGTTCACCAGGGAGCTCTATCATTTAAACATGGCTGGGAAATGAAGAGATGCTAAAGGAGATTGGAAGGAAACAGTAGAGAAAGCAGAGAAAAGCCAAGGGAGGAGGGTGGCATTTCAGCCAGGGGAGAGACTACTTGCCTGTGTTGAGGGCTGAGATGTCAAATATGAAACAGATTGAACATGGCCATTGGCATTAGCAACACGAAGATTCCTGGTGGCCTCAGTAAGAGTGGTTTCAGCAGAGTAGGATTCATATTGGAGTAGCTTGAGAAGTATATACATATTTGAAATATTTTAATACGTTTTCTAAAAGGAAGGAAGTGAAAGTTCACAAATCTTGGCTGTGAAGGAGAGTGGGATAAGAGAATGCACGTGTGTGTGTGTGTGTGTGTGTGTGTGTGTGTGTGTGTGTGTGTGTGTCTCAAGATGTAAAGGACTTGGACATATTTAAATTCCGTTGAAAGGGAAATGTGAGAGGGAGAAATGTTTGAAGGGAATTAGTTTCACGAAACAGTAGTAGGGAGAGAGATGAAATAATCAATAGTGCAAAGTTGCACAGAAGGTGATTGGAAGTGGATTCTCAGGACACACGGAGGAAGGTGGCCTTAGATAGGAGGAGGGACGTTTCCTCCACCGTGACTGCAGGAAAATGATGACAGGTGGGGGTAGCTGTGGATGTCAGGTACAGATTTTGTGAAGGGAAGTGAGTTACCCTCTAATGTATGTCTTTTTCCAGAAAGTTAAAAGGCTATGCCTTAGTTTTTTTCTAGTTCATTCTCCACACTACTATATACTGATATCCTCCTCAATGCCTACAAATTAACCTAAGTAGATGATATTTTAGGATTGTGGTTTCTCTAAAACTTCAGACTGCATAGCTCTGTATTTGACAAAAGTGTCAGTGCACTATACTGTTCTAATAAAATAAAAAGTCTTGTAATTAATTTTGGTTATTAATTATCTCTAGAAAATAGCACACATATCCATAGAAATATATTTTACTACTTTCCTGAGACAAATTATAACACTTTCCAAAAGAAAAACAATATGCATATTCATGGAAAAAATTGCTTTGGGGACTTCCTAATGGATTCAACTGAACTTTTAGAAACGTAAGCAGTCATAACTGCTGTTTTGTAATTATCCTCAAAGTAAATTGAGTAAATACTGGAAGGTGGGTTGCTCATCTAATTGCACACAATGCACAGCAAGTAGATAGGTGTGGAGAAGTGATTTGGTTGGTAGGTAGGCAGTGAGACTACTTAATATCTTTTCTACTGTTCCTGTTACCAGGCACAGGATAAGCTGAATTTAGATGCTGGCTATTGATTTACCCTTTGCGTTTTCTGGCCCCTGGCATGTGAGAATTCTAATACCATGCCTGAGCAACACTGAATAATAAACCAGATAGTACTTTGAAAATGTGTGTGGTCCTTTTTTTTATGAGCTATTTTTCTCCCAAACTAATCCTTTTAGTCCCTTATTAAATTCCTTATGGCATATTCACCCTCAGGAACAGGAAAAAGTACAGAACATCCCCGCCCATTTTCTTTGACATAGCAATTACTGCCTGATAATGGTGTGGTAGAAATAGCCAGCATACTTGGAAATCAAGACTGAACTACTAATAAATGTTAATTGATTTTTTAATCTAGTAGATTTGTTTTGTTGCTATATGTGTTAGCCATCTGATGTATGGTTAATAAGCCACTCTATTCAAGCTCATTACTGTTGGAGATAGGCTCAGTGCATTTTAGTAAAATTTGCCACACTTTATCTCTTGCTTTATAAATCACAGCATGTACCATAATTCATTTCAGTAATGTATTCATAGGGCAATTGTCTGGCTCTACATGTAGTAGTAAGAAAGATTTTCTGTTAAAACCCAAGTGCTGTTCACTTAAAGATATTCTATATTTCATTAGTCTTTTGATGATAACAAAGTTACTTTCATTTACCTTTTGAAAAGTTATACTCCATCTGCATATAGATTTTTTTCAGTTCCTGAATTTTTAGCTAAGGTCTTATAATTCAGTTTTTACATTATCATTTAGAGAATGTTGGTTTTAATTATTAAACTAAGGGAAGTTAAAAAATGGTGATGCAGAGAACATTATAAATTTTCAGGATTGGCAAATTGGGTTCTTATAGGCCCCTAAAATGTCACTGGAAACAAACAAACAAAAACAAAAATAAGAATTTAAAAACAAGGGCTTAGGGTCATATACAACTCACTGTAAGACCTTCAGCAGATCACTTAATGTCTCTGAACTTCTGTTTTCCTGCCTACACAGTGAAACTATCAGACTAGATGTTCCTTCTAATGCCCTGTCTAGCTCTACTATTCCCAGGACAACCACACTTTACGGGGCAGACAATAATAACTATAAATTATGATTTTTTATTTCAGAAAAAAAGCATGCACACTAAATTAATATAAAGTAAGGTAGGAGCATAGTACAATGAAAGGACATGTGAATCAGACTGGGGTTCTGATCTTAGCTTCACCATTCATGGCTTTAAGCAGTTCATTTAATGCTCTCTGGAAGTTTCCTCACTTATAAAATGGGGTGGCCATTCCCCCTTGATGTGGCTATGACAGCAAATAACCAAATAGATGCACAGAGCTTAGCATAGTGACAGACAAGATAAGTTCTCAACAGAGGTTAGTCATTATTTTTGTCATCTTTGTCAGAGAGGACTGCCATGAGTGAAAAGGCATCCAGTACAATTTAGGTGCTCAATAGACACTACCCATTCTTGAATAAATGCAGAAGTCTAGAGGTGTAAGACTATTCTTGAATGTATACAGAAGTCTAGAGGTATAAGACTAGTCACATGGTATGAGAAAAGAAACATTACAAGTGGCCAGATCATGAGAATGAGGCAAGGAGTTTCTCAATAAGGTCAGTAATCCCATGCTGGGGAAGCAGGCTAATGATATTGACTCAAAGTTGAAATACACTGTGGTTAGCATTAAAAAAAATAACAGTTTAGAAAATTAAGTAAAATGAATCAAAAGGAAGTAAAAGCACCTCCAAAAACCAGGAAGCTAATTCACTCAACAGCAAAACCCAGGGAGGTGGGAAGAGCAATTGAGAAAAATTAATGAAGCGAGAATTCTTTCTTGCATCCAGACACAAGCAAGAGGCTGTGCAGAACTCTCATTAACAGACCTGCCATGAACTTACTTTACCTCCTTTGGCTGCTTCCCCTCACTATGTTTTCACACAAGAGAATACTGAACTTGTAATCCAAAAGCTCACTCTGCTGGACGCATCTCTGAGCCTTTAGAGTCTATGCTTTCCTACCTGAGGAAGCACTGTAATGAAGAATTATGCAATGTGACCTGCTCCTGTGTAATCTAACTAAAAAAAATACAACCCTTTATTCCTACATTATAATTTTACAGTTTAACCTTCCAATGGCTGATTTCCTTAAAGTAAGCCCCTCTCAGTGTCCGCCCCAGCTATATCTAAGAGTTACTTAGAGATTTTATGATCCCTGGCAAAATCCTTTTAGCTTCTTCTATTCTTATATATATTTTTTTCCAGGCCACCATTGATTTTGCTGCTGCTTACTCTTAGGAGGTAGTCATCTGAGAAAACTACCCTCTATTGGCATTGCTGCTCTTAGAAGTGGGCAAGGTGTTTGCTCTGACTTTCTTCTAGCCATGTTCCATCCTATGCAGTAAGGCATTCACTGGGCCTACCTGCCCCCTTCTAGTTCATGGTCTGGGTACCCAGGACTCCAGAATCATCTGTCCAGAGAGACTTCAGGCTTCAACCCTGGGCCCTTCATTCTGAAGCTACAGCACGTGAATGTGTATACCCTATAGGCTCAAGGGGCAGCAATGGTAGCCATTTGCTGTGAGCTTATATATGGAGTTTGGAAACGTGGCCTGGGATATCCATGCATGGGTGAACAAGAACCCTCCTCATATGGGACAGAGCCAGCACGGGAAGAAAAAGGGAATGGTTTGGGGCAAAAGATGAAAAAGAGAGAAGAGGATTTTAAATTTTAACTGGCCTCCCAGGCCATTATGAAGATAGGAGGCAAGGTAGGAGGTTGGGACATATTCTAGACAATTAGGTAGTTTGATTCACAATGTTTAAATATTTGGGCATGGGCGTACATGTTTTCTTCATACTCCTGTCCAGGCCTGTGGACACTGGGTAGGCCCAAATGAGTGAGGTGGTCACCACAATTACCACCTCTTCAACTCTAGGGAGGGCTCTGCCCTTGGTAATTCCTCTTAGGACAAGTGACACCAATCCAGATTTTAATAGGATTTCACCGAACACCTAAAAATAACCAAAGTCTAACACAGAATAACCAACAGCTGTAGTCAGCAATGATTACTTTAAGACCAGCAGACCGAACTGGATTGTAGAGTCCCTGACAAGCTCCTGCAGTGTCTGGTATTGTGAAGACCAGCTCAATTCCACCAATGAGAATCTCTCCACATTTCCAAACTCCAGTCTAAGCTGAACTCTTTATTATTGTTATTCTTGTTCTTGTTTTAAATGAAGTCAGACTTGTTTTATTGAAACCAGAATGATTGACAGTAAGGCTATCTGCTTTCTTGAGATAAGATCCCACCTACCCATCCCACCTCCACTTGTGTGTAATTTGATCCCAGTGGCCTGGAAGAGATCATCAAAATTTTTCTCTCCATTTCCCAAAATACTGATCGCTCTGTCTTAACTAGCACATGTTTGCACCACTGAAAGAGCAGTCCAGGAAGCAGAGCATATGCCTCAGGTCAACTCCCCATCGTGGCCTCACCTGTATTAGAAGGAGGGTGTGAAAAAGTGTGAGACTTGCAAGTCCCTCCTGTCATAGCCTGGCCTCAGCTCCCAGAATCCTGTGAATAACTATCTAGACAAAAAAAAATTACATATTTTCCAAGAACAAGACATCCTTGATTTTAAGGCAGTCTAAATCAAGACTGGGTGGAGGGGACTTCTCTACCCTCTAGGGGCAAAGTCCTGCTAATATTCTCAACTATAGAATTAAAAAGAATTCAGTTTATCAGTTGGAAGTCGCAGCACTTGGTTAAATCCTTATAATCCAGGGCTTTCTGAAAATACGGGCCTTCATCTGTATCTATATCTGCAAAATTTAAAAGGCTCATCAAAGTGAATTCTCCCAGAACAAAATGAGGTATGTGGTATAAATCACCTGCTACCTACCTCTCTCTGCTTGACAATTTTCAAATTTCAAAATCAGTAGAATAAAATCTCTACCATACATTATTAAATGTGTTTACTACTAAAAACATTGGTATTCATTACTAAAGTGAATAATAGTATCTGTCCTGTCTGTATCATGGACTACTGGGATGATTGAAAGAAAAAAAGGATGGTATGTTAGGGTAATACAGTAGCACCATGAAGTAGGAGGAGCTCAGTGACATTTCTGTTAGCTACTTCACAAACTGTATGTGTTGGTTTCAAAAGCAGATTGCAAACCATAAAATGGTAATCCAAAAGCTAGGTAATTCTATAACCTTTCCTTTCGTACTGAGGCTAGCTGTTTTGGAGAACATATTTGAATTCAATTCAATGTTTCATTGAATTTCTCCTATGCACAAGTCAGTATGATAGGCATTGAAACTCAGACCTTGGCCCAAAGCAACATTTTCAGTTCAACTGCTTAGCTACATTTATAAACCTAGTCTAAAAAATATGTCAGAGCTCTGTTGCTGCTGCTGAAGACCAAGGATTTCTTTTGTTCTTCTCTATTTTCCTCCTTCATTAGTGTACATGACCCAGGAGAATGTTAGAATCTGCCTTCATCTAACAAGTGAATTGCTTTGTTTTGTTACATGAACACTAGGTGTAAGACACAGCTATAATGGTAAAGACTAGATTACAGAATCAGTGGGCCTGCTTTCAAATTCTTTTTTTTTTTTTTTACACGTATTTATTTTGGAGAAACAGAGTGAGACAAAGTGTGAGTGGGGGAGGGGCAGAGAGAGAAGGAAACACAGAATCCAGGCTCCAGGCTCTGAGCCAGCGGTCAGCCACAGAGCCTGATGCGGGGCTCGAATCCACGAACTATGAGATTATGACCTGAGCCGAAGTTGGACGCTCAACCGACTGAGCCACCCAGGCGCCCCTCAAATTCTTAACAGCATCATTAAATCAGACCTTGATCATATGTCAAATTGGACTAAGAAAAGTACCTATCTCAAAGGAGTGCTATGAGGATTAAAAAGGATAATGAATATAAAGCCCTTAGGATAGTAGATTCAAATGTGAATCATTTAAAAAGAGTAACTACGTTATTTCTGAACTAGGTATTAAAGGAAATACAGACTGTAAAATGAGACCCTAATGCTAAGTATAGAATCCTTCTAAAAGGAGCAAACTAGGGGCACCTGGGTGGGTCAGCTGGTTAAGTATCCAACTCTTGATTTCGGCTCAGATTGTGATCACGCCCCATCGCAGGCTCTGCACTGACAACACAGAGCCTGCTTGGGATATTCACTCTCCCTCTCTCTCTGCTCCTCTCCTGCTTTCTCTTTCTCTCTCTCTCTCTCTCTCTCTCTCTCTCTCTCAAAATAAATAAAATTTAAAAATTAAAAAAAAATAAAAGGAGTAAACTATACATGAATAATGTGGTTCACAGTAAGAGACAGGGAACTCTGTTATCCACAATCCCATCTATGCAGAATATATCTGGGAGATGAGAAGTGAAAAATGAACCAGTGCAGCTAAATTAGGTATCACCAAGTACATATATACCATGTACAAGTATTATGGGCACAAAATAGATGATGAACAATTGACAACATATTATTATAATATTCTACCATGGTAATCATGATTTTTCACAGGTAGCTCTATTATTGAACTTTCAGAGGGAGGGTTATATTATCCATGCTCATGTGCAGTGGGCAAAGATACCCCAATTTGGTCCTATTATAGAAATTACATTGTAGAAGTTCATTCTGCCAGTCATCATGTAAAAAACACACAGAGATACACAGATTTCAAGGCCACAAAGGCAGAGCAGCTATTCACAATCACTCAATCCCTGCCCATGTCAGTAGAGAACACTGAAGGAAAGCGAACTCCTTCCTGATAAGACAGCTTTTAGAGTCTAAAATTGAGCAGTTGTAGACTGATAGAAAATGTCCTGGGAAACAGCAATAGAGGTCCTGAGAGAAGAAAGAAATGTGAGCTCATACACATAAGGAGTTTAGACCAATTCTGCAAATGTGGGAGATTTTTAATGAAAGTTAGTTTTTATTATTATTGTTCTAGGAAAAGAACTTGGACACACCAAAGAATATCAGTCAAACCTGATATAGACAGTTTGAAGAATGTGTATAACAATTTTGAAACCTAGAAATTTAGAACCAAGGAGCATGTAAGAATGTTTTGTTTATTGAAAAGGATCAATTCCTTAGTAGACAAAGGAACTCAATCCTATTGAAGACCTTTTGTAGTTGATACCATGTTTAAGTAAAATCTGGGTAATCTGCATACGCAGTTATCGTTTAGTTTTACATTTGTCATGGTATAAAATTCCAGTTTAAGACTCTTTCAGGTATTATTATACCTTATAATATCTGGATGGACATAACTACAGCTGTTCAAGTTCTAGGGCCCACCTGGAGTGGGCAGATCAGATAAGCAGGCCACCTCATATAAAGCTGCCTTAAGATGCTTGTTGGGGCATACTTATAATACAGTCATACAATGAGTCATATATTCAAAGATGGATGAGCTCTTCTAAGCCCTTATTCAAAATCCATTTAGTTCCCCTTTTTCTAATTTAGCAACAAACATTTACTGAACTTCAAATACCTACAAGGCCAAGAATAAGTGTCTGCCCAGCCAGAGTAACTTTATACTCGTAAATGAAATGGCAAAAGTGTTGTGGGGAGCAATAAATGCCTTCAGGCCCCTGAATTAATACCTTTGCCTGAAGATCTGTGTGAGATGGAAAAATAAGTACAGTTGTCCATTAAAGATGATTTTATTTTTTGGATTTTGAATATATAATTCTTAGGTTTGTCAATCACTCCCTTTAAGAAGGAAATGCTGCTTTCCTGTTAGCTCTCACTTGACTCACCTGAACTTTTGAAAGCACTTATATACATTCTCTGCTAGTACACTGATTTTAAAAACTTTTTTTTAATAAAAGTTAATGACTCATAGGGTAATCTGTGTGACTTAAACACAATGGCAACTTGTGTAGGTGGTTATTGTGTGTCATATACTGTGCCTGTTGTGTATATTTTTTCTAATTAGTCATACATCCTGAAGCAGTTAAGGATGTCTGTGGGAAGAAATATGAATTGCACTAGGACTGCTCTTAGGCTGACCTATGGTGAACTTGAATGAGTAAAATACTCCCTGGAGAGAAAATTGCTCACTGTATAAGGTAGGTGTATTCATTTCTTTCAAGGCAACAGGATACATTTAGTCTCAAAGAAAAGAGAGTTTATCAAATATATCCTGAGTGAGACCCTCTGGTGGTTTGCTGTTTTTCAGGCTCAGTTTCCTAACTTCTGAGATCTGTCCTGTAGAAAGAGAGTAGTCCAAATGCTGAAATTGATCAAGACCTCAAATTCTGTTCATGAAGTCTTCCTGGTGAAGGGATGAAAAGGAATTTAATTTAGATTTTGGTAAGCAGTCTAGGATAATTTTTAGAAAAATTGTAAGGCCATCAACTTGTATTTAATTTGACCTGATAAAATTTAATTACTCTCAGACAAAGCAAGCTCTTTCTAATTAGATTTGATGTGAAAAAATTAAAACACAGCATATTAACAAAGGAAAGTGATCTCCAGATAATAAAAGCCAGGAAAATTACATGTTGTACTTAAAGGAGTGGTCTGGAAAGAGCACTGACAGCTAAACAAAGGAAATTCAGTGTGGTAATGTAGGAGGAAAGGTGGCCAAAGAAAAGAATACTGTGTTAATGAGCTTCTGGGTCAGTGTCTAAGACTGTGGAGGGAAGTAAAGAATAAAACCTGAGCATTAGAAGAAAGTCTCAGTGATCTACAATCATCCCATTATACACAGATGAGGGAATAGGTCTCACACACTTAGGTGACTTGTCCAAAGACACAAAACATGACAACGTATTGCTGTTGAGGATGTAGGAAAACAAACAAGCTCTTATTGATCACTGGTAGAGATGCAAAACAGTTTGGCCATTTCAGAAGGCAATTTCTTACAATGCTAAACATAGTCTTACCACAGAATCCAGCAATTTTACTCCTAGGTATTTACCCAACTGATTAAAATATGTATGTCCACCAAAAAATAATGCATGTGAATATATGGAACAGCTTTATTCATAATCATCCAAACCTGGAAGAAACCAAGATATTCTTTAATAGGTGAATGTATAAACCAAACAGTGAACATCCATACAATGGAATGTTATTCAATAATAAAAATAAATGATCTATCAAGCAACAAAAAGACATGGATGAATCTTAAGTACATATTATATCAAAGGAGTCAGTATGAAAGGCTAAATACTTTATGATTCCAATTATGATATTCTGGAAAAGGCAGAATTATAGAGACAGTTAAAAAGATCAGTGATTGCCAAGGGTTAAGGGAGAGAAGGAGAGCACTGAACAAGTGAAGCACAGGGGATATTTTAGAGTGATGAAACTCCTCTGCATGATACTATAATAGGTTCATGTCATTATACAAATGTCAAAATCCATCACAATGTGCAGTATAGAGAGTGAACCTTAATGTATGCCAATTAAAGAAAATCATCTCGGGGAGCAGGGGAATCCCAGGATGGAATATGTGATGTGACAAAAGAATGTAACTGTATCACACAAATGTGCAACGACACAACAAATGTGTATTGCAAATATCACTGAAGGGGGGAGGAGAAAAGTTACTGATCTATGTAACTTTGGAAATGAGTGGGGTCTGTTAAGACTTAAAAAAGCAAAGGAAACTGTATGTAAGCACTGTACTCTAGTTGATGAAGTTGTTTCCTACAGCAGTACAAGTTAACAATTTTAATACCACTATATATGTGTGCTGGAATTGAACAATGGAGTGAATGGATGATGGGTAACAGAACCAGATTTCTCACTGTTGAAATGAGAGGTTACAGACAAGCAAGGGGAAGGGGTTAGAATAATCTATGTGGTAATAGATTAGAGTTGGGAATATTAGTAGGAACTCATAGTGTAATACAGCTGCAGATGGGTATATATACAAATATTCCTAGATATGTGTATATACATGGGCTATTATTTACAGTAATGTCTCCTTACTCCATCAGCCTGGAGGGCTAGAAGCAAGGACACCCCAATAGCTGGACACCAAATACCCAGACCTTGGTTTCTCATACCATTTACAAATAAAAGGAATGAGAGCTTTCTGGAGAAATATCTGATTCTAGGACTAGAAATATATATAAGACTAGAACATCTTGCAGTGCCAGAAAGCATGGAACTATTCAGGAAACAAACAAATCAAAACAAAGCACAATGATATAATGATATAGGTATGTCAAAGGGACACAGGAGCCAACTGAAAGAGTTCCCAGTGGTAAAAACTAGGACAATCCGAGCAAAAAAATAATGTTGGATTATAATCCAAACTATAAAGTAATATCCATGAGTCAATATAGATACAAATAAATGATCGAATAAATAAGTAAATGAAAGAGAGAAACTCCAAATAATTTACATAGATATTCTGCCTTCAAGAAGGTAGAGCAAAACTCCCCTCCTGTGCTCTATGCATAGGGACCTCCTTCCAAAGAGGATATGATAAAAGGTGAGGCAGAAGAGATTAACTTCACAATGAAGACACCTGACAAACACCATCTCAACTAGGAGTCAACAGTTAACATCAACAGTGATTTCAACATACTGTCATGATGATAACATAAACCCTTGATATGATGTGATGAAAATAGCATTGCACCTTGACAGTCTTCCTTCCAAAAACATAATCCCAGGCTAATCATAAGAAAAACATCAGTCAATTCCTAATTGAGGGACATTCTATAAAATTCCTGACCATATGCCTCAAAAATACAGCAAAAACAGGTCTGAGAAACTACCACAGTCAAGATGAGTCTAAGGAGATACCATGACTGAAATATGGTATCTTGGATGGCTTCCTGAAACAGAAAAAGGACATTAGGTAAAAACTAAAGAATTCTCAATAATGTGTAAACTTTAGTTAATACAAATATGTCAATATTGGTTCATTAATTGTAACAAATGAGCTATACTGATGTAAGATGTTAATAGCAGAGGAAAGTGGGTGTGGGGTATATAGAAACTCCCTATTACTCTTTGAAATTTTTCTTTAAAATTGTTCTAAAACTGATTCAAAGGTTTGTTTTCAAACTGTGTTGAGCAGAGTTTCAGAATGGAGTGAGTTTCACACATGTTTTCAGGAGAAATAGTGAGATATGTATTCAACAATGCCCAGAATCACAGGACTGACCATGTTGACCTTGCCAAAAGTCTTTAAATAATTTTTTTAGAGATGGAAGGATAGACATTGTTTCAATAGGAACACACTGCTTTTTTAAAAAATGGAATTGTGAGACACTATTTTACTTTAATTTTTGGAAGACAGTTATATCATTAAAAAGTAATATATTTTTAATACACACTTTAAACTGTTCCATATTTCCACTTCACGTTGGTAACTAGCTGTCAACCAAGTACCAGTTTACAGCAGAGATCTCTTAACACTTTCTAAAATGCCAAATACTAAAGATAGGATTTCCGTCTTTGGTATTCTTCCAAACAAAAACTTTCTGAAATGCATACATTTTTCAATACATTCTGTTGTTCAGGGCCAAGTCATCCAGTTTTCAAATTCTTTATTCTTTACGTTTCTCTTCCCCTCATTCTCTCTGCCAATCTCTCTTTAGACAGTAAAAGATTATTTTTATAAGGGGAAAGAAAAAAATCAAAGACTATCAAAAGATTATCCAAAATGTGCTTTCTGAATTATCTGTAGACTTGATTTTTGTCTCCTACTTAATGCAGTATCACCTGGCCATATTACATGTTTCCAGATGTACAGGATGGAGAAGAATAAAGACTGTGACAGAAAACAGTCCTGGCAAGTAGACAGCGTGGTCAGGGGTCTCCTGTCCTGTGTTTCATTTTAACTGAGTCACAAGCTTTGCTGGTGGCCTTGGGTTTGTAGGCATCCCCAAAGATCTGCCTTAACTGTGTGCTCAGAACTGAGACTGACTTCCACTGTGACCTGGTCATTAGATTGCTGGTATCTAATAAAATACTCTGTCACCTTAGAAGAGGATGAATCATCAGTACATTTCCTTCCAAACCAAGAGCTTGCTTAAAGGCTTTGGCCTCAAACACTCCATTTATAAGCTTTTACAAGAGTGTGAGAATCAGTGGCAAAGCCTTGGGCCATTTAATGAATTTACAGTGTGTTTGAGAGCAAGAGAAACAAAGAGGTTTTTACAAAAGTTGGCCTATCTGTAGCAGCAGTTCTGGTCAAATTCCAGGAGACCTCAACTAGACGGTACACATACTGATTATCCCAAAGTTCCAATATTCTCAACTAACAAGCAACAGAGTCCCGGCTGAATGTACAACACAACACAATTATCTTTTACTTTCTGTTCTCTCTCTGTATTTATGTATGCATATGCTATACGTCAGTTTTTCAAACAAACTATTATTCAAAAACTTGTGCTAGCCTGTTCATATATCACTTTTCAACATCCTACTAGACCACCAATTACACTCAGATGCCATTGGCAAGTTTACTTGTGTGTATGTGTGTGTGTTGACAGGGAACAGTTTATTTCAGAAATGATTCTTATTTTGTTGACATAATTTCAGACCTTTTGGTTAAAGGTGGGGGCAGTTGCTAGGGGAAAGGACTTATTTCCATCTGAAATGACACACCTAATACGACAGGAAAAGTTATGATGAAGGGTGGAATTATTATAGCCAGATACCCAATGGGGCTCACATAGAAGATTGACTCTGCTTTCCCTCCATAGAGAGCATGGGCTGAGAAAGGCATCAAGTAGTTTTACTTGTGGAAATCATCTCCATGATGGATGGAAATCTGGGTATGTTAGAGGGTAAGAGAGTAAGGAGACTGGAGTGAATGGGATGTGTTCATGGTCATGCTTCTGCTTCATGATTCTTTACTTGGTTTAACATCTTTGTGTTACTTGAAAGGAAAAGGAAAATTTGGAAGAGTAAGATAGAAAAAATTGATGTCTATATTATTTTGCTGGGGCTGCCATAACAAAGCATAACAAATAAGATGGCTTAGAATAAAAGAAACATTGTCTCACAACTGTGGGGGCCAGAAGTCTGAAATGTGTCAACAGGGCCATGTTCCCTGTGAGGGCCCTAGGAAAGCATCTGATCCAGGCCTCTCTCCTAACTTCTGGTAGTTCCTTGGCTTTTGGTAGTAGAACTCCAATCTTCACATGCTGTTCCCTTGTCTGTGTGTCCAAATTCCCCCTTTTTATAAGGGCATCAGTCCTATCAGATTAGGGACCCACCCCAGTCCAGTATGACCTAATTTTAACTAATTAATCTGCAACAATCTTGTTTCCAATTCCTTCTGAGGAACTACGAATTAGGATTCCAACATATAAATTGGAAGGGGGCACCATTCAACTCATAACAACATAAAACCATATACAGGGACTTGACAATTCTCATGAAAATGGCTGTTCTTATAGTTGACGGTCTCTGTACTAAAAGCCTTCCCAATTTGACTTGTGAAATAATTGAACTGGTCTTCTGGCCCAGGACATGTGGAAATCATAACAATGGTATGGATTTGGACTGCATTAATTGTAAATATTTTCAAAAAGTAAATTGCCTTTTTAGAGATAACTCATTTGTTTATCAAAATGCTCATCATTCTTACTTCAATTGAAGTGCTTATCATTTCTTTTCATGTACTTCCAAAATGCTTCCCGAATAATTCTCCATCCTGATTTTCTCTCTAACCTGGTGAAATCTTTGAAAACGGTTCAATGGAAGAGACTATGTGTGTAGTAATTTTATAATTGGTAAATGTATTTAGGAGTGACTTATCTTATTTTTCTTTGATGCTTTAATCCTTGCTGAATTTCTGCATTTCTTGAAACTTGGGTAAAAATAATTTAGTTGTTTGGTGTAAGAACATTTCAGAATTAATTCTGCATTGAATTAGATGTTCGAGAGCTGCCACCACATCTAACAGACTCCAGATGTCTGATTATACACAAGTTTTAGCAGACTCCAAATCCCTGATTATATACAAGTTTTAATAGTGAGTTATTTTTATTCTGAAAAATGAATTCATCAAAGGTTTCCCTAGTGAACATTCTTATTGTTAATTAACAATAGAATGTAGCAAACAATAAAGAAAAAGTAAGGGCTGGGCAAAAGGGTTCAACTGTTACTTTTTTAAGAAAATAGAACCTGAATAGGAAGTGAATATGCTTTTTATTTTTTTAAACTTCACAAGAAACCCAGAATTCTGTCTTTTACCTCACTAACAAAAAGAATCTGAGAACACTGATATTTTCCAGATCCCAGAACAGATTCAATGATAATTCTAAGCCTTAGACTTTTGACATAGTTGAGGTTTTATGACAAGGTATTCTGGCAGGAGAGAGAAGACCCTAATTAGCAAAGTACCCTTGTTAACCTTTAAAGTACTGTCCTTTGGATCCTGTGAGATTTTTTAATAGATGCACATCATTTGTTTACATCATTTCAGTTCTATGACTTAATGTATTTCCAACACTGGCTTCAAGGCCTTACTTATTTATCCTCTAAATGAGCCTAGTGGAGAAGAAACCAAACAACATTGTGGAAAGTAATTTATTCCCTGAAAATCACTTCTGTCTACTTTTTCATAGGAAATGACTTAGTATTTCAGGTTTATCTTTTAATAATATATACTAAAGGATTGTCCATCAATGCTACATTTCCCTTTGGAGGTTCTGAATATGGGATGGCGGTGTGAAATAAAATGGTATCCCACAATGTGGCCTACACTTCCCATTTCCTGGGTTTTGCACGGTTGAGAGGCTGAGGGTCAAACAAAGAAAGGAGAAAAATGAGGTACAGTAATATCTGGAAAGGGCATATGATGTCTGGTCTGACCCTAGCTGCCCAAAGTTTGGAGGAACCTTAGCTGACCTACTCCATTGGAGGTCCAACAAGACACTGGCATTTACCTGCTTCAGATACAGACTTCAAAGATGGAGAGAGGAGAGCCTGAATTTTGCCAAAGCATCTGCTCAGAGTGTTCCCTTTACATTTTGAGATGAGATAAATGGAGTTGCAAGTTAACTTGAATCATGTGTGTCAGAGGGGAAGCAAGGATTTGGTGGCCCTTAGGAGTTTCACTATTATACCAGGGAACTGTCAAGCACAGGGCCCTTACATTTGGCAATAAGTCTGAGTACACTTTCCTTGTGTTGTCAGCTTGCCCAAGGAAGGCCTGAGTTATAGGCCACTAGACAACAGTTTGCAAATATACTAATTTCCCTTCAGCTATTAGTCCTTTAGGAACTCAGAATTTCTGAAATCACTAAAACTTCACAATCTGGAAACTATTACACACATTTCTATTTTTGTTTCCTTTACCTTATAGGGACAAGAAACCAAATGCATTTGGAGGGTTTTACCTCCATAACATTTGCTGCTTAGACCCCATATGTTGTAATAGCAGAGAATATAGACAGAAGAAAATATCAAGAAAGAGAACAACCAATATTATTAGGTATTAGCCTTTACTGAGTGTTTCCTCTGTACTAGACATTGAATTAAGCACTGTATGTGTATTATTTTAGTTTCACAACAGCCTGAGGAGGTAATTTTGAGAGGTTTAGGTGTCTGCTAGGTCACACAATTCTTTAGTGGTAGAACAGGATTCAAACCTAGAACTGTCTGATTACAGAGTCCAGTTCTTAACAACTGTGCTTTATTGGCTGCCATGCTTTGCTTCTGTTGTTCAGTTTGGGATGGAGGTAGAAGCATGGGAGGAAAATGAATGCTTACAGATCAGCAAAACTAAAAAATGAGGGGCGCCTGGGTGGCTCAGTTGGTTGAGCGTCCAACTTCGGCTCAGGGCATGATCTCGCAGTTTGTGAGTTCAAGCCCCACGTTGGGCTCTGTGCTGACAGCTCAGAGCCTGGAGCCTGCTTCGGATTCTGTGTCTCCCTCTCTTTCTGCCCCTCCCCTGCCTGTGCTCTATCTCTCTCTGTCTCTCTCTGTCTCTCAAAAATGAATAAAAGTAAAAAAAAAATTTTTTTTAACCTAAAAAATGATTAGAATGCATGTACCTTTACTTTGGCTGTAAATTGCTATTTTCTAGAGTCCTATGTTGTGACAACTCACTACCATGGTTCATGTGTGTGTAATTACTAACATTGCTAAATCAAGCCAGGAGAACATGTTTTTGATGAATCAAAGTGTGAGATAAAGACTGCAGACTGGTTTCTGGCTCAAGAATCACCTTGAGATATGTAACCTCATTCCCTTGGTCAACTTTGTTACTATGTATTTCCCGTCTGAAGGCCTCAGGACTGTTACACTGAATGGACTAGTTGACTAACATCTGCCCACTGACTGTAGGTTTGGTGCTTATGCTCTGCCCTAAAGTATCCATAACTGATTTTATACCCTGAAGTCTGAGATCACGAAGACATGAGTTGGTACTGAACTTAGGTGGTGAACTCTGACCCAATTTGTCTGTAGGAACAAAAACAAATCTACAGTTTGGGAACTGAATGCTAATTGGCCACTATATCACAAGTGGGAAATGCAAATTGTGTACCCTGAGATTATTTAGGCCTCTGTATTCCATTAAAATTAATGAAAAGTGCTTTTCAGCAGTGCTTTTTAACTTTCATTTGACAGTAACCCAAATAAAGAATTAATTAAGAATAAATGAAAAGAAAAATACAAATCACATTCTATTACCAAAGACAAAAACTGCAACAAATCTACTATCATTCAAAATTTTTCTAGTTTTACTAGAGAGGGGTGTGTGTGCGTGTGTGTGTGTGTGTGTGTGTGTGTATTTTACATAACCAAATATTAATATTTGTGCCATATAACTCAGCCCTTAATATTTGTTGAATAAAACATTCAATTAAATTCTGAGAGTTATTTTTAAGAGGAATTTTTTCAATGAACAAATATAGTTTTATCCCCATAATAAGATGTAAATTTCATAATAAAAGTATTGACTTTGAATCCAAATGCCATCTTGAGTAATTTGGCACCAACTCCACATTATTGAAAGAATATTAATGTGGTCAGTTTGGTCAGGTACGCTTTATTCCTTAGGGCTTCTCTGAAGTGGTAAATATTTTGCCTGTTGATGGTAAGAACAATAATAACTGCCAACATTTGCTGAGTGCTTAGTTGTGTTAGGAAAAAGTTCTAATTGCTCCTCATTTGTTAACTCATTTAACACTCATGAGAATAGCACAATTCTACCGAGGAATTAGAGGAAGAAATTAGAGTAGTTTCCCCTTGGTCAAACAGTTAATAAGTACTAGACCTGGGATATAGACCCAGCCAGTCTGGGTCCAAAGCCTTTGAGTTTTGCTATTAGTCTTAAAGAAGGCAATCTTTAATTCCGATTATAGCATGATTTCCCTTTTTGAATTTTTCATTTTAATCAATCATTAGTCAACTTGAGTATACTTTCAAGCAACTTTTTTCAATAAGTAATGATTGGTATATATTTACAAGTCTATGTTTTATATTTAATATATTTTTAACTGCAAGTAACAGAAAATATCACTCAAACTGGCTTAAGCCAGTAGTCTCAAACTTCAGCCTACATTGGAAATCATCTGAGGGACTTCTGAACACACACGTTGCTGAGCCCACCCCAAGTTTCTGATTCCATGGGTCTGACATAGAGCTCTAGAATTTGCATTTCTAAGTTCCCAGGTGAGGCTGATGCTTGTGGTGTGGGACCATACTTTGAGAAAATTTATTGGCTATAGAAGTCAAGATTCAGGTGTTAGGTTGGCTTAATCCAATTTCTCAGCATCTTTCTTAGGTGTTATCTACTCTGTGTCTCTGCCTAATTTTCAAACAGTAGCAAGATGACTGCAGCCATTTTAATTCTTGAATCTGTGTATAAAAAATATCTGAGAGGGGTGCCTGGGTGGCTCAGTGGGTTAAGCATCCGACTTTGGCTCAGGTCATGATCTCACAGTCTGTGAGTTCGAGCCCCACGTCGGGCTCTGTGCTGACAGCTCAGAGCCTGGAGCCTGCTTCAGATTCTGTGTCTCCCTCTCTCTCTCTCTGCCCCTCCCCTGCTCATACTCTGTCTCTCTCTGTCTCAAAAATAAATAAAAACATTTTAAAAATTTTAAACAAAATATATGAGAAAAAAGAACTCTACTCTTCCAGCAATTTTTTTTTTTTTTTTTTTTTTTTTTTTTAAGAACAAGGATATTTCTTTACCAAAGCCTGTAGAAAATTTCTTTGGGTCCTGACCTAAATTAGATCACCTCTTTATTCTTGAATAAATTCTACTGGTCAGGGGAGCACTGTTTGCTGATTGGCTTAGGAGTGTGTTCTTGAACCAATCACAGTCAACAAGCATGGCCTGCCTGTAAGATCATTTAAGAACTACCCTGGAACATCGGGAATTGTAGTCTTTAGATGGAGGAAGAGAACTTTGTTATTTTACCTTCTTTTCTATTGTTTTGGTTCAAAGCACATTAAAAAAGACACTTAAAGGGGCACCTGGGTGGCTCAGTGGGTTAAGCATCCAACTTCAGCTCAGGTCATTCTCTCAGTCTGTGAGTTTGAGCCCCGCATCGGGCTCTGTGCTGACAGCTCAGATCCTGGAGCCTGCTTCACATTCTGTGTCTCTCTGCCTCTCCCCAACTTGTGCTCTCTCTCTTTCTCTCTCTCTCTCAAAAATAAATAAACATTATCAAAATGTAAAAAGACAAAGAAGTTTTATTTTAGGAGAAATCTTCAGAATCTATCTTTGGAAAATTGTAGACTATAAAATTTTGCATTCCAAAGTCAACTTTAAAGCTAATATTTTATGTTCACATATTAATAATAATATAACAAGGGGTGCCTGGGTGGCTCAGTTGGTCAGGCATCCATCCGACTTTGGCTTAGGTCATGATCTCATGGTTTGTGAACTCAAGCCCCATGTGGGGCTCTGTGCTGACAGCTCAGAGCCCAGAGCCTGCTTTGGATTCTGTGTCTCCCTCTCTGTCCCTCCCTGATTTGTGCTCTGTCTGTCTCTGTCTCAAAAATAAACAAACACTTGAAAAATATTTAAAACAAACAAAGGTTGCTAATAATCTCTTAAAATTAGAAAAGTAATATAACAATATAACAATTGTAGAACATGTGTATGTATTTTTAAACAGTACCTTTAACACATAATACTGAATGAGATTTTTTTTTCCTGAATAAAATAGGTAGCTGTCTATGTTTCAAGTCTCATTGTAGTTATGAAGAGGGTGTCATTAATCTATAGGGTATCTGGGATATGCCAAAAATTATATTTCACATGCATTATCTAATTTTATCTACTTGGCAACCTTAATAATAGATAGTATTATTATCTGTGTTTTGCAGATAAGGATTATATAGTGCTTATACTACAGTATTATATAACAATACATATTGTCTACTCTAACTGAAATGAATATAATAATGCAGTTTTCTTGAAAACTATACAATGCATGCCTCTATATAATATATATTACTTATTTGTTTTAAAAACTACCTCTGTAAAGTACCTATCAAAAGCAATAATTAAAGTTAAGGGAGATATGCTGATGTATGTAGTTGTTTTCATATCTAACTTAATTAAATTTAACTGTATATTTAAGTGTTTATTATGCACAAGACATCATGTATAAAAAATACAAATAGTATATCTATGAAAGAGAGAGGTGGGGGAGTGAGGGAAGGAGAGGAGATAATATTCATAAAGCTCTTAATATAATGCCTGGCTCATGCTCACATTAAATACCCCATAATAATGTTAGCTGTTATTTGGTACTTTTATTTAATTTAATGTAACAGATTTTTATTAGGAACTCTAAGCTGTGAAGTGCTGTTCAAGGAAATGAGTATATATTCATAAATACAAACATTAAACACAATATATTAAACTCTAACCCCTTTAGCATAGACTGTTCTTAATATACTCATTACAGAGGCAATTTCTGAAGCAAATTAGTCGTGTAACTTCTTTCTTGATAACAGCACAGAGAGTTATGACTGCCAAAATCAACAGTGAATTTCAAAGGCTTTCAGGCTCTCTGTAACAAAGGCTGAGTAAGCCATGAGTCACAATCAGGAAACTTCTATTTGAGGGCCTTATTATCTTTCTTCATATCTGGGGTGTGGGAAAGACTGGTAGCAGTGGGCAGCACGCAGGGGAGGAGTTCCGTTCTGTTTCCAGGGCCACAAAGTGAGTGAGAAGAACATAGTGAAAGTTCTCCTTCTATAGTTTTTTTTCTGATTCAAGGGAGCCCCCAGGATGCGTATACAGTGGTCTGAAAACATATTCAGGATAATGGAACTGTGCTGGAATTTATAATCTATTCAAGTCTGTGGTTAAGTCTGTCACGCCTCATCACCCAGAAGTAAACCAGACTGTCTTGCATCTAGTCACTTTGGAGTGCTTGCTGCTTCTGTCTACATGTTTTGTTTATTTTGGAGGCGGGAAGGAGAGACTGTGTTTCTAAGGCTCAACTTTGAACCTGCCTATAATATAAATGAAAGAGAATGGTTTTCCAGTTGCCCAGAAAGGGTCCAAGTTGTGGCTGTCAAATACTTGTTGTGTGCCTTGGGCAATGCCTTAATTTTTCTATACCATAAGTTTTCTGTCTTTTAAAAGAGTTATATTACCTCCCTAGTGGATTTGTTGTAAAAAAAAAAATAATAGTAATAAGTTAGATTGCAAATGAAAAAAAGAGTCATCACAGCTGGCACATAGTGGTCTCTCAAAAAAATTAAAAAAAAAAAAACTTAGCGAGTTGGTGCTATGCTAAATGTCTATTTTATTTAAGACAACCATATTACGTAATTTATAGTCCAAGGACATTTTTTCCAGAGTGAAAGGGTCACTATTAATAATTAGCCCAGGATAGCAAGCCAAACAAAGACTGTCTTGAGCAAATCTGAAGGTGTGCTCACTCCAATTACAATCATGTTGCTTTGTTGATAGGGCTAAAGGGAGGAGTCAGAACTCCTTATCTCTTGATATAACTTTGCAATCATTTACATTTTGTATTGTTGTTGGCACGAAAGGCCCAAGATTCCTCTCAGACACTTCATGGTTATTCAGCATTGGATCACGAAAACAACATAGTCTGTGGTAAGTGGTGTAGTAGAAAAAAGAAAGGGTAAGACCCAGTTTTCTCCTTCCCCTATTCTACCCACTTTCCCCCTCAGCTGAAGAAAACCCAGGTCTACTTCTTGCCCAAGTAGCCACTGAAATGCTTAGAACCACAAGAATAGCACCCACCCATCCCGCCCCCGCCCCCTCCAACATCACAGAAATATCCCTGGATTTGGTGGGTTAAGAGTGGGAAGAAATCTTTCATAAATTTTGCTTTGGAATCCTATAATTAACAATTGCCATGATCTGGAAAGTATCTCTTCCTTTCTATTTAATCCAAAATATATTTTGATGACATACTAGATGGCATTCAAGACACTGACTAAATTTGGTGGCAGGGGAATGTGGTTATACACCCTGCTTTAAATTCCCATTTGAGAGGGAATAGATAATCTTGCTACATACCTGGTGAAAGACTGTTTAAACTGAGAATAAAAAAGAGAATAGGGGCGCCTGGGTGGCGCAGTCGGTTAAGCGTCCGACTTCAGCCAGGTCACGATCTCGCGGTCCGTGAGTTCGAGCCCCGCGTCAGGCTCTGGGCTGATGGCTCAGAGCCTGGAGCCTGTTTCCGATTCTGTGTCTCCCTCTCTCTCTGCCCCTCCCCCGTTCATGCTCTGTTTCTCTCTGTCCCAAAAATAAACGTTGAAAAAAAAATTAAAAAGAGAATAAAAAGTGAAAATTTTAAATACTTTTTACATTTTATAAAACTTCAATTTTTAAACACAGAAGGCATATAGTGTGTAAAATACATGCATGAAAAATCTGACATTACCTATTTTTTACTTTGAACACTGATTCTGAACTATATTAACTTTTACTGTTAAATCTTAACTTTTCTAATAAACTAAAGGCAGGTACTTTGAGCCTTATCCAAGAAATTGTTTACCATGTAGGTTCTACCATCTACATATTAGGAAAGAGGTATTGAAGAAGTTAAATCCAGACCGGCAATGCCAATAGGCTGAGCACTGCTTCATGGACACCTGGCAAATTTCCTGGTCACAAAAGTACATCTGGGAAGATATTTTATTTGTTCGCTTGTTCATTCATTCATAAGAATTTATTATGTTGCTAGTAAGTGCCATGTTCAAGGCCAGACACTGAAGATTCAAGCATGGTCACTGCCATCCCAGGGTGAAGTCCAGTGAGGCAGATAGCAATGCTATAAGTAATCACTATAAAATGAAACCCAGTATTAATGATAGAGGGAAACTCAAGGCACTGTGGGAAACCATAGTGTTCCAGGGAACATGGAAAGGTCTCTGAGTATGGAATCTGTTAAGCTGAGTAGGGTGAGTATGAACAACCATTTTATAATGGAAATGATGTCCAAGGCAGGAGGGACAATCTGTGAGAGATAAGAGAGAGGTTGGTATAAGGATCTAGTGATAGACTACTACAGCTAGAATAAAGACAGTCAATATGCTGGAGAGGTGAGCAGGGGCCAAATTACAGAGGCTTTGTATATTAGGAGTTCAAACTTTATCCAGTAGGTAGTTGGGAAGCCATTGAAAGGTTTTATGTAGAAGGCTAACACTCAGATATGCATTTTATATAGATAAATTCTGGCTGCAAGAGAACAGTTGGAGAATTATACAATGGTCATGATTAAAATTAATAGCAGTTTCTACAAAGATGTTGTCAGTGGAAATGGAGAAATTTAGAAAGGAGTATTAACAGGATTTGCTGATTAACTAGACACAGAGAGTGAAGTAAAAGATGCCTAGGTTTTGGCTTAGAAACCTGATTGAATGGTGATGCCTTTAAATGTATATAGACGGAATATTTAAGGAGAAGTGGGTTTGCAGGGTGGTGATACTGCATTCCATTTTTGACAAGTTGAGTTTGAGTTTGAAATATCCTTGATATATTCAAGTGGAGATGTCAAACACAGAGTCGATTGCCTAAGTCAGGAGCTCAGAGAGCATTGTGAACCATATTTAGAGATTTTGGATTCATTAGCATATAAATGGCCTTTGAAGCTCTGGGAGTAGATGAGACACCCTGAAGAAAGTAGGTAGAATGAGAGAATATGAGGGTCAAAAATAGACTCCTCTCATTACATCAACATGTAAAAGAGGAGGAAGGCTGCTCTTGCATTTCTCTGGCAGGAAAATGAGTTTTTTCAAAAGGCTCCAGGAAACAGGCAGCATATGACCCACAAGTGATGATAAGATAAAGTATCTGATATTGTGTTCTGGGTTAGATTCCAACTCAAGAAAACATCTCTTGGGCTTCTCTGGATGTGAAGAAGACTCACAGCCTGACTATCTCACTAATGTTATTACAGTTTCTTTGCTTTTCCTTCCCTTCTTTGGTAATGCTCTATCTAGGACATGCTTCCTTGGTAACATGCCAGGCATAAGCAGCTTGAAGACTGACCCCACTTTATTCTTAGATAATATTCTCACTCAGATTATAGAAAAAGGAAGTTTTATGATAGGAGTGGTTGGGAAATAAAGTATATGTTTACTCTGGCCATGAACTATAATTAGAAAGGTCCAAAATACTATAAGTAGCAATTCAATACTCACTTTTCTCAAGAATCTCATAAAACTTAATTAATGAATGCAAAGGTCCTGACAAAAATTTTAAAATGTACACTGATGATGAAATGCATGCTTCTATTTCCTTGTGTTTCTAGTCTGCATCACATCCACTTGTACATGTGTTCATTCTAAGAGATAGATCTTAGATTCACAGCATCTTAAATCTGAAAGGAGCTCAAAGAGAACCTCTCACTCAGCCCTCTCTCCCCTGGCCCTATGCCCACTTCTAGATGAGGAAACTGTTGTGCAGGGATGATGGCACCTAGAACTCCCATTTACGTGTTGCTATATATTTAAACAATAGTGTTTACATTCAAGGGAATATTATATATTACACTGGTGAAGATCCCAGGCTCTTGGAACTGATTGTCTGGGTCTGACAATCAAACGAGCTTTGGGCAAATTACTTAGTCCCTCAGTTCTTTTGTTTCTGCATCTACGAAGTCACCTTTTATAGTATCTACTCATGGGCATTGGTAGACAATTATCCATAGGTTTCTTGTGATTCTGGCTGTCTTTTGAGCAGACATGCTGACTACCTTTGTTCTGGACTACATTTTTTTTAACGTTTATTTATTTTTGAGAGACAGAGAGAAAGAGAATGACCAGGGGAGGGGCAGAGAGAGAGGGAGACACAGAATCTGAAGCAGGTTCTACGCTCTGAACTGTCAGCACAGAGTCTGACATGGGGCTCGAACCCACGAACTGCGAGATCATGACCTGACCGGAAGTCAGATGCTTAACAGACTGAGCCACCCAGGCACCCCATGTTCTGGACTACCTCTTTAAAAATGTTTGTATAGACAACAGCCTTGAAGGTTATGGTGTCTACCTTAGGACAAAGAGCAAGCTTGCTTACTATCCAACAAAATAAAGATGACTCCCTCTGGAGGTATGTTTCCTTCCCATTATAAAAGATTTGGGTTCCCTTATTTCAGGATTCTTCTCCCACACTACGACCCATCACCTGGAGGCATCGCCTGGACCTCAGAGAACCGATGCAGATGCTGACACTCTAGCTATTAATATTTATGTTAATAATTAATAAAGGTCTGCATCTGTGACTCAGGAGGCTCACATCTTCTGCCAATAGCCATGTAATTGTGTCAGGCTAACACATTAGTTTCCAAGTAGTATAAAATCTCAGACCCTTAACAATTCTTGACAATACAGTTCTATAAGAATGGAGTAAAGCAAGTAAACATAAAAAGCCTGAAAGAGTATCTGGCACATAAAGACTAAAGACTGAGTAAATATTGGTTGTTAATATCAATATATAGTTACACTTGCCAAATGCACATGGTTTATTCATGGGCAAAGCCAAGACTAGAATCCATATATGTAAAAACTCAGTCTAATATTCTTTTTTACCACTTCATTCTAACAACCTCTTTCCCCCTAACATTACATTTTCTGTATTTTTAACTTACAATTAATATTGACAATAAGGTAATTGAAGAGGAAGAATTAAGAATTTATACCAGCTTATTTGGTGAAAATGTTAAAATTAGTATGAGAGAAACAATAAGTCTGGTGATCAGACATCAGAGCATTAAAGTATTATTTTAAGAGAAAAGTGGCCAAAACCATGGTAAGCCCTGATACATCCAAAAAACTAATGTTCTTGGAAATACATTATGAGCAAAATATTATAAAGTTTGAAAATTCCTTAATGACAATGAACATTTTACTATGTATATTTTTATCTATGAAAATCTACTATGTTTTTGTTAAAGGCTCAAAGTGAATTTCTAAAATGTATATATGCCACAGACAGAATCTCTGAAAATAATGACTCCCTACACCAATGGTTGGATTTTGAAATATCCCCTAAGACATTTTCTACAAATCATGGTTTAAGATTTAGTACCCATATCACCACTGGAATAAAGAATAATATTAATCAAATACTTGCTTTATAGCATTCATACTTAGTATTTTACATGTTTTCTTTAATGAATCCTTACAACAATCCCATGGGAGAGAAATTATTAGTAACTTCATTTAATGATGAGAAAATTATGCACAGAAAATAATTTACTCAAGTTTATATAGCTAGTAAGATCTAATGGACCAAAGTGAACTAAGGTCTGATGAGTAGTGATCCTGTTCTATTAAGTACTAATTACACTGCTATAAATCTTTAGTTAGATTTACCAAGGAAATGAATATGGTGAAATTAAATGTTAAAATTAAGACACTAGGGGCTCCTGGGTGGCTCAGTGGGTTGAGTGTCAGACTTGATTTTGGCTCAGCTCGTGATCTCACAGTTCCTGAGATTGAGCCCTGCATCGTCCTCAGGCTCTGCACTGACAGCTGGGAGCTTGCTTGGGATTCTCTCTCTCTCTCTCTCTCTCTCTCTCTCTCTCTCTCTGTCTCTCTCTCGTTCTCTCTCTCTGCCCTGCTCCTGCTCACATGCTCACTCGTTTGTGCACATGTGTGCACTCTCTCTTTCTCTCTCTCAAAACAAATAAACTTAAAAAAATTGTTTTTAATTAGGAAACTAGACTTTTCACAAAATCATAAAAACAATTCAATAGACCAATAATTGCAAATCACAAATCAGTCCTACCCCTTCCATAAGCTACTGTCAAGAAGCCTGCGTTCTAACTCTGTTCTCTTGGATGGAATGTAAAATTTTTCAAGAAACAACACTTACCTAATTCAATATTTAAAAAAATAAATTTTTTTTAAATCTGTCTTCTTCCAGAGACCCTTAAAGATGGTACTTTTACTATGAATACAAACATGACAAGAAGATAATCAACTTTTAAAAAGTTATTTCCCTCACTCTAACTCCCCCTGCTTTTCTACTCACACACTTGACATCATGTTTTCGAAATCATGAGGTTAACATTAATTTGTAGTGTGACTAATGTCTGAGTTACAATGTTCTTAAAAAAATCAAGTTTTCTCCATTATTGTCAACTCATTTCTAGTTATTTCTCTTTTTGATTTGCTTAGTTCATTGAAGCTCTTTTCTGGGGCCTTTTTCCCGTATGTCTCCTATGCTATTTCCAGAGTCCTGTTTTCTATCTTTAAGTCTGTCAAACATAGTAGCTCCATTTTCTTTAAAACGTTTCACCTGTTCTTTCTCTTTTCTACATTGTACTTTATACTTTTGAAAATCAGTGTGGCCTTTTTCATTCATGATCAACATTTGCTATAACAGCTTTCCCTGAAACAAAAGGAAATAACTAGAACAAACAACATGCTAAATGATCAGGATGTGGCGACTAAACCTAGCCTGATTCCCAACTGGAGTACTTGGCCACCTACTTTATGTAATTTTAGGGATTTGAAAACCCCATGGGTCTCCAGATTTTCAAATACTGATTTGCCATGATCCTTGTTCATCATCAGTTTGAAGAGGTAGGGCCTTATCTTTACTTGGCCATTGCTAAAAAAAAAAACAAAACAAAACAGAACAGACAAAAAACAAAAAACAAAACAAAACAAAAACATAATCATAAATAATTATTGTTAGAAAAATTACTTGTCAAGTTGGGCTCTAAGGACAGGATATTTCACCATGCTACAAGGAAACAAGTAAGGAAGTAAGAAAAGAACATCTCAGGGGTGAGATCTCTCTAGTGACAGAACACAGGAGGGCACCATGCTAGAGAGGTCTGAGTTCCACAGGATATGGGAAACTTAGAAGACATTATTTGTCTCCCCATGTGTCAAACAATGGGGCAAGCACCGAGGGAATGATAAAATGATAAGACATAGGCTCTGCTTGTAAATCACTTCCCATCTCACTGTGGATGGAGATCAAGCCCACAACCCAGGTAGAACACTGTATGTAATTATGTTTTGTATGGCTAAGACTATGAAGAGTTCAAAGACATTAAATTCATTAGGATTACTAACTGCATTCTCTCGACACAACAATGACAATTTAAAGAGAAGATGGGATGAGCACTGGGTGTTGTATGGAAACCAATTTGACAATAAACTTCATATATTGAAAATAAATAAATAAATAAATAAATAAATAAATAAATAAATAAATAAATAGAAGATGGAGAGTGGTCATAGAAGGAGATGGGTTGGCAGCCCACCCCACTGACAGAGGGGTTCTATGGAAGGAATTACCAAAAGATTAGGCAAAAATATTTTTAAGCACATTTGGCTTTAAGATGGGGACATCTTAAAATGGGAGATGTGGAGTCCATGTGAAAAACCATGCCTCACACAAAACATCTATAATTCAATTTCTATTTATGTAAAAAAAAAAAGTCAAATGGAATTTGCTTGTTATTCTCCTAATTCATGATGTTTGACTCCACTGAGTTATAGCAGATATGATCTACAAGCATCTATTAAGTACCAATGTTGGAAAGGTACTGAAGACTGAATTAATAGAACCCCATGAGCTCTGTTCTTGCCCTATAGATAATTATAATATTGTAACTTAAGGAAATATTGATAGTAGAAATATCATTGGCACATTCTTTTAAGATGGTTGAAAAGGACTGTCCTATGCTGAAGCACCTGTGTTTTCACTGACTTCTTCTTTGTTCCTCACCCTTCTCTTCTCAAACTTCCTATTTCTTCTCAAACTTCCTGAATGAATCTTGGCGGAAAGTTTAGTGAGTCAAATCTAAGAGATGGTAAAAGGATGTGGGAAATCCTAAGTGTGGCTTTTTTGAATCCTGAAGAAATACTTCTTTAAGGAGTAAAGGCCAACTCTATTCTTCAAAACATTTCACAGATACCTGCCAATGGCATTTATGTTACAACACAATCAGAGTTTTCAATGTGAAATAACTCAATTCATTAGAAGCAGTATTTCAAAAGAATAAGAACTAAAGGATTTAGAGAACTTAGACCCATTCCCAATAACTCAAACAGCCTTATTTTTCTCTTGGAGAAGTCATTACCAACACTGTCATTAGAGGAATCTACCCTTATTTATTTAAAAACAAAATTGACGTGAAAAATGGAGTGAAAATTACAAGAAGCAAATCCAGCTCTTCTCAATTTTGATTTTTATTTTACTGTTTAGTGTAGAATTTTGGAAAACCGCTGGATTCAGTGGAATGAAGAATCTTACAGTGTAATGAAGTCTACAACAAGAACACAATTGGATTGAAAATAAATTACTAGCTAATAGGGAGTCATCTACAATTGTAACTTTGGAGGTAAATGAGGCATGATGCTATTGTTGTTCTACTTGTTATTTAGGTTTTTTTCCTTAGTGAAAATGTGTTGAATAAGAATTTTTTTTTTATTATGAACGCTTTGGTATTATTTACATAATTTGCTGGGACTTGGAATTTTATGGAAACAAATAGTCTTTCACCAGTTCTTGATTTTTTTTTAAGATTTTATTTTTAAGTAATCCCTACACCCAATCAGGGGCTTGAACTCACAACCCTGAGATCAAAAGTCATGCACTCTATCAACTGAACCAGCTAGTTGGTACCCCACCAGTACCCCACCAGTTCCTGCTTTGAAAATATATATTCTTTTAATGCTCACTTGAGAATTTAAGATCTTATTCACTAGTGTTCTTCAGGATACTTTGAAGAAAACATTGTTGTATGAATCCATAAAAAGTATTAGCATAGCTAATAGCTGGGTATTTTACAAATATTTATATTTTATGAAAATTCAAGCATACTTTAAATTTATTTTTTTCATTTTCTTTGTTTTTTTTTTTAATGTTTATTCATTTTTGAGAGACAGAGACAGAGAGCAAGGCAGGGAGGGGCAGAGTGAGGAAGACACAGAATCCGAAGCAGGCTCCAGGTTCCAAACTTTCAGCACAGAACCCAACATGGGACTTGAACTCACTAACTATAAGATCCTGACCTGAGCTGAAGTTGGACGCTCAACTGACTGTGCCACCCAGGCGTCCTCGCATTTTCTTTTCTTAAGCAGACAATCTGTGTTGAAAAGTATAAGACTACAAAGATCAGAGCAATATATCAAGGGAGAAGGATGTCTACATGTTTAAGTGTGGGAAAAGAATCTGTGGATGTTTTCTCTAGACATTAAAGAGATGATATGTTATACAGTTCCTGGTACATGGCTAGAGCTTTGATGTATTGTTTTTGGTTAACTGATACACTAAGGACATGGTTGCCCTTCACAGTCAGAAGTAAACATAGGATGTGAAAAGTAAATAAAGTCTGAAAGAGCAACTTGTGCTAGAGCATTTAATATTCTTTCTCTGTTAGCACCATTCCCCACCCCAGTCTGTTTTATAAATACCTATAGTATGGTCAAGCATCAAGAGGAGGAAATAATGGGACATCTGAACATGGGAAAAGAGAAAAGATGAGATCTGAAGTAGGGGTGGGGCTCAGAGTTGGAAGCAAAAGCGTGCTTTGTCAGTTAACTACTTGGGGGTAAGTGGTACAATCCATGGGACCAAAAAAAAAAAAAAAGAAAAAGAAAAAGAAAAAGAAAAAAGAAAGATAACAGAAAAGTAGAACTGGAATTTAGGGCTTGGATCCAAATTGTACACATAACTGGCTTCTCCAATATCAGCTCCGTGTTCCCAGTTTATGAATAAGAAAGGGCACCCAATCATTACTCATTGTGTGGTAGCTAGAATTCTGAGGATGTGAAGTAGTGACTATCTCCTGATACTGTGTAGCTCTAAACTCTTTGCTCACTTGTTTTTTTAGGATCCCTAGGAGAGTAGAGGGGCCCCTTCTGTGGTAAAGTTAGCTGTTCTAGAATAACTGGGGATTGCTAATTATTGTTATAAACTATCAATAAAGCCTAATAAAGAATTCCTTTGGGCAGAGCCTTTGGAAAACATGCTTCAAATGGCAGCCTTATAACTAATGGGATATGTGAAATATTAGGTAACAGTCTGTGTACATCTCAATGGCCTCTTTTAATAAGTCAATCTCTACTGATGTCCTGCTGTTAAGATTAAAGGACAACAAATATATCCAAGACTTTGAGAAGAATGAGGCCCAAGGTTTATATTTGAATTATAGAATTTATTTTATGCTTAGTGTGGAAAAAGCCTCAGCCAAGGTAGCTGTGTGTAGCTGTGTATAAATTCTGAATTATATACCATGAGAAAAGTAAATCTTAAGGTTCTACGCCCATATTTATTTGCAGGAGGTTTGGGGCAATAGGGAGAAGAGCGGGATATGGGAAAGGGACCCAGTGAAATGACAGTGAAGAAGACCAAGGATTCTTCTTATCTGAGTCTCTGTATCTCTCTCTTTTTAAGATTGTTTGCTTGTTTGTTTGTTTGTTTGTTTGTTTGTTTAGAGAGATTGTGGGGGAAGGGAGTGCACATGAGCGGGGTAGGGGCAGAGAGAGAGAATCCTAAGCAGGCTCTGCACTGATAGTGCAGAGCCTGATGTGGGGCTGGAACCCAGGAACCGTGTGGCCATGACCTGAGCTGAAATCAAGTCAGACGCTTAACCAAGTGAGCCACCCAGGCACCCCACTTATGTGAATCTCTTAAACATTACCCTAGATTATACTTCTGTTTTTTACATTAAAATAAAATGGATCTTTAAGAGGACCTTTCTTCCTTATGACATAATTACTTACATCAATGTCTCTTTTCCCTTATTTACTTATAAACTCCTTGCAGAAGTCATGTGTCATATTTTCTACCTATATAAGACAGTACAGAGCTTTGCACACACAGATATTCATAAAATGTCTGGTGAATGAACACTATCTGTTGATTTTCCAGCTGTTATATAAAGCTGAAGTTCTATTCACATGTTATCAATGATAGCTGTGGCAGCAGATAATAAAAAGAGCTTTGATAGGTGGTTCTGAGTGGCATGGCTTCTTTTTCCAAAGAAGTGCTTTGAAAGGCAAACATTTTAATAACTGCCTAAAAATTCATCACTTATATCTGGCCATTGACCAAGTTTCTCTGAATTTTTAAAAAAATCACTCACAAAGTATATGTTCCTCAATATACAGAGCCTATTCCTCAGTAATAGAGCCTAGGTTTCATCCTCTGAAGGACAAAGGATGCCAGTTTTTAGAAGTGTATTTGAAATAGCTTCTTATGTAATTATAGATGTAAAATTGTATCTTCTAGCTCAAAGAAAACTGTTGCAAGAAAAACAGCCACTTCGTTTGTCTAGAATGTCAGGGTCATTATTTTTATGGGAGGCTTTTGAGAAACACTAATTTGTGGAAGAAAAGCATCGCAGAAGGCAAATTTGACAGTTTAAATTCTCATGCCCAGATTGTTCTAGGGATCATAGTTAATTGAAAGATAATGAAAGGCTAAATGCAGCTTTGTTTAACTACTTACAGAGCCAGTGAAGTGATTCTGAGTCTGATTTTCACAGTCTGAAAGATGAAAATGTACTATGCTGTAGACAGAAAAATGCAGAGTAATTGAGAGATTATGAAATGCTGATGGGCATCCCAACAACATTCTAGTGTAGTTTCAACTGGTTCTAGACTCTTAGAATAAGCAAAATCCCTTCTCACACTGATAAACACATACTTGTATATAGCATTCCATCTTTGAGGCAGACTTAAATAGTATGTTAGTTTATTATTGTCTGGAAAGTGATGCCAATGAAAAACTGCCAATCTGGCCCTTTTAAAGAAATAAAAACCTAATCTGGTCTCAAAGTCAATCATTTTTCTTAGGTTTAACAACTAATTTTAACAACTAAAACCATTTTGTGCACAAACCTCAAGAAATGGAATCTGTCATTTACACTGCAGAGGAGTTTCAAGAACACAAGTTCAGCTGTGAAAAACTGTGAAAAACTGTAAACATCAGGACCTAGATTGCTTTATACTACCAGGATAATTTATTTTTGAGGGTTTTTTTTGGGGGGTAGAGAGAATATTTTGAGTAGCCATCTGTTATTACTGGCCCTTGCCTAACACCTCCTTGATGTCAATAAAAAAGATGTTCTTTGGGAACATTTACGTTTGGAGAGAAATTGAAATTAGTTTGTCTTATGTGGACCAATCAGGGTCAACCAGCCTGAATCTGAGAAATAAACTTGAATATAGGCCTTGCTAACACCATGGAACTATTTCCAATGGTAAAAGGCCCTGACGGGTTAGAGAATGAGCCCTGTGAAGGAGAATGTCTTGGTATCACTCATAGAGCTTCTGTGCAAGAGGATTTCATAACCCAGAATCTATTTTTCTGAAGAAAATTATCACTGATACACACCGACCAAAACGAAGGTGCTAAAAATTGTTAGTTCAGTGAATGAGTAAGTGAATGAACAGGACAGTTTTATATAGTCAACCCAGATATACAATGAAATTTATTTGTATTTATTGACTTTCTGTGTCCTCTCTTATGTAGTCTGGGAATTTATGCACTATGGATAACATTGTAAAGGCCAACTACTTCAAATTTTAAATAACTTATTTAAAAATGGGATTTTACAAATATTAATGATTATAATAATTGTCATTTGAATACTAAATTTTATATATGCTGCTAAGTCTTATATATGTATTAATTCTTTTTGTACACACAAAGAACCAATGGGGTCAGTATTAGCATCCCCATTTTATACCAGAAACAGAAGCTCAGAACAGTAAGTCATACATTCAAATGTATGTCATCACAGTCAGGGAGTCTGATTCCAAGGCTCACATTCTTAACCTCTAAATTGTAACATGAACACAATCAGTGAATATTTCAAACTTTTTTGAGACATACAAATTAATGAAGATCCCCCTGTGACTAAATATACATATGTACATTGAAATGTTATTTCCAAGGCATGTAGATAGACATACACGTAGCCAACTCCTGCCCTTAGTATGAATCCCATGTTTACTCACCAAAACACCATACTTAAGAACCAGAAAAATCTGGGGCGCCTGGGTGGCTCAGTTGGTTGAGTGTCCAATTTCAGCTCAGGTCATGATCTCGCGGTTTGTGAGTTCAGGCCCTGCATCAGGCTCTGTGTGGACAGCTCAGAGACTGGAGCCTGCTTCTGATTCTGTTTTTCCCTCGCTCTCTGCCCCTCCCCCACACGTGGTCTGTCTCTCTCTGCCTCTCAAAAATAAAGAAAACCAATAAAAAAAATGTTTTTAAAAAGAACCAGAAAAATCTACAAATCATGTAGAGATATGGGAAGAAATATGAAAATTACAGTAAGTAGATTTCTAAAGGCTTTACCATAGAAATAAACAAGCATTGAGAGAAAAAAATATGTTTGTACCTTTATGGCTCACCTGTGAATACAATTCACTTGGTTAAAAAAAAGAGAGAGAAGGTTTGGCACAATATTTTAGAGCAATTATATGTTCTGTAACAAGTAGTTTGGAGTTTACTGCACCAAAGCTTCAAACATAACATCTCTTCTTAAATATTAGCAAAATGAAATTATAAAAGATTTATTTTCCCCTTGATTTTTTCCCTTCTTCCTCCCATTTCCCCCTCCCTTGTCTCCTTCCTCCCTTTAACCCCTCAAATTATTTAGTGCATATTATACGCTAGGCACTATTTTGGATGTTTATAATATACAAAAATCACTGTCCTCTTTTTCCATATCTACTTTTTTTTTACAGTTTATTTTTGAGAGAAAGAAGTAGGGAGCAGGGAGGGGTAGGGAGAGAAGGAGAGACTGACATATCTATACTGAACTTATTTATGTCCTACATTTAAAATGGCTTTTTTGTAGAAGCATATAGTTTGGTCTTGCTTTCTTATCCATTTTGACAACCTGAGCCTTTTAGTGTGTTTATACTATTTATATTTAACATAAGTAGTCTATAGGTAGGTCAAACTCTATCATCTTGCTGTTTTTTTAAATTTTTTAAATGTTTATTTATTTTTGAGAGAATGAGAAACAGACCATGAGCAGGGGAAGGGCAGAGAGAGAGGGAGACACAGAATCCAAAGCAGGCTCCAGGCTCTGAGCTGTCAGTACAGAGCCCAATGTGGGACTCAAACTCACAAACTGTGAGATCATGACCTGAGCCTAAGTTGGCTACTTAACCAACTGAAACACCCAGGTGCCCCTTTATTGCTGTTTTCTAATGTTTTATCTGTTCTTCATCTCTTTTGTCCTCTTTTTCTGCCTACTGTTGAATTCACTGAGTATTTTTTTTAATTTTACTTTATTTCTACTATAGAAATATATGTCTTTTTATACAACTTCTGGTAGTTGCTGTAGGTTTTTAAATATACAATTTAGTTAGTCATGATCTACCTTAAAATAATGTATCGATAATTTCATATGTAGTAGAAAGACCTTAACATACTATCCATCCAATTCCTCCCTTCCATCTGCTGTTGTTGTCATACATTTTGCATTTACATTTTGGATAAATATATAATAGTTACCATTATTTTTGCTTTAGACATCCAGTTATCTTTTGAAGTAATTAAAAGAATAAAAATTAATTTTATGTTACCTTGCTTGATTCCATTTCCAATGCTCTTCATTTCTTGATGTAGATCCAAGTTTTATGGTTGGTCTTATATTCCTTTTGCCTGAAGAACTTCCTAGATTCTGAATATATTTTGAAGGCAGAGCCAATAAAATTTCCAGAGGTATTGATGTTGCCTTTGAGAGAAAGCAAGTCAAAGATAACCCCTAGGTTTATAATAAAACTGCTGATTAATCAGTGACAACAGAAAATAACTGAATACAAAGGAACATATTTAGGAAGGAAGAGATACTAGTGTAAAAAAAGAAAACACAACTCCAGAAAAATACTACTTGAGACACCAAATGTATTTTGTAATTTACTTATTTGCCATGTATTTTTCTTCCCCTCAAAGCCCCAATTTTAAAGACCTCTTAGAAGTCCCAGGGTCAGGGCAGGAGTATCGAGTCTGTCTGACTCTTGTATCTACATACGCCTACCTCCTCTCATCAACCTGGATGCAAAACTCAGTCCCTTCATTGGTTTCAACAAGAAATCTTTCCCTCTCATGTTTATCAAGTTTCTTCTTTTCTGTTTTGATTTTTTCTTTTTTTAAAACTCCTTCATGGGGCGCCTGGGTGGCTCAGTTGGTTAAGTATCCGACTTCAGCTCAGGTCACAATCTCGCGGTCCGTGAGTTTGAGCCCGGCGTCGGGCTCTGGGCTGATGGCTCAGAGCCTGGAGCCTGCTTCCGATTCTGTGTCTCCCTCTCTTTCTGCCCCTCCCCCGTTCATGCCCTGTCTCTCTCTGTCTCAAAAATAAATAAACGTTAAAAAAAATTAAAAAAATAAAATAAAATAAAACTCCTTCATGTAGTTTTTGTTCCCTCCTTATGAACTTGCTCCCTGTGAATTCTGAATTCTTATTTTATGTGGAGTTTAACTGTCTCCTACACTCAGCATTATATAAACAAAACCCCTTAAGGAGGTTATTAGAATAAAGAAAGCCTCAGGATTTCCCCTTCTCAGCCATTTAGGTTTATGAATTTACCCCACTGTTGCAGGCAGTCTCCCCAGGATTTGCATGCAGGAGGTTTACTGGAAGTGCTCTTAGAATCAGTATATGTGAAGAAGCAAGGAAGACAAGACCAGGCAGAGAGAGAAGTTAAAATGAGATTCAGTTGAAATAGTAGTCTCAGTCAACCCCACAGAGGTCTCTCAAGGCTGAGATGATCCTACAAAGATGTCCCACATTAGCAAACATACCCTACAATCATTGGATACAGCTGCAGCTGGGGACAGGTGCATAGACTTGCTCAAGGCAGCTTCCTTCACATAAGGGCAAATCCCAGAGTTGCAGGTAACTGTGGATCATTAGCAAACACTACTAGTATCTGAGACCATGAAGCCTTGACCATGAAGGAGAATCTGGGCAGTGTCCAAATGCATCCACTATAATCCATCCGTATACCATTTAGTTCTACTTGCTTCATATAGCATATTGTCTCCACAAAGGGAACAACTCCAGGATTAATAATGATATCCTTTCCTAGGAAAACATTATGAGGAGTTTAATGGGACAAGTTTAAGGTGCCCCTTGCAGATATTCTCCAGGATGCATCTGATATTTGTAGTCTCCCTCATCTATTAAATCATCTGTTAGATTCTGCTTACTTTCAACTATCACATCAGTTTGTCTCACTCACTTACTTGGTGGGATGACCCAGGCTCACCCCAGGCCCTGAGAACCTTCTTAGGATGTGGCTTCTGCACATGTCTGTTTACCAGAAAAGTTAGTCTAGGGAATACCAAGAACCCCCTTCTACCCTACCCTTTCTCTAGCACATCACCTGGGTGTCAAGTGTATTTTTCTCTGTTTCTATTACATAAAAGCAGCCCTACCCTCTTCTGATGATCAGAGACAATTACTCTTGCCAGGATGTGGATCTTTTCTTTGGCCTACTGGATCCCTGGCACAAAGAACCTAAAGTAACCTCGTGGCAGTCATAGCTAAAGTTTACTGGGGCTCCTGCAGAACCATCCTCCCTCTGAGAATCACAACTACTAGACTTACAGAACCTAGAGTTGTGGGGATAGAAAGTACAGATTTTCCAAATGGGTCACTGGGAGTGATAATAAGTGGAGTCCCTTCTCCCTAGTTCCCAGATCGATGTATGGTTGATGGTTGATGATTTAGGGTGTGCTCTTTATCCTGGAGAATAAAGATGGGCACCATATCCTTGTAGAGTATAATTTCCAAGTTGCCACCTTAGATGTACCTTAAAAAAGCCGTTCCATCACTCCATCAGGCTGGCAGAATCGAGTGATAGGATATGTGATAGGACCAGTGAATCTCATTGTCAGGTGCCTATTGTCACGTCTTATTTGTCATAAAGTGCACTGCTTGTTCCAATGTAATCTATGTAGGATCACATGTTGGTAAATCAAAAATTCTATTTGCCCTTGAGTAATGATGCTGCCTGTGTGCCTAATGGGCAGAAAAGGCAATCACATAGAGAACTCTACTCAAAATAAATTTCTGCCTTCCAAGATGGAATGGCCACAATGTAATCAACTTTGGCTAGTTGGTCCCCTCAAGGGATGGTGCTCTATTAGAGGGTGCTCTATTAGTATTAGTATCACTGCTCTCAGGTTAGGTAATTGGCAGCAGCAGTACTAGGTCCACCTTGGTGAGTGGTAATTCACGTTGTTGGGCCCGTACACAGCCTACATAGCTTCTCCCATATAAGCCCTTTGTACAACACTGGGGTGGCTTTTGACAAAGACTGACTAGTATCAACTAGCTAAGTTATTCCATAAGATTGTTTCTATAACCTTCAATAGTAGATTCTCTCTGGGCTACATGTTTAGGTGGATCAGAGTTATCATATTTCACACCCATGGTGACATGTCAATTTGCATGTTCCTTCCTCAGACCCCTCTGTCTCAATTTTTTTAACATTTCTCCTTCCAAGCCCTTGACCAACAAGCCCAAACATTTGTCACTGTTATTGAGTCTATATATCTAATCTTCTTTAAAAAAATTTTAATTGTGTATTTATTTTTGAGAGAAGGAGGGAGCAAGCAGGGGAGGGGCAGAGAGAAAGGGAGACACAAAATCTGAAGCAGGCTCCAGGCTCTGAGCTGTCAGCACAGAGCCCCACGTGGGGCTTGAACTCACAAACTGTGAGATCATGACCCGGGCCGAAGTTGAACACTCAACCGATTAAGCCACCCAGGTGCCCCATATATGTTTAATCTTATATCAACATACTTGTCTTTTTTTTTTTTTAATTTTTTTTAACGTTTATTTTTGAGACAGAGACAGAGCATGAACGGGGGAGGGTCAGAGAGAGAGGGAGACACAGAATCTGAAATAGGCTCCAGGCTCTGAGCAGTCAGCACAGAGCCCGACTCTGGGCTCGAACTCACAGACCACGAGATCATGACCTGAGCCGAAGTCGGACGCTTAACTGACTGAGCCACCAGGAGCCCCAACATACTTGTCTTTTGACGCGAAATAGATGATGATCCACACCACCCAAACCTCTGCCAATTGGGAAGACTGCCCCCTCTGCCCTTTCTCCAGGCCACCTGTGAGTGAGGCTATTGTGAAAGAGTCCAAAGGATATATGGGTTGTCTCCTGTTGTGTATCACACTGCCTCAAAACTAAGTGGTTTAAAACAGCAGTGTATTGTTTCTGGAAAAGAAATGACAAACATGGTCCAGGATGAAGGCACATGAGGTGGAATGAAAGTGAAAGTCAAAAAATGAGGATGTGAAGAATAGGGACTGTGATATCACCATCAATAAACAATGAAAGGATATGAGATAGAGAGACTGTGAGATAGACAATGAAGTTATAAATAAATATAGGAGATAAGCTAGAAAAAATCTTTATGCTTTATACTAAACAAAGGCATTATTCCTTATCTTTGTTTTCAGGCCTCTCCCCCACATAGGACCCCAGTTGCACGGTAAACATTCTATTAACAGCTACACATTGAAAGATCCTATCAGAAACTACTGTGAGAAAAGAGTCTTCCATTTACTGCCTTCATGTTACTACTTCGACCTAGAATTTTCCTCCCACTCCATCACACCTCAACCCTCCATGAAATGCTTAATTACTTTTTATGATCCAACTCAAAATTGTATGTGTGTGGGGACTTAAATAAACAAACAAATTGAGGCTCCGTGAAGAAACTCCTGTCAATAATGGATTTCCCTTCCCCTGAACACACTGAAATCCTTAACAACAGAGGCTATTTTATTTATCCTCACACTGCTACACAGAGCACATGGTAGGTGTGCTGAATGAATGCCTTAGCACCTTACACTTAGGCCACCCAGCCTTGTATTACATTTTATTATAGTCATTTATCATTTCTGTAAGTTAAAATCTCCCTGAAGGCAGAGACCAACCAGATCATAATTCTGATTCTCACAGAATCTGATGAAGTGTCTTAACATCAAGTTACGAACAAATATTTAAATTAACTTGTTAAGGGAATTAGTGAGAATCCAAGACATGTGAGAAGTTGACCCACGATGTAATTACAGGAACAGCTTCATGGCCTCAGTGAATCCCATGAGGATCTCTGAAGGTGGAGTGGCCCTTTAGATATGTCCCAAATCAAGGCAAGGGGGGCAAGCCTTTGTATCCTGCATTGCCCAGGCATTGGATCTGTGCTGTGTCACAGGAAGAGGGCATAACCTTGGGTGAGGCAGCTTCCTTGAGCCAAGGTCAATGCCTGAAGGAGGACGCAGCTGTGACCCTTCAGCATCCAGATCCCAGCCAATAAGGGGAGTGCCTACCTTTGATTCTAAAAGACATCTAGGTGGTATGTGGCAGCATCTATACAGCCTTCCCTGAGGTGAAAATGCAGCCTCTTTCTCACCTTCCATAAAAATCCTCTTCTTAAGGTATGGCTGAGAAAACAAGAGGGGATTTACTTTTAACGCCCAAGCCTCCAACTCTTCCTTTGAGCACCAAACAACTTCTTTTTCTCTTTGAGGATTTGAACTGGCACTGGAGGCATTTCTTTCTGGCTCAGCCCTGTCACTGGGATACTGGAGAAGTTTCTCACACTCACCTCCACAATGCTCGTCATCCATGCCAGTTGTGCCACTGCCCCAGACCAATTGAGCAGGGTCTCCCTGCACCAGCAAACACCTCTGTGGCATGTGGCTCTCTAGGGGCTATGCAGCTGTCCCTAGCTTGCAGATTACAGCATTATAAAATACGGGCCTGAAAAAAATAAAATTCTCACCAGTGCCTTCTATCATCGTTTCCACTCAGGATCAAGGCTTACTTCTAAGTTAATGACTCCTACATACAGGAAAAAGCATCAGCTTCTGTTCTTTTCAGGCCCTGCATGCATGATCCCTGCCTCCTACAGAAGGAGCCAGAATACTTATTGGGCAATTTTGCTTGCAGGGACGACTCACCTCCTTGCTTCCTCCTTGCCTTCTGATCTTAATTTCTACATGGCTAAGGAAAGTCTCCCATGGAAAGTGTTGTTTGCTAAAAAATACCCATCTTTTCTATACCCAAGTTTTTTTTTTCAAAAATGGAAAGGAAGATACTTTTCTCTCACCAGGCAACACTATGCATTGAATAAGCACCATACAAATGGGTAGTTAGAGGTGGTTTGTGCCTCGATGATCCCAGCTGTTCTCTCTCTGAACTCAGGTGTCATACGCTAAAACTAAATTAATGGAGTCTCTCACCAGGGTTCCCATTTTTGTCTGGATTTCTGGTCAGAGCTGGAGATTGTAAGCCACTCTATGGGACCTTACTTGCAGGACAGTCGACTTACTAGGAAGGCTAATGAACAAGCATCATCAACTGCAACTCCCCACGTTTCAACTAAGGCCTCCGGTTCAACTCTGCCATTTGGTTGAGTGCCACAAAGACAGCATCTGTTACCCCTCCTTTCTTTTCTTCTTGAATAAAGCCTTGCTAACAAGGAGAATTTAGATCTCCCATGAGTTCTAAAGCTTCTCTAATAATGCCTTGCTGTATGTTGCTCTTGTAATAACATGCTTTGACTGAATCCGATTTTCCAAACTGTTCAATAACACCTTGTCATATGGCTCATTGCAAAAGACTCTCTATTAACACATTTCCAGAGAACTCTTCTCCTTCCTGTTGGTGCATGGTGGGGAAGTGGATTTACGAGTCCCAGCAACTCTCCCCATTATCAAGTGCACTACTCGATGCTGTCAAGTATTTCGTCACAGATGTGAAGCTCTGGCAGGACTGAGATCATGTGTACCTCCTAATGCCAAGTCCATAAAATTCCTTTTAATCTTCACATCTCTGACTCTGAAAGCTGCCACTACTGCAACACAGCCTGCTCTCTTCAAACTCGAAATCCTTCTGCCTGTTGCCTGAAATCGGACTGCCTGAGAATATATGCAGTGTATGGCTAACAGGTTAGCAGCCTCTAGTGGGGATCCCAATGCATGCCTGATGCCTGCTACAACAGTAGTTGTCCTTGCATCTTAAGGACTCCACAAACATACCTTTGTAGGAGACTTTGATCAGGCAAAAGCACAATAGCCATGTATATACTTCCCATAAAAAAGTTGTATTTTAGAATCTGTTGGGGAAACCTCTTAAAAATATATCTCACCTGTAACTTGGCATGATTTTGGCTTTATATAGTGATACGATACCTTGATTTTTGCTTAAAATATTCAATCTTAAACAGTGTGTCCCTATGCAAAAACTGTAAAGCTGACCTCAGAATAGACTGCTACCTTGGGTTCCTTTTGAGACTATTGGGGACCCATTCCTTTAAGATTCTTAGAAGAGCTATGATTAATTGAAAATTAATAGGCATATCCTGAAAACCCATAAAAGGCTATTTGAAAGGGTCTATGAGAAATCACCTCAAATAATTCAATTCTTAAGAAAAGGCTTTACAGCCATACATTTTGCTTCATAGTGTTTGAGACCACATTTTCTGACAGCACCCTGGATTTGATCTTTGCCTAGAGGCTCTGTGTCACTTTTTGAGTGTCTTCTTCAGGAAGAAACTGGGGATGAGAAAAATTTTTATCTTTGAAACTAACAAATCAGGGGCCACTTTTATTTGTCCTACATTCTGCTTAAAAATGGAATAATTTCTTCTTTAGCTCCTATCTCTTTATCTTATGCAGCTAAAAGGAATTAGTTGTCACTTTCAACATTTAGCTCAGAAATAACCCTAGCCAGATCAATTAGTTCACTAGATACATTTCTATTTTCTGCAGGTGACAGTTTTCCCAAACTTTCTACCACTATATATCAAAGATCTTCCATCTTCTAGCTCCCAATACTATTCCATTCACTCTCCTTCAAGTCTTCACTGACAGTCACCATGAGGCTCACCGGTGCTGGTAAAACCCACGTCCAGGTAACAAAATCTGCTACTCTTGCTAGATAGCAAATCCATACAAAAATCTACATTCATTTTATTCTTCTCAGGATTTTGTTTCCAGTAATTTGGGGAAGATCCTACCTGGAGCTACTCATGCAGTCATTGTCAAATGTGGTCCAGAACTATATGGTCATGTGAAGGTTCAACTGGGCTGAATATCCAGGAGCGCTCATTCTCATGTCTGGCAGTTGAAAGCTAGCTGTTGACTGGGAGCTCAGCTTGATTATCAACTGGGGCATGTTCATGTGGCTTAGCTTCCTCACACCTTGGTAGCTTTGGGTAGTTGAACTTCTTAAGTTAGAACTCGGGACTCCGAGTGTAAGTGTTCTCATGTGCAAGGTAAATGCCGTTTCATCTTTTATGACTTGGTCTCAGAAATCACATAGCATCATTTCTCCTTAGTCTATAGTCAAAGTAGTTATAAACCCACCCACATTCAAAATGAAGGAATGTATACTCACCTCTCAATGTGAGGAATATGTAAGAATTTTGCAGTCATTTTTTAAAACCCACCAAAAGGGCTTTGCTGTCTTGCTTTCTTTTTAACCCCAACCCTTATAATAATGCCAGACACATTGGGGATGCTCCTTAAGTGTCTGTTGAAATAATGAATTTTGATAGGAAAAGAAAGGGAGTTCTGTGGTTTAGGTTAAAACTGGTGAGGCACCATGAGAGTTCTCTACCTCTATCTTTAAGAAGAGGGGACACCATTACTGGCTACCTTGGGTGATGTAAGCAGTCATTTGTCTAAAAGCAGAGGGCTGACCCTTATGTTCTTCTCTTGACCCTTTTCAGTTTTTGATTATTCTAGGCCTGAGGGAGATTCCTACATTATCAGAGATTTTACTTGCATTTCAGAATGACAGTCAGGTTCCCATACTCCAATAATATGTGGCATTTTTTTTTTTAATTTTTTTTTTTCAACGTTTATTTATTTTTGGGACAGAGAGAGACAGAGCATGAACGGGGGAGGGGCAGAGAGAGAGGGAGACACAGAATCGGAAACAGGCTCCAGGCTCTGAGCCGTCAGCCCAGAGCCCGACGCGGGGCTCGAACTCACAGACCGCGAGATCGTGACCTGGCTGAAGTCGGACGCTTAACCGACTGCGCCACCCAGGCGCCCCAATAATATGTGGGATTTTGATAACCTTGTAGCAGCCTTGAATAACAAATGGCAAAGAAATGATGTGGAAGAACTATGGATGCTCTTCAAGTGGTCTATTATAGGGAGCAACTCTGGCCACACAGATATGCAGCTGAATATTCCTCTCTGCTCCATGTTAGCTTAAGTATGTAGTAAAGTGTTTCCATTTATTGTGCCATGGGATACAGAGCAGTTCTACATGTGGATGAGGGGAGCTACAAGAATATTATATACCAAGACCTGAATTAGGATGAGTTTCAATAAATGCATTTTACCCATCATACAAAATTATAAACAGGACACAAGCCATTAAAACCTTTGTTTTTGTCCATTAACACCACTATCTAACAAATTACCACATTTATAAGTGGAAATATCTTCCAAAAAATGTCAGGCATCTTGTTGGAATCCTCTGAAACAAAATAATTTCTGTGATGCATGTATAGTGATGCCAAGAAATCCATCTGCCAGCCAGAATTTCATCCTTGAAACATACCTTGTTATGGCAGCACCAAAGAACACAATGAGTTTTGTTAAGAGTGTCAGTCTTCCGTCCCTGGACTGAAAGGATTAGTTCTAAATTGCACATTATTACATAAGACTGCATGAAAATGTTTGCTTCTTTTGTCCTTAAAAGAAATTCATGGTGTTTTATAAATAGCAAAAAAAAAAAAAAAAGTAATTGCACTAAAGAAATCCATTCTGAGAGCTACAAGCAGTGGATCTGCCAGGCATTCTGTTTTATGTTATTATTTATTAAACACACAAAGGTCAGGGGTCTTCCAAGTACACTCACATGTTGGATGTGGTGGGAGGCTAAGGAGAGGCCATATAGTGCGATGGCTAAAAGCATAAGTTCTGGTGTCAGTCAGATCTGGTTTTAGCTTCTCTGACTAATAAATGTGACTGGGAAATTTACTTACACTGTCTGTGGCTCATTTTCCATATCTGTAACATGGAGATAAAAGTATTCACCTTCTAGGATTGGTTTATTGGTTAAATGAGATAACACATGTCATTTACTCACCAGTGCTTGGCACAGAGTAGATGCATAGTTAACAAGGCAGATAAGAGTAAACACTTTCAATAGGTATTTTGTGTGTGTGTGTGTGTGTGTGTGTGTGTGTGTGTGTGTGTGTGGGTGTGTGGTGTGTATGAGACAGGAGAAAGGGGGCGAAGAGAGATAGGGAAAGAAAGAAAGAAGAAAGAAAGAAAGAAAGAAAGAAAGAAAGAAAGAAAGAAAGAAAGAAAGAAAGAAAGAAAGAAAGAAAGAAAGAAAAAGATATAGAGAGACAATATTTTGGAATACACATATAAAGAACACTGTTGGAGACACAGTATACTTTTGCACCTGCCCTGGCACTTCTATGTACCCAGTGTCAGAGGTCTGTCCATTGAACAGGACTCAGCTGTCCACTAGGTAAGACAATTGGAAAGCCACCAAGCCATTACCGTGTCACTACAAACAACTTAGAGGTCTTTTCTGTTATTATGGGAGGAAAGTCCCCTGTGATATACAAATAAAAGTGGACTTTTCTAAGGAACAAGAATTGGGAAAGGAGTAAAGAAAAGATTTTGAGGTAGGCAAGGCCTTTTCTCCCTTTTCAGTGAACTGGTGAGGTCATTCCTATCTTTAATCTTTGTATGTCAGACTATTTGGAAGAAACACATTCTGCAATATAATACAGTAATCTTGCCATTATTAACTAGAATAATAATTTCCATTGCTTAAGGATTATTTCTGTAATGGTTTTATTCAAAAAATAATATTTAAGTTTAGCCATGTATGTTAAGAAACAGAATATCAGTGGCCAATTTCTAATTTTTAATGGTTTTTCAAAAATACAGATTTTTATTTTACCTTACCACAGCTCTGTTCAAAAACAATTCTGTTAACAACCTTCAAATAACCTTTTAAAATATTACTCATGAATCTACGCACCTCAATAAAATGTTTCCTGTTTTTCATTTCCCCAAGGCTAAAGTGACACAATTATTAGCTTTCGATAGGGTTAAACAATAACTACCCATGCTTACTTTTGTTAAAGAAGGGAAAACAAATATACCTTCGAGCACTGTAACAGTTGAAAAGATTCCCATACTTCAGTTCTTTTTTCTTTTTTCAAAAAATTTTTAATGTTTATTTTTGAGAGAGAGAGAGAGACAGAGAGACAGAGACAGAGAGACAGAGAGAGACACAGAGAGAGAGAGAATGGTGGAGGAAGAGAAAAAGGAGACAGAATTCAGAGCAGGCTCCAGGCTCTGAGCTGTCAGCACAGAACCGAACACTGGGTTTGAACCCATGAACGGTGAGATCATGACCTGAGCTGAAGTCAGACGCTTTACTGACTGAACCACCCTGGCACCCGTCTTCTTCTCTGAAACACAGAGAATTTTTTAAAAATCAAATATTTTAAATGAAATTTTTCTCTACTTCTAGTGCTGAAGAAAATCCTTTTCCTTTTACTGGGAAACCTCTTTAATCCTGTGTAGTACTAGTTATCATTTATCAGGTAACATGTAGATGCTGGGGATATATCTGTAAACAAAACAGGTCAAAATCCCTGCCATCACAGAGCTTACAGTCTAGACAGAAAATGAACAACATGAATATGGTAATAAATGATAAAGGGAAAATTAAGACAGGAAGAGATTAGGGAGTGTCAATGAGGTTGGCAGTGGGTGTGGTTTTAGGTAGTGTGGTGACAGAAGGACTTTTGACATTTAAAGAAAGATGTAAAGGAAGTAGAAAAAGATAACCTGTTTTAAGGAATAGTTAGCAGGGCAAGTGGAGTCAGCTAGGGAAATAGTAAGAAATGAGAGATAAGAGAAGCAGCCTGGTAGTCTATTTTAAGGATGTTAACTTTTATACCATTACATTAAATGTCACTATAAGTATGAAATAGGACATCCTTAAAGGTATCTTCCCTTTGTCTCTCAAGATTCATGCTCTACCCTTTTCCATCCTTGTCTCTGGCCCAGGGAAGCTGAGCTGTGTTTTTCTACTCTTCCTCATGACTAATTGCATTTCTTCCTTTGGGCCACCTTCCTCCTCTTTCAATTGTCCAAGTGTTCCCTCTGTCAGAGAAGCAGAGATTGAGCCGAACTGTGTTTCTCTGGATGGATAGTTCTCAACTGTGCCCTTAAACTCACCTGCATCCATGTGAGGAAAACCTACTGAAATACAGATTCCTTGGCCTCACTGAAGATGTTCAATAAGTATCTCTGGGTTTGTGGCCAAAGAATCTGCATGTTGATAAGTTTCCCAAGGTCAGTTCTTTCTTACTGTGAGGCTTGCAGATTAGAATTCTAATTTATAGAAACAGCACCCTTCTGATGGGCATCCAAGCAACTTCTCATACCTGAATTTTCATACCTGAATTTTCCTTGCTCGAAAAGGGAGAACGTAGAAAATTTGGTTGGGTTCTATTATATTTTGACTGAGTATACCCTACTAAAATTTTATTCGTATTTTTAGCCAATGCTTATAAAATATTTTATTTTGCAAGATATTTCATCATTAAATACTACCCATAAGAATTGTTTTGCACTGTCCTTATCAATTTGTGTCATGTGAGACAATGTCTTGTTTGCAAATTGATAACTTGTGGGGATTATCTATGACCTCTACATGTTTTTGTACAACAGCACTGACTTTATTTTTGTTTAAGTGCTAATATTTCCCATCTGAATCATTTTTCAACATCATACTTGAATCAGAAATAAGGATACCCAAACGTTACTACTAAATACCATATGTTATGCTATGTTTTTGTGCTGTTCAAGTTGGTAGCACTGAACTTTGAAGACTTTTTTCAGAGTTATATGGAAGGAAATTCACTCAGTGACTTAGATTACCACAGAATTTGTGGGGAGGAGTTCACATTTCCCAGCAGCATATACAGCACTGCTTTCATATTACATGCACTGTTCCGTGAAGAGAGACACTAGATTGATATTTTACAGAGTATTTCTGTTACAACCTCCGGAGTTCAGCACTTTTACACAAATATTGTCCTTTCAGGTTTTTTTTTTTTTTAAGATTTCATAGGTTAATTTGCCCTGTGCCAAAATTTGCTATTTCAGGATACTGAGGCAAACAAGACTGTCAGAAATAAAGACCAAGGGATGCAACTGTCATATACCAAGCAGATAATAGTAAATATCTACCTAAGTAGCTGAATCCAATCTCTCTGAGAAAGACTGGTTCATTTGGCCTCTTACTAATTTTGAATTTTTTTCCTAGCAGAGAGAAGGTGAGTATTTTGATTGAGGGAGCTGCATAACGGATTCAGCAGAGACCTCAGGTTAAACTTGCCTTTCAAGCTGGAGAGGATCCGATGGAGTCTTTATGGCCCACTCTGGCAGGACTATGTTTATAGCAAATACTCAAAAGCATACAGTTCTCCTTAAAAATTAGGATTTGCAGCTGCTGGCTAAAAATACATCCAAATGAATGCCAAAAGCTAAAGCAAAAGCTTGTGAACCTTTTAATAATTGTATTGCATGAAATAAAATGTCTTGAAAAAAAATTCTTACAGAATTTCTGTTTCTCTATCCCTTTGGTTAAACTAAGGCAATGTATTTAATATGAGGGCATTTTTCATAAAGTAAAGCAACTCCCCACTTTTCAGAATAAGTGTGCATTTTCTTTTATTACTGAAAAGCGATACAAAAGTTCTAAATGTTAGACATATTAGACAGTAAATGAGGATTAACTATTAAAAAGAAAAGATAATTTTATATTATATGCCTCTAGAGACTTTCTTTATGTTATTTTAGATTTTTACCTAAGAATTCTATAGAATCTTTGAAATCCTAAATCTGAAAAGGACCTTGAAAGTTATTTAGTTTAGGAATATTAATAACAACAACAATGATGTTAAAAACACAGCTAACCTTCGGGCCCTTACCATCTTCTGGCCACTGTCTTAAGAAATTTTGCATATGTAATCTTGGTCAATCGTCACAACAACCCTATAATGTAAATATTATTAAATCCATTTGACACATAAGGGAACTGAGACGCAAAATGTTTAACTAATCTGCCTAAGGACATAGAGCTAGCAAGGGTAAGGGTTAGCACTAAAGCTGAAGAAACACTTGTAAAATTATGCCAGGCTGTTCTATCCATGGGGGGTGGATAGACACTTCCCATGGGGACACAGCTGTCAAGAGTATGATTTGAAGGTGCCAGAAGGTCTGCCTAAATACATCACCTTCAACACTATACAACACTGCCTCCAATTCCCACCAACAGAGAAAGTGCTTTATGAAAACATAATGCCCCCCAAAGGATATGTTTTTAAAATAATACCTAAGAAAAATTGCCTGTTAATGATAGCAAGATGAGGCAGATGCATTTCATAGAAATTTGGATGATAAAAGGAGAAAAAAAGGAAATAAAAGAACTGTTGAAGTTCAACACCATAATATACACTCTTAGTCAATTCTGGCAAAGTGAAGGGGTGATAAAGACAAACTTCAAGCAATTTGGCTTTGGTTGGAGATGGAAATTATCCATTTTAAGCTATCTTCTCATTTGGGAGATGTAACCATACAGATAGTTAAATCTTTTCTATTTAAAATGGTAAAGTGTAACAGCAAAAATTATTTGTGTATAACTTTTATTTTCCTCACCACTTGCCTTTTGGAAGAGAGATTCTTAAATAGGGCTCCAATACAGGATCCCTTCTGAAACATGAAATTTCCAATCTATATGTAAGAATGCACAGCACCGTAAGAAGAAGGCCAGATTCTCATAAGTATATATGAGCCCTTTCAAAACAGTTGATATAGCAGAAAATCAATTTAGCCCAGCTGCACTTCTTATATATCACCTAAATGTGTGCCTGCTGAAGGTGGTCTTTAGCGGCTACAAGACCATAACATACAACTGCTTTGAATTATGTATCCTAATGAGCATCCAGGGCCACACTGAAGCTGACATTTTAGAAAGTGAAATATGGCATACAAAATGACCAAAAGCAGAGTAACATTACATGCCTCTGCTTTGCTAGAACCATTGTTCCTGCTTTCGCTGTGTTTCTGCAGCAACAGATGCAACTATTCAGGACTGGGTTTTAAGTAAATAATATACAACAAGGAAGTGAGACAGGTGTGTCAATGAAAGCTCTTAGGAAAGGGTTAGGCAATTGGAATGGGCAGTCAATTAATTAAAAATGCTTTTCAAAATGAACAAACTGATCTGACTTTCTTGGTGAGCTATTACCAAGTTCTTTTGAGTTCTTAAAACATTTTCTTTACTCTGTGTTTAACAACAAATGTGGGCCAATTGCTGTGAGTTAATTGAAAAGGATTGTTTTCTAGTTGCCAAGAAACGGCGCTTTCTTACATTATGCAGGCCATTATGTGCACAGATCAAGCTTCCTGATTTTTCTTTGAGGGTTTAAGAATATAGGCTGCCTGATTTAGTTGTCCCTTGAGGAGGAGCACAAATCAAGAAGGCTTTCAGGGGTGTTGTTCCATTTCAATTGACCAGGTAAGATTTGGATTTGAAAGTGCTACCTTCCTAATGCTTAACTTTTCCTAAATCATTTAAATGCTTTTATGTTGAGTGAATGAGGGGATCAAAAATGATGACTTTAAATACTTAGGGTGGTTTCATGTAAAATCATGTTAAGTTGATTTTCTTCCAGCTGAAGATTCTGAGAGAGAGAGAAAAAAAAAAGAGGTAGAGATAATAATAGACTTGTGAGACCAGCTCTAGAGTTTGTTTCTTCTTGATTTCAGAGTAGCAAATACATGTAAACCAAGAAGTTGTCAGTGTGTGTAGAGTTGAAATATTAAAATCATTGCTATGGAAGAGAATATCACTATTTCTGTTTGGAGAAAAGATTTCAAATCTTGTTTGACTTGTTCCAACTGAGAAAGGGGCTTTATATTTGTTAACTTCAATAGGAAGTCTTGTTGATTTTATTTATAACTTGGTTACTCATCTCTTAAAACCACACATATTTTCATTATCCGTTTTTGTTGGCTGTTTTCTTCATAATTTTGTCTTGAAGTTAAAATCAGGGTCCTTGTACTTAACACTAATACTACTAACATGTTTGATCCAAACAAAAAAAGTCCCCTTTCTTCCTCAGGAAGGAAAACCTCATTCCTTGATTTAAAGTAACTTGTTCCCAGGCTTACTTAATACAGTGCTCACGGTGGGTACAAGTACTGGAAAGGGACTCTGTGAGTCAAGTTTGTTGGTTCAAATTATCCTTCCATTCTTAAGGAATTCATATTTTCATAGATTTAGGTTGAACTCTACAATCCCATGAATTTACACTTAAAACATCACAGAGTTCATGTGTATTATGCGTTGAAAACAAATTGATTTGAATTGCAAATTTGAATGCTGTTATTAATCTTTTTTTCAAAGTCATATTTTACTTCATCTCTTCCATGGCTCTCGGTTTCCTGGGAATATAGTTCCTTTACAAGAAAAATCATCAAAATGGATACAAGTCAGGTCAAATATTTGTTGTCTCGTTAGGGAAGTTTCCATTTGTTCAGAGTTTGAAGACACTTGAGTATAAATATGACCTGTGTAATATGAACCCCAGTTGATGCTGGAAAGAAATCATTGCAGCATGCCTTTACCTAATAATATGATTTGGGTTTTCCACAAGTGAACCAATACCCTGGCAATGAAACTATTATGTGGAATGATATTGATGAAGTGATAGTTAAATCCATTTATTTTTAACGTGCCAAATGGGAGTCTTCTTTTTTGAATTCCTCCGCCTTTTTTAATTAACTAAAATAAAGAATCACAGTGTTATTAGTTCTCACAAATTTTCATTACGCTCTATTCTTTATTTATGTAGTAGTGAAATTGAAGCAGCCATTTAAATAAATGCATGGTTTGTGGTTATGTATACTTGGTGTAATGTGTTCCTATTTTTTGTTGGAGCTGCATTTGTTTTCAGGTAAGATGTAATTAAACAATTCTTTTCTAGTTTACATTCCTTTATTTACCTTGTCAAAAAGTGCTGGTTGCCCTGAAAATACACTTTTGATATTACTGGTACCATGGTGCTTAAAATATCTGTACTCTAAAGACCTTGCTCATTTTTGCAATTATTGGAGCAAGGTGACAGGTGAATATATGGGATGGGTAGAGTGGAGTGAAAGACTGATACAGTGTCTTATAAGCAGACTTCTCATATCTAGCACACAACTTTTTTATCAGTATAACAGCAATTGTGATATTAATAAAACAGCTATAAAGAAAATATTTAATAGTATAACAAAAAGTCTTGACTTTATTTCTAAATGGTATTTTTTTAATTAAACAAATATTAACTGATGTTGATATGCTTCTCTGTCAATTAGGAGTTTTGCAAAAAAAAAAAAAAATGATGTCCATCTAGGCTGGGATGGAAATCAGTCTATAAAATTTTGTTCAACCTTAATTGAGAAGACACTGAATTCATTAGTAGTTTGTGGGTCACAGTGACTGAAATACTACAAAATGATAGACTTTTAAGGGCATTTACTGATATGTGATTCTAACGGCTTTGACCCTTTATTTTGAGAGAGTGGGTGAATGTGTGAAGGTGGGGAGAATGGCTAGCTGATGGTGTGGGGGAAATAAACCGTATTGGTAACGAGAGCATGCTTTTCCTGTTTGTCTGCAAGAATATGAACATCCTAAGACTATTTGGCAAACGGAAATCAGGATACACTGTATTTATCGCATTACCCTGATGTACGATTCAAAAAACCCAGTCAAGTATGAAATTAATTTGACATATCTCATTTATAGTGAACTCAAGGTTTTTGACAATCATTTCTTCTACTGTAGGCTCTTAACATTTCTTTCATCTTCTACAAGTATGTTAGGGATCTTTACTAATCAGCATATCAATTTTTTAACATCATCTATTTTTTTTATTTTTTGAAAAATGGGATTATTTATTTCATGGTACTACTCATAAACATCATTTCAAAGATTCCTAAAAACATTGTGCTTTTGATAACTAATTTTCCCATGCACTTTTGATATGAAATTACCTAACTTTCGAAATTCAGAATAATATATAAAGTACTAAAGTGTTTTCTTATTCTCTTCTTACCTAAAATGATCTCTAATATTAGAAAATTATTTTCAAAATGGAGAAGACATATGCAACATATTTTAGTAATATTATTTGTCCTACTGTTGATACATAATCAGCACCAAACTTTACCTTGCTCTGATAAGGCACTGGGGATATTTCTTTCTTTTGTCCTTAAAGTTGTTGTTAAACTGAGATTTTTAACTCCTCAACTACAATGATATTTTTGAATCACTCTTAGAAGTTCCTTTTTTTTTTTTTTTTTTTGCTTAAAACTATTTCTAAACCCTGAGAATGCTGTCTCTCTTTTCCTTCTTTTTTTGAGCAGCTGTCCTCAATTTGGCAATGTCTGAAGATATTTTTTGGTCTCAGCAACAAAGGGGGTGGAGTACTCAGCATCTAGGGGGTAGAGGACAAGGATGCTGCTGAACATCCTGCCCAGCACATTCCCTACAACAAAGAAGTATGGGATGCCAAATGTCAATAAAGCCGAAACTGAGAAACCCCGCTTTACAGGTCTCAGATACTTTATTGTGGCTAAATGCATGATTATGGGTTAGAATTTTTGTTTTCAAACATCCTGAAATCTCATGTTTCTTCTTTATTCCACTTGCTTATAAATATTGGCCTACAGGATCACACCTAATTTTTAATTGAACTTTCTGAAAACTGCCGATGGAATGCCTAGGAATCATGATCTGACTGGATTATCCACTTTTCCCTTTCTTCATTATGACTAGTAGCAAAATGACAATGGTCACATTATCGTTAAGACCGTGTTATGTCCATATTACTAAACAGTGCTATGTTTTCATGATTTGTAGAATATTTCCCTTATTGCTTCAATTCGTGGATAAGGAAGGATTCATTAAGGCAAGATACTAATATCATCTATTTAATTGCTGTGTTCCTGATTTCATGTGTAAAGTCAACTCTTCAACAAACATTCACAATTCTATAGATATTTATTGAGCACCTATCATTTTCCAGAAATAGTTTTATGTTGGAAATTCAGCAGTGAATAATACATGAACCTTAATTTTGTAGTGATTATGTTATAGAGGATGGGAAGATCTCAAATCCCCTTTTCTGTCAACCATCTTTGATTTTGGTCTATAATATACCAAAAACAAAACAAAACAAAACAACAACAGAATCTGGTGCATATAAATGGTTGCAGAAGTTGATACTTTTTTTGCATGTAAACTCTGTTTCTTGGGGACTGCCAAGAACCTTTTCATTAATTTCTGAGCTTCACTTTCTGGCAAATGTCTCTATTTTCAACTTGCTTGGTGTGCATTCCAGAGAACACTGACTTTGAAGTAAATTTTGAATGAAAGGAAACAGAATATTTGATGAGTTGAAATAATGTTAATAAGAATAGTCAATCTGGCATTTAGGGGGGAAAAGACATAAAAATAAAGATGGAAACTTGTGAGAGGAAAGAGGCCAGTCATGCCTGAAGTTTATTTTATTTTCTATGCCAAGAAAAATGGTAACAGGAAAGAAAAGAAAAGGAAAAGAAAAAAAAAAGGAGAAAAGAAAAAGAGCAGTAATGTACCTTTCCAGTATAAGTGTAACTTGGAATAATTCTTTTCTTCTGGTACATAGCTCTGTCTCTGGTGAATTATTCAGAATTCCTTATCTGTTTTATACTTTATTTCTCTGTAGTCATTGATGAGATTATTGGTTTCTTCCTTAGATAGAAAATGAGAAACATAAATGAAGCAATATAATACAATTTTAATGTTCTGGTCTCAATATGTCTTTTGATTTTTCTTTATAGTTTCTTTCCTTTCCTAATGCTTGTTTTCTTAGTATATGCAAAATTATTTTATTAGGATGTGCAGGAGTTAAATGTTGTACTAATATGTTAAAATGTGAATAAAAGGATTTGATGCTCTAAAATTCTCAGGCTCTGTGAACCTACCAGTTTTTAAGTAATCATTTAACTTATTAAGATGGTGTTTACCAAAAGCTGAGATTTATCCTCCCTCTTCTTTTTCATTTAAACATAAGTTGAGATCTTACCCAACTAGGGAGTTATTTGTGTAAGAAATTCCAAAGGAACAATATAAATGTGGCTACAAAAAGTGGTTTTAAATTATGTAAGTATATTTCCTGGAGTTTACTGAAAAATGAGAGAAATTCTAATACTATGGCTTATAACTGGTTTTCTAGCAATGAATTTGAAGAAAAGGTTGAATTTCACCTCAGAAGTCTTAGTGGTACGGACAGCAGTGTAATTGCCTTTGTTGTGTGAGCAAAACAAAGAGAAGTATTTTCTTTTTTGTTTAAGTACAGACTTTGCCATCTATCTAATGGTCTGAATGCAAGCAAATTTCTTAATGGATTGAGTAAAAATACTGATCTCACAGTGTCATTACAGAAACGAAATGAGATGGCACAGTTTAGTACTTGTCACAGAGAAATTACATAATAGTAAGTGTTCCCCCTTCTCACTCAGTCAGTCATAGGCTATCCTAATTCATTTCATAGAAAGAATCTAAAGGAACTTTATTTTCTTAAAATTTTTTTAATGTTTATTATTTATTTTTGAGAAAGAGACAGAGCATGAGTGGGGGAGGGACAGAGAGAGAGGGAGACACAGAACTTGAAGCAGGCTCAGGCTCTGAGCTGTCAGCACAGAGCCTGATGCGGGACTCGAACCCACAAACGGTGAGATCATTACCTGATCCAAAGTTGGCACTTCACCAACTGAGCCACTCAGGCACCCCTCTACGGGAACTTTAACTTTTTTTAAAAAAATGTTTATTCATTTTTGAGAGAGAGAGAGACAGAGACAGACAGACAGAGAGAGAGACATAGAATCCGAAGCAGGCTCCAGGCTCTGAGCTGTCAGCACAGAGCCCAATGCGGGGCTCGAACCCACAAAATGTGAGGTCATGACCTGAGCTAAAGTCAGATGCTTAACTGACTGAACCACCCAGGTGCCCTGGGAACTGTAAAGATCAACTAGTGCCTTACATATCTGATGCTTTTCCTGATGTTCTCTTAACCACTAGCCTATGCTTTCCTCATGCTAATGAAGTGTTAACCTCCTAAGGCAATGGACATTTATAAAAGTTATGTTGAAACATACAAAGTTGCCACTTTTATAGGTCAAACAGTTACATATTGGCCAATTTCATATGATTCAGCTTTCTATATATAGAGATATAAAAAACAAATCTTATTTCCCAAAAAAATTTCATATGATAAGTCTGCCATAATTTGATAATGCTAGAATGTAAATGCAGTTCCATTAGCTGTTTGAAAAAATTATAGAAAGACACAATTAGAAAAATAGTATAATCAAGAAAAGCCTTGAGCAGGGGTTGACAAACTAATCTGTGGGCCAAATCCAGCCTGCTATGTGTTTTTGTAGAACCCATGGGGTAAGAATTGTTTTTACATGTTCAAACAGTTGAAAAAAATCAAAAGAAGGATAATACTTTGTGACACATGGAAATTAGATGAAATTCAAATTTCAATGACCATAAAATTTTTTTTATGAGTGGGAACAACTCATTTGTTTATATATTGTCTCAGGCTACTTTTGTTCTGCAAAGACAAAGTTGAGTTATTGCAATGGACTTTATGGCTTCTAAAGCCTAAAATATTATTTATTACCTGGCCGTTTACAGAAAAGGTTTGATGACCCCTGTTGTAGAGTCAAACTGCCTGTTGTTGCATGCCAATGCCAATACTTCTAGGTAAGTTACTTAACTTGTATGAACCTTAGCTTACACATTTTTAAATAGGCACACTAATAGTACTTGACTTCATAGAACAATTATAAGTGCTTGGTACATCATAAATACTCTATAAATGTTACTATAAATATTAATATTCTTTCAGAGTGCCATTGTAAATGGGAATAAAAACTTACAGATGCTTGAAAAGCTCAGATGGGTGATAATTGTTGCATCAACCATATCAGGATAAAACAAGTCACCAGCATTCTGTAGACTTTAACAGTAGATTGTAACCACTTACTCATACAAATGATTGTAATATTTACATCTCATACCGCATGGACCATCTCAAGTTAAAAATATGTAAGTTCCTAAATTTGCAAGTGTTAAGCTGCAAAGTAGAGGCTGTTTTCTCCCTGGGACAATGAACATCTGCTGAAACAATTTGTCCAACTGAGCATTTGCCTCTGCTGGCCTTTTTTTTTTTTTTTTTTTTAAGAAATGGAAAAAAAGATCATTGTTTAACTTCAACTCTTCTCATCTTCTCAACCAAGAAACGGTTTCTCTTGGGACTAGATGTTTCTGAGATATGGAAAAGTAAAGGGACCTCAGCTTTTTATTTACTTTTTCCTATTTTCAAGTAAGGGTAAGTAGAATTTTACTCAGAGTGCCATGTTCTTCTTTCCTTTCTATTTAAATATTGTTTGAAAGACCACAGGCTTTTCTAGATGTTTTAAGATTTCTGTAGTGAATTGAGCTTTGCAGCCCTTTCTGAGAGAGACTGGGAGGTGGGGTAAACCACAGCAGAAAAAGGGTCAAGTTTTAAAATAGAAAGACTCTTAACAAGTAGCTCAGATCTATTACTTGTATGCAAAGTCAGAAGGGTCTGGAGGGAAGATGATCCAAAATCTTGGAAGTAAAAGAAAATGTTCCCAAAGCTAAAATCCAATAGCATCCTAGAGATAATAGATGGTTTAAGTAGAACTGCTGATAAACTTCAAGTCCAAGACTTATCAGTCAGGCTACCTCTCCAGCTTTTCTACAGTGGTTTCCCCTGGGAAAGATGAAGAGAGGACTCTTCAAGCACTTAGCTTTATAATGTTGTACTTAAGAAGTTGGTGAATAATAACTATTAGAGTTCTCTGGGTAAACCAGCTTGAATTAAAGGTGCTTCTTTTGTTTCCTTACTTTAAAGTAGAGCTTCTCTGGTCCTTGGGGATTACACCAAGAGCAATGAGTCATATCTGAAATGAGGAAGGGAAAGTGTTGTCAAATTTCATGTTGATTCATAAGAGTAAGCATGAAAGGTTGTTTGCGTATTTCAACGGGCAGGGAAGCACAAGGGGAGAGCAGAGAATCAAATGTTTGAGCACTTAAGAGTTTCTATTTACTATGAAAGATTGAAGAAACTTGCTGTTTTCAAATAGAATGGACTATCATACATAAATTATTCCTGATTTTTGTTGTTTTCTAATTACTATTTTTGCTTATAATACAGTCAAGTATAGAAAGAAAGAAAGAAAGAAAGAAAGAAAGAAAGAAAGAAAGAAAGAAAGAGAAAGAAACTGTTCAGCTACCAAGTCAAAAAATATTTTGCCACCTGCTATGTATTTTGCCAGCCAGTTAAAATCTTTAGCATTCTTTGGTACCAAGCCTTAAGATGCTTGTGGGGTGGAGGGAAATTTTCCTCTGTTGGAATCTTTTGGATGATAGTCAAATACTTCTGTAATTTCCTTCACCATTTTTAGCTACTGTTGGCATCATTTATTTCAAGAATGCCTGTGGAATGTCAAGAAGATGCCAGATATTATTTTGAATGTTGTATTTTAATATAATATGAAGCTAAAGTTGTTCCTAGAGACTTCAGAGATAAAGGTAGGGTGCTTCTTTCTTATCTTTTAGCAAAATGGAAAGCTTTAATTAAGGACCAAATAGTTCTTTTGGTCAGTCTCCTACCTGTGAAAGTAGATTAGAAAGGAATTTTTAGCCTTTGGCTACAGGCAGGAACAGATTTACGTGTCAGGGTGGAGGAAGTAATGGAGCAGAAGGAAAACCAGAAGCTAGACTTATCACTTGAGTTATCAAATGGTCCAAATATTTGGTGCAAAGGCAATGACTTCATTTGAATTGTTTTGTCCTGGATGTGGGCATTTGAGTCCTCCTCATTTAAACCTTTCAGAATAATGATTCTAGCAACACTCTGAAATAAACTTTCTATAGTTATTTCCCCAGTTGAATAAGTCTATAATTAGAAATGCTATCATTGCTGGCTAGCCTAATTCCCTGAAACATGCATATGAGGTTTGTTGTGCTGGCACCAATAGAGAAAGAATGATAGAGCTGCGAGGGACCTTATGAGATCATCTAATCCATACTAAAATCATTCAAAATACATGGTTCTTTAGTCACAGGTTTCCCAGGGATTTGTTACACCAGCAACTGGAGTATGACTAGGCCTATAACAATAAAAGAGGCTTGCTTGCCTTTCTGATCAAGAATCATTGCAATATCAAACAAAGGATAAATTCTTTTCTAAGAAGCTTATGACTAATTCAGGTCTCTACAAGCATTCCAGGAACAAGATTCTTTTTGGTTACCAAGATCGTTAAGTGTGATTTTGGCCCAGAGGCTTAAAAACCAAAGCACATATGCTGTGTCTCATTTGTTTTGTGGGCCATTGCTCTCTTCATTCCTATGCTTTCATTCCTATGATTTTTTTCCCCTTCTTGTTTTGTTGAGAAACAACAAGTACAAGTATTTTTAGCTGGCTTACCTGAATTAATCTCTTATAGGGCTAACCTATTTGAACTAAGAACCAGAAACAAACAAACAAAAAAACAATTAAAAGAGAAAACTATATATTTTTAGCTCCTATCCCATTATTTTTAGTTTGTGGTCCTGGGCAAGTCATTTAAACTCTCTGGGCCTCAGTTTCTTCTTCTGTATTGAATAAGAGTATGAGCCTAGATTACTGAAAGAGTCTCTTTTAGCTCCAACAATCTATAATGCAATCTATCATAAAGCAAAATTGTGACCTTTAGCATGAAGAAAGGGCAGTGGGAGAGAAACATGTTAGGAATTTTTCTCATTTCTCCCACTCCACAAATGCTGCAAATGGCTAACATCAGTGACTCAGAACTTTAGTAGGTATATTAACTTGGGTAAAGTTTCACCCAAAACTTATGTATTTAAAGCTGAAAGGGAGAGAAATTCTAAGCTATAATCTTTTATTTTTCCCACTTTTGACCAGTTTCATGACTCGAAACCTGTTCTATTTAAAAAAAAATCTTGAGAGAGAGAGAGAGAGAGAGACCACGAGCAGGGGAGGGGCAGAGAGAGAGGGAAATACAGAATCCGAAGCGGGCTCCAGGCTCTGAGCTGTTCTGCACAGAGCCCAACGTGGGGCTCAAACCCATGATCTGTGAGATCATGACCTGAGCTAAAGTGACCTGACTGGATGCCTAACCAACTAAGCCACCCAGGCACCCCAAAACCTGCTCTATTTTAAAATAGAATACTGAATAACATATCATGTGTTAGTTTCTTAAGAAACAACAGCTAACTGAAGTTAGTAGTTAACATTGGAATTGAATTCTTCTAATTAATAAAATATACCTTTTTACTTTTCCTCATATTTGGAGGATAAATGTGATTACTTCTGCAAATGCCAGGTATTTTTTCCTAACACTCCTTTGTTAAAATCCTCAAAACACATGCGTGCGCGCGCGCGTGCACACACACACACACACACACACACACACACACACAAAGTTGAAAATATACTCCAGGAAGAAAATATTGCTAAAAATTTACTTAAAATTTTTTTTAATGTTTATTGATTTTTGAGAAAGAGACAGAGCATGAGTGGGAAGGCAGAGAAAGAGGGAAACACAGAGACCCAAGCAGGCTCCAGGTTCTGAGCTGTCAGCACAGAGCCCGACGCAGGGTTTGAACTCGTCAACCACGAGATCATGACCTGAGATGAAGTCGGACGCTCAACTGACTGAGCCACCCAGGCACCCCTAAAAACTTACTTTTAATGATTTTATTCCATATGTACAAATAGAATATTTTCTCTTTTTATTAATGGCTTTGAGTATGGGGAAAATAAGAGAATATTTTATTGATAAACCTCCTGCTATTTTTGAGCTTTCCTCAAATGGCAGACACACCTATAGCTATTGGAAACTATTGGAAAGTTCCAATATTAATAAAATATCCAGTTTGGGTTAGACAGTATTATTAACAGACTGAGAAAGGAGCTCATATAAAAGATCTAGTTATGTTTCATTTCCTGAATTTTTATGTCTAAAAACAGAAACATTCTGTCCACTTCCCATTTTGTGGAGCTATTGCAGAAATTTCCTGCCATCACAAATCTGAGAGATAGTGAGTTTTACTTAAAAACTGTATGTGGAAAGCCTACTAAATTTATGCCAATGTAGACTTGGTTCATGTGAATGATCTAGGAGCATATCTTTTCTATTAGATGATGTTAAGAATCAGTCTTGGTGACACATTAAATCTTTCAAAGACACCACTTTATTTTAACTCTCATCTACTTATTATGTCAGGCTGATGAAGTTTAGGTTACCTCAGTGACACCATTGAGCATTATTAACCATTGTAAATAATTGTACATGGACAGATAATAGCTCCAGGAATAGCTGGTAACCAATTATAATGCTCATGTGTATATTTTTCTATCACTCTGAAAAGATAAATTTAATTTAAAAATTTCCACAGTATCTATAAAACCTGATTATGCCAAGTAAAAAAATGTATCCATATTATAGAACCAAAATAATATAAATAGTTCTATGCCTTTTATGCGTGGAATACACAAATTCAGAGGACATTCTGAAACAGCATCTGTGGCTTGCAACTTCAAAAACCCTTCAATTTCAATCTTCTAGTTTGTTTTCATGGTATGTTCTGTTAGTTCTTATTTGAAAATTAAGAATATACTTCAGATAATATCGAACTCAATAGGAAGAGAAAACAGTCTATTCTTCATTGGATTCACGGTGGTAACCACAGTAAAAGCCAGTAACTTGGTGAATATAGTAATGTCTCTGTGGAAATCTTGAATGAAGAACATATTTTTTTGCAAGATTTCCAGGTATATCATTTATTTTCTAGATTGCTGTGCTTCAAGGAGACCTCTCTGGAGAATAATTCAAGCAATAAGAAAACAAATTTTAAAACATTAGATAAGACGTTCAATATATTTTTTCCAAAATCTATTTCACTGACTTAGTATATATTCCAAGTAAGAAGCCATTAGTTTTATAATTGGAATTTAGACATTTTAATTAGTTCAGAAGTCTCTTAAAAATACATTTATTTGAGAGCAAGAGAGTGCATGCAAGCAGGGGAGGGGCAGAGAGAGGGAGACAGAGGATCCCAAGCAGGCTCAGCTCTGTCAGCACAGAGTCCAATACAGGGCTCAATGTCATGAATGGCAAGATCATGACCTGAGCCGAGATTAAGAGTCAGACATGATTAACTGACAGCCACCCAGGTGTCCCCAGAAATCTTAATTAAGAAAAACCTATACCTTGATGAACTATTAAGAAGTCATAAGATGAATGAATATGATCTGCAGACTGAAAATGATCCAGTATTGTTTACCCCAGAAATTATTTTTTTGTGTTTCAACACTCAGCTTTCATCTAATTGGCACATGATACAAATAACAGGTCTTTTAATACTCTGAGCCATTAGATGTGTGTCCAATGTAACCTACATTCACAAATAGAGGAATACATTCAGTTTTGCACAGATATGAAGGATAAAGAAATTCAGAAGTTAGATTTCTGAAAAGAATGTAAAAGATTCTCATTTAGGTATTCACTCATGTGAATAGCTGCCTGATGGTTCTAGTCATTCAGTTTTCTGAGAGTTGCCTTGTTATACAATAGTTGACTGGAAATGGCCCAGCTTTTGCTCCGACCATGAGTTTCACATATAATTTTCTGGTTTCCCCTGCTGCCATCCCCCACCTCCTCCCCCACTTCCCATCAGATGTGGTGAATGTCAAGGGGTACATCCTCACTGCTTTACTCCTTGTTCTCAGTTCCTACTATTGCTAAATTATGCCTTTTACATCCTTCCTTTCCTAGCTATCCTCTTCTATCCATTCTGCATGGACCCAAATGTGAAACACATGGGTTTTCATACCAGGCAGTTGGGTTAAAGATTTGGGTTATATCTTAAGATATGAGGACATTATACCACAGCACAGCAAATAATGTTACACTGAACAGCAGACATCCCTGTTCACTGGCAGTGATCCCTAGTAGCCAGCACTTTTGCTCAGGATCTAGCTCCTGATGTCTTGCTGGACCATCTTCCCTATTTCCTGTAATCTCCCACTGCTTTTCCTGGTTTTGAAACACTTGATTCATCCATCTCTTGCTGAAGCAAAATATTCTTCTCACTTTGTTATGTGGGCAATTTTTCCTTTGTCCAATTAAAAAAATTTTTTTTAATGTTTATTTATTTTTGAGAGAGAGACACACAAACAGAGCTCAAGAGGGGAAAGGCCAGAGAGAGAGAGGGAGACACAGAATCTGAAGCAGGCTACAGGCTCCGAGCTGTCAGCACAGAGCCTGATGTGGGGCTCAAACTCACAAACCGTGAAATCATGACCTGAGACGAAGTCGACGCTTAACCGACTGAGCCACCCAGGTGCCCCTCTTTGTCCAATTTTAAGCTCATTTTTGACAAGTTCCAAGTGCAGAGCCAATGATGGCTCATCAAAGTGTTTCTGCTTAACAAGGCAGTTTTTCCATGAGGAATTGTGTCATCTGCTTTTGAGTTATCTGCCCATACACATACAGGTGTTATACCACATTCTATATTTTGAAGTCTATTCAAAGGCTACTCTGAAGCCTGCAGAGTATTAAGTTTGAAGGGCCTTGGGAAGAGACCTAGGATTCATTCCCACATTCTCCCTATTCCGTCCTGACTATATCCACATCCCAAACCCTGTTGATTCTATTTGAAACACCTCTCTTCCCTCTGCTGCTACCCTAATCCAAATCAGCATGGTCTTTTTACTAGCTTAGTGTAATGGCTTCCTAACCTATTGTTGGGAGGAAACATTTATCCTCTACCAATTTAGGTCAATGTGATTGGGGGCCTGTGAATTAACTGACAGTAGATTAATAGAAAAAATTATTTTCACATGCCTGTGAGAACACCCCATAAGAACTGACTCCCTGAACAAGTAGGAGTAAGGGTTTATATACCAGCTTAATAAAGGAGTGTGAATTTAGGCCTTCAAAAGATGGAAGGTTCTGATGAGACTTCTTTACACAATTTTTTAGAATGTCCTAGTGCCCAAGGACAGTTGCCTCCCTGAGTCGAGACTTCCCTGGAGAGGAGGTTTGTGATAACCATGCTCATAAAGCCCTGCTTTAATCATGTAAGGGTAGCACAGATAAGATTTCTTTCTGCAGATGTTTTCACTTTGAAGTCATCTTCATACCATCTTTGTGGGTTGTTGGTCCCTCCACCATCTCCCTACAGTCAATCTCGTTCCCACAAATCTTTTCTCCACACTGTAGCCAGAAGATATTTCTACAACACCAGATCATGACACTCCCTTTCTTCAAAACACTTCAGTGGCTTTCCACTGCCAAGGATTATGATTTATAACCCTAGATTTACCACTTGCCTACTAAAGCTTAAAGAACAAAAGGTATGAGTCTAATATATGTGGCTAGAGTTTATTTACATGGTAGAAAAGGTAAATTATGACATACAAAAACTAATCTTTAGTTCCACCCTACATTTTATGTCGATGTTTCTCAGATTTTATTTCTAAAATCAGTGCTTCAGGCAGTGTTCCAGGTTCCAAATCTTTTTCTCTTCCCTTCAGTTTTAATTAATTCACTCCTGTAGGGCCTTACTGAAATGCTTGGCTAAGTAAGTTCATAAGCTTATTCTTATGAGTGTTTACAAGTTAATGTACTAGGCATTTCCACCTTCAGTGTTGCTATTTTAATAAGGTCCTTCATGACTTATTCCACAAGATGACCTATAAAAGGCATTTCAAACCCTGAAACAACAAGCTGAGGAGAAAACTTGAGCAAATGGGCTTTTGAACACCTCTTAACTTCAGGCTCTTGCTCTGCCTCTGAATAGAAGTGGCCCTGAAGGGAAGAATTCCATTGCCTTTGTATAAACTGCATCCTTCAGGAGTGGGTTTCATGCTTCTCCATGGAACCCAATTAAGTAGCACAACTTAAGGTGATACTTTGCTATACAGCTGTGCTTCATACTTATGTTTTTTTTTAAATAGCTTTATTTAAATGTAATTTACATGCCATAAAATTCACGTATTTAAGGTGTATGGTTGGGTAATTTTTAGTTATTCTCAGTTGTGCAATCATCACTAGTATCTAATTTTCAAGCATTCTCATCATCTGAAAAGAAACCCAGTACATATCAGCAGTCATTCCACATTCCTATAACCCCAATCCAACACTAGGTAATAATACATAATCTACTTTCTGGCTTTACAGATTTGTCTATTCTGGACTTTTCATATACATGGAATCATATACTATGTGACCTTTTGTGACTGGCTTCTTTCACCTAGTATTATATTTTCAAGATTCATCCATGTTGTAGTATGAATCTTGTAGTACTTCATTCCCATTTACTGCCAAATAACAATTTATTATATGGATGTACCACCACTGTTTATCTATTCATCAGTTGATGGACATTTGGGTCATATCTACTTTTTGTCTATCACAAATAATGCTACTATGAATATTGCTGGACAGGTTTTTGTGTGGATATATGTTTTCAGTTTTCTTGGGCATATATTTTGTTGTAGAATTGCTGAATCACATGGTAATTTTATGTCTAACATTTTGAGGAACTGCCAAACTGTTTCCAAAGTGGCTATACCAGTTTTTATTCCTATTAGTAATGTGTTGGAATCCCAATTTTTCTACATCTTCACCAACACTTGTTATTGCCATCCTAGTGGATGTGAAGTGTTATCTCATCATGAGTTTGATTTCCTTTTCCCTAATCACTAATGATATTGATCACCTTTTCATGTGCCATTGTTTATTCCATTGTTATTGGCCATTGTTTGCATTCTCTGGAGAAATATCTATTCACATCCTTTGCCCATTTTTAATTGTGTTACTTGTCTTTTAATTATTCAGTTGTAAGAGTTCTTTATATAGTCTTGATATAAGTTATTTGCCAGATATATGATTTACATATATTTTTCCCATTCTATTTGTTGTCTATTCACTTTTTTGTGGTTTCTTTTGAAGCACAATTGTTTTTAATTTTGAGGAAGTCTAAATTGCTCATTGTTTTGGAGTTGTATCTGAGATAATATTGTCTAACCCAAGGTCACAAAGGTTTACTCTTATGTTTTCTTCTAAGAATTTTATAATTTTAGCTTTTAACTATAGGTCTAGCATCCATTTTGCATTAATTTTTGTACATGTGTGAGGTCAGTGTCTAACTTTATTCTTTTTCACGTAGATACCAGTTATTCCAGCACCATTTGTCAAAATTACATATGCTTTTAAACCATACCTAGGAAGCTATTAAGTTAGCAGTTATATTAGCTATCCATCACTGAGTTTCTAGTAAGCAAATTCCACCCTGAGAGGCTTCAGGTACTAGTATTTGGTTCTATAGATTTGTATACACTGTACTTCTCTTCTTGTTTCTGAATAATTTGTGAGTTTTGTTCTGTTGAATATTTCAGGTGTTTGGATGAATTTCTCTTACCCAAAGTAAATATATCATTTACATATTTAAAGTTAAAATGGGTGAGAACTGTTACAAGTAATTAATCTTGACCTACAAAGAGCTAGCAATTATCCATTCATTTCATCAAGAAAAATGTATTGAGTACTTACTGTACTATGTGTTGTGGACATAATACTGGAAATATAATAATGAACTAAACAGCCCTTGTCCTCAAGAAACATATTTTAGGGAGAAGAAGCAAAAATTAAAAAAAAATACCCAGGTAGATATAGAATTTGCAAGGTTTTGATACATGTTTAGAAGAACATTAAATTAAAAGCATATTAAAAAAATTTAAAAGCTGGCATCTGGGTGGCTAGGTTGGTTAAGCAACTGATTTCCATTCAAGTCATGATCTCACGGTTTGTGAGTTCAAGCCCCACTTTGGGCTTTGTGTTGACAGCACGAAGCCTGGATGGAGTGTGCTTTGGTTTCTGTGTCTCCCTCTCTCTCTGCCTCTCCCCAACTTGTGCTCTTTCTCTCTCTCAAAAATACATAAACATTAAATAAATTAAAAGCATAAGTAGAGTTAGAGGGAGAGAGTGACGCACAAAGAGGTTATTAGTTTATAAAGAGTGGCCAGAGGTCTCTTTGATTAAGGCAACATTTAGTCTGAAACTGGAAGGTTGTAGGAAAGTATCTATGCAGATATACTAAGCAAGAGTGTTCCATGCAGTGGGAACAAGGGCAAGTGACCTGAGAGGGTACATACCTGGCTCAGCTCCAATTTTCCCACTCCCTCTGTATTTCTAAAACAAACAGCATAATTTCTGTACAAATTCCACTTTCACCATAGTTTCTTTTCTACAACTAATTTGCCATAAAGGAGTGTACATTTTACCATACCTAGGAAGATTCAGTCTGAATAATGTTCAAAATTAGATAAATTTAAGACTAAGACAAAAACAACAAAGAAAAAAACATTTTCCTACGTTACATTTTGCATCCTGCTGAAGCACCCTTTCTAATGTTGCAACTTCATTTCAATTCAACAAATTAAACTGAATGCCTGTGGTGATATTTCCCAAATCATAATTTGTTAGGCCATATTTGTGGTTCAGAGCTTTCACTAGGGACTTGACAATGGTTTAAGCAGTTAAAGAGAGTCAGGTCTCAAAAATTTATGGTAACGTGTTTGCATTCTGACTCAATTTCAAGGAGCTGTATGTTCAGGAATGTGTATGGCTTATGAACAGCCTACCTTGAGCATCATTGGCTATGACACACTGGGTGTGTATCATGGGTCAGTTCATCAGTTATGCCACATATAACATGGAAAATTCAATGACTCATTGGAATTAATGTTAGAAAATCAGTTGCTATTGCCTATATATTATGTTCCCACTAAATATCAAAATTCAAAGAGAAGATATATTTACTATGAAAATTTCAATGCATTTTGCAGTCCATTATTTTTCTTAAAAAGTCATCACGGGGCGCCTGGGTGGCGCAGTCGGTTAAGTGTCCGACTTCAGCCAGGTCACGATCTCGCGGTCCGGGAGTTCGAGCCCCGTGTCAGGCTCTGGGCTGATGGCTCAGAGCCTGGAGCCTGTTTCCGATTCTGTGTCTCCCTCTCTCTCTGCCCCTCCCCCGTTCATGCTCTGTCTCTCTCTGTCCCAAAAATAAATAAACGTTGAAAAAAAAAATGGAAAAAAAAAAAAGTCATCAGTTTTCCAGACTAATGCCCTGAAAATCAATGCCTGACCTTTCTCTATTCCTCCTTGCCCATTTTTGTGATCTCTGTTGCAGATTGCCTTAGGCAGTTGGCAAATCTTAAGTGGCCTGGATATACGAAAGCAAGGTACTTTAATACCTTCAATATTTAAACTTGTAATATTCCAGACGGCCCTAAACTAAATTAAAAAGTAATCAGGGAATGCCCTGATGTCTTTTCGCAAAATATATTCAACTCCTACCCACTGCCTAAAGTAAAATAATCCTTCTTGCCCCTGAACTCACATTAAAACCTTTTATCTTGCCTTGCCTAGCATTTCTTGTGTCTTATTTTCCACACTGTATTATACATACATCCTTTGACTGCTATTATCTAGGAGCAAATCCTAGGGTTGTAGAGAATTGTTAGTAAATATTTACTCATGTATTATTGCATTATTATGACTTAGAAGTATTAGGGAGATAAATATTCAGAATGATCCCATGGTATTCAACTTTGTTTCTATTTTGCTTTTTTTTTTTTTTTTTTTTTTTTTTTTAGTCTTGTTTGGTTAATTTGTGTGGCTTTGATTTAAAAAAAAAAAAAAAAAAAAAGGAGAGGTGCCTGGGTGGCTCAGTCAGTTAAGCGTCCAACTCCAGCTCAGGTCATGATCTTATAGTTCGTGAGTCTGAGCCCCACAATGGGCTCTGTGCTGACAGCTCAGAGCCTGAAACCTGCTTCAGATTCTGTGTCTCCCTCTTTCTGCCGCATCCCTGCTCGCACTCTGTCTCTCTCTGTCTCTGTCTCTCTCTCTCTCAAAAATAAATGTTAAAAAGAAAAATTTTTAAAAAAAGGAGAGGAAGAGTGGGAAGAAAAGTTTAAAGTGTATTATTCCTTTAGGGATATTTTTTCTTTGGTTTTACCTGCCCTGTGGTCAGAAATAGAATATAACCTTGAAAAGAAAGTTATATTGAGTTCTAATGGCTATTTCTTTTAAATGTGGCTGGAATAATGGTCTTTAAAGGGTGTCACCAGATTAAATCTGCCAAGTAAGGAAGGTGGAGCTCTGTGGGAATGAGGCTTTGTTTAATCAGGTTGTATAATGTTTTGCTGAGACATGTTGGGAAAAGCAATCCAAAGTAATGTGGACTTAGTATGAAATCACTCTGAAGCACACCTTATAAATTTAGAGATCTTTTGACATCCTCTTGGAAATTCATTTATCAGAAATAATAGGGAAAATTAACATATATATATATATATATATATATATATATATATATATACACACAGCCCCTTTGCTAACATTTGTGGGATCTGAAAAACAGTACAAAGAGAGACCACATACAATATATCTAGTTATAAATTGTGGTAAGTATCTGTAAATGAAGTGTATTCTGTCTTCCTACCTTAAAGTTATCTTCAGGCAAAATTCAAGGTTAAAATTGTTTGATACCTTGGAGTTTCATGTTTAAAAAGTGGAAATCCTGGGAGAGCCTACTCAAAAGTACACAGCCCAGCCCCCTTTCTCTTCCCATTCCCAGCTCTATCCCACAAGATGAGAGGTCTAAAGACAAGGTGAGAGACCTCAAGATTATACAGGTGGCCACATCAACCCACATATCTGATCCCCTGCAAACAGCTGCTGCTTGGGCATCCCTCAAACCTAGGGGAGTTTCACATAGATAGAACAATCCATGCTTAGAAACAGTCCTGGGGAAAAAGCTGAAGCAGGCTCCATGGCCATTTGGGTGGGGAATTCTGGGATATTAGGTAACCAGAGAAGGCATAGAAGGGGGCATGGCTCAGGCTCTGGATGGGCACAATCCTTGAGTTCCTGAATTCTTTGTCTTGTGCAATGAGCTATAGTTAGAGGATGTGCAGAGAGATTCTCTGATGCCTAAGGCCCAGAGATCAGAGGCCCATCTTGCCTGTGTGTGTGTGTGTGTGTGTGTGTGTGTGTGTACGTGTGCACCAAGCACTGTTGCCTACGTATATTTTAAAGATATGGAAAATTTAATATGCAATCCTGTAACTATTATCTAAGAAAGAGGTATAACCTTATGGATGATCGAAAAGGATGAGCAATATACCATATTTGTCACTGGGTGTACTTCAATGATTAGTTGACCGTAGATATCTACATTCTTCAAATACATAATGATAACTATAAATTAATGAGATTGAAGTTCCTCTCAGGAAAGGCCTGGGAAGCTGTCAAGTTTCCTTATGTACTGAAGAATCAACTTCATTTCACCTCCTGCTATATTGCTGTGCATTGTGGGAAAGTGAAGAACATTATCTCCTGCTGAGCAGAGCCTAGCAGGGGGCTGACATGGGGATGCTTCCTTCAGTTTTGTGTCTCCTACCCTCATTGGTGGTTTCACATGTCTTCCCTGGAGTCTCCTTGCTGCTCTTGTATGCATTTTGGAAGGATTTTCTTAAAACTTTATAACCCTTTAATCTGTGAACTGCCAACTATCTTTGGCAATGAGAGAGTTTAAGTCTTTTGAACATAGAGTATTTAACTGTATTTACTTTTTTGATACAGTGATATTGAAAGGAGATAATCAAGAAAATGAAACATGCAAATAAGAAAAAAATAATTTTTACGTGTGATTGTGGCTTTTAATTTTTAAGAGGTAATGTTCCAGCTAGTGTATTTTGGAAGTAGAGAAGTGACAGACTGGAGTGTAGGTAATAGAGGAAGACATCAAGAAATACAATGTGCAGTTAAGAATTTTTTAGTAAAATAAACCCGGTGTTTGAGCAGATATTACAAATACATGTATTTGAACTACCCAGTTCTATACTATATTTAATAATCTTGGATAACTTGAAGTAGTAAATTTAATTTGTCATGATCGGGTTTTCCAGAATCTGTAACGAGTCAAGATATTTTACTGATATTTTAAGTGATCCACACACTGGACCATGATCATTGTAACTATTTATGGGTTTCCTTATTACCTAACCATGTTCTCAAACATATTATTACTTTGTGAAGAAGAAAGTGGGTAATTGGCATATGTACACAAACAAAGGAAACAAGCAGAAATGCCAGATCCTTGGGGAAAAGAACATCTTGCTGGCTCACCACCCTGTTTCCAGAACCTAGAATCTAAAATGGCCCATAGTAGTGTCCTCAGTAAGTATTTGTTGGCTAACAAAAGAGTAAGTGAATTAAGGGAAGTAATTTATATCAAGTACTGACTCTGGTCCAGGGATTAGTGTTTTAGTTTGATCAGTGTTTTGTAAATTGAATGGCATTAAACCTTCTGTTATAAGCAGACAAAATGAGAATCAACGAGGTTATATGACCTACCCAAGATAGCACAGCTTGTGAAATGATGGACTTACTACAAACTACTGACATTTTATTATTTCAAATTTAAATCTTGTTAGCTTTAATAGGCATATCAAGAATATGATAGATATATAGTCAGTAGCCTCCTTTCAAGGTTACCAGCATAGTTTGAAATAGAAAAGTCAGTCATTAGTGATCTAAAATGGCAAAAATCTACACCAAGTGATCCTGATTTCTCTGCTTCAGTGAGAGGCAGAATTCTCAGGCTGACTTCTGACCTCTTTCTGGTAACAATCAACAACAGGAGCCTGTAATGGCCACACAGATCAGAAAGAACAAAGTGTCACCTGTTCTCCAGAATCTTTCTTTCCAATTCGCTCTAACTTCCTGGACTCTGGGCCTTGGTTACCTAGAATGATGGCTTTTGGCAACTGTGCTTGGCCTTATATGACTTCCCTGGACTCTAGCCTAAAGTATAATAACGTTGTGCCCCTCCCAGCCTTGTATCTACCTCCCATGGTCTCCTGAAGCTCTAAAACTATGGTATCTGCCAAAATCTACCTGGCTAGTTAGACTCCTCTGTGTGTTCTCTTGGCTTGCATAACTTCATAAACACATAAGCAATGAACTGCAGAAAACCTTAGGAATTCTAAAGAAAAATTAGGAAGTAAATTATCTCTAAGGGCAGGGCACCTGGGCGGCTCAGTTGGTTAAGCATCTGACTTCGGCTTAGGTCATGATTTCACAGTTCATGAGTTCGAGCCCTGTGTCAGGCTCTGGGCTGAGTTCAGAGCCTGAAGTCTGTTTTGGAATCTGTGTCTCCCTCTCTCTGCCCCTCCCCCACTCATGCTTACGTGTGCGTTTTCTCTCTCTCAAAAATAAACATTAAAAAATTTAAAAAGAAATAAATTAGCTCTTATTCTAAATGGTCTTCCTTGTTATTGCATTATAATACTTACATGGGTCTTCCCTCTGTCTAGATAGGCCTGAGAGATGAACTTTCAAGAAGAGTATCAGGCGACCATTTTCTTTTATCTACCGATACCCGACATTTGCAAAAGGTGTGTATGGGTGTTTGTGTGTGTGTACACATGTAATGGGTACTGGATCAACTTTGGGTTGTTTTGCTAAGGTGTTGTTAAATGTTAGTTTGAAGTGATACAAAATGGTCTTGTGAAAAACAAAATAAAATCTGAACTGTAAACACTGATGAAAACCAAATGAACCCAAGTCAGATATTGTTCCTACTATTAACAACAAGCATCTTTACGTGGGATGACAGTGATGGCTACAGTTTAAAAAGCACAGTTTTAAAAACAAAATCACATGTTTTTAATATCTTTAAAGCCTTGTTTTATTTGTCAAGGACAGAGAGGGAGAGGGAGAAAATATTAACAGGCTTTCCCTAACAAAAACTTGAGTTAATGTTATCTCGACTGTTTTACTGTAAAAGGATATGTACTCAAAAAAATACTCATTCTTAAATGTGAATTGTATTAGTCATTGAAACCATGCCAAAGTCCTCATGGAAAGGTAAAACATTTTCTAGTTCTTAACCTGTGAATCTAAACAACAGGCAGATAAAACCTGAGAAACTGTTCAACTGAACTAATTTGTTTTAAACACCTGATATTAAATATTTGATTAAAATTTTGCTTACCAAGAGTTAGTTTGGAAGAGAAAAAAATGTTAATTTCAGAATGCCTTGGACACTACTTGCATGTTGTGACCAGATTGGTTTACATAGAAAAAAAAGAGCTTTAGAACATGTCACAGCTGAAATGGCATTTGGGAGTTTTATGAATTCAGTTGAAGGCAGTATGGCTTATAAAACAAGCAGGGAACAAGAATTACACTTGATTTCTGGTTCTAGCTTTGCCAATGACTAGTTTGGTGAACTTGGGCAAGTCATTTGACCTCCTGTGGCTTTAAATGTTTTTCACTGGAAATGAGCTGGGCTCTGATTCCTAAGATTGATTAAAGCTATGAAATCATGTGATTTGTTTAGAGGTCTCTATCAAAATACACATTGCTTTTTTACTTATTTCTGGGCCCATCCTAAAGGTATTACTGGATCTTATCCAATCACAGCTTCGGCAAACAATATAGCCACAGAAAAGCTACTTGCGTCACTTGGTTTTATTTTTTAATGTTCAAACAATACCTGGCAAATAAAGAAAGGTTCTTGGATTGTGATTGGCACAATGATACATGGTTAGCTGCACTGAGAATTTAAGCAAACCCTATATATTGTCAGGGTGCAGAATGCAGGAAAGGGCTGATCTGCAATTACCTGCATTTGTGAAGCAAACCAACGTAAATCATGGGTGTATAACATGGTTTCTTTATGCATCTATTCAGTTTTGTTATTTTAGCAGTTTCCACTCTCCTACTCATTGGCTTTTCTACTAGAATATACACACATTAAGCAACTTTTTCTAGTCCCCCCACCTTCCTAGTCTTCTATTGCATTTACCACCATAGTCCTCCCTTTATTCTTTATACTCTTCCATTTCTGTGACATTACTCTACCTTATATCTTGGGTCTCACTGCTCTCTCCACACTTTAAAAATAGGTATAGCACAAGATATATTCCCAGACCCTTTGCTTTTCTGTATTGGGTCTTGCTCCCTTAGCATGTTCTTGACAAATTGTCACTAATATGTGGACAGCTCCAAAATTAGCCTCTTGATTTTTTTGTCACCTTTGTACAGTTTAAAACTAACTGCCCACTGACTGTATTCTCATTCATTCATTTACTAGACAGAGTACATACAATGAAAGGACTGTTTTAGGGCCAGTGGAGAAGTTGAGAAATTGTTTTCTCAATACATCATTTCTAGAAAGAAATGTTATATGACATGTCTCAATACTTGCTGGATATTTTTAAAAGCATCTTCAGTTTTTTACAGGACTAAATTAGATATCTTATTTTTAAAGAGTTAATAACTCATGTTTTTTATGATTTAGAAATTCGGAGAAACAGAATTTTTAATAATAGGTTTTTAGGCTATATTAATTTTCAACTCAAGCTTGCTTTTGTTTGAAAAATATAAGATGCAGACGTAGTGCCTTATATAAAACATGTCTGTAGTCGCATTACTCACTTTCTCTCCTTTCCTTGTTCAGCACCCTGAACCAGTTTCCGTGCCTGCTGCCCAAATCAGCTCTTCTCATCTCTGTGTATATCATCTTTTGGTCACTCAGTCTGAAAGCAGATAAAATATGGCTTTTCCCCTTCCCTCTTCCCTGGCCTCCGGTATCCTGTCAGGCAGTACGTGGATCCTTGCTTCACCCTATTTTTCAAAAGCATCCCTCTTCATTCTCTTGGTCCCTCCCCAAGCGAGAACACCTGCATCTGCAACAGTCTTAAGTTTTATATCAATCCCTGATTCCCTTCCAAGTCTCTGCTGTCCCTGGTCAGCTGAGTCTTTGTGAAGTGTTTTACACCATACTTTCACATCATCAGTAGCTCTCCAATGACTACAACATGAAGTCTAAACCCTTCACATGCAAGACCACAACAACTATCTGATCTCTTCAAGGAAAGTTAAACCACTTTTGAAAGGAAGAGGGGTTGTTTAGAATTGAGAATTTTAGCATAAAGGGAGTTTTGATTCTTAGCATAGTTTGTATGTTTGTTTCATCTCCTATCTATAGGTTTTTTGGGAGATGATCTTTCTCTGAAAACAGAAATAAGAATCAACAATTATGGAAATAGATTTTTTAGAATAAATACATTGACAAAAGGAATAATAAGGGCAGAAAGCAGAGGGATTTGGCTTCCTGTATGAGTGAGCCTGGAGCCTCCCAGACACACTAGGATAGTTTGGGAGTCTGAGGAGGTAATAATTTAAATGAGAGCATTTAGTATCAAGGTCCAACTAGAAGGGAAGCAAGAATTTAGTGCATGTATGTGTTAAGGCTTATGATAAAGACTCGTGAGTTAAGAAAATTGAAATTCTTCTAAATATTTGATAGTGCTCCACAAATTAGAATAAAATACATATTTGAAGAAGGAATTGTTATTAAAATCCTTTCTGAATCTGCATAAATTTCTTTTAAGTTTACTCTAAACAGAAAACACAAGTGTCTCGTGAACGTGCTGAAAGGTGAAAATACATAAAAACGAAGATCATCAAAATACAATATCCTTATGTAGTAGAACTGACAACTTAATTCTAGGAGTTAGGAAACACAGTGAAATGCAGTATAGAATCAATGAGTGCTCTGGGGTCAGACTGCCAGGGTTCAAATCCTGGTTATGCTCTTATTCTGAGTTTCTTGGGGAAAGTTACTTAATCTTTTTATGTTTCAGTTTCTTTAACTATAAAAATACATATCTGAGTACTCATTAACAGCAAGTATTGCAAAGTATTACATGTATTTTATAGATGATGAAACGGAGCCATAGGAAGATTGATAGTTGATGAAGGTAACACTGCCACCAAGCCATACAGCCTTAGCAAGTCCAAAATTTTCACTCTATATCCATACTGCCTCCTTGTTTTTGTATTGCTGGAGATATAATAATAGAAACTGGCCCCGTCTTCAAGATAGCACTTTAAATAGACAGAAAAACAAAAGTGAATGGACAGTTCTATAAAGGTGCTCTGGAGCATGGTTAAAAGGGTATTTACCTGAGCCTGGAAGGGCTGGGGATGCCTTACTCAGAAATTGACAGCTAAACCAGGTCTTGAAGTATAGGTAGAAATTAGGAGGAGGTTTGGGTGTGGTGGATAGTGTCCTCAGCAAAGGAAATAGCAGGCAGAAGAGTGGAGAGGATGTTCTGCGTGCAAAGGTACAGGCTGTGAGGGAGGACACAGAACATTCAGTATTTACGAGAGGTCAGCTAGGCTGGAATGCAGAATTTGGGGTAGGGCAGGGGCCTGATTTTAAGGGTATAAGGTTGAAGCAGTTCTTCTCTACTAGTTATGAAAGTCACAAGTCAAGAAGAGGCAGCACAAATGCTTATACACAATGATGTACACACTGGCCCCAAACCACTAGTATTCCCTTAGATGTACAAGTTGGTACTTGTTAATTGTGAGGCATAGGTCCAAATCCTTTTAAATATAATGTATGCCTCCAGCCTGGGGAAGTCATATTTGCCTATAGGTAGTGTATACTTCTAAGGAAAATAACCTCATTAACAATTGAGAGAAATCACCCCTACTTCCTTCTTCCAGGTATTCTTTCTCAAGGAAACTTAATCTATATTAGAATTATGTGTTCAAATTCCTTTGTTTCTAATGGGAAACCATCTTCCCAACATCCTGCTTAAAAAATATGTGTGGTGTATTAATCTATTTTCATGGCAGAAGATAATCTGTAGCATAGGTTACATTCAATGCCCTATGGGTGCACTACAGAGAAGTATGGGTTTAAGGGCCTCCTTAAACTGTATTCCTAACAATAGCTTATCTCAAGATAATAGTGTGTTTCAGTAGTGCAAGCTTATTCCTTAAAAACATTTATTAAGAAGTAATTGAAATATAAGCTCGTTGAGCACCTTAGGAAATTTCAGCACAGTACCTTCCTTACTCTGAAAGACAACTTCATCCATCTCATGCCTCCCCGAATAGTTTCTAGAAAAGTTATTTGTATGGTGCCACTACGATGAGAAACCATGTATCTTAACAAGGTTAAATCAGTGATAGTGGAGCTCCTTGTGGTATAGTCTTTAATTCAATTTAACCAATCAAGTATGAGGGAGTACCAGGTACCGTGTTATGCACTAGGAATGCTGTAAGATCTAGCTCTGTTCTTAAAGCTCATTTTATACATATAAAAATATAAAGTTTCCATGATGTAATATGATAAGCACTAATTTAGAAGTATGCATCATATCCGTATCAGACTTGAGAATCAAGAGAGACGATCCCTGGACCTGGAGAAAAAGATAAACCAATTTGGTAATATTTTTATTTTTCTCTCAAAGCTGGATGTGGGAAGGTTGAATCATTTTATATAGGTCAGAAAAACATCTGATTAGCACTAACTTGTCTAGTGTTCATAATTCAAATGAGTGATAATGTTACTGGAATTGCTAGTTCCCTTATCTCTTAAAACACCTTGGTCTCCCTTGTAAGTGTTCTAAAAATGCAAATTATGTGATATGTACCTGCTTAACTAGAATTATTTCCCTCTGTTATGTAATATATCATAAAATACTTTTAAAGCCAAGTCACTGCCTAAAGGTGATAGTATTTCTAAGAATACTTAATGTGGCTATCACAACTTATATAGAATAAGATTTTGAGACTTGGAAAGCTACAAAAAATATTTCTTTAAAACTCTGAAGCAATATTTTGTTATCTTTGAAGCAGAAAAGTTTTAATGTGAATCTGTGAGCTATTAATCAGTTTAATTTGAATTATTTAATCCATTATGGATAAATCACAATTCTTAATCTGAACAGTCTTCACATTGGAATAATGAAAAGGAATGTCATTTGACTAGTCTGTGTTAGAACTCACATTTCCCAGTTTACATGGAGAATTTCAGGTTTAGCATTTTCTTGACTTATTCATGTGAGGAGAACATCAGCTTCACTGTCAGCCATGTTGTTACTGTCACTTCTTTACCTCATTTTTTCTTTCCTAACTTCGTCAACTCCATTAATAATATGGCAGTGACACTGATTTTACAGTAAACTAGTGACATTGTTGGCTATGGGAATTACATTTTATGTAAAAAGTTAGTATCTTCCTATTTTTTCATATGTAGAGGAAAAGAAATGATACTGGTTCCATGTATGTCAAATATGTTAAAACATTCCAAATTAGTTTCAAACAAATTTCCCACTTATGACAGAATTAATTATACAGAATGTCATAAATAATACCACTTTATATATTTGTATTATATACTTATTATATTTATTATATATATTATAATATTAAGATATTTCAGGGGCACCTGGGTGGCTCAGGTTGGTTAAGCATCTGACTTTGGCTCAGGTCATGATCTCGCAGTTCGTGAGTTCCAGCCCTATGTCAGCTCTGTGCTGATGGCTTGGAGCCTGGAGCTTGCTTCAGATTCTGTGTCTCCCTCTCTCTCTGCCCCCTCCCCGGCTAGCTCTCTCTTTCTCTCTCTCTCTCTCTCTCTCTCTCAAAAATAAATAAACATTAAAAAAATTAAAAAGAAGATATGTCAAATCTCCTCACATGTTAGAAACATGAAATAATTTTCATCAACTATAATATTAGAAAGGCATCCTGATAGGTTGAAGGTAGATAATACCCATTTTAGCTATGAATATTTGAACATCTCATTTTATTATCATACTGCCTTTCACTTATAGACAGAAATACTTCTAGTTCCCCCCCACCCAGGCTTATTGAGCTAAAACTGGCATTTAACACTGTGTAAGTTTACTGTGTACAGCATGTTGATTTGATACATTTATACACTGCAAAATGATAACCACCTATAGCGTTAGTTAACACCTCTATCACATCACATAATAACTATTTCTTTTTTGTGGTGAAAACATTTAAGATTTACTCAGCAGTTTACAAGTATAATACAGATCATAAGCTGTAATCACCATGCTATAAAACGGATTTCCAGAATTTATCCATCTTTAACTGGAAGTTTGTACCCTTTGACCAATACTTCTAGTTTTTAAAGTGCTTTCCCATGTGTTTGATCTTCAAAAATCTCAATATATAAACATATATTATTTATAATACATAACATATATATTAATAAATATATCCTATATATAATGTTATATATTATACATATAAAATACATAACAACTAGAGAGAGTGGGAAATATGGTTAAAAATCATCTCTTTTTTTAATTATTATTTTTTTGAGAGAGTACATGCATGGGCAAGTGGGGGGTGGTAGAAGGTAGAGGGAGGGAATCTATTTATTTATGTATTTATGTATTTATGTATGTATGTATGTATGTATTTATTTATTTATATTTTAGAGAGGAGGGAGAGGTACAGAGGTAGAGAGAGAGAGAGAGAGAGAGAGAGAGAGAGAGAGAGAGAAAGAATCTCAAGCAGGCTCTATGCTAAGTGAGGAGCCTGATGTGGGGCTTGATCCTATGACCCTGGGATCATGACCTGAGCCAATATCAAGAGTCTGACACCCAACTGAGCTACCTAGGCTTCCTAAAAATCGTCTTTGTTAAACAGACAAAATGTGAAAAGTTTTTATCATCTATATCCAGTCAGCAAACTATGGCCAAGAGGCCAAATCCTACCCACCACCTGTTTTTGAAAATAAAGTTTTATTAGAAGACAGGACTACTCTAGGGGTGCCTGGGTGGCTCAGTCTGTTGAGTGTCCAACTTTGGCTCAGGTCATGATACCGCGATTTGTGAGTTTGAGCCCTGCGTCGGGCTCTGTGCTGACAGCTCGGGGTCCGGAGCCTGCTTCAGATTCTTTGTCTCCTTCTCTCTCTCCCCATCCCCCACTTGTGCTCTGTCTCTCTCTGTCTCTCAAAAATAAATAAATTAATAAATGTATAAAAAATTTAAAAAAAAAAGAAGCACTACTCTTTCATTTACATATTGCCTATAGCTGCTTTTGTGATACATGGCAGAATTCAGTAGTGACAGAGACTCGCAAAGCCTAAACCATTTAGTTGCTGGGCCCTTAACAAGTCTGACCCTGTTTTATAGCAATTTGTCCTTAAAAATCATATTTAAATAACTACTTTAAAACTGTTTTTCTTACTTCATGATGCCAAATTTATAGTATGTGGTACATTTTCCATGAGAATCTGTATAGCATGAGAGATGAAATATAGAATTTCCCAGCATTTAATGTTAATATTTTATAATACAGGAAGGAGCATATCAAAATATTCATGCTGGCAGTAAAATAATTGGGGAAGTTTTGATTTCTTGATAATATGTGACTACCATGTATTCAGAGAGGTACAAAAATGTCTCCTCTTAAAGTGGAACTAAGTTCCAATTTAGTATAGCATGTAATTCCATTCCTGCCAACAATAAGATTAGCTTGTACTTAGCTAGCTCTTAACAGAAGCAAATATAAATAATTCTTACAGCCTTAAAATGTGCAGTAAGGTTTATTTCACCTTACTTTTGAACATTATTCCCTATTAGGGAGTTTTACACTTGAGTACAAATATTTGGCTCTTTTCTTTAGAAACATCTTCAGACAAGATGTGCTATAATTCTATTATTTGTAATATAAAATTATACTAATGATAATAGATTCTCACCAGTTGAATGTACAAATGAATTAAATGTGGATTTTTCTGGAAGGCATGCATAACTTCCAACTATTGCCTGCCCCTTAATTTTCTACTCTTAAGATATTTAACTTTAGTGAAACTGTAAAATCCAGACTCACCTTTATTATTGCTAGAAATTTCAGGGAAATTTAATTTGGAGAATAAAATAACTGATGTGGATAAATGAAAAACAAATATATAGTAAAGTTAGAGATTTTTCTTTTAATGTAACTACATTTTAACTATCAGGATGCTAGGCATTTTGTTTTTATTTTGATATATTTGAGCTACTGAAAAATAATGAGATCTTTTCCTCAAAGACCCCAAACCCAACATTTTTCTAAAAAGACATATGCAACGTTCAACTGTCTTTTTTTTCAATATACGAAATTTATTGTCAAATTGGTTTCCATACAACACCCAGTGCTCATCCCAAAAGGTGCCCTCCTCAATACCCATCACCCACCCTCCCCTCCCACCCTCCCCCCATCAACCCTCAGTTTGTTCTCAGTTAAGAGTCTCTTATGCTTTGGCTCTCTCCCACTCTAACCTCTTTTTTTTTTCCTTCCCCTCCCCCATGGGTTTCTGTTAAGTTTCTCAGGATCCACATAAGAGTGAAACCATATGGTATCTGTCTTTCTCTGTATGGCTTATTTCACTTAGCATCACACTCTCCAGTTCCATCCACGTTGCTACAAAGGGCCATATTTCATTCTTTCTCATTGCCACGTAGTATTCCATTGTGTATATAAACCACAATTTCTTTATCCATTCATCAGTTGATGGACATTTAGGCTCTTTCCATAATTTGGCTATTGTTGAGAGTGCTGCTATGAACATTGGGGTACAAGTGCCCCTATGCATCAGTACTGCTGTATCCGTTGGGTAAATTCCTAGCAGTGCTATTGCTGGGTCATAGGGTAGGTCTATTTTTAATTTTCTGAGGAACCTCCACACTGTTTACCAGAGTGGCTGCACCAATTTGCATTCCCACCAACAGTGCAAGAGGGTTCCCATTTCTCCACATCCTCTCCAGCATCTATAGTCTCCTGATTTGTTCATTTTGGCCACTCTGACTGGCGTGAGGTGGTATCTCAGTGTGGTTTTGATTTGTATTTCCCTGATGAGGAGTGACGTTGAGCATCTTTGCATGTGCCTGTTGGCCATCTGGATGTCTTCTTTAGAGAAGTGTCTATTCATGTTTTCTGCCCATTTCTTCACTGGGTTATTTGTTTTTCAGGTGTGGAGTTTGGTGAGCTCTTTATAGATTTTGGATACTAGCCCTTTGTCTGATATGTCATTTGCAAATATCTTTTCCCATTCCATTGGTTGCTTTTTAGTTTTGTTGGTTGTTTCCTTTGCTGTGCAGAAGCTTTTTATCTTCATAAGGTCCCAGTAATTCACTTTTGCTTTTAATTCCCTTGCCTTTGGGGATGTGTCAAGTAAGAGATTGCTATGGCTGAGGTCAGAGCAGTCTTTTGCTGCTTTCTCCTCTAGAGTTTTGATGGTTTCCTGTCTCACATTCAGGTCCTTTATCCATTTTGAGTTTATTTTTGTGAATGGTGTGAGAAAGTGGTCTAGTTTCAACCTTCTGCATGTTGCTGTCCAGTTCTCCTAGCACCATTTGTTAAAGAGAGTGTCTTTTTTCCATTGGATGTTCTTTCCTGCTTTGTCAAAGATGAGTTGGCCATACGTTTGTGGGTCTAGTTCTGGGGTTTCTATTCTATTCCATTGGTCTATGTGTCTGTTTTTGTGCCAATACCATGCTGTCTTGATGATTACAGCTTTGTAGTAGAGGCTAAAGTCCGGGATTGTGATGCCTCCTGCTTTGGTCTTCTTCTTCAAAATTACTTTGGCTATTCGGGGCCTTTTGTGGTTCCTTATGAATTTTAGGATTGCTTGTTCTAGTTTCGAGAAGAATGCTGGTGCAATTTTGATTGGGATTGCATTGAATGTATAGATAGCTTTGGGTAGTATTGACATTTTGACAATATTTATTCTTCCAATCCATGAGCAGGGAATGTCTTTCCATTTCTTTATATCTTCTTCAATTACCTTCATAAGCTTTCTATAATTTTCAGCATACAGATCTTTTACATCTTTGGTTAGATTTATTCTTAGGTATTTTATGCTTCTTGGTGCAATTGTGAATGGGATCAGTTTCTTCATTTGTCTTTCTGTTGCTTCATTGTTAGTGTATAAGAATGCAACTGATTTCTGTACATTGATTTTGTATCCTGCAACTTTGCTGAACTCATGTAGAGCAGATCAACGAAACCAAGAGTTGGTTTTTTGAAAAAATAAACAAAATTGACAAACCTCTAGCCAGGCTTCTCAAAAAGAAAAGGGAGATGACCCAAATAGATAAAATCATGAATGAAAATGGAATTATGACAACCAATCCCTCAGAGATACAAACAATTATCAGGGAATACTATGAAAAATTATATGCCAACAAATTGGACAACCTGGAAGAAATGGACAAATTCCTGAACACCCACACTCTTCCAAAACTCAATCAGGAGGAAATAGAAAGCTTGAACAGACCCATAACCAGGGAAGAAATTGAATCAGTTATCCAAAATCTCCCAACAAATAAGAGTCCAGGACCAGATGGCTTCCCAGGGGAGTTCTACCAGACGTTTAAAGCAGAGATAATACCTATCCTTCTCAAGCTATTCCAAGAAATAGAAAGGGAAGGAAAACTTCCAGACTCATTCTATGAAGCCAGTATTACTTTGATTCCTAAACCAGACAGAGACCCAGTAAAAAAAGAGAACTACAGGCCAATATCCCTGATGAATATGAGTGCAAAAATTCTCAATAAGATACTAGCAAATCGAATTCAACATCATATAAAAAGAATTATTCACCATGATCAAGTGGGATTCATTCCTGGGCAAATCAATCACCGTGATACATCACATTAATAAAAGAAAAGAACCATATGATCCTGTCAATCGATACAGAAAAGGCCTTTGACAAAATTCAGCACCCTTTCTTAATAAAAACCCTTGAGAAAGTCGGGATAGAAGGAACATACTTAAACATCATAAAAGCCATTTATGAAAAGCCCACAAGCTAACATCATCCTCAATGGGGAAAAACTGAGAGCTTTTTCTCTGAGATCAGGAACACGACAGGGATGCCCACTCTCACCGGTGTTGTTTAACATAGTGTTGGAAGTGCTAGCATCAGCAATCAGACAACAAAAGGAAATCAAAGGCATCAAAATTGGCAAAGATGAAGTCAAGCTTTCGCTTTTTGCAGATGACATGATATTATACATGGAAAATCCGATAGACTCCATCGAGTGTCTTTTGATGGCTGTGCTATACTTCTTGTTGGCCTTATCAACAGCAAGTGCTTATGGATAGCATCCAGCCCAAAAAACATATTCCTGTATCTTCTGAGCATTATTTTTATTTATTTTTTGCATTACCTAGGTTTACTCATTTTTCCTTGTATCTTACAGCTTTGTTAAACCACGTAAAAATATTGATGATCTCCTAAATCAAGGCATGAATACAGTATGAAAGAAAATCTTACTTGACATTCTCCATTAGTTTGGTGCTAGATATTTTTCCCTCAAAGACTAGTCAATAGGGACAAGGTTGAAGAGAGCCAAGATAAAAAAATTCTAGTCTGTTTGTACAATTTCTTCTCCTGCTTTCACCTCAGTGATTTCAGCTGCTTTGTAATGATTTCCCTTTAAGACGAAACACAATGTCATAACAGACATAAAAGGTCAATTGTTAAGTATTCTATAAATGTTAGATTCTTTTTTTTTCTTATCTTACTTCTTTATCCTTCCCTTCTACTACAGGTTTCCTCAAATCTCAAAGTCACTATTCTCACCATTGACAGACTTTTTAAACCCCCAATAATCGTGCTTTTAAAGCTGATTGATGTTGGTTCCATAGGACGAGGGAAAGAAAATGTGACTAGGAATCTCTCACAGCTTCTCCAGGCAAAAAAGTTCTCCTTTGATTCATTTCAGATTTCATTTGGTTTTTGCCATTTTTTAAAGTGGTACATTAAAGCACTTGCCTGTACCACTAAAATGATAATGAACTTAAACTGCAGTTCCACATTATAGCCCTCATTAGTGTGCACGTTCCTGGGTATCAGAAACAAAATCTTAGCACTCAATTCCTACCTGAGTCAAGTAAATCTTGTACAAAAGCACAATACAACTATTTATTTAATGAGTAAAAATGTGTGTGGACTAAATGACTCTTAAGTTAAATGTATTTAAATTTTTATGTAACCTTTTAGTAATGAGGGTACTATGGTAAAAACAAATTTTACCTAAATATCCTACTAAATATCCTACCTAAATATCCTATCTAAATATCCTACTTTGATTTACAAAGTTTAATTCACCAGAAGTAACTTTATTTAACAATAAATATTTCTAAAATTTTATGTATATACACATACATACATACATATATACACATAGGTTAACTGGGTTTTTTATTGAAATTTTCACATTATAAACATATTTTGGAAAATAAAACATTTTGGTAGAAGACTAGTGGCATCAAAAATTGCTTTGATTGGGGCGCCTGGGTGGCTCAGTCGGTTAAGCATCCAACTTTGGCTCAGGTCATGATCTCACCATTAGTGACTTTGAGCCCTGCACTGGGCTCTGTGCTGACAGCTCAGAGCCTGGAGCCTGCTTCGATTCTGTGTCTCCCTCTCTCTCTCTCTGCTCCTCCCCTGCTCACACTATCTCTCTCTGTTAAAAATAAATAAATATTAAAAAAAAAATTTTTTAATTGTTTTGATTAAGCCAAACTGACAGGTAAGGGATTTTTATATTGATAGCTGAGTCAAGTTTATCTGATGGGGAAACCAGAAATTCTAAAAAAAATTATAGACAGCAGTTACATTTAAGTACTCTGCAGTTAAAAGCAGCAACAGTTTATTTAACAGGTTGCTGAGAACCAAGTAGTACTTACTGTTTTGGTATTTTGCCTGACTTTTTCCATTTACAAATGAATCAGTGCCCAATAGAAATAGCTTTAAAATATAGTTAAAATCAAAAGTCCCAAGTTCACTAATATATTTTATTAACTAGAATGATAGTTCTCTTTAATGGTATTTGTCTGATACTGGGTTTATGTATTTCTTCACACATTCTATAAATGAACACCAACCAAAACAAATACTTTAATGATATTTATACCAGTTTCTATGTAAGAACATTATATTACACTGTTTGTTTTCTCGAAGGAATACAAAAGATTAGAAGCTGTGAATGTTGAATACAAACTTTGGTTTCTTTTTTTGAAATGCCACCTCAAACTAGAGTTTTCAAAACTGAAATTTACTGATAATAAAAGGCACTCATAAACCAGAATCTAGATAAACCAAAGAAAAAAAATTGTTTAAATCTATAATCAACCCTCAATACTAATTTTTATCAAACATCGACCAATGTTTTTCCTAAGAAAGTGTCTAAAAATAATGACCCAATACAACAACAGAACACCAAAATAGGCATGATTTTTTTTCATTGGTTTTAAATACTGCTTACATTTTGAAGCTTTATCATTTCTATGAATGCTCTTTGAAGATCAAGTTCATTGTTTTTATGCTTGAGGAAAGAGACTTGCTCCAGCCTGAACAAAGAGAAGACAGCAGAGCCAAGGCCAGGGTTTCTGAAGTTTCTACATCGGGCCTCCAGAATTCCTCCAAGGAGCCACAGGAGCCACCGTAGGGGCAGGGGGTGGGGGTGCAACAGTGGAAGGGCTAGGTGGTCTGGACACCTTACGTTCCCCTCACACACTGCACTGCCTTTAACAAGAGGTGCTTGGCTTTCATCTCGTTAACATATTTGAAATTCTGGGTAAGAATGAGTTTGAAAAGAAAAAAAAAACCAATTCTGTTCCTCAAAAATAAATTTGAAAACCACTGCATTACCCCGTGCACCCTGGTAAGAAAAAAGGGGGAATATCATGGGGACTCAATTTTGAAATGATGTCACTGTTAATACCTACCATGAGAAACACCTAGAAACTGTATTTCAAAATAAGGTAAAAGAGGTCATGAATGTAGATTTTGTACAAGTAAAACCTTTATTATTTATTTTTTCTTTAATTTTTTTAATGTTTATTTTTGAAAGAGAGAGATAGAGTGTGAGTGGGGGGAAGGGCAGAGAGTGAGGGAGACACAGAATCTGAAGCAGGCTCCAGATTCTGACCTGTCAGCACAGAGCCTGATGCGAGGCTCAAACTCACAAACCACTACTAGATCATGACCTGAGGCGAAGTCAGATGCTTAACCAACTGAGCCGGCCAGGTGCCCTAGTTTTTTCTTTTTTCTTGTACTTTAATTACTGACCTAGTGTTTCTAGAAATTTGAATCACACAGAAATGAACAGTGAATAAACAAAGTTTAGTAGAGGAACTTCCAATGTTTCAGAATACAAGGACAGGTGGAGCATACAGAAAAGCACAAGAATAAACTAATTAACAGAAATCAGAACAATGGAATGCTAAATGGACATGTTGACAGTAAGAGAACCAACTAAATGGGCAAAACAGTCAGGAAAAGCTTTCTGGAAAAGAGGTGCTCAAGTAAGAGTAGAGGTAAAGGAAATTACATTCCTGGCGGAGTGAACAGGGCTGAAGGAGGGGGGCAGGTGGAAGCATATTTACTGAAGAGAAAGATAGATCCAAATGGAGAGGAGTGTTTGTGTCAGTGATATATAAGCTTGAATTGGTAAAATGGGGTTATACTGAAGAAGCCCTTTTAAGGCAATAGAGGAAGGCATTTAATTTAAGGTATACGTAAGGGGCAATATGGTACTACCTTTGATACTCAACAAAAGAAGTATTTTAGTGCTAGCAACCTGGCAGTGTGTTCTGAATTATCAAGGCACTTTTCTTTTATTGTATTAAATTACTGGTGGTGGAAAAAATTTAGGTGATACTTCAAAAGATGCTAGATCATTTTCATGGATTTAAAATCACATATGCAATAATGGATCACACGGATGGATATTTTATACTCTTTCACACTTGTGCTGGCAAAAAAAAAAAAAGCTTAGGAGGCATATGCCATTACCTAATCTATCTCTTTCACATCAGATTTACATATTACATATCATTTTTAATTTTTATCATCCCCTTTTAAAGCATTTGGAAAACGAGAAATTTTGTTTAAAAGTAAGTGCTTCAGGTTTGAGAAATATTAGAAAAATAATGGATATTATTAGACAATTAAAATTGAGGAAAGAACTTTCCCTAGAAAAATTTGGATTAAATGACCCTGGAGAAGTGTTCTTTTCCATTTATAGTTTTTATTTCTGCTTCTTCACTGTGCAACACATGGAGAAAAAATTTTACCTAGTATAAAAAAATAAGTAATATGAAAAGGTAATCAATGGACTGGGAATATCCTTCCAAGGTCAAATCAGTGAATGGTCTTTAGAAAGAGTGTATCATATGATTCTTAATTTTTAGAGGAAAACATAAACCATTATTTTTTAAAAGTAATACATCCTGTATATACATAAAATAGGTCTCAAATGAAAATTATCTCACAAATAAGATTTTTAAACTCCTAAATATAATTTTACAATCTGCAATGTTTTCAGAACATCCAACTCAAAATGTTACATGTTTCCCCCCCTCCTGTCTTTTTCTTTTCCCAAGTTCATTGTTGAGGTCTGTGGCTATACGTGCATGTACATGCCATGGTTCTCCTTTCTAAAATCTGGTACAGAGAATATTTTTTTAAGCAGCAATTTTTTTTCCATCTTGGGAGTTACCTAGTTTGCTGAATAAATACTATGATATGCTTGCTTAGGGGTGTGCATAGAATTCTGTCACGAAGTGTGCTTGAGTGAGAATAGTGGTAGTTGGGCAGTATTTTTCAATGAATGGCTTTTATAACTGTAGTGTTTGTTTTTCTTAGAATGCAAGCTTGGAAAAAGAGCTGAATTGAATTTAAATAAGACTGTTATGAAAGGAAGGAGAGAAGAGTGGCAATAAGGATAGTTTTAGATCAGAACATAATTTTGAAGAGTACTGATATACCAGATAATCTCAATTATAAATTTGCTAAACTCACTCCATTTCCCAGCTCTGAAAACTGACTTCACCTGCTTTGGTTTTGTGCAGCTGGATCTGCCTTGACCAGGGGTATGGGGGAAAAAGCAGAGGCTTCTTGATCAAATAACCTCTGGATCACTCACAAGCATAAGTGTGCATACACTTATATACATGTGCACACACTTGCAGACCTGTGCACACATGCACACAAGTGTATATCATCATACAAAAAGGTTCCTGTCAGCTTAAGCCATTTCTCCATTGACTAGGGGAGACCAGTTCATGTAAAGATTACTGGAATCACTGTGGTTATACTTATAGTAAAAAAATAGAATTTTAACAGCATTCACAAACTGACTTGGCCATCTGATAAGCCACTGGAAACAGATGGAAAATGCCAACTTTTGGTGCTTACAGGACCACACAGTTTGTGACTATAATCATTTAGAAAATTTCCATTATTTATCTTCCTTTCTTTTGCCCAAATTTACTTTGTACTTTGAGGATATTAAGAATAAAAGCTATGCATCTATACGGATAAAGGACTTCATTCTAACTTCTATTTGTAACCCAAGAAACATCACATCAAAGTTGTATTACTGTTTTTCATGGTGGTGTTATTATGAATCCAATTCTGCTAATTCTTAAAACAAATAACTACTGTCAAAAGAAGTCCTTTGTTACATAATTAATTTTAACACTGGATAATTTCTGTTGTATAGCTTTATTGTTATGTGCTTTATCAAGTAAGAAAATATCTGCCTATCTTTATTTCATATCTACATTTGTTCTATAATAACTAATATTTCCTAAACTAGAATATATCTTAGAGATCATCCAATCCAGCTAAACTGTGCAGAGAAAGACATCACATGTTACATATTTCATGAAAGTAATTTTTATGGAGTTACTACATAAAGATGTAAAACTATGAATTCTGAAAACATAGATGTATTTCATACTAAGGGATTTTCACAAAGAAACCTTTTGAAAATACCAATTAGAATTTGTAAGTTGATACTTAGGGATGAACAATATGTGCATTGACTTGCTCAAAGACAAGGCTAACAAAACTGCATTAGTTAGGATGCCTTTGGCTGTAAATAACAGAAAATGCAATAAGAACTGGCTTAATATTAAGGAAGATTTACTTGATACTAAAATGTTTTCAGTTGAGGTGGTCCCAGAGGTGGCTAACTCAACAGCTCAATTACTTCATCAATGACTTAGGATATATTTAACTTTGCATTTGTCATCCTGAGAATCTAGGGTTGTCATTAAATACAGGACATCAAGTTAAATTTGAATTTTAGTTAAATTATACATGTCTCTTGTGATGTTACTTATTTGAAATTTCAAATTTAACTAGGTCCCTGCATTACTGTTTCCTAAATCTGGGATGCTTATCAGCATCTTGGTTTTTCTTTCTAAGCTAGCTCCACTTATGGTCACAAGATGGCTGCCTTATCTCTTAGTGTCATATGTAGATGCCAACATCCAGTGGCATAATAAGGATTCTGTTGGTAAGGAAGAAGGTGGAGGAGTGGTGTTTTGGTAGGCAACTAACACTATAGGTCTCCAAGGCAAATCTGAATTTTTGTTGATCAAAACATAGTTTCCTCTAATATTAATTATATCCTACTATGTAATTCAGCCTGCCTTCTGATTCAGGGATAGGAATTTTTTTTTTCTATAAAAAAATGTTCTTTCTTTTTTAGTTTCTTTGTTGGAACCGGGAAAGCCCCAATCACCACATGTAAAATAACAAATAATATTTATTGAGTATCCTGAACCAAGGGAAAAATATGGCTCATTTGCACATTTCCCCTTCCCACTTTATTCCTAGGGCGCGTATAGGAGCTTCTCCATGTTCACGGTTGCCGGTTCTTTCCTCCTCCTTTATGCTGGTTGTTCACATTATGCACGGCCAAATTACATCTCAATTTCCTATGTTCTCCTCCTCTTTCCACTCTCCCACCTTTGAAAACTTAAAATATCCATGAGGCCATATTTGTACTTAAGTGATAATGGTTTTATGTGGGCTAGATAAACCAAGCTGTGTTAATATTTACTTTACTAATGTGTTGGACCTCTGAGGTAATTTAAGTCCTTAATCATTTCAACAGTTCAACCTCTTTAAAAAGCTCTTCAGGAATGCAGCCAGTTTAGGCATCTTAGTGACATGGCACTTTTGGCTTCCCTATCACACTTCCAGAGGCAGGTGGCTACAAGAAAGTTTGGCCTATATGACTCTGCCGCTTGGAGTATGTTCATTATGGCTGTTTGGTCTCACTTATGCCATCTTTCATTCCCACATCACACTCACATTGCAACCCACTGGTTTCTGCAGCCGTTTTCTCCACCCCATTTCCTGTCTCATCTTGAATGATTCATAAGTGACTTCAATATTTATAGATGTGCCCCACCCAACACCCTAGACTCATCATTTCTTGACCTCTCCTGCTGCACAGGCCTTTAACCTCTTTGGACTTCAGTGATCTACTACCAGTGCCATCCCCCAGTGCTACCTACTCATTCCCAGCAACTCTTTACCCCCCTTAATTACACTTCACAATCTTACTGTCTTAATTTGAGTTCCTGCTCTTTTCAGTGATCCCTTTTGCTTGTTTCTATCTAATTATTTGACTTCAAAGGAACCTCAACCTTAAGAATATAGCAAAGATTCAAGTCTCTGAACCCCTATACAACCTTGCTTCTTTCCCTCCTGCCCTATGTCTTCCAACTAACCCTGCCTGCTGTGGCTCATCTCATCAACTAATCCCTCAACTTCCATCACACACAACCTCTGAGCTCCTATTCTTGATGTGTCTAAAATTTTGTTTTTTGAAATTTAAGACCTATGTACCTAAACCTGATAAGTAAAGTCATGCCATTGCCATCAATCAGCATTGTAAAGTGGTTAAGAGCATGGACCCTAGAGCCAGAACATGGAAACTCAGTTCTAGGCTCCTCTACTTACTAGCTAGGTACCCTTAGAAAAATAGCATAACCACTTTGTGCCTCATTTTCTTCATCTGAAAAAAGGGAATAATAATCAAGCATATCTCATAGACATATTATGATGAATAAATGAGCTGATATTTATAAGGTGTTAGAGGAATATATAATGGTTAAATAAATATTTTATTTCTCCCCTATACTCTTGTTTCCATTTTTAATAACAGTTATCCCAAACCTTTGCTCTTGTAAATTTTCCAAACAGCTCATGATCCATTACTTCAGCAGATGATCTGGCTAATTCTCTGAGTACAAAAAGGACATTAGGCGTTAACTCCTTTAAATAATCTTCCCCTGAAAATTTAACTACATTGGTACGTTGTATTTCTTTCCGATCTAAAAGAAAGAAATGACCTTCTAAAATAAATTTTCCTCCCTTTCTCAAGATCACATCCCTTCAAATACCTAGCCTTTTCTGTGTATATCTAATCTTTCTCTGTCTACTTGTTATTGTTTTTAACCAGTAAACATGTTTTATTCCTCAAAAGAATAACCAGAAATCCTTCTTCAACTCTGTATTTCCTTTTATCTATTTCCTAGCTTCATCCTTTTCTTCATCAGATGTCTACATTTACTGTTTCTATCTTTACATCTCTCAAGACTATTCTTGAGAAACGATAATAATTGTAAGAAGGTCTAATAATAAAATTAAGTGGAAATAAACTCAGAAGAGTCAAAATTTTAGAACTTGGCTTTCCCCAACTAAGTCCAGACATAGGTAATCATGATTTGGAATGACCATATATTTATATAATGGCTTTCTTGCTCTTTTGTTCTATCTTTACCAAACAATTAATTGTTTTAGTTTGACTACCCCTGCTATTTCCTGTTTCCATCTTCTAAAAGGAATCAGCCCCACATAGTCGCACTACAATCAGGGTTTCACTCTCCGCCATTCCACCACAATTATTGTCAAGGGCAGCAATAACATCTGTACTGCAAAATCCAGGGATCGATTTTCAGTTTTCATCTTAATCAACTTCTCAGAAAGTTGGTAGACTTAATCATTTCCTCTTCTTTAAAACCTTTTTGTTTCAGTAGCCTTCAAGATACCACTTCTCTTAGTTCTCTTTCTACTTTGCTAGTTGTGCTAGATGATCTTTCTTAGCCTCCTTTGCTGGATTCTTCTCCTTTATTTGCCTTGAAAATGTGAAGTACCCCAAGCACTATCCTTGGACATCTCTTCTAACAATTCTTCACCAATTCCCCCTTGGTGGCCCCAACTAGTTTTTTAGCTTTGGATACTATTTATATGCTGACGACTTTTAAATTTATATTCCAGTCCAGATTTTTCCCTTGAAGTCTATATTCATATATCTAAATGCCTACTCAACATACTCTCTTGGAAGTCTAACAGGCTTTTCAAACAATATATTCAACAAACTTTCATTTCTCCCTAAGTTCCTCCACTCTTAGACTTCTCCATCTCAGTCAGGGAGAGTGTGTAAACGTAGTAGAGGGGAATTCTCAAGAACACAACAATAAAGCTGGTAAAAGAATAAAAGCCAGTAAAGGAGATTGAGAAGTAGGAGAATAGGAAAATATAAGATCAAGAAATAAATGAGAGGAATAGTCAATCCTGCAAAAACTATAAGGATAACTATAAAACGAGAGCTGAAAGGATCCAGCAGATCTGGCATTTTTGAAGTCACTGATGACTACTGCTTTGGTAGGTTTGAAATAGTTTACTTGGGAAATAGAAAGAAGGCTGTCTAGTATTAAGGATTCAATACACACACAACATACCCTACAATATTTTAACCAAACTTTCATCCAGAGTTCCAGTTCTGTGCTGTATTTCTGAATGCTTGGGGTTACATTTCCATCAGTATGATTTGGAAGTACCTCATATCTAACATGTCCTATAATGAACTCATTTCCTTTCCTCTTTTTCTCTCACTTCTAAACAAATTAGTACCAAATACCTGATTCTCCTAAATTCTTTATTAGGTTGAATGACACCAATACCTATCCATGCACCTGCAGTGGAAAACAAACCTTGAAGATCATTCTGTTTCTTCCTTCCCACCCATTTCGTAGTTTGTCAAATCTGATTGCATCCCCTATTTCCCTCAGTCTAACTTGAATTTTTATTAACCTCCCTGTCCCCAGGCCCTATACATATAAGCCTCCTAATTGGCTTCCTTGCCTAACAACTTCCATGCCTGACTCTTTCTGCTATATAGTTACTAGTTATCTTTCAATAAAGCACTTTGGTTAAAAACTGGAAGTTGCTTTCAACTTCTATTCTAAGATTGCAGTAAGATAGTCTTAGAATAGCACTCCGAGGCCTTTGAAATTTGGCTGTCACTTACCAGCCATTTGAAACTTACCATTTCAAAGTTCAAATAATGTTTTCCTCCCTAAGTTGTAAATACAATTTCAAAATGTTTGGAAAATAAAGGAAAAAAGTTAGCTATAATATTGTCATGGTAATGGAACATCTTTGTTTCACTCCTAACATTCCCCTATGGATATACATATTTGTATAGTAAACATAATTTTGCATAATATTCTTACATATTTAACTATTCCTTGTCATGGTGCAGAAAAGGAATATAAAAGTTATAAAATATTATTTTGAGAAAAAAATGGAAGTAAAAGAAGAAAAAAGGTGGGGACAAGTTAGAGGTATGAATAAGGTTTAGGATGCATACCATGATGACCTACTCATCTACCATGAGTGAGCCACACATTTGGCTCTCAATTCTCTACTAACCAATGTTAAAAACAGAAACTTTGTTAGTTATCCAAGTCCCAGTGCCCATGAGATTAAAATAAAATGTCCCAGTAATTTCAACTCATCTTGGAACAAATATTATAAAAAGACTTCTTCTGAGGTTCTCCTAAAGAGAAGGCAGGGTGATGTACTTAACAAGTTCTGGGAAGACTCCTTATTAGAAGTGGCACATCTCATTTCACATCATTGTTCATATTGAGAATCAATATAGGCAGATGCTATTTTACAAATCAGAGTGATTTTGTGAAAACCAACTTTTTGGAAATCATTTGATATTATCAAAGCACCCAGCTCTTTGCTGATCTGCTTTAAATCATGGCTAAATATTAACATATTGAAATGCTCATATGTAGTATATATTAGTCACAGTAGTGGTTGAATTTTTTTAATGTTTATTTATTTTTGAGAGAGAGAGAGAGAAAGCATGTGCCTGCAGGCACATAGGGGAGAGGTGGAAAGAGAGGAACAGAGGATCTGAAGCAGGCTCCCTGCTGACAGCAGTCAGCCCAATGTGGGGCTTGAACTCACCGTGAGATCATGACCTGAGCTGAAGTCAGATGTTCAACTACTGAGCCACCCAGGTGCCCCAGAAGTGATTGAATTTTACCCTTCAGAAAATCTTTCCGAATATTGTTTCTCTTCAAAATAGAATTTTAAATAGTTCTTAGGTGAAAAGTGAAATCTTAAAAACTTCAGGTCTCCTATTGGGCAATTAACGCTTACTTGGAAGGCCAGATTTTAGGTTGAGAAGCAAAAATTCTTCTTGATCATCTGTGTGATTCCTCTTGAGAAAGTTCTCTGAGTACAAGAATGTGGCTGGCCCAGGGATGCTATAGTCTTGGGCTTTTTTATGTAACAGGGAATATGATGTTATCCTAGAAGGACTCAAAAATTTACTGATAATTTAAGAAGCCTACATACTAAAATCTTTGTTTTTATATTCTCCAAGTTTTTCAGAACACTTGATAAGATAAAAGCAGTTTTTCTACCTTTGCCTTTATCAATGTTTGTAGGGCTTTTGAGATATGGATTCTTGTCTTAATTAATTCTGTCACTAACCAAATGGCTGACCTTGGGCAGGCTTCTTAAGTTTCCAAGCTCATTTTCTCTCCCTTTGTAAAATGAGGGAGCTGTTGTAGGGTAAATGCCTCTGTAGAATTCCTTCCAGTTATGAGTCATACTGACCCCTCTGCCCACTTCTATAGGTGAAGAACCTCCTCAGTCAGAGGAAAGTAAGTGATTACTAATGTTTCTTTAACAGTGGACCTGGAGTACTAGGAGTCAGTCACATATCTTAGGTGAGAGCATGGGCTTTGCAGGGGAAAATCCTGGTTCCACTCTGCCACTTACTAGTACACAGCCTGGGGCAAGTATTAATCTCTCTGAAGCTCAGTTTCCCTAACTATAAAGTGAGAATAATACAAATGCTTTTATAGTTGTTGTATTAAATGAGACACTATAAATCTAGCCCTAAGTAGAGTGTCTGGCACAAGGCAAGTACTCAATCAAAAGTATCTATTTGTCACATTGTTATTTCCTTGGGTCCACTGAAATAATTGTTCTTTTAATAGCATTTCTCCAAATTGAATATCAGCACTATTATAATTACAGTATTTAAAGGTTTTAAGGTGCCAACTTGGCTGACTAGTAAAAAAAAAAATTGGAAAGATACAGGCTCAGGGGATTTTTAAAAAATTAACCAAAACAACCTGTGTGTTGAACTTTACCCTGTAGTTCTTTTATTTAATAACAGTCTACTAATAAATATAACTTTAAGCTGTTTGATTTAGTGCTATTGTAATCCAGGCCAAATATGCTACCTTTCTTGTCTGCTCCAAAGAAATTTTAATGGAGGTTTGGTTCACGTTTCTGTTTGATTTGAAATAATCAAAGTGGGAAGTTCTTAGTTTTGGGTCCCCATCAGTAGATATGTAGTCACTTTAACTTTTGATCATTTGTAGATTATATTTAAATGCAACTAAATGTGATAAAATCATTCTTAGATGGTTGAGGTAAGCTTTGAAGGCTGTGTAAGTACTTATCTTTTAATTTAAAAACAATCGCCTCACCATAAAATAAAAGGAAAAAATTCCCCAAATGTGGGAAAGCAGAGTTCTTGGCGATGTTCTTAAACTACAGCAGGAAATATGTGTTTGTTTATTATGACCCTAGTGCTTTCACAGGCCAGATGAACTTTCAAACACAGAGTTTTCATTCTGTTAACCAACAACTGTCACCCGACTTGTGGAAACCGATAATTTTTGCAGGGAGTTCAAGGAGAACATTTGCATAATTCCATCTGGTAGAACCTGGCTTGTCCCCACAGCTTGCAGATAGACCCTTTGTGAACAATTCTAACTGTAGGGCTACCTATGGGGTGTGTCAATTACCACAGAGTTACTTGCTGGATCAATCTGCGTTAAAGGTGGCTTTTATGGACTATCAAATTTTATAGCAAAGGAATTTTGAATTATCATTATATGTTTAAGAATTTTTTTTGATTCCAGGTTTCTCCTCATTCATGAGATGTGAGCCTCAACTGATTTGTACCAAGTCGTGGAAGAATAGTTACTTGTATTTCTGCTAGAAAGTTCTCTGCAGGATAAAGGGTGAGTAATATATAGATAAAGAATCTACTCTGATTCATAAATCTTGAATACCTGATTGTTAAATATCTAAAATGTATCAAGCCGTTGAATAGACTTTCATTACATGAATTAAATTTCAAAAGTTTTTTAGGAACTAGCTTATTATTTTCTGTCTCTGTAGCTCTATTTCCTTTAACATTTCATTGCTTAATTAGCTCTCATGGAACTTCACTTATTTTAAAAGCAGTTTTAAAGGACTATACACTGAATTTATATACAACTTTCTAAAAATTGCCTACAATTATTATCAATTTGTCAAAATTGATTTAATTAGAATAAAGAGATTATTCAGTAGATACATCTTATAGCTTCTGAATTGAAGAATGACAAAAAGGGCGACTTAAAACTGACGCCAAGATAGAGGGATCTGCCAGTTCTGCTCTATATCACAATGGTGGTTGATATGAAGTGTCCTTGTTTTGATGTCCTACCTGCTCAATCTTCTACTTTTTGGTTAGTGATGGTAAGAGAAATTGGTAGAGTTGAATGTAAGGAATAGACAAAAATGGTTTAGCAAAATCCTGTCTGAGTCTGGCAGAAACCCTGCTCTCTCCCCATTTTGTCCACCCTCAAACTTGCCAAGCCTTGTTCACTTTGGCTTTATTTTAAAAATGCATTTCTGGTGAGTGAGGAAAGGTTTTGTACTGTGTTTTCAATGACTCACCCAAAATAACTCCATTGAACTTGTAAACGGTCCTGTTCTGAATGCAGATTGTGTTTGTTCTGAGATGGGCATGAAGGAACTGCAGAAAGGAGATTAGAGAAGGGAAATGTGGTGGGAGAGGCAGTGCAGTTCAGGCACACATCAGAATTATTTTTAAAAAATACATTGTGTGTGTGTGTGAAAGACAGTTGTCTATGAGGTCTGTACCATTTAAAGTTCTTAAAGATACATCAGTATTAAATACGGTTCATCTAGCCACCAACCTCTTTCTTCTGATTCTCATAAAATGTGAAAGGAAGATTTATCTGTGAATATATAATTCCAAATACATGCATTGTGAAACTTTTTAAAGTGCTAAATGGCTTCAAATAGGAAATAATCATATATATAACACAAGCTAGAATTAATCTTAAAATAGGAAGAAAATGTCTTTCAATACATTGATCACATAATAGGGCAGTGTTAAAACTGGGAAGTGCAATAATGACATCCTCTTGTGTACTGCATAAAAATGTTTAATACCAAGTGGCACTGATTATTCAACATCAATAGATGTACCTCTTGAAAAGCTTTTATGATTCAAAATGTCAGGGACCTTTAAAAACAATATTTTAGGGCAGGACTGAAAAGAAAAAAAAAAAACTGATCTAAACTTTCATGAATTCATGAAACAGACCAAATAAAGTTTATTCTGTTATATAATCTTGCTTCAGTCAATTGTTAATGAAGAATAGATGAGCTATTTTTACCTGTTGCTCAGAAACACCAAAGAATTGAGCCACTGAAAAGAAAACAAGCTATCTACAAGGTTTTACTATGGAGAGGGTAAATTTAGCAGTATGTGGCAAAAAGAAATGGTGATCTGAGGACAGTGAAATGGATGATAAAATGACAAGTCTTCAACATGCACAAAATCAGAAAGTATGTAAACCTACCAAGATTTTGTAAATAATCTGCAAGGCAAAGTTCCAGTGGTATAAACACCTGCTTCTCTCTCTGGTGTGTACTTGAGAAAATAAGGGAAATAAAAATAGCAGATTGTTACGCTATATTAATGCTTACTTATGAGGACAATGAACTAGCATAATAATCCCTCAATTTTTGCTAATGTGGAAAAACCCTAAGAATAATAGGTTCAAGTTATAGACTATATAAATGAATTTTATCACTTTAAAATATACACAACTAGAAATACTGTAATGATTAATAATGACTCAAATATATAAAAAAAAATCTTAAATCAGACTAACCACCTTTCCTCATAGTTCATTTGTATGGTTTGTAAATAATACTTTGAAAATTTTCAAAGAATTCATTTGTTGAGTAATATTTTCCTTTCACCCTCTTTTACCTTAGTGTAAATTGTTCCACTAAGTATCCCTGGAAATGTTAGTAGCTATGCTGAGTGAGCCCAAAATATTTCATGTTGAAATGAATTTTAGAAATACTGGGTTAAACAAAGTTAAACAGGTTTTTTTTGTTTTTGTTTTTGTTTTTGTTTTTTTCCTTAATAAGCCTTGAGAACTTACTTCTCAAGTCTCTTACATTCATTGTGACTGGGTTGGGTGGGAGAGGTGAGAATACAATATACAGTGTTTTCTAAACTTATTTCATACAGAATTCTGTTCTCCATGCACTCCTTTGAAATATATAATGCTGCTTTGTTTATTTAACCTGCAATTCTACTTAGCTTACACCTCCCAACTTCCTTTTGTCTTAATAAGGGGTGAAAATTTGGTAAACTGCAATGCTACCACTTTCTGATCAGAGTCTGTATCAAGATTTTGAGGCATAAAATAAAATATTGATTACATAAATATTCTTGAACAAACAATAACTAGAACAAGATGCTTTAGCTTACTCAATAGTAAATCTTGCTTAGTAATTTTAAGGCATGTGTTAAGGTCTGGAAGAGTAAAAAATAACTAAAGTAATTAAACTGAGCACGATGTTTCATTTCTAGAGATAAGCTTTTCCATTTAAAAGTGTCTAACCAGAATAGGTTTTCTGTCCTAGCCTGAATTTATGCGATTTTTAAAATTCATCTGCATACACATGAGGATAGATGTCACTTAACGGTATAAGAATAATCCTTCTATTATAACATTGATTTTTGCCTTCTGCAATATAACAATTCCAGCAGCTACCCTGAGCGCCTACTTCCATGTGATTCCATGTGATGCTCACATCAGTTTGGGAAGGCAGTTATCATGATTGCTATTTCACAGATGAGGAATGTGATGGCCAAAGATATTATCTGTTTTGCCTTAGGCCATAAAACTAGAAAGATAAACAGATTTCAAACTTCAATCTGACACTCCAGACCCTACTGTTTCCACTACAACTTGCTGGATGGAATTATCCACATCTAACTTAAATTTGTTTATTTCTCTACCTTGCAAGTATCAGTGAATCAGACATTACTCCTTATGGAGAGCTTCTGTAATGGGGATATGCAGTTGGTCAACAATATAGTACTTGTTGGGAAAAAAATCCTTGAAGAAGCAAATAGATTCTCCTCGTGTGTAACACGGCATTCCTCACTGAATAAAGGAAACACCTTGGGCATTTTTTAATATCTCAAAGTTGAGAAGACAATTAAAACCCTTCACAGTTCAAAACAGCTTGCTGTTTCAAGGATTTCCTTCCCTACTACTTCTGTACCCTCAACATATTACATTAAAAATGATCATGTAGAAGAAAACATACAATTGCGCTATTAGACTTTAAGCAATTTCTGTATTCTATTCTAATGCTACCTGCTGGCATTTCCCCCTCCTTTCTTTATAGCTTGATTCTGGTGGTTGGCTTTTATTTTTATTTTTTTTTTAAATGTTTATGTATTTGAGGGGCAGAGAGAGAGAGAGACAGAAACAGAGAGACAGAGACAGAGAGAGAATCCCAATGTGGGGCTTGGCTCCCGGAACTCATCAACTGCGAGATGACCTGAGTCAAAATCAAGAGACCAAAACTTAACTGACTGAGCCACCCAGGTGCCCCTGGTTTTTAAATATAAAATATACTTCACTATTGCCTTTCTCAAAAGTTCTTTGTTGTTTAAAAGTATTAAACAACAAAACTAAATAAAAAATAATAGGCCTTAGAGAAACAATGTAAAGCAAATACTTTATCCATTTGTCTGTCCATGCTGAAGAACATAAAGAACAGAAAAATTTACCTCAAGAAAAGTCATCAGTCCTCTGTACTAAAAGTGTAAGGGGTACAAGAGGAATACAGAATGTTCTTTAGTCTCTCACGGTTTACACTCCAATCTGGCTGGGAAGTCAAACATACCCTCAAAGGCCAGTCATATTACTGCACAATTCAGTCTTAAAATAAGTGATCCAGACATTCAGTTGTGAATCAGGGCATCGTGGGAGAGATGTGACCGGAAGTGGTGGAAAGATACGGTTGAGGAAAAGTTCTGGCTCAGGTGGATCTTGAAGTTCATAAAGGTATTGGAGAGAAAAGAACAGGAATAAATTGAGAGGCAAGGACATAGAGTCAGCAAACAGCACGTGGAGATAATGGAGTTGAAGCTGGAAGCCCCAGATGAGTAGGGTGGGGTCTGTTAGGGCCCTGCATGGAACTGTAAAGACAGTATATTTTGTTCTGTGTGGCTTTTGACCACCCCTTTCAGTGTCTCTTCTCCAGCTACTTCCCTCTCTCTCTCTTGCTTACCTTTCCTACAGGCAGCTAGGCCCTAGCCTATTCTGAAGGGCCGTTAAACTGTTAGCTGCATTTTGCTATATAGGACTCTTGAAGGCTGAAAAGTCTTTAAGATTCAGGGAAAGAATAATAATGAAACTTCAAGCCGATGAGATTCTAGTATCACTGTTCTAGCTCCCCTTGTATTTTCACAGTACCTCTACCTAGACCCAGAATATAATGGTGGTTCTGGAAACTTAGTCTGGATTTTGGATAGGATTTTGTAGGTATTGATAAACCATCAGAAGTTTGTGTGTGATTTCAACAGGATTTTAGAGTCTTTATGCTAATGAGATTTTAAAAGGGGGAGAATGCCCAAATGCATTTTTAAAATAGTTCTGAATCTTGACATCAACCTCTATCTTTTCATCTCTCCACGTCCAACGTCAATGTGGAATCTCCAGATTAAACATTCTTTCTCAATTCGTTTTCATACCTAACACAACCACGATAAATAACTTTCTTAAGGCACGAAAGTAGCACTTCACGAAGTTTGATCTTTTCCAGGTTTGACATTTTGACAAATACCAATTAGGAGGCTCTTTTCTTTCATCTTCATCCTCAATTCCTTGGACTTCGCCAACAATAGTAACTCGGCGAGCCCAACCAGACATTTGTTTTGACGCGGTGAAGACGGGCAGGTGGCCTTTCCACATTTTTTCTGTGAGAGAAGTTGACAGGAAACAAAGATTGCTACCAAACAAACAAGCAAACAAATCTCGCCCACTCCGCGGGCCACCTCAGGGGAACCCAACGCCCTAGTCCGCGCCGCCGCCCCGCGCTCCGCCCCGCGCGCCCCCGGCCGGAAGGGGGCGTGGGACGCCGCCGAGGGAGGGGCGCGCAGACACGCCGCGGCCGGCCGGGCCTCCGGCGCGTCGGGCGGAGGCGGGAGGCAGAGGGCGGGAGGCGGAGGGCGGAGGACTGGAGGCGGGGAGCGGGGCCAGGGGGCCGGCCGGCGCTCGTTCTCTGCCGCGCTCGCTCGGGCCACTAGCGCTCCCGCGCCGCGCCGGGCCGGCTTCATATGAAGCGCCGGCCCTCTGCCCCCTCCCTCCCCTTCCTTCCCTCCCTCCCTCCCGTCCCCTCCTCCTCCTCCTCCTCCTCCTCCTCCTCCTCCTCCTTCTTCTTCTTCTCCTCCTCCGCCCCCTCCCGCGCCCGCTCCCGCTTCCCGGGGGCCCCCCCCAGCCCGGCTGGGCGCTGACAGCAGGGGCGGGGGTCCCGCCGCCACCGTGTCTCAAGCAGGCTCCGACTAGGGCAGCGGAGCTCCCGGTGCGGCCATGGACCGGCCCCTGGTGGCGTCGGCGGAGGCGGAGGAGGAACTGGAGTGGCAAGTGGCGAGTCGCAGGAGGAAGGCCTGGGCCAAGTGCCGCGGCTCCTGGCAGGCGTCGGAAACGGAGGACCTGTCCACAGAAGCGACGACGCAGGACGAGGACGAGGACGACGAGGAGGACCTCCCGGGCGCGAAGCTGCCGGCGGCCCCGGGGAGAGGTCTGTGCGCCCGGCCGTGCCGCGGCGGGCGGGGGACTCGGGGAAGTGCAGGCTGGCGGGCGGGGGAAAGTCTCGTGCGCTCTGGGCAACTGCTCTAAGTTCTGGCAGATCCTGCGGGCCGGCCGGGGGAGAGGGGACACTTGGGACCTTTAAATGCGCGCCCTTGACAAGGCGTCTCCAGAGTCCGCATAGACACCCCGGTGCCATCTCGTTTTCCTTTAGATGGACACTGGGACGTGTTGCTTAGGCTACATATTACCCCCAGTAGATTTTCCTACATGGGAGCGTCCAGGTTGACCCCGACGTCGGAGTCCCCCAGGGGTCGGTAACCACGCTGTCCCCTCACTCTGCCCCGCAGGAAACGTGCCCAACGAGAAGATCGCGATATGGCTCAAGGACTGCCGGTGAGTCCTCGCTTTCGCCTCTCGCGTCCCAGAGGGAGATCCGCGGAGATGGCCCTCCCGAGTGGAGCCAGAGTCACCCGGGCCGCAGTCCCTGTGGGTCCCATGGCGGTGTGAGCTATAAACCGGAAAGTGAGCCGACGGATAGCTTCCTCCTTTGAAAGATTAGAAATGGAAGTACTGTGACCGCTGATTATTTGGTGACCGTGTTGACTTTACAGTTGTTAGGACTTCAGCCCCCCTTGCGTGAAGTTAGCATCGGAGAGCAGAGACCTAAAACAAATAATCATGCCTTGCCTCGTTATATGCTTGCCTTGTTTTTATTCGAAAGGATTTTCACATTTCACACGGTATTTTACTTTGCTTTTGTTTTGACATCTGTATATCTGGCATGAAATGATTTCCCTTTCAAATGTGTTTTAGATGAATTTAATTTACTTAACAACTTAACTGGCCTTAATTTTATTTCTGTGCCTTAATTCTATTTGGATAGCTATAAAACCAGCTAACTTTTTTTCTTGGAGTTTACTCCTTGGGCACGCATTTGTCAGACGGCACTGGAATGCACTGAAGGGACATAGAGAGCTTTGAAGGCATTCAAACGGCATAAATCTGTTTAATTGCATACTTTGGCAACTGGTACCAATCTGGTTGATAAAGTACAAGGGGAGATAGATCATTTTGCAAGTAAATCTTACTACAGTAAAAAAGCTTGTTACCTATTTTAATTTTTTTCTATTTATTTTCTACTTGTAGAATATCATATGAAGAATGTTGCTTTTTAACTTTGGTTAAGTTGTTTGCTTCTGCACATATTTCTGCCATCTCATTTTGGGCTTTTCTTAATCTTTTGTTCAAGTATACCAGAGGTAGGGAAGTGTTTTGGGGGGGAAGGAGAAGCGATTTTCATATATGCCAGTTTATTTTTCTTCCCTAAGCACAGGTAAAATATTGGCCACTACTCTGTTGATATCCTGTTTTAATGAATTACCTGGATTTTTGAGTAATGATGAATAAATACTCTTATTTAGGAGTATCATTGACTCTTTGAGATACAGTGAAATATATGGCCTGTCTTTCTAAAGATACACCGAAAAAGGAAAAAAGAAAGTTTAATGGCAAGTGAAAAATCACATTATTTTATGATGTATAGGAATTAAGATTATATAAAAGATCACATCAAGTAGACAGTAAATAAGTAAGTTTATCTTGTAAGGTAAATGCGGTAGGCAAATGTTATTCATCAGACGTACCATCTCCGAAAATTTCAGGTTTTGTTGCTGGTCTTATGTAGGCAGATTCTTTGGTCTGCTGCTCCTTCCCTCTTAGGTTTCCTGCATAGGTTTCCTTCTTGTTCCCTACAGTTGCATCTATTCTGTACAAAAGGGACATTCATTTGTACCTGGGAAAGCTGGAACAAATAGTCTTGTAATGCTAGCTGTATTATTGTACATTTGACTGCTAGGACATATGCAACTCTAGGGTTTTTTTCTCTAACAGGTTTTTCAAAGTTGGGCATTTACCTACTTCTTATACAGTATTTACAAATGATCTAAAGCTAGCTTTTTCCCCTGGATACATTCTTATTTATTTATTTATTTTTGTATTGCTGTCCATATTCTGAATAAAGATTCCATTTGTTGTTCCTTAAAGGGTGTAGGGGTCTTTGATAATCTTTTTTTTTTTTTTTTTTTTTTTGCCTAGTGGAAATAATTGCTTGGATTAACATCTAAGAAAGGATAGTTTTTGAACGAATTTAGAGGAAAGCAGTTATAAGAGTGAGAAACTTGTTTCTGAAGGAGAATGGCAGTTACAGTCTCTTTATTTGCCATTTTCTGTTAGTGCACAGACCAGCAGAGACATCTGCAGGAGTAATACAGTGTTTTATCCTAAGAAAGTAGCCATCAAGAAAGGACTTTATAGAGGCATAAATTCAAGTTTCATTAAAATATATGTAGAAACTTGGCTCAGTTTTTTATTGTTTTCATGGTAGTTGTGATTCTTTAACATTTCAAAAGCACTAATTTTCGAAGAACTCCCATTGCCTGTGTATTTGCTTGCAGAAAGTTTTAACATTAAATTGCCATTTCAATAATAAGTTTTTTAGGCTGATATTTTTATGATTGATTCCATGACTGATGTGAATTTGTAAGAGGTATAAATTGTTACTGATGAAAGGTTTATATCATAAACCAGAACGTTCAAAATAAAACATTTCTTAATATAATTCAGTTTTTAGACAGGAGTGAAAAACATTTTCACATTGAAAAAAGATTTCTAAGTTATCTGCATTTGAACGGGAAGAATGTGTAGGAATTTTAGCAATGGCTGGCTCTTAAGGTTGATTCTCAAGCCAGCTTTTTAGTTTACAGAGTTGAATGAAGATATATGTATTTTACAGTTTCAAAGCAGAAAAAAATAATCTCAAGTTTCTCCGTTAGACCAAAAAAGATAGTAGTTGGGGTTAAGGGAGGCACTAATTGATGCTCTAAAATGCTGGTGATAGATTTAACAGATGAGGTTTAAAAAACTGTTGAACCTTACTTCTCAATAGACCCTGACTTTTACATTTTATTTAGATAAAGATTTGTTTTCTTTTAATTCTGTTTCCTGTTTCTAGGGAAGGGATTGAGGGGAGCAGACATTTTTTTAATGCGTGTTGACATTCTCTTTTTCTGTTTTTGTAAAGAAAATGCTAATTCATATCATTTGTAATTATAATTCTTGTTCTTAATTGCTGGCAGATCAGATGTGTGATTAAATCATTCCTGGTGAACTGACTTGAGGATAGGTATTTGCTTAGTTAGGAGGATATTACTTATGTAATACTCTTGCATTCCTTTTGTGTTTGGGGAGGATAGTTAAATGTGATTAGAAGCTTGCTGGCTATGACCTTTTAAGTGTAAAGTTGTGCAGTGACAACTCTTCAGACAGCTTTTCAAGACTGAGGTTTATATGTTTATGTGGTTTCAGTACCCCTTTGGGAGCCTCACTGGATGAGCAAAGCAGTAATACACTCAAGGGTAAGAGAAAGTTGCCTTTCTAAATCTGTTCTTTATGTGAAGGTCCTACTTTATTTCACTGCTTTGAGTGAAAGTATACATATGTAAATTATAAAAGTGATGTTCATTTTATAAGCTATACCATTCTGAGAGAAAAGCCAAAAGAAAGAAACCTTGTCATGAACCGTAAAACAGTGAATAGTTTAAGAAAATCACTAAACCTTTACACAGTGTGAAACTCATATTTTTATTATCCAGTTAGATATTATGAAAACTAATTAAATACAGAAATAGAATATGTAAACTTAAGGAAAATATTGAGTGAACTGGGTCAGCTTTGGTACAGCATTTCTTTGCTTACATTACATTAACCGAAATTGCCACACCTGAAATTTTACCACCTGTGTGAGACACAGTTCTAAAGTTCAAAGTACAACAAGAATGTACAGGTAGTGGCAAGGCATATATAAAAAAAAAACAACAAAACACTTATAGTATTAGAAAAATCTAGCTTGAGCTTCTGACTATTAAGGGAGGTTAAAAGGAGTGATTGCTCCGGGATCTGATTTTCCTTGAAACTCTTGGATACGATGTTAGCTAAATGAGTATCTTCAAAGACATAGTGAGTATAGAATAACTTCTATCAGGGCTTATAACAATTTTACCTTGATGCAGATCATGGTTTCTTTGCGATAAAGTAAAGCTTATACTTGCTTTTTGAAATTATACAATCAGAATAATGTATGAGTATATTCAGGTTTGAAATACCTTATTGTAGCTTACATTTTGTTTGGTCAATTTTAGCTAAAACTACGATTTTATATGTGAGTCCAAAAGAACAGAACACCAGAATGAATCTTACGTTTCTTTCAGGTGTGCTTGTGAGAAATGGAGGCAGTTTTGAAGATGATTTGTCATTGGGAGCTGAAGGTAAGTTTTTTTTTGGAAGAAATGCATTTTCATACAGGTTTAAAATTAAAAAAAAAAGGTTGAGTGCTTTCAGGTTTACAGTCCTCAGCCAAAGTTAAAGGTCTTGAAAATGGCTGAGACACATTTTACAGAACCTTTGACATGTTAGTAATCTAGTCAGAGCTTGTAGGATACCTGTAGGAATGGCTCTAAAAATCGTTGTGGAATGTCCTTGTCTTCCTTGGACTTAATTGCTTAAAGGAACTGTTTGGGGGCAAACAATGGTCATAGAACTGAGGGAAGAACTGTCCTGCAGAAGGAAGGAAACTTAAATATTTATACATGAGAAGACTAAATTGAAGCTTATTTTTAGTGTGAGGTAGCCTTATGTCAGACTTACAGCTGTGGCTTGTCTATCTCCTTGCATTCAAGTGTCTCCTATCTTCCCCCCCCCCCCTCCCCCCCCCCCCCCCCCGCCCTTTCCAGATTGTTAGAACACTGAAGAACAAAAACAAAATTAGAATTATTAGAATTTAATTAGAAAACATTATGCTGATGTCTATTCCAGACTGCATTAACATTTTAAAAGCGTGTCATACCATGTTTAAATTTTCACAGATTGTATCATCTTTTCCAGTGGATTTATAGTAAAATTTTCCACAATGTAGAATTAAACATTTTTATTATTTTACAGGTATTGGAAGATTATTGGTAGTTGTACAGCTGGGTTATTAATGTGTACTTTTTTATCAAAAAGAAATTAAGGATTTTATTAAATCTTTTTAGATTATAAGTTGATGAATGGTGAATTTATCCACTGAATGTAATAACCTTGATCTTTTGCTATTTTTAATCAATCTGTATGTATATTACTTCTAACATTTAAGACTCTAGAATATGTGAATATGTTAGTTTTTATTATTGAAGTTAATGTGCTTTCAAGGAATAAACTCTGTAAAGAGCTTAGACTTACTGCTTCCTAATTAGTACAGTTGAGCATGTTGCCAACCCCTTACTGAAAATGCATTTCAATGTTACAGTAAATAGCACTTTTGATATCTGCCTTAATTTCACAATATGGAATTTTTTTAAGACTTTTTTTTTTTTTTAAGCAGGTTTAGGTTTACAGAAAAATTTAGAGGAAGGTATAGAGATTATCCCTGTACTTCCTGCCTCCATATATGCATAGCCCTCCCAATAATCAACGCCCCCTACCAGAGTGGTACTTTTGTTACAACTGATGAACCCATAATGAGGTATCATAATTACCCAAAGTTCACAGTTTACATTAGGTTTCACTCTTGCATGTGCACATTCTGTAGGTTTGGACAAATGTATGATACCATGTATCTATCATTATCATACCATAAATGTATTTTCACTGCCCTAAAAACTGCCTCTGTCTGCTTGTTCATCCATATTGAATGATTTTTCTGGAAACCAGAACCTAAAAGGAAGTTTCAGAGAAGAATGGAACTATTATGTTGTTTTACTGAAAATTATTTCAAGATTATTTACATTCATTCAGTAAATATTTATTGAATGTTACGTGTTAGGCATCTTTCTGAGTGGATGTACAAACAAACTAACAAATTGCCATGACTTTGTAAATCAGAAGTGAGAAAAAATCTGGTGTGCTGAAATAGATATGTTTATAATTATTTTCCTTCTTTATATTTGCCTATAAAAGTTCAGTGCAGTAAATTTAACTGACTCTACACTTAACAATACTTACCTGTTTAAGACTTGTAAATCTAGGATAAAGTTTAAAAACAATTTTTTAAAGAAAATTTACTTTGAAACAAGGAGAAATTTTCAAAATACATGCATGAAAAATTGGTTGTAACTGGGATGAATTTTCAGCCTTTGAAAAAGCACCTTAGAAACTTATATATACTGTTGCCACACTTAAATAATGTTAAGTCATGTTTTTGCTCTTGAAAGGTCTTTAGTAATAGCTTTTAAATTTAGTAATTAGAAACACATTTACTACAGATGCTGTATGTCTTCTTACCATTTATTTTTAATTGTTAAACATAGAAATTTAATTGGTTATCTGTATAGCTTTTATTTTAAACATTCAATGAAGGAAGTAGTTAATTTTACATTGCTAACAAACAAAAACACCATCTAGAAGCTACTGATTCTCTTCATATTGATCTGTATATTACTTTTAATGATCTAGATTTAATGAACCAAGACATGAGTTTGGGATATTAGGCATTTAGCTGTAATATTTGGCTAATATGCTTTCTTGATGATTATATCACAGTAGTTACTGTCCTACTAACAATTATGCTCTGCATTTATTCTTTATACATGTAGCCAACCACCTCCATGAAACGGATACTCAAATTGAAAACTGGTAGGTAGCTGTGGTGTTTATTCTCTTCCTTTTCAAAAATGAAGAACATTTATGAAAATAAGGTCTCATATAATCTAATTTTGTTTATAGCAATAATATCTTGGCCAAAGAGAGAAGACTGCAGTTTCATCAGAAAGGGAGAAGTATGAATTCCACTGGATCTGGGAAAAGTAGTGGCACAGTCTCAAGGTGACTTATTCTGAAATTATACTACAGTTACATTGTGTTATAGGCAATCTACTCTTTACTGTTTTTTCAGTCTTGGATTTGGCTTGATAGTATGAAATCAAAAGAATACAAAATGTTTCATTCATTGCTTTTTTCTTTTTTTTTTAATTAAGATTAAATAAAAAGCAACAGATGTGTTTATAACGCTGCTGGAATTCTTGTTATAATGAGTATTTTGAGCCCTATCAACAACTTGAAATCGGAACTGCATAGTGGAATAAGTTCTTCCAGAATTCTCCCATTTTGGGGGAGGGCGTGGTCTTAAATTATTCTTACATAACAATCAGAATAAACCTTTCTAATTTAAAGCTTGATATTTAAGCATAGATGTCTCTTCAACATATTAAATCAAAGATCTTCAAAATATATATTGAAATAGGCAAGTACACGTGCCCATGGAACCAGTTTAAATTGTTACCCAATTTATTGTATTGGAACCTGAGCATTTTCTCTGAAACAAATTGAAATTTTCTTCTGTTCAAGCTTCATCTCTAACATTCCTGTTTTCCTCAGTGAGTCTCAGAAGGTGGATTATCACTAGTATGAGGAAGAAGAGATAAGAAATGTTTAATTCCCAATCGAATGAGAACAAGATTTTCCTTTGAGTAACCCATTCTCTCCATACCTTACTCCTCCTACTTCCTGAGTGAAAGTGGTTAGAGAAAATTTGAAAGTAAGCTCCTCCCTCACTTTTCTGAGTTCAGCTTGTTACCTGTGTTGCATCTTCAGTGACAGCCAAAGAGAGCAGAAAAGCTCGAGTTCTGCAGAATGTCCTGTGCTACCAACTTCCCAGTGTATTTTCCCTTTCCATCTTTTCCTTCATCTGTTTATTCCTTCTTCTCCCTCACCTGTTCTCTAATTGTTTTAGCTGCTTTGCTAGGACTCTCTTAAAATGACAAAAAATATAAGGTGAGAAATCATTTAGGGAGTCTTATTGAGTGTCTTCTTGGGGATTAGCTCTTTTTTCCAATACTAACAGTTTGAAAGAATGGACTGTTTTTAAGAGTAATAAATCACATTTAGTACACAATGTATGAAGAAATAAATAATAATGGTGTAAAGAGCAGAAGCTCTTTTTTATAATGTGATGTGGACTATAAACTTATTTTATATCTTGATGTTTCTTTTTTTTTTTTCTTGTAGTGTTTCAGAATTGTTGGAACTTTATGAAGAAGATCCTGAAGAAATTCTTTATAATCTTGGATTTGGACGAGATGAACCAGATATTGCTTCCAAAATCCCCTCCAGATTTTTTAATTCATCATCATTTGCCAGAGGGATAGATATTAAAGTATTTTTGAGTGCTCAAATGCAACGGATGGAAGTAGAAAATCCAAATTACGCTTTAACAAGTAAGGTTTTTAAATATTAGCATCCACAGTGAAATGGTCTTATTTTTTTAAAACCTTGCTAAGTTTTAGGAATAGCACTGGGAACTTAATTATTGAGGTTAACACAGTAGCTGTTTTACTAAAAGTTAACTTTTCCCTCTCTTCATTCTTGACTTACATGTTACCATAACTGACGTATGAAACCTTGTACTTTTCTTAAACTTCCCTCCAGATTGCTGATGTTCAAAAAGGAAAGAAATAGGGCAGAGGCTTGTTACTGTTCACTGAAGTCAGTCAATTTTAGGCATTTTCTATGAATCTAAAATAGCATAGCTAACTTGATAATTTTTATTTATATTATATCTTTGCTTATTTTTCTCTGTTGAACAGAAGTTCCAAAATAGGGATCCTCAGATGGTCCTTGGAACAGCTTTAAGAGATCTGTAAATCCAATCCTACCATCCTCCCTCCATAGGAAAACATTTGGAAGAGTCTTAATTAAGTCAGACATAAAAATAGAATCAAGCTATGGAACAATAGCTGTTCTTTTCTCTTCAGTATTGTCACACTTTGTGCTTTTTTTGGTTTTAAATCATAAAAGATAAAATTTTAAATTCTTAAAACATAACTTCTGCTGTTGAGAGTGAAAAATCTTCCCTTTCCCTGGTAAATGTAGAGAAACTTTAAGTGTTGGATAAGGAAAGAAGTTTTGGTTTTATAATCTTTGTGATTTAAGTTCGATTTTTGGCATACTAAAAAGTAGTAATAGTTTAATATATGTATACATATATAAACATATATAAAATCAACATCCTTTTCTTTTTGTAGGCCGTTTTCGTCAAATCGAAGTGCTTACTACTGTGGCCAATGCATTTTCTTCTTTATATTCCCAAGTCTCTGGGACTCCCCTGCAGAGAATTGGAAGTATGTCCTCAGTGACTTCTAACAAGGAGACAGACTCACCTCCACCTTTAACCCGAAGTAACACTGCAAATCGTTTAATGAAAACACTATCAAAACTAAATTTATGTGTTGATAAAACAGAGAAAGGAGAAAGTAGTAGTCCTTCCCCAGCAGCTGATAAAGGAAAGATTCCGAATGTTTCGGTGATGGAAGAAAGTGGCAATAAAAATGATCAAAAATGTCAAAAAATTGTAAAAAAGAAAGACTCATCTTCTATGTTGGCTACAGTTAAAGAAGAAGTATCAGGTAGTTCAGCAACTGTTATGGAGAATTCTGACATTGATAGACTTTCTGATGTAGCAAATGGCAATTTTAACCAAAAAACTGAAAGTGAACAAAATGGAGAAACCCAAAGCCATGAGAATAAACTGGGTGAGGAATCTGGTATTCTAGAATCTGACTTAGGTAATGATTTCAGCATGTCCAGCCACAGTGAGCTGGAAAATGGCAGTGAGCTGAAGGGTGTCCATGTGTCCACACCTGAAAAAGAGCCATGTGCACCACTGACGATACCATCCATAAGAAATATAATGGCACAGCAGAAGGACTCCTTTGAAATGGAAGAGGTAGGTAAAATATTACTGAGACCTGTTTCAAATAATGAATTAGGAAAGAAAATACAAAACATGTCTATAAGGTGAGTGGTGGCTAATAGATTTATACTAGAAAAAAAATCATTCTGATTTTGAGTTTTCAAATTTTGGTTCTGTGCTTCACAAACTAAGAATTGGTCACAGGACCGTCCATTGCCGGGGTAATGAGACAGTTACTTCATCAGCTCCTCTGCATCCTCTGTCATTTACTGCTGATACTTGAACTTTTATCCCCTTTCTCTCTCAGTTTAAGATTTTGATGCCTTGAGAAAACCCTTGAGAATATATTTAAATTACAATCAGTGTTGCATAATAGTTAAAAACATAGGCTCTGAAAGCAAACAGGAGTTTGAGTTCTTTTTTTGCTGCTGAATTGCTATGTATCTTTGGGCAAACTTTTACTTTCCACTAAGTATCTTAGTGGAAAGGATAAGTGAAGTGTGAATAAGGCTTCAAGAAGGATAGATTTTTATAGTGCGACTGGAAAGAACCTGAAGATATTGTGTATCTGAAGGGAAGGATAGGAACCTCAAGGAATAAGGTTTGAAACACCAGGTCAGGGAACATGAATTCTGCAAGCCTAGAAGACCAATGTGTGCTTACTTTTCATTTCTACCTGGAGGTATTACTGTATTTACAGAAGTTTCAAATTGGCAAAATAAAGAGATTCATTTTGATGAGGTCAACTAAAACACCTTTTGAATGGCCAAAGCTAATGCTTATGCATTGGTACTGTATGACCTGAGACAGGAAACTGAAGTTTATCAAGCACCTACCTTGTGGCAGGCACTGTACTAGGCCCTTCAGGTACTTTTCTTTTTAAGTCTATGAGGCAGGCAGTGCTGGTCTTGTTTTACACATTAGAAAACAGACATCTGTGTACTGCTGAAGAGCTGTGGCCGTGAGTTTTATAATGCACAATTTTCTTTTTAAAATTTATTACAGAATGGTGTTAGTAATATAGTAGCAACTGAGTAATTTTAGAATCACATGCCATTATTTTAGGGAGTTGGCAAATGGGATAATTGATTTTGCCCATAAGTGTCCTGTTAGGTGAGTATGTATCTCTCACATTAATGAATATCAGGCATTTATCACACAATTTTGATTGCTGATAATAGCTATTTACCTTGTGGTCTTTGAATGTATCTTTTGTTACTTTAATTGTAGCTAAAAAGTGAAATGAAAAGGGAGAGAAGTAGCCCTTTGAAATAGTCTACATTATTTGTAGTTATTTGTAGGCTTTTTTTCCCCTTGTTTCTTTTTTTTTTTTATGTTTTTATTTTATTTTTGAGAGATAGAGTGCTTGTGGGGGAGGGGCAGGGAGAGAGAGGGAGACACAGAATCTGAAGCAGGCTCCAGGCTCTGAGCTGTCAGTACAGAGCCTGATGCAGGGCTTGAACCCATGAACCATGAGATCATGACCTGAGCCGAAGTCAGACGCTCAACTGACTGAATCACCCAGACGCCCCTTCCCTTGTTTCTTTATATTTTTTTATATTTTTCCTGTTTAATCCCTAATACATTTCTCATTATAATGAGTTCATAAGTTGAGTACTTGGCTAAATTAAAACCTCTTTGTTCTATTTCACTATTATCAAATAGTGTTTTGGTCTGAACTTGTCCTACCACCAATAAAGTGTAACTTCCTGCCATCCATTGGGGCCCCTCTTCTATGACAGATATGAGAGTCAGTTTCCTGGTGTTAATTTAACAGCAGAATATGAAAATTTAAACAAAATATGTTAGATACTTGCAAATCTGATGTTGGCAGCTCAGATGAGAAGTCACTCTTATGTGTTGCTTTCTAATTTCTAGAGTTCCTGAATTTTGAACTATATATTTTTTTTAAATTGTTGGTACCCTACACAGAAGGTCTTTAAAAAACATAAAGTGCTAAATAGATATGCTTTGGTGGCAAGTTTTCATTTAATGATTTTACAGGTTTTTTTTTTTTTTCTTTGCTCCCTCTGCTGGCAAAAGCAATTAATGAAGAAAGTAATGTCACAAGGAAGTGAACTTCAAAAAAAAAAAATTTTTTTTTAAGTTTATTTATTTTTGGGAGAGAGAGAGTGAGGAGGGGAGGGTCAGAAAGAGAGGGAGAGAGAGAATCTCAAGCAGGCTCCACACTGTCAGCATAGAGCCCGATGTGGGCTTGAAATCACACAAACCAGGAGATCATGACCTGAGCCAAAACCAAGAGTCAGATGCTTAACTGACTCAACCACCCAGGCGCCCCTGACTTTTTTTTTTTTGTTTTCAGTACACAATTCCAGGCATTGGTGGTTGAAGAATAATAGAAGATTTTTGTTTTCAAAAAAAGGATATATGGATATAGTCAACCATAGCTGCATTGTATATATGGAGAATTTTAAGGGTAATGAATCCTTGTTCTTCAGGTATATTTAAAACATGGATAAAAACCTCCTGGAACTGTGTTTTTATCCCTTTGGGAACTTTAAAGAGAGTTGTAGAACAATGGATAAAGAAAGGAAATAATGTGTTTCTTTAATTTCCTCTTCTCCCAAGTGTGACTTGAATTATACTGACAAATGAAGAGAACAATCTTACCGAAGCAAACTTTTAGATCCCATTCAAAGTAGATTGTTGCTGTTTTTCTTTTGGACTCCTTTCCCTTGAGGTTTAATTCCTGTTGGGAACTTTCTTCCTGTAAAAACAGCAAATAAATGTAAGTTAGAGGACACTCCCTCTCTCTCTCTCAGTAAACCAGTTCTCAAACAGATTAACTGAATGCCAGCTGCTTTGGGTAGCTGGGTGGAGGAGAAAATGTTGCGCTCTGTGCGTGAAGCTGCCTACTCCTGAGGCTAAGGTAAGATCTGACAGCCACCAGAAGTGAAGAGAGGAAATATTTAAATGTAAAGGGAGTTAAGTAGATGACAAGACAGACTCAGGCCGTGGAGCGTGAGAGTGACTATTTCTCATGGTAAGAAAAAAAATAATAAAAGGCCGGAGACTACTTTCAATTAAAAGTCAGTTTGCCTTATGAGAAAATGTTTTTGTAGACTACCAGATGTTTTGTAGACTATTTAAAGTATTCTAGTGTGTCTAAAAGTTATAAAACTATATTCTTGAGTTTTCAGATTTTTAATGACTTCCCTAAATAATGCTTGGGTTCTCAGAATGGTTTATTTTTAATAAATACATCATGGTAACTGTCTAGAGCCGTAGACTTATGGATGAATGATTCACAGTTAAACCAAAAGGATCCTACTCAGTACGCAAGCGTTCATCTTTTATGTCAAGGAAAACTTTCTCACACTTAAATGTTAGAGGAAGGAGAACTTTTAGCTGTGTATTTTTGTAAAAGGGTTGTTCTGTGTCTTCTCACTCAACAAATGAATTTACATTCAAATACAGGGATTACTGGAAGTATATACAATTTTTTAAGCTACTGAAGTTTGGTAGTGTCTCTGCACTGATTGTTGAGTTAAGTACTACGTCTCTTTGTTTTTAGTTGTTAGGTTTCAGGATTTTCTCCCGTTTTATTTATTGGCCTGAGTTAAAATAATCCAAAATCCATCAGATACTTGATCGATAGTTAAATTGTTCTTTTGGCCTTTCAAATTTGACTGTGTTTTGAAGACAAGCATTGTGTTTGCAATAGAATATGAACTCTCCCGCATGATACATGGACCAGTGTCTGTTACTTTGAAGCCCGATTAACCACTAAATTTTATTTGTCATTTATCTAAAAGACTTATGGTAACTTTTTAAAGAAGTATTTATGTGACTTTTTAAAGAAGTATTTAAAGAAGTATTTATGTGACAGTAAAAAGTAAACCTTGCAAGTAAAACCTGAAAGTTTGTTTTACGTAAAAATTTGCAACAAATATAGAATAATAAACTAGCACAGAAGAGATCTTTGAATTCATTCTCCAGTTTTCTCCTTTTACAGATGAGGAAGCATTTTTCCTCCTCTAACATTGGATATTACTTGATAGCAGGGATTCTTCCTCATCATTCTGAGGGATGTAATGTTCCCGTCTATGTCAGTGCCTTACTTTGGGGAGGGCTGAGGGTGTGTCAATGTAAGGAATCCCTGGGTCATATCAGAGAGAGATCTGTTATAAATTGTTACCACTTTACTCTTTCAAGATATTTGATTATCCCAAGGACCTGTGAAGTCGGAGTTTTAGTCTTTATTTTTCAGTTTTGAAAACTGACATAATTATCACAGATAATTCTGATAACTATCTGAAGCCATTTAGCCACTATGCGACATGAATAAGACTTGAATTTGGGTCTTTGTACACACATGCCACTTTAGACTACACAGTACCACTTGGTAAAGGTCAGACTGGTTGATAAAGTGTCAGACATTGGACAAGAACTCAAGTCCTCTGGTGCACAGCCTCATACTACTACTTCAGGAAAATAATTCTTTCATTTAAATTTTTTGACATGTCATTAAAAATTAGATTTATAATTTCTAAAGCTCCAGTTTTGAGTTCTTATTTTTTTTTAAACTGCTATAAATGTCTCCTTAAACCTGAGAGGAAGGGTTATTTGAGTTAGAACATTCCACATATTGCTGCTCTGTAGAACACAGTACAGTAGTGTTGTGTTGTGCCCAGAAGATGTATATTAGTCAGAATAAATGTGACAGATGTTAAAACAACAACAACAACAACAACACACACACACACACACACAGAAAACAACAACCACAAAAAAACCCAAAGCAGGTGCCTGCCATGGTAGCAGGACATTGATTCAGAAGGATACAGTTTTAAGGGTGCCTGGGTGGCTCATTTGGTTAAGTGGCTGATTGTTGATTTTGGCTCAGATCATGATTGTGGGTTCATACCCTCCATTGGGGTCAGCACTGCCCTCATGAAGCCTACTTGGGATTCTCAATCTCTCTCTCTCTCTCTCTCTCTCTCTCTCTCTCTCTCTCTCTCTTGTCTCTCTCTCTACCCCTCTCTCCCCCTCTCTTTCTCTGCCCCTTCTCCACTTATGTGTGCATGTTGCTCTCTTCTCCTCTCTCTCTCAGAAAGTTTTAATAAAACATTTATTAAAACTATATCTTTTTAAAAGTTTATCTTGAGAGCACACACACAACACGTAGCCCGATGGGGCTCAATCCCACAAACCGTGAGATGATGATCTGAGCCGAAATCAGGAGTCGTGCTCCGGCACCTGGGTGGCTCAGGTGGTTAAGCCTCCGACTTCAGCTCAGGTCATTATCTTGTGGTTCGTGAGTTCAAGCCTTACGTCAGGCTCAGGGCTGACAGCTCAGAGCCTGGAACCTGCTTTAGATTCTGTCTCTCCCTGTCTCTCTGTCCCTCCCCCCACTCTCAGTCTGTCTGTCTCTCTCAAAAATAAACATTTGGGGCACCTGGGTGGCTCAGTCGGTTAAGTGTTTGACTTCGGCTCAGGTTATGGTCTCGTGGTTCATGAGTTCGAGCCCCACATCGGTCTCTGTGCTGACAGCTCAGAGCCTGGAGCTGCTTCAGATTCTGTGGTCTCCCTCTCTCTCTGCCCCTCCCCGGCTCATGCTCTGTCTCTCGTGTCACAAATAAATAGACATTTTAAAAAAATTTTTAAAAATAAACATTAAAAGAAAAATTTTTTTAAAGAGTCATATGCTCAACTGACCGAGCCACCCAGGCGCCCTTTCAATACAGTTTTAAACCTCAAAACATTTGAGACCAAGCGATTTTATCATTTTGGTATGGGGGTTTTGGGGTAATTTTTATTATGGAAAGTTTCATCTTACCTAGAGATTAGAAACATTGTGTAGTGAATACCCATTTTCCATTACCCAATTCAGTTATCAATATTCAGCTATAGTTAATTGAATAAAAGGCAATCTGTAACGAATGACCAGAACTCCACTGAGGATCTGAAACCGTTGAGTATCCTGCCACATAAATATTAGATCCAAGTTTTGTTTGCTTCATAATTTTCTGTGCTGTACTCCATGTCAGATTTGACTACTTTCCTTTGCACAGCTGTGACCAGTACTAACACATGCTTAAGCTATGAAATGTAACTTGTCCCTAGCATGTCTTCTTCTGTCTTCAACAAGCGATTGATGATTTTTTGTTAAGTGGGAAGAAGAATCCTCACTTTAGTAGTTTTATTAGTAAAAAATGACCCTCAGTTCTTTTTAAAGGGCCCTTTTCTTTGAATTAATTAATGGAGTTTGTAGTTTTTGTACTTTAAAATTTTTACTTTGTTTTGGCATTGAGTAGCATCTTAAAAGATATTGAAGATACATATTCATTAAAGACATGTTTTGTGACTAATTTTATAAATCTAAGGTTGTGACTAATTTTATAAATCTAAGGAATGGACTATGTGATAATTCTACATTTTAAAAGGGGAGAGTATAATTTGGTATATCACAACGCCGTGCCTTAACTGAGAATCCTAGAATAAAATTAAAGAGGAATTTGGATTTCTGTTATACTTCTTTGGTCTGTTTGATATTTCCTGTAACAGAAAACTCTTTCAAGTAGGGTAGGCCTGAATAGAGACTAATAATAGAGCTTTTGTTGAATTTAAAAAGAAAATGCATTTTGTCTCCTTGCACACAAAACAATGGTTTTCCTGTTGAACTTATGTCTGCTGCTTTGAAGAATATATACATAGTTTCTGAGTAATGACAAGGAGGTTAGAAACTATTTTATATAATAATTTATAGGTGATGGTTTTAAATTTTTTTTTTCAACGTTTATTTATTTTTGGGACAGAGAGAGAGCATGAACGGGGGAGGGGCAGAGAGAGAGGGAGACACAGAATCGGAAACAGGCTCCAGGCTCCGAGCCATCAGCCCAGAGCCTGACGCGGGGCTCGAACTCACGGACCGCGAGATCGTGACCTGGCTGAAGTTGGACGCTTAACCGACTGCGCCACCCAGGCGCCCCTATAGGTGATGGTTTTAAATGACCAGTGTGTTTTATTTCTCAAAAGATTCATGAACTTTGGGTTCATGGAACTGTGTAGAACAAAAATATCACAAATCAGAGCAGTTTTTAAATTGGGTAATATCTTTAGCCTTTGAGCATTTTTTCCCCATGTTTGTCATCCACTCTCATTCCTATGGAATATTTCTTATTCTTGAAGGGGTTCATACTTCAAAACTACCAGCATTCTACCTAAAACCTGTTTGCTAATTGCTTTCTTACTTATTCAAGGTTGAAAACCTTGTTTGGCTAGTTTGTCTACTTTACTAGGATGTGATTTATTATTTCAAGTACTAATCATTGCAAAGTAGTGTTAGAAATTAGTGTCGCACCCTCCCCAGATGTTTATTTTTAATATAGAGTTAGTTATATTAGAATAGAGTATTTGCAGGGGCACCTGGGTGGCTCATTTGTTTAAGTGTCTGACATTGGCTCAGGTCATGATCCCATGGGTTCCTGGGTTCGAGCCCCATGTCAGGCTCTGTGCTGACAGCTCAGAGCCTAGAGCCTGCTTCAGATTCTGTCTCCCTCTCTCTGCCCCTTTCTCGCTCACATTCTCTCTCAAAAATAAATAAACATTAAAACATTTTTTTATAAAATAGAGTATTTGCAGAATGGGATAGATGTGGTGAATAAGGAGTCTGAAAATTCCTAAATTATGTATTTGTACAGGTGTGGGGGGGGAGATAGCATAAAAAGAAAACTTTTTTGGTTTATATCTTTTCTGAATATAGTTTTCAGGGAGGATTTATGGAAGATCTTTTCAACAGTTTAGTTCTGTAATGAAACATGCTTTTTTTTTTTTTTGGAATTCCTAGTTTATATCTTAAAAGACCATTTATGTTAGGACAAAGCAGTTGTATACAAGAGTGGTTTTTCATAACTCAGAATTTGGGGGCTCTTACAAACTTTTCTAATGGGAGCATAATATGCATTTTTTTAAAGATACAAGACTTGTAGTTGCCTCAGCTGTATGTCAGTCATGGTCTGCTGCAAAGTTATTGGCATTTCTCCCAGGATTGGCCTTACACTTTGAAGTTTAACATTTATAGAAAAACTTTTTCTTAGGGGTCAATTTTTTATTTAATAGCAAATTTTTTAAATGAAGTAGTTTACACATGTAGTCATTTTTCATTGCTAGCTACAGACATTCAGTCCTATTGTTAACTGGAAAATAGACTGTAAAATTGAGATATGAGACACTATCACAATTTTGAGATAAGATGTTTTGCCTTTTTTAAATACAAAGTTTTGATACCCTTTTAGTTGTGTTGATTTGTTTAATAAGTAGTTATCAAGAGGTATTCTTCATCATAGATTTTTCAAGTTGTAACTACTTAAAACTGTTTTTAGGTTCAGAGTACTGAGGGAGAAGCTCCTCACGTTCCAGCCGCTTACCAGCTAGGTCTCACCAAGTCAAAAAGAGGTAAGTTGACTAATGTCCACTAGTTCCCAAGCACATTACCAAAGTGTGTCATTCATTGGTTTGGAAAAGGGGTTTACCTATCAGTATTTGAGTACCTATTAGTGGAAAAGAAGGTTATGATGCTTAACCTTAAGCATCCAGGTATAGATGCTTCATTATACTTTGGTTATAGAATTTTTTGTATCTTCTTGAAGACTTTTGTGCCCATAAAATAATTTTTGTTTGCTTATCCTGAAATGCAGTTCTGTGCACTCTTAATTGTTCTTCAGCTCTGCATAAGGGCTAGATGGGAAGTGATAGAGCAACAGATTCAGGCCTGCTTTTAACGTGGTTATGATTGAAATGTACACTTGTATTATCCACCTCTGCTTTTCATTATTTAAACATGGCTCCTAATGTTTAAATTTAAACATGGCTCCATAATTTAAACATGGCTACTAAACATGCATATGCCTCTGGCAAAAAAAATACCCATCTCTCAGTAGTGGTTAAAGCTAGTTAGGTTCAATTTAAACTATGGATCAAAGGTGAGTGTGTGCAGATACCATTCTTCTCTTGAATTATTAATTATTGACCAAAGAGCCTTTGAATTCATTTCTTTCACTTTTAATTTGCAACAAGAAAAACTTGCCTGATGTTTAAAATCACAAAGCTTTTGAGATTTAGAGAAAAGGAGAGAGGAAGGAAAGAAGTTAAAGTGGCCACTGAAGGTGGCTGTTTATTTTTAAAGCTTTACACATGCTGAACCACCCTGTTTTGTTTTTTTTTTTTTTTAAACAAAGGATCATATGTATGTTCCTGGAATAGGAAATTGCATGTTTGTTCTCTTCTGATCTCTGAAATGACTTCATAAGAGAGAATTTGCATATAATTTTTCTTTTATTGCATCATGGTACTAAGTGCTCCTCTCTCACTAGGTCACTACAGTTCTGGTCGGACACAAAATGAGCTTTCCTGTTCTTTGTCCCCTTTTTAAGTCCATAAATATATGTATGTGTTTCTGAGCTGTAAGGCAGGCTTCACAGCCATCAAGAATTTTTTCCTTTGGATAGGTTGACAAGGGGTACATTAGAAAAGCAGTTTGCCTTGTGTCAAAAAAGGGATTAAAAACTGTAGAAGTACTTCAAGATCTTTCAAGAGCAAGCTCCTTGTGGTAGAAAAAAACAGAATGTGGTTTGTATCCACATCTGAGTTTCTTCCTCTTACCAATAAGAGGTCTCTTATTTCTGGTGGCATATGTAAAAGTGTTAACATTTTTATGAATCACATTTTTGTAAATTAACAGTAAAATCGTTTCGTGTGTACATGAGAGGGAGAGGGAACAATATAGTGTTTTCATCATTTTTAAGCATAGCTTCTATCAAGTTTTGATAGTGTGATATGGAAGTATCTTTGATTAATTATAATTACAGAATTAAAATCACTGGTAAAATATTCATTTCACAAGTTTAGTACATATAGTGCACTATACATATATGCAATATAGTGCATGTAGTAGTACATGTATATAAAAAAAAAAAAAATACTTGCACCTTAATGATAGGACTTTTGAAGTTAGAGTGATCTTAATTCTCTTATCCAGTCCTGGGATTTAAGTCTAGAGAAGTTTAGTGACTCAACTCTTGTCACAACTAACATTCACTAAGCTATGTTGAGAGCTTATTCCTTATTATAGAAGAGGTACAAATTTTCTTTAGTCCTGCAGAGTGTACAGGTGTTCTGTTCTATTTCTTTATGATATTGGACAAATACAAATTCTAGGTTTTGTTTTGTTCTCAATTTAATGTTTTGCTCTAACATCCTCGTTTTTAATTAGAAATAGTGTTAAATCTCTTCAGTTAGGACAGAGGTCTGATTGTTTTTAATTCCACATTTTTTCTGTGGAGAACGGTGTTTTTTGTGAAATACCTGCCTAAAGAACATAGGTTGTGATTTACAGTTTACAGAATAGTTTTGCCTACACCCTACTTAGTTCCTGAAGTAGCCCTGTGAGATAGAAGGATTATTCTGTTTTGTGGAGGAGAGAAGTCACTGCTTATTATGATAAAGTAGGAACTTGAACCCAGGCCTCCTTGTTCTTTCCACAGCCCAACTCCTGCTGTGAAGGCTGAGTAGGCTATAATCTGACCTAGTCTGTGTGAACTCAAGGCTAACAACCACAGAGGTGAACTCAGCATAGACTGTATTCCGCAGCAAATAAAACTGACCTGAGCGGAGCTAATCACTGGCTTCCCTGGGCTCCAGCCGCTGCCCTTTGCCCAACATGATAGGCAGTTTCACTTCTAAATCCTTTAAGGGACTGTTTAATTTTATTGTTGCTTTAAAAAGAAAGTTATCGTTAGAGTGGGAGAGAGCCAAAGCATAAGAGACTCTTAAAAACTGAGAACAAACTGAGGGTTGATGGGGGGGTAGGAGAGAGGGGAGGGTAGGTGATGGGCATTGAAGAGGGGATCTTTTGGGATGAGCACTGGGTGTTGTATGGAAACCAATTTGACAATAAATTTCATATATTAAAAAATAATAAATAAAAAACATGAGGAAAAAAAGAAAGTTATTGTTTCATTCAGCATACATTTATTTATTAATTGTTTTAGGTACTGGGATACAAAATAGAATCAATGAGGTTTCTGTCTTCAGAAGACTCATAGTCTAAAAAAAGACATGCAAACACATAATTATGGTGATAACTACTGTGACGTTAAGATGTTAATCATTCTCTCAGTTGATATAATGCATAATTAGTACCTATGGTAACAGCTCATTTCAGTTCAGTTTCTGAACTGAAACAATTGTTCCAGTTTACCTAGACCTATCAAAGGTATGGATCAATTTTTTATATGTCATTATACAATTTTGTTCACTTCAAAGCAATATTACAGAATTTTTCTAATTATGATGAGAAAAAATTATGCCATTCTGTGATACTCTTAGATTAAACCTGAAGCTACAAGTGGGATATTTTTCAAAGTGAGGCAAAGTTTAATTGATTTTGGATTTTATTTAAACATATTATCAGGTTTCTGGTAAAACACACTTTGTTTAGCTTGATGCTTTTATTTTTTAATGCTTGTTTGTTTGTTTGTTTATTTATTTATTTATTTATTTATTTATTTTGAGAGAGAGAGAGAGAGAGCATGCATGCATGCTGAAAAAGGGCAGAGAGAGGGAGAGAGAGAATCCTAAGTAGGCTCCAAGCTATCAGTAGAGCCCGACATGGGGCTCAATCCCACAAACCATGAGATCATGACCTGAGACAAAATCAAAAGTTGGACACTTAACCAACTGTGCCACCCAGGTGCCCCTAGCTTGATGCTTTTGAAGTTCTGCAGAACTTGACCTTGTCATGAAGCTTCTTCCTTAGTAAATGTTATAGATATAAAGTTTCTCCCAAACTTGCAGTGTGGATGGCCATGTGATCATCCTTGCTGTGCTTAGGTGGCCTTTTTATTTTAAAAAGTGTTTTCAGGTTATACCAACCAGGAATTAGAGTTTTTAGGCCAAAAAGCAAACAGGGTTTCTTTAAGATTAACAACATTATGTATCAGTTGAACCTATTTGAGTTTCATGCAATTGTTATGAAATCATTGTTTCATGACTTACAAATGTTTGCATCATTTGAAACATCAGAAACATTTAAGTACTCTTGCCTGCAAATTATTTAATTTATTGGCACCTTAAGTATATTCTTATTTTGTTATTAGGAAGATAATAGAACTTTTTTGCACACTACATTTAAACTTCTAATTTCACCTGCTGAATATCTACATATTTACATAATGGAAGTGGCTTCCTTCGGGATTCCTGTTTTTATCAGTGTGGTTCTTGTTTTCAGCCAGTTGTCCTCCAAGGATAGGAAATTAATTGGTTATACCAAAATATATTAAAACCGGAACTTAGCAACTGAACACAGAATTTCTGATAGATGTGATTCAGTTTTTGGTTAAACTCAAGCTTCCTTCTGTGCTTTGAAGCCACATTTTGCATAAGTGATGCATATTTTTCTAAGAAGGAATCAATACATATCAGACATGTATCAGGAATTAGATATCTGTAAGACCTTCTTTCCAGTGAAGTCCTATTTAGCAGTTCTGCCCTAACTACATGTCTTTTGATAGATCATTTGTTACGTACTGCAAGTCAACACTCTGACAGCAGTGGCTTTGCTGAAGATTCGACAGACTGCCTCTCCCTCAGTCATCTTCAGGTAAAAATTTCCATTGTAGTAGGCACTCTGATCAACTTCTTCCTATTTAGGTGATTTTTCACTACCTATATTTCAAGACTGAATCTGTATAATCTTTATTTTTCAAATGACAGTAAGAATAAAACTCCAGGACGTAGGTGTTATCTAAGCATTTGATTACAGGTTTTAGTTTTCACTAATTCTGCATCTCTTTCTGACTAAGCACTGACACATTTTTTAAAATGTTTATTTATTTACTTAGAGTCTATGATGCAAGCAGGGGAGGGGTGGAGAAAGAGGGAGCGAGAGAGAATCCCAAGCAGGCTCTGTGCTGTCAGCATGGAACCTGATGTGGGCTCAGTCTCACGAACTGTGAGATCATGACCTGAACCAAAATCAAGAGTCAGACACTCCACGACCTGAGCCACCCAGATGCCCCCTCTCTGACTGAACATTTAAAAACAAAGAGAGTTTCTCCTTCTTTATTTTTTGACTTTCAGTAAATAGAGGTTATTTTGATCATTATTCTGTCTGATACTTTTCTTCTATTTTCCCACTATTGCTTCAGTTTGTTTGTTTATTTAATAGCTAACATTGTGTTACATAGCTTTCTGGATATTCTATGACTTTGATGGTGGAGTGTGTTAGATAACCCAGGTAACAGGCACATCTTTATCCTTAAGGAGTTTATACTCTGTGTAACATATGGAGCCCTTGTATGCGAAGGTACAGAAGCATTTTGAAAGTGTCTAGTCTAAAATATCTAGGAGCGAACTTTAAATAAAATTGGAGGTAAGAGAAAAAGAGAACCCACAAGAGCCTCCAGGAACATAGTACCTGAGGGACACACAGACAAGAGAAGTGTTTAAGGAGACTCAGAAAGAATAATCCAGTGGGCAGAACAACTGGGAGTTGGAGGAGAACATTGTTTAAAAGGAAATCTGTGGATGTGAGCATAGAAAGATAAGAATTCAGCTTTTTGGTGAGTGGTTGAGTGAGTGGTTTTGAGGTAAGAAATGAGGCAGAAGCATGAGGGCAGAGTAAAGTGATGATAAGGAAAAGAAGGTACGGATGTTGACTGTTTTTTTCAAATAAGGGTGATAGGTCTTTGTGTCTTTTTCAAAGGGGGATGACTCAGGAAATTTGTTTGGCTAAGGGAAGGAGCTCTAAGAAGACAGATGCAGAAAAATCTGGGATAAAACTGTGCAGAAATACCACAGTCCTAGGGAGGATGTGATCAGACGTATAGACTGGAGGATTTGCTTTGAAAAAAAGCAAATTTCCTTTCAGAACGGAGAGGAAGGAATGGTAGGGAGAGGTAGGGGAACATTTGTAGGTGTTGGGGAAGAAAGTTAAGAAATTTCGGTCCATCTTCTCAGTAACTCAGTGTCATGTGTTGGAAGAAAAGGAAATGGGTGCTGAAAAGGGGACCTGAGGTAAATAGTAAAGGTCTGGAATAAGCTTTGTGGGAAAGTGAAGGAGTTGCTGACTAGGGGCAGTAAAACACAGTTTTGAGCAGCACCAGGCCGTCACCAAGGTGGGAGACCCTGAAAGGATAGAAACGGCATATCAGTTTGGCATTTTGTTAGTGATCCCTCTTATCCAAATTCTCCATTTTTCCGCCCATTTCCTTTCACAGGTTCATGAGTCCTTGCAGGCTATGGGGAGTAGTGCCGACAGTTGTGACAGTGAGACAACAGTCACCTCATTTGGTGAAGACCTTGTCACACCAACAGCACAAGACCAGCCTTATTTTCATGAGTCAGAGGAGGAGTCTCTGATCCCTCTTCAGAAGGGAAGAGAGAAGGCAGCAACAATTGCTGATAGAAGGTCAGATAGCCAGAATTTCCCCCAGTGCGAGACTGTTGAGCCTGCAGGGAACACAGAGTCCCCCTGTGGGGGAGGGGACCACATTACTGCAATTACTGAAGTGAAAGAGGATTTGTCTCCAGCACAGCCAGTGGATCTGCTGGGGGAAGCAAGTACCGAAAGTGATGTGGATAAAAGCAGTGAATGTGAATTTGCCCAGTATACCACACACCATATTCTCAAATCACTGGCTTCCATTGAAGCTAGATGCAGTGAGAAGAGCTCGGAAAATACAACTGGGCCTCCCTCTTCTGTGGACAGAGTTAATACCGCTTTGCAAAGAGCTCAAATGAAGGTTTGCAGTCTGTCTAATCAGAGAGTAGGGCGTAGCTTGATAAAATCGAAAGATCTGTTAAAACAAAGGTACTTGTTTGCAAAAGCTGGCTATCCTCTAAGAAGGTCTCAGTCTTTACCAACAACCTTACTGAGCCCGGTAAGAGTCGTATCCTCTGTCAATGTTCGGTTGTCCCCAGGAAAAGAGACCAGATGCAGTCCACCGTCCTTCACTTACAAGTACACACCTGAAGAGGAACAGAAATTAGAAAAAGAGGTGATTGAGCACGATGGTCAGTCTTTAGTTAAATCCACTATTTTCATCTCTCCATCATCTGTGAAGAAAGAAGAAGCCTCTCAGAGTGAGGTGAACCGGTTGGAGGAATGCCATCATCGAAGGACTCCTTCCTGTTCGCTCTATGCTCCGGCACCAGTATCTCAGTCCACCTGTTCTCTTCACTCTGCCCACTCGGAGTGGCAGGAGAGGCCCCTGTGTGAGCACATGAGAACTCTGAGCACTCACAGTGTTCCCAACATATCAGGCGCCACCTGTAGTGCCTTCACTACCCCTTTCGGGTGTCCTAACTCGCATCGACATGCTGCCTACCCTTACCGAGCGTGCTCTGTGAACCCCCCTTCCGCCATTGAAATGCAGTTGCGAAGAGTATTGCATGATATTAGAAACTCACTGCAGAATCTTTCACAGGTATGAGGGGAAAAAAATGTTTTTTTTTTCTTTTACTGATCTGAGCACCTTTTAATTCACTAAGAAGCAAAGTCCCATCAGGCATGAACCACCTCAGCCTCATTTTCTTACATGCCTAAACTTCTCTGAACCTGCCCTCCTCCTGTACTCTTCCCTCCTATCTTAAGGGAAAAGCTATAATTAATCCTGAACAAGGTTAATTTCTCTGCTCATAATCTCCCTCTCTTCTGGAGAAGAGATTTTGCTCATTAGGTAACCTCCCTTCTTTAGCCTATCCTCCATTGTCTTTTTTTTTAAGTCAGGTTGTACCTATTACTAAAAAATCTTCCCTCTCAAATGCTGCCTCCCTTTCTCTGCCATTTGATCGTGTTTACTGCCTCTTTCCTTTCTAAGCTTTCCTTCCCTCGACCTCTGTGTTGCCGTGTGTTCCCCTGGCTCTGCTCATAGCTGTCTAAGCTTCCCCCTTCATCTACTGACTCCTGATGCTGGTCTCCTGGCACAGAATTAGTCTGCTTCCACTGGGTTCAAAGACTGGAACTGCCCCAGAAAAGAAAAAAAATCAGGTAAAGTGTGAATTTGAATAAAAATAGTCTGTCTTGTCACTTTTAAAATTACTGCACTCAGATATGTTGGTGGGCTGCAAAAAATTTTCCAAAAAAGCTTTGAAAACAAATTGTCTTTAGGTTTGCCTTTCTAAATGTCTCCACACTACTTGTGTTTAGATAGTTTGAGGAAATAAAGAAAATGACAGTGTAATGTCCTGATCACAGAGTTCAGCTAGGAGTCAGGAGGTTTACAGTGTATATAATAGATCTCTTATGATGACATCATAGGAAGGATGCCACTAGGAAAGGCAAAATCAAATTTGCAACTTATTAAGTGGCAAAGTATACTTTCTTTTAAATACAGATTTTATCCTCATGAGGATGGTTACCTAATGATTTTCTCCCGGTCTGACCAGAATGTGGGTATTTTTTTCTTCCTCCTTATAAAAATCTGTGAGTGAGATACCTAACTCTCCAGCTGTAATTACGTGAAGCACAGGGTTTCCAGGGCTCAACCCACCTACGCTTTGATGGTGCACCTTTCTAGACCAGCTCTACATGTGGTCTGCTCCTCTTGGGTGTCCCATCAGTAACTCAGCTAAATAATCTTCTCACCACCTCCCACCCCCCACCCCCCAGTAGACAGATGCTCTTCATGACTTGTCTCTGACTATCTGTCCAGTCTCGTTCTTCATGCGTGTGCTCCAGCTGTGTTGGACTGCGTGCAGTTCTTTAAATAGGTGTGCGTTCCTGTGTCTGTCTTTACAAATGCCACTGTTGTTTGTTTGTTTGTTTGTTTGTTTGTTTGTTTTAACTTGGAGTCCCTTGCCCTTGCCTTTCTCTGCCTGATCAAGGCCTGTTTCCTGTTAAGCCTCAGCTCAGGTGTCATCAGTGCCAGGATCATTCACCTAATCTAGATTTTTGTTTGTTTCCATCACTGCACTCCCCTCCCCCACCCCAACATTGTAAGTTTTTTCCCACTTGCACTGTGAAAACATTTGAAGGCTGGGAATGCCTTTTGTGCTTTCTTTTGTCTTTTTTCTTCACTGTCTAAAATAATGACACACAGTAGATGCTCAAATGTCTGTGAGCAGTATGATGACTGCCTGCTCCTCTGGCCAGCCAACTCAGTAATTTCCTATAATCCGAATCTGCTATTGCTTCTACATTTTTGAGTTTTGTTTGTTTTCTTCTTTCTCAAGGCAAGAGGGAAGTCCCGTAAGATGTAGGTTTGAAATATACCTGTTTCTTTGCCTCTTCTTTGTTCCATATAGACAGACTTCTACCTGACACAGATAGGAGTAATATAGGTAGCATTGGGGACTGAGGTATTTGGTTCCTCCTTACAATATGAAGTGGGGTTTTGGTTTTTTGTTGTTGTTGTTGTTGTTGTTGTTGTTGCTGTCTCCAAGAGAACTATATATAGACCCCCAATTGCACCTTTTTAACACCTTAGATAATTTGGAGGTAAGCACTTTAACACTGATTTGTAATCAGACTCTTACTTTTTTGAAGTACCCTGTGACGAGAGGACCCGATCTTGCTGCTGCTCCATATAGTACTCAGAAATCATCTGTTCTACCTCTGTATGAAGTAAGTGCTTATTTAGATTTTTGTGTTACAAAGTTTTTTGTCTGATTTAGAAGTATAACTTTGTCATATCGTATTCTAGAATACTTTTCAGGAGCTCCAGGTAATGAGGCGGAGCCTGAATTTATTTAGGACGCAAATGATGGATTTAGAGTTGGCAATGCTACGTCAGCAAACCATGGTTTATCATCATATGACCGAGGAGGAAAGGTAAAAAGTTCATTTTGTCTTAATGTAACTCAAAATATTTTTAATTCTGAAAAAGCATCATCAGCCTTTTTTTTTTTAAGCTGGATTTTATGCCTACTGCTGTGTACCGTTTATTTTGTGAACCCCTGTAAGTGAAATTAGGCAGAGTGTCTTACTAATGAAACCGCTTTCCTTGTATTGAGGAAGACGGTGGTTGTAATCTTTGTTCACTGTTTGGGAGAGAGGGTAGAGGAAGAAAGACCATTTGTCCTCCTGGTCCCACCTGTGGCAGTCACTGTTGTGCTGATTTTCAGAACTTGCAATCTCAGTACCTTCTAGCAGTTTGTGAGAGAGTTGTGAACGTGAATCCAAACTGCTCTTTTCAACCTTGTGCCTATCGTTGTACCGACAGGTATGAAGTTGATCAGCTTCAGAGTCTGAGGAATTCAGTCCGAATGGAGCTTCAGGACCTGGAGCTCCAGTTGGAGGAGCGCCTGCTGGGCCTGGAGGAGCAGTTCCGCGCTGTGCGCATGCCCTCTCCCTTCCGCGCCTCAGCTCTTGCGGTAGGTGCCGTGGGGGTTGCCAGCGGATTTCACTTAGGACTTACCACGGGCCGCACAGTTTAGGGCAAATGCCTTAATATGAAACCACTTATTTTAATGGCAGTGAGGCAAACGGAATGTTTAAGGATCCTTTCCCACAAATCAGTTGAATGTACAAGTTGTGATTCTTCTCTTAAATATTGAGTGTATTTAGAAATATATTGAAAATTGTTAATCATATTTTCTTAATAATAAGGAGCAATACAAAATTTTTTAGTTTTAGAAGAAAAATGATAGTGGATTAACACATGACTAATTTAGATTTTAATCACTGCATGTAACTAACTGCCAAGAACATAAACATATATTTCACTCAGCTTTTTTTGCCTTTGAGTAAATAACTATTCCCTATAAATTTTATCTTTATTTTGGATTTTTTTCCAGTCTTTATGGTTTTTACGGAATCAAATGAGATCTTTTTAAAGGCAAAAAACATGTATACAGTCAAGAAAATAAAACACTCTTTATTTTGTATCACTGTTCAAATTTCTAATGTTTCTTTCCATGAAATTTAAACTTCAGCATTGGATTATTTTTGCTATGACCTTTGCAGTCATAAAATGCATTGTTTTGAAATGTTGAAATTGTGAGCTTTTCTCTTTGTTATTTGAACAACACAGTTGTTTTTGTTAGCAGTGAATGATTCTGTACATACATATACATATGCACACATATGGAGTAGAATAAGAATGTGTGTGTATTACATGTGTATATGTAGAATAAGAGTAGCATAGAATAAGAGTATTATTTATCATTGATGAATATCTTTTTCCATAAAATGTTTCAATCCATTATTCTGAGAAATGTGTGTTGGTGACAGTGGAGAACCAGAACATCTTTTATGCACTTAGTCATAATAACACATTTTATAGGGTGCCATGTTGAGAGTGACCTTTGCAACATAAAGGAATGTTTCAGGGTAATAATTAGCCAATTCATTTTATTATGGAACACTTGCAATTTGAAAAAACAATTTATTCATACACACACACACACACATATATATATATATATATATATATATTGTTCTTATTTTTCCAGGGAATGTGTGGCAGTAGAAGCGCTGATAACTTGTCATGCCCTTCTCCATTGAATGTAATGGAACCAGTAAGCCTCTCTCCTTTCAAATCACTGGGGAAGGGAATGATAAAACATTTCATAAACACAATTTTCCTAGTGTATATGAAATGTTTTTTGTTTTTACATACAGAAATAGGTATTACCTAAATTGATTGGAAGGGAGTTTGGCACTTGTGAAAGTCTATTGCCATATTAGGCCACTAGTAGAAAGCTAGTTAATTGCAATAGTGATTTATCTTTATGGTGTAAAGGAAGTAATGCGGTATAAAAAGTGTTTATGCGGCAGGGGAAATATGCTTTCACAGTCTGATTACGGGTCCTTTAGGTAGTTGGATCTGTAAGATGACTACTTTGTGAACAAAAGTCTGATTTTTATTATATTTAAAAAATTTGTTTAATGTTTATTCATTTTTGAGAGAGACAGACACAGAGCGTGAGCAGGGGAGGGTCAGAGAGAGAGGGAGACACAGAGTCCGAAGCAGGCTCCAGTCTCTGAACTGTCAGCACAAAGCTCGATGCAGGGCTCGAACTCACAGACCATGAGATCACAACCTTAGCCAAAGTCAGATGCTTAACCAAGTGAGCTGCTCAGGAGCCCCAAATTTTTATTATCTTTTAAAGAAATTGGTTAATTTGAGGGCAGAAGCATTATGAGCAGCTATTTTGTTTTTCTTTACTATTCCTTACAAGTAATTTGGATACCATGTGGTAACAAGTAAAATTTCATCCACCTGTATAGTCCAGTTACATACTTCGTGGTTTTATCTCACCATGAATTTATATTTTCCTATATTGTTGCAAATGCAACTGATTAGTTCCTAAATGATTGAATTAGAATCATGTCTTTACAAGCTAAGTGATTTCTGGCAGTCATCACAGCTAGAATTTTAATCTTCTTTTAACTACCAGTCTTAATTTCAAGAGAGAAGAATTGCAATTTTTCTGATTTCCAGGTCACTGAACTGATGCGGGAACAGTCCTATCTGAAGTCTGAATTAGGCATGGGACTTGGAGAAATGGCATTTGAAATTCCTCCTGGAGAAAGCTCAGAATCCGTTTTCTCCCAAGCAACATCAGAGTCCTCTTCTGTATGTTCTGGTCCCTCTCATGCTAATAGAAGAACTGGAGTACCTTGTAGTGACTCAGTGGGCAAACCCAAGACCCATCTGGTACCAAGCAAGAAAGTATTCCGAGCGTCAGTGGCCCTGACGCCCACTGCTCCTTCTAGAATGGGCTCTGTGCAGACACCTCCAGATGTGGAAAGTTCTGAGGAAGTTGGTGCAGCTGAAGAAGCGTCAGAGGCTGTAGGACCTAAATCTGTAGTGGAAGAAGGGAATGGAAAAATCCCATTAATGCCAGCTACTGAGGAAATGCATAAAAATGTGGAGCAAGATGAGTTGCAGCAAGTCATACGAGAGGTGAGTAAAATCTATGCCTAATTTATCTGGAGATATGAGTTGGATAATAATGTTACTTGAACATTATAAGATACTGCTTTGATTCACTGTATTCAGTAATTTTCTGAGCTTTTAAATGAACTTTCCCATTGATCTAGCTCGTGTCTATTAAGATAGGGTTTTAATGGCATTTCTACAAATTTTATACTCCAGTGTGAAGTAATTGCAATTTTCTATATTCACTCTGATGAAGAAAGTGTTTGTAGGATTCAAAATATCTAAACATGTGACAAAATTCTTAGACCTCTTATTTCTACATTTGTAAAATAGGGACTATGATTTAGATCTCTTCCAGGATTAAAAATCATCACTGTGTAATGTCAATTGACATGAGAAAATAGTGTTGTGATTTGTATAAAGAATTTGATTTGGCTTAGTGGGTGGAGATATGTGGAAGATACATGAGTTGTTCAAAGATAGAAATACAGAAGGAAAAGGTTTATCCTGGGTGATAGTGTGTAAACCTGAAGCATTTAACCATAGTTCTAGGTTACTACAAGGACTGTAAAAAATTAGGAAGATTAGTAGTCAGAGGTCAAAAGTTAATTGAGAAGATTAGTAAAATAGCTGTTTCAGGCACTGGGAACTGGCAATTAGAAGGAGTAATATATATATATCTTTTTTTTTTTTTTTCCAACGTTTATTTATTTTTGGGACAGAGAGAGACAGAGCATGAACGGGGGAGGGGCAGAGAGAGAGGGAGACACAGAATGGGAAGCAGGCTCCAGGCTCTGAGCCATCAGCCCAGAGCCCAACACGGGGCTGGAACTCACAGACCGCGAGATCGTGACCTGAGCTGAAGTCGGACACTTAAGTGACTGAGCCACCCAGGCGCCCCTATATCATTTAAAAAATGAGACTACAGATCACAAGTTTTGATGGCTTTATTTTTTTTCCTTTCCTTCCCACATTACACTGTGCTTGGGAACAAAATGCAGTAGCATGCACAGGATAAAAATAACACATGTTGAATATATTTTTTTTACCATTGATATATTAAAAACATGATCAGAAAGGATGTTTCCATTAGTTAAAAGGGGGAGATAGCCTATACATTAAAAAAAATCATTTTATAAGAGTCTTAATGAGTATATGCTCTGTAAGGGATTTCATATAAGATATGAAATTCTTGGGGCACCTGGGTAGCTCAGTCAGTTGAGCATCTGATTCTTGATTTTGACTTGGCTCATGATCCTGGGGTCAATGAATCAAGCCCTGTTTCAGGCTCTGTGTTGAGTGTGGAGTCTGCTTGGGATACTCTCTCTCTGCCCCTCTGTTCCACTCCTATGCTCTCGTCCTCTCACTCACTCTTTCAAATAAATGAATGAATGATGTGAAATTCTTAAGCTTAAAGACTAGTAGGAAGACAAACAAGACTAACTCAGGAAACAATCCAAAAATTACACAGAAAAACATGTAGTATAATGTATTTAAGAACTAAGAATTTAGAAATGGAAAAGGTCAAAATGGGCCAGAGAAATTAGGGTCAGTGGCTTCTTGTTTTTAATTTGCATATTTCCAATAAATTCAATATGAGCCTAATGTATTTTTGGAATTAATTCGTGAGTAAGAAAGAACAAATTTCTAGTGGTTATAGGTCAAGAATGGTGGCAGCAGACCAGACTCTTCCCTCAAATGGGCCATTGATCCCCTGGGTCCAGAGATTAGTTCATGTGTATTGGGTGCCATCATTCATAGCTGCATAATAGTAGCTTGAGAAGTATGTTAAAAATAAATACAGTCTTTTTTGCTATGATATGATATATATATATATATATATATATATATATATATATATATATTCCTAAAAATTGTTGGGCTGTGCACATTGGTGCAGTAAAAAACCACAGAGCTTATTTGGAAAATAGAAGCATAACTAAAACTTTGTACATGACATATTTTAAAAAAGATAGAAATCTAGCAAAAATAGCACAATAGTATACATGTGAAATGGTTAATAAATATTTAAGTACTATAATAAATATGGTACTTGACCTTGAAAAATACCTGAAATTTGCTTGTGGAACTGGGGTTTGGAAGGATTGCAGCTTGTGAGGTATTGCAAAGTAGCAGAGGAGAGTAAGATGAAATCCAACGGAAAGTTTTAATAGCAGATGTGGGTAGGTGTAGCTCCTAACACAGTGACCTGAGATAGCTCGTAAATGTTTCTGTGTGTGCACTTTGTGTGTTCTGTTCCTGTATTCAGCTGAGTGCAGTTCTCTGCATTCGTCCCGTGTTTCTTATGGATGAAACTACATATAAGCAGACATGAAATTTATATTATACTCGTTTCCTAATATTTCAGTAACTCATGTTGAGACAAATTTACATTTTAAAAATATGCATTCTAGCAGAAGAGACTACATGTTTGTAATTTCTTTTCATGACATGAATTATCAACTTCAAGTTTAAAAGGTCCTAGGGGTGCCTGGGTGGCTTAATCCGTTAAGTGTCTGACTCTTGATCTCAGCTCAGGTCTTGATCTCAGGGTTGTGAGTTCAAGACCCGCACTGGGGTCTGTGCTGGGCATGAGGCCTACTTAAAAACAAAACAAAACAAAACAAAACAAACAAATAAAAACATATAAAAGGTTGTAATTCTTGATATTGATTTGTTCTGTAAACCTAATTCTTTTAAGTTCATTGTATGTACCTGGTGAACATTTAGCAAGCTCTGTACATCCACCTTGCTCATTAGGTGCAAATGATTATAATCCATTCTTATTTATATGTTTAATATCAAAGATCAATTGTCGAGTAAAATGAAGTAATTATTTTTCTCCACACTATATTAATTAACTGAGGAAGTAAGTTTTAAGGTACTTTTTCTTTCTCTAGAAATGTGGTATTTTTGTTCCTTTTAGCTTGCTTTAGCTAATAGGTTTTCCTTGAAAACTCAACTTAATATTGCTCATTTGGCATAAATATTCCCTTAATGCACACTTGAGTCCTCATTTTTAAAGTTGTTTGTTAACAGGTGACCTGATATGTGCTGTGAGTAATTTCCTAGGAATAAGGTATTCCTAGACCAGAACATTGATTCTTTGGCTGATACAACACAGCATGTAGAAAAGATGGTTGTTTCTTGGTCCTACAGTAGTACTTAATCATTTATAAGAACTTCCCATAAAATAAGAACGATCTTTTGATTTTGAAGACATTTAAATTGGCATGCAAGGCAAATGTTTGAGGAATTTTTCAGAATTTGTTACTATTCAAAATTTGGCAGAGTCTGTAGGACGTTGGCCTTAACATTTATCCTTTTGCTATTTACAAATAAGGATTTATCAAGCAAACTATATAGATCAAACACGGTGTGAAGAGGAACATTGATGTACTTACGAAAATAAGCTATTTTGAAGCGCCTTAAAAACATGTTATTAAATAAGTTAATCCAATCCCATTTATAATTTTAAAAAAGTAATTTGCGTTGATACGATCTTAACTCAGTTACAGTGGTGGTCTGTTCAACTTTATTTACAAAATATGTAAAATTCAGATTAGTCCTGGTTCTATTCATTTCAAATCCATAATCTTTTTGCCTAAATACACATGGTACTGAATTCCAGTTTTTGTCAGAGCTATCGTATCAGCCACCAAGAAAATTAAATTAGACTCTGCTTTTCCAGTAAATTCTGTGCCCCTGACATCATTAACAAAGCCGCTCTTCAGGACAGCAGGATTTGAGCTTGTGTTGAACAGTTTTGCAGGTGAGGATTAGGCATGTTTGGGAGACACTTAACAGGGAAGTTTTCTTCCTGCACTCATGGGTGCATGAAAACAATGATGTCTGTCAGGCTTTTGTTTGCATCATTTCACCATCTGTGATGTTTTTAAAAAGTGTGCTTTCATTATAATGTGTTAATACAGCAGAATTCTTTTGAAAGAGAATTCTGAAAGTCCTTTCAGACAAATATTTAATATGCTCATTCAGTAACAAAGCTTTTGTCAGGTTAAAGGTAACCCATTTTTCAGATTGTATATGTTGTTGGAGGGAAAACTACACTCTCTTAGAATTTGCCCAGGTCGTCTGTGATGTATGTAATCAGTGGCCTGATACTTAAAAAAAATAAAAAGATTACTTAATAGAATAAATGAGCATGTGCCATAGAAGCAGATCAACAGAAGTTAAATATCAAAGAATAAACATAGATTGCTTTTCTCTTTAGAGAGTTCTTTTTGAATGTAGTTCCTAGGTTTGGTTCATGCCTATATGTTTCTTACAGTCTATCTAACACACTTGAAATGTGTATTTTGGTAAATACATAGCTTGTCTGTATTCTTAGTGTAACTTTTTGTAGTGATCACGTGGTCTGATGGCTGCCCCGAAGTAGTCACTTAGTAGATGCCTGTTGAGTGGATGTAGTTAGTACCCCACACTTCACACTGGCATTCATTCTGCTTATATTGCCAGTGAGAATTATTTTCTTAATCTCACTCACATCTGTCCTCCCCCTGTGCCACTTCTTCTGGAAATTGTGCTCCTAAAGGCAATTTTCCCATCCCAGTGGACTTTTCTTACTCCTAATCCGTAGGATGCGAGACTTTGGAGCTAATTTATTTGTCCATATGCTTCTTCCTTCAGCAAATTATTAAGTGCATTTTGTTGTTTTCGGTGCTGGTTTCTCTCTAATCCTTTGTTTTTCTACTTCTGTTCCCTTTAGTGTCAGATGTCTCTCTCTCTCTCTCTCTCTCGCTCTCTCTCTCTCTCGTGCTTCTGCTCTCTCCCTTCTCTCTCTCTCTCTCCCTCTCCCTCTCTCTCTCATTGGTGCTTTCATTTATGGAGCACTTTATTCTGGGATACATTAGTGAGACCCAGTTCTCTCCCTGAATTACAACACTCATAGCACAGACACTCCCCATTTGGCCTCACCCTTCCTGTTCCAGTCTCCTTCTCCCTGGTAGGAACCATCTGTTAGCTGCACTCCTTTCTTGCTCCCTTCTCATCCAAGCTGCTCTTGCTACACTGTCTTGTCCTCACTATCATCTGAGATTGCCCTTACTTTTCATGACCTAGTATTTTAAAGTCTGTTGTTCTCTAAACGCTTTTTATTTTTTCCTCTTAATATTATTTGAAACAATATTTAATATTAATATTTTATGAAACGTATCTATTTTGTGCCCATTCAGATTATAACACACTTTTGTTATGCTTTATTCTAGTAATGTCCGCACTGGACATTACTCAAAAAATGTTGGCACACATTTTGGTTTGAAAAGAATACTTTTTGGCTTTTGTTTTGTTTTTTTGGGGGGTGATAAAGAACAATGGGGGCATCTGGGTGGCTCAGTTGGTTGAGTGTCCGACCCTTGATTTTTGCTCAGATCATGATCTCAGGTTCATAAGATTGAGCCCTGCATCGGGCTGCATGCTGAACATGGAGCCTGTTTAAGATTGTCTGTCCTCTCTCTGCCCCTCTCCCCTGCTCGTTCTCTCCCTCGCTCTCTCAAAAAAACAAAACAAAACAAAACAAAAACAAAACAAGGAAAGTTAATAAAATTACCATATTGCATGGAATAACAGGACTGGGAAGACTGTGCTACTTATTGTCTTTTGTAAATACACATTTGCAGAGGTTCTGATTCAACACATTGTGTTTGTGCATATAGTACATTGCAGCAAAGAGATTCTGGTTTTCATAATATTTGTATCCAACATGTACTCATTTAAAAATAAATCTCAAGTACTGTGAAAGTCAGAAACTTTCATGATGTTTTAAAGTTTAGAAATATTGGTAGGAGGTAAAAGAATCTTGTATTTATTTAAATATATTCCAATACAGATGGTTGGTAACTAAGGAGCATTTGTTTCTATGAATACTTCTGTATAAGTCCCTGTATTATGTACCAGTTTTGCATGACAGATTAATACAGAACCATTCTTGGAAAGACTTCAATTGAGATGTGTTCAGGATGTACTTAGGAACATTTTAGGAAATAGATCAGGCTGACAGGAAACCGTGGATATGTAGAATTTTTAAAAGCTGGTTTGAAAGTGTCTCAAGTTCTAATTTGGGAACACATTATCAGTTTATTTCAGGAAATCCACATTTAAAGCCTTCACAAAGAGCTATTTGGAGGTGATGCTGTATCATTAGAAAGAAAATGGCATGGATAGGCATGTGTAGTGTTTGAGCATCTGGACAAGAAAATCTTGATGGAATTATCATTGTCCCTAGGTCTATGTGCCTTTTCCAACAATAAAATAAGATTTAATATCCTTATCTGAAACAAAGTTTTTAGACAGGTGACAAACTTACCATACAAGTAAAGAAAACTTTATTTCTTAAAAAAAAAATTTTTTTTTTAATGTTTATTTTTGAGAGAGACAGAGACAGAATGCGAGTGGGTTAGGGGCAGAGAGAGAGGAAGACACAGAATCTGAAGCAGGCTCCAGGCTCCGAGCTGTCAGCACAGAGCCTGATGCGGGGCTCGAACCCACAAGCTGCAAGATCGTGACCTGAGCTGAAGTTGGATGCTCAACCAACTGAGCCACCCAGGCGCCCCAAGAAAACTTTTATTTCTTTAGTTTATGGTTGTTTAGAGGATGTTTTTCATGTTTTAAAATAAATTGTACTAAATTTTCATTTTTTTCTTTCCACTTCAGATGTGGATGTTAGATCCTAATAATATTTAACTTCTTTAGATACTTTGCCTTCAGTTGGTATAAACAGGGAATATACCTGTATATTATTTTTCCACTAATGAATTTTCTTAACAATGAGAACATTTGAGTATACTGTTGATTACCATACAAAAATAGACATTAATAAAAAACATAAAAGTGAATCTAACGTTTAAACTGTTCTTGTGGGTTACTTTGTGTCATGAAGCAAATAAAGTTTTTTAATCTATGGAGTAACACTTTTAATGTTTTTAACTTAAGAATTGTGATGTTTCATAGTGGAGTTATCTGAGTTATGCTAGACTGCACAGTGACCTCACAGTCTGACCTGGGCTTGAGGAGAGATGGACATGATTCCTCACTATCTCTGTATTTCCTGAGGGTTTCATATGAAGGCTATAGTTTTCTCTGTGGCTTAGCTGGCTGTATGAATTAAGTGCTGTTTATGATTTTCTGAAAACAAAAAAAGTAGATTATGGTCATATTGTTGAGTTCTCATTTTTCTCTTTTTCTATTCTAGATTAAAGAGTCCATTGTTGGGGAAATCAGACGGGAAATTGTAAGTGGACTTTTGGCAGCAGTGTCTTCAAGTAAAGCATCTAATTCTAAGCAAGATAGTCATTAAATGGAATTTATAGGTAACATTTTCTGAAATTTTTTGTTTAGCCAATTATAAATTACTTATTTTTAATGCTTTGTTTTCTTAGTACCCAGGACTGTTTCTGTGGCTAAATTTTAACTCTTAATGTATATAATATGGTATCCTACAGTGTGAAAAACTACAACCCCTTGCATTGGAAATGCAAGCGAGTGAAATCTGATAATAATAACTTCTAGGGGATTATTGATAGTGTGTTATCTTACTGAAACTTCATTATAGTACTTAAATTAGTACTGGAATTGAGGAAATCAGAACTTTCAGGGGCTCCTGGGTGGCTCAGTCAGTTAAGTGTCTGACTTCAGCTCAGGTTGTAATCTCCCGGTTCATAAGTTCAGGCCCCGCATCAGGCTGTGTGCTGACAGCTCAGAGCCAGGAGCCTGCTTCCAATTCTGTGTCTCCCTCTATCTCTGCCCCTCCCCAGCTTGCATTCTGTCTCTTGCTCTCAAAAATGAATAAACGTTAGGGGCACCTGGGTGGCGCAGTCGGTTAAGCGTCCGACTTCAGCCAGGTCACGATCTCACGGCCCGTGAGTTCGAGCCCCGCGTCGGGCTCTGGGCTGATGGCTCAGAGCCTGGAGCCTGCTTCCGATTCTGTGTCTCCCTCTCTCTCTGCCCCTCCTCTGTTCATGGTCTGTCTCTCTCTGTCCCAAAAATAAATAAACGTTGAAAAAAAAAATTAAAAAAAAAAATGAATAAACGTTAAAAAAATTTTTTGAAAAAAAAAATCAGAACTTTCAAACCTGGGTTATTATTTTGATAGCATTGATTATAATGCTATTTCAGTGTATAGTTTATGGACCAGCATTTTGAGAATCACAAATTCTTAGTATCATTCTTAATTTTTTTGTCTAAATGTGTGTATGTGTGTATACTGTTTATATACATATACTGTATATAGAACATTCTCATCCTGTTTTTGAAGAACCTATTAATAACGATACTTGAAACATGATTAACATTCACTTCTCTTTCTTTTGCAAGGTTGGCATGGATCGTGCTAGCTCTGTGATGTTGGAGTGATCAGTGACCGACACTGGTGGAGGTGTTACTTGTGCTTCAGAAGATACTTGCTGCTGAGCTGGGCTACTGTATACAGTGTATAATGTTTATTTCTTCTATGCATATCTTTTTTAAAAACGTACATAGAAACTTAGGCACTTTGCTGACTTTATTTCTTTTCTAAACTACCAAAATTATAGCCATTTGGAAAGCCTAATATTTATTTGTATGTCACTATTTTCCAGTTGATTCCCTATGTAGAATTAATTTTAAAACTTGAAAACTTCCAGATTTAACCAACTTATAAATGACCTATTTCTTCAGACTAGCTTCTTAAAACACTGACCTCTATGAGGTATTTACTGTGCAATAACTGATTCATTTTTTGAGAGCTTGAAGCAACCAATGATTTTCCCTCCACTGCTGTTAATTAGTGTCACTTCCAAGAAGAAAAAACTGTTCTGTTGTAAAAATTGCTCTTAATTCTTGAGGAGGTTACTAATAGCAGTAGGATAGAATTGTATGAGGTTACCTACAACTACTTAATGTTCTTACACTGTAAGCCTTGTTACTTTACCAAGACAAATGTAATTTTATTATAGCTTATATACTATTTTTCTTTTGGAAACATGCCTTATGTTAAACACTATACTTTTTGCATTGTCCAGACTTCCTATAAGGAGATGTTTCTTCTTCTATCCTTTAGACTAATTAAGTAGAGTATTGCCAAAATAATGGAGCCTTTGACTTGAATGGATAGAAATGAATAAGCTGGTTTTGTTTTGTTTTTTTCAAAATTAAAGTAATTTAGATTTGTTCTCCTCAAGATAGATGGTTTTAATTCAGTTTTAACCAGTGAGAACTATTTGTTTTTAGGGACAAAAAAAGGAAAGTGGTTTCCTGGTTGGTTTCGTATGTATTAAATAAATGTGTAAAGTAACAACGAAATTTATTGGAATTATTCCTTTAGCATTTATAATTTTCAATTCTTATTCTATTTCTTTGTGTGAAATTTTAATCAAAAGTGGTTGAGATGTTAACAATATTCTTTGAAAGAATATCTAGAAGGTTTATAAATGTTTGAATTATCACACAAAGGCTGATTTCTAAAAATAAAACAATAAAGTATTTATTTTGCCTAATGTCTTTTAATAGTTTCTTTTCTTTTAGTATAATGTGAAGAATTTGGATTAGATTTGATGAGTAACAAATAAGGTCCGAAAGAACTGGAGCATATAGGTAATAGGTTGATGTTCTCATTTCCTGAAGAGGCTTCTATGAAGCTTTGAAAAATACAGCTAAGACTAGACCACCCTGGAGAAAGAGCTTGTACTGATGCCTCTTGGTCTCATCTAGTTTTGTGGTCCTAATGATTACCATCTGAGGCCAAATAAAACTTTCCTTAAAAATTACTGTTAAACTCCAAAGAATAGACATTAAAGTATTATTTTTGTTCTTTGGTCAAATTAATTCAATTTAGTTGATTTTGATAATGATACATATAAACCACACACCCCATATTGATAGTAATACAGGCATAAATGCTTTTAACTATTCAGCTTTGTAGCCACTTACAGTTCCTCTCTGACAATACAAGATACCCAGAATCTGATAAAATTAGAGATATAACAGTTGCAGTAATAGACTGAGCCAATGGGCGAATCATTTTATATAGCATATAAATGAAATAAAATAAACTTCACTGTTAGAGTTTCATCTTTCTTCTCTCCATTTTAAAACTTTGTGTTTAAAAGCCACCAGCCTATGGGGCGCCTGGGTGGCGCAGTCGGTTAAGCGTCCGACTTCAGCCAGGTCACGATCTCGCGGTCCGTGAGTTCGAGCCCCACGTCAGGCTCTGGGCTGATGGCTCAGAGCCTGGAGCCTGTTTCCGATTCTGTGTCTCCCTCTCTCTCTGCCCCTCCCCTGTTCATGCTCTGTCTCTCTCTGTCCCAAAAATAAATAAACGTTGAAAAAAAAATTAAAAAAAAAAAATAAAAATAAAAAAATAAAAGCCACCAGGCTAGCTGCTGCTATGTAGAAATGAATGAGACAGGGTCTACAAACTATATGGAAGAACAGGGCATCTTTTTTATATAGGTAAGTTTACAAGTACCAAATGAAAAATATGAAGAATCATGAAAGGGATTTGACAGAGTGTAGCCTGGGTGGTCCAAGAAGTCTTTACCGAGAAGATAATGGTTTGTGTAAAGTCTTTTAAAAAAAAAAATTTTTTTTTTTAATCTTTATTTTTGAGAGAGAGAGAGAGAGAGAGGGACAGATTGTGAGCAGGGGAGGAACAGAGAGGGAGATACAGAACCCGAAACAGGCTCCAGGCTCTGAGCTGTCAGCACAGAGCCCAATGTGGGGCTTGAATTCATGGACCGCGAGATCATGACCTGAGCCGAAGTTGGATGCTCAACCAACTGAGTCACCCAGGTGCCCCTGGTTTGTGTAAAGTCTTAAGAATGGAAGGTGGAAAGGAAGGGGTTAAAATAATCAGTATTAGTAAAGGTTATTCAGAATGTATAAACTGAGTTTGAATTACTCTGTGCACGATGAAGAAATGTTTTTAAGAATCCAAGTTGTCTATAGCTTTCACATACTTTGTTAAAAACCTGAACAAAGGAAGCATAGAAGAAAGAGAATCTTGAAAATGGTGATTTGGAAGTTGGGACTTACCGTGAATGATATACCATGGACAAAATTGGGCAGTTTCTCAGACTTGAAGTACATATTGTTCCTCTAAGAACATTCAGTTGAATTCCAGTAACATTTAAAATATGCATTACATCAGCTAAGAAGACTATTTGCTCAGCTGGCCATCTTCAACTTAAAAAAAAAAAACAAAATACATATTTTCAGAGCAGTTTTAGGTTTACAACACACTTCAATTTATTTAGAGGACAATGAAAATGTAGTAAAGTGCATGTAAAATAATGTAAAGAAAAAGTACGTTTGAGGGATTCCTGAAGAGGTGCTCCTCACCTGTCTAGATGGGCATGTGGTGCTTGTGGAAGAATAGTACAAATAATACAAAATACAAAAATAAAAAACCAATGCATAGGTTCTTTTTTCTTCTGGAAAAGAACTGGTAGCTTCTAGGTAGTGAGAAGAGGAAACATTCTATCTTCTAATTAAAGCTGAGGATCTAAGTTATAGTAAGTTATGTATGACTGGTTTTCAGAATCTTTTATAAATACTGAAATCATTTAATTACCACTTAACTCTAGCTGCATTCTAAATGTAGAAACTTAGGATGTTATATCTCATTAACAGCTCCTCTCCTATATGGTTTTTTATTACCGTTTATTACTGTTAAATTGAGCTCTTTACCTCATTCATTTTATTCTCATTTTCACAACTGATGCTCTTTTACACGTTGAATAAATAATAGCTTGCATACAGAATGTCAGTGTGCTCAGCAATACATCAGAAATGTACTCAAACATTCGTACCAAACAGTGTCCATATCCTCACAAGGGTCTTTTTAGATTCCCCAAAGGAGACTAAATCTTGTGAACAATGATTGACTAGCTTACTTGCTCACTGTGTTCACTCAAAAGTTTGCTGGATAGCCACCCTTTACAAGGCTCTGAGCTTATGAAGATGGATCTGTAAGGAATAAGATCACATTCCAGGGACAGGCAATCGAGTACATTGTTCAGACCTTTGAAGAAATCTAATTTTAGGAATTAAATTGTCTCTTTTTTGTCCATTTTTTAAAAATCTAATGAGTTCTTTGGATAAAAAATATATTAAATACATTGTAGGTAATGCAAGTTGTAATGATATGAAAGCTAATACATTTTTAACTTTTAAAAAATTTTTTAATGTTTATTCTTTTTTTAAAATTTGTCTTGCCTTTAATCTTACAATTGTTTAAAGTTTTTAGTTAGCAGTTTATATTTGTATTTCTAGAGAGTTGATTTCTGCTTTTGTTTAAAAAAAATATGAAATTTATTGTCAAATTGGTTTCCATACAACACCCAGTGCTCATCCCAACAGGTGCCCTCCCCAATGCCCATCACCCACTTTCCCCTCCCTCCCACCGCCCATCAACCCTCAGTTTATTCTCAGTTTCCAAAAGTCTCCTATGGTTTGGCTCCCTCCCTCTCTTTTTTTTTCCTTCCCCTCCCCCATGTTCTTCTGTTAAGTTTCTCAGGATCCACATAAGAGTGAAAATATATGGCATCTGTCTTTCTCTGTATGACTTATTTCACTTGGCATAACACTCTCAAGTTCCATCCATGTTGCTACAAAAAGCCATATTTCATTCTTTCTCATTGCCAAGTAGTATTCAATTGTGTATATAAACCACAATTTCTTTATTCACTCGTCAGTTGATGGACATTTAGGGTCTTTCCATAACTTGACTATTGTTGAAAGTGCTGCTATAAACATTGGGGTACAAGTTCCCCTATGCATCAGCACCCCTTATCCCTTGGGTAAATTCCTAGCAGTGCTATTGCTGGGTCATAGGGTAGATCTATTTTTAATTTTTTGAAGAACCTCCACAGTGTTTTCCAGAGTGGCTGCACCAGTTTGCATTCCCACCAACAGTGCAAGAGGATTCCCGTTTCTCCACATCCTCTCCAGCATCTATAGTCTCCTGATTTGTTCATTTTGGCCACTCTGACTGGCGTGAGGTGGTATCTCAGTGTGGTTTTGATTTGTATTTCCCTGATGAGGAGTGACGTTGAGCATCTTTTCATGTGTCTGTTGGCCTTCTGGATGTCTTCTTAAGTGTCTATTCATGTTTTCTGCCCATTTCTTCACTGGGTTATTTGTTTTTCGGGTATGGAGTTTGGTGAGTTCTTTATAGATTTTGGATACTAGTGCTTTGTCTGATAATGTTTATTTATTCTTGACACAGAGAGAGAGTGTGCGAGCAGGGGAGGGTCAGGGAGACACAGAATCCGAAGCAGGCTCCAGACTCTGAGCTGTCAGCACAGAGCCCAATGTGGGGCTCGAACTCACTAACTGTGAGATCAGGACCTGAGCCGAATGAAGTTGAATGCTTGCCTGACTGAGCCACCCAGGAGCCCCTGAAAGCTAATACCTTTTGAAAAGTAGACTTCAGAATGATTTAGAAGTGGGACTGAGAAAAGAATGTTGCTTTATTTTAGAAATAAAAATATTTGAAGTAGTGATAAAATATTTTACTTTTTTAATGTTTATTTTTTGAGAGAGAGAGAGAGCACGCACGTGCAGGGGAGGGGTGGAAAGAGAGGGAGACAGGAGAATCAGAAGCAGGTTCCAGGCTCTGAGCTGTCAGCACAGAGCCCAATGTGGAGCTTGAACTTGGGAACAGTGAGATCGTGACCTGAGCTAAAGTGGGACGCTTAACCGACTGAGCCACCCAGGTGCCCTGAGTAGTGATAAAATATTCTAAGGAAAACAACTGATTTATCCGTATGCTAAGGAGAAAATAATTAAAGGAAACTTGAGAAGTTACTTTAAATATACTGCTTACATGAGGACCATACAACTATAGAGAAATCATGCACTTTGTAAATATTTGTATGTTCTTGTGGTTTTAGAAAACCTGCATTCTGTTGTTTTGATGCCCATATTGATTTAGATTTACAAAAATGTCCCTTGAATCAACCTTGATGTCATACATTTTTTATGAAATCAACAAAAATACCATCGAATGACAAGTGTATTTAATTTGGACACTCAAACGGTATGTATAACATCGATAAGAAAGAATGTTTTAAAGCAGAGATTAATGTTTTATGCTAAGTTATTTTCTGTTCTTAATGCTAATGTGCATAAATCTTACAGTTTTCCTAAGAAAGCAATTTGCCATTGTAACACACTTTATAAAGTAAACCTCTTTATAATTTTCTTAGATTCCTTAGTGTTAAATGTTGTATCTTTAGCTTCATAAAATACAGGAAGTGTAAATGCTATTTTTTTTGTTCACAAATGCACATATTGATAAAACACCTATTTACTCCAGTGTAATTAAGCTTACAGCTAGTCATAAGGAGTGCTTTTGTTAAATAAAAGTGGTTAAACATTATATTTCTAAAAGCGTTTTCTCAGAAAACAAGGTACCTGATTATTAGAAAGGGTAATAAAATGTTTTAGGCAAGAGAGCTAGTATATATGAGATGCAAGAACATCACTGACTTGATGTACACATTTCCAGTAGTTAAGGCTCAAGCTGCCTTCAAATTTCTGCTACATAGAACTGGGAAGGTGATAACAGTGCCTCTTTTATAGAATTGTTAGATGAATGTAACTTAGTACCATGAATGCGCTTAGTACCATGCGTGGCACAGCTCAGTAAGGTTTGTGGTGATGGTGGTCATGACGGGTAGAAATAGTGTGTTAGGTATATGAGGTTTGACAAATTGGAAGAGAGAACATGAATTTATAGATCCAGGTCTGAATTTTTCATCTTCATCATGTTCTTTCAAGCAACAGGACCAGAGATTGGCAAAAGACCCCTGATTCTCCTACTGTGTGAAAGGTGAACATTATTGTATTCAAAACACAATACAAAAGACATTTAGTTCTTTGGAACAAACATTTTTGCTCATGGAATACCACTTAGAGCAAACCTTAAAATTCACAGAAGTCAAATCACCTCAGATTGTGTAGACATGAAGGTTCTGTTTAAGTAGGTGTGGGTCCTATTTTGGGGATCCAAATTTTTGTGTTTCTAGAAGCTTCCAGGTGAGATTGATCCTGCAAGGCTATGAATTGTACTTTTAGTAGCAAGGATTTAGATTAGTGGGCTTAATTACCTATGTATGCTAGATGCTTTGAAGAGAGAAATTGGTTAAGCAGGAAAAGGACTTTATATCTCCAAGGAGATGTCACCTAAGAGGCTCCCTTCAGGAAACTTTTCATCACAGCCCCAAATTCAAAATTGAGAACAAAGGTAAGCACAGCACATAAGGAGGAAGCTATGAGGGGAAGTACCTAAGACCTCATGGAAATGTACAGTTGTCGAGACAGGCCTATCGGCAACAACAGCAGCCTAAGTGCTATCGTGCTGTTAATGATAACAGGTAATAAGTCTTTATACCGTGTTGATTGGAAATTAAGAAAATGCAGACAGTCTGAATGTTTTGAGAGTCAACCACTCAAGAACCAGGATGAGATCTAAAAAGCAATGAACTAGCTTTGGAGATGCTGCAGAAAGAGATCATCTCTAGAGTGTGGAATTTGTTCCATTCATTGGTGCTTGAAGAAGGTTACCACTCCTTTTGGGAAGGGATTAGTGAATAAAAACAATTACACCTGTGTCAAACACACTGGAATATGTTATTCATGTTTTTGATTAATTGTTTAGTAAATTCATCCTCAGGTGATTCATGGTTTTGTTTGGCACATCGCAAGTAATTCCTTTTATTATTTCTCCAGTCCCGAGGTAAAAATCCCTAAAAGCACTGCAAAACAATTATTATAGTATAGTATAGTATAGTATAGTATAGTATAGTATAGTATAGTATATTTATTATATATTATGTAAGCCTCCTCAGTCTATGAGGACACGTGGAATTGTATTAACGATGATAGACTTCTTTTTTTTTTTTTTTTTTTTTTAATCTTTTTCCATCCCCTCCCCAGGACTGCTGAAGGATATCCTCTTCCGGGAAGAGTGTTTACTTGTATCTCATTCATTTATACTGGAAAGTGCTCAAGAACTTTTCATATAGTGATCTCCTCTTCTCTTTATCAGGGGTGATAGTGCTCCGCTGCTCTTCTCCTGGGGTCCCCAACCGGCCAAAGTCCTGATGCTCCCGCGCCCTAGCAAATGGAGAACTTCTCTTGCTGTCTCACTGTTCACTCCGCTGGCGGCCAAGCAGCACTGCTGATCACCCAGCCTTCTCATGTGAATCCCCTGCAAGTGTGTCTTTGATCACTTATGCTTTCACGACCATCTCCAAGGGGCTTGGCCATGGGTGAAAAGCACTTAGACGTGTTGCCGTCCTTCCCATCCCCTGTTCTCCTCCGGTGCCAGCAAGCCCCCTTGCTGTCTTCCAAAACACCAAGCTGGCCTGGATAAATATTTAGCATGAACACACATTAGTGTGCATAGGCACAGACTAGTTCTTTTTTACTCCTGGAAACAGACAAGCATTTAATGACAGATGCTGAACATTCCTATTTTTATCATATTTTAATTCTGAAATTTCACCACACATTCGTTGAACACACATTGAGTGAATAACTGTCGAGTACAAGGCGCTAATGCCAAAGTTGGTTTTTATATGGCCTTAATTTACCGTTTGCTAATTTGCTAATTTTACTAGCATTTGAATCAAGTTTCTCAAGATTCGCAAAGGAGAATTTTTACTTTCGTACAATTTTTTATTGTTCGTGTTATCTTTCAAGTGCTGTAGAAGAAGCCAAAAGTAGAGCATAAATAATATCACGGATCAGTCAGGTGTAATCCTAATCAATTTTTTAGAATAGATATTAATTTCCTAGAAAAGTATTTACTTGGTCCATTCTACCTGTGATGCCCATAATGGGAAAAGGAAATGAATGAAACAGCTCATCACTTGTGAAATGTTCTACTTTTTTAGACTCTAGATACACATTTGACAGAAATTATTTGTAGAAAGGCACAACAGCGAAGGAAACTTCATCCATTATGTGAGTTATAGAACACACTTGTAATTATCACTCATGATTTTGGGGACAGTTTCCTAAAATAGGTTTAACCTCCCAAAGGTTTTGGATTTGGATTTGCCCCTCAATAAATGATCTTTTATTATTTTCTAAATTAATGCATTTGTTTAGAAATCCATGTAACAGAATGCCTGGCTTCATAAAAACCAACCCAGAGCTCAATAAGGAACATCAGCAAAACTGATAATAGTCCATTTACACTATCTTTTGGTTTATGAATTAGCTGAATTATAGCAAATCTAGCAACAAAGCAAATTTCTTTATAATCTCCAATTAATAACAAAAAAAAGGGAAGAGGAAGAGACAGTTGGGGGAATCAGTAATAGCCTGAATTTAAGCCATTTGGTGAGGAAATACTTCTATGATGGAAAAAATCTTAACCACAGGTACCTATTCAGCAATACAGATTTCTTTTACACTATGTTCTCAATTTCAGTATTTCCTTTCTGCTTTTGTCTTCTTTTTTCACTTCTTTCTCTTCAAGACTTAGAAATTATTTCCTTACAGAGGGATTTTTTTAATGTGTTTATTTTTGAGGAGAGAGAGCGAGTGAGTGATGGAGGGGCAGAGAGAGGGAGACAGAGGATCTGTCACCAGAGAGCCCAATATAGGGATCGAACTCAGGAACCGCAAGTCAAATGCTCAACCAACTAAGCCACCCAGGTGCCCCTTTACTGAGGGATTTCTTGCACTCCACGTTTCTGCTCTGAGAATATTGTTTTATTCTTCAAATCTGTGCATTACAGTATCTGATAGAACTGGATTAAATATCACATTTTGCCAACAAATATCCCTTTCAATATCATTCTAGTCTGAACACTAAATTTGACACTTCAGGTTTTATAAAACAAGTTAGGTTTTTATGTGATCTGGGCTGCATGTTTGAGTCTGTACTGCGTTTGCTAAAAATCAAAGACATTTATGTTTATTTTCAAGAAAATATTGCTAGAAATATACATAACTGAAGGGAGTAGAAGAACATAAGTAAGCATTAAGATGTCCCAATATAGAGGCAGACAGGCCTCAGTTCCAGGCTTAGCTCTGCCACTTTCTTACTCATTTTAGCCTCACTCTCCTGAAAATAACATCAGCACATACCTCTTTGGTTTATGAGGGGAGATTAACAAGGCCTAATAACATAAGGATACTTAGCATACTGCCTAGCATATGGTAAGAGCTCAATAAGTATTAGCTATTAGCAAGAGGTAGTAATGATAGAGAAAAGAAAGCACAAACATAGCAGACTATTAAAATATCAGGATATACGGTATTGATTATCTGAATCAACTGAATGAAAATACAGCTGAAGTTATTCCATCTTTATGTTAAACAAACCATTAACTATCAAAATCGTGTGATTTGTCCTGCCTAAGTTTTATTTAATTCAGGAAAAGCTCAATGTTAGATACATTTGTCAGAAGCTTATCTGTTCTGTTATTTTTTTGAAGTTTATTTATTTTGAAAGAGAGAGAGAAGGAGAGGTGGGGGGGCGGGGGCCGGAAAGCAGGGGAGAGGCAGAGAGAAAGGGAGAGAGAGACTATCCCAAGCAGGCTCTGAGCCGTCAGCGAGGAACCAGATTCAGAGATCTGTGATTTCACAAACTGTGAGATCATGACCTGAGCTAAAAAGAAAAGAACGCTTAACCCACTGAGCCACCCAGGTGCCCCTCTCTTCTCTGTTATTTTTAATACACTTAGCTGGCATCACAATAAATGACCAATTAGAATAATTGTCAATGATGAGATACTTTACCCTGTTTTATTTATTGAAAGGATTTAGGGCTTCAGAAAATTAGAATCCTTAGTTTTAGCTATTTGTAGACCTTTGTTGTTTTTTATATAAATGCCCTTGGTAACAACATTCTCTTAGCATAATTCTCCTGTTTCTTTTCCATCTCCCATTTTTTAAAAAAGAATCAATGAACAACTGAGTTGAGCTTTTAAAAACCATCTAAGCATAAAAATTCTCAGCTGGACAAGAGCATTACAGAATGTGTAGTGTGTGAATTTGTATGTATGTGTACTTATGCACATAAGCATGGCATGTTGTTTTATTCAGTTTTATAATTGTGTATTTGGAGAAATGTTCTTTTGAAATATATAGAAAACGCAACTTTTTAAAATCTTCTGAACTGGCAGAGTATGGGTTTTAAAAAGTTGAGAAAAACTAACAAATTAAGCCAATTTAGTATCAATTTAGAAATATTACAAATAAGATGTACTATAATACACAGAGCGCATTATAATTTACTTTCGAAAGGTTCTACTATTTGCAATATTATAATTCTAACTGGTTTGTAATTGCTAAGATATTTTCAAGTTAATATAATTCTGAAGGACACACAATTTAAGGTTGAATCAATATTCAACTCGTAGAAACTACAAATTTTGACACTCTTTAAAGTCACTACAATGGAACAGTCGGCATCTTCTATCTAGAGGGAAGAATTTACAGCTCTGGGTCACAAAGACTGCTAAGGGAGTAATAATTACTTAACCATGACTTGTATATCTTAGAGACTGAAAATCAGGAAGTGTGGACATCAGTATTTCATGACCTTGATATCTCATTACGGGCAAGAAAAAGAAGAGGCACTTTTGAGAAGTTATGGCTACTGTCAACTTCCTGGTTTCTTCTTTAAACAAGGAACATTTAGAGATCTCCAAAATATTCTGGTATAATACTAGAAAAACATGCCGTATGCAGCAGGTGTTTCTTCCCAGCCCACCTATATTTATGCTTGTTGGTATAAAATATCATCATTTCTCAAAGATGATGGGAATTCTAATTAACAATAATGCTGATCTACAAAAATAACTATGAAAAGAACTTCACAATATTTATTACAAGTCTCCGGTTATATAGTTATTAAGATATATATATTTGGCTGCTGCTTGGGAAGAAATGTATAAACGTTTTATATAGTTGAGCTCACATTTATAGATTCTAAGTACATAAAAATACATTTATAGATTGTGCCATGTCATTTCTTTCCCTTCTAGAAAAAATTTTATGAAGAGGCACCTGAGTGACCCAGTCCATTGAGCATCCGACTTCGGTTCAGGTCATGATCTCTGGTTCATGAGTTTGAGCCCCACGTCGGGCTCTGTGCCAACAGCTCAGAGCCTGTAGCCTGCTTCGGATTCTGTCTTCCTTTCTCTCTGCCCCTCCCCTTGCTTGCTCTCTCTCTCTCTCTAAAAAAAAAAATTAAAAAAATAAAAAATAAAGTAAATATTATATGCAAATATCATATCATTTGAAGCATGAACCATCTCAGATTACCTTTCATGTTTTTCCCTTTTGAAACAACTAAGTAAAAGTCCCACCAACTTCCAGTTCCACTTACCAAATACTAATTGTCTTTCTTTGCCAGGTACCTTATTTCTTCACAAGTCCTGAGTGTCTAACTCCTTCATATCTGATCATCTCCACTCCTAATACCTTAATTCAGGCCCTCTTGCTTCTTGCCTGACTTAGTGCACTATTTGCCAACTAGGCCTTTCTGCCTACAGTAGTTCATCTGCGGTCCATATTCCTCCATACTATGAGAGTGACTGCACTAAATGTAAATATGGTCTCATCCTTAACCCCTATTGCTCAAAGCCATCCAATGATGACCCAGTCTTTTTGAGTTAAAGTCCAAATGCACCCCTTTTTGCATCTCCAAGCCTGTATCTGGAAAGCCTGATATAGGCAGCTGTGCCTTGGCCATACTCAACTATGCTGCTCCATCCTTCCCTGTATTTGCATGTTCTGTTCTTTCTGTTTGGAAATCCTTTCCCTCTTCTCCAATGTAACCCACTGTAAGCATTTCTTCCTCCGAGAAACCCACTGTGGTCTACAAAATGGACATCACTTCTTTGTCTACGCCTCCACTCTACGAAGTACATACCTTTATGTTTTAGTGTGTGTGTGTGTGTGTGTGTGTGTGTTGGATGCGCGTGTGTGTGTGTCTTTGTATCAGGTTTATTAAAATATAATTCACATACACTACATTTCACCCATTTCATGTGTAAATTCCATGGTTTTTAATATATTCACAAAGTCGTGCAACAATCGTCGCAGTTAATTTTAGAACACTTTATTACCCCAGAATACCCAGTATACATTAGCAGTCACTCCCCATTCTTTCTCAACCCACCTCCATCCTAGGGAACTGAAATTTACTTTCTGTCTCTATAGATTTGCTTATTCTAGACATCTCATATAAATGGAATAATACGTAACCTTATGTGACTGGCTTCTTTCATTTAACAATATTTTCAAAGTTCACCCATGTCACAGCATGTATCAGCACTTCACATTTTATTGTTAATGATATTCCACTGTACGAATATACCACATTTTGTTTATTCATTCATCATTTGATGGACATTGGGTTGTTTTCACTTTTTTGTCTATTATGAACAATGTTGCTAAGTACTTTCATGTGCAAGATTTTTTTTAGAATTTTTTTTTTTTTTTAGAGAGAGCTGGAGAGAGGGGCAGAGGGAGAGGGGGAGAGAGAAAGAGAGAGCGAGAATCTTAAATTTATTTTTAATGTTTATTTTTGACAGAGAGAGACAGAGCATGAGCAGGGGAGGGGCAGAGAGAGAGGGAGACACAGAATCCGAAGCAGGCCCCGGCTCTGAGCTGTCAGCACAGAGCCTGACATGGGGCTCGATCTCACGAACCTCAAGATCATGACCTGAGCTGAAGTCAGATGCTTAACCGACTGAGCCACCCAGGCGCCCCAAGAGAGAGAGAATCTTAAGCAAGCTCCATGCTCAGCAGGGAGCAAGATGCAGGGCTCCATCCCATGACCCTGGGATCATGACCCGAACTGAAATCAAGAGTTAGCACTCAACTGACTGAGCCACCCAGGTGCCCCTCATGTGCAAGTTTTTGTATGGACATATATTTTTATTTATCTAGGGTAGAAGTGGATTTTCTGGGACATATGGAAAACTGTATGTTTAACTTTTTGAGGAACTGCTATGCTGTTTTCCAAAGTAGCTGGCTAAACATAGTTACCAAAGATTAAATAGAGTTACTATATGAACCATTTTACATCCTTACTAGCACTGTAAGAGAGCCCAATTTCTCCACATTCTCCATAAATCTTTTATTATTATTATTATTGTTGTTATTATTATTATTATTCTAACATCCTAATGGATGGGTGATAGTATCTCATTGTGGTTTTGATGGGCATTTTTCTGAATGATACTGAGCATCTTTTCATGTGTTTATTAACCATTTGTAGATCTTCTTTGAAGAAATGTCTATTCATATCCTTTGGTCATTTTGAAAATTGTGTCATTTGTCTTTCTATTATTGAGTTGTAAGAGTTCTTCATATATTCTAGATGAGTCCTGTATCAGATGTATGATTTATATTTGATTTGCAAAATTTTCCCTCTATTCTGTGTCCTGTCTTTCCACTTTCTTGATGATGTCCTTGAAGCAGTTTTTAATTTGAATAAAATCATTGCCTAACCAAGGTCATGAAGATTTACTGTTATGTTGTCTTTCAAGAGTTTTATACTTTTAGCCCTTGCATTTAGATCTTTATGGATTTTGAGTTTTAATTTTTATATGCATGAGGTAGAGATTCAACTTTATTAATTTTCATGGAGATATAATACATACCTTTAATGTTTTTTTCATTTATTTTACTACTGTGTAATTAACTATATAGTGTATGTCTTTCAAACTACAGTAAGACTGGAACATGCCTTATTTACCTTAGTATACCTAGAATGGTGCTTGGCATGTAGTAGATGTTCAATAAATACTTGTTAAATGGAAATTAACTGGATGGAAAACTTGACCATTTTTTCATTATTACCATAAAACAGTAAGTTATTTTGACTGAAATATGCAAAATTATTTGATTTTTAGGATAATTATATTTTACAAGGATATGTCTATTTTAGAAGGACACAAAAAGATCCCCAAGCTGGTTTAGATCTATAATCCATCTCAACAGATATTCTTCACTTTCAGGGGAACAAAAGCTGTATTATAAAATGTTTAATTCTTCTCCATAATTCTGGCATCAGTGACAGGACTGATAAGATTCTTTTATTTTTTAATTTATATGTTAGTTAACATACCTCTCCCACCAATATTAATTTCCTTATGCAATCAGTTTTTACTGGATGTAGATTATATTTTCTGAAGATGGGTTCAACAATATCATCCTGTCCCACATAGTCTTCTAAACCTTTGCCACTTCCCCATCAAGAGCTGGAGTTTATATCTCTTTCCTTTAAGTGGCTGAAATTTTAAGACTGCTTTGAACAATGGACTATAATAAAAGTGAAGATCTATGATTTTCAAGGTTAGAACATTAAAAAAAATGCCATGCATTGACATTTGGTTCTCTCAGGGTGCTTGATCTGTAAACCCAACCACCATGCTGTAAGGAAGGGCAACATATCTAGGAAGAAGAGGCCTATGTGAAGAGCAGAAACTTTGGTCTCTGGCCTTGGATGAACTCCTACCCAACAGACAGCACCAAATTGCCAACCATGAGAATGAGTTTCCTTGAAATAGATTCTCCAGTTGTCAGTCATGCCACCCCAGATATTGCCATACAGAGCTGAGAAAAACTGTCCTTGCTAAGCCTGTTCAATTTGTACATTGATGAACAAAATAAACAATAGATGTTGCTTCAAGCCACTAACCTTTATGCTTCAATATGTAACTGCTACTAATTTTGGAGCCTAGAAATGGGATGCTGCCATAACAGAAACCTAAAATGTGGCACTGGCTTTGAAATTGTACTGTGGGAAGAAGTTGAAATGGTGTTGAGGAGGCTGTTGGTGAAACCCAAAGTGTCTCAAGTAGATTGTTAGTGGAAGCCTAAAAGGCCTAAAAGACTATCAGAAAAACCTTAAAGGAAACAGAGGAAAATGTTGGAAGCTGAAGGAAGGGGGACTCTTGTTAAGTGATCACAGAAAGTTTGCCAACATAGTCATTTGTGAATGTGGCAAAGAGAAAATGTACCTTTAATAAACTCAAAGATCTAGCTAAGGAGATTTCCAGACAGAATATTCAAAATGTCACCTCATTTTTTTTTCTTATTGCCTACAATAAAATGTGAGGAGAGATGAGCTGAAGAATAAACTATTAAACATAAAAGAGCTAGAACTTACTGGGTTTGAAATAAAATTGTTTCTTATACCCAGATTCTCTAAAAACAGTAACTTAAAAAAATGACTTCTGGAAAAGATCAAACCCAGTTATAAGTCTGTAAGATCTTTGTTAGTATCTCAAAAGGATTTAGGACAGTTACTCATAGAATATTTCAAACAGAGGAAAGGTCCTTTAAGGATCTTAATGCCTGCCTGGCCACATCATTTCAGCTAATAGGGCTTCTAAGATTTCCTTTATTTTTTTAATTTATATTTTAGTTAGTTAACATACAGTACAGTATAGGTTTCAGGAGTAGAATGCCATGATTCATCATTTACATACAACACCGAGTGCTCATCACAAGTGCCTTCCTCAGTACCCACCACCCATCTCGCCCATCACCCACATACCTGCCTCCATTGATCCTCTGTTTGTTCTCTTTCATTATGAGACTCTTGTGGTTTGTTTCCCTCTCTTCTCTTTCCCCTCCACTTTCCCATATGTTCATCTGTTTTGTTTCTTAAATTCCACATCTGAGTGAAATCATACGGTATTTGTCTTTCTCTATTTGACTTTTTTTGCTTAGCATAATACATTCTAGCTCCATCCACATCATTGCAAATGGCAAGATTTCATTCTTCTTGATGGCTGAGTAACATTCCATTGTACATATACATATATACCACTTCTTCTTTATCCACTCATCAGGCAAAGGACATTTGAACTCTCTCCATAGTTTGGCTGTGGTTGATAATGCTGCTATAAACATTGGGGTACATGCACCCCATCAAATTTGTATTTTTGTACCCATTGGGTAAAAATAGTGCAACTGCTGGATTCTTTAGGAACCTCTTTACTATTCTCCAGAGTAGCTGCACCAGTTTGCATTCCCACCAGCAGCGCAAGAGTTTCCCCTTTCTCTGAATCCTCATCAAGATCCATTGTTTCTTGTGTTGTTAATTTTAGCCAATCTGACAGGTGTGAGGTGATATCTCATCGTGGTTTTTATTTGTAGTTCCCTAATGATGAGTGATGTTGAACATCATTTCATGTGTCTGTTAGCTCTCTGAATGTCTTCTTTGGGAAATTGTCTACTCATTCCTTCTGCCCATTTCTTCACTGGACTATTTGTTTTTTGGGTGTGGAGTTTGATAAGTTTTTTTTTTTTATATAGATTTTGGATATTAACCCTATCATATTTATCAGATGTGTCATCTCCAAATATCTCCCATTCTGTAGGCTGCCTTTTAGTTTTGTTGATTGTTTCCTTTGCTGGGCAGAAGCTTTTTACCTTGATGAAGTCCCAATAGTTCATACTTGCTTGTTTCCCTGACTTTGGTGATGTGTCTAGTAAGACATTGCCTGGCCAAGGTCAAAGAGGTTGCTGCCTGTGTTCTCCTGTAGGATTTTGATGCTTTCCTATCTCACATTTAGGTCTTTTATCTATACTGAATTTATTTTTGTGTATGGTGTAAGAAAGTGGTCCAGTTTAATTCTTCTGCATGTCACAGTCCAGTTTTCCCATCACCAATTGTTGAAGAGGTTTTTTTTCCATTGTATATTCTTTCCTGCTTTGTTGAAGATTAGTTGGCCATATACTTGTGGGTACGTTTCTGGGTTTTCTATTCTGTTCCATTGATCTATGTGTCTGTTTTTGTGCCAGTGCCATGCTGTCTTGGTGACTACCGTTTTGTAATATCGCTTAAAATCCAGAATCGTGATGCCTCCAGTTTTGTTTTTATTTTTCAGGATTGCTTTGGCTATTTGGGAACTGTTGTGGTTCCATACAAATTTTAGGATTGTTTGTTCTAACTCTGTGAAGTATGCTGGTGGTATTTTGATAGGGATTGTATTAAATGTGTGGATTGTTTTAGGTAGTATAGACATTTTAACAGTTATTTGTTCTTACAATCTGTGAGCAAGAAATGTTTTTCCATTTCTTTGTGCCCTCTTCAGTTAGCTTTGTAAGTCTTTTATAGTCTTCAGAGTGCAGATCTTTTACCTTATTAGTTAGGTTTATTCCTAGGTATCTTGTTTTTGGAACAATTGTAAATGGGATTGATTCCTTGATTTCTTTGCTGCTTTGCTATTGGTATATAGAAATGCAATAGATTTCTGCACATGGATTTTATATCCTGTGACTTTGCTGAATTCATGTATTAGTTGTATTTTTTGGACTCCATCCAATTTTTTGATGGAGTCTTTTGGGTTTTCTACATAGAGTATCATGTCATCTGCAAATACTGAAAGTTTTACTTCTTCCTTGCTGATTTATATGCCCTTTATTTCTTTTTGTTGTCTGATTGGTAAGGCTAAGACTTCCAGTCCTATGTCAAATAGTAATGATGAGAATGGCCATCGTTGTCTTGTTTCTAACTATAAGGGAAAGGCTCTCAGTTTTTCCCCATTGGGGATGATATTAGCTGTGGGGATTTCATATATGACCTTTATGATGTTGAGGTGTTTTCCATCTGTCCCTAATTGTCAAGGGTTTTTATCAAGAACAGATGTTGTGTTTTGTCACCTGTTTTTTCTGCATCAATTGACAGGATCATATGCTTCTTATCCTTTCTTTTATTAATGTGGTGTATCACACTGATTGATTTGTGACTATAGAACCAGCCATGCAGCCCAGAAATAAATCCCACTTGATCATGGTGACTAATTCTTTTAATGTACTGTAGAATTCAGTTTGCTAGCATCTTCTTGGGAATTTTTGCATACAATTTCATCAGGAATATTGGCCTATAATTCTTTTTTAGTGGAGTCTTTGGTTTTGGAATCAAGGTAATGCTGGCTTCAAGCATGAGTTTGAAAGTTTTCCTCCTATTTCTATCTTTTGGGAACAGTTTGAGAAGAATAGGTAGTAACTCTTCTTTAAATGTCTGATAGAATTCCCCTGGGAAGCCATCAGGCCCAGGACTCTTGTTTTGGGGGGGGAGATTTTTGATTACTGACTCAATTTCTTTGTTGGTTATGGGTCTGCTCAAATTTTCTATTTTTTCCTGTTTCAGCTTTGGTAGTTTGTGAGTTTCTAGGAATTTGTCCATTTCTTCCAGGTTGTCCAATTTGTCACCATATAATTTTTCATAGTATTGTCTTATAATTTGTATTTCAGTGATGTTGGTTGTGATATCAACTCTTTCATTTGTGATTTTATCTATTCGGGTCCTTTATCTTTTCTTTTTGATAAATCTGGCTAGGGGGTTATCAATTTTGTTTATTCTTTCAAAGAATCGGTTCTTGGTTTTATTGATCTGTTCTACTGTTTTTGGTTTGTACATTTATTCTATATTGTTTATTCCTGCTCTAATTTTTATTATTTCTCTTTTTTCTGCTGGCTTTAGGCTTTATTTGCTGCTCCTTTAAATATAAGGTTAAGTTGTGTATTTGGGACCTTTCTTGCTTCTTGAGATAGGCTTGAACTGCAATATAATTTCCTCTTAGGACTGCCTTTGCTGCATCCCAAATGGTTTGGACTATCATGTTTTTATTTCCATTTGCCTCCATGTATTTCTTATTTCTTCTTTAATTTCCTGGTTAACATTTTTTAGTAAGATGTTCTTTAAATTATTTTTAATTTTTTTTTACTGTTTATTTTTGAGGGAGAGAGAGAGACAGAGCACAAGGGGGAAGGGGCAGAGAGAGAGGGAGGCACAGAACCTGAAGCAGGCTCCAGGCTCTGAACTGTCAGCACACAGCCCGATATGCCACTTGAAGTCATGAACTGTGAGATCATGACCTGAGCTGAAGTCGGATGCTCAACCAACTGAGCCACCCAGGTGCCCCTAGAAGGATATTCTTTAAACTCCATGTATTTGAGGGCTTTCCAAATTTTTTCTTGTGGTTGACTTCAAGTTTCATTGCATTGTGATCTGAAAATCTGGATGGTATGATCTTGGTCTTTTTGTACTTGTTGAAGGGTTGATTTGTGACCTAGTATGTGATATATTCTGGAGAATATTCATGTACACTTGAGAAGAATGTGTATTCTGCTTTAGGATGGTAAGTTCTGAATATGTCTGTTAAGTCCCTCAGTCTAGTGTGTTGATTTCCTTGTTGGTTTTCTGCTTAGATGATCTGTCCATTACTGCAAGTGGGGTGTTAAAGTCTCCTACTATTACTGTATTATTATCAATGAGTTTATGTTTGTTATTAATTGATTTATATATTTGGGTTCTCCACGTTGGGGGCATAAATATTTAGAATTGTTACATCTTCTCGATGGATAGATCCCTTAATTATGATATAATGCCCTTCTTCATCTCTTGTTACAGTCTTTGTTTTTTTTTTTTTTTAATTTTTTTTTTTTTTAACGTTTATTTATTTTTGGGATAGAGAGAGACAGAGCATGAACGGGGGAGGGGCAGAGAGAGGGAGACACAGAATCGGAAACAGGCTCCAGGCTCTGAGCCATCAGCCCAGAGCCTGACGCGGGGCTCGAACTCACGGACCGCGAGATCGTGACCTGGCTGAAGTCGGACGCTTAACCGACTGCGCCACCCAGGCGCCCCTTGTTTTAAAATCTAGTTTGTCAGATATAAAATGACTACTCTGGTGTTTTTCTTTTTTTTTCTTTTTTTTTTTTTTTTTGATGTCCATTAGCATGATAGATGTCTCCATCCTCTCAATTACAATCAGCAGGTCTTTAGGTCTAATGTGTGTCTCATGTAGGCAGCATATAGATGGATCTTTCTTTTTTATCCATTCTGATACCATACCTATTTTGATTGGAGCATTCAGTCCATTAACATTCAAGGTGACTATTGAAAGATATGAATTTAGTGCCATTATGTTACCTGTAGAGTTGGCGTTTCTGGTGATATTTTCTCATCCTTTCTAGTCTTTAATGCTTTGTGGGGTTTTATCTGGGGGGGGGCTTTCTGTCTCCACCCAAAGAGCCCCCAGAGCAGGGCTGATTTAATGATCACAAAGTCCTTTAGTTTTTGTCTGGGAAACTCTTTATCTCTCCTATTCTGAATGACAGCCTTGCTTGATAAAGCATTCTTGGCTGCACATTTTTCCTATTTCAGTACATTGAATATTTCCTGCCACTCCCTTCTGGCTTTCCAAGTTTCAGTGGATAGGTCTGATGATAATCTTATGTGTCTACCCTTGTAGGTTAAGGATCTTTTGTCCATGGCTGCTTTCAGAATTCTCTATCTTTGTGTTTTGTAAATTTCACTATGATATGTTGTGGTGTTAACCTGTTTTGTTGATTTTGAGGAGAATTCTCTGTGCCTGTTGGACTTGTTTCTGTTGTGCCTTCTTGTTTCTTCTTGTGTCTGTTTCCTTACCCAGATTAGGGAAGTTCTCAGCTATAATTTGTTCAAGTAAACTTTCTACCCTTTTTCCTGCTTTTCTTCTTCTGAGACTCCTATGATACAGATATTGTTTCACTCGATGGAATCATTGAGTTCCCCAAGTCTCCCTTTGTGATCTAACAGTTTTCTTTCCTTCTTTTCAGCTTCATTATTTTCCATTATTTTATCTTCTGTATCATCTATTCTCTCCTTCACTTCTTCAGTCTTCACTGTAACTCAGTTATGTTGATTTTGCATCTCAGTTATAGCATTTCTTTTATTTTAAGCTGACTAGTTTTAGGGATTTGATTTCTGTAGCCAAGTTTTCTCTGGTGTTGTCTATGCTTTTTTCAAGCCCAGCTAGTAGTCTTATGACTGTTGCTCTAAATTCTTATTCAGATATATTGCTTATATCTGTTTTGAGCAAGTTCCGAGCTATGATTTCTTCTTGACCTTTCTTTTGGGGAGAATTCTTCCATCTTGTCATTTTGGCTAAGTTCTGTCTTTTGCATGTTTTTTGAAAGCTTATTATGTTTCCTGCACCTGAGAGTAATGCTACATTAAAAAGAGGTCATGCACTGTTCAGGGTCTGGCACTTCAGGAAGTATTTCTGGTGTATGCAGTGTGCCCTCTGCTCTTGCATTTGGGCTGTGCTTTCCCGCTGCTCAGTCCTCTACAGAGCTCCTCCTTGCTTGCAGTGGGGGGTTTCTGGAACTTTAACTGGGTGTGCTTTGAAATGTTTGTTAAAATAAGCCTGGGAAAAAAAAAAGGAAAAAAAAAAGCCTCATCTCCCTCAAAATTAAAAGAGAGAAAGAAAAGGCAAAGAAATGAAAAAACAAACAGACTGTCAAAAAACTATTAAGCCAGATTCCAAAGAAAAAGACTTGGTGGGAGGGAGAAGAAGAAGCCTGATTCAAAAAAAAAAAAAAAAAAAGGGAGGAAGAAAATGAATAAAACAAACAAGAAACTATGACCCTGATTCCAAATGAAAGAAGAAGAAGAAGAAGAAGAAGAAGAAGAAGAAGAAAAGAAGAAGAAGAAGAAGAAGAGGTAAGCCTGGTCCTATTTCTACCAGAACTGCAGATGCTGCTTTGAAGCATTTGAATTTCAGTGTACTTGGAGCATGGGGGTCTTCTGGAGGAGAGATCTGCTGCTTTGGCTGAGAGTCATTCTTGTCCCAGTAAATAAGCAGTTGCCAGCCACAGACAGGCAGGGTTTGGTGTAAGCAAAGGGTTTGGTGTAAGGGTTTGGTGTGAGGTTTGGTGTAAGCAGGTCCCACCTCCACTGGGGGCTGTTGTGTTGCTCTCTGAAGTCCTAATATGTTGGTGTTGGGGGGGAAATGGTGCCACCCCACTCTCTTTTCTCTAGACAGGGGATCTCACACACACCACACTGTTCAGGAAACCCTCACAGAATAGCGAGGGCAGTCAGCTGGCCCTGTATGACAGCTCTACTGAATTTATTTATTTATTTATTTCCTTTGGTGAACAGCTGGCATTTAAAACTCGAAATCTTAAAGGACCCGGCACAGCACAGGCCCACCTCCTCTTTTAGAGAGCCTCTCCACGTTGTGTCTGACATCTTTTGTCCCAGAAAAAATAGTCCCACACCTGCATGGTTCATGGAATCTATGGTGTAGCACCGCTAAAAGCAGTAACAAGGTTATATGCCCTCTGTGTGTGCCTCTGCCCCCTTCCTACCCCCCTACCTACGAAAGGCCTTTTGCTGGAGCCTACAGGGTCCTTTGTCCTTGGAGAGGCAATATACCCTCTTCCAAATGTGCTCCAGGAAGGGAAATGTTCTCTGCTATTGTGACTCAGGAGATCCCTAAGCTACACTAGCACTCAGAGGCCAGGGTCCTCCTCACCAGGAACACTCCCACAGCTCTACTCTGGAGAAAGTCATGCACTTCCAAAACCTCAAAATTTGACCTACACGTGCTCTTTGCAAAAAACCTGTGACATTTAGTACTTCTCTCTCCCCAGTGCATGGTCCTGAGAGGGTTTCCTCTTGTGCAAACCCAACACTGCACTCTCTCAACCTCTCTCTTTTCTCTCCCTTTTGTCTCTCCATGGACAAGTTTTCCTCCCCTCTGAGGCACCACTATTTTCCTCTTCCCCAATTCACTTCCATGCACCTTGCATCAGCCATGCTGTCTCCCTCCAACCATGGAGATCCTTCTCCCAGTGTCCTTTTCCAAGTGTTCCAAGTGATCTTACCTCAATATAGCTGTGTATGAGGGACAAGAAGAGCCCAGGGTCCCCCTACTTCTCTGCCATCTTAACTCCTAGGGCATCTAAGATTCTTCAGGGTGTTCTTCCACAGCGGTCTCAAAAGAAACCTAACTATGATGTGCTGTTTTTGTCAAAGGTCAAGGCAAGGTTGTGTCTTTTGTTTACCAAAGTACTCTTGCTGATCATGGAGATGGTATTTGTCTTACTAAATTTTATGTAATAGAGATTTTTTAGAAATACCTTTAGCCATAAATCCCAGCACAAGAAGATCGCAGAGTTAACAGGCTCTATTAGAAGCAGTTCATGGATAATGTGAGCTAAAGCAGGAAGCAAGCAAATATCATATCAACTGTGGTCAGTAGAAATAGTAAATATTGCCAGAATCCTATTCAAATACTGAGAAAAGATTATTCCATGTGTTTCCTTTTATTCACTTCAACTATGTTAGTTTAAGAAGGTGAATTCAAGTTTAAATATATCTGAAATACTTCCCTTTGCATTTGGCATTTTGGCACTGGAAACCAGTGTCACAGCAGGTACATATTTGGAATTGTCTCAGACCCTCTGTGAAGCATGCATTTGCAATGTCAACAGTAGCTAAGTACCAGTTGAGCTACATTCCTTGTAAAGCAATCTAATTATGGCAAACTTGAAGACCTGAGCCCTGGTGATAATTTCCAGAATGAAGTGTTCACAAGATGAAATAGAAAAGCATCAGCAGCTCATCCTTTTCTCTGTCATCCTTGTTTATGAAAGCCTAAAAATGTGAATGAGTTTCCATTGTTTGTTTCCCAAGCTTCATAGAGACACCATGATCTACTGTTTGAACAACTAGTTACTTTTTCTGGATTCAAAGTCACTTACTTACAAAGAAACAAGCCTAATTTGATCCAATGATTAATTCAAGACTTAATGTTGAGTAATGGTGGAACCTCACTTTTTAGTTGTCATTTGATTACTTCAGTTTTGTACAGTTTAACAGAGTCATTATGTGTCAGATCTTTATTCCTGATTTACTTTGATGGGATAATATTTTCATATTACTTTATGTTTATTTCCTTAGTATTTTTCTCACTCCAATTAGAAGACAGCAGCCAAGACTTATAATCCCTTGCTCTGGGGTTGTGATTCAGGGGTTCATTCTCCAACAGTAGAGGAGAGCCTGCTGTCCTGGATTCTGCACTCAAGAGGACTCCACTCTGGCTTTCATCTTTTGACTGTTTTGAAGAAAACCCACTAATACCACAAAACAGCAACCATAACCCTTCCAAGACAGGGTCTCTGGAGAAGTGGGAATGGTGTAGGCTGAATATTCTCAGACCAGATACATCCACTGCTCAACTCTTATGACTTATGTAGAACACAGGCTTTCAGAGAAGGACTTCTTTAGAAAGAAGCCCGAACATCCTTTTAAGATTATTCTCAGAAACTTTGTGAACTGCAAAGTTCTTACAGAAGTAAATAATCTAATAGAACTTTCTATCTCTAGGTAAGAAGGAAGTTAGGAACTCCAGACAAAGGATAATGTCCAAACCAATTTGAGGTGGGGGGGAGGGCGGTGGTTCTTAAATTTGTAATTTTCCCATGTTTTAGTTGTTTTTTATATCATCTGTTTTCCTAAAATGAACACCAGGGACACATATGAATTGAAAATTATCTGTGTACTTGTTCTGGGATCAGCTAGTGAGATTGTGCCCACTGTGGAGATATTCTTGGGAGATAAATCTAAGGGACAATGTGGAAAATAGAAATTGAAAATAGAAATTCCCAAATAAGAGGAGTTTTTAATTCATTTATTGTGGATTAAATGTGCAGAACTGCAGATTTTTCTTCTCTAAAACGGAGCTTGCTCATCATCTCTGCATTTGATACTCATCAAAATCTAATTTTCAAAAAAATAAAAAACATGGCTCTTCTATAAATATAAAACTAACAACCGTCAAAGTTGATTTAGTTCATTACTGAGGGAACCAGAGGGATAATAAAGCTAATTGAAAAATGTACTGGACAGGCAGAAATACTGTAATTGAAAAAAAAAGGAAAAAGAATATAGAATAAGATTGTTAAACTGAATTCAAAAAATTGTGTTTTAATTTTTTCTACTATATAGAAACCATTCACATACCTATAGGACAAATTCATTTGCAATGCTAGTAAGGAAAAATTATTTGAATGCTATCAGTTTTTCTAAGTTAACATTTACTTTTTTACAGTTGTAATTTACCCTAATTAATGGAAATTGTACGTCAAAACAAAACTATATACCCTTAAAGAATCAATCTTTTTCCTCTTCCCCCTTTGGGATTTTTCTTTTTACTGTGCTGATGCAATTAATTATATTTTCTCTCAAAATGAGAAATGCAGAGATTTTTTCCCTAAGTTGTGATTCTAATAAGGGAATGAAATTATGACACAAATATGTTGGCATTTGCTTTATGCAAATTAAAAACCACTATCAAGGTTACTTTTTTTAATTTTGACAATGTGTTCAAAATAGCTAATGAAATTAAATGGTTATGAGTCTAAATACAAACTTCATGAAAAATTATAAATCATAAATTTGAAAATAAATGCAAAAGCATAAAGTCAATGATACTGTAATAGCATTGGTGAAAGATGGTAGCTACACTTGTGGTGAACACAGCATAAAGTATAAACTTGTGGATCACTAAGCTGCATACCTGAAAATAATGTGGCACTGTATGTCAACTATACTCCAATTATAAATAAATAAATAAATAAATAAATGTATGTTTAAAATAAAGCTCAATGCATAAAAATATAAATGTCAAAAATTTTGTCACTCTACTATAACTTAACAGATAAAGACGGAATAAATATTAAAATATTAAATCAAAGGTTCATAAAATTCTGAGTTTAATTAATCATAAGAAACAATATTATTCAATTTTTAATTACAATTAAAGAAAAAAGTGCCCTTGTATACTGGTATAGTTAAATGACAAGGTTGTTTTTGTGTAAATTGTTGCAGATATTGAAAATGTCTTTTTTGACTTTTATTTAAGGTAATATGAAGTAACTTCAATGAGCATTGTGGTGGTCTAAGAGGATGCTTTCTAAATGAGGGCACCGTTGTTTAATGCAAAATTTTAAAGGTGTATAGTGATTCTCTGGTAATATCTCAACATATAAATGATACCAATTCTATTCCTTACTCCTCAACACTGGCTACTTTTAAGGTTTTCCCTCAATACTAGTTTTTAGCAATTTCATTATGATTTGCCTTGGTGTGGTTTGAGTTTCTTGGATGAGATTCTTGGATATGTGGGTTTATATTTTCATCAAATGTGGGAATTTCTTAGTCATTTAATTTTTTTTTTTTTTCCTGTTCTCCTACCCCTCTTTTCCTTCTGGGACTGCAACTACATGTACGTTAAACTTTTGATATTGCTTCTCAGGTCACTGAGGTTCTTCCTGTTCTCCCCACCACCACCACCACCACCCCCTGGCATCCCTCTATGCTTCATTTTGGGTATTTCAATTTCTATGTCTTCAAATTCATGATTTTTTTCTATATTATCTAATCTGCCATTAATATAATTCAATGAAACTTTTAACTGGCAATATCATATTTTCATCCCTAGAGGTTCCATTTGGTGGTTCTTTTTATAGCTTCCATTTATAGCTCTCCTCATTGTGTTTATGTTTTTCTTTGAATCTTTAAACATATTTATAATAACTGTTTTAAAGTTCTTGTCTTCTGGGGAGCCTGGGTGGCTCAGTTGGTTAAGCATCCGACTCTTGGTTTCAGCTCAGGTCATGATCTCAAGTACATGAATTTGAGCCCTTTGTTGGGTTCTGTGCTGACAGTGCAGAGCCTGCTTGGGATTCTGTCTCCCTCTCTCTCTCTACCCCTTGCCTGCACTCTGACTCTTGATTTAGGCTCAGGTCATGATCTCACACTTCACAAATGCGAGCCCTGTGTTGGGCTCTGCGGTGACAGTGCATAGCCTGCTTGGGATTCTCTCTCTCTCTCTTTCTTTCTCCCCTGCTCTCACACACACACTCTCTCAAAATAAATAAACTTAAAAAAAAAAAAAAGTTTGCCTTTCAGTTTTTCATAGAGGTCGACAGTAGCCTTTAAATCCACTGCTATCCCTGAATCTTCTGGTTTCTCTAATGAAATGCCATGTGTATTCAGACTGATGTGAATTCCAATGATTCCCAGGTTTACATAAGTTCTGAGGATAATTTAATTTACACTTCCTAGTAACTATCTTCTCCCAGCAGTTGTTTTTTGTCTGGCCATGTTGAATTTCACCTTACACTCCAAAGACCTCTATGCAGATTTCTAGAGCTCATTCTTTTCATAGCTCCCTATTCTCTGGTAAGCCTCCCTGCAAATTCTAGCTGCCTCAGATTCCCTCATCTTTAAGCTCTGTCTTCTCAACTGATTGTGACTGCCAGCATCTGCTTATGTTTATCCTCCCTGGATGACAGTCCAGATATTGCTAAAGCAATCATAGGGTTCATCTTGGTTAGTTCTCTTCTTTCAGAAAGCACAGTTATTCAATGTATAAAAACACTTGTTTCATCCATTTTGTTCAGTTTTCTATTGTTTGTAGTAGGATGGTAAGTTCTGTGCACAGTTGTGCTTTGGTACAGGATACATTAATTTAAAAAAATTCCAGAAGAACGACACTATGCCAACAAAAATAAGTGTTTCCTTACATAAATACACCATGGTATATTGGAATAGTAGAATGCCAACAAATGGTAGCAGCCATTGTGTCTGAACGAAATAGACCACCTTCCATTGTTGACTAGAGCCTATTTCAGCTTTGTTAGTGTTTCAGATCTGATGAGATTGTCCATGATTCCCATTCAGTGCCTGGTTTAGGGGACTCCTTACAGTCTTCTGCTAAGAGTTGCAGCAACTCCAACTTGAAAATGTGGAAATTTCTGCGGATGGAAGGGACGGTGCTGCACGCAGGGTGCTATCATAGGTCTTCTCAGTCTAAATATTCCTGATTGCTTTCTAATTTATGGCACCCATGCCAGTTTGGCATGGAAAATTCTTTGAGGCTGCCTCTATTAGAATTCCAGGCCCTAATCAAATGCAAGTTCCTTTTGCCCATAGAACTGAGCTATTTGAGAGTTTTCTGTCTTATCTTTGTCTAATCCACTCTCCTCTTCACTTGGGGAAGAGGCAGGGCAGGGGGCTCTCTAGAAGCTCATCTATGACTCACTTACTTGCTTTACTCACCCTGAGGATCCTTTCCACATGCTCTGGACTGAATTGTGCCCCCCACCCCCGAATTCATATATCAAAGCCCTAACCCCCAGACTGGCTGCATTTAGAGTAAGGAAGTAATTAAGGTTGAAGGAGGCCATAAGAATAAAGCCTTCATCCAACAGGATTAATGTCTTTATAAGAGCAGACACCCACATGCTTGATCTCTTTGCCAGTGAGGGCACAGAGAGAAGGTGGCAATTTACAAGCTAGGAGGAGGAGCCTCACCAGGAACTCAATAGGCTGGCACCTTGTTCTTGGACTTATCACCCTCAGAACTGTGAGAAACAAATTTTTATTGTTTAGCCTCCCAGTCTGTGATATATTGTTACAGCAGCCCAAGCAGTCTAAGGTATCACACCTAATGGAGGTTTTGTTATTTTTTTGTTTCCTTTCTTTGGGCTAGAAAATTGCCTTCCTGACACCTCCTATATTTTTTTCATATTTAAAGGTTTTCAGATAAAAACGCTTTTCTCAGTCTTCCAGAAATTTTTTACTAACATTTAAAGGAAAAATTATGGAGTTAAAAACAAGCAAGAAATCCACATTAAAACAAAAACAAATACAAAAACTTTCTCTATCTCAATCTCTTGCTTGCCTCTTGAAATTGAAGACCAAATTCAAGACTGTCCTTACTGAATATGATTTTGGGAACCTAATTCTGAAAGCCAAAAGCCAAACTCTGATTACCAACTCTTTTTCCTTTTCAATCATAACAACCTTAATCCTCTCAAAGGTAATGAACAGCCCTAGTTGAATGAGGATAAGATTACACAATAAAAACAACAACAAATACAAGGAAGTGCCAAAAAGAAAAGCATAGTAATGTAATTCAAAATATTACTTCATTGCACAAATGTAATACAGATTTACTACCCATGCATAAGAAATAATTGAGAAGAGGGTCGCCTGGGTGGCTCAGTTTGTTAAGTATCTGACCCCTCATTTCAGTTCAGTCATGATCTCAAGGTCATGAGAACCAGCTCTGGGGCATGGAGTTTGCTTAAGATTCCCTCTCTCTCACTCTGCTGCTCTCTCTTTGAAAGAGAGAGAGAGAGAGAGAGAGAGAGAGAGAGAGAAGAACTAAGTAACAACAATGGTTAAAAAAAAAAAAAAAAGCAGCACTCTTTTCTAAGCTACTTCTCTTACCTGTCTCTATCCCTTGGTATTGCTAGAACTCCTATGATAAAGTTCTCTTCTCTGGCAGGGTTTTCTGGTATAGAGTTCTTATGGGTAGTACCTGCATGGCCCCCACATGGACTCAGGATTGCCGCCTGTCTGACATTATCTACATCTTACCTTGGAGTATGATACAGGGTTTGCTGAGGTCTCCGTGTCTCCTCTTTGTCCTGGGTTCAGGTTAGCAAGGGCTCCTTTAGATGAGCCTACTAATGGTGATAGAAAGTGTACTCCCCTTAGCAATATTATTATTGTATGTAATTTCTATGTAGAAAATAAACACTTTTTATTTTTCAGGTCCTATTTGTATTACCAGATGTGACATATTTCTTGATATCCTCTTTAATTTCTTCAGAGATTTAGATTTAGAACAATAACCTTCATTGGCAGAGTTAGAGGACAACCCATATGGGATCCCATAAGGTCACCTGGAAATACCATCTTTTACTACAAAATCAGCCAGTTTCCTATGATTCAATTCAAGCATCTTCCTATTCCTTTCCCTGAGTTTTGTGCATATCTGCTATATTCACTAAGAGGTTTTAAGATTGCTTTTATCCTCAGTTTGGAGGGATTTAATTCTTGGATTCTTTTTTTCTAGAGTCCTTTTATAATGTCCCCTTAAGGAATATCAGAATTGCTTGCAAATAGGGGCACCTCTGTGGCGGCTGGGTTGGTTAAGTGTCTGACTCTTGATTTTGGCTTGGGTCATGATCTCACCGTTCATGAAATCAAGCCACGTGTCGGGCTCTGCTGACAGCACAGAGCCTGCTTGGGATGTTCTCTCTCCCTCTCTCTGCTCTTTCTCTCTCTCTCAAAATAAATAAATAAATAAACATTTAAAAAAAAAAAAGGAATTGTTTGCAAATATACTTACTGACAGTTTGTCCTGACATGTTAGGATTTTGGGTGAACATACAAATTAGATCTTTCTGGAATCCGATCCAAGTTGATCAAAATGATAGGATTTTGGCTCATATAAATGGAATTTGACATATAAGTTGGCTTTAGGGTTGGTTTGTCAGCTGCTCAATCATGTCTTCAAGGTTCAGTTTCTTTTTATCCTCCTTTCTGTCTCATGCAGGTTCAGCTTCTTCTTAAGCCTGGTTCTACTTAATTGTCACAAGATGGTTGTGTTAACATCCTTGGGGAATGTGTTTCTCTAGGCACATCTATGGAGGTAGAAGGGATCGTTTCCAAGAGTGTTCTTCTCAGGAGGGGGAGGACCTGTCCTTTGATTTGGTCAGCCTGAGATGAGACATTCTGGAACAAATACTGTGACCAGGAGAGGGACTCTTGTGTTCATTAGTTTAAGCTTCAGTCACTCTTCCCACTGCTACTGTGAGATACCCAGCGGAGGTGAAGATATCAGAATGAATATTTCATTCGTGACTAAGGAAAAGGGAGAGTAATGTTGGGAAGCTAACCACAATGCCCAGCATATCTATTTCCTCAGAAGAGAATAAATGTCTTGAAAGGGGAGAAAAACACGCTAAGTATTCACTTATGCTAGGCCTCATGGCAGGTAATACATGTATTTCTAACACTGTTGGGGAGTGTCTACCCAGCCTATTACCTCCTTTCTTTGCAAATTTCCCTGCCTTCAGGGAGAGTCTCTGATAACCCACCCGTTGAACAAAGATGACTGGATCAGGGACAGACACCTGGTCCAGACTAGGCCAATTATCTTTCCTCTCTAGGAATTCTGAAGTGGGATTCAAACTAGTTAGTCTCTCTGCTGGTCTGTGGGAGCACACATAAAACATTGGAAGCTGTGGGGTAGCTGTTTTTTATATGTGCACAGAGAAACAAAGACAGTTTAGAGAGATTCTGAGCAGGGAGAAGCAGAGTTAAGGTTTGACACTAGAGAAAAGCTTCCTTGGTTCTTGATGACCTTCACATGCATGGTCCAGTTACTACTTAAGCCTACTATTTATGTAACACGTTGTTAAAATGGAACCCAAAGACAAAGAACAATGTAGTAGATTCCAAAGAATACTTCTCTCCCCCCACCTAATGCCCTGGATACTAAAGTGAAGCGCTGGACCACCCGTGCATAATGTACTGAGGGATAACGAGATGCTCCTGCCACCTTGATCATGCACTGCAGCTCATAAGACAGAAAAAAAGCTGATTAGACAGATGTCCTTGTGTGAACTTGGTGTGATATTCTCTGCTCCCTCCTCATGAGAATAGGATGCTTTCCTTTCACAACTAGCCGATGAGTGAAAACTCTGAGGCGATTTTAGTTTCTGTGTCCTGGAGATTGAGGGAGATAGACAATGCTGTTTGACTTAAGTCTGAAAAGTCTAAAGTCAAGAAGTGTATAGCAAATCCACTGGGGTAGTATGCACTTCTACTCAAATTGGCTTGTGAGCACAAAATGAGACACTTTCCAAAAGTGAGCTGGCCCGGGTCATCTTAACAGAGAATCTCTTCTGAGAGGACTCCTCAGTGGGTTATGATACATAAAGAAATGGTGAGTTGCTGAATGCTCGGAGCAGAGCTACCCAGAGGAGGGCATGCCATGGGCAAAGGAATTTCATTGGTGATCTTGAGTGAGAATCTCCAAAGAACAAAAATGTCCATCAGAGGAAAAGTCAGCAATGCTTCTACAGTCCTGAGGGCACTGAGGTCAGACTGCAGTACACCAGGCATGGAACCCGGTCCCTTTCCTCTAGTCCTTCTCTCCCTAGGTTGACTTTGGAGAGACCAAAACTGTGGCTTGCACAGTGAGAAAGCAGCAGAGGAGGAACTGCTTAAGCAGCCAACCATACCCACCACCTCAACTTGCTCCGAGGAATGAGGAAAGCTTGGCACTGAATAAGAGTTTATAGATATTTTCATTCTTTATTGAACTGGATGCCAGTTTTGTAATAATTAGACTAGACTGGAACTTTCAATACCAAAACATTATCTAAGAGTGAGTATAAAAACTATGGACAGACATACTAAAGTTTTATTTTTAACAGTGAGAAATAATACATTTATTTTCTTTTTACATTTTATTACTGACTGAGGTGTCATATAATCATTTTAATGATGCTGCCAGGTGAGTATTATTATGTCAGTAAGAATTCTTTTCTCCACTCTGTAATTGGGGAGCCCATGAAAGGGGAGCGACTCATGAAATGGACTTTAAAAGATGTTCACTTTTTTAGTAAGTGGAAATGAGAGAAAGGGAGTTCTGAGAGAGGAAGAAATGGAGAAGCAGAGGCTGGTGAGGCTGTAGCAGTCTAGAAGGTCTGGAAGGGCTGAGGATAAGTAAGTCTGAAAACATTTTAGAGTAATGTGGCAGATCTTTAACATCACTTTTTGTCTTGTCCCTCCTCTACAACTGCCTCTTTCTCATTCTCTGACAAAAAATGAAGGTATTCTTCCCATTTGATCATGTGAGAATGTCCAATTTGGAAAGTAGGGACTATATGCTAGAATCTCACAAGGTAGAGGGGAAAACTGCAAGAGATTCTGAGATAGGTAGATCTGTTTTGAATACAGTACTATTGCAAGAACGTACTATTTCTGAAACTCAATTTCCTTGTCTGTAGAGCTGGGAAATTTCTATAGGTCTACTGTCAGGGATACATAACATGAGAATGAGGCAGATCCATAAAATAATTGTGTGACCTTCAGTAAGTCACAAATGCTTAGGTCTAGGTCTCTTGATGTGCCCATTGTGTTGTCAGTGACACTTCATGTCAATGTCTGAAGTACAGTTTAGATGGCTTTTTTTTTTCAGTATCATTTTCTTATAAATGCCCAATAAATGTCAAGCCTGACTTTTTGTGTACAAAATCAAACCATTTGTTTTAGTTACATAAGAAAGGTCCTTTTGGTGAGGGTAAGAAGGACATTTAAACTGAACGTTATGTATAATTGGGCCTGAAAACTTTTAATGGCTCTACTTAAAATGAATAGAAAGGTACTTAGGGAAGGTAGCAGTTGTAGGCTTTCTTTTCTTAGGAAATCAATACTCATAAAACTCAAGGTTGGAGTTGAGAATTAAAAACCACAGTGAGTTTATTTTAAAACATGTAGTCTGTCATCTTTATTTTCCCTTTGGATAACATAGTGTTTATACCCTGAGGTCTATTTATGTTGCTGCAAATCTTTCACTGACTTTGAAGTGAACTTTATGTGGTGCTAGAATCAGAACCTTAGGGCTTAGAAATCATGAAGTCCAACCCCCTCATTTAAAAAAGGGTAAACTGAGGCCAGAGAGGAAAGTGAAAGTGCCTAACATCTCCTCCATGCCCTCCGAGTTGTGATGAGGAACCTCCTGTTGTTCTGAACCTCCAGGCCCAACTCTGATAGGTGAGAAGTCCTTTTCCTTTTCATCTTCCAACATGGGGCTTGATCTTCTGCTCAACCTGCATGGTGCCTGGCACTTAGCAGGTATTCTCTCTATAGTTCTTATTTGAAAAAAGGACTGTATTTCACTCTGAACAGAGTATTCTGTCCTCACCAGAGCCTAATTAGAAACTCTCTGCCATTCTTGGTGTGGCTTAGGAGAATCACCGATCACTGGTTAAAGAAAACAAATCCTTGATGCTCTTCTCCCAAATACATGCTTCACAGACTTGCCTGTGTGAGAAACTGTTCCGTGGCCAATCCATGCCTGTAGTTTATGCATCCCACTCTTGTGACTGCTCACCTGCAGTTTCCTTTAAAACCATTTCCTAGGGGCTCTGTTAAGTGTCTGACTTCAGCTCAGGTCACGATCTTGCCATGGGTTCAAGCCCTGTCTCTGTGCTGGCAGCTCAGAACCTGGAGCCTGCTTCGGATTCTGTATCTCCATTTCTCTCTGCCCCTCCCCCACTTGTGCTCTGTCCCTGTCTCTTGCAAAAATAAATAAACATTTAAAAAAATATTAAAACCACCATTTCCTGTGTCCAGGGCATCTTACTGCATCCAGCACCTCTCATCCAACTAGCAAGCACACAGATGTGCTATCAAAGCTCGTTTTTGGGTCAGAGGACTACCTAGTTCTTTGGGGTGTCCCTTCAGGGTCCCTGGGAACGAATTGCATTTATGCTTATATTTTAAATCTGGCTGAACCAAACAAACTTCTAGTATTTACAAAAACATGTTTAGTTCTTTTTGTGTGATTCAGATATAAATAAATAGAGACTGATTTTATTTGTATAGGTATAAAGGTCATGTGGGTTGGAGAATGAGTCATAGACAATGCAAAAGTAAAACGAGTAAAGCAAACCAACTTAGAAAGTTTACAGTTTTGGAGGTTTTCGTCTGAAGAGGAGATAGCTGAACCTCACACAGCAATAGGCTATACATACTGGGTAGGAGAGACCAGCTGTTCCCCTCTCTCCTAGGGAGAGCACAGCAGTAGTTAAGTTTAAAGGGCAGCAGTAGGCATTTTTATTGCAACCAGGTAACTTTCTAGAATTCCTACAATGAGAGAATGAGAACTCCGTGGAGTCTCTTTCACCTATTCTCAAATTCCTCCAACGCCAGCTCTGCTGTTCACTCCACCTGGTTCACAGATGATGTAAAGCCTTGGGTCCCAAATGGAACCCAGGTGTCCAGTAGTCACTCACAAGGAACTGTCAGGAGCCCTGCGGGAGTTTAAATTGTCAGGGATGAGCATAGCACCATCTGTTGGGACATCACACCAACTACTATTATTACAGTGTTCCAACATAACTACTTAGTAAATAAAACTGTTAGGTATTTCTTTTTTTTTCTTTCTTTCTTTTTTTTAATTCCAGTATACTGAACACAGTTCACATTTATTTCAGGTGTACAATATAGCGATTCAACAATTCTCTACATTACTCAGTGCTTGTCAAGAGCACTCATCCCTTGACTTGCCTCCCCCCATCAGTTTGTTCTCTACGGTTAAGAGTCTGTTTTTTGGTTTATCTCTTTATTTTTTCCTTCATTCATTTGTTTTGTTTCTTAAATTCCACATATGAATGGAATAATATGGTATCTATCTTTCTCTGACTTATTTTGCTTAGTATTACACTCTCTAGTTCCATCTACATTGTTACAAATGGCAAAATCTTTCTTTTTAATGGCTCAATAATATTCCACTGTGTGTATATATATATATATATATATATATACACACACACACACACACACACATCACATCTTCTTTATCCATTCATCTATTGATGGACACTTAGGATGCTTCCATAACTTGGCTAAAAACATGTTTCAATAAACACAGGGGTATATATATCCTTTTGAATTAGTGTTTTCATATTCTTTGGGTAAATACCCAGTAGTGCAATTACTGGAACATCTGATATTTATATTTTTAATTTTTTTGAGGACCCTCCATACCATTTTTCACAGTGGCTATACCAGTTTGTATTCCCACCAACAGAACACAGGGGTTCCTTTTTCTCCACATCCTTGCCACCACTTGTTGCTTCTTGTGTTTTTGAGTCTAGTCATTCTGACAGGTGTGAGGTGATATCTCACTGTGGTTCTGATTTGTTTTCCTGGTAATGAGTGATGTTGAGTATCTTTCATGTGTCTGTTTGCCATCTGTATGTCTTCTTTGGAGAAATGTCTGTTCATGTCTTTTGCACACTTTTTAACTGGATTATTTGTTTTTGACATTGTGTCAGTTTCTTTTGGTGTTGAGTGGTATACTATTAGGTATTTCTTTTGCCCTAGATACTAGATACTAGATGCTAGATGCTATTTATCTATGTATATGGATACATAGAGAAGTTTTTTTCTAGAGATGTCTCCTTAAAAATTACTTCGAAAAGGTTAAAGACATAGCTTTCACGTTACAGAATGTGGAAGCTGTGGAGTTCTCGAATCCTAATAGAGACCATGATGGAGGGAGGTGTTGATATGGAATCAATCTCATTCTAGGTGACCTTTGTCAACTTTACAAGCTCTTTGATGACTTATTATCCATTTATAAAACAAAGAAAATAATGCAGATGTTGTTGAGGTTTTGTGTTTATAAAATATTCTAAGATGCTCAGATGAAAGGTGTGACTCACAGGAAATGCCAAGTATGAAAGAAACCGTCCCACAGATTCACAGCTGATCCCTTTCAGTGTGATGGAAACTTGATATTTAAAAACCTCATTGATAAGAATGCTGTTCTCATCAGCTGTGCCTCTTCTCTGAAATTTGTTCCATTTTTCTCTCTCCTTTTCCATACCTTCAAACTGGTTGACATTTATAACCTGCAAGGGAGTCATTGAGCAATTACTTAAGGGAGCCCTGCACAAATATAGTTTCTTTTCCACCAGGTAAAGGTCATGTGTGTATGTTTGGATATATTTATCCTTTCCTTTTCAGTATTTGTCCATCAAGGAAACAGATGTTAGAAAAATATCTGATTGTTTAATCTCACCACTACCAACAGTTCTATTTTGGTCTGCAACACTCCTTTATTTTAGAATGTTTCCTAGGCAGTATATGGTAATTGAAAGAGATCAAAGTGAGTCTACTTAATTTGCACAAGCCTTTCTAATAATATATTTTCATAAAACATGCCTGTGATCAGGTGACATTCATCAAACAACTAAGCCATTATTTGAGGGAACTTTGATTTGCAGGAAGGATCTTCTATGATATCTTTTTCATAAACAACACTTTTCATGATGAAGGAAATAAATCGATCCTCAATCATTTTAGGATACAGAGAGAAACACTACTGAATTGCTGGTGTGCTTCAGTCTAGCCTTTTTTCTAGGCACATATTTACGTTTTACACATTTTTTTGTTTTATTCACCTCATTGTGTGTCAGTTTCTTTTGTTAATGTTTATTACCATTTACTCCAATTAAGGCAATCATGCAATATTTAACACCTTTATTTTTTTGCACAAGCTATTTAAAAAGGTCAATCGAAGATTATTTTGGATACAAGTTGAAATTGAGAGATATAGATTTAAAATATATTATTTTAAAGATTCCTGTCTGAAATGTTACATAACTTAATGTTTATTGACTCACTCTGTAATTAATTCTAAAGCTCACACCACCAGCTGTTCACATTGTTAAAACTTAAAATGGATTTTGGGCAAAAAATATTTGATCAGCTGTTTTAATTGGAATAAGTAGTACTGACGTACTTTCCCACTGGATAACTGTACTAACTCTTACTAAGCAAGCTCCTGAAATCTCACTCAATTCATGAAGTCATCTGGGTTTCCTGTGGGACAGGTAGTAACTTACCCATTCTCAACCACTGAAAAATATTATAGTATAATATATAGTATATTATGACTTATTAAATCATAAAATGTATTCATTACATTGGTTATACATAGAATTAACAAACATTACTTAGTTCAGGGCTAGTCCTACGTAAAAATCACAAATGAGGTTGGATCATCTTCTGCTCAAAACTGTTTCCGTTTTGGGTCTTCTTCCTTCCCTTTCTGCGGCCAAGTGATCAAAATCTGACACTGATGCTTATAGCCTGAGCAATGTGTCTCTCCTACCCTACTCAACTCACCTTTCCAGGCAAGGCTTGTGCTTCAGACCTTTCCTGAACATCATTCCTTGCCCCCATCATCACAGCCTTTGGTGGGTCTCCTGGTGGCTGAGGGACTTGTCAGATGACTGCGTTGCTAATCATACTGTATTTTGCTAAATTGCAAATCATTGACAGATGTTTCATAAATCATGCCTCCCAGATTGTGTTCCCATTCAGTTAATGGAAACCTTTCAAGACCTTGATCCCTAAAAGGAACTGTTTGGGGTATAAACTCTAGGCAATAAGAAAATAGTAGTAAGTATTTGGAAGGGTAGCAGGAGAAAGAAATCTACGTCCATATGATACTGGATTTCCAATATGACCATTGGGGGGTCTGATTCTCATTAGGTCTGATTCTCAAAGGAAGACTTTGACATGAGGATTTGTGAGCAAGAGATTTGTTAAGGCGGTACTTCCAAGAAAATCCAGTAGAGGCATACAGGAAGCCCAACAACGAAGGGAAAGAAGTTAAGCAAGAGAGCAGTTTTAGGTCAAGCTTCAGCCTGATCTTACAGGGAGCTATGCAGAGGACATTACATTTCAGAGCTTACCTTATCTTGAGGAAAAGGAGCTGGGCTTTCACTCTTCCTCATCGGTCAGTCACTGTATGTAGGCTGCCCTTTGAGAGACACAAGTTCCCTGGCACCTCCAGCTCTATGCAGGTTTGGCCAAAGGGTAGTCTTCTGAAGATTACAGCTGTGTGCTGTCAAAAGTGCAACATATAGAAGCTGAGGGACTCATAAGGAAGCACAAGACTTATGAGGAGATCTAAAAGGATATGGGTGGAGCACCTTCCATATCTGCTATAGCGCAGTGGGTGAGCAATGCCTATGCAGCCATACCTTGGGCAGTGGAGCCTTCTTCCCAGGGGTAATTGCAACTCCAGATCAGGATATGGAGTAATACAAGCACCCCAGAAGTCTTCCTGGTACTGTCTCGCAATCAATAGACCCTTTGAAAAGGAAACCAGTTCTCTGATTATAGTTTTGCTTGCATGTTTTTTTTTTTACCCTTTTATAAATGAATCTTACAGCATATACTCTACTGTGCCTGGCTTTTTTATTCAACTTATTGTGAAATTCATCCATGTTGTAGCATCTAGTAGTAGTTCATTCTTTTTCATTGCTTTGGAGTATTCCATTATATGGCTGTTTCACAATTCATTTTACTGTTGCTGGGCATTTAGTTTGTTTCCATGTCACATACCCTGTATGTGATACATACTCCTAGAAGATAGAGAATAAACTAACAATATGACAAAAGGAAATCACAGCAGCCAATGTGAACTTCTCTAGCAGTTTGTCAGCCCCCAGTGTAGAACTTAAAGTATCCCTAGAGATAAGCTAGAGTAGTTTGCCAACATCCTCGGAAAGACTTTGGTGAGGCCCAGTGGACCGAACTGACATGGCAAAGACCCTCAGGTGTAACCATTACACCCAGCTATACAGACTCCCTAGAAGAAGTTGCTGATTAGTAGCGGCTCAAAGACTGGAGGACCACCCATGCTGTACTTGTGGAGATACTGTTCCAGCTGGACTGCCAGAGGCTTTGTCAGCCCAGAAGGCAGCCTGACTACAATTCTGGCCAATGTTTGTCACAGGACCACACGTGTGCCTCGCTCCTGGCATTTGATGCCTCCTTGCCAGATTCTCTTCCAAGTAGTTCGTTAATTCCCTCTTCTACCTTTCTTGTGTAACTAACTTGTGTGATAAAGTTGTACAATACACAGCGTGATTCATGAATTTAATATTCGTGCTGCATGGTTTTTTGAAACATGTCTCAATCTCATGATTCATACCTGGCCTGTGTTTGCCCTGCTTCATTCCAATTTGGGGCTATTATAAGTGATGCTGATATAAATTTCTTGGGAGGGTATTTTGAAGCCCAAATGTGTGCATTTCTGGGAGGTCTGTGGGTAAGTACCTGAGAGTAGAGTTGCCTGCGTGGACTGTGCATTTATTAAGCCTTGGTAGATACTGCCATTGTGCCCTTTCAATTCTCATTAGCACCGCATAAGAATTTCAGTTGCTCTGTATTCTCAGCCCCACTTAGTGGTCTTGGTCTGTAGCTTCTAACCATTCTGGGTGTGTAGATTGTTTTTTAAACTGGGGTTAAATTGAAAACTCACAGTTAAAAAGTTTGTAGAAACTTTTGAAGATAGCAACCTCATTTTGATAAATGTTGATATTGGTGAGTATTTGTCTTCTCACAAATAAAATTGCGGGTGCTAAATATTTCTTCATTCAACTGATAATTTTTTTAAGTTTTTAAGTCATTTAGGTGTGAATCAACAAGATCTCTCTTATATTGCTCATTGTAGAAATCAAGGGTTTTATCTGTTTGAATTTGGTCTGTGTAGAGCAAAGTTTAATGCTATCAACTAAGAAAATTTATAAGAAATATTTCATGTTGACTAGCTTTCACCCTAAAACTTTCTAGCTCCAATTTAAGACTATAGCATCCTGGCAGAAATATGTGGAAATGTTTTGATATCTGTATGAATGCAAAGAATCAGAAACAAGTCATTTAGCCTCAAATAGGAAAAAAAAAAAACAAAAAACACACTTTCAATGAAGATGCATAAGACTATTAAAAAAAAAAAGCTGTGATTTGCTATAGACTGAAACTTGATAGTTAGGCAGGAGAGAAATGTCTATTTGACCCTGGACTAGAACTTGAAAAGGTTTACAGGAGTATGCCTGTTCTCAAATATCAATGTCACTGTATATCATTATACTAGCATTTTAGGACTTCTGCATTAATTATGTTTTTAATTTAGATAATCATGCTATAGAATCACGTGTCATTGAAGGAGGCTCCAATGGTGTGTGTGTGTGTGTGTGTGTGTGTGTGTGTGTGTGTCTTTGATGGCAAATTTGTTCAACCACATTTTTATATGTTGATCTTTCTCCTTACAGCTAAAAAAGTCTTGGGGGCACCTGGGTGGCTCAGTCGGTTAGGCTTCCGGCTTGGGCTCAGGTCATGACCTCACAGTTCGTGAGTTCGATCCCCACATCGGGCTCTGTGCTGACAGCTCAGAGTCTGGAGCCTGCTTCAGATTCTGTGTCTTCCTCTCTCTTGCTCCTCCCCCACTCACGCTGTCTCTCTCTCTCTCTCTCAAAAATAACCATTAAAAAAAATTTAACTGAAAAAGTCTTGAAAAATTTAAAAATAATGCTTTCAATTAAATGCTGCCTCAAAAAACTGTATATAACTCTATAAAGCATCTGCCCTCAGCCCTTACTAGCTAACACTTTCCTTATCAGTTAATGCCTTATCAGAAATTTGCAGAATTAACCACAAAGTAAATCACTGGGAAATCGTGCCTGAAAGAGGGAAAATCAAGAATAGTAGTGGAGAAGTGTCTGAGGGAAAAGAGAACTGCTCACACATCACAGAAAAGAGCAGGTTCTCCCATTTTACTGAAGTCTGGTCCTATTCATTTTAGGATGAGTGCAAATCATATGGTTTCTATCTGGAGGGTTTTGGGAGAAGATCAGTGGTCTGATAAACTCTATTGAGTTTTAATATCTAATTCATACAATCACACAGTGATTTAAACAGGAAAAGAATATAGGTGTCTTGTAGCTATGTTCTCTTTCCCAAATGGGAGAATTGGGGCTCAGTAAAGGGTTACAAACAACCTGAATGAGGGGCACCTGGCTGGCTCAGTCAGTGGAGCATGCGACCCTTAATCACAGGGTTGTGAGTTCGAGCTCATGTTGGGTGTAGAGATTACTTAAAAAAATAATAATAAGGGACACTTGGGTAGCTCAATTGGTTAAGCATCAAACTTTGGCTCAGGTCATGATCTCGTGGTTCATGGGTTCGAGCCCCACATTGGGCTCTGTGCTGACAGCTCAGAGCCTGGAGCCTGCTTTGGATTCTCTTTCGGTCTCTCTCTGTCTCTCTGTCTGTCTCTCTCTCTCTCTCTCAAAAATAAATAAAAATTAAAAAAATAAAATACGTAAAATAAAAACTTAAAAAAAGAAGAAAAAAAAAAAGAACAACCTAAATCCCACATGAAAAGTTTCCCATTATTCTAGAGTTTTATTTTCTCCATATACACCCCTCTCCCTCCCATCCTTCTCACCAGTTTCTATTGTTTTCCATTAACAGAAAAATAAGAATTCTCTCTTCCATGAGGCCTCATGTTTTTCTATTTCTGTGCTCTGTTCATGCAGTCTCTCCACTTACAGATTACCACTACAATTACCGTGCTGTCATCCAGGAGTGATTTTCCAGCAAATGAGACTTATGTGAGCAGAGAACAATCACTCTAGTGTACAATGCAATACATTCATGAAAGTTATGAATGAAAACATGCTCTAGCTACTGTTTTGTACCTATAGGAATTGCAGAGATTCTACTGAAATACATAGACATTATAGAAAACGTTTCACTAGATAATAAATCCATAACACAGCCTAAATAAAAAAAGATAAACTCAGCAGACCAGAAATTTTGAGGAATTTTTTGATGGTAAGGAACAGATAAATAGTATCATCTAGCTGGAGAAAGCAGAAAAGAGAAAAAAATATAAAGGCTATAACTGGAGATAGCTCTACATTATTTAAGCATTTCCTAAAGAAAACTAGGAGAAATGTGCTCAGACTGAACAAATCAGAGAGGGAGGGGCCCCTGTGGACAGTTAGGGCAATTAATTAAAGACTTATTTGAATAGCTTGGGCCAGCCGGTTGCCCCCCCCAGCTCCCCAAAGCGGATGGCAATAGTAGTGTTTGCCTTGGGATAAATCCTAGAGGACTGTTTCATACACACAGTGAGTTACTTCCTTAGGAGAGAGTCCCTTGTATGAAGGTTGGGGCTGGAGATGAAGGAAAGCAGAGTCTGAGCTAACCTGGAACTTTTGAATCCACAGCAAAGATGGAAGGAAGGAGAACCACTTATTCTCTTTGTCCACAGGAACAAATTGGGAATGGGATAATCTGAAATGCGAGTTCTGACACAGGATACCCCCAGATAAGGTGTAACAACCACCAGGGCCGAGAAGCCCTCAGACCCTAAATAAAAGTTATATGCACATTTTCCCAGTGTGACCCCCCCTTCCAAACATCCAAAGCAGTCATCTACATTCAGAATTTAATGGCACCTACTGCAAAAGCGCTTCTCCTTTGATCTGATAAAATACATTTCAAATATCCTGTTATGATAAAGATACTCAACCACAAATATAAATAGCAACCCCAAACTACAAACTAATTGAAGAAACTTAACCATGTAAGTGAGTCATTCAAAATACTGAAAGGATCCAAAAAGTAGCATGAAGAGAAAAATACTGTCTACATTTTGACACACCCCAATGTAATTTCAGAATGCCAAATCTAAAGACAAAATCCTAAGTTTCTCAAGAGAAAAAAACAGATTGCCTATGAAAGAGTTCTAATTAAAATCAGCAATCTTGGATACAGGTTGACAAAAGAGAAATATCATCAAAATTCTGAAAGAAAAAAAAAATAACCTGGAGTTCTTTACCCAGCCAAACTCCCTCATGTGGGAGAGCAAAATATAGATTTGCTTTTTTAAATATGCAAAGACAGAGAATTTACTACCTATGAATCATTTTTTTAAAAATTACTGAAGAACACAGCTCAGCAAAACAGAGAATGAATCTAAAAAAGTAGGATATAGGAACAATGTGGGCAAAGAAACCAATAAAATGAAACCGCCAGAATATACTATAAAGACAAAAAAAAAACACACCCTGAAATTAAAATAAAAGATCCTGGGGTGCCTGGGTGGCGCAGTCGGTTAAGCGTCCGACTTCAGCCAGGTCACCATCTCGCGGTCCGTGAGTTCGAGCCCCGCGTCGGGCTCTGGGCTGATGGCTCAGAGCCTGGAGCCTGTTTCTGATTCTGTGTCTCCCTCTCTCTCTGCCCCTCCCCCTTTCATGCTCTGTCTCTCTCTGTCCCAAAAATAAATTAAAAAAAAACGTTGAAAAAAAATTAAAAAAAAAAAAAAAAGAGAAAAAAAAATAAAAGATCCTTTTACCATCTCAGGTGAGTGAAGACTGGGGAAAAGGGCATGCTAAGCTTCTTGTTTTTCTGGGGGGGGGGTAGATGTTGAGAATGAATATTATTTATTACATTAATTATTAGTATAATTAATTTTTAAAAGGAAACAATGTATGAACAAAGACTCGTGAAAGTTCAGAGGATTCTGGGAAGACATTTCAGAAGAGGGGCATTTGAACAAGGTTCTATAGGAAGAAGTATATTTCAATAACAAAGGTGGGGTAGAAGGATATTCTGAACAAGTGTCCCCATGTAAAAACGGTGCAGCACTGTGCAAGGGCCTGGATTATTCGAGATAGAGTAAGAAGTTCAGTGGTGGCTGTAGGATGCATGGCCTGAGATGTGTCTAGAAAATAAGGTTTTTTAACCTTTTGTTTCTCTAATTTGCCAGGTAATGATGTAAGTTTGACTTCCTTATCATACTTTCTTAATTATCTACTCTTATCATCCATTTTGTTCCATGACTCATTATGTGCACTGGAAAATAAGGCTCAGCACATTACAACCTGATAGATATTTCATGTTCTTTCTGAATTAAGAATATCTCTTTGCTTCCAAAATCATTATGCATATATTATACAAACAATATAGTGAGTCATATTCTCTTAAAACTAAGTGGTTAGAAAATCATAAAAAAGGTTTATAACATTTTGAACTCTCAAGAAACAGAGACTGTGAGATAGCACTGATCATCCCCATAATAGGTTGCTAAGAAATAAATGTGATCAATAAGCAATTCTGATTTACAGACCAACTGATTTCCTGTCACTGCAGTCCAACATGACCAGGAAACCATGGCAAACGCCCTCAGCTGTTTAATATAGGTTTCATGTTCTTACTAAAAGGTTTGCGTTTACTGGAAGTGACTCATCCTAATCAGTGAATTATTCTATTTTTTTAATTTCCATTACTTAAGATTACTTGTGGATACGAATTAGCCTATGTCATGTGTGGAAACACAGGCAAACACTCAAGAATAGCTATCATGTACCTTTTTAGATTCCACTCTGACCCAGAAGATTGCTAAACTGCAACATGAAGCCAAAAGTTGTAATAATCTTAAAAAAGAATTTACTTTTGTGTAAATGGAAGTTAGAACAAAGAGCATACACAAAGTACCAGATGTGTAAGTAATATTTAGGTAGTAGGAATATAGATGAGCAGATAAGTAAGACAGAAGAGAATGTGTATCAAGTTTTATACTGATAATAAAAAGAGGCAAAATGGTTAAGTGTTAAAGTACCAACTTAATTAATCATTTCTTGATTTAGTTTTTTTTTTTGGAAGAAAAGGATTTATGCCAAAGCAGATCTTTCTCTGATACTGAGAGCACAGGAAACAATTGGCTTCCTTCCACAGAGATGTTCTAATCAAATATACTTTTTAAAAAGGGAAAACATACTCAATATGAACCGAATATTCACTCATATAATACCATGACTTCACTGACTTCTATATTACATGCAACTTTCAAATCACATATATACTTAATTTACATCTTGTTCTCAAAAAAAATTGAGAAACTTGTCAATTCAATTACTATTAGCATCAGCTTTCTGTTTCTGGAGATTGATGAATTAATTTGTGGCTTATGCCAACATTTGCCTCCAGTCTTATCTTCCCTGTGTCCTGCCTTTTAAACAATCTCCTAAGCATTAGCATTTTACCCGAGGCACGAAGATTTAGGGATAAGAGATGAGACTTAAGTCAGTCAATTATGCCACCTTGGAGTACTCCTTAACACAAGGTTTATATATACATGTATAGAGGGAGTTTTAGGAAAGAAAGTTTTAGGAAAGAAAGAGAGTTTATGGAAAGAAAATTGGAACCAATATTTAGAGTTGGTTTGAATTATGTATGTGCTGTTTGTCACTCATCCCACAGGAATCTGAGATGGGTGTGCATATTAATTAAAGTAACATACAGAAGATTATACTGTGAGACTGTTTCTTACTTGTTATATCCATTTCAAATTGGATTTCACAGAGTATATTTGCAGGTAAGATGATGTTAAAACATTTGACAGAACCACCAAAAATTCAATGAAAAAATCTTATCTGCTTTTTTATGTCATTACAGAACTTAAGTTCTATTTTTGGTCACAAATTGTAACTGGAAGAAACTTTGGTCATGCCTCTTCTACAAAGATTTAGTATCCACTCTGAGATGTGATTTTTCTAGAATTAAGATAAATCTGAAGCATATCAATCACAACCTTACACACAGGATGGGCCCTTCCTGGAATTCCTCTGGGGAACTCAGGTTTTCTAGCTGTGTCCTGGGTTAGAAGAAACTTTGAGACAGTCCAAGCATGAAGGGGTGAGAGGGGAGATGAACTGAAGCAACAGTGGAAGGTGGGTTTTGGGTGTCAGAATCCCCTAAACTGAGAAGCACAAATCAGAACCCTCTCTGGTTCCCAGAATTAGGTTGGCAGCAGCAGCTGGCTGGGATCTACCTGATATTCTACTAGGTACACCTGAGTACCCTTTAAAAGATTAAATACATTTTATTTTATTTATTTTTAAATGTTTATTTTTGAGAGAGACAGAGAGTGAGTGGGAGAGGGTCAGAGAGAGGGAGACACAGAATCCAAAGCAGGCTCCAGGCTCTGAGCTGTCAGCACAGAGCCCAAAACAGGGCTTGAACCCACAAACTGTGAGATCATGGCCTGCGCCGAAATAGAACGCTTAACTGAGCCACCCAGGTGCCCCAGAAAAGATTACAAAGATTTTAAAGTAAAGTGCCTCACCATCTCAGGAGTACAGTCTCTCCCTGTCTTCTTCAATCATTTAAAAATAATCTCTCAATAAAGGTAGGGCACAAAATGTTTTTCCTGATATCTGTAAAATGAATGAAAGGATTTAAGAGTCTACCAAAACTTTTATGACAATCAAGATTGTGCCTGACATCAATCAAACTAAGTTACAAGACACTTACCTTAGGTGACTCACAAAACCCTACTTAGAAAAATTATGAATCTAAAATCTTGGCAGTAATTGATATTGATTGTTCTCTAGCCGGCATTTGATGACATGTTTAAGGAACTAAAGTGAAGACAGTATTTTACCTGGGAGTTATCTGTTGCCTATTTTGTTTTCTTCAGAATGTATTGTCCATTTAAATTTCTCTTTTGAAAGGCATCTTAAAAGGTAACACTGGGCAGGACTTTGAGAAAGCTTGTTCCTTCAAGCTTCTCTGACTGATAAGTATTATCTGAATATATTTCACACTTTGCCTGATCACATTTTTGTATGTATGTAATACCATTTACATTTCGAACATTTCTTTTGAGTAGAAGACTTGAAATTCCTTAAAGTTTAAGGAGCTTCATTTTCTTCTGTGTTAATTCTCTTTCATTCATTCATTCATACTGTCATAATTATGCAACAATAAAAGTAAGGATATGTTTTACTTGTTATGCATAGCTTAGAGAATGAAATCAACAAAGCTAAACAAGAAAATAATAGTGGTCTTCAAGGAGATTATAAGAAAACAAATTGCTCCTGATGTTTTCCTAATTTCATTGTAGCTTATATGCATTATACTGCATATATCACCAAGTATATTAGAAACGCTTTTGTGTAGTTACAGTCTTTCTTGCAATATTGCTCTTATAGGTCAATATAAAAGTGTTAAAAACTGTGTTCTTTTGCATTTAATAGGTGAAGTAAATTCAGTATGCTTATGGAAACAATGATCTCATCCAAAGCAGTTTGTCTTTAATTAAAAGACAAAATACCATTTTTTGAAAAACTATTTTAGTTTAATTTCTCTGATTTTAGGGAGTGTATAAAATAATCTCTTTATACATGAAAATTAAGACCTTTTAAAGAAAATATTATTTTAAAAATTATCTTTGTTATTATGAAAGCTGATTTTTACTACAAAATTAATACCTGCCCATTATATAAAATACAGAAACATAAAGAGCAAAGATAGGATCTATAATCCCATCATCTGAGATAATTCCTAGTAACATTTCAGAAGAGGTTATCCCAAACATTTTTCTCACATCACACACAAAAATACAAATATGTGTCTATGTATATAAATATATATATATATAGCAATATGTGTTTTATGCATTGTACTTGTGTGTGTAGGTGTTTGTGTGTATATACCCATATAAATATGTAATGGAATTACATTAGACATAATGTTTAAGAACATTTTTTTTAACTTAACCGTGGTTAACAATACACCATGAAAAATATTTAATTACTGAAAGCCATACCAACAACCAAGAGTGTGATTTTATCTCACTGTGTCATCAAAAATTGGTAAAATGTGAAGAATTTTACAAACGGACTGTTTATGCATTCATTTCCTTATTTGTCTTAAGAGGAAAATTTCTATGGCCTCCTAGAAGGAAAACTGGCCTACTATTTAGGAACCGTGAATAGTAATTCCAGAACAGAAAATAGACGCATAATCTGAAATAAATTGCCTGCGTTTTATTCTCTTCAATTTAAATTATATTTACATTTCTTTTTAGAAATTTTCCCCTCTCTCTTCTTTATTTTCAGCCTCTCTATTGGCCATCTCCTTGTAACACAGGATATACTCGAGTCTTGTTCATCTATGAAACAAACCTAAAGATCCCCATTCTCACTCTTGCTGTCTACTGTTAGGTCCTGTGTTTGAAGGAGGCTTTTTTTTTAATTGCCATGGTGTTTTTTGTTTGTTTGTTTGTTTGCTTTGAAGGACTAGTTTTAATTTTTGTTTTCACTTAGACAATCTCTCACTCTCTCCCTCAGTCTAGTTACTAAAATTCAACAGATATTTTTTAATGATCACAATGACATCTTCTACCATTATTTTTTAGTGCTGATTACAATGCTCCTAAATAAACTATCTTCAACTTTGATTTCCATGTTATGATTCTTCCCTGATCTTACCTCTATAGATTTTTGTTTTTCATTCTGTCTTGCCTTTTCTCTTTAACCTTTGGGATTCTTAAAATTTTTGACTTCCTACTCTGCATTCTACATATGGCTTGGATTAATTTATCTACTTCCATGTTCCTAATCGCTTAATTGATGATAACTCATATATTTATATGTATATCTTTATTAAGACAGACCTTGCTTCTGAGTTATAAACACACATATAAAATGGCCAGCTGTAAGAAGTAATAATGATTTTAAAAGTAGCCAACAATTACTGAGTTTTGCCTCTATATCCCTGTTCCAAACTTAGTGCTACAAATAACAATCAAATTTCATCTAGATTCTATAGATCAAGAATTCAGGTAGGGTAAAGTGAGGATAGCTTATCTCTGTTCCATGATGTCTGGGGTTTCAGCTGGATCACACAAACAGCTGGAGGTGACTCACAGTTAAAGGCTGTAATCATCTGGAGGCTTCTTCACTTAATGTCTCATGGGATGGCTGTAGTGATTCAAAGGCTGGTCTTCACTGAGGCAACTGACTGGCGTCAACACATGACCTCTCCATATGGCTAGGGCTTCTCACGCATACCAACTGGGTTCTGAAAGAAAATGTTATAAGAGGGAGTATCTGGAGTGTAGACAGACAAGGCAGAGCAGGGATGCATTCTTTGCACTTTGATGTCATCAGCTCTGAAGACTCAAACAGCTGGGATGACTTGAGTAGCTAGGGACTAGAATGCTCTGGAGGCTTCTTAACTCACATGTCTGGCACCTTGACAAGGATGACTTGAAGGTTAGGCTCATCTGAGGCTGTCAGCCAGAGTGCTTACATGTACCCTCCATGTGAATCCCCCAACCTTCATAGTGCCGTGGCTGGTTTCTAAGAGGGAGCATTCCCAGATGGAGGGAGTCTCTAGAAAGTAAGTGTTGCAAGAGAACTAAGAGAAATTAGTATGGCCTTTTATGTATAGCTTCTGCAGTCATGCAGCATCACTTCCTTTGTATTCTATTGGTTACAGACAAGTCACTAAAGCCAGGCAGAGTCAAGGGCAGGGGAATTTGACTTCACTTCTTAATGAGGGAGCAGTAAGGGCACACTGCAGACAAATATGTGGAATGCTGCAACCATCCACATTTTAGTGCGTGATATCCCCATATGCAAAGCTGCTGAATCTAAACTATTAGACACATTCTTCCATTTATCTTTTCCCTTGTCACCATCCAATTCCATTAAATAACTGTATCTCCCTCTCTCCATCTTCACTACTATTTCTTTAGATAAGTCTTTTGTCATCCCTTGAGTAGAATACTGTAATATCCTCAGATGTTCTCACCTTTGGTCTTGTACCCTTCCAATCTATCCTCCACACAGACATCACAGTGGCCATTCTAAGACTCAAGTCAGATCATAATACCCTCCTACTTAAATCTCTCTAGTTATACTTGTTGCCTTCACAGTAAATCCCACATTTCTTTGCATAGTATGCAATGTTGTCATGCCTATCTTCCTCTTCTCCAGCTCAGAGGTTAGCTGAAGCTAGTTGGGTTATGTAGCAATACCATGCATATACTGTTTTAGAGTGATTACCAGTGTAGAAATCACCGCCATGCTTACAGAAGGTAGCTTTATGTCACTGGAGTTGATTGTAACCTTGTGGATATGAGAGCCCAGCTTTCTATCTATTTTATTAAGGGAAGCTGGATATCTTTTATTTTTATTTGTCTTAAAATGTCATCTCAATTAAAAAAAATTATGTGTAGGCAAATAAAAACTGTTTGTGACCCAGAGTCACCCATCAACTTCCTACCAAGGTCTCTTATCTATTTCCTATTACCTCTTTCTATCATACATCTTTACCTCTATGCTGCTCACTTGTTTAGGATTTTGCTTTCTTCTCTTACCTATAAGTTCTCTGAAGGTTGAAACTTTATCTTGTTCATGTTTACGTCCCAGTGTTTGGCATAGAATAGGATGCTCAATACATAGTTGTTGGATGAATGAATAATATTTATGAAAATATTTTATAAATTAATACATTTTTATGTAAATTCAAGAATTACAATTTCTAGAGTTCATATAATAATCATCTCCTCCAAATAAAAGGCAGGGGAAGAATAAAATTAAGCCATGGAAATGAATGAAAGTGAAAGTTACCAAAACAAATGAAAAAGGGGATGGATATGAAGAGAACCAAGAATGGATTCCAACTCTTCTTCCCATTACTCCTGTGCCTTTCCTGGACCTGAGCTAAAAATCTTCTTAATATTTCACCTGGCCTGCCATTTCAGAGGTCCCATGGTCCACACCAAGCTGTGACTGACTCTGTCTTTGCATGCCGTTCCTTTGCCTGAGGAAATTGCTTCCTTAAGAGTGGCGTGAACAAAATCCCATAGTCCTTCAGATGAGGCCCCAGCTCTACAAATCCCTAGAGTTCCCTTTCTCTCAGGTGAACTTACTGCTCTAGCCTCATGTTATGCACTTGCTGAAAACCCTTCATGAGCTTCTGATTTTCTTTAGTGAACCTGCCTCAACAAGAATAGAGATGAAACAATTGAGTGATGATCAGGAAAATATTATACATTAAACAACACAGTAGTGATTCTTCAGTTCAACACATATTGTAAAAACTGCATTAATTGATATGAGGGTCCCAGAGTAAATCAAAATTTAAGTTAGAGGAAGTGAAGATAAAAACATGCAAACGTAAAGCAATTAAGGAACAGTTTTAAGGAATATGGCAGGCACTAAATAAATGAAAGAATGTATCAATGATGTCAGCCTTTAAGCACAAGAGTGATTGCAAGTACATTTCTATAGTTAAATAGTGTGGAATTCAGATTTTATTATAAGATTGCAATATAGTGAGCTTAATCTCAGGAGTCTTCTTTTAAGTGTAGAATTTGAAAAAAATTATATAATATTTTAAGAAAAATTTTGCATGTTTATTTATTTTTGAAAGAGAGATAGAGCACAAGCAGAGCGGGGCAGGGGGGTGGGGGCGGGCAAGGAGAGAGAGAGGGAGACACAGAATCCGAAGGAGGCTCCAGGTTCTGAGCTGTCAGCACAGAGCCCGATGCGGGGCTCAAACTCACGAACTGTGAGATCATGACTTGAGCCGAAGTTGGATGCTTAACTTACTGAGCTACCCAGGCACCCCAAAATATAATATTTAAAATGGTATGGATGAATTTAAAAGATGTTCTGAAGGAATTAATATGATTAATGATTTCTCTGGGAGAAATTTAATTTAAATAGGTATTGGGAGACAGTGGTCCATTTCATTTAGATTAGTGGTATCGACCACATTTTACAGAGGCACATATTTGTCTCTATTAGGTATCGGTGCTTTACTAGTAATTTGTTAAAACAATATTCAAAGTTTGGGAATTCTCCATCTATTTTCATTAAAAATAATCAAGAGGGGCCAACTTCAGCTCAGGTCATGATCTCATGGTCTGTGAGTTCGAGGCCCGCGTTGGGCTCTGTGCTGTCAGTTCAGAGCCTGGAGCCTTCTCTGGATTCTGTCTCCCTCTCTCTCTGCCCCTCCCTCACTCATGCTCTGTCTCTCAAAATATGAATAAATGTTAAAAAAATTTTTTAAAAACAATCAAGATTATTCTACACGATCCCACTAATAATGTCATTCTTGCTTGCATTATGATAGGCTTTCTTTAATGGAAGAAGTGAATAAAGTTACAGCTAGAACTGAAGGGGGGAAGGCAGTGCATCTCATATATGCCTGCCATCGTCAAAGTGTTGAACACATGAGGTTGAAAACCATTATATTAGGGCTATAAACCTTACCAACTAATATGTATCTACACACTTTGATATGTTGTCTGCTTTTGTTCATTATGGTATTTTCAGCATTTAATGTAATCCTATATATTTATAAACATGTGCAATAAATATTTGCTTTTGTTTTTGGTGATAGCCATCTGAATGTTAAATAAAATATCTCAAGATTTGTGAAATCAAGACATCTGAAACAGAACTTTGAATAGGAAGTACATTAAAAATTTTAAAAATGGTTTGATTTTCTTAGCAAACCTTTTTCTCTCCTCTCCTCTCCCTTCCCTTCTCTTCCCTACCCTTTCATTTTCTTTCCTCTTTCCAAAAATAAAGCATTTGTTATATGTCAGGTGAATGCAATGGACTGAATGTTTATGTTCCCTCCAAATCCATGTGTTGAAATCCTAATTGGTAAGGTGATGGTATTAGGAAGTGGGGCCTTTGAGAAGTGAGGTCATGAGGGTAGAGCCCTTATTAATGGGACTATAGTCCTTATGTAAGAGGCTCTGGAGAAATTCCTTGCCCTTTCAGCAAGGTGAGGACACAGTGAAAAGACAGCTGTCTAGGAGGTGGGTCCTCACCAGTCACCAAATCTGCTGGCCCCATGATCTTGGACTTCCCAGACTCCAGAACTGTGAGAAATACATGTTTGTTATTTATAATGCACCTTGTCTCTAGTATTTTTTACAGCCGCCTGAACAGACTAAGACAAATGACAATTTATAAATGTCTACTGGAAATCATCAGATAAAGAAAAACTCCAGAACAGTCATAGAACTATATATCTATGGAATTTGGAACCAGTTAGGGTAACAAGGAATACCAATAGCTTCAGATGGCATCTTTGTATATGTGAGTACAACTGAGGTTTATATGAATGCTATGAACGAAAAAAGACAAATTGCAGTTGATATATACTCTTTTAAAAGACATGAAAATACTGAATATGTTTTTTTTAATATTTGTTTATTTTTGAAAGAGAGAGACAGACAGATGATGCGTGGGGAAGGGACAGAAAGACAGGGAGACACAGAATCCGAAACAGGCTCCGGGCCCCAAGCTGTCAGCGTGAAGCCTGATGTGGGGCTTGGACCCACAAACCATGAGATCGTGACCTGAGCTGAAGTCGGATGCTTACCCGACTGAGTCACCCAGGAGCCCCTGAATGTGTTTTAAATGTCCACTTAAAATATCAAAATAAAAGCCTGGAGTGGTGCTTAAAAGGTTGAAATGTAGTCTTGGAGAAAATTCACTATATTGAAACATCTCATTTCCTGACAATATCAGATAGGAGATTCCTAAGTAGAATTATTTGGTAACTACTACCTGGCCAACCTTATGCTTTTCTGGATATGTTTAAGATAGAACAGAAAAGGGTTTGCAGTGTAGGAGGGGAGGCTGAAGGAACACATAGGACGTTGTAGAATAACATAAAAGTACATGTAAGTAAATACTAGGAGAAGAATGAAAGGAGTGGTGCATCTTATCTGAAGAATCTGAGGGTGACATCCTAAAGAAGTGCAGTCAGAGGATGAATTCAATTTGGAGAAAAGGAGGGAGGGCAGGAAAGCTTCTCAGGAAGGTAGAGGAGGCCACAGAAAAGCTGGCTGTGGGGTCAAGTGCGGCCTGAAGGGGCTGTGGAAAATAGGGTCAGAGATTATAAAGTAAAATTAGGAAGGCCTAATGGACTATTCTCCTAATGTACTACCTTCTTTATTCACAGTATCACTTATCTTGAAGAGAGACTACAGTTATTGCTTGTTCTAGAGGCATTTTTAATCTTTAATGATAGAACCCATTACTTTAAAAGAGAGAAAGAGAGAAAGTAAAACTGGCTTCTTTTAAGTCAGCTTGGTGACAAAACCCCCAACTCTAGAGTTTCCATTTTATTCTGATATCTAACATGAAATGTAAGATCTTCTTGATTACTAGGATCCTATAATCATGCTACTTTCTTTCCTTTTATCCATATGCCACGTCATCTTAAGATCTCTTACCATGGAACTTGAACCGGTAGAACATCTAACCATTGTAGGTTCTGGTACCTTCCACCCCCCTCTCTGTAGGCCCTTATAGAATAGCAGCCATCTGATTAAAGCCCAGGCTCTAGGCAAAATTGATGGCATTTGAATCCTGTTTCTGCCAGATGACTTTGGGCACATTACCTAAATTCTCTGATTCTGTTTCTTCATTTTAAATTAAAAATGAGGACAGCAATAATATTTGCCTGAAAGGATTATGAGTATTAAATAAATTAGTGCAGATAAAGCACTTCAAATAGCACCTGGCATGTGCTAAGTGTTATATAAGGGTAGGCTATTACTATTATCTCTAACAGGGAGAAAAAAATGTACACCTAATATTTAGTATAACTATACTGCCCACATAAACATATTAAAGTTTTTGATTTTTTCAAATTTAAGTTGCATTTTAAGTGATACTTGAAATAGCAATTTAGCTTGAAAAGGACCCCAAGGATCTTTTAACACAGTTTCTTTTCTAATGCCATAGCAAAAGGCCTGGCATGGAGTAGATGTACTATCTACTCAATAAATATGCACTATGTCAATGAGTGACATTGTGAAATGCTAAACAGAAAAGATAAACTGGTAATTATTATACTAAGTAGTGGTTAAGCTGAGTGCTTTGGGAACACAAAGATGAGTCTAGACCCTCTGTGGATAGAAATAAATTTTACTTTATCACTTAGTGTTCTGATTGGTATCAAAATATTCCAAATAGGCAGAGAGCCTAGTAAATTCAGATTAAGAACGTACATCTTCAAGTCTTTTGAAGTCTAGTTTAAAAAAAAATGATAGCTCTCTGAGTAGTTATCATGTACTGGCCTTACAATGAGCTCTTCTAAAGAATTAATTCATCTAAAACTCACAAGAAGAAAGTTCTCTTCCTGCCAAGTTGATAAACTGAGTAAGTAGCAGAGCCAGGGTTTGAACCCAAGGCTGCCAAGTGCATGCTCGAAATTACTATGCCAAGTGAAGTTCTGGATTGATTATTCACTAGAAATAGTCTTGTTTTCCTTTTGTATAATTTGAAGAAATAGAGAAATTTACTTCATTAATGATATTGATTCAGGTTCCACTCTGGGACTTTGTAAACGGTAACACAAAATGTAATTTCTAAGTTTCCCTTTGACACTGCAAGGATGAGTGCATCACAAGATGTCTTGCTGGTCAGCACTGTTCTCTGACTGAAAGTGCTTTCACATCCACATCTTCATTTGCTTTTTCCCCTAGTGGGTATAGAAAACTACTTGAATAATGCATACTACTTTCCATATTCCTTCAACAGAACACCACATACTTCAATCATTAAGATGGATTCCTAGTATGGACTCAGAATTTAAGCAAAAGAAAGAAAACCTCATTTGTAAGTGCCTGGTATAATATTCAGCGTCTAAATGTATTATATAAATGCAAAAACATATTAAAAATCTAATGTTCATCAAACAAAATCTTTCAAATAAGAAAGTAGAGTACTCAAGTTCTCTCTTGCATTTAAACAACTTCGTTTTCGGGCTACCTTCACAAAAAGAGTTGAACGCAGGAAGGCCATCTAGCTATGCTGCTGCCTCCCCTTAGAGATTAACAGATGTGGAGATCAGGCCACTGTCTCCCTCTACCTTCACCACTACCCACCATGACCATTATCCTCTATCATTCTGGAGATAACCTCTTTTATGCTTTTTTTTTTTCAAGTCCTTTTCTTTACATATATCCCCACTATTGACAATAAACCACAATGATGGATCATTAGGTTGCCACTAATGTTTTCTAGTCACTTCTGTATTCTTCCAAATCAGAGGATATAACTGGCTCCACCAGGAAATGAAATAGAGGTCATTACAGCAGCAGTGACTTTCAAGCTATTTGCTAAATTTAGCTGTCCAATACTTTCCACTCTAATGAAAACTGTGAACTACAATTATAGAATGCTGGAACAGAACAGGAGCTTAAAGGTCACCGAGTCCGATCTCATCGTTTTTCTGATGAAGGTTTGGGGGGCCTAGACATAGCCTGTGATTTGCCTCAGGGCACAGAGCTTATTAATGGTAGAGATGGAACTTGAACTAAAATCTGCTCAGTCCGGGACGACAGTGTCCTTACTATACCACAGATAGTCTGCTTCCCACGGTCAGTCTTACCTAACCAGATCTCACAGCGTAAATATACCTGATATTATTGGTTGTGGCTTACTGTCTGTGACCATTCATCAGTTTGGTGGCTGAATGTGAAATGGCAAAGGTGTCTGACTTACAAGTTGCTACAAGAGAAATGAAATGATTTCATACCCAAACCCTTCCCCCAACCGTATAAACTTCCTGCTTTATGTTCATCAATAATGAATGGCCCATCCCTGCAATACTCAGAGGGAGCTTACATTGCACTTTTGAGCAGCCGGTTAGTAATGTACAGTGGATAGAGCCTTTCTTTCAAATCCCAGGGCAGCGGGTCCTTCAAGGCTAGCATTGCATTTTCAATTAGCTGCTGAGTGAATGCTTGGCATGTGTATTAGTGAAGAAGCACACAATTAGCTTATTGTTCCTTTCTGTATTGTGCTGAAAGGTTCCAAGGGATTGGTGGGGGAACAGGCAAGCCAGCCATCACTGCGGAGTTGAAGAAGGGATTTACTCAGACCTCTGCATCTTCACTTGCTCGCTCTGGAATTACAGCTATTTATTACGAAGTGCTCTGTGTGGCTGGGTGGAGTGTGCCTGAGGAAAGACATCCCAGACATCACCTGGGGTTAGTCTTTCTGAGCCCTTCACGTCTCTAATTCTCATCATTATCATGGAGCCCAACAGTCCCAAAAAGATACAATTTGCTGTGCCTTTATTCCAGAGTCAGATTGCTCCTGAAGCAGCGGAGCAGGTAGGTGGGGTTGGGTGGGGACCAGTTCCTGTATCTAAGGTAACATGGACATAGGTTCTTATTAACCGAAAGCTTTTCTGCTTCTTGAATCTGCCTTGTTGTGACGTTCCATGCTATATGAACGAGAAATAAGTTGGTTTCCATATGGCACTTGTATTTGAGTTGCATTGGGTGACCTATTGGCTAAAATGCAGCACTTCATGTGATAAAAAATTAGCCCCAGTTAAGGAGAAAAATGCTTATATTAGTGATTCAGATTTGGATCCAGAAATCTGTTTGCTTTTGCTTACTAAATTAACATGTTTAACATTCAGAGAAACTTTAAAAATTCTCAGAATTAGCAATCTTTTATTTCATTATTTATAAAATAAAAAAGATTCATTTAACAATGAAAACATTAAAACTTGGAATAATTTCAGATTATAGGGTTGATATTTTTTAAAGACTTTTCATTATATATTCAAAGCAGTAATTATATGTAATACATGATAGACAGGATTTGTAGGTGTATGTATAATTTAACACATTTTATTCAGATATTAAATAGTAGCAAACATTTACCAGATTCCTTTTCTATGTCTAATATATCTATGTATCTATATTTCTATATTTCTCTGTTTCTCTCTTTCCTGTAAGATTGATTTACATGTATCACCTTTCATATTCGGATTTACTTAGACTCTTGATGCAATGGAACCACTTAAAAGACCATTTGTGGTAAAATTACAACAGTAGGGGGGCAAAAGCAGATACAATTTATGGGGTCATCAATCTAATTCATTAATTTCTTAAAGTCTAAATTATCCCTGAATCCTTTTACAAATACTTTATACAAAGTCTTAAAAATGATTACTGAATCTGGGGCTCATAACTTTCTAGGATATTTTGATAACCTGAAGTAGATCATCCCAGATAAACATAACCTTGAACATGTATCTATGTTGAATGGGACATTGGTTCTGTCCTGGACAAAATGTCATTGGTAAATTTTATCTTCTGTTCTACTGACATAGACTTTAAGAGTTTACCTGTATGTTTACGAAATCAAGAGCACGTTAGAAATTCTAATCTTAATATGCTTCTGTAAGTCTTAACTAAGAAAAAAACCTACATCAAACCTATTAGTTTTAAATTAATTACTCTCATAAAATCCATACTCATTCTTTATTTGTCCTAAATATTTTACTAGAAAATAAGAAAGCCTTATTAATTGAAATTAAGAACTAATGCTGTCAAATTTAACCTGCTAGAAATTTAAGTTTTGCAAGTGTCTTTACTCTGCTTAAGAATAAGGACAATGAATCTCGAAAGCATCATCAATACTATGAGGCTCCAAGAGAGCCACTGAAAGTTATCCTCCTACCTACACTGCATACTATTCTAGTGGCATCACTGGATCATATACAACTATTTCTTTTCTGTGGAAAGGTACCTTTTTAGACCAAAGAAGGTAATACTACAACCTGACGGTTCTATTATCTGTCTTTCTATAATTCCCAATAGTGAGAACCTACTGTGTGCTCTCCCCAAGTTTGCTTTTTTTTTTTATATATACATATATTGGGAAAAGATGAGGATGGAATAGCTTTGCAAGCTGTAGAGTAACCGGGGGCAGTGTCTGATTCTCACTGACCTCAGCTGGGCCTTTTTTGTTTACAGATCAGAAAAAGAAGACCTACACCAGCATCACTTGTGATTCTCAATGAACATAATCCCCCAGGTAAAGAAGCATGATGTCTTTTGCACTGATGGGACAGAACAGAATTGTTTGAAGAACATGAAAGAGTGTGTCATTGCCAAAAGATTTCAATTTAGGATTTCAGCCAATTATAATCTAACAAGCTAGTCTATAAAATGGATCATAAGCAAAATCAGAAATAAATATAGGAACTATCTCAGTCAACAGTCTGCTTTTCCTCTAGATAATGACACATTTGTGATGATATGCTATAAAGTGTTTTGTTGTTTATGTAGAGTCTGGTTCAGTGCTTATTAATGCGGCTGGTGGAAAGTTGTTTAATTAGGTTTCAAAGCTCAATTTACAGTCCAAGAGATGCTTCTATCTTTACAGAGTAGGTTTTTTATTTATGAAAGGTTGTCATGGGCTGGGCAATGAGCTAGCACTGGCTACAGCTTTGTTTCTGATGTCATGTCTGAATAATGCAATTGACAAGTAACCAGATCAATTTTCAGCACTGCCCATTTGAGAGCCATTCTGAAGGGTTGCATCCATTTGTTGAGGTTTTGCTTTCTATTTCCTGTAAAAAAGTAAAGCTGCCTTATTCCTGATAAATGACTGTGATCTTCAAGATGCAAACATTATTAGTTACTTACTGAACGGACATGATTTTAATCACACATTTAAGTGCTGTTTCTAGAAATGCAAACAAGACAGCAGAGGTCATGGCATTAATTTGTACACAGGCAGGACTTGGTGTTGGGTTTTTGCAGGTCTAAATAATACAGGTGGACAAACGGAGTTTGAAGAGTAGAAACATAATAAGTCTAAGCTCAGTTATTTTAAGAATACCAAGGCAAAACAGTCTTTGATTTTTTTCAGATTCCTTTCTAATTAGAGAAGCATACATATGAAAGTGAAGCTGGAATAGAATGTATATCATTGAGCCTAACTACAAGAAGGTCTTCAGCTAATGGGAAACCAAAGCAAAAATATTACTGATGAAAATAGGATTTTTTTTTTCTATTTCTTCTTCCTTAAGGTGCTATAGCACTTAAAAATTATTTTCAGGGGTGGCTGGGTGGCTCAGTCAGTTAAGCATCCAACTCTTGGTTTTGCCTCAGGTCAGAATCTCACAGTTTCATGTGTTCAAGCTCCACATCAGGCTCTGCATGGGCAGTGCGGAGCCTGCTTGGGATTCTGTCTCTCTCTCTCTCTCTGCCCCTCCTGCACTTGCTCTCTATTTCTCAAAATAAATAAATAAACTTACAAAAATTATTTTCAAATATATTATCTCACTTAATAAATGTTAACTTATTTTGGTTTAATAAGAGGTGCAAATAGTTTGCATTTATAGTTCATAAATAAATACAAGGAAGTCAACATAATACTAAAATCTCAGATTGAAGGTAATTTTACAGCAAGTTTCCACCACTGTCTTTGCTTACAGTGGCAATTTTTCCACAATGTCCTAGAACTTAACTCCCTAGTCATCCTTAAAAGGTACTGCCCAGCTTGATTTTTAAGTGTTCTGCTACGGGTATTGCTACTGTTTGAACATAGTGAAGCCACGTAAACGACCTTGTGGCTCTCATTCAAGCCCCCAGAATAGGAATTCATGTTTTTTAAAAGCCAAATATGTGCCGTTTACAGATGAGGACAGTAAGTACCAGAGAGGTAAAGTAATTTCTGCAGAAGTTACTCCACTGTAAGAGTCAGATTATACAGACAAACTCAGATAAAGGTCATTCTAAAGCCCATGCATTTTCTACTGCATGATGCTGGCCCTACAAATTTCAGTTTGCATTTCAGTATGAATTCTCTGTAAATGGGACCAGACTTGAGGCTCTATTGACAAGCGAACCTAAACTTTAAACAAATCTGTCTAGACCACTACATTTAGCAGATTAGAATTATACTTAAATATCCCTGTGAATCATATTTAGATTTTCTCTAGAAATTTTTTTCTTACCAGATCTCCTAATCACGAGATGGCATTGTCCTATTTCCCTTATTGACTCCATACTTCTCCACGTTTTTAAGCAGCATTGGAAAGAACTTAGATGCAAATAGCATCACACCAAGAACCAAGTCATTTTAGTAATGTCATCTCCTTGCATCTTCAACCTTTTGGAAATCAGAACAGTTTAGAAGAGACCCATCAGCCTATGCCTGTGTATAGCAATGTGTATGGCAAGCAGAGATTTTTGGACTTGGGTTCCTGCAGGAAAAAAAAAATCACTTATATAGCTTCCCCAGTAAAAATGATCTAGAACCATGATTACTAAAGAAATAAATCTAAGGACCTAACAAAACAATGGCAACAAAAGAACAAATACCACATTGAACCAAACCAAACTTGGATACTAATCTTTATTATCCGTGTGGTCTTGGTTGGGTAAGGGACAACATCTCCAAACTTTATGGTCTCATCTATAAAACAGAGATAATATTCATCCTTTCTACTTTACAAGGTTGTTGTAATGATTGAAAGACTTATTGTGAACACACCTTAAAAACTGCAAAGTGCAACAAATATTAGGTGTTATTAGTTGATGTGCTCTGGGATACAACCTTTGCATGGGATATTTAAAAGTTAAGAATAGAATTTTCATAATCTCCTCTATACTAAATATTTCTGCGCAACCCAATAATTCTTTATGTTCCAAATATTATCTGACCATTCCCTATCAAACAAAACAAAGCAAAATAACAGCAACAACAAAAACCTCAAGTGTTAAGTGACCTTCCTAAAGCAATTGTTTCTTTTAGCCCTAAAAACCAATATGTGCTGTGACAAATACAAATTGTGCGCAGCACTAAATCCTGGTAAGATAAACAAATCTCTTCAATTTTACTGAGATTCCCCAGGAAGTAACTGAATGTTCTTGGAATCATCTGTCATTAATGCTGTTTAAAATTAAAATCCCCAAAAATCTTTATTTCCAATTAATGTAGCAAAGAAAATTAAATTTTCCATTAGAGAGACATAATTAACAAACCCTCCCAATTCATATAATGAGACAGGTATATTATAATCACTGTTAAATGAATTAAACATAACTTCCTTTTTTTTTAATCTTTCCCGGAGTTTGCAGAAATAGTTAAAAAGTATTTGAAACAATTATTTGCTTTTTTTTTTAAACGTTTATTTATTTTTGAGACAGAGAAAGACAGAGCATGAACAGGGAGAGGGGCAGAGAGGCAGACATAGAATCTGAAACAGGCTCTAGGCCCTGAGCTGTCAGCACAGAGCCCGACACGGGGCTCGAACTCACGGACTGTGAGATCATGACCTGAGCCGAAGTTGGACGCTTAACCGACCGAGCCACCCAGGCGCCCCACAATTATTTGCTTTTTAAAAAATTTTTATTTATTTTGAGAGAGAGAGACAGAGAGAGAGAAAGTGCATGAGCAAGGCGGGGCAGAGAGAGAGGGAGAGAGAAAGAATCCCAAGTAGACTCCACACTGTCAGCATAGAGCCCAACACAGGGCTCAATTTCATGAACCTTGAGATCATGACCTGAGCCAAAATCAAGAGTAGGACACTTAACTGAGCCACTCAATGTCCCTGATTTGCTTTTAGATTCAGAAAAACATATGCATTGTTTATATCTGATAAAGGGGAAATAGAAGAGAAAGAAATTTGAACATGTAAATCCAGATTGTTGGTTTGCTAGTTCATCTATGCTGGTCAAAACACATAGATGAGGTAGGCATGTGATTGGTAGGATTTCAGGCACAGCAAAATGTCTCCTTAGTCCTTTTCTAACCAATGGCCCAGAATTCTCAGCAGTGAAGCACTATGGAAACAGACACATAGCCTATTTAGGATATGTCATCCTTGGGCATACATAAACCATAATTTAACTCAAAATAATGGGAAATATCACTAAAAAATCTGCGTTGAAGTCATCATGCCTGAAACAATTTAATAACAAAGGGTGTGTCTTTATGATAAAGGGAGCAGAAACTATGCGTTTGCTGCTAGGAATGACTCTGAAGAGCCAGATGGCAGTAAAAAGATACTTGAAGCTTAAGATGTAAAGTAGAAAAGCACCAAAGACAAATTTCATTTTTCCAAATGTTTTCTGGGGCTGCTAGTGTGAATGACCTTGCAACAAACTGCTTATTTTTCTCTATTTTCAGCTCACCTTCCGATTAAGGGAATATTTATGATGAGCTCTCAAAGGCTATACAGCAGAGCTTCATTGCTCTTATACTGTGTGCTGTTTGCTTTTACTCTTGTATAATCTGTAGTTGACTGGTTTGGTTTCTATGTTTTTACTTAAAGGAATACACACAAATCCTCTCCATTTAGAAGTAAATGGCAATGCCATTTTCTGCAATTTATTTCATCACATTTCTAGATTTACTTAAACATTACTTTAAGTAGACCTATGACAAAACTGTATATTTGGCTACCACAATCAGAAATCTAGAATTGAAAAGAACTTCAGAAAATACCTAATCTAACCACACATCTTTGTGAAAGATGCATAAATCAACCCAAGTCCCTGAGACTTGTTTTATTTTATATATGTCAAAGAAAAATCTATAATTACCCCTACTTTTCAATTCCAGATCCAATAATTTTAGATGTTAGAAAATAGTTTCATCAAACATGAGTAATACCCCCACTTTATTCTAAAATAACTCCTTTCATGCTCTTCAATAAAAGTTTATTTACTCACTTCTTTAAATACACAAAGGAATTCTTCATTATTTTCTTTCCTAAATTGAATACTTTCAGTCCCTATAAGGGCTTTAATGAATTCTACCCAAATTTTCCTTGTCTTTCGGCCTTTGGAGCCAGAGCTGGACATGGTCTTCCAGTAAAAAGCCATCCTAGGCCTTCTGAATATTAAAGTTTGTGGCATTCATTTTTTCCCATTTACTTTAACCAGAGACAATATAGATACAATTAAACTTAACGGATCTGATGCCTATTATGCATGAGTGAACCATAAGAGGTCTGGAGCTTAGTGAAGGTTTGGATAAGTACCCAAGGGTTTTGGCATCATTTAAAAGTTTGTTGTACATCTAAAAAGTGGGACCAGAATTACAATGTGTAATAGTTTTCTGGGGATATTTATTGAACATTCTATCACAGCTGAATTTTGGAGAGATTGAATCTCTTTTTTATTTTTAAATCTTTTAATGTTTATTTATTTTTGAGAGAGACAGAGCATGAGTGGGGGAGGGACAGAGAGAGAGGGAGACACAGAATCTGAAGCAGACTCCAGACTCTGAGCTGTCAGCACAGAGACTGACTCGGGCTCTAATTCACAAACCGCAAGATCATGACTTGAGCTGAAGTCAGACGCTTAACTGATGGAGCCACCCAGGCGCCCCGAGATTGACTTTCTCTTTGATGCTTTTGGCTTTAAACATTCTTAGAAATGAAGAATAAAACAAAAGCATTTTCACATAGGTGAGGATCTTGAAAATTAATTGAGACATATGAATTAAATATCACACTATCTCTCTTCAACCTTGAGAGAGTAGGACAGTAAGTCTAGTCAGTAGAGAGAACTGGGGTTGCCAACTGATCAGGCTCTTTGGCTCCACAGACTGAGAAAGAAGCCACAGTCCATTCTGGATGTAGCATATGACTTTCTAAATGAAGCCTGCATTTTCAGACTCCAACACTAAGATACCTAATGAGGTTTTGAAAGCTCTGGATTAATAACGCTGAGACAGTGGATGATAGATAGATAGCTAGAGAGTATTGCTGGACTGAGACTGAGTTATTTAACATAGGGGGCCCCAGGAATCTCTGACCAATGAGAGGTTTTTCAGGGTCAACAAAGTTAAAGTGGAAATTTATATCCAGTTGTTGGGGCATTCATATGCAAACAATCTTTTATCATGGAGACCCTCTATTTTACCAAATAAATGATTTGTAGTCAAAAGGCAATGGGCACCTTGAGTGCAAGCTCCAAGAATACCACTGAGGGTTTTCCTGGGACTTAAGGATGGGTAAGACATCATCAACCCCATACCTGGTGGTGCCTGTCACCTCCAAGGACCTTCAATCAAATGCACTCAAATAAGAGCTGAAAGGGATTCACAGTCCATACAGTTTTGTTTCATTCTGTTTTCTCATCTTCTGTGGGAATGTCATTTTAAATCATTCTGATACACAATCCTTGTTGATTATTCAGCATTTATTTTGCCTTCTCACTGTGAAAGGCAATATGAAACAAAGAAAAGCCCAAGTTTGAAGGTTATTTAAGAGTTAACTGGTATTAATTTCTAAGGAATTTTCAGAAAAGTCTCAACATTTATTTCGCCTTTTTTTTCTCCTCAGCATTTATTTCTATGAGTTATTGAATGCCAAACTATGTTGAATGATTTAAAGACAAGTGATGCATGTGGCTTTCAGAGATTCATGTACTGCACAACTGATTGACTTGTTTTCCCATAAAGACTCAATCTGTGCAGTAGCCAAATCGCCTATTCAGTCAGAATAACTATAAGCCAGGGATGAGGTTCCAGTTCTTAGTAATGCCAAGGTTTGCTACACTTAAGTATTCAAAGGAACTAGTATAATCTTCAAATTAAATTAAAGAAAAAAATTAAAGGGAAAATCATAAAACTGCGAAATAGTTCTATTTTATTTCAGCAAGATTACTACTTTTGCTTATTTTGAATAATAACATATATTGCTTACTTTTTATGTTGATTTTAATTAGAAATACCTTAGTGAAATATGAGAGAATTATAGTAGGGTCAATTCATTTCATTTTTCTGGTTTTCTGTCTGCCTACTTGTGGAGGGATACTGCAGATGAAAATAACTCTGTGGTACTTTTGCATGATGTAAAGATGCAGCGTTGGTAGTAGGTAAAGCACTGACTGGAGTAAGGCATGGGTTCGAATCTGTTTTGCTAGTTACTGGTGGTGAGACATTGTGTGTATTGTCAACCTCCACGGGCTCAGTTTCCTCCTTTCTCAGTAAAATGAAATGCATAGCACAGTGCCTGCAACCAGACAGATACTGAAGACATGCAACCCCCCTGCATTATTATACCCCTGCTGAGAAACACCATGTTCTCCTAAAACCTGTATTTCTTATTGGAAGATGGCTTAGCTCCTTTCTGATTTCGACTGCATTAGGCCATGTCAAAGTGTCCTCAAGAGTTGGAGTTCTTGACAAGAGAGAAGATGTATCACATCTCCTAATTCATCAGGATAAGAATACACAATTAGGGAATTGTTATGTATCTTATACTGTGATATTTGTCCAACTGAGTTGTCTTGCTTACAAATATAATTTCCTGAAATATTAGTCCTTTAGAATTTTCTTTAAAAAAACAAGGTACTGATGTCTGTAGAGTTACAAAAAGCAGTGGAGATCCGCGTAGCAGATTTGTATTTGACCAAAAATGAAATTCATATTCTAATGGTATGTGGACAGAAAGAAGGTTGATTACTGAGTATAAAAATCTTTCAGAGATATCTATCAAACATTCATTTGATTGCTCACATTTATTTCCACTCCATTTCTTCTCACTTCCTTCCATACACCATCCTAATGCCATATTTTGGCTAAGCTTTCTTTTTTTGGTTCCTTCTTTTGGTTCCTTTGCCAGATTTTAAGGCTTAGTCTAGACAGACTCATTTGTGTAAATCAGTCTCCAGCTTCTCCAACAATTTCTTTTATTTAAATTACTGTATGAAACTCACTTAAATCTCAAAAATTTTCTCTGACTGGTTTCATCCATTGTCTGGCTTTTTATTCTAATACCCTCTTCCCACTTCCAACTATTGAAGCTATTTATTGGATGTATATTCAATTCAATTCAATAAGTATTTACTGAGTTCTTACTCTAAATCCTCCAGGAACATGCGATTTAGGTAATAGAGAATAAATAATATATCTCCATGAACCAGAATACAATTGTAATAATATAAATTCTAACTGCTCAGACCAGGGTAAAATTAATTCTGGCCAAGACCTAGAGGCACTTATTTCTCATGTTCACTAATATACAAAGTATTTGTATGACTTACTTTGATCTTAGGGCTTTAACCTTTTAATGACTAGGGTCAGAACTAAAATTCTACTATTTATTTCAAACTAGTATAATAGTTATATCTACTTAAACTAGTAGAGTGAATATCTAGTTGAGTAGATATTACATACCCGTGAGCTATTAAATTTAAATGGATTTAAAAAAAAAACAGATCCTCAAATCCGATGGCAATGCATCAAACTTTTTGGGTACTTACTCTGATTAGGACACAGTGTTAGCTGCTCTCGGAGATAAAACAGGTTAAGTCACTATCTCTGCCCTCATGGAGAAAACTACCTGAGACATCTATAATTTGATACATGTATATTGATAGTGGAATCAACAGCATGTGGCAAAAATACAAAATATATTTCAATTCGGCACAGAAATGTCTACTGATGGACATTTTGGGAAATTCAATTATAATATTAGACAGTACAGTATAAAGACTAGGTGCTTGATAAATGGCAACTCTTATTTTGGGGAGGCAGGCACATAGCACTTAGAAGTAGAGATGTTGGAATCACTTAGGTCTGGATATGGATCTCAGATGCCCGTTTACTCCCTCCCTGTCTTTACCCTAGGGAAGTGGCTTATCCTCCCAAGGCCCATTAAGTGAGGAAGCTGGGTTCAAGTGGCTCTGAAATGCATGTTTCTTTTTTCAACACTACCGTATTTCACTAAATATAAAATACATTCATTAGAAATAAGGCTATTCTGAGTCCACTGAATAAGTGGATGTACATTTTTGTGTCTGCAGAATAATACATATGGGCTACATATGTCATCGTCAGCTGTTCTGGAGAGTTTAAGGGCACGTTCAGTTTCAAATTTAAGACTGAAAAAGTCACTAACAGCTCTAATTGTTTCTAGTTCATAGTCACATTTAAGGCAAATAGTAAATTAGTAGTACTTGACAACCTCTAATGAAAAAGTCTAGCCAAGCTGTGTAATGAATAGAGAGGAGTTATTTCCATGTTTATTTTAGAACTGCTCAGGAACAAGCCTTCAAGCTTTGGGACTTTTTTCCCCCTTTCTCCCACCATTTTCTACTCTTGAGTTCCACCAAACTGTGATCTGAAACTGTTCCAGAAATTCCAGATACAATTTGGTAGCAGAATTGAAATGCCCCAAGGGCTCAGGCAGGTGACATAGATGAGTACCTAGGCTCTGTGTGGGACACTGTGATGGGGACTGTGGTCTACTTGGAGGGTACAAGCTCCATTCAAGTCTTTCAAATGAAACATACAGAAATACGCAGAAAGAAAGAAAACAAAACAAAACAAAACAAAAACAACATTGTGAGCGATAGGGGCGCCCAAGTGGTCAGTCTCCACACTACCTAAAATTGTACCTTTCAAAGTTCTTATTATTGTTACTATACCCTATCTTCTATACTGTAAGAACTTGACCAGATGTAACACATCGTCCCTGACACTAGAAAAGCACTCTACCTGGAGCTCAGAAGGAACCTGTGAAAGCCTGAGGTAGAGAGAGAGGAATATCCTGAAGCAAATATTCCAGCTGCAAAGTAGGGACCTCAGAGTCATCTCCTACTCTCAGTCTGTTTGTGGTCATTGCTTTCTTCCCTTCAGGTCTTCCCCAGTATTTCTGAGGCCCCAAGCCCATACTGGGAAATGTTACGTCTGTATCTGTGAGTCTTCCCTGTGCTGTGGATAGAAGATTATTTTTGAATTTAACTCAATGACTTTGTATCACTCAGAGTAATTTGATATAGTGACAATTATAGTGCTTAACAAAACTAATTTGTTAAGCCAAATAAGTTGCCAAATCTGCATCATCAAAGGGAGATATATTGGCAGTCTGGTTAGAATACAATTACAGTTTGACCTTGGCAATAATGCTAAGGAAAAAGTACTATATAAAGTAAGAAAAGCTAGGAAATGGGTTGCTTTTCTTCCTCCTCCCTCCCTCCTACCTACCTTTCTCCTTCCTTCCTTCCTTCCTTCCTTCCTTCCTTCCTTCCTTCCTTCCTTTTTCATTCTCTGGGAATAATTTTCCACCGTTTATAGGAAACAATTTTCAGAATCACATTCTTTACATATAAATACATATTGACTTGCTTGTAAAAATGGAACTGAATGCACAAAATAAAAATTGAAAAAATGTTTATTTTAGAATTCAATTTTTAGAATAATTTGGTTCAATGCAGTATCATTTTATGCTTTCTTTGCTATCTGACAAAAAATGAAATATTAGGAAACACATCCACAGATATACATGTGCGCACACGCACACACACACACACACACACACATATAAGTTGAATACCCAATTATGTGTACAAATATCACAGGCAATTTATTCATGTAATAAAATCAACCTCCACTAAGTGATCTGACTTACAAAAAGGCCAGGACCTAATAAAGTATCTAGAAAAGCTTTGTGAATTCAGTTTATAAATGGAATAAAGTTTAAAATAATTATTTAAATTCCTAATCCTTTGATTTAAAACCAATAGATCAAAAACTAATCATAATATTTGGAAAACCATGAATAAAAAAACATTGAAATTATGGATTTAAATGATGAGACTATTTTTTAAATCAAAAGAGCATTTAAAAATAAGTTACATGTATTGAATATTAATTGCTTTAAGACTATCTTCTCATTTGGGTAGATTTTGTATTCCCAGTTTCATAATTCGTGAATACAAGAAGTATTATAACAAATAAAAAGTGAGCTCCTCCTGCTACCACCTAAAAGTCAATGTCTAGCTGAAATGTGTCATCCAATTTAAAATCAACATTTAAACTCTTAACCTCAGCAATTATGTTAATGGTATCCCCATTCCTCTAATCTGAACCATAACAACCTAGGAATCACCTCTGACACCTCTCTCTCCCCACCTGCCCCCTAAATCTAGCCATGGCTTTTCTGTTGATTCTATTGTGAAGGTTGACTCTATCCCCCATGTTTTTACTACCTCTGCTCAGGCTAGGACAGTTATTGCTTTATTCCAAAATAAAGTACAGTAGCTTCCAAACCACTTTTCCATGACTTTAACACTGGGAGGTGGTTTGTGTAGAGCTGAGCCCTAATGTTAGAATAAGTGAACGTGGCATGACTTAAAATCAAATCGTGGCATGACTGTGAAACGCTGTCTTAGTTTCTAATTCCACGAAGCACAGATCATGCATGGTAACTCCAAAACTAGTTTTCCTGCTGGAATCAAGAAAGATGATGTATGCTAGCAACACTATTGGTGGTAAATTTGCTTTTATTCCACTCTGGCTTGTGTGAGAGGCTTTGGAAGATGTAATTATACAACGGGTGATGGACTGGGGCAGCTTTACTTTTCATAATTCATTTGTTTTGAGCTCTGATTTGTATCCTATAATTTACCTGTCCAAGCTCTTAATTGGCTATGATAAGGCACATGAGGTCTTCTCAGGAGGAGCTCATATATTTAAATATCATTTACACATCATTCCTATTTCTTGCTTAAATAAGTCAATTGTTTCCTCCATAGCCTATGGAATCTTTGTTACCTAAATTGTTTATAATTGTACTAAGGCTGAGATTTAATTAAAGAAAAGAAATATACAGACAAAATGAAAATTGTGTTATATTATGGTTAACATTACTGCTTTATAATTTCTTTTCTATTGCCTCCTTTATTTTTGGCCGAGGGCTCTAAAACTGAATACAGGAAACTTGCTCATTTGCCATAGGTACCTTCCTACTGAAAATAACTTTTCCATATGTGGAGGAATTTCAGATCAAGCAGGAGAGACTCAGACTGGATTTGGTTTCCAAAGTACTCTAAGGATTATCCACTTTCCCTTCATGGATCTTAAGCACTGCCCACTTGCCCCCAATGATTAAAAGGTTTTCAGGAAATAATGCCAGAGACCCACTCACCATCACATTTCAGTGAAGTAAAATGTCATGAATGATTGAGCTAAAATGGCTCATCTCAAATTCTGCCACAGGTCATTTTACTTGGTGAATAGCCCAGAATTCCCGCTTTACTCAGCCAATGAAGGGCACCTTTTTGCTTAAGGTCTTGGAGACAAAGATATTTTCATATGCTAGCTCCATGGTTCACAGCCATCATTGGAGTCAAGGCAAAAACCAGCTGTACTGTTTATAAGGACACTTACAGTATAAAAAACATATTCAAATAGATTTTGAAATATCTTTAGGACATAAAAGACAAATACTTCTAAGCTACAAATAATTTTAAAAACCCGTACAAACTCAAAGGCAAATTTAAAGAGATTAATAGTAATTTATCTTCCTTTTGGTAGTTTTATACTTTAAATTTTTTTTCAACGTTTATTTTTTATTTTTTGGGACAGAGAGAGACAGAGAATGAATGGGGGAGGGGCAGAGAGAGAGGGAGACACAGAATCAGAAGCAGGCTCCAGGCTCTGAGCCATCAGCCCAGAGCCTGACGCGGGGCTCGAACTCACGGACCGCGAGATCATTACCTGGCTGAAGTCGGACGCTTAACCGACTGCGCCACCCAGGCGCCCTGGTAGTTTTATACTTTGAAAACATATTTTTCACCTGTGATATTTATGCTCAAGAACTCTGTGAAATAAATATTATAACCTTCATTTTACAGAAGGAAGGTGATAGGTGAGCTGCTCAAGGTTAAAGAAGCTAGTAAGTTAGTAGGTCTGAAATTTAAAGATAGGTTATCTATCCCAGGTTAATGCACTTTTCACTTCAATAATAATATTTTTCCTTCTACAAATAAGCAACATTATTCTCTTGCTATTTTATTTCTATCTTCCTCATGGAAGTAACTATAAGCAAATTCCTCATTGTGGCTCAGCCAAGTGAGATCCTGTTTGATGTAATAACAGAATGTACTTCTTTCTATCCCAATGTAAATGAGTTCATTTTGGAGAGGACATACTACACTTTTTTCTTTTCTTTGATAATTTATTAGATAAGCATTCTTAGAGTTACTAACATCAGATTTTTTTTATTATATAATCAGAAAGATAGCCAAACAGAAAAATAAATCTCACCCATTATTCCACTCTTATAGTTGGATTCTGTTATTTATTCATGTTTCTGGTTGCCTACCTATATGAACTCACTTATTTAAAAAAAACACTTGATTTAAAACTTTAGTTGGAAGGGTAACAGTTTACATTTGGATTCTAGTTAACTCTGAACATGACTGATTTGTACACTAGAATGTCATCTTCCCTTCTTATCTGTATCTACTGTAGTTTTTCTTATCCTCCTAGACTAAGATCAAATCTCCCTTTCTCTGTGAAACCTTCACTAGCCACTCCAGCTGAAAGGCTTTATTCCAGTAAAAGTAACAAGTCAGTGGATCCATTAACTCATTTGCTCCAAACGACTGTCAATGACTTTCCGTCACCTAGTAATGCACTGAAGGAATGGATTATAGAATTAATACATTTTAATGTGAGTCAGAGGAAGAAAGATTGAGTCACAAGGCCCTTCCATGTGTTCTCAAGCTTTAGTAAGTCCTTTCTGGGTAGCAGGGCTGCAGAATAAGGTTCTAAGGATTGAAGAAAGTAAATTTTAATAGAAGACTTGAGCTGCTTGTTTCATTATTTTCATATAGAAAATGTTCTGAATTAAGCACCATAGGCAGCTAGTGACTGCGGATACATAGATCATTTTGCATAATAATAATATTTTGGGGATTTCTTATGTTTTATAGGATAATATAAAGCCTCAGTAGATTTTGTTTAATGACCAATTTTATTCTTTAGCTGTCTTCAAATTATTGAAACTGATTTTAAAATGTCAGTAAAATGGTGATGGTGGAAAATGTAGTATTATCAGTTCGGTTGCTTTCTTCTAACAGCATGGGAGTTCAAGAGTTCAAATAGGAGCAATCTATCCCTCTGAATGGCTATGTACTTTCCTTCTATGTTAACTAATGTATGAGTCCATAAATAGGAGGTAGGTCTTCTTTTCATTTCCATTGAATTGTGAAATAAACATTTTACCTAATAATTCCCCTTAAACAATTTCCTTTTTTAAACAATAAGCTACCAGGAAATAGTAACCTGTAGCCAATACTGAAAATCAAACAGTCCGTTACTTGTCAAAAGCATTTAAAATTACACAACTTTACCTAAAAAATCCATTCGACTGGTTTGCATATAAGATTCCTTTGTAAGCGAAACTTAGTAACTACAAGAAAAATAATTTCAGAGTGGACCTTGTACCATATTCTTCCTTTCCCTCACTTTTTACACAAGGAAACCATTGAAATAATTTACATTGGCCCCAGTGAATTATTTGTAAGCATACTGATACATAGTTTCACATTACAACATTCCAGCTGCTTTATTATTTTCTGACTGAGTCAGATAAGATTGTAGTCTATGTATTTCTGTTATCTGGGTACTTCTTAACACGTCCATCATTACGGGCATACTGTTGGTATATTACATAAAAATGAGTTCATTGCAAGCATCAGCTCCATTTCCGTATTTCTAACTTAGTTGGACATTCTTGGCAATTTTTCCAGACATACCACAACCCACTCTCTACTGAGATTCTTTTTTTCCCTTTTAATATTAAGTTTTTCTGTGCAGCAGCTAGAACTTGGAACTGCTCTCATTGTTTTTAGAGCTATAGGTCTAGTTCACTTTAGTAAAAAAAAATCTGAAAAACTTTAGCATCAAGCTCCTAATGAGAACACAGCTTTCTTAGATGTAAAAGAAATTTGAAACTCTGACATAAAAGAATTAAGATGAGGGGCGCCTGGTGGTTCAGTTGATTGAACACCAACTTTGGCTCAGGTCATGATCTTAGGGTTCCTGACTTTGAGCCCCGCGTCGGGCTCTGTGCTGATAGCTCAGAGCCTGGAGCCTGCTTTGGATTCTGTGTGTTCCTTACCCCTTACCCCTCCCCTGCTCTCCCTCTCTCTCTCTTTCTCTAAAAAATAAAACAAACATTAAAAAAAATTAAGATGAAGTAGAATATGACTTCCTACTACAAATCTTACAGACTAATGAATATATGCAAACTACAACAAAGCAAGACAAAACAAAAAATAAAACAACTTAAAACAATTTATATATGCCATCAGATTTATATTTTTTAATAATGCAACAATCAGTAAGATTTCTTAAAATAGAATACTCAGAGTTTGCTTTTTAGTAATAGCTTTAACTTAACATTTTGATGAAAGAAAAAGGAAAATGACTAAGACAGAAGGTACTGCAATGATATTTCCAAACTGGAAAATAAAATTATTGGCATTTAACATTGTTCATTAATATGCTCCATTATCTACACTGATTTACACGCTTTAGACACTTTAAATCCAGATTACAAATACGGTAATACCCATATTAATTGCCACCAAACCTTTTGGTAGTAGGAAGTGTACATGAGAAAAGATGTGCTTATAAGTTGGTCCCAAGTATTTGTATGTTGTAATTCTTTTTCTTCTTCTGTAACTTGTAGAACTATTCCATGCAGAGCCATGGTGAAAACAAAAACAAAAGCAATACCCAAAATACTGCCATCAACCATCCTGTTGGGACAGGATTGGTCTGTGTTTTCTCCCATAACCAAGCAGAGCAAGGAGCTTCCTCAGGTGAAAGGTGGTGGTGGTTAATAACATGACAACTACAGTTGACCCTTGAACAACATGGGTTTGAACTATTTGGGTCCACTTATACATGGATTTGTTTGTTTTTTTTTGTTTGTTTGTTTTTTTGTTTTGTTTTTTATAAATACAGTACAGTATTATAAATCCATTTTCTCTTCCTTATGATTTTCTTAATAACATTTTCCTGGGGGAGCCTGGGTGGCTCAGTCAGTTAAATGTCTGACTGTTGGTTTCAGCTCAGGTCATGCTCTCATGGCTCATGAGTGTGAGCCCCACGTTAGACTCTTTGCTGACAGCACGGAGCCTGCTTGGGATTCTCTCTCTCCCTCTCTCTGCCTCTCCTGCTGATGCACACGCTTGCACATGGCACTCGCAGACACACACACTCTCTCTCAAAATAAATAAATAAATAGATAGATAAATAGATAAATAAATAAATGAATAAATAAACGTTAAAAAATAACATTTTCTTGTCTCTAGTTTACTTATTGTGAGATCTGCTTATAGTGCATTTTCCAAATGAAGGCTTTTTAACAGAAAATGACTTTGAGAATACTTACATACAGCTGTATTTTTAGCACTCACAGCTGAAAATAATACATAATGACAAAAAGTGACAATAAAACCAGTAATGCTTGAAAATGCCATATTTTGGGGCGCCTGGGTGGCGCAGTCGGTTAAGCGTCCGACTTCAGCCAGGTCACGATCTCACCGTCCGTGAGTTCGAGCCTCGCGTCAGGCTCTGGGCTGATGGCTCAGAGCCTGGAGCCTGTTTCCGATTCTGTGTCTCCCTCTCTCTCTGTCCCTCCCCCGTTCATGCTCTGTCTCTCTCTGTCCCCAAAATAAATAAACGTTGAAAAAAAATTTTTTTTGAAAATGCCATATTTTATAAGTACAACAGTATCTCCACTCAACTGAAAAATAATTACAGATGCATGCACAAAAACAAATACAATTCCCTGACCACATGCAGGGTGCATACATTTCACAGACTCCTTGTCATTGTCATGGAAATACCTCTGTAGAAAGTGAAATACAAGTCAGACAGCTTTGTGATACACTATTCGATCAGAAGTTATTTAAATATGGAGGTTTGGAAAAGTAAAAATTCAGAAAAGAAGGTAGTCATGAATCGGTTAACAAAAGTTAAGAGTCATAGTTTACATGTCACTTTGCCAGTAAGGCTTCCAAATCAACAGTATGCTATGAGTAATTAAATTTGGGGGGAGTCAAAAATTATATGCAGATTTTCGAGTGCAGGAGCAGTTGCCACCTCTAACTTCCACATTGTTCAAGCATCAACTGTTATCAACATGGTTGGAATTATAAAGGAACACCTAAATCGTCAAACTTTTAAACTATTATGATAAAGGCATATGTAATTTGTGCTTATATTTGAGATCCACTCTAGATACTCTTGCCTCATCTTTTCCAGATAGTTAGTACTCTTGTATTTCACTGCCTTGGCTCACTTTCTGCTCCTTACAGAAGAATACTTCGATTCTTTCCTTAGCCTAATATCCAAATCTTTGACAGTCTGGGTCGAGCCAAATTTCCCAACTCCACTTTATTCCTAGACTTGAGCCTGCATCTCTGGTCAGACAGGCTACCTTTCACCTCTCACTATCTCATCTCCACTAAAATCTCTGAACAGAATTATGTCCTACTTAGAATGCCCCCAACTATGACTCTATTTTACCAAATATTTGCAGTTTTTAAAATACTCAGCTCTATTTCATTTCACTCATTTCTAGAAATAGATATTTATCAGAAATATATCTTCTAGCAGCTCAGAGCTGAAAAATACTGTAAGTGCATTTTTATAGTGGCTTAAATTCACAAGTTTCCTACATTTCATTACAGGTGGACATTAACTCAGTCTTGTGGCATCTCCAACCTAATAAACTCAATGATAACCTCTATGATTTTTGTCAAATTACCATTTTTTTTTGTTTTTGTTTTTGTTTTTGTTTTAATAAGCCTTACTGGGGCAACCTGGGCGGCTCAGTTGGTTAAACATCTGGGTCTTTGATTTCAGCTCAGGTCATTATCTCACAGTTTGTGAGTTTGAGCCCTGTGCTGGGTTCTGCGCTGACAGTGCAGAGACTGCTTGCGATTCCCTCCCTCCTCTCTCTCTCTGGAAATAAATAAATAAACCTAAAAAAATGAATCTTACCATTTGGACTTGGAATAGTGTAAATAATCTTTGAAAAAAAGGAATGCTCAATAGCCACCCTATATTCCACTAAAACCATCCTTTTTCATTAATTTTGACAAGCAAAGGAACCATGAAGGAAAACTGGTAAAAACTATGGTATTGGTTTTACTTTGGTTTCAACTCTATGCAGGATTACTTTCTCTAGGAATTCCAACTGATGATTAGTCTGATCTACTTGACCATTTTCAGTAATGAACAGTTTAGCTCTTTTTGAAACATCATGGTTATGACTGGATAGCTCTAATCGTTATAAAGTCCTGCCTTATATCTAGCTGAAATATCCTTCTTGGATACTGGTATGTCCTTCTAAAAGATACCAGGAAAAGTTTAATACCTCTTCCAACTGAGAACCCTTCAAGTGTTTGGGAACAGATATCTCCTTTGCCCTCAGTTCTCTCTTCTCTAAAACTTTCACTTACATTTAGCTTTACAATCATGATATGGTTTTCAGAAATCTCACTGTTCAGCCCCATGGTAATACTCATATTTTTCAGTGGAGGACCAAAATTTTACTCATTTAACAGTTAGTTATTGATCATCTATCATAGGCCATGTAGTGTGCTACAATGTGAGGCTTCACAGTGAAATGCAATGGAGTTTGTGCTAGCAGAAACATGAGATACTTTAGAAGCACACAGTAAAAGGACATAACTCAGTCAGTAGGCTTAATGGAGAAAACAAGTTTGTGGAGAAACTTGGAAAAAAAGAAAGTCAGGGAAGACTGATCATTTAAGACAAAGGGAAAACAAGGATAAAGACTCATAAGCAGGGCAAGGCACTGAAGATTCACGGAACTGAAAGGGGTCCAGTATGATGCAGCATGGAATGGCATCAGGTGGGGGTGGAAATCAAGCAGACACTATGTTGGGGGTTATTGTAAACATTTGTAAGGAGTTAAGATAGGAACCACTAAGCAGGAGGGTTCACATGCTCAGATTTTATCCTAAAAAGGTCTCTGAGGCTGCAGACAAGGAACGGGTACATGGGAGAAAGTCTGAATGCATGGAGAGTCAGTGGACTTGATTAATTGAATGGCAGAGAGGGAGATGGTGATAAAAAAGAAGTTTGAGTTAAGTCTATGGATGCCAGGGCCTTTCCTAAGAAGGCAGAGCACATTTGCAGAGGAGTGAAGAAAGGTGATGACTTCACAGTGGAACACATTACTTCAGTTATAGTGGATAAAATAAATAGCTCTCATTCTAATTCCATATGAAATATTCATAACATCCTTGGAAGTAATACCTCAATAATGGAGCCACTGGTATTAAAAACCAATTTACTAGAGTCTCTTAAGAGTAAGCACGATGTGCTTATGAGAAGGAAATGTTTACCTAGTAATTACTATCTTAATAATGTTGGCAATACATCTACTATAGGCTCAGTATAACTACCTGAAAAACAATTATTGCTCTTAATCATTAAAAAACTCCAATTAGACACATACATCGCCAGTCAAGCAATTAACATTAACTACTCACATCTACTTATGTGCTGAGTCACTAATATGCTGCCAGACTATCTAGAGCATGGCTATTATCCTGCCTCTGACAGCTGTTCCATATGCACAGGCTCCAAGGAATAACTTATCCCAAAGTGTATGACCTCAGTTCAACACATCTACTTAAATTCAAAGTCCCGATTAGAACAACATTTTCTATTCTTCTTTGATGAGTTTTATGTCCTTCTCATTTTCAACATTTAACAAAATGAGTATGTGTGACTGAACAAGTTATTTAAGTATGGATCTTGGAAGTTTTAAGGATTTTGGGCAGTCAGAAGCAGCAAATTATTTCAATCTGTAACTATGGGCATTTGTTATAGTCCATATAAACACACGTATTTTCTATCATTTGTGTTATTTATTCTATCATTTTCAAGTCTCAAATAAATGCCTGACTACACTATATACTTTGTCATTCTGTTGTTCTCAGTCCATTTCATCTCAATCTTAGAAAAATTATAAGTCTAGAAGCATGGTATAATCAAAAGATGTAAGGTCTGGAAGCAGAAAGGCCTAGACCTGAATCCCAGCTCTGTCATTTACTAGTTCTGTGGCTTTAAAGTAAGTCACCCATCCTCTCTGAACTTCAATTTGCTCACATATAAAATATAAATTAATAATATCTACCTTACAGAGTTGTTTTGAAAATAAAAATGAATAAAAATGGCATGTCATCACAGTATTAGAATCAATAGCAATAAGAATAAAACATTAATACTTTAGATTGTTGAAGCAAAGAATATGTGCACTTCACTTTCCTCAACTGGAAATCCTGTCAATCTAGTCATGGCACTTGTTGGTTGTGTTTAATGGTGCTTTTAGGAATTGGGGGGATGAAGTGTCCCCAAAGAATACTGGTTGAAATTAAGGAGCTGGTAACTCAAAAATCATTGAAAGAGAATTTGGACTAATATCTGTTATTACTGCCTAGGATTTCACCGAACAAAACAAAAACAATGGTATTTGAAAGTAAGGCTGTGGTTATGAAAGATCAAAGACATTTACTTTGATCTTCACTGGAACCTTCCCAAGATTCTTTAAAAATACGGTCTTGTAATTTCTTAGAAAAAAAGGATTAGGTGAGAGAGACTAAAAGTGGACTTCAAGTTAATCAGATCTTCACAAATCGTCTATAGCATGAACAGAACAAGAAGACTTAAAAAAAAAAAAAAAGTGATACTTCAGCCAGTTTGTCTATATCTGATGGTGACAGATTGAAGGTTCTCAAGATTGAAGGATATATGTTATTGTTGAATGTGGTTACAATTTTGAATAAAACCGCATGGACTAACTTCAAAATTGTCTTTAAACTTTCCTGACATCTTTTCTGTTTTATCTTTACTTTTGTTAACAGTGGCCTTGAGTTTTAAGCAGTTTACTCTTGAAAGGCAGATGTGCCAAAACATGCATGTGAGGCCATGTACATTATGAGTGAAATACAAAGAAACTGAAATCCAACCTTACACATAAGCCAGTATTGAAATATTTGAGGTATTACAAAAAAGCAAGAAGCTTAAAGTTGTGTGCAATGATCAAAGTAAAAACGATGGGCTGAAGAAACACTGACATATCAGGATCTGAACTGGTTAACTTGGCTTGTCTCACTGCTTGTTAATGATTTTCAGAGTACTCATCATATTAGTCTTTAAAATGAGGTGCCTGGGTTGGGGGTGCCTGGGTTGCTCAGCCGGTTAAGTGTCTGATACTTGATTTGGGCTCAGGTCGTGATCTCGAGGTTTGTGAGACTGAGCCCCGTGTTGGGCTCTGTGCTGACAGCATGAAGCCTACTTGGGATTCTCTCTTTCTTCTTCTCCCTCTGCCCCTCCCCCCATTGCCACACATCCACACACACATGCACATGCACACACTGTATTTGAAATAAACATTTAAAAATTAAAAAATCAAATGAGGGTGTAGAGTACAAATTTCCTTGCCTATATTATCATGTTTTATCTACAGAAATTGTTTGCTTTTTGTTACCTTATTTATGCAGCAGCAGCATGGGAACAATTAAAAACAAAAGCAAAACCAGTGACTTGTACACTAGGATTCAGGAAATCTGGATTTAATTTCAAGTTGGCCATTAAAGGGTTAATCACCTCATGCCTTTGAGTGTCATTTTCTGTATCTATTGAAGAGGTTGATGAGATGACTTCTTCTAACTTTCCCTGTATTGAAATTTAATAATTTTATATTATCGTTGTATATATACACATATCCACACAGATATTTATCACCTGTACAGATATTTTAGCATATGATATAACTGATTGCTCATTATGTTCCATCATCCTATGACTGTGTATGATTTTAGAAAATACCTATACTACTAATACCTTAGTTACATTCCTTTTAAAATCCAAATGCCATTAAATATTCAATTGAAATTCTGCTCAAAGCTTGGGCATCATAGGAGAGACCATTTATGTTATGTCTTATATATAATGCCTTGTACAGAATTCTATGCTTTTGAGAATAATGACATATTGAGGCATATGATGGTAAAATAAAACTAGACAACAGGGGTTCTCGTCCTTACTTCCACTAAGCAAGTAAGTTTGGTAAGGCAGTTTGTCTTTATTTTCTCAGTGCTGGCTTTTCCCCATTAGTCAATAAAGGTATAATGCTTGGAGACGGAGTTCTACCGATCTTGAAAAATGTAGGGCCTAAAATTTTTAAATGGATTTAGTGTATTTTAAAATATTTCTTACTTTCTTAAAGTTTATTTATTTATTTTGAGAAGGGGGGGGTATGAGCTGGGGAGGGGCAGAGAGAGAGGGAGGGAGAGAATCCCAAGCAGGCTCTGCACTAGCACAGAGCCCAACATGGAGCTCAAACTCACAAACCATGAGATCATGACCTGAGCCGAAATCACGAGTTGGTTGTTTAACTGAATGCGCCACCCAGGCACCCTTTAAAATATTTCAATATAAATCAATGTATTTGAGTAAATTTCTATAAAGTGTAATATCAGCTAGTTATCTGCACTCAAAGAATGTAGTTATAAGCAAATTATATTTAATGTGAGCGGAGTATATGTGATATCCCTGATAAGATATAGGAGAGACCCCTCCAAGTCACTACTTATACCTTTGGTAAAGGCACATTGCTAAAGGGGAACAGAATCAATGCATTCAAAGAACATAATCAAAGGATTATGTTCACTTTTTAAAGTGCTGTTATTGTAATTATTGATGGTTTGCAATCAAAGAAAACTTACAAAATGTTTTGTGATAACTTTATCTTTGAAAGTAGTAGGGCAAAGCATAAGGGTTTTGGAGTAAGATGGTTGTAGGTTTGCATCTCAGTTTTACCACTGAGTAGTTAAGTAGTTATGTTACAAAAGTAACATAATTTTTTTGAAACACAGTTTCTTCATCTGGAAAGCAGTACAGGGTTATTCATCTCATGTGACTATTACATGAAGATTAAATGAGATAATAGTGACTGGCACATGTAGTTTCTTTTTTTAATTTTTTTTCAACGTTTTTTATTTATTTTTGGGACAGAGAGAGACAGAGCATGAACGGGGGAGGGGCAGAGAGAGAGGGAGACACAGAATCGGAAACAGGCTCCAGGCTCTGAGCCATCAGCCCAGAGCCCGACGCGGGGCTCGAACCCACGGACCGCGAGATCGTGACCTGGCTGAAGTCGGACGCTCAACCGACTGTGCCACCCAGGCGCCCCATGTAGTTTCTTAATGAAATGTTAGTTTCCTTTTTTAAACATAAAATTTGATTAATTTGGCATTTTAAAAGAAATAATTATATACATAAAATATTTGAAAGAGAAACTGATTCCTATTCTTCATAGATAAAACATGTTAACATTCCAGCTTCTTTAAACCATCATTTAGTCAGACTATCTAATTTTGTCTCTGTTTCTGATAACTAACACTGAGTCTAGGTTCCTGATTATATGGTCAATTGCACTTATCCGTCTATTAACTGCTTAAAAGTGGTTAGACATCTGTTTAATTTTTGTGTCATTTTATACGCCAGGTCCTAAAATATTAAATTTCTGTGATTCATAGCCAAATTTCCAATTATAGAACTAAAGTTTTAATCTCACTTTCATCCATGATCCAAAAGGAATCTTTCTTTGTCATCATAAATACATGACTGTATACAGTTTATCCATCTTTGCAGAGGTTCAGCCATCTTTGAAGTCTTTGCCAAATACTTGGCAGGCCAACAGGTTTTGTAAGTTTCCACTAGCGGTGAGCACTCCAAGTGGATCAACTCTACTTTTAGGTCATTTGTTTATTTATTTCATATGAATTTATTTATATACAAATTAAGAAAAAAAGCTACATTTCTGGAAGGACATATATGTAACCAAGATATGTCAACACATTTTAGAGTTAATAATTTACATTTTGTGCATAATACATTTAATAGAGTTCTAGTCTAGGTCTGCTTCCAATTTGTTATGGTACTTAGCAGGTTAATAAACTTTTCCAGGAATTTGGTTTGCTTGTATATAAAATGAAGGTGTGTCTTATTTATTTTCCTTGATGAGATGAGACCAGGGAAGGATTTCAGAATCAAGGCTAAGTCCAAATCATGGTACAGCTAGGGTTTCGATGCTAGGCAAGTGTGAGGGTGATACTGGAAGTTTGTTCAACAGAGCAGATTTGAGGTATAACCAAAGACAGGAGAGAAAGCAAAATCGTTGTGCAAATCAAACATGTTCACGCCTGTGTGTGTGCATGTGTGTGTATGCTCATGTGATCACTCATATTCAGGAGAGGGGGTATGGGAGCAAAGAAATATTACTTGCCAATTATACCTCAATAAAGCTAGGGGGAAAATGAAAAAAGGCAATAGAGGAAAAAAATAAAGAAAAGAAAAGAAAACTATGGGGACCTAGGAGAAGGTTTCCAGAAGGCTAAGGTAGATCTTTAAAATGGAGGTTGCTTACTGCTTCATTGGAGGTTTTTTTTGTTTTAATTTTTTCAATGTTTATTTTTGAGAGAGACAGAGACAGAGTGTGAGCGGGGGAGGGGCAGAGAGAAAGGGAGACAGAATCTGGAACAGGCTCCAGGCTCTCAGCTGACAGCACAGAGCCTGATGCGGGGCTTGAACTCACAAACTGAGAGATCATGACCTGAGCTAAAGTTGGACACCTAACCAAATGAGTCACCCAGGCGCCCCTCATTGGAGTTCTTCTTAGTGAATGTCGTGCTTAGCTATAGGTGGAGAGAAAAAAATTTTGTACAAAAACACAAATGAAGGTTACATAATGTGAAGTAAATATGCCATGGTAGAAATTCTTTAAAAGAACTCTCAGAGCTGTGCCAAAGTATTCTTTAATCTTTGACAGAGCTACACATTTTGACTCTTTAAACCATTATCCAGTTACCTTTTCATAATGCTAAATTCAATATTATCAAAATAGATTTTTCATTTCACTTTTTATCCTACTTATTACAAAATTCATACTACTTTCTCCTTGTTCACTGTTCTTGCCCATACAGCTTTAGGTTTCCAAACAAATGAAAAATTAGTGATGTCAGAATGAGATTGGATAGGGGTATTTATAATTGCTCAAATCTCATGACTCTAGAACAGACCTCAGTTAATTCAATTTGATTGTAAACTACTGAAAAACAGTTCTTTTTCATCTTATTTATTCTTCATGGACTCCAGCCCTGCTTGCACATTAGAATGTTAACATTTAAAGACTTCCAGAATTAAATTGAAATAATTTTTCATTCATTCAATAAATTAATAGACTTTCAGCATTGACTACATGTTCTAGGTATTTGAAGATGCAGTGGTAAAGTGATGCATTCTTTTGATACACACATTCCAGTGAGAACTAGTGGGAGAAGGAGTCTAGTCACTAAGTCCTTATCTCCAGTATGAAGTTTCTGTGGAATTGTGTTCGTCATATCAGAGAAATAAGCTAAAATGTATGACCTGTGCTATATTTGGCAAAATACAGTCATTCACCCACATTTTTTACTACCAAATGCATTGTTGTCATTAAAACTAACATACTGCAAACCCTCTGTAGTCTCAAAATAGATGTGTGATGCTTAAGTTCTAGATTTCTGGGATAAGTCAACAAAAAGAAAAATCATGCTCTTTTGTACTTTAAAATTATGTACTGTTTATATTGATGAAAGGCTGCTACTCTGAGTTAATGTCAGCGAAAAGAACATGGTTATAGTTCAAGTTTTTTAAGACTTTATATCCATTTAGATTAATCAATAATAAACATTTCTGTTGCTATCTCTCAACTTTTGTCTTTGTGATCCTAGGTTCTTAAATATTTAAAGAAAAAAAATGGTCACTAATATAAAAAAATGGCTTCACACTGTATGCCTTTTGGCTGTAATGATCTATCTAAATTAAACCAAAATAAAAATATTGAGAATGTAACAGACCAGTTTCTGTGCTATGTGTGCTAGATAAAATAGATTGCAAGGATCTGATTTGTGAGCTTACAAACTAGTGTTAGGAAATGACATGGAAATTAGAACAAATAATAGAAGTGAGAAACAGTATAAAGTAGATGCAGTAAGACAGATGATTCATTAATTAAAAAAACTCTTTAATGTTTAATTATCTTTGAGAGATAGAATGTCTCAAGTCTTGCTGGGGCAGAGAAAGAGACACACAGAATCTGAAGCAGGATCCAGGCTCTGAGCTGTCAGCACAGAGCCTGATGTGGGGCTCGAACTCACAAACCGCGAGATCCTGACTTGAGACAAAGTTGGATGCCCAACCGACTGAGCCACCCAGGTGCCCCAATGATTCATTATTTAATGAATGATGTCAACAGTATATGCTTATAAGAGTTCAGAGGAGTGAGAACCCTCATTATGCTCTTATAGAATAGGTGGAGTTTCATTCCAGGCATGTCTTGTGGGAATTTTCAGAGGCAGAACATGTGAAGTTGATTCTTCAGGTCAATTGGACTGCAGCAGATGGTCCACACAGGAGACTAATGAGAATTTAGGTATGTGGGAGCCAATGTATGGAAGCTAAAATGAGTAGTTCTGAATTTGTCTTGCAAAGTGGACATTACTGGCATTGTATGAACTAGTGCATGTTGTAATCGAATGAAGGTCAGTCTTACAGCACATGGTGCGGAATGAGGAATAGCAGGAGGGTCAGCTGGGAGACCAATAGGTCTGGGAATTCGTGGTAAGGTTCTAAACCGGGCAATGGCAAAGTAATGGATTGTGAAAGACTAAGTTGTGAGGCGTTGAGGAAAATGAATCCATTTATCACCTGAATCCTTGACTGCCTGAATGGACATTTAATAAGGAAGCTCAGAGAGTAAAGCAGGGTTCCAATGGGGAGATTGGGAAACCCAGAGGAGGGAAATAATTTTGTATTAAAATTAATCATAAGTTCAAAAGTAATGGTTATGTAGCTACATAATGACACATTAAAAAAATTCATATAGTATATGTAACATACACATTGTTGATATTTTTTAAATTTTTAACATTTATTTTTGGGAAACCGAGAGAATGAGCACAAGCAGGGGAGGAGCTGAGAGAGAGGGAGGCACAGAATCTGAAAAAGGCTCCAGGCTCTGAGCTGTCAGCACAGAGCCCCACGCAGGGCTCAAACCTAAGAACCGTGAGATCATGACCTGAGCAGAAGTCAGATGCTTAATCAACTGAGCAACCCAGGTGCCCCATACATTGCTGATATTTTATATATATTATGGTTATAACCATATTTATGTCATGACATATACATGCTTATACACAAAAATCCAACTTCAAAAATGAAGGCAAATGATAGAATCTATTTAAAAATGAGATTCTTTTTTTTAAGTTTATTTATTTTGAGAAGGGAGAGGGGCAGAGAGAAAGGGAGAGAGAATCTCAAGCAAGTTCTGCACTGTCAGTGCAAGCTCGATGCAGGGTTTGATCCCAAGAACCATGAGATCATGACCTGAGCTGAAATCAAGAGGGGGATACTTAACCGACTGAGCCACCCAGGTGCCCCTAAAAATGAGATTCTTTTAAAAAGTAGAGGTTTGTATTTTCATAGATGCAGCTTGAAGTTCTCTACATTTTGCCAGTCTATGGCTACAGATATTACTTTCTTTATAATAATTCCTAAAGTTCCCTTGTGCCATTACCTGCTAATGTGAGTCCTCCAGCCCCATGCAAAGTGCTTTCCCTAATCAAATATTTTCTTGGATCCCTTGGGTGAAGCATCACATATGTATCACTTCTCATTACTTTAACTGCTTCACTGGGCCCAGCTGCTACTGCTTTCAGCTGTTTCAACCACCAGGCACATCTTTTTTCAGTTAGTAGCCACCCTCTGCCCTGGGCCTCCATGTCATTCAATGGCACCGTGCTTTGTTTGGTCAAATACGTATCTCTCTTCTTGGTATTAACCCATTAGTGCGGCTCTGAAACACTTACGAGTTGTGTCTCTTTCAGGGTTTGTTTACAGCTGCTTTCCCCATTTTTGGGTGAGGAAATGAGTTCAGAGAAATTGAGTAATGTAGCAGATGCCATATGACAAATCAGTGGCAGAGGTGGGATTCAAACTCAGATCTGACTGTAAACCCTGTACTCTTAAACATAGAATTTTTAATAATTATGAATGTCATTCAGTCTCATAAGACAGCATAGAAATAAGATCTGGGGATCATATCCAGAGCCTTATTAAATCAACAAGAAAGAAACAGAAATCCCTGAACTGAAGCCAAGCTTAGTAACTAATTTGGTGAAGTTTTCTTCAAAGTAGGCAATGACATGTAGATACATCTCTGTAACAGCAACTTAATATATCAGATATATTAAATAATTGAGAAGCTTCAGAAATCAGTTCCCTAAGGGGCACCTGGGTAGCTCAGTCGGTTGGGCGTCCGACTTCGGTTCAGGTCATGATCTCTCAGTTTGCGGGTTCAAGCCCCGCGTCGGACTCTGTGCTGACAGCTCGGAGCCTGGAGCCTGCTTCAGATTCTGTGTCTCCCTCTCTCTCTGCCCCTCCCCCACTCACACTCTGTCTCTCTCTCTCTTTCAAAAATAAACAAACATTAAAAAAATTAAGAAATCAGTTCCCCCAAAATATGAGCATGTTGAAACTGGTTTTAAAAAAATTAGATGTCTGTTTGACATTTAATACTGAAACTCATTCGATATCATTGGTTCTCAGCTTAGAGCATGAGATTACAGATAACTGAAGGAAAGATGAAAAGGATTACAATCCCCTATAGGTATTTAAGTAAAAGAAGCATTATTTTGATTTCTGATTTGATTGATAATTGTCTTAATGTATTCATAAATATTCATACTATGAGTCTTCACAGGAAAACCTGAGGTAAATAGATTGTACTTTTTAATTTCCACATTATGATTGCATAGAATTAGAGGAAAGAAAAGTAATATCGTAAATAATAAAAACTGTTAGATTCTAGATTTGGGGTGTAAGAACCCCAAAAAGACTATACAACCTGTACTTTCCTAGCTCTTTTTCTGAGAAACACAGAAGGTTTCTTGACCATGAGGGATCTAAGGGTAAAGGTAGACATTTGAAGAAAGCTAAAGTCGAATAAGTAGCCCCTTGAGGTCTTTCCCACCCTGACCACTGTTTTGCATGTTTCCCCTGACAGCCTCAGAGGAAATCATAACTCTTCTCAACATGTAGTTTCTCCTTCTATTCTTAGACTGTTTTCCTCTCTTTTTATTAAAGTTCTTAGTCCCCCAGGCTCTGGCATCTTAACCCTCTTCCTTTCTTCTGCCTTGTAACACGAATAGGAGCCTATATGTTAAGAAGATGAAAACTCTTGTCCGATCTTGGCCACCCCTTTCTATACCACCCTTTCTTGCCTGATTTCTCTCTGGCCGGTTATGACTCAACTTTTCAAAGGTTAGCCTGCCTGTCCTTGCTTTTAGGTTCTCTTTAATCACTCATTCCAGTTCCATTTGGCTTTCACTAAATCATCTAAGATCATTTTATCCAAACATACTTGACTTTTCTCTGTGCTTCTCTTTCTCAATCTCTCAGCTACTTTTGAAACTATTAACAATTTCCTTCTTGAAATTCTCTCCACCTTTGGCTTTTGTGATTCCATGCCCTCCTTTTTTCTCATGACCAGGATAACTTCTCTTTCTCTGTATTGTTGACAGGTGGTTCTTTGTCCTGACCACCTCCAAGAAATGGTGATTTTCCAGGGCTCAAATGTTTACTTTAAAAAAAAAAATGTTTATTTTTGAGAGAGAGCGAGAGAGTGAGAGAGCGAGCATGGGGGAGGGACAGAGAGAGACAGAGGACCTGAAACAGGCTGCGAACTCTCAGTGCAGAGCCCGATGTGGGGCTCAAACTCAGGAACCTGAGCTGTCAGCACAGAGCCTGACGTGGGGCTAGAGCTCATGCACTGTGAGATCATGACCTGAGCTGAAGTCGGACCCTTAACTGACTGAGCCACCCAGATGCCACTCAAATGTTTACTCTTTACTCTGCTTCAGAATAAGTGTCACCAACTGCATGTCTTCCAGCTAAGTCTTTATGGTTTACCCACTGCATTTTGTATCCCTTCAGCATTTACCAATTTAAATAACAATTGTCTTTAATGCAAACAACTATGATGTGCTCTGTATACTCCAATTGACAGATTTACAGGGTGAGATTGTTCTACAAATGGTAGGGAGTTAATCGATGTTTGCTGATTATATTTCCACTTTAAAATAATTTAGTTATTGAAAAATCTGAATTTTCCAAATGTATTTCAAATTTAGAGTTTTGTAAATGGAAAAATTATCATTCTAATTGTTTCTGTTCTAAAATTTTTCTGGGATATATCTGTCTGAGAGATATACCTGAACTTGAATGGCGCCCCAAAACTTATAGTCACAAAATATTTTTGAAATGAATTTTTAAAAAATAGCCTCCTGAGTACATTTACATCATAGACAACATAGAACTGTATATTTTGACAATTCCTTGAGAGTGGCAGTAAAGATTTTTTCTAATAATATCAGTACAATCTCACACTTTTCCAACTAGTGAAAGTCAAGTGTCTTAAGGAAAGAGCACAGTAGAAACCAGCTGTGGAACTCAACAGAGAAAACAAACATTTAAAAACAAAACTTTTTTTAATGTTTTATTTATTTTTGAGAGAGATAGAGTGTGAGTGGGGGAAGGGCAGAGAGAGAGAGGGAGACACAGAATCTGAAGCAGGCTCCAAGCTGTCCGCACAGAACCCAATGCAGGGCTTGAACTCACAATCCGGGAGATCATGACCTGAGCCAAAGTCGGAAGTTTAACCGATGGAGTCACCCAGGTGCCCCCCCAATTTTTTTTAATGTCAAGGGAGCCCTTCTAATAATCCAAAATATGTATAACATAATAGACCAAGCAAAGTACATTATTTTGATGCAGACCATATGGGCTGAGGTTATAGGGACACATTTTAATGCAATATAAAGCATTACATTATAACAATCAAAGTCTCCACCATGGGAAATATGAGCTGGAATGGAAGTGAATCTTCTGTAACTCAAGCAGAATCCAGATGACTGTCTCTCAGAGATGTGGTAGAAAAGCGCCCTCCATTATTTAAAGAGGAGTTGGGGCATAGACTCTTAAAAAGTTTCTTCTAGCTGTGAGAATTTATTACTAAAACTCAAGTCATCTAACCTTATCAATTAAATAAAAGGAGTGCTGGGAATACCTGAAGGAGCCAACCAAGTAGCCTGTCAGAAGAGACCACCTGCCCCACCCAGGAACAGAAGCAGGGGTGCCAGAGACTTGAAAACTGGTGAAGCTGGAAGACTGGAACTGGAACACCAATCCATGGGCAGCTCCCAGACTTCCCCAAACAATTAAGGACTTTGGAAGTAGAAAGAAAAGAAAAGAAAAGAAAAGAAAAGAAAAGAAAAGAAAAGAAAAGAAAAGAAAAGAAAAGAAAAGAAAAGAAAAGAAAAGAAAAGATGTTAGAATCTCTAATACAGGAAAACAGTCATTATTTCTTTTTGCATTTTTTAAACTTCTCCTAGAAAGAAGAACAATTAGGCAGAAGGGAGCTAATGATGTCTTTTTGCATTTTTTAAACTTCTCCTAGAAAGAAGAACAATTAGGCAGAAGGGAGCTAATGATGAAAAATAATGTCAAAGGGGCATCTGGGAAACTCTACAAAGTATCAAGAAAGTATTTATCCCTTTCCAGAAAAAAAGAAAGTGATTATTACAAAAAGGGACCAACATTTTAGATATCAGAGCTACTCACTGTAATACTGTAAGTGATCAATAATTATCTGTAAATGAGACAGTCAGAAACAGCAAGAAAAGGAGAGACCACAGTTGAAAAGCCTAAATTCATACGGTTTACAATCAGGGTTAGATGCTAAGACAGACTCTACAATGGGTTGGTTGTCAATGAATAACTTGTGAGTAGATGTTTCTTCTAGTCTTGTTTTAAACTGTATTTTTTTAATGCTTATTTATTTTTGAGAGAGAGAGCATGGGCACAAGTGGGGAAGGGGCAGAGAGTGAGAGAGAGACACAGCACCTGAAGCAGGCTCCAGGCTCTGAGCTGTCAGCGCAGAGCAGGAGGTGGGGCGGTGAAGCTGGAAGCCATGAACTGTGAGACCATGACTTGAGCCTAAGTCAGATGTTTAACCCACTGAGTCACCCAGGTGCCCCTAAACTGTATGTTTTCTTCAGAAATATTGAACAGAATTAGTAGCCAATGCTTAGTTAATTTATGTTATTATTTAAATGAAATGAATAGTTTAATTAAAGAAGTCCCCACCATACGTTGTAGAAAACAAATAGATGAAAATTTTTGGTTAATACAGTCTTTACACTCAAGTCAATTTACATTTTCAGTGAAATTCAAAATGTATTTTGAACCACTGTGCTAGGTTTGGGGGGGGTGGAAGGTGGGTGCGGGGAATCAGAGATTAAGAGAGCATAACTTATAAACCTGGGTAAAGAAAGTTTAATGAAGCTGCATTACATTCTGTACCCTCTCAGTTCTTTAAAATATTCTTTTTAAATAGTAAAACCAGCAAGAAAATAATAAGATAAAAACTAGCAGAACCTAAAAGAGTTAAAAAGTAAAATCACATGCCATGAATTTTAAAACGTGGCAGCCAAGAAAAGAAACAGATGATTCTATCTCAACTCAGAGTAGCTCCTCATTCCTCCTCTGTCCTCAACCCCACCCCCATAAGAAGTGCAATAATACATCCTTATTTTTATTTAAAAACTTCAATTTGGAAAGACCTCTATTCTGGGGCATCCAATAAAAATCACAGGGAAGAAAATAAAACCCCGATGAGTAGGAAGTTGTCATCCACTACTGTAAAATCTCAAGGTCTCAGTAGAAGCTTGAAAATCCGTTAGAGATCATCATAATCACACTTCCATAGATCATGGGAAGAATAAGGTTATCACCCTTATGAATAACATACATTACTAACTGGTGGGGTAAATCCTGAGGTAGGGAATTTAATAAGATGTTGAAGAAATAACAGAGCCAAGACCAATGGAGTTCTCCCTCCCCACTCCTCCCTTATTAAATCCTTAAGTTATTTAAAATTTATATAAAAATTCTCAGTCCTCCACTGTAAGTTGGCAAGAAGGTAAATAAGTCAAATATAAAGTGGGAATTCTATCAAGACTAATGATATATAGTTTATCATATGAAATAAAAAAGAAATAGGATGGCAATTTTGTAAACATAATACAGAGAAAAAAATAAACACTACAATGCAGCTTGCTAATACAGATGAAGAAGCCAGTATGGAAGAACATAGTATGCAAGGAACAGAAGAAAATATACTCATCAATGCTTAATACAAAAATGCTTACTAACAACATGAACATCATGGTACCATAGCTAAAACTTCAGATGAGGAGAAAAATAAAATAAAAAGGAGACTATAGACCAGCATGACACCACTATAGGATTGATGAATACCTTACCAACAGAAATGAAACATAATAGGCAAGCCAAGAATAGAATTTCCAATATGGAAGAAAAGCTTGAGATACTTTGGATTCATGCAAAGGGAAATTACAGATGGAAACAATTAGAAAAAAGATAGAGAGGGCAAAGACAATCCAATCCAATTTAAGGACAATTGGTCTCAACTTCCTCTCTCCACCAAAGGACAATGAAATAAGAAACCCAAAGTTATAGCAGCAAATTTTTTATTGTAATAATGGAAGAAATAACTGAAGATTGAAAGGGAATTTGATGATCCAATAAAAGATTGTGTAGTGTGACTAAGATAAAATAACATTAGTATTACATTATTACAATTCAATAGTAAATGATTTTTCCGATGTGCAGGCATATAAAAAAAAATTGCTCCTTCTCACAGAAGGTGGTAGGGGAAACGTTTATGTAGTTCTAAAGGAAAATGTAACTCAACATATTTACTCTAGTCAAATTATCTTTGCATATCAAAGTATGGATATTCTCAAACATGCGAGAACTCAGGAAAGAGTTTTTCTGAACTTCTCTGAAGTCTTCTGAAAAAAAAAAAAACAATAATGATATCCAGCAAACTCAAAGAGAAATTAAAAAAAAATATATTCAGAATGAAGAAACTGTTATGTTTGCAAGCATCTATCTATTCTTACCATTAAGGTTAAACAACTGTGTTTTGAAAAAGAATGTAAATATTACAAATCCTGAAATAAAAGAATTTGAATGAAAAAGTTCAGGGCTTAGAGAAGAAGCTCGAGGAAAGACAGAAGTTCTAATTTCTTCATTTTTCATTGTATATTCACAATTGATAATAACTTGAAATATTAGTTAAAATAATGGTGTCTATTACTTTTTTTTCATAATGTTACAGTGATCTTTAAAGAGCTATTACCTCTTAGGTGAAAAAAAATTATTGAACTTTACCAACTTCTTTTTTTAATTTATTTTCTTTTTTTTTTACATTCATTTATTTTTGAAGAACAGAGTGAGACAAAGTGTGAGCAGGGGAGGGGCAGAGACAGAAGGAGACACAGAATCTGAAGCAGGCTCCAGGCTCAGAGCAAGAGGTCAGCACAGAGCCTGATGTGGGGCTCGAACCTACAAACTGTGAGATCATGACCTGAGCCAAAGTCGGACGCTCAACCGACTGAGACACCCTGGCACCCCTGAACTTTACCAACTTCTAAGTTTTACAACCTCAGTATCTTTTCCTTCTGTTACATTGTAGAAATATTAGAGCATTTATTAAAACTAGAAAACTGTCAAACATATACTAATGACTTCCAAATCAGTGTCTTGAGTCAAAAATATTGCCTGATTTTTAGATGTCTATGTTTAAAAATTGTCTAGACATATTATTTTGGGTGTCCCAGAGGTATATCAAACTTAGCATAAAAGAAAGTAAATTTAACACTTCCTTGCACTTCCTCACAACTGCCACTTCTCGTGTATTCTTTGACATCCAACCAATCCCCAATTACTGCCATCTTTGTTCTGCAATAACCTTGCATGACTCAGGCCAACTCTGATTTTATATTTCTCTTTTCTAACAGAGTGATAGTCTTAAAATAAACATCTAACCAGATCCATGCCCTATTTAAACACTTTAAAACCAGCCCCCAAGAAATGCAGAAAAGGTCCAAGTTGCAGAAAAGGTCCAACCAAGTTCATTTGCATGATGTTAAAGACTCCCTATGACAAGACTTCTTTTTATTCTCATCCCTACCCTAAACCAATCTGAACTGCTTCTAGGTATCAGGGCACAGCATACTATTTTGTAAATGTATCCTTTTATTCATGCTGTTTGTTTCTGCCAGGCTTTTCTGAATCTTCCAGTGATCTACTTCTTCCTCTTTGTCATGATTCAGGTATGGATTCTGGAAGCTCTTTTTTTAACTCTAGGCTAATGTGTGTGTCTTTTCCAGGTTTCCTTAAATCTGTGTGTACATAATATGCTTCATCACTGATTTATTCATGCAATGAAACATTTTTGGGCGCCTACTATAGCTAGGAAACTGTCCTACTTGGGATAAAGGCTAAGTTCTTTCCCTTACTGAGTGTGTGTTTAGGAAGGGAAGACAAATATTAAATAAATCAGTACACAAATGATTAATTTATGATAATCATGATAAATGCTATCAAAAAGACTTAAAGGTGTCATCAGATTGTATAATGAGAAATATATGTAGCCTAGTTTGAGGAATCAGAGGTCTTCTTCCAGGAATTAATATGTGATGTGTAAAAAGGGACCACGGTAGAATATAAACTTTTTCATGTAGAAGGAAGAACATATGCAAAAGCCCTGACTGGGAAAGAGAATAGTGCTTCTGAGGAACGACAAGGCCACTGAGAATTAAGAGCAAAGGTTGTGCAGCAAAAGTGTCATGAGATGAAGTGTTTACCATATTATATTGAAACTATTTCTCCATCAATACACCATGAGCTTTTTTGAGGGCTGGACTGGCCCAGCTGATCTTCTAGTCACTCATACCTATTAAACCAATTTGGGCCAACTTAAATAAAAAGTTTAAGTTGGAAGATATAAGGAAGTCATAGACGTGGTGGGAATGCTGATCAACAGGTTGAATTCAAGTAGATCCTGGGGTCAAGAAAGCAAATTATAATCTCTCCACATTCATCCCAAGAAGAAAATCGTTATTCCTCAAAATCTATCAGGTTGCTGTTGGGCAGAAAATGAGATGCTAGGCCAATAAATCAACAAATGACTAGAATCAACATGTGTTGACCACAATCAACAAAGATTCACAACACTCACCATGGTCCTTGGCACATATTAGGAATGCAAAGTTTGTTGGATTGAACTGCGCTCCCATAGCCCTTACACACTTTTAACATACGACTTATTTCGTTGCACTGTGATTTTTTGGTCTGTGTCTTCTTGAAAGAAAGGACTGTATCTGATTTCACTCTGTATTCCTAGTACCTAGCCCAATGCCTGGTACCTTGTTGCTCAATAACTACTTGGAGAGGGAATGACAAGTGACTATGTGCCCATGTACGTATCTGTTAAATATCTCAGCAGTCTAAGAATCGGGAATCTCCATCACTATATCACGTTGCTTCTTCTCACCCCCACATGGAGCAGGAGACCTGATTCACAAGGAAAGTTTACTGAATGAATGAATGAGTGAATGAATGAAGAAATGGTTGTTATGATACAAAGCTAGGTTTTAAAATCAAATGCCTAAGTAAAACATTTTTACAATGTTTCATCAGTTTTTAACAACTGCTCAACTTATTTTTTGAAGAATAAACCTCTAACCAATCATGTAAGTGCCTCGGTTATAAAAAATAATTGCCATGAGGATTTATGTATATATTTTTTCCACATACAGTTTACTTCTTGGCATTCTTACTGCCAACTCTAAATATGCTAGGGGGATAAAAGAAGCTAAATTTGTTTCTGAATCATCCAACAAAGGCTTTACTATAGAGACCTATGTTGTCCTCATTAATTGTGCTTTAAACACAACTTATTTTGCTTCTTCATAGACAAGGGGTTTGACTAAGTGGTGGAAGGGAGAGTAGATTCTCCAAAACAAGCCCCTTCCATGAAACGAGGTAGAAGGCTGGAGCTACAAAGTCAATGCAAACTGGGTTTAAATTTATTTGGTAGAGGGGCTCCTAGGTGGCTCAGTCAGTTAAGCATCCGACTTCACCTCAGGTCATGATCTCACAGTCCGTGAGTTCGGGCCCACATCAGGCTCTGTGCTGACAGCCTGGAGCCTGCTTCAGATTCTGTGTCTCCCTCTCTCTGACCCTTCCGTGTTCATGCTCTGTCTCTCTCTGTCTCAAAAATAAATAAACATTAAAAAAAAAATTTAAATTTATTTGGTAGAACAAGAGCTCCTTTCCCTCTTACAGTCTGTAACTCTACAAAGTTTCTCCTCTCAATGATTCAGTGGGTCTGCTCAGATCTGTTTTCAAATTCTGATTTTACCACTTACTATTTGATGTGTCCCTTTCATCGCCTATAAACTGAGAATAATGAAAACTACCCAATAATGTTGTTTAAAGGCTTAAATAGGATAACATATGTAAAGGACTTAGCAAGTCCTGATACAAAGTAAGTACTCAAACAGCAGTTATTAGATTATTTTATTATTATTTACTGCTCACTTCCATATGCATATATAAAATTAACAGACATTTTAAACATGAAATTACTACACAGGCATACTAATACTTAATTCTGATTTTCAGCATAATTTTTAGTATTTGGACAGCTGCAATAATCAACTGGAATATGTTCATTTAGAAGGTGATTCCTAAGATATTTCTATGCAGTTCCAATATCAACATTCCACAGTTCTAAATTTATTGAGAACAAAGACAATGTAATAATTATAACCTGCACTTCCTGACAAAATATTTGATATAGAGCCATAATGTATCTTATCAAAATATTGTTTTAAAGATCACTATAGGGGTGTGTGCATGTATATATGTGTATACAATGTGTGAATATATGTGTGTATATATATATATATATATATATATATATATATATATATATATACATATATACAAAACATTAAATGATCCATTCATAAGTACTTACATTGTAAGTCACATTTTCAAGGTAAACTCACTAAAGGCCTATATTTCTTAGCCTATCCTTCTGTTATTCTAGTTAGCAGTTTTAAAAAGAATAAAGTCTTATACATTCAGTTTTGAGAACACAAAGATGAAAGAGGCAACATATTAGCAACACATAAATTTCAGAGAGTTTTGTGGATCTGTAAAAATTCTATCAGAGAGGCTAAATACCAGAACAAGTTGAAGCTTGAAAATAAAACACACATATAAAATAGCTTTTAGATCCTTTAGAAGCAAGAAAAAAAAAAGGCATTCCCAATTGTCTTAAGATGCAGTAATTTTAGTTTAAAAACAAGAGCAAACAAACAAAAAGAGGTCTTCAACTTTTATATTTCCTTCATCCCTTTCTGTAAGGAGAATTTACCTCTAAGTGAAGATGTGCTATGAGCATTGTTAAAACAGACCTGAAGATAAGCTTAGTAATAAAGAGAGGGAGAGAGAGAGAGAGAGAGAGAGAGAGAGAGAGAACTGCTTGTTACTTTAAGTTCAGGTTCCCAGGCTCAGAAAAAAAGTATATCATAAGATAATAAAAAAATAGCAATTATGACCAAAGAGCTATTGCTGTCAACATTTAAAGATACAAGTAAAATAAATGAACTGGAAGAAGACTGCAGGGAATCTTGATGTTTACAGCTGAGAGAACAGCAGAGTTTAGAAACTGTGAACAATTAATCTGACCTTAATTTGAAGCAAACTCTATTCCAGACTTCTCAGTAATCTAAAATGTTGATTCCTAGACACAAGTAGGTTCATTAAAAATAAATCATATTCCCACAACTTTATTTTTACTCTTTTAGCAGATATACTATATTAATTGATCTAGGCAATGCTTAAAACATATGTATACCAATAAGATACCTAGCAAATATCTCCTGATATTCATATATATAGGATGAAAAATAACTTTGGATTATAATGCACTTAGTTCATAATTTTTCATGTATCCCTACCTAAAGATCAGTGGATATATACGGGCCTAGTAACTAAATGATTTGCCTCTTCTTAAGCCATTTTGTTTGACATTTTTATTAATGACTCTAAGTGAAGTCTTGCTAAAACCCCAAAGCTGGAAAGACTTATGTAGATATCGGATGGTAGAATCAAAGACAAAGGTTGAAAGCCTTCCAGATTAAATACATCAGGGAAGAATATAAGATCCTTTGTTTAACTACTGAAAGTGAAAGAAAGAAAGAAAGAAAGAAAGAAAGAAAGAAAGAAAGAAAGAAAGAAAGAAAGAAAGAAAGAGGAAGGGAGGAAGGAAGGAAGGAAGGAAGGAAGAGGAAGGGAGGGAGGAAGGAAGGAAGGAAGGAAGGAAGGAAGGAAGGAAGGAAAAGAAAGAAAGGTTTATGTGAATCAAATCCATAGACTTAGACAAAATAGGCTATGTGGCCCTATTGTATATGGCAACTGATGTAGTATTTTGCAACATTAAGAGAACTATGATGTACCTCATTGGGATATAGTGTTCAGTTCTGAAAATCAGCTTTAAGAGGGACATCAACTGACAAAGAGTAATGTGGATGTGGGCTGAACCTCCAGGAGGGTAGATTTTAGCTCAGAACAGAAAACAATATTCTAATGGTTAAATTTTATAACAGATTGCATAAAAATTCCTCAATTCACTCCCTTTTACTAAAACTGTTTAAGCTGATATTGAAAGACAGTCTGTTAGGATTCACAGAAAAGATTCTTGCTTTGAGTAGGATTTTATTTTCCCAGCTTTATCAAAGTATAACTGACATATGGCATTGTGTAAGTTTAAGGTATAGAATGTAATGATTTGATTCATGTACATACTGCAGAATGATCAATAATTACCTTTTGTGTGTGCTTGTGCGTGTGTGTGATGAGAATACTGAATATGTGCTATCCTAGAAATTTTCAAGTATATAATACAGTATTATTAACTATAATTACTAGGCTGGACATTAGATCCCTGGAACTCATTCATGTTACAATTGGAAGTTTGTACCATTTGACTAACATCTCCTTATTTCCTCCACCCCTAACCCCTAATAACCACCATTCTACTCTGTGTCTATAAATTGAGGTGTTTTTTTTTTTAGATTCTACATATATGTATAATCAAACAGTATTTGTTTTTCTCCATAGGTCTTACTTCCCTTAAACATAATACCCTAAAAGTCCATCAGTGTTGTCACAAAAGGCAGAACTTCCTTTTTTTTTTTTTTTGGCTGAATAATATTTTAATGCATGTGTGTATAAAATCACATTTTTAATCCAATCATCCATCCACAGATACTTAGGTTGCTTCCAGGTCACACCTATTATGAATAATGCTACAATAAATATGGGGGTATAGATACCTCTTTGAGATTGTTGGTTTCATTTCTTTCAGATATATACCCAGCATTGGGATTGCTGGATCATATAATTTTTTGATAAATTTTTTTGATCATATAATTTTTTTATAATTTTTTGACAAAGTACAACACAGTGTTCTATAGTGACTGCTCTCAATTTATAATCCCACCAACAGTGCAAAAGGGTCCCCTTTTCTTTACGCCCTCACCAGCACTGGTTCCTTCTTGTCTTTTTGATAACCATTTTAACAGGTGTGAGGTGATATCTCATTGTAGTTTTGTAGTTTTGATTTGTACTTCCTTCCTTTAAAACTATGTATGCAACTCCAAACATTGAGCCACCAGAGAAATCAAAGAAGGAATTGACTAGGAAAGGATGATGGCCAATTATTGGGAGAGCAAAAGAACACACAAATCAGCATTTTAAAAATTCAGTATTTATAGAGTTATGTTTAGATGAGTGAAAAATGCATTTGGTCAACCACTTCATATTCAAATTCAAGTGTATGGAAGTAAATTTGATCCATCTGTCCCTGAATTATTTTCTTAAACCACCAACATTTTGTTTTACAAGAATTGATTTCCAACAAGTCTTATGATATCCCCAACCTCCTGCCAAACATGCTCAGAGTCTGAAATATAGTTATTGTACTGAACTTTCTCAAATATGCTGTTTTTTTAAATTAAAACTAAAAACAGGCAAAAGAGTATTTGATTTGCCTGTTACAATGCCACTCATACTGAAATCAAACATAAAATATGCACAAAAAGAAAAGGATCTACATAGTATCTATTTTTATTATATATATTCCGGATATAGTACAATACAAATTATCTAGACAGCAAGCTTTGTGTAAGCAGTTTACACATATGAGTTTAAAAGTGGAATGGGTGACCCAGGACAAATTCAGGTCCACTCTGAAGAATGACTTAAATCATATACATTGCCAATGGAGTTTCCCCATCTACCCTTTGGCTGCTCCTTTGTCTTATAGGCATGTCTTCCCCAGCCTACCTCTTCCCTTTGTTTTTAGGGCTGTCATGTAGGCCCTCTGCTTCTCTAATTCTCCACCCTCTCTCTCACTGTCATCCTTTCCCATGGCATCACTGACCACCTATATGCTGATGACTCCCAGATCTGTATCTTCGCTCTGCTTTCACTTCCAAGAGATGATTTCTGAATTCTTCCCACTTGAAACATTAATAAGTACCTCAAAATCAACATTCCATAAGTACTCCAATTATGACCCAGAAATTGATATAATATTTGACTTCCTTCTCCTCTTTTGTCACTCCCCTCCCACATCCAGTCAGTCACAAAGTCCAGTCCATTCTTTCTCTTAAACATCTCTCTAACCTTGTTCAAATCATCATATTCCATCATGGGAATTACTGAAATACCATCCTAGTTGAATTAGCTATATATCCAAGATGGACCCCTGCAATCCATTCTCTACACAATTGTCAGAATAATCTTTCTACAAGGGAAATCTGATCATGCCTTCACCTGGTTAAAACCCATCAGTGGTTTCTCATCACTTTAGAAAGAACGCCAAACTTCTTAATATCATTACAAAGCTCCAAATTATCTAGCTCCTTCTTAAGTTTTCACTGTTCTCTCTGAACCTACTCCTATCATTCAACAGTCCAAATATTTGAGTTTTGTTCAATATCTAAGAAACTGTCATGCTCTTTCACACCTCGGGATATCCCCACAAATAGCCTCTTCTTATTAAAATCTCTTCTCCCCCCCCCTCATCTAACTTCCTTGTCCCATCAACTTTCCCTATCCCACCTACCTTTGCTGTCACATCAGCTTGGATGTCCTTTCCTCTGAGAAGTCTCTGTGGCTCTGCCAAAACTAAGCTTGATGTCCTTGACATATGCTTGTACCACACCTTGTGCTTCCTCCATCACAGTCTTTATTTATAACACTGTACTGTGGTTGTTTCAGGCTGAACCCCAGTTCCTAGCAGGATGCCCTAAATGTATTATACATGCAATAAATTATTATTAAAATACTGGATGCATTTTAGATCCCTGGTGACAGCCTTATAAAAAACACAATCTATCATATAACCGATAAACTGCATTTATGTGTTTTCATTTAATTTTCTTCTTATATCACCATTCATAGGAAAAAATGTTTTAAGACTTAAAAATGTTTAAAATATAAAGCTATTTTTCCCTCCTGATACACACACATACAGACACACACATGATTTTTCTGTTTTCCTATTTGAACTTGGTGATAAACATGTTGAAGTAGTATCTAATTATAATACTTTTTCCTCTAATAGTTCTTCCATGTATCTACTATAAATAGTCATTTCTTTCTATACTGTGAAATCCTCAAGTAAACTATATCTGAGATAATTTTTTTTTTTTTTTTTTTTTTTTTTTGAGAAACAGCATGAAGGTTAAGGTTTCCAGGACAGGAAAAATACCGAGTTGAAAAGACAATCTGACTACACAGATATTTAATTCCTTTAATCTTTAAAACTGAGTGAATGAGGGACACCTGGGTGACTCAGTCGGTTAAGTGTTTGACCTAGGCTCTGGTCATGGTCTCATAGTTTGTGGGTTCGAGCCCTGCATGGGGCTCTGTGCTGACAGCTCAGAGCCTGGAGCCTGCTTCAGATTCTGTGTCTCCCTCTCTCTCTGCCCCTTCCCTACTCATGCTCTGTCTCTCTCTGTCTCTCAAAATGAATTAAATAAATAAATAAATAAATAAATAAATAAATAGGGTTTTAAAAAATTAAAAAATAAAAATAAAACTGAGTGAATGAAATATCTTTTTTTGTGAGAAATATTACCTAGAATGTGAAATAATGTTTATAGATGATCTACTGACGAAAGCTAACTTCTGTACTTTCCAAGACTTTCAAGACTTTTTCTACAAAAAGTTATGTAAAGTAGAGGAGAATTATAGTTCCACTGACCTTTCCTTCCATAACTAACAGAAGCGTATTTACCATCAGTGATAGGAATGCCTTCAGTTGATTAACCCATGAAAATATTATCCTGTTGTTTATAGGTACTTACATGTACTCAATGTGTTGAGTGACACCTTGTAATTTTTAGGAATTTATCTTCCATTTAAACTAAAAAAGGGATGTTTGCCTCATGTTATAGAAAATTCTCATTAAAAGGAGGAGACTGGTGCTTCATTTTAAGTCATTTTACAATGGTCTACTCATAACAGAATTACTCAGATAAAATTATTTTGAAATTCACAGTGGTGTGTCTACACAGTTGAAACACAGAGGAATTTGGAAAAAAATTAATTTTTTTTCAATAGAGAATATCAAATAGCATGATTAAGAAGTAAGAATCTGACTTAAACAAGAAATCCTGTAGTTTAGCAGTTTGATGAAGGTAGAAAGACTCCAAAATTGTCAAATATCCACTTATATTTGGCTTCATAAGAATACACGGAAACCTAATTTTAAGTTTAGCTTTGCCTGCCAGTTTTTATGCATGAACTGTAGCCCCAACTTGACCTTTGAAAATTAGGAGCTAATAATTCAAATTAGAAATAATTTCAAGTTGAATAATCATGTCAAGTAATTAAATTTATAAGATATAAAGAAATATTTTTGAAGTTTACTTTATATTCCATTATCTTTTTTACGAACTGAAACTATTATATTTTCTCTAATGATTATGTAAGTTGCAAAGCAAATTTAATAAGTCTTGTCAACTTTGACAGCCAGTGTGAAAAAAGAGGAAATGTTCTATGGAGTGCAAAGAGTACTAAATATTCCAAATATTGGTAAACAGCCAATTCTTTTCCAACTCCAATGCCACTCAGATCCATCTCTAAAGTTCTCAAAATTTCTTCGAAATTTTCTATCACTACCATTCAAATGATTAACCTCTGAATAGTGTTCTCATGTTCACCTCAATCATTTCTTCTACTCTTATTTATAAGGTGCCTAGTTATGGGACTTCATTTGGGGACTCTGCTAAGAATATCTTTGTGACATTTTCTGTGATAGAATAATGAAATTTTATTAGTGTTTTAAATTGGTTAAAACCTATTCAAATCCTAACTAGATTTAATTTTATTAGGTCAAAATAACATAGAGCACATTGTGGGGAAGATAAGTGTTCATTAAATAATTACTTGATTGGTTGTCCACATTACCTGAAACATCTGATAATTATTTTTAAGTAAATGGATAAAATTGATGTAAAAATAAAATGTATAATTTATCATCAGTTCTCTAGGTAATTCTAAGAAAAGGAGATGGAATTTTCCCCCCAAAGTTTATTTAATTATTTTGAGAGAGAATGCATGTGAGCACACAGGGCAGGGGCAAAGAGAGAACCCCAAGCCGACTCAGCATTGTCAGGACACAGCCCTATGCAGGGCTTGATCTCATGAGCCTAACCATGAGATCAGGACCTGAACCAAGATAAAGAGTCGGACACTTAACCAACTGAGCCACCTAGGCACCCCAAAGGATACGGAATTTTAAAAAATTAGAGCTACTAAAACAAGTGTGGGTGATTAAACTGATGTCATTCCCTACCCTCTCCTGAAAAAAATTTAAAAAAACATGCATTAAAGGAGTAAATTTATTTTCCTGGAGCAAATGTGAGAAATCCAAACTCCAGATAGGCAGAACAACTTTACCTATGATTGAGAATCACCACTGATGGGATGACGCAACAGTTCTTTGGCCCTCATGTAAGCTGATTCTGTGGTAGGATAAAATATGTTTTATAAGAGAAACCAAGTTTACAAAAATCAAGAATACTAATGAAAAGCAGACTTTTGAGGTTTTAAATGATCTGATTTTTCTGTTCTTTTTTTACTGTGTTTGGAAGTGGCAGCAGAAATGATGAAATATAAGCATAAAAGCAGTTTGGAAGATTTCTAACCTCTCTCATAAGACAATTGCTGGTTGAGAGTTCTTAATAAACCAACATGATCCATTTTGTTTTCCTTGTCATCTCCTTCACTATTTCCACATAGAATATATATCTGATTCTCACTGACTGCCACAGAAATGAACCATTTTGTAGGGGGCTCTGAGAGATAAAAACCTATTTGGTAATGAGGTTATATCCCAACTTCTATCAGTTAAAAGTAAAAAGCTATAAATAATACTGAAAGAACAATACAGCTGTGTGAATCTTGGCACAACAGGATGAAACTATTTCTACTGTTTGCTTCTTTTCCCCATGTCTCCTTTCCAGCGCATATAAATTCATTGCTCTGGTGGTTTTAATTTGGGCCCCAGTTTTGGCTAAATCTAAGAACTCAAAGAAAAACACAGCTGAAACCACTGCCTAGTGGCTTAACTCACAGCCTCAAATGATAGGCCTCCAACAGAGCCCAGCAGGCTTTCTGCAAAAAGGCCCCTGACTAGAGCTCATTTTGAAAAGCGGAGAGTTTGATAACAAGTCAGAAAGAGGTTTCACCATAGCTGTCTTAGGAGATTCTGCATTGCCCTACTAAAAAGAAACAGTGAGTGTTCTATGTAAGAAACACATGATAGATTTCTCTGGCACTTTTAACTGACTGATTCTATGCTGGAATGCTAAAACCACAAGGTAATGACAAATTTACATGCCCAATGAAGAGCTGAGCTGTGCACAGCAATTTCTTTCATTTGCATTTGATTTATCTTATTCAGTTCTGAAGGCTCACGGGTCAGTGACTGTTCTCGAACTAGTAGACCTAAAGCCATCTATACAATTTCTGTCTTTAACTCTGCCCTTCTCTGTATTACACAGCCATAGATGATCTCGTCAATAGTTGTGATCCAAGGGTTTCTGAGAAGATGTTCAACCTTCAAATATGTTAGATACCAAAATATAGAATCTGCAGAAAGGTAATCATTTAGATTTCACTGCTGTTTTCAGAGATCTGATGGTAAATTCCTTCTGAGACTGTCAAAGATGGCACTAATGCCCGTGTGATTTAGTCTCCACGGCACCTCAGAAAGAAGACTATGAATTGCTTTTCTCTGCTGCTACTCCTCTATGGGAGAGAATTAATTCTTTTTTCACAAATTAGTGCTAGGAAAAATGAAAAGGAAACACTGACTGAAAATACACTAGGGATCTAGCATAGTATCTGCCAAGGCAGATAACTCCATTTAGTAGACAAAAAGTGGAACATAGAACAGAAAGATATGCTGGGCAACTCTTCAGTTTTGTTACTCCAGTCCCACATAATCACCAAAATCTCTGGATTCTGTTCCCCCACAGTAGTCCTCTGCCAGGGGCCAAATCGGACTTGGTGGCCTGGCCTGTCACTCTGCAATGTCTCTGGTCTCTGTAGTTTGCTCTGCAGATCTTCATGCATTCTTTACTTTATCTTGCTTTTCTAGTTGTGATAAGTAGTATCACTGCCTGTGGTGAACTGATACATACCACTCCAAGCAAAACCTCAAAATTTCATATTAAAGCATGTTTTATTATTCTGTTTACTTTCTTAGCTCTGTGACTATCCCATCTAATTTCAACTCAGTCTTTTAGTAATCTTTCTCTAATAGTCCAGACTCTCAGTGGCTGTGTCCCTAATCTTAATGCTTAGTTTCATGAAAGCTGATCTTTACCACCTACTTATATGACCCTGCCAGCTTGTCCTATAGCTTGAAATCCCAATTCTGGTCTTTAGGACTGAATTGCCTCTCAGAATTCGAATCTATCTGCTGACATTGTTCCAGTTCAGTATTTTGGGTACAAAAATGATGCCTCTACTACCTACTCAACACTGCAATCTTCTGCTTGTCCACGTGTTAACTCTTAACGGTACCTCCAGACCACCTGTTCGGATGCCACCCTCACCAGTTCTCTGATCCGTGTCACACTCTGGTAATACGTCATGCATTGATCCCACAGCCTGGCTTAATTACCTTATTCTTCCAGACCCCTGCCAAAATACTCATCTTGCTTCACTTAGTTATATCTGTCTTCCCGTCATCCATAAACCAGCACTTGTATTTTTACAATAAAGTGGAGTGCAAAACAACTGCAAAGCTGAGAGGAAACTTCAAAAGAAAAACATTTTAACGTAGAAGGCTTTTTCCACATCATTTATCAATTTGGGTGTGCTTTGCATACATTTCCTTAGAGGGTGAGTCCCAGAACACATTTGACCACAATTTCAACCAGATTGTATTATAGCAGTCAAACATTCTCTCTTGACTAACTTTACAAAGGAGAGAATCAAAAACATTCTCTCTGAATGTTCAGAGAAGCTTCCCATAGAGAAGGAAGTACGTTCTGGTTTTAAACAAAAACAAAACGGCAGCTAAGCCTTTTATAATCCAGCAACACACACAGACTGGATGCGAAAATAACCTATCCTTATCTACTTTGAATTTTACTAAGGAATTTGATGGCAAAAGATGGGCATTCACTTCGAACACTAGCTTAACAGGATAGAAAAAGAAATGGGAGAAAGAATATGTGCATGAATGAGATTTATTCTGCAATTTTGTTAATATTTTCTGTGCCCAGTTTATTATTAGTGTTCCTGAAAAAGAGGAAGAATAATTTAGATGCTGGCTAGTGTGTAAAATCTGTGCAATTGTAGCGTTTACTCTCTTGGTAGATTAGTAGAAGAAGGGAAAAATCAATTTCTAGTAATATTTAGTATGGCAGCTGAAATACTGTGGTTTAATGAGGGACGTTTCAGAGTTCTAGAGCACAAAGTGGTAATGTTCATAAGAGCCAGTCCTGGTTTTTCTTGGTAACTAAATATCATTACCACATGGGTTGTAGTATTTCCATTGGTGGACATTTTTAAAAAGTAAAAATCAGTCAAGAAATTACTACTTTGTCATCACGTCTTGTAAACTTACATGACCTCTATTTTTCAATTCAAACTTTGCTAAATGCATATGCGATTCTTATAGATCTATTAGATGAGTCTCACTGCCTCAGAAGACACATAGAAAATATTTTTTAATCAAAAACTTGACTAGCATATAGGAGTGAATGTTGACAGCCAAAAAATAACCTCTCCATATCTATCTCCACTCTTTGAATATATTTAAACCATCAATTTTTGGATTTAAAGAGGTATATGAAATATTTCAGGTTTAGTGAAGACAGATGGTTAATATTTTATAAAAATTTTTTAAAATGTGATAATATAATGATTCATAGTATATACTTTTCCTACATTTTTGAAAATACGATAAAGCACTAATTGTAGATTAAGGATTTTTAATGATAAATTTAGTAAAGTATTAAATGACACTGAAACAAAAATTTTAGCAAAATAAATAAAAAAGGTAATTCAGGAAATTAGTCTGATCTCTTCCAGGATTTATTTTAAGGGATGGTTTTGAATAATTATAGTTTAAATATAAAGGTGTCAATGACCTCTGCTCCTACAATTGCTGCCTTTAGAAGGATCTGTCTGCAGAGGCACTGTCTTAGATTGCTTAATATGGAAGAGATGCAAGATTTTTTCAGTTATTAATGAAAAAATTATGGAAAGTGCTGTAAGTTAATGGATTGAACACTTAATTCCACATACAACAAAACATTCAATTGATAGGAAATTAAAACCTTGAATCAATCTTCATCCAGGTTTTTGTCATAAAAAATTTTTCTAGATTTTAGAATCCTTTTCACTTGACTTTGTAACCATCTCCCTAAGTAGATATATACTAGTTAGAACATCAAGTGACAATCTCAAGTATACCTATAAAAAGGCAATCCAGTATAAACTCAATGTGGATGGCAAACAGACTTTTAAAAGAGGCCATTCCAATGTTCATTCCTGAACTTTCCTTTGGTAGAGACAATAGGGATGGGAGAATCTGATTTTTCTTAACCTATAATTCCAACAAAGTCACAGGCAACTAACAGATTAAAGCATGGTTTTTATGGCAATTGGCTACAGAGAAGAGAAACTATGGAAACTGAATTTATTACATTGCAGTTAAATGATGGAGTGGACACATTAATCATGTGAGTGTCACAAAACAATTCAAAATTGTTATTTGTAATAAGGTTTTGCATATGCTTTAGGTGGCCAGAGTTCTGACTCTATGCTAAATTGGACAGATAAAATAAGAACCCGTGAAAACAAACCTATAGTCTTTGTCATTGAAAGAAAAGGATATTGGGAAATCTCAATTTCCTTCCACCTGTTTGAGCAGTTATATTTGGCTGTTACCTTGTCTGCTAAGTTATGTTTAGACAATGCCAAAGGAATGCCGTGATAAATAAAACAATCTATAATTTAGCTGGTGTGTGTGTGTGTGTGTGTGTGCGCGCGTGTGTATGAGACTTGTCATCATACATAATAATGGTGGTTTTGTCAAATTCAATCCTCTTATAATGAATTCTACTGTACTGGATGATGATTAGACACACTAGTTTCTCCTATAACACTCTCCCACATCAATAACACAAATGTGAGATCATTGCAACAACACAGAAGAATGTTGTTTTGCTGTTTCAACCTGCAATTTTGTAAACTGAGGAAAGGAAATTATTTACTGCTTTTTAGGATTAGTTATTCCTGATTTGGTCTTTTGGTGTGAAATTACCTAAAATCACAAAATATGCAGGTTTTTTTAATTGTGTTCTAATATTTTCAGTAAAAGAAAATGATTATATGATCATATATCAAACATGTATGATTATAATTTGTTGTCAAGTGGCTAAAATAGACTAAATTCCTGTCTATTTTACTTATTCCTGTCAGCTAACTAAAATAAGTCCCAAATGAGTGAAGTGGGAAAAAAAACATGTTTAAATTCTAAAAAAAAAAATGTAATTTATGTTACCTTTTTTGATACTCCCCAAAAATTCAGAGTAGAGAAGAAACAGAAGCTATTTTGGAATCATGAAAAACAGACTCATAATATAAAACAAAATTGTATATTTTTTAAAAGTACTTTTAACTGGCTAACTTAATCAGTTCGAGACTGATATTAATAAGAAAAACTAACCAACAAGAAAAAAACCTTTTTCATTGAATTATGAAATGGTGAAGTCTATACAGTTGTCTTGAAAAGACATTATTTTAGTGTGTGTTATATTCAGACAGTAAGAAGGCACAAGGCTGAATGACTGGACACCATTTTGTTCTCAAAACAATAGGTTCTGAGTCCTGGGATAAATTTTGAAAACTCCTAAGGAATAAATAAAATCTTAAGAAACACAACTGACATTTAACCAACCAATGGATCACAGTACATGCATTGTTAAAGTGGATCATATTTCATATTTACTTAAAAGATGATAGCAAAAGATTTTGCTTTGATATAACTGCTCAATTCAGTGTATTCACAGTTACCTGATAATGACCCAGATACTTCCAGGAATATCAAACAATTGTGATTGCTGTTCTTAGCCAATAGTTCCTGTCTGCTCACCCCTACACAAGGGAGGGCAAATTTATTAGGTTCCATAATTCCATAACTTCTAAAAGTCTAGTAATCAAGATATAAGATTAGAATAAATAATAGTTCCATATGCTATTCATTCTAGCTCCTTGTCTTTTGTTTTGTTTTGTTTTTGCTGCTTGTCTATTTTGGTCTCTTACTACATGAAATACCGACTGTATGCATTGTGGACTTCTATAGAAATTTTACTACCTATATACGTGTTTCTATATATCCACACAATACGTACACATAGTTTTTCATTGTATGTATGTAATGTATGTTCACTAGAAAAAGAAACAGTACAGGTAGAGTGTTATTCAATCACCGAGAGATAACTACAGTTAACATATTGAATATATCCTTTTATGAATATACATGCACTTCTCTATCATCTCTGGGTTATCTATACTTTATGAAATAAAAATACCATTCCTTTGGTTTTGAAATCCTTTCAGTACATCTTTTCACGTCAATTGATGCAGATCTGTATCACTGACTTGAGACAGTTATTCCTTGATGAACACCTCGTTCAGTGTTTGGACCATGGGCTTCAGCCTCTCAGCCTTGGCGCTCACCTGAGGGTCAGGAAAGGGTAACCGGGACAGTAGGTCAAGGCAGCGAGACCAGGGACGGCGGCTAAGGTGGTGGCGGCAGAGCAGCTTAGGCACCGCGCGAGGCCGGGTCCCGACCCGGCCTCACCCCACAGACAGTTCGGCAGTGGCGGTGATTTTCCCCATCCCGGCTCTCTCCTCCCTTATCCGGACTGCCCACGCCCATTTTGGCTACAGTGGATGGGCAAGAAAAGTTTGAAATTGAAGTCACCACGCTGGATAACACGCTTCGTGTGGCATCCCCAAACAAGTTTGGAGAATTTTGTTCGGTAGGAATTCTTATTAATTCAGAATCGAGATATGAGACAAATACCTTATTGGAAAAGTCGGCACTTTCGCCAACCAATGGATTTGGGCACAAGTGAAATTCTGCTTACCTCCAAAAGCACAGGTCTCTTCCGGGTGGCGGCCAGGCGGCGAGGGCACCGCGTGCGGATGGTAAAAGTCCGCACGCGGCGGGCGTGTCCGGCGAGGTCCCGCACGCAGGCTCACAGAGGAAGGCACAGAGTCAGCACGAACGGCACGAACCGCGTCCTGACCCGGAACCGCTTCTCCCGGAGGTGACCCCTGAGGCTGCTTACCCGGAAAATACAGTTGGTCTCCACTGCCTCAGCGCCACAAAAATACAGCAAAGATCTGTGGAGAGGGACTTAATTCCCGCCTGAGAAAGGACTACACGCCCCACCTCGTGGTGCTGGCTGGGGTGGGTTGGGGCATGAGCACCTGGTGGAATGTGCCAGAAAGTGCCTCCCGGGAACCCGAGCCGCCTGGGCCTATGACAAGGCTGAGAACGAGGACAGATCGGTATTGCAGTGCACGGCGGGAGGCTGCCAGGCTGGAAGACGACAGGTCCAGCGTCAGCCCGGGCCCTGCCCTGTTTCTGGAGCCCATGCGCTGTCAGGACAGGACTGAAGAGCTGTTCCTTCTTGGAGGAAGATTCCATCCCCTGCACGTGCTGAACTGGTTGGCAGGCGGCGGGGCAAGGGCATGTTTGCCAGTCTGTCCCTCAGCGAGCTCAACAGGCACCACTGGATGTCCGGCACAGCCTCCCACCCCTACAGCCAAGGCGACGCGGACCTCTTGTGAGTCCACACCTGCGCCCACCCTGGCCAGGTTCGAGGAAGCCTGTAAATCTTCATCAAGAAATTCATTTTAATGGCTGGGACTGTGGATGTGGTGGAGCTGCGGGGAACGAAGACGTAGTCGATGTCCATGCGCATGCTGAACCTGGAGTCCAGGCCTGTGATCTAACAGGATGTAGGGAAGCAGGTGCTGACTACCCGTTCCAGAAAGCTGCCCTGCGAGCCGTGCACACTCACCTCCAAGGGGAAGCCAAAAGACATCCGGAGAGTTGCTTCTAAAATGCTCCACAACAGGTCACGATCTCACAGTTAGTGGGGTGGATCCCGCGTGGGGCTCTGTCCCGACAGCACCCTCTCTCCCTCTCTCTGCTGCTACCCCACCCCATCCTCTCTCTCTCTCTCTCTCTCTCTCTCTCTCTCTCTTTCTCTCTCAAAATACATAAATATTTAAAATGCTCCGCTGGAAGCCTACATTTGACTGAGCAGCCAACTCTTGAGCCCTCTGCCTGCTTTGTGGAGCGGAGGTGGGGGATGGGAGGGGGAAGGGGAGGGACTGAGCAGGATGTCTGGGCTCTTCCGTTCGAGGCCCTCTGAGATCCCACCCAGGTCAGGAGCTGTGGACAGAGCCGTGTTCACGCACGTTTCTTTGGGTGTGAATTTAAGGCCAAATTTCATAAACGGTGCCAAGGGTGAGACATTTCTCTTACAGTTGAACACATTTAATGCCACCGAACACAGCTCGGTTTCCTTTCTTCAGAATTGGATACGCCACTCAGTGGAATAAAGGTTTACCTTCACCATTGCAGCTAGAAGTGGCGTGAAGTGCAGGAAGGTTAAACACAACCTGCTGTAGAAAAACCAGGTCAATGCTCTTACCTCTGCCGGGTGTTCCCTGAGATTAGCAGTCACCGGTGGGTTAGCACCAGACTGTCTCTTCACAGAGGCCAGAGGGCCTGTCAGCCCTACCCAGCCTCCAGTGGTCCCAGGGCTAGACAAGGACACGTGTTCTGCTTCGCTGAGCGTTTTTCTCAGCACAGTGTTTTCCTTCACCCTCAGTTAAGCACCGTTTTGTTCCAGGCTGAACTGTCAATGTTCCTAAGACAGAGAAGGCTCAAAGTGGGTGAGACACACCTTTGTCCCTGAGAGTCGCCCAGTTGGACCCAATATTGTGAAGCCTCTTGCCTTTTGTTTTTAATTTTAATTTTAATTTATTTATTAAAAAATTTTTAATGTTTTATTTATTTTTGACAGAGGGAGAGACAGAGCATGAATGGAAGGTGGGAGGCAAAGAGATAGGGAGACATGGAATTTGAAGCAGGCTCCAGGCCCTGAACTTCAGCACAGAGCCTGATGCGGGGTTTGAACTCACGAACTGTGAGATCATGACCTGAGCCCCAGTCAACAGTTTAACCTACTGAGCCACCCAGGCGCCCCAACTTTGTTTTTTCGAGAGATAGAGTGCAAATGGGGGAGGAGCAGAGAAGGGGGAAACAGAGGTTATGTGCTGATAGCAGCCAGCCCTATGTGGGCTTGAACTCATGAACCCTGAGATCATGACCAGAGCCAAAGTGAGTCGCTCAACCTACTAAGCCTCCCAGGTGCCCTGCCTCTTGCCTTTGTAAGATGCCTTCCGATCGCAGATGTGCCAACATGCATGGGGCAGGGTTTCTTACAATTGATGGCTGTGGTAACCAAAGCCTGTGAACATTTTAAAAGGTGGGAAACTAAGGAGCTCTAGGTTCTCCATGTCTAGATGTTTAAGGAGAATCAAAGTCAGATGACTTTGCTAATATAGGATAGCTTTGTGATTCTCAAACTTGAGAACAACCCCTCCACCCCCCGGGGTCCCATGTGGGAACCCACACTGACCACCCCAATAGTTGCAATGCTGTGGTTGTCCCTGGCACATGGTAGTCAGGGGATTGCACAATATCTGGCGGCAGTTTGGTTGGAGAAAAGAGTTTCCTAGTCTTTTTTTTTTTTTTTTTTTTTGAAATATTGAGAAACCTAGCCTCTGCAGTACAGATGAGAGATGGAGGAATGTTTTAGGGAAGTCAAATAACCATTAAGAAAAGTCAAGATCCATATAAAGTAGATGAGGGGGTACAAAAGAAACAGAAGGTCTTCCTTCTGTTGAAGGGGCAGTATGTGAGCGCCTCTTCCTCCTCTCTCCCCTTCTCATTTTCGTTTTTATACAGACAGCATTTGTACTATTTTCCCTAGCATTGTCATAAGAAATATTTCTGACAAAGCAAATGATTCTTTCCAGGGGCATGTAGACAAGAGGGTGCTGCCTGTCTCAGAATCAGAGTGATCGGGCAGAGTGGGAAAGGTGCTTTGTTCAGCTTAGCAGCAAACTTGAGAAATTTGACAAGCTACAGTTGAGCAGACAGAGGCAGCAAAATCCATGGAGGAGGTTGTTCATGCCTTAGCACTGTGAGGTTGGTGACACAAACAGTTGGTTCAAGGGCCATTTCCCTGGTTTCCTTTCTGATTTCTGGAAGGTGGGCAATTTGTATTTCAAGAGAGATACCTTTTTTTTTTTTTTAAACTGCCTTTTTTAAAGCTTTGGGAGAAGGTTATCTCAGAAGGAAACCACCTCCTCTGTCCCCCTTTCCCTAAGCCACAGATGTTGTATAAATATAAGGTAATTATTAAATTATTTTTTATCATATTGTTAATGTTATCAAAAATGTTAATATGCAAATTATAAAGAAGAAATCACCTTTCTAATAAATTATATCTACTTCTGTTACAGAAATAGATGACAAGAGGGTGACCAACACACAAGCTGAAGTAAGTTTCCTTATATTTTGTATAAATAGGTGTTCAATTAAAGACATAATTAGTTTGGCTTGATGTTATATAAAATATATCAATATAACTAATGTAAAAACTAGTTTGCTTTTCCTGACCGAAGAAACAGTAAAATGGGGTTGTTAAATCTCTGCCTCTATGCTACATTGGTTCTCAACCTATGAAATGCCAACCCCTGAAAAAACTTGTAAAATAAACCATTGCTTTTAGTGGCAAGATATGGTGTTGTTATTTTCAATTTAGTGACTCATTTATGACATCTACAGGCTAGGGCCCGCCAATGTTGGAATCCTGGAGCAAGAAGATGGGGGCCGACACCTCTTAAAGGGTCTTCTGGTGTGTGAAGCCAAGAGCACACCCTGAGGCCAGAGGTTCATATACACATGTAGGAGTTCAGATGGAAAATAGGAACCAGGGGAGGGTAGGAAGCTAATAATATAGAATATATGGAATACAAAAAAGTAAGTAAACTTGTACTCAGAAATAGGACAAGGATTGACTGCTGTGCAGACATACTAGTCAACTCCCATAGCTGCATTAGGCATATAGCAATACCCAGAGGAAATGTAGAAAGAACAAAATGCCAAATAATATCTAAAAGAATTTTCTAAATTTTTAAAGAGATTATAAATGTGAAAATGCTTTGATAACTCTTACATAAATATAAATCAGTTTTTATTACTTAACAAGTTGTACTACGTGTTACAAAGCAAAATTTTCTGTCGAATTAATTTTCTACTTGATCTTTGAATATATGTATGGAGATAAATATATAAGAAATACCAAAAGTGATTGCTTCTTGAAATCAACTGGATGAGACGAATACAGTAAAGGAACACCAGAACTGTCTGTGTTCACACTACATGTTAACATTAACATAGAGTCCCTCTGCCTGCATCTGGGCATAATGAACTGGTACTCACATATTCCATTCTGGAGAAATGTGCTTGGACCATTTGCTTGTTGATATGGATTTGGCGATATTTGGTTGGATTTTTCCTTTTTAGTATATTGTTTTTGCATCAGGTAAGTGTCTACATCTTCATGATACTTTTGAGGGCAATTAAACTTTAGTATGTACAAGGAAAAATATCTCAAGTTCTATTTACTGTTCAATGAAATAGTTTCTAGTTTTTTTCAGACTGTAGGTTATGTTCTTTCTAATACACATGAAAGCCTAGAATAATCCCCAAAAAAGCATCTTGTTACCATTTATACCTGACCTTTTCAAAGCAAAAATAATCGCTCTACACACTAAAACTCATTGATTAAGACCCCTACTTTTGCCACAATGAAATATAAATCAATACACTATTAAAAAGGAATCTTTGACATAATCCAATTAGAAAATAGACTACATATGTAATTTATCATAATAAATAATATAGTCATATGTAGGAATAGTTTAATTTATATATATATATATATATATAAATAGTTTGTGGTTTTGACCCTGAAATATGTTTCTGTGTTCCAATTTTTATAATTTTTAATACAAAAATTCTCTCTTCAATAATTCAATCCTGGTCTAGTGTGCATAGGTAAGAGTGTTAAATAGCAGTTTTGTTAGGAAAGAACTTATTTATCTTTTACAAATAGAAGAGAATATTATCTCAACATTGTAATTCCAAGTCAATGGAGATATTAGATTGAACATGTCAATTCCAGAGGTTTATAAATAGGTATTACTTACCAACAACCTTCATTATGTACCTAAAACCACTCAAAAATCCTATGAGCAGGTATAGTTATCCCATGGACATAGCTTTTTGAGTATACTTTGTCCTGGCCCTTATGTTTTTTCTCGCAAACAAAAAGGATTGGTGTCTCTTTTTCTGTTTCTTTTTAAAATAAACAAACATTACTAAGTGAGAAAATAAAAGGAGTAATTTCAAGACTGCAATGGATGAAGAGTTTTATGATAAAATAGCTTCATATACTTTTAAAACTGTGATATCAAACCACTTTGACAATAAATTTCATAATGAAAAATAAAAAATAACAAAAATGAAAAAAAAGTAAAAAATAAATAAATAAATAAATAAATAAATAAATAAATAAATAAAACTGTGATATCAATGAATATGGATATAATTTCTCATTGATTTGCATTGTATTTCATGACGGGGAATCAGAAAGCTCTTTGAAATACGGCAGTGTATTTCCCTCACAGGGTCAGTTTTTATTCAAATACGCCTTTTCTTCTTTTCTTTTTGTCCACAGTCGCAAAATGCATCCCCTAAGCAGAGGAAGCAGAGCGTGTACACACCACCGGCCATGAAAGGTACTGTTCAGGTACTGTTTCGGGTTGCCGTGAATGTTGAGCTCATGGCTGGTACGCTGTCTGTTCTCAAAGACCATATGCTTGAGTATAAGCTTGATCTGGTCGCAGTTTTACAACTTGGTAATGCTACTTTCAATAAGATACTTTATCCATTTAAAACTTAGTTTCATCAAGAGTAAAACAGGTAACTGAAGAAGGAATAACTAGAGAGGTCTCTGAATTTCAGTCTGGAAATTCACATTTTCCAAAATAATAACAAAGGCTTTTCTTTTAACCTTCCTTATATTTGTTTGAAGGGATCTTTCCAGAATCCCTAATTACTGTTGCCAGAAAATTGCCATTTTTTTCCTAGGCTTATGCAAAGTAGAATAACTTGAATTGGGGGCACAGTTAATGTAAAGTGTTGCCTCATTGCCTTGTGTCAAGAGCAGCTCTGAGAAACCCAATCAAACAGTCATTAGCTGTACATGTAACAGCTGTTCAAATAACAACTAAAAATGCTAGCTCATATCCTGGCATTTTTCCAGATTTCTTCCCCCAAATTGGAACTGCTAAAAGAACATCTAAGGGTATCAGAATTTTGACTGACACCAGTTCCAGGGAAGGCTTCTTTTATTTCTCACACAAAAATGTTCCTGACGTGAGGCAGAGTGCTCAGTCCAGTAGCTCCTGCACCAGGCTGTCACCTGGGCCATTGGCCCAGTGGCTCATCAAGCTCCGTTTCAACTACAGGAGAGGCCAGCTGGGCAGCTTCCTCTGGAGTCTGGAGAGATGTCTAAATTGGGAGTGAAATTTTCCACTCTGTATTCTCTCTAGATTTGAGGCTTTTTCAGGGAAGTGGAATATAAATGGACACATTAATCGCTACTCTCAGTAAACTTCCTTCCTGTGCAGCTATAAAACCCCATGTTTGTTTGTTTGTAAGACTGCAGTAAATAACACAATCATCAACATTGTAGTTTATTCCAGGGTAATTGTTGAGATTATCCGGCTTCCCTCTCTGATGACAAATATGATCATTTGAAGGTATATTTCCTATTGTAAGTCATCTTGTACTTTTAATACACATCAGTTTTGGCATGAGTGGGCAACAGTAAAAGATATATGTTCACTTGTTTAATGATTTCCTCTGTTCTATTTTAGGTTGGCTTAACTAAATAAAGTAATACTGTTCTCGTGTCCTCAGAGAATAATAGGATTATTTTTAAAGGAAATTCTTAAAATCAAAACCCCAAGGGCTTTCATTATATTTAGCTCTCAAATATCATAAGAATGTGGGATTCTAACATTTAGGGAAGTTAGTCATATTGCACATTTTCACAGGCGACCTTACTACTGTCGATCCCTCCAAGATGGCTATTCAGTGACAGTCATTTTGGTCATGAGTTAAAGCCTTGAGAAAGCACAGTAATTCTTTCAAGAGGATACTAGTGTGTTACTATAAGCCACCTAGGTCCTCATTTTAACCAGTAAATACCTAGGTAAATCTCCTGCTTCTGATAAAAAAATAAAGAGAGAGAGAGAGAAAGCTAAATCCACATGTTTTATTCAGTCTACCTGTCCCTAAGAGCTAGAAATGAATATTTCAAGACAAAATTAAGCTATGGTAACATATGGTGCATTGTGAGCACATTAAGAAGCTTCAATCATAAGAAAGATGAATTAGCAAAGGAAATGTTATTGAGATGCTAAATACAGTAATACAATTGCTCCGAAATGTGTAATTCTTCAAATTGGAGTGGAACGTGATTATCCATTATTGAGTATAAAAAAAAGTTTGCTGAGAGAGCAAAGCAGCAACAGATGTGATTAATAGTTCTGAAAAAATTAACTCTGACAAAAAGGCCAACTAGGACTTCATGAAGGACCTAGCAAATAACTGGTTAGTGAAACAAAACAAAATACAACGAAACAAACACAAACTAGCCAGATTCCTTCCTTCTCCCCTTCCTTTACTCAGTTGTGAGGAGTTGCCAGGTACGGAGATCAAAGTAGCAGGAGGGGAGAGAGGCGACATCCTACCTATAGTGTTTTGATTAATGCATGGACAGACTGATCTCCTTTCTCCTAAGTGCATTTAGTTTTTCCTTTTTCGGTAACGGTGGCACTTCTGTCTCCAGCAGGTTTCAGGAAACAAAGACATGTCCAGGTTACCTCTTGTGATGAGGGTTTTATATGAAGGTATGTGGATAAGAAATAGAGTAGAGGAAACCATTTTAAACAGTCATACTGTCAAGACTGATATAGTGATGACTTCCAAATTTATATCTGCAATCCTAACATATCTCCTGAGCTTCAGATTGCCAATTCCAACCAACCTCCGATTTTTTTTCCCCTGATTGTTATTAGCCTTCTCAAATTTAGTATGTCCGAAGTGAAACTCTTTGGCGCTTTTCTGGTTTTCCCTATACTAATAAATTATATTCAGCTGTTGAGAACAAAAGCCTTCATGTAATCCTAGACTTCTCTCCCTTACCCAATTGACTGTCTGTTCTTGTTAGCTCTAATTTCAAAGTGCACCTCTTAATCTGAGTACTCCCCACATCTTCCACAGCTGCTATCTTATGCAAGTCACCATTCTTTCTTTCTTTTTTTAATTTTTTATTTATATTTGAGTAGGACAGAGAGCAGAGCGTGAGTGGGGGAGGGGCAGAGAGAGAGAGATGGAGACAGAATCTGAAGCAGGCTCCAGGCTCTGAGCTGTCAGCACAGAGCCTGACACGGGGCTCGAACCCACAAACTGTGAGCTCATGACCTGAGCCGAAGTCGGATGCTCAACTGACCGAGCCTCCCAGGCGCCCCTGCAGGTCACCATTCTTTCTTGCCTGGACTGCTGGAGTCTTTTTCTTACTGGTCACCCTGATGCTGCTCTTACCTCTCTCCACTATCTAGTGCTCACCCAGATGCCACAGTAATTCCTCTGACTTACAGATGATATCATACCCTCCTCTTGATCAAAGTCTTCAATGGCTTCCTATCACGTTCAGAATAAAATTGAAAATCCAACCAAGTCCCTAAATGCTCTGCACCAGCCTCTCTCTTTGACCTCATCTCCTTTCACACTGCCCCTTTTCAATGGAGCCCAACCTCATGGGCTTGTTCACTATTTTTAAACATGCCAAACAAATTCCGTTCTAGAACATTTGTCCTTTCTATTTTGTCTGTCTGGAATACTCTTTGCCCAGTGGCCTCACAGATGCCTCAGCTAATGTTACCTCCTTAGAGGCCTTCCTTCCCTGTTACTAACTCCTCCTATATCACTGTCTATGTCTTTACACGCTGCCTTGTTTTTTTCCATAACACTTATCATGAAGGAGGTATCTGTGATAAATTTTGTTCATTTGAGTATCTGCAGCACCTAGAACAGTGCCTGACAGACACATTTAGCTGCTTGATAAGTACTAGATGAATAAATGAACTGTAATGAACTAGGAAATCCAGTCACACTGTCATCTGCTGAGAAGAGGATGTCTCTTAAGCCTTGTTCTACTAATTTTCATATGTGTATTCTGCTTATATTTCTCTTTGCTTCTCTCCTTGCCAGATTCTCCCTTAAGTCTTGTATTCCTACTTACATTTCTACTAGTCTGCTTTACTAGTTTTACTTTTTCCCACTCCTGTCCCCTCTGATCAAAGAGAAACATATAATTTGGTACATTAATTATCGTCCAGAATGGTGCATCGGTTGGGCTGGCTTCTTAAGAAAGATCATCTCAAGGACCACCAGAACCATTAGGTGGGGCCTGGATCAATAGTTTATGGCCAGGGTGGCAGCACCATATGATATAAATATGGCAATGTAAATAGAAGAGTCTGGATATGGCTCTCTTCCTTCAGAGGTATTTCGTGGTTCATTCAGCACATTTACTCTTAGGATATAATAATAGATTTGGTACTGTATCTGGCTGTTTTTCTATTCATAATATCATAGGCATTCAGTGTGTTCAAGGAGCTTAAAGGTTAACTAGTGTAACTACCCAGTGATGATTGAATTTCTTCCACTGCATATAACCTCAGGGTAATACATTGGCTGTGTTGTCTTGAGGATTCTACTATATTAGGCCTGGAGGTAGAGCCAGATAATCAAAAGTTCCAAGTGATTCTGCTGCAGCAAGTCTAAAGATTGACCAGACTCAAATATCCAATCACCTACTTAACATGTCTCATGGAGATCAAAGAGATAATGAGATCAAAATTAATATGGTCAAGACTGACCTTTGAATTTTTTCAAAACCAGATCAGTTTGACCTGCACTGTTTCCCTTCTCAGCAAGTGGAATATCCATCTGCCTAGCTGCATATTGCTGAGTTCTGAGAGCCTCCAGTGAACCTCTGTCTTTCTTCCACTCTCTTCAATAATAGAACACCAGGTTTCATGGATTTCACCCCATTACTATCTCTTATCTCTCCCACCTTTTGTCTTCTCTTATCTCCAACATCATCACCACATTTCAAATCACAATCATGTCTTTGCCAGGATATATAGGCATACCTCGAAGATACTCTAAACCACCACAATAAGGTGAATAAAATGAATTTTTTAGTTTTCCAGTGAATATAAAAGTTATGTTCACACTATACTGTAGTCTATTAAGTGTGCAATAGCATTATGTCTAAAAAATAACATATATGCCTTCATTTAAAAATACTTTATTGCTAAAAAATGCCAACCATTGTGTGTTTTCAGCAAGCCATAATGGTTTTGCTGGTGGAGGGTCTTGCTTCCATTGTGATGGCTGCTGACTGATGAGGGTGGTGGTTGCTGAAGGTTGGGGTGACTGTGGCAATTTCTTAAAATCAGACGACAATAAAGTTTGCCACATAAATGGGCTTTTCTTTCATAAATGATTTCTCTGTTGTATGTGATGCTGTTTGAAAGCATTTTACCCACAGTAGAACTTCTTTCAAACTTGAAGTCAGTCCTTTCTAAGTCTACCACAGCTTTATCAACTAAGTTTATGTAGTATTTTAAATCAATGTTGTCATTTCAACAATCTTCACAGTATCTTTACCAGGAGTAGATTTCATCTGAAAAAACCACTTTCTTTGCTCATACATAAGAAGTGATTCCTCATTTGTTCAAGTTTTATCATGAGATTGCAGCAATTCAGTCACATCTTCAGGCTCCACTTCTAATTCCAGTTTTCTAGCTATTTTACCCCATCTGCAGCTACTTCCTGCACTGAAATGTTGAACCCTCAAAGTTTTCCATAAAGGTTGGAATCAACTTCTTCCAAACTCCTGTTCTGTTAATGTTGATATTTTGACCTCTTCCCATGAGTCATGAATGTTCTCAGTGGCTTCTAGAATAATGAATCCTTTCAAGAAAGTTGTGATTTGCTTTACACAGATCTATTGGAGTAATCATTATCTATGTCAGCTATAGTCTTAAGAAACACATTTCTTAATGAATAAGACTCAAAAGTCAAAATTGCCCCTTGACTCATGGGCTACAGAATGGATATTATGTTAGTAGGCATGGAAACAACATCAGTCTCATTGTACATCTCCATCAGAGCACTTGAGTGACCAGGTGTATTGTCAACAAGTAGTAATATTTTAAAAGGAATCTTTTTTTTTTTTGAGCAGTAGGTCCCAACAGTGAGATTTAAAATATTAAGTAAACCATTTTATGAACAATGTGCAGTCATGCATGATTTGTTTTTCCATTTATGGAGTACAAGCAGAGTAGATTTACCATAAATCTTAAGGGCCCTAGGATTGTCTGAACATAAGTGATCATTGGCTTCAACTTAAAGTCACCAGCTACATTAGCACTAACAAGAGATCAGCCTGTCCTTTGAAGTTTTAAAGCCAGGAATTAACTTTTCCTCTCTATCAATGAAAGTCCTAGATGACATCTTCTTCTGACAGAAGGCTTTGTCATCTACCTTGAAGATCTGTTGTTTAGTGTAGCCACTTTCATTATATTATCTTAGCTAGATCTTCTAGATAACTTGCTGCAGCTTCTACATAAGTTCTTGCTCTTTCACCTGGCACTATAATATTATGGATATGCCTTCTTTTTTTAAACCTCATAAACCAACCTCTGATAGCTCCAAACTTTTCTTCAGTAGCATCTCAACTTTTTCAGTCTTCACAGAATTGAAGAGAGTTATGGCCTTGCTCCAGATTTGGCTTTGGTTTAGGGAGTATTGAGACCAGCTTAATCTTCTACCCAGACCACTCAGACTTTCTCTATATCAGCAATAATACTGTTTTGCTTTTTGTAATGTGTGTTCATTGGAGTAGCACTTTTAATTTCCTTTAGGAACTTTCCTTTGCATTCACAGTTTGGCTAACTAGGCACAAGAGGCCTAGCTTTTGATCTATCTTGGCTTTTGACATGCCATCCTCACTAAGCTTAATAATGCCTAACTTTTGATTTAAAGTGAGAGATGTGTGACTCTTCCTTTCACTTGAGGACTCAGAGACCATTGTAGGATTATTAATTGGCCTAATTTGAATATTGCTGTGTCTTAGGGAATAGGGAGGCCCAAGAAGAGGGAGAGAGATAGGAAACAGATGGTCAGTGAAGTAGTCAGAACACACATTTTTCAATTAATTTCACCAGATTATATAGGCGCAGTTCATGGCACCCCAAAACATTTAACAGTAGTGACATCAAAGACCCCTGATCACAGATCACCATAATGTGATATCAATGAAAACGTTTGAAATATTGCAAGAATTTCTAAAATGTGGTGCAAGACACAAAGTGAGCAAATGCTATTGGAAAGATTGTACCAATAGACTTGCTTGATTTAGGGTTACCACAACCCTTCAATTTGTAAAAAAAAAAAATGCAGTATCTGCAACATGCAGTGAAGAGAAGTGCAATAAATCAAGCTATACCTATAACTGACTACTCAACATCCAGTCTTTCTCTCCTTGCTTCCCATGAGTTTTCTATACTGTAACCAAAGTGAACATTTAAAACTCAGAAGTGGTTATGCTCCTTCCTTGGTTAAAACTCTTTTATAGCTCCCCATTGCCATTAGATAAAATCCCTATTCCAGAGCAAAGCTTTCAAAGCTTACTGGCCCAAGGCTCCAATCTGCCTCTTCTCTTTCCACTAGGTCTCAGACATGTTGGTATTCTGCCAGCTTCTGGATGCACCAAGTTCTTCCCTGATTCAAGAAAGATAGACACATTCTTCCTTTCACCTAGAATGTTTTTCCCTACCTCCTCCTTGTCGTCATTCTTCATTGGCTAACTCCTACTTAACATTCAGGTCCTATCCCTAGAGATCAGTTCCTGAAAGGAGCTTTTGCTAGCTCTCTATCTAAATTCCCTATAGCTATAAATTCTGTTGATAGTTATAATCTCTAGGGTTTTTTCATAGCAAGTAATTATGTCCAGTTATTTACTAATGTCTTTGTCTTCAACTAGATTGGAAGTAATGTATGTAGTAGCATCAATAACAGGTGTCTATTTTAATTACTACTATATTTGCAGGGCTTAACATAATGCTTGAGACATAAGCAGTGCTTATAAATATATTTTAAAATAAATTTTAAAAATATACTCAACACACAAATGTTGGTGAATGAATCATTTCCTGTGGATATCTACTTTATCTCTGGTCTATTAGAAAGGCCTTTTTTTTCTGTTGAGGTCCCTAAAAATTTGTATTCTTGTATTCTTGTTCTATATCTTATTACTATTTATGACAAATTTTAAAAATGGCAGCTATCTAAATATTTCAGGACATCTATCAGGTCCCTACCTCACCATTAATTTACTTCTTTCAAGGTTAAAATATCTCAATGTCAGTTATGCCTGCCACTTTGTTTTTTCACATTCTTTCTTGATCTCCTAATAAGCTCCATTTTCATATATAGAAGTATATCATTCAGTATCAACCTAGTATTTAAACGTGGTTTGATCAGAACAGAATAGAGACTTTAATGATGCCTATCACCCCCTTTTCCCAGATTATTTAATTATAATAAGGCAACCTAAAATCTTATTAACTTTTCTGGCAGGCATATACATTGGTGAAAAATAGTGAACTTACTGTAAATTCAAAACTTCCAAGTCTTTTTTATTATTTATTTTTGAGAGAGAAAGAGCATGCATGTGAACACAGGAGCCGTGAAGGGGCAGAGAGAGAATCTCAAGCAGACTTCCATGCTGTCAGCACAGAGCCTGACATGGGGCTTGAACTCATGAACTGTGAGATCATGACCTGAGCTGAAACCAAGACTCTGACACTTAACTGAGCCATGCAGGGGTCCCTTCCCATTTTAAAATTATGTCTTTTTTGAACCAAAAAAGCAAGACAGTGCTGTCATCCCAATTGAACTTTCTCTTGTTAGAATCAGGCAGTCACATGAACATGTCATATTTTGTATTTTGATTCTGTCATCCATTTCTTATCTCAGTCACGTTTCATCCACAGATAAAATAAACTTATCTTTGGTATTTTTATCTACATCTGTAATAAACATATCAAACAGAACAGGGCAAAGAGAGGGCCTTGTAGCACACATTATCTCTCTCTAGTTGACATCGATCTCCCTGAATGCCACCATTGAAACAATTATGAAATAGACTTATATAACAGGACTCCAGTCCTTAAAACCAGAGGATAATGTGAAGGATATTGTTAGATACATTGTTGTGTTTCATTTATTTTTATGCTGACCACATTTTTTCATCTGTACAGATGAATCATAAATTTATAATGTATATTATAACATAAAAATGACAAAAGTTGAAGTTTGCATAGAAAACAGATTTACTTTTCTATTACCTTTTGTAATATAGTGCTTCATAATTATATAAGTAGAAAGTTCTGAGGATTATCAGAAATTGATAGCTGATCACTGAATTTTCATGTACACTTTTTTTGTGTTTATATTGTGGTCAGCCTTGTAATTTACAGAACAGCCAGTTAAGGTTTTGTTGAAGAGCTTGAATCACGTTTTCAGAAAAGCAAGGCAGATCTGAATCTTGGGACAGGAAATAGCTGACTCATTTCCATCCTCATTGTGTGTGTGTGTGTGTGTGTGTGTGTGTGTGTGTGTGTGTGTTTTACTGGAATGCAAATGCCTTTAACTGAAGAGAGCAAAGCAAGTGCTATCGATTTAAAAGGAAATTTGAACATGAAACGAATCAGCTGACTGAAAAATAGCATTGCATAGTAGCAGGGTGTTACATTACCATTCTTAATGCAAAGCAAGTCAGATTTTATATGTACTTCTGAAGAATATCTTCTTTCTCTCACTCTTTGTAATTTCTTTAAGAGAAAATTGTAGTTACTTTGGTGTCCAGAGATTGTTCTTCTCATATGTCCAATAGTTCATATATCAAACAGGTCTTTGAATGCTTGCAGCACTATAACTCCCACATTCTGTTTCTCCAAGGATGATTGTGATCTTGATATTTTATCTTAACTCAGCCTCTTTTCATAGTTAAGCAATAAATGCAAATAATGCAAGATGGGAACTAAATAAAACTGGATCAATAAAAAAGGCTAAGTAGGTTTTTAGAGCATGGTAGATGATAGTGGCAAGGATGTGACATGTCATATTAACTGAAGGATAATCTTCAAATCAGAGAAAGCCATTGATCAAAATGATTTTACTGGACCCAACATGAAAAGACATGGACTTTGGAGGACAAGCAATCAGGGTTCAAACCTTGGTGTCAATGTTTATTAACTATTCAATTTCAGCAAGTCAATGAGTTTAATTTCTTCTTTATCATTGGTAAATGTTGATGATACCTACCCCAAAGGATTGCCCTAGAGACATAATGAAACAATATGTGAAAAGAGAATGTTTAGGGCAGGCATGCAGTATGTGGGAATTACTTTGAATAATTCTTTGAACTCTGGATTAAGTCAGAAGCACTTCTTTTCCATTTCCACTGAGCCCTGTATAAGGGAGGCAGGAGGTCAGGAGAGAGATGGAGGAGAAGACAAAAAGACTTGGGGAAGAATGAAATACCTGCCAGGGTTTTGCTCTGGTGGCCATTGAAAAGTCAGAGTTAGAGGTGCCCAATCCTATAAGGTACCCATCCACCTAAGAGTGCCCACCCAATAAGCATGTGGATTATCCAGCTTTGCAACATTTGCTCCACTTTTATTTGCCCCTGTCTGAGGTAGATTTGTGCAGCTAATCTTTGACCTTTCACTTTCTTTTCAACAAAAGCCAGCTGGCTTTTCCTTCATTTCACCTCAGGTACTGTGTACCTTATTTCCCAGCTAACAGCCCTCTCAGAAGTATTTATATTTAATTTAATAAATCTTGTGTTTCAAGAAAGCATAAGAACAAAGTGATGGCTAATGGTGAATTTAGGGATTGCTAAAGATTATGCCATATATATGTCTAGCCACAGGGATGAGCAGGAATCACATCATCTAAATTCAGCCTATAATTAGCCAATGAAGGTAGACTAACAATAATGACACGGAATTGCAACCAAGTCTCTCCTCCTGATTTCAAGTCTCTTATAATTGTGACTGAAAAAATACTCAGAAGGAATAGACCAGATTGTTCTTATCACCCCCTGCACAGTGAAAATCAAAGACAGGGAGAGAAGACAAGATCTTTTAATTTCTCATCAGGCAATCTCTACCATACTACATTCTTTTCTTAAACATTTCTATCCTTCTTTGGGTGTTTTGCCAGGTATTCAGCACATTTGCCTTTCTAAAACTTAGCTGTTTTTGTTTGTGCTGGCTTGATTTATTTACTAGTAGGGTACGGCTTATTTATGCAACTCAAGAAACATTTCAACAGATTTCTAGATAATAAGGTACACAAGTCTTGCTTATTTCTAAAAAAAAAAAAAAGTAAAAAAACCCCAAAAACAACAACAAAAAAAAAACAAGTATGCTTCTATTTCCAGATCCACTTCCTTCACTTCTTTTTAATTTCTTCCACTAAGTATTTGCACATCTTTCCTCCTATCTTTAAATGCAGAGGGTGGGGTTAGGGTGGAGAACTGATCTGAGAATGTACTTTTCCTGAAAGCCACTAAGATGTCTTTTTTTTCTGAGTTCAACATTGAGAGAGAGTAAAGCAAGTGGAAAAGGCCAGCAAAAATGAGTAGACTTCATATTCCATAGCATTGCTGATGATTATTAGGTTGAAAGGTCTAAAAGATCTTGAGATGAATTAAGTTGAAAATTTAGTATTTGGGACAAGAAACTTAATCTCATGTGGTGCCACTTATACTTTGAAAAGGAGACCACTGTTTGTCAATATGGTTCCATTCATGCATTTGTGTATATAGTAAAACCTTGATTTGCAAGCATAAGTCGTTCCAGAAACTTGCTTGTAATCCAAAGCACTTGTATATCAAAGTGAATTTCCCCATAAGAAATAATGGAAACTTAGATGATTCATTCCACAACCCAAAAATATTCATATAAAAATGATCATAATACTGTAATATAATACAAAATAGTAAAGAAAATGCAAAATATAAGGAAAAAGAAAAAAAATTAACCTGCACTTACTTTTGAAAACCTTTGTGACTGGTGTGAGGGAGACAAGAGAAGAGGGTTATTGCGAAGGACAACTTTCACTATCACTAACAGAATCACTGCTATTTATTGGCTCAATGGAATCTTTCTGCATAGGGGCCATTGTATACACGTGCATGGATGCTGACTACAGTACAGTATTAATAAACTCTTGTCATATACTGTATTTAATGTAACTGGCAATAAGGTGCAGAGGAAAGGGTCTATATCCGCAGGCAGCCTGACCTAGAAGGAAGCAGAACATTCCTAAGCTTACTCTTGTTTGGAAAAGCAAAGGACTGTCCATAGGTGCTTTGAAGTGACAAAAAAATAACACTAGTGCCAGTTGTGGGTACCTTCCAACATTCTGAAAAATCACTGATTTCTGCCAAACGCCATAGCCTGAGACTGAGCATCTGAGCATGGGAGATGATCACCCACAATCTCAGAGAGAGAGAGAAGAACCACCAACTCAGTTGTGATCATGTGACATTCGGCATTACATACTACTCATATTGCAAGACATCACTTGTTTATCAAGTTAAAATTTATTAGAAAATGTTTACTTGTGGAACACTCACAGAACAAGTTACTCTCAACCCAAGGTTTTACTCTATTTACCTATCTTTAAGTTAGTCTTTTTCATTTACATTTCTGTATAAATAATATGCAACTTTAATATTTTTAAATGTTATTTTTAAGAGAGAGAGTGTGGGGGAGGGGCAGAGACAGAGAATCTAAAGCAGGCTCAGACGTGTCAGCCCAGAGCCTGATGTGGGGCTCGAACTCATGAACCATGAGACCATGACCTGAGCCAAAGCTGGACGCTTAACTGACTGACCCAGCCAGGAGCCCCAATAATAGTGATGCAACTTTAAAAGTTGCTTCCTATCTTAGAAGCAGGGAAGGAGATGAACTTTTGCCTTTGGTTGGAACAGATGAATTAAGATATAATGTCAAGATGTTTTCCAAATATGCAAATAGTAAAATTCAGTTATATAAGCACTAATCATATACTGCCACAAATCACGTATCAGCATCCACTGTATACCAAGTACTGCAATAGAGTGCCATTGCTACAGAGATGAAAAGCAAAGTTCTCTGCCCAATGGGAGACCAGTCTAGAGGAAGCAACACATAAGTAGACAGGTAGAGCACACCCAAATGAATCTTGGAATAGAGATCTGACAGAGGTATCAGGGGGTCTGAAAGGACTCACTAGGCCTGGGGGACAGGAGATTGAATTCACTTTCATATTACAGAAGGAACAGTTATCTTTACACATGTGCCTAGAAAGTAAAATGGACCTGGTCATGGAAAAGTATAATACATGGCTCATTATTTTCATTCCTCTTGTTCATATGAACTTAGAAAGCATTTAAGATGATACCCTAATATAGAGTGAATTTCTGCATGGATCATTACAAAGACCCCTGCTGCAGTACAAGGTTTAAGTAGGTCCCACGAATGGACTGTGTAGACAACGTTTTCCAAAGTATTTGGAAATCCTTGTGCATTTTATTCCATTTTAAAAGTTGCTTTATTTGGAGAGAAGGTGTGCATGCATGAGTGGAGGAAGGGCAGAGCAAGAAGGAGAGACAGAATCCCAAGCAGGCACCATGCTGCTAGCGCAGAACCCAATGTGGGACTTGATCCCATGAATTGTGAGATCATGACCTGAGCCAAAATCAAGGGTCAGTTGCTTAACCGACTGAGCCACCCAGGTACTCCAATAATATTCTTTTCAAAACAGTAATTTCCGCTCAAATTATGCTTTAAAAAACAAACTTTATATTTTAGAACAGTTTTAGATTTTCAGAAAAATTATGACAATAGTACAGAGTCCCCATGTACCCTGCATCCAGTTTCCCCTACCATTTACACCCTATATTAGTATAGTACATTTGTTACAATTAATAAACCAATGCTGACACATATTATTAATTAAAGTCCATACTTTATTCATTGTTTAGTTTTTACCTAATGTCCTTTTTCTGTTCCAGGTACTCACCCAGGATATAATATTACATTTAGTTTTCAAGTCTCCTTAGCCTCCTCTTGGTTGTGACAGTTTCTCAGACTTCCCTTGTTTTTGATGACTTTGACAGTTTTGAAGAACAGTGGGTGGGTATTTTCTAAAATGCTCTTATATTGCGATTTGTCTAATGTTTTTCTCTTGACTAGACTGGGTTTGTGGGTTTGGGGGAGGAAGACTGCAGATATAAGATGACCTTTTCATCACATGACATCCAGGGTACATAGAGATAACCTGACTTATCACTGTTGATGTTGACCTTGATCACGGGTGAGGTGGTATTTGCCAGGATTCTCCACAGTACAGTTACTGTTTTTTGCTTCCTGTCCATACTGTACTCTTTGGAAGGGAGTCATTATGTGTAGCTTACACTTGATGAGTGAGAAGTTGTGTTCCACCTTCTTGAAGAATGTGTAAATTATTTGAAATTCTTCTGCACAGGACATTCGTTTCTTCTCCATTTCTTTATGTATTCAATAATTTATTTTTATCAGTATTGAGTCATAGATATTTATTTTATACTTTAGATTATAAACCAGTGCTACTTTATTTTGCTGCTCAGATTATTCCAGGTCTAGTTCTGGGAAGCTTTTCCAGTTAATTGCCGTTCCCTTTGATATACCCATCATTATGAGGTTTTTGTTGTTTTATTATTTTTGTTTGTTTTAGCATATTGTTACTTTCTGGCACTAAAAGCTACTCCAGGTTCATTTGTGTATTTTCTGCCCCGGTCTAAGAATCAGTCATTTCTCCAAGAAGCCCTCAAGTTACAATTTTGTTTTCTATTTGAGTCAGTATACTGTAAAATATATGTTTGCATCGGGACATAGTTACTAAAAATAGAGAAATCTATCTCTTGCTCTGCAGAAGTGGATCATATCCATTAGTGTTTAGGAGGGTTAATGCTACACTATCAGCATACAGATATACACTCTTTACTCTTATTAATGGTAATGGAAGTTCCTGGAAGGCAAAAACAGCGGCTAAGAGCAGATGTCATCTTCATGGGCTTGCCTTCCTTCATTTAAAACCTAATACAATGTTTTCTGGGATGGCATTTGTATTGCCACTTTATAGATGTGGAATTAGTAATACATTTGCTTCTTGGAGATTGGCTATTTGCCTTACTTAAATCAAAGATTTTAGAAAGTATCATTTATAGCACTTTATACTTGTGTAGTGCTTCAATATATGCAACATATGTGTTTTTGATTAATTCATTTGTTTTTACAGAAAACTTGTAAGATAAATAGGATATTTATTTTAAAAGAAAGGTTCATGGAAGAGCAGAATCCCCATTAAATGTCACTCTTCTTTACAAGGCTAACTTGTGACATGAGCCTTTCTTGCTTTTCTGATGGAATAACAATAGAACTCATTTTTTCCATTTACTCTACCCATCTATCCTGTTTGCCCTAATAAAATCCAGTGATCCCTCAACTTTATAACTTAATGGAAAGTTTTTACAAGATCTTTTATATCAAAGTTACTACAGAATGCTTAGCACCTTTGCTCTTAATTATTTCGTATTTTGAACTCACATTATAGGTCCCTATATAATAACAGTTTTGTACTCAAACTAAGCTTGCCTTTATTCTTGTCTCTCTCCAACCCACCTCCCCCTGCACCCCCCAACCTAGCTCCCAACAGCTGAACCACAGAAATCTGGCCCCATGTCTTTTTGTTTTACAACCCTTTAAATGTGCACTGATTCCTTTAGAATAAAGCCCTGGAAAGAATGTGCAGAGCTGTTTAAGATCTGGCCCCTCATACCTGTCTAGTCCCACCTCCTGCCACAGTCTCCTTGTATTTCAGGCTGCAGCAATGCTGAGCTGTATTGAGCTCCTTGAAAATAATACATGGTTTCTAGCCTGCACATTTGCTCTGTAGCTTCATTTGCATGAAAGACTTCTCTCTCTTCCCGGTGCTTCTAAATTCTTTGAGCTGTGCTGCCTTGAGACTCAGAATGTATTACACACACTTATTTGTGTGTGTCTTTAATCCCACGTAGCTAGACTGAATTCCTTGGGGACAGAACCAGTGACTTACTTGTCTTCCATTTGTCTTCAGAAGGCTTTTAGTAAATGCTGAATCAGTGAGTGAATGAGGTTTCTGGTTTAAAAATGTGAATTTAATAGCTTAATTTTAGCCATATGGAAAAAGTTATAAATTTGGTGTATATTTTATTCAGCCACTTACTCATTCTGTAACCATTTATAGATGTCTACTCTCTGCCTGGTCGTGTAGTAGGCTCTTTTAGTTTGGGATGAGCTAAACGCAGTCTCTGTCCATAGGAAAAAATGTAGTAAAGTGAAAAGGAAAGTTATGGAAAAAAATAACAATAAGTTCTGTATGATTATATGGACAGCAGTATTTGGAAGCAGAGACGGAAATCGCTAGCTCTCCCTGTCACCGATAGTGAAGGCTTCACAAAAGAGATGAACTTCATCTGTTAGTTGAGGGAATGAGAAAGATTTTCATTGAGAAGCCCAAGGGATGGGTTCCAGGCAAAGGGTGGAGCAGACGTGGAGGCACAGAATGTGAAAGGGCTCATGAACCTGGAACATCGTGAAGCCAAGGGTAGAATGTGTGGACGAAAGAATACCGGAGAGATGCTGGGGACTTGTCAAAAAAAGGTCCTTCCTGTGTGTCTTGTGCTCAGGTGTTGGGAATTTATCCCAAGACCACAGAGGACCCTTGGACAATTCTTAAGAGTCCTTGATATGTACCATGTTCTCTTGAGTGCTTTGAAAATATGGGGCAGGGAAGGGACAAAGAAGTTGATTTACAGAGCTAACTTTTAAAGATTAGTCTACCTTAGATCTTATTTGCCTCAGTTCATCTGCCTGTTTCCAATGCTCTTATTTATATAAGAATGGCTAACTGCTAGTACTAACCTCACTTTCTTTTTCTTTAATGCATTTAACCTTTCTAAATAACAGTTATGACTTGTGAGAAGCCAAAATAGTCATTATATTATCTTTCCAGATAAAGTAATGGAAACCCAATTAGCAATGTGTTGTAATATAAAAATGTCAAGATAAATTGAGAAACTGGTGCTTAGTGGGGCAAATTTAAGATAGAATTACATTCTTTACAAATTTGTGCCAGTCCGTGTAACTTTTCTAAACATTTTCCCTCTTAGAACCTTATATTCTTATCTAAACCTTAAAAAAAAAAAAAGAGAAAGAAAAGGTCTGATCCTCAAGATAATTTTTAAGACAGCTTCACTAATTCCTTTCTCAAAAGGTCCTCATGACAAAATAGCCCACATTTCAGTTGCTAGATCTGGCTGTACTCTTTCTGTGGCATGTTTATTACAGGATAGTAGAGGAATCAGCATTGCTGTCAATCAGTATACAAATATTTACTTAACTCAAACTCTGTGCTAAGCTCTGAGCTGTATGTTACCTTAAACAAATGACCCTAGGTCAAATTTTTGAGGAAGGTTTACTGTTTCAGTTTTTTCATTAAAAGATAAAATACCAAGTAGAAGGTTACAGTTTTAGGAAATTAATAGGTCTCCAAGATAAAAATTACGTAATATGCATTGCATTTATTTATTTATTTTGAGAGAGACAGAGACAGTGCGAGCAGAGGAAGGGCAAAGAGAGGGAGAGAGAGAATCCCAAGCAGGCTCTGCACTGACAGTGCTTGAACTCCCGAACCCTGAGATCATGACCTGAGCTGAAACCAAGCGTTGGACACTTAACCAACTGAACCACCCAGGCTTCCCTGCATTTATGATCTATATTGTACATCTCTTCCTTTCTGGAGTAATCACCAATGGGGTCCATTCTGTACTTTCTTTATGCTTCATAGTTATGCTGAAGCTATTTTTTTTTTGTTTGTTTTCTTTGAACAGAAATTTTACTCACTGCACTTTTGAGTAACTATGTAAGATTTTATTTTTAAAACCAAACTTTAAATTACCTTATTGAGGGGTGCTTGGCTGGCTCAGTCCATAGAGAATGCAACTCTTGATCTTGGGGTTATGAGTTCCAGCCCCAAGTTGGATGTAGAGATTACTTAAAATTTTTTTTAAAAGTCTTAAAAAATTATTGATGTCTAAGAAGCTGTCTTAGGGCAAGGCTCTCACATGTTTCCATCAGTATAGCAGCCAAAAGACATCTTAGCTTTAAATAGAGCTGGACTAGAATTAATAAAGGACTTGGAGCATTGGAAATGACGTCATCCTGCCTCTTCTGCATTTGATGCTGTTGCTTAGTCTATTATTAAATGTTTAATTCTTGAAAACCAATGGTCCTCCTGGACCCTGGAAATCTGGAGGCAAATGAAAAAAGAAGTAAGCAGTAGAAGTAACAAGTAAAGTGACTGCAAGAGCTACAGGAGCTGTCTGGGCAGGGATGAAGCACAAGCAAATAACCCTGGGTCAAATTTTTGAGGAAAGTTTACTGTTTCAGTTTTTTAACTATGCACATAGTTACAGCACCACATGGGACAAAGGTGATCGAAACAGTGGCCTAAAGTCACTAAGGAAAAACTTGTACTATTTTAATATAATACGTACTTTAAAAGGTAGGAAGGGGTACCTAGATGGCTCAGTCCATTAAGCCTCTGACTCTTGATATCCACTCAGGTCTTGATCTCATGGTTTGTGGGATTGAGCCCCATGTGGGGCTCTGTGTTGACAGTGCAGAGCCTGGTTAGGATTCTCTCTCTGTCTCTCTCTGTCCTTCCCCTGCTTGCATGCTCTCTTTCTCTCTCTCAAAATAAATAAATAAGCATAAATAAATAAATAAGTAAGAAGGTAAATCCTACTTTATTTATTTATTTTTTTTGAGAGAGAGAGAAAGGGCATGCACAAGCCGGGGAGAGGGAGAGGAAGAGAGAAATTTAGACAGGCTCTGTGCTGAGTGGAGTCGGAAGCAGGGCTCGATCTCAGGACCTTGGGATCGTGACCCCCGCCGAAATCAAGAGTTGGACACTCTACCGACTAAGCCACCCAGGTGCCCCTTTTTAGTAGTTCCTATTCAGGGTGGTATGTGCTTCTCATTCCATGGAAATGCAAACACATAAACTCTCTCATGCTTCCTCTTTCTGAAGCCTTGATGCCCAGCCACTGTTGTTATCTTGAAGAGTGATGACAGGGTTAATGAGAATGTGAGGTGACAGGAAACAGGGAGGGGTCTAGAGCTCAGTAGCTCATCAATTGGCCTTCTAGTCATTCCGGGACATTGGGAAGGGTATGTAAACAAATTTGGCCTACTTAAGCAATGTTCCTACATCAGCACCTTACCTCCTACTCACAGCAGAGGTTTCCTTTAAGATCTTTCTCAGAAATCTAGAGGTAAAGACCAACTTTCAGGTTTTATTCCAGTCCCTACAGAGTTTCATCTGGTTTGGAAAATTTATTAAAATAAGAAACAGTAGGAAGTATTTTTATTTTTCACTTTGGAGTGGTGAGCTCTTGGAGCCAAATTGCCAATGCCATAGGGATTCATTATCACAGATAATCACATTGAAATGGTCTTTTTATGGACTATTTCAGAAAATAAGTAATATTTAGAGCAATAATAAATCTTTCTTCCATACTGTGATGCTTGGAGAAATATTTCACCTAACTTAAAATTCTTATTGACTGTCGACCCTGTGCAAGATTCTGTCCATTTCATGTGAAACCGTGAAGTCTAAGCATCTAGTTCAAATTTTGAAGACAGTTTCCATTTTGAGTTCATTTGATAATCTCTAGATTATCAGTTTGCCTCTTATTGTAGTTAAGTGAAAAATAAATGTATTTCATGTATTGAAAATCACCACTGCATGATAACCCTTACCTTGTGTAACAATAGGTCTCAATACAGCTTTCTGTATGGCAAAAAAAAAAAAAAAAAAAAAAAAAAAAAGTTTGAAAACTGATTAAAACTGTATTTTTACTGTGTATTTATAATGAATGTTATTTTAATTTTAGCTTTTTAATTTAGTTCCACTATTTATTATTTTGATGTTTGCCTTGAAAACATTTATTCTATTACTGTGGGAATTAGTCTGGATCTTTCGGGACAGTTGTTAGTGTCTCTATCAAGGATTTTGAACTTCTAGAAGAATGGGGCAAGAAGAGAAGTCCTCTCCTTCCATTTGTTCATCTTTTTAAAATTCACAAGCAAAAGGTACCTGACCTTCCCTTTGATGTTATGGAAGGAGAACCCATGTAAAAATTAGGTCAGAGAAATGGGGGGAAGGATTATTGGAACTGAGATTTCCAATACTGCTCCCCTCTCATTCTTTCAACCTTCATGGTTAATGAAGTTGATCAGAGTTTTTTCAAAGCTTCCAACCCTACTATTACTCTTTGATGGAATTCCTCCTCTAAACAATAAATTAATTAGCACTTGGGTAATAATTTCCTCCAAAACTTTTCCTATTGCTCATTCACAATTATATAAGCCTATAGTATTCTGCTTATGCTATTTTCTTCAACATTACAATTTTTCTACTATTAAGTAATTCAACTGGATTTTTATACCACACCTGAAAATTCTAGCATGAAGAAATATGGGAAAGAGATTTGTTTGCCAATCTTAGCATATTTGATAATGTTGAACTCTACATTTTGTACCCATCTTGCTCATCCTAAACATTGTGAAAAAAATAATAATAGAATTAATATTACTTTGGGCTTTCTTGGAAGATGATAGGCAAAATGTCATTTGATTATTATTTAGTTAATCTTCTATAATTACTAGGACATATAGATATATTGTAGAAATAATGAAAACTTTAAAAACCTCTATGTTCAAATTTAAAAAGAAGTACAACATGAATGCACACTTGAAAAATGAAAACTAAAACTGCCCTTTATGACCTCAAAGAATCCCAAAACATGGCAAAATATGCTTCAAATTTCATATTACTTAAACATTGCTACTTGTTTTTGAATAACTTGAAATGTCATAAACTTAAATGATTTTTGGATTAAGATACATTTTCTAAGAGCTGAACCAAGATAAAATAGAGAAACACTGGCATAGCCCTAATTTTAATGCACATAAATTCAATTAACATATCAATTTATTGAAGTTAGCAATGAAAAATATTCCAAAAGTAAATATCATAGGGCCTTGTTAATGCCAAAGCTTTCTTTCATCTTATTAAGATTAATTAATTGTTGAATTACCACAGGTCCCATGTTTTACTTGTAAGGCCAAACCAAAGAATTCTTTGCATTTATATCAGCATTCCTAGTTTTCCAGACAGACATTTTAATCCCTTTTGATCTCTGAGATAAATATATTTTTTCATGTAATTATATAATTACTCAATAGAACAGAACAGATCCCATGGAGCCACTCCAGTGTGTGCTGTGTAAATAATGTTCTGTTCTACCCCCTGGTAATTGGCCACTAGACCCCCCAGGAGGGTTTTGATCCCTTAAGTAAACACTATATAGGCGGGGGGGGGGGGGGGAGGTCATATTTTCTTCATTGGCAATGAAGCCAGAAAGAAGAGCTTCACATTCAGTACGTATTACATCATTTTAAAAAGAACAAACTGCTTTTGACCATATAGCTCCCTCTGCTGGTTCACAAAGTTTAAAAAGTACAAAAGAATATGTTCAAGAACTAGAGCCTCTTGGGGCGCCTGGGTGGCTCAGTCGGTTAAGCGTCCGACTTCAGCTCAGGTCACGGTCTCGCGGTCCGTGAGTTCGAGCCCCGCGTTGGGCTCTGTGCTGACTGCTCAGAGCCTGGAGCCTGTTTCAGATTTGTGTCTCCCTCTCTCTCTGACCCTCCCCCGTTCATGCTCTGTCTCTCTCTGTCTCAAAAATAAATAAACGTTAAAAAAAAGAACTAGAGCCTCTTAAGAGACAAATGTGTCATTTCAGGTATGCAAGGGGGTTAACTAAAGAAATAAGCAATAGACAGGGCACCTGGGTGGCTCAGTCGGTGGCTCGGTCGGTTAAGCTTCTGACTTCAGCTCAGGTTGTGATCTCACGGTTTGTGGGTTCGAGTCCCTCGTTAGGCTCTGTGCTGACAGCTCAAAGCCTAGAGCTGCTTTGGATTCTGTGTCTCCCTCTCTCTCTGCTCCTCCCCCATTCGGTCTCCATCTCTGTCTCTCTCTCAAAAGTAAATTAAAAATAAAAATAAAAAAAAGAAATAAGCAATAGACAGACTTAACATTTTTATGTTTCTTAAGTTGTGAGCCACCCTACTCACTTTCTGTCTTTAATCATTCTACCATTGTGTGCCTGTACTATCTTACTCTTTGCAATAAAAGGCAGGCTTTAGAACAGTAGGCAGACAATTTTTCTGGACAACTCCAATGCAAGTAAGATTCATGAGCCTATCAGCTGCACGCTAATAGCTCTATTCCTCCATAAGGCAGGGCATTATTCACAGGGAGCCTTATGTTACCCTTACTCCAGCTACAGGGGTGGTAAGTGAAACATGTAAACATCTTTTTCAAACTGAGCAATTAAAATCCTGTGCCTCTCATTTTTATGGCATTGATGGCTGTCTTCATTTGGTATAGACTAAAAGTTATAGGCTAAACATAGTCAAAAAAGAGAGGACAGAAGTTGGAGAAACATGGCCTTGAGTCCCAGCTTTGACAAAATCTGTGTAGTCTTCTTCAAGTTATTTATTCTCTCTGTTCCTTCTTGTTCACATCTATAATATGGCAATAAAATTCCCAGAGAGTCATTGTTTAGCTTCAGAGGACTAAATAAAGTAATGTATGTACAGTGTCTAACATGTAGCAGATGTATGTTAATTGTGGTTAACCTGTTACTGAGAAATCTGGGTTTCTCCTCCAATGAACCAAATGATCTAGAGAGTGTCAAAGAGAAACAACTTCCCTTCCAAAAATTCAAAAAGCGTGGCCACATAACATATGTTCAATTGTATAAAACATATAGTTTTTACTGAAAAAAAATATGATTTGACTTCACCATAGTCACTCAATCTATAATCTAATCCTATTTATTTTTTGATGTGGAGACGGGATCAGAAGTATAGTTGACCCTACATAAGTGTAGGTCCAAGAAACCTCTATTATATTGGGCTATAAAAGAACTTAGGTAAACAGTATATTCTGATGCGGGTATTTAGAAAGTGAGTTGTAGAAGTTGTCATAGAGTATGACAAATAAATTCATGTCTTTAATAGCTCCCTTTTGCTACATATGTAGTAAATGTGTTTATTTCATTATATCAAGTTTTGACAAGACAGTACCTAATGGTTTCACAATCAAATAGCAGGATAGGGAAAAGTGGTTTGACCTTAACCTTTATATTTTCTGAATAACAGTTTGCCTCTAGGGAATGCTGTGCTGTCTCTAGTTCTATATACACAGCTAGGTCACTCTTTATCATGAGGTAATCAAAAAATAATGGAGGCAGTATAGGTGGTGGTTAAGTGTAAAACTCTGAAGCCAGAAAAGCCAGGTTTGAATTTTAGTTCTTTTTAGCTCTGTGACCTTGAGAGAGCACGTTGGATACCCTCATCTGTGCTTCACTGTCTTCACTTATAAAATGCTGATATAAAAGTGTACACTTTGTATCAGTTTCCTAGGGCTGCCTTAGCAAATTACCACAAACTTGCTGGCTTAAAGCAACAGAAATGTATGTTCTCACAGATCGGGAAGCCAGAGGTCTGAAGCCAAGTTATCAGAAGGGTCATGTTCCCACCAAACAGTCTAGAGAAGAATCCTTCCTTGCCTCTTCCAGCTTCTGGTGACCCCAGCTGTACCTTGGCATGTGACAGTGTAAGTCTAGCCTGTGGCTGTGTCGTCACAGCCTCTCTGTCTCTGTGTGTCCCCTCCCCTTCTTATGAGGACACTAATCATTGGATTGAGGATATTGGATACCCAATCCAGTAAGACCTCATCTTGATCACATCTGCAAAGACCCTATTCCCAAATAAGGTCACTTTCTGAGGTTCCCAGTGGACATGAATTTCAAGGGGCACTATTTAACTTACTACATACCTCAGGATAGTTTTGAGGATTAAATGAATTATAATTAAAGCACTAGATAAAACAATGCCTGTTGTGGATGTTTTAGCTAAGGTGACTTCTCAAACTTTATCTGTAGTTCAGGCAACTTCACTGACATTACAGATGCCCAGTTATGAATATGTGCTAGACAGCATCCCCTAGTGGCCCACAGTACTTTAAACACAAGCCACTTAAAACTGCTTTCACTTATGGGGTGCCTGGGTGTCTCAATCTGTTAAACATCCAACTTTTGATTTCAACTCAGGTCATGATCTCACGGTTCATGAGAGCTCCATGTTGGGCACAGCACAGAGCCTGCTTGGGATTCTTTCTCTCCTTCTCTCTGCCCCTACCATGCTCACTCACACATGCACATGTGCTCTCTCTCTCTCTCTCTCTCTCTCTCTCTCTCTCTCTCTCTCAAAATAAATGAATAAAATTAAAAACAAAACAAAACAAAAAAACCTGCCTTCATTTTCACCCCAAACAAGAACCACTGGATTCCTCAATTCTTATAGGTGGTATTACCAACCCCATTTACTTATGCTATAACTCCTCCTTATTTATTGTTTTCTTTAATCAACCATTTGGTCCTATTGAGTGTACCATGAAAGCAATTAACTTGTTCTGCTCCCATTTCTCCTTTCTAGGTCAGGCTGCTTTAATATTCACCCGGATGAGAAATAGCATAAAACAGTCACACAGTAAATCACAATAAATGCACACACACACACACACACACACACACACACACACACACACACATTTCAGAGGGCAAAAATAACTACATTTCCGGGGCGCCTGGGTGGCTTAGTCAGTTGAGCATCTGACTTTGGCTCAGGTCATGATTTCACGGTTCATGAGTTCAGGCCCTGCATCAGGCTCTGTCCTGACAGCTCAGAGCCTGGAGCCTGCTTTAGTTTCTGTGTCTCCCTTTCTCTCTCTGCTCCCCCACTCGTGCTCCCTCTCTCTCCTCCCTAAAATGAATAAACATTAAAAAGTTTTTTAAAAAACTACATTTCCTTTAATTCAGACAATAGGTCTGACTTTAATGATTTAATGAAAAAATATAATATACAATAAAGAGGGCTTGGTGGCTCTGCATGTGAACTAGGTCAATTATGGAGAAAAGAGAAACTTTGAGGGGAAAAAAGGAAAATGTTTACTATGTTTCTAATCTATGATGTAAACAAAGGCATGGTGATCTGGCATGGATTCTGTCCAGACATTCCACAAGTCTGGCCTCAGTTCCCTTATCGTTAAAATGTGACTTTGAAAGGGTTATTTACATTTTTTAATCCTACAGATGATGCTTTATCATACATTAATTATGATTATACTTACCCACAAGTTTGACATAAGAATTAAATGAGAAAACCATATGTAAAATGCTTTGGAATAGTATTCTGCCCCTACTACATGCTTAATAAATGTTAGCTATTAGATATAATTTTAGATTCCTATAGACATTGATTCTCTAAAAATCTTGCACCTATCTGTTGTTTCATTTGATGGCTCATTTCATTTAAAGTATATTTCCAGATTCTGTTGCATTTTAACAAAGCAGTGTCATTTGGGTGCAGTGTATGCAATTGTTAGAAAGAACTTGGCTTCTCAGTTGTTAACTGCTGTTGGGCAAATCTTTAGGCTAGGGATGTACTCTTCCTGAGCTGAGTGCTCCCTGGTGTCCTTATGTATAAGAAGGGATACGATGTGTTATAAGAACTTAACAGCACACAGTGAGCATTCAATAAATGGTAGCTGTCCATAATAAAGTTTTTTGGGTCTCAGATTCTAGGTAAATTCTCTTAACTTTTTTTCATTCTTTTGAAAAGAAGATGAGACCTGGGTAGGGGAGATGGGCAAAATGGGTGAAGGGGAGTGGAAGATACAGGCTTCCAGTTACAGATTGAATAAGTCAGGGAATAAAAGGCACAGCATAGAGAATATAGTCAATGGTATTGTAATAGCAGTGTGTGGTGACAGATGATAGCTACAGTTGTGGTGAACAAAGCATAACATACAGAGGAGTTGAATCACTATGTTGCACACCTGAAAGTAATGTAACATTGTGTGTCAACTGTGCTCAAAAAAAAATACTCAAAAAAAATTTTAGGGGCGCCTGGGTGGCGCAGTCGGTTAAGCGTCCGACTTCAGCCAGGTCACGATCTCGCAGTCCGGGAGTTCGAGCCCCGCGTCGGGCTCTGGGCTGATGGCTCAGAGCCTGGAGCCTGTTTCCGATTCTGTGTCTCCCTCTCTCTCTGCCCCTCCCCCATTCATGCTCTGTCTCTCTCTGTCCCAAAAATAAATAAACGTTGAAAAAAAAATTAAAAAAAAATTTAGAGGAGTATGCAATCCATTATGGCACAGATGTTATATGAGGTCTCTGGACAGAAAGAATTAGAACATTGTGATAGAAACTTTAAAAATCCCTGTATTTCTAATGTTGCAATAATCAACATACCTTCAGCACCTATTGAATGTTGGCATTCTGAAGCATATTGGATCAGCGGAAAGTGATCACCTAGCAAAGGGAATGAGAGCCTTAATTCTGAGATAGAACTAGCAGGATTAAAATAGAGATGAGCTTTCATAACTTCTGAATGACTTCTTTTAAAAATGTCACACCATCAATAAAAACTGCACTTAACAGCAATTACATTAACTGAATCTAATGTGTGTGGTTGAAAAGCCATTCAGACAGCATTTCATGAATACCTCATATCCTATGTAAGGCCATGCCCATTTCACCACGGATACATCTTTCATTCCGCGTATTAACAACATCCTCCATAGCACTAGGTCGTAAATGTCTGGGAGAGAAGCCTCATGTACAGAAACTTTATATTAATGGGAAAATAAACACCCAAAAGTTCAAACTATATATATACACACATCCAATTTTAAAATACTTTTTCTACTCAGCTTAAAGAAATAAACGCTGAACTATTACTTTGACAAAGCAGATAAGAACGTATTGAGATTTGCTCAGGGTTGTATATTGTCCTGTACCTACCCCTCTGTCTCCCAAAAGAACACACAAAAACATATTTTTACTCATAAGAGGATTATGAGCTGGTTAGGAATTCTCCCTGCACCCATGCAAAGGATAGAAACACATCATAAAGCAACAGATGAATATATGCATGTGATATTGTAAGTCATTTGCTTTTAAAGTGATAGAAATATGATCAGAGGGGGTACAGATAGGAAAATACTTTGTAGCAAAGGCTCACCTGGTTTTTAAGGATACAGATTGTATCTGACAAAATTAGGAAGCATTACCTGTAAAGCAAAATTGCATGTATATGGCATAGAAATCACGGTTGGAAAGTTACTCCGAAGGACAAAGGTACCAACCTCACTGAGTTTCAGCTTGATACAGTAAGCCTTAGTCATAGAAGAGGCCTGCTCCTGTCACTCACACTTGTTTCCCGCTCTGCTTTCATTGACCCCATGTCTGAGTTCAGAAGAAGATGGGCTCATTTAGTGCTGAATATATGTTGACTATGCTGGCATGAAAGATATGAAAGACTAAGAGATTCGAAGAGTTGTTTCAAACATGGAAGACATAAGCAGTGTGATAGGGGGCCTCTCTAATCAACCAGGAGATGAAGGGAGAAAGGGCATTTTTTTCCTACTCTGACCACCTTTTGCCCTGATGTCAAGAAGAGTCTTAGCTGACCATGGTTTATGGAGCAAAGATGTACCTGATGGGAAGCTGCAGCACTTAGTGGAGTCTGGTGACACCCAGTGGGAGATCACTGTATCTGGTGGGACAGAATCCATACAGTCTAACTGGATTACACTTACGTGTGAACACTGTCACACACTTATACTCTAAAAAGTCCTGAATGCCTTGGAACACAGGATCAGGGCAGAGTGGATTTTAAAAGAGGCCTGAGAGAGGCGCCTGGATGGCTCTGTCGGTTAAGTGTATGACTTCGGCTCAGGTCATGATCTCACGATTCGTGAGTTGGAGCCCCGCATTGGGCTCTGTGCTGACAGCTCAGAGCCTGGAGCCAGCTTTAGATTCTGTGTCTACCCCCGCCCCTCTCTGCCCCACCCCTGCTTGTGCTCTGTCTCTCTCTGTCTTTCAAAAATGGATAAACATTAAAAAAAAATTTTTTAAAGAGGCCTAACCTGGGTCCAACAGTCAAAAAAAGGATTTGAAGTATTGCTGATTTTAAGATCCCATTGGTTCTTCAGTTTGCTAAAGTCTAGGAAAAGTCAAATGATAAAAGATTAAATTTCATATTTCCAATTGTTTCTAGGTTTCTAGTTTGAGTCTTCTCATTGACAGAGTTAAATAATTAGATTAAGGATAAAGTTAATTTTCCTTTAAATATTTTATTTTGCAAATTTTCCCCTATACACACTCATGTCCATGCATGTAAACACGTATACCTCTCTCTAATAAAAATAAAACATTCTAAGTATCTGTCCTTCAGTTGTAGGGAATATACAGCTTTCTCCAATAAAAGTAAAACATTCTGAAAATCCATCCTTTCATCATAAGAAATAAGTAGTTACTAAAAATTGTTTGTTAAAATGTTTATCAGTATTTTATGTAGCTTTACCCTCCGGCCCTCACTGTAATAGAAATGTGAATATGGGTGCCAAAGATGATACTTCCAAGAGATAATTAAATTCTGGTTCAATTCACTTTAGACAAACTGGGAAATATCTTGTATTTTATTGCCTCTAGCTTCTCACACTAAAACAATCCCTAAAGAATTTCCTGCGTGGAATGTTTTTTCTGTAATGCAACTGTCTGCTTTGACTGTATGACAGAGTCAACCCCAGTTATACTTCTTGAAGTTCAAATATTTGGTATTTCTTCAATGAATAAACTACACTGCAACATGCCACAAGGGAGATTGTTTTAAAACAGAGAAGGGACGGGTAAGAAAACTGATCATATAACACACGTTTGGTCTATTTTGCCCTCCAGTTTATTTTAATGTTTTGGTCAACTGAAAGCATATTGATAAATACATTTTAAAAATGAATTCTTGGGGCACCTGGGTGGCTCAGTTGGTTAAGCATCTGACTTTGGCTCAGATTATGATCTCGCAGCTCGTGAATTCAAGCCCTGCGTGGGGCTCTGTGCTGACAGCTCAGAGCCTGGAGCCTGTTTTGGATTCTGTGACTCCCTGTCTCTCTGCCCCTCCCCTGCTCATGCTCTGTCTCTCTCTCAAAAAAAAAAAAAAAAAAAAAAAAATTTAAAAAACAAGTTTTAATGAATCTAGATGGATCAGAGAATAAAACTTTTAAAATTATACTATAAAATCACCTAGAAGACTCTATGGGTACATAGGAAATATTGCTCTGGAAAAATAAATATATTTACAGAATCTATCTAAGATATAAATGAAAAGTTAAGGTGAGAATTTACAGAAAATAAAAAATGAAAGACAGGACTATAAAAATGAATACAAAAACATCTGAAAATAAAAATATCTCTGAAAGGTAAGTGGCAGACTAGAAAACATGGCAGATAAAACATTAGCATCATTATATCAGGAGCTCTCATAAATCAAGGGGGAAAATATGTTAATACTTTGAAAGAAAAATGAATTAAAGGTATGAACACTTTATAGAAAAATGTTGTTTTCCCAAACAGCTAAATCTCCTTCATAATTAAAGAAATATAAGATAAAATAACCAATAAATTTAGAAATCTCTTTAAAAAGATAATATTCAAACTTTGTGAGAGTGTGGGAAAAGAAACATTCACACATTGTTATTGGAAAATGTAAATTGGTACCACTTTTGCAAGAAACAGAAAAATACTCAACCTCTTATTACAAAATTCTGCATTTATGAATCTGTTATAAACATGACATGGAAAAAATAACCAATTAAAACATGAAGTGAAAAAAAACCTAGATTGACAATGATACCTACCTTATCTGAACTCAATTTTATAGTGAAAATGGAAAAACTCTTGGTTTAGACTCAGGTCATGATCTTGCAGTTCGTGAGTTCAAACCCCACATCAGGCTCTGTGCTAGCAGTGCAGAGCCTGCTTAGATTTCTCTCTCTCTGCCTTTCTCTGCTCCTCCCCCACTTGTGCTGTCTCTGTCTCTCTCAAAATAAATAAATAAAATTTAAAAAAAGAAACATGTAAGTCCATTAATTAATACAGAAATACCTATGTAAGACCTATTATATGACTGATACAATTTTTAATGGATGGGTGATATTGAAGAAGTAAATTTTTCTTCTATTTTTCTTGTCAGGTAAAGAATATAGTCTGCAAACAAATTGGAAGTGATATATATCACTATATCCATAGTAATATAAAAGTTGTATAAAGAATCTCTCTCTCTCTCTCTCTCTCTCTCTCTCTCTGTTGAGGTAAGCTTATATAGCATTAACTTAGGATATTACTATATTTGACATCAAACCTTCTGCATTAAGATTAGGCCATTAAAGTTTGTATATGAATCAATGAGAGAAGAGATGAACACCACACAACTTAATATCTGTAGAGTTAGAAGAAAATTTATTACTAGATGGTGATCAGCTAGTACACATCACTGAGAAGTTCTATTGTGAACAGTTCTTTTGTGACTTTATTTGTATTTTTAATGATTTTTCTGGTCTTTCCCTTTTTATGCTAAATCTTGTCGTGAATTCTTACCACAAGATTTACTTGGCAGGATTTGACACGTGTGATTACTTCTTCCTCCACGATGTACTTTCTCTGGGTGACTTCTAGGCACCACACCTACCAAATGCTCCTCCTACCTCACTGGTTGTGCCTTCTTGGTTCCTTTTGGTTTTTTATCCTTCTTGCTCAGACCTCTCAATGGTGGTATGGCCGAGCAATTAGTTTGGGTCCTCATCTCTGTCCATATTCACCCCCTCGATAATCTCATCCAGTGTTGTAGCTCCAAATACTTTTATACGCAGATGATTCCAAAATTTATATCTTTAAATTCCATGTTCACATATCAAACCACCTTGGAAGTAAAAGGGTATTCACTTGGATATGTAACAGACACCTCAAATTTAACATATCCCTAACAGAAACCATGATCTCTAGTTCTGTAGCCACCTCCCTCACTAAGGAGGAAAAATCAACCCAACAAACAAAAAGCCAAACTCGCTGCCTTGCAACCTTCTTCCTCCCAGTGAATGACACTTCCATTCTCCCAACTGCTCAGATCAAAAACTTTAGTCTTCCTTGACTTCTTTTTTACTCTCACATTTCATATCCAGTCTAATAGGAAATCCCTTTGGCTCTGCTTAGAGAAGACATTTCACTCTTGTTTGAGCTATCAATTCTCTTCACCTGGATTATGGCAATTACTTTTTAATGGGTCTGTTTTTAACTTTGTATACTAGAGTCTATTCTAACTACATCAACAAGAGTGATTCTTTATGGTTCTTACAAGACCTACAAGGCCTAGGATCTAGATCCCTGTTACCTCTCTGACCTCTTCACCTGCCACTTTACCACTAGCTCACTCTGCTTGAAGCACAGTGGCTTCAGTTATCCACTCACCTTAGTGCCTTTGCACTATCTATTCTCTCTGCCCCAGTACCTTCTTCCTCTAGATATCTGCATGGCCAACTCCTAGTTCCTTTGAGTCACCTTTGAGTCACATTTTCTCAAATGTGTCACCTTCTCAATGAAACTTATGTAGACTACTAGATTTAAAAGTACAGCCACTTGAACTGTACTTCTGAGATCTCTTTCCCTGGGCTATATTTTGACATAATACTTTTGTCATTCTAGCATGTTTCATCATTTATTTATTTATCATGTTTGGTCATTATTATTGGAAACTTTCTACTAAAAATAAGCTCCACAAGTGAAGAATGTTTTTTGTTTCTTTTTTGTTTACTTGCATATTCCTGGCATATAGCTGATACTCCAGAAATATCCATTGAGTGAATTAATGGACTATGATTGACTGTAAGCTGTGATCATGTCTGTGTGGGTCACTGTTGGATACTCCAAGCCTAGCCTAGCACACAGTTTAGCACTTAGTGTACTACATGAATATTGGCTGAATGAATGAAAGAATGAGAATGAGAATTTAATTACAACACAACCTTTGGTCATAAGTCTATCATTTATGATCAAATTTTTTTTGTTGTTGCTCAAAATTAGAAATACTTATAAAGCTTTATGAGCTACACAAAGATAGTACGTACTTAATGAATTCCCATAGGGCATAACCATAGACTAAGAAATGGAGCAAGGTAATCACCTGCTACTACATCATTTGTAGTAAACTGATCCAAATGCTATCCCTGTCCTCTGGGAGCAGAGAGATCTCTTGTTGCTCCACAAGAGTAATTTTATTTTACTATTTTTTTTTGAGTAATAAAATTCTTTCCAGTAGTTCTTAGTAGCTTCTTTGAATTTTTGTAGTGGTTCTCTCTCTTAGTTTTGTTTTGAAAATTTTAAAACCTACGTGCATTCTCTAATTGTAGACAGACATTGCATGGAAGATTTAAAGCTTTGCAGATAGCTGCCTTTCTCAGGCAACTGCCTTGAACATTTTCTCTCTCTGGTTTACAGGGATAACCAGTAAAGAGACAGTGACGACTCCCCATTTCCTATGCAAGGACTTTACCATCAGTAGATTCTGATCATCATGCTTTAGAGTATTAAAAACAGTTTACACATGTTTTGGGGACTCTTGCTATAGAAATTTTCTAGTCCACAATTACATTTCAAGAGACTTCTAAACTGTCACTAAACTGGAAACCACAGTTGTATAAAGTTTAGAGGAGGATTGTTGATGCCGATCCATAGCTGCCTCATAAGTGATGTTTATCTGCCTGCACAGTCATCAGAGTTCTTGGAGAGTAGTCAGGGTGATGGGGACACAGAGTGAGGCTTTAACTAAGGAACATGTGTGATTTCCCATAACAATGCAGAGACTGACATTTGGCAAGGCTGGTTGAGGGTTTGGCAATTTTTCTTATCACTCAGTTCATCTTGCCCTGAAAAGCTTAATGGATATTACGACTACATTGATTATTCCTTTACCCCTGTTCCTTGGTGGTGTGTTTCTTTTCTTCGCTATACATGTTTGGCTCAATGTAATCAAAATTAATGTAAACAGTTTTGCTCACAGGGTTTCTAGTAGCAAGCATGCCGTAAACATGCTTACTGTAAATGAATCAGAATCATTACGTGGTGCACACAACATTTCTTACTTAAATTCATTTACACTATCTTAACAAAGTTCCACTAGGAACTAGACCTCTAGACCTTTTTAATAGAGTGAGATAATCTCAAATAGTGGAGGAAAAGAATGAATAAGCAGTTACGGTTTCTTCTATTTAGGCAACCGGGTCAAACTGGCCCTGTGTAGGAACACCATTTATGGCTTGGTTTTGTAAACTTAATTCTGTGATTACAGTGAAAATCCAGCTCTGAACAGAAGGCCTTTTTTTCAAAGGCATATCCAGGGAAAGCCAGACAATTCTGAAATAGATTCCAGCTGTTTAGATTATTTCAACAGGAGAACAGCTAAATACTGCCACAAAAAGGACTCTCAGTAGTAAATTCTGGTTTGGAGTTGCAGGTACATAAAAGCCAAATCCTTAAAGAGCACTCCCACTCAGCAGGAGCTTGGAAAGGATAGTAAGAGGAAGAGATTAATTCTTGCTTGTGGTTTTAACTGGCCCAACTACCTCAAATCTCTTGGTGTCTCAAATTGTTCCAACCATGAGCATGAATATTTGCTACATGTGCATATTTCCAAGTGGAAAGGCTAGTCCTTTTCCAGGAAATATAAAAAAAATTTCCAGTTCTGAGATAAACTTTTTATGTATTTCCTCAATAGTCATAATTGTCCGTGGATTGTACATTTTGTTTCACAATTAGCTCTTTTTACCTTTTTAAAGTTTTTATTTAAATTCCAATTAGTTAACATAAAGTGTAGTATTAGTTTAAGGTGTAGAATTTAGTGATTCATCATTTACATACAATACTCAGTGCTCATCCTTAATACCCATCACCTATTTAACCCATTTCCCACCCTTTCCCCCACCTCCCCTCAAGTAACCCTCAGTTTGTTCTCTATAGTTAAGAATCCGTTTTCTGGTTTGCATTTCGTTTTTTTTTTCTCTATGTTCATCTGTTTTGTTTCTTGCATTCCACATATGAGTGAAATCATATGGTGTTTGTCTTTCTCTGACTGACTTATTTCACTTAGCATAATACTCTCTAGCTCCATACACATTGTTGCAAATGGCAAGATGCCATTCTTTTTTATGGCTAATATTCCATTGTGTGTGTGTGTGTGTGTGTGTGTGTGTGTGTGTGTGTGTGTGTAAAGAAGATGTGTACCCCATCTTCTTTATGCTTCAATCAATGGACATTTAGACTCTTTCCATAATTTGGCTATTGTTGATTATGCTGCTATAAGCATCCAGATGCATGTACCTCTTTGAATCAGCTTTTTTTTAATGTTTGTTTATTTATTTGTTTGTTTGTTTTGAGAGAGAGAGAGCATGCATGAGCAAGGGAGGGGCAGAGAGAGAGAAGGAGAGAGAGAATCTCAAGCAGGCTCCACACTGTCAGCGCAGAGCCTGATGTGGGGCTGCATCCCAGAAACTGTGAGGCCATGACCTGAGTCGAAATCAAGAGTCAGACACGTTATTAACCGACTGAGCCACCCAGGTGCCCCAGTACTTTTGTATCCTTTAGGTAAACACCTAGTAGTGTAATTGCTGGGTGGTAGGGTAGTTCTATTTTTAACTTTTTGAGGTACCTCCTCCATACTGTTTTCCAGAGTGGCTACACCAGTTTGCATTCCCACCAACAGTGTAAGAGGGTTCCCTTTTTTCTGCATCCTCACCAATATCTGTTGTTTCCTTTGTTGTTAATTTTAGCCATTCTGAGGTAATATCTCATTGTAGTTTTGATTTGTCTTTCCCTGATGATCAGTGATGTTAAGCATCTTTTCATGTGTCTGTTAGCCATCTGTATGTCTTCTTTAGAAAAATGTGTATTCATGCAAAAGAATAAACCTGGACTGCTTTCTTATACCATACACAAAAATAAATGCCAAATGGATTAAAGACCTAAATGTGAGACAGGAAACCATCAAAATTCTGGAGGAGAACACAGGCAGGAACCTCTTTGGCATTGGCAGCAGCAACTTCTTACTAGACATGTTTCCTGAGGCAAAAGAAACAAAAGCAAAAGTAAACTGTTGGGACTTCATCAAAATAAAATCTTCTGCACAGCAAAGGAAACAATCAAAAGTAAAAGGTAACCTACAGAACAGGAGAAGATGATTACAAATGACATATCTGATAAAGGGTTAGTATTTAAAACGTATAAAGAACTTGTAAAACTGAACACCCAAAAAACAAAGAATACAGTTTAAAAATGGACAGAGTTTTTTGTCTTTTTAAAAAGCAAGCAGGTATAGATATTTCTATGGATTGTCTCATTTTAATTACACAGCATAAAGTATGCAAGAATACAGAGCAACATGGTAGACAACCAGTTGGCAATTTCCTTTAACCACAATAATCATCACTATATTGCTAATGAATTAGTACTCTTCTTGGTTATATACTGTGTTACTAATAAAATGAATGATAGTACATATCAATTTCTGAAAATTAGATTGAATAATTTTATTATCTAGGCAAGTAAGTTTCCTTAGTTTAATTCTGTGCCCAGCATTATTTTCCAATAGCACAAAATATTTTAAAATTTATATTTATTTAAATCTATTCCATGTTTACATGCTTATAGTTTATTTTGACTACTCACATATTTATAAGTTATACATTTGAATTTGGTTTTCATTTGAACATCTGACCAAAAGCAAATCATTTCAAGTATAAATATTTAGTCTCTCAAGAAGAAATGGATTTATTTTCTCTAAGTATTCATGCATAGTATATATGTTTCATTTGGACATTCTTGTCTATGGAGATTTCACAAACCTATCCAAAAAAATATTTTGTATAAATATAAATACTAATTCTGATTAGATAGCAGTTCAAAACCTAGGCCAAAATTCATTTTGTCACCTGATGTTATGTCAGATTACTATTAAACAATTCTCTTGAACTATGAATTTGTGTGTGTGTGTGTGTGTGTGTGAGAGAGAGAGAGAGAGAGAGAGAGAGAGAGAGAGAGGGAGAGAGAGATAGAGAGTAGAGACAGAGATAGATGAAGCTATGTAGTTGAATATACTTTGTTAAAATAAGGTTGCAGGTGGATAAAAGTTTTTTTCAATCTTAAACAAGTAGTAAATTGGGTGACATTTGCTGTTTATAACAGATGAAAACCAGATTAGAATTTATTTCTGCTCTAACCTCTGCTGACTAGATAAACCCAGTTTCTTTAAATTTTGTGCTTAATATTTTTAAACTGAATATTTTGAAAAAGATAGTCTAGGATGAATAGATAAAAACACTCTGAATGTAATCTCCCAGAAATGGCAAGACAATCTTAATTTCTATAAGAATTTCTCTAAAATTCTTAACTTCTCTAAGACAATAAATTTAGGTAATATGCCAGGTTTTGAAAGTCAAATGCTTTCAGATGATAAATGGTAAGTTTCCCATAACATGTTAAGCCTCAGACTAAATTTTTTAACATCCAATTTTCCTATGTGCATATGCACAGTCTTCACAGTTACATGAGACTATAAACCATTATTTTAAAAATAAAAACTTTAAAATTTGAAAATAAAAATAGGTAACCTGTTTCCCAGGGCAGATCAAATTATTCAGAAGTTTTGCTTTCCTTTCCCAGAAACAAATACTAAAAGCAATTAACCAAGATCAAAATTAAAAGAGAATAAATGAGTGTATAGTTTTAGATATGTTGAGTTTATTGCCTATATTGGTAAAGACATGTTTTAATCTTGAAGAAGTAATAAATTATGTTGGGACAATACTGACATTTAAGAAGTTAGTAAAAGCAGAAAAATGTAACACAAAGGGGACTGAGAAGGAGGACTAATCAAATGCAGCATGGGGGTTCCTGGTAGAATGATATCTTAGAAGGCAAGAGAGGTTGAATCCTCAAAAGAGAGTGAACCTTTAACAGTGGCAAAGGCACAGGGCACCTTGGTGGCTCAGTCGGTTAAGCGTTGACTTTGGCTTAGGTCATGATCTCACAGTTCATGAGTTCAAGCCCCACACCGGGCTCTGTGCTGACAACTTAGAGCCTGGAGTCTGCTTCAGATTCTATGTCTCCCTCTCTTTCTGCTCCTCCCCCGCTCATGCTCTGTCTCTCTGTCTTTCAAAAATAAATGAAAACATTTTTTAAAAATTAAAAAAAAAAAACAGTGGCAAAGGCTGAGGAATGGTGAAATAAGATGAAAGCTTAAGAAATGCCAGTTGGGTTAGGCCAGTCAAAGGTCACCTACAAACAGTTTTGGCGAAGAGATTGGAGTGGAAATCATATGGGAAATTTATATGGGTTGAGCGCACAGGAGGTGAGAAATTGGGCCCGGCAACATAAACAGCTTCATTTCTTACAGGATGAGATACAAGCAAGAGGAATATGCATGGTTAAAGGAGGTTTATGTTTATTTGCTTATTTTTAGTATAGAAGATACTTGAGTGTGTATTACAAACTGAGTGGAAGAAAGCAGTAGAGAGAGGAGAGAATGAAGTTCTAGATAGAAAGCAAATGCAGATCCCTGAGCAGACTAGAGTTGGGGATGTGTATAGGAATCCTCCCAAGACAATGGGCACTCCCAATCTCCCTTACCCTGCTCTATTTTTCTTTTCTCTGTAGCATTAGTTACCTTGTATAATACTATATAATATATGTATTTGTTACATTTATCACTTGTCTTTTCCACCTCTCCACCCTCAACCTCCTTTGTGACCTTTTTAATAATATTTTTATTTAAATTCTAATTGGTTAATATATAGTGTATAGTGGGTTTCAGGAGTAGAATTTAGTAATTCCTCACTTACATGTAACACCCAGTGCTCATCACAACCAGTGCCCTCCTTAATCCCCATCCCCCCCCTCCCCCCATCAATCCTTTGTGACCTTTTCATTTCCTGCTATTCCCACTTATCCTTTAAATGGAAGTGTCTTCCCAGGGCTTTACAAAGTTCACAGGGGCAGAAATGTTTATCTTTTCTTTATTCGCATATTTTAAGCATCTAGAACATGATGGGCACACAATAAATACTTATTGAATGAAAAGCTGTTGGATTGTAGAATTAAAAAAATAAAATTGGGATTAGCTTGAAATATTTTATTTTCTTACCTCCAAAGTAGGAATAATTAAGCTATAACTTATAAGAACGGTAAGGTGAAGAAAGATTTCATACATATTGAAAGTTAAACATTCTCTGTATCAATCAGATGTTATTTGTGGAATAACTCACAAGCCCTGTTTAAATAGCTCACATGCCCTATTTAAGTTTATGATTTGTTTATCTCATATAATAATTTATTTTTATTTTTAATAAGTAGTCATCATTTAAACAATAGACTTAACTCAAAGCTTCAGATGTATGGCTTGTTTTGGAAAGCAAGAGGATGTGGCAATACTTGACTCACACCTCTGTATGACCTCAATCACCTGGATCTGATTTGAGGCTGTCCCCTCACCACCGTCCTCCAGGAACATAGGCTCACAAGATAAAGCATGTGATCTTCATTTGCCAAAGTCCTAGCCATTCACTCTTGTATCCTCAACATTTAAGTCTATTGTCAATCATCATCTATTATGGAACATGAGCTACTATTTTTTATAATATGTCTCCTTCATCCTGCTTGGCCTCTTTGGGCAAATGTGTCTGCAGTATTCAACTAACAAGTAATTTGTGTTCCAGTGAGGTTTTCCAGTACCCTTAGAAGTAGATTCAACTCCTCACCTTGGCTAGTCAGGCCCTACATGAGCTGGCTGCTCCCATCCTCTGACTTCCATTCACAATCTCCACTTGACTTTAAATGCACTTCTATTTTCTGTCGTCAGTGGCCCTCTTCCCTTTTCTTAAATATATCAAGCTCCCTCCAGTTTCTGTGCCTTTACATTTTCAGTTTCCTTTATTGCATTTGTTTTTTTTTTCAGCTAATCAACATGGCTGGCTGCTAATTTTGCCACATGTGCAAACATTTATTAACAAGCAGCTCCTTCCCTGAGAACCACACAAGTTGTTCTGAAATCTTAGTGGGTTTTATCTTTCTGCCCTTTTAAATTATCCAACAAGCAACTTGCATGAAAGGTTTACTCAAGGCAAGGGGGACAGTTTCCTAGTAGCAGGATTAATTTAAATTGCTAGTCAGAGCCAAGTGACAAAGACTGCCCACAGAACGTATTGGAATCCCTAGCTTCTACTTTGAAGAATGTTGCTATTAGGCTTACTAGATATTTAGACCTTATTCATGCAAATGAAAGGGTGCCCAGTCAATTTATCTAGCAGCAGAAATACCTTAAGTACCACTCATTTCCCTGAAGAAAAACTATTTCTAGCACATTGTATACTAATTAATAAACTTTCTTATATTGATTGGAGTTACAAATGGTGCTCTTCTGAAGTGGACTTTCCATTAGGGTCCTTCAAATGCTAACTAGCTCTCCCTGGAGTGTTAGTCCTGATTAGTGTACTTGAAATATTAATCAACTATCCTTAAGGGGTAGATAAAATTAATACATATTTACTCCTGTACACATACACTCACACATATCAAACTTTCTATTCTGATGTGTTTTGTAGTACATCATAAGGAAACATAATGATTAGAAATCAGTCACTCAGGGTCAAATGATGAGAATTCTTTCCTCCCCACCACTCCCAAACCAATTCTGATTGAATTGACATGGGAATAAAAAATTAGTTTACTACTGGGACTAAGAATGCAATTCAACCCTTTACTCCATCCGTGGAAAGAATGGAATTGGAAAAAATTATTTGCAAAACAATTTAAAATGTATTTGGTTATAGAAATAAGGCTAGTCTTGATTTGGCTTAAAATGGATATGCTGGTTTTGCATTTCTGGATCTTTATGGGTTAGATAGGCATTGAAGTCTTCCCTGGATAACTATCATGAAACCCAAACTATGTCTTCCCATTTTTCTCTTCCTGATCCTTCAAGTACATTTATTGCAGTGGTGTAGTATTTACTGACAATTTCATAAGATAAAATGAGGACAGGGTCTGCTATCAAATATTCCAAGGTAAACTCTCTAAATTTTCATGAGATACTGGTCTCCTTTCAGGTCTCTCTACCTCTCATGTGACCCAACCGATATCCTTCCCTCTTCCTTTCCCTGAGATACTGCCCAGGCCTTTCTGATTCTGTCCCTTCTCTTCCAAAAGTAAAAGGTTCCCTTTTCTTTCACATGCATAATAATCCTACAATTTTCTCTGAATCCTGGATGCCAGTTGATAGCATAGTCCCCAAAGCCTCCACTATTGATGAATCAAAACAGCAAATGTAGGTCTATTCCTCTGGAGGTTTTGTATGTCAGCAATCTAGAAAAGTAAAACAAAATTCCCCACATTTTACATCTGTCCTTATAAAAAAATAGATTGAGTTCCAAACACCTTACAAACACATTTTTGGAACACAAACTCTTCTTAATTTGTAGACTTCTTGACTAATGGAAAGAGCAAAAAAAAAAATGCTCATTAATTTTAGATTTTTTTTCAAATATGATGGATGTGGCTTCTTATGATGATATTTGGTATGTAACAAAAAGGTACAAGCTGTTCTGTCTCAACACACACTGATCTACAGTTACTTGTGTACAGAGTATTAACCTAAAAACAAATACCTAAAAGTAATTGGGAGAATATAATAATCTTCCTAAAATAACTTTGTAGAAAAAAAAACATGAAAAATTTGATTCTAGTAATCAACTCTCCAACAGATGTAATCTGTCTCTCTACATTCTTTTAGTGATGTTTTCTAGGAAAAAAATCAGGCCTGAGGTTATCTGCAATTTTGCAATAATATTGGTGTAGGAAGTAGTTCAGGAGATGTTGGAATTCCTAGGACATTTCCATAATTTATGGAAAAGTACTTAAGAATATTTGAAAGTAATCCTGTCCTGGAAAAATATCAGCCTTATTCCTAAATAGCCTCAGCCCTGCAAGCAGAGAACAGAGACCTATCTAAATATTGTGATGTAAAGGAGCAGTACTAATTTCCTAAATCATCTCCACCTATCATGATCTTTCTTGACACCTGGATTAAAATTGCCATTACTTGAACCTTTCTTTAGAGGTCTGAGAAAAGAATCCATATTCTCCAGGAAAAAATAAATAAATTTTTAAAATGTTCATCATATTATGTCACAAGTGAATGGAGGAAGAGCTTGTGACTGGAATAATGAGATCTTGACCCAAAGGGAAAGAGAAATTGGGTGCCAGAGTGTAAAAATAACTAGATTAGAATTTAGGAATTTTGAGTTCTGATACCAGTTCTGATACTGTCTTGCTAGGGGATCTTGGGCAACTCATTTAATAATTGGCAGACATAATTTCTCCAACTGTGAAATGGGAGTAATAACAGTAGTCCTTCCCACTTCTCCGCATTATATTAAGGATAGAAAAATATATTTATTGCCTTGAAAATTTGAAAAGTGCTATAATATGTTCTTACTATTATTAAACAGGATGATAGAATTAGAATCAGGAAAATAATAGGGAAAGCAGAAGGGAGGCCCATATTAGGTTAGCTCATGTTAATCACAAAAATTGATAATACAAGATGAAGGTGCAAAAAAAGAAAAGAATGAAATTTCCAAAGTAATCTTCTACCCCAACACAGATTGAATGTCCCACCTGGGGGTTGAGGTAAACCATGCCTAAACTGATTGCCTCAAATTGGCAGAGATCATGATACAAGGGTAAATTAGGTGAATGGGAAAACATAGATGAACAGCAAGAAAAGTATGGCATCAAAAATTATAGATCCAATTTATTTGTATTTCAAAGCCAAATTGAAATAATGATAAGGAGGAAGCTAAAGAGCTAATTTGGGGATTTTAAAAAAGTTTTTCTTTGCTATGTTTTTCTAGAGTCTTCAGGAGATTGCTTTTAATGTGTTATGACATCATGTGTGTCAATGCCTGGTATATCTTCACAATTTACTGAAGTAGATGTTTCGTCTGAGAAAACTGACAGATTTTAAGCATTATGAAGCCTAGGTTGTGATAATTCTCGGCAAAACACTTCTTTTAGAATCACTAAAATTCTGTCATCCCGTTGTTTACAGATCTACACAATAAGAGCTGACCATAAATGTTCAGGGTTTTGTAATAATAAAACTATTGCCTCAGGAACCAAAGAAACCATGAAATAAGTTGCAATGATTTTGACCTCTGACCTGCAAGTTTATGATATCCATCCTTCAGAACTTGCCTTGCCATAAGGAGACAATTACTGATTTTGTAAAAAAAAAAAAAAAAAAAAAAAAAAAAAAAAATCTCCTAAATCTCCTCTATTACTTTACCAGTAATGAATCTAAGGTTTAGATTTAATTTGAAGGACACTCTTGAGACATATTGGGAACATTTCTCATTTTTGTCTGGTTCTGAGGTCATCATATGTTTCATTCAAAGCTGGAGGTAGAGGCAAAAAAAAAAAGAAAAGAACAAAAAAGAAATATCCCAGTTGCCTTTCATTTCTCTTTTCTGTCTTCCATGCCAAGAGAAGATTCCAGGGAAGATACAAGATAAGGAGAATAGACTATTCAGGACACTTTAGGTTTTACATGTCAAAACCCAAACCTAATTAGTTCAGGCAAAAGGGAAATTTATTGAAAGATTACTCAGTTACCTTATGTTAAGGGTAAACAAACTAGGAGCAAAGGAAAGAAAGGAAGCAGCTGAGTCTCAGGAAATGGATAATCAAAGGCTGCCTGTCTTCCATTTCCTTTACTTTGTCTATTGACTTCATCCTCCTTGTGGTCCAGGGCAGACGGGCTGTCTCCTCATGTAGGAAGTATGGTCATCAAGAGTAAGCAAGTTTAACATTTTACACCACCTATAATTTCAAAATGCACTTGTAATGACTTGGTTTCAGACAGCAAAATCACAAAGGAAGCATTATGATTGGCCCAGCATGGGTCAGGTGCCCCTCGTGTTGGCAACGATGGCCACGGGGCAAGGTAATATAAGAACCAGGCAGTGCTGATGATTACCCTATGTTTGGAGTGGTTCCTTAAAGAAAATGAGTGAAGAGAAGAGTCATTCCCTGTAAACAGGGGAGGGTAAGAAGCATCGTGGAAAAGATTAATCAATAAATACTCATTATAAAGTACAAATCAAGAATACATGGGTAATAATATTTGTTGAAAAGTAAACAAATCTTCCTTAGAAACTTAGAAAATCATACCTCTTATTTCTGCCCACTTCTAATTATATTCTGGTAGTACTATTGGTGAATTTTCACAACATGCAACCTCCAATTATAAAAAAGGATCGCATTCTGAAAATTGGTAAGGGATTTGGCTCTGAAAATACATAGAATCAATGCTACCAATGAGTGGTATTTTTTAAGTCAGTTTATAGAAGCAGAATCCATAATATGCCTAAATTATTATAGTAACAGTCCATTTCAATGTCACCAAACATTCATCAGAGTATCTTTCTAAAGAGCCCAGCTTCCACACACCATGGAATACATTTTACCTCTTAGTGATTTACCTCTTAGTGGACATCATGCAACTAGATCATGATTGGGTGAGAGAGGGCATGAAAAGTAACTCTGCTGGGATCCCTAGGCACTCTCTATGTCTAGTGTGGTATGATGCAGACAGTATGGAATAAAAGTCTGATGACCTGTATTCTGCATTGAGTGACTGCTACTTGCTATGAGACTTCAGAAAATGGGCCTTGGTTTCTGCATCTTAATATGATGGTGGTGCTGGTGGTGGTTCTGGTGGTATGTACGTGTTAGGAAGAAGCTGGAGTGCTATTTATATTCAAGACTACCTTTTAAAGTTCTTTCAACCCTTAAAGGTTGTACTTCTGTGATTGAGAAAATGTGCTTTCTTACAGCACTATCGCTACTTAAGGGAAGGCAACTCTCTGGGCTAATAGTTATATGGGGAGGAGACTATACGGGGATGGAGCAGGAACACAGGCTGTTCTCCTTCTGTGCCCATTGGTTTCTATGTCTTCCTTATTAAACCATCTGGATGACAGGAGACACTGGCCACTTTCCTTTTTTTGAGGTTCCCTGTATTAATAAATGATGTAATACCAAAACAGGATTGCAAGCATGATAGATATGTCAATATTTTCATTTGACATAAAAATACTTAGGATATAATATAAACTGTTCATAATTATGATATTTACAAAAAAAGAATAATTCATGGCATAATCCAGGTACTATATCTAATAATCAGATGTGTGTAAAGTTTTATGAGATTTTTTTTAAATTATCACTAAATTTGTCAATAAATATATCTGTGATTATACAATCACATATATACATATGAACCCATTTGGAGATTATATCAATAGCCCAATTCATGCCAAGTGTTGCATAAGAGGTCCTAGGCAAATGACCCGTCTCACATTTTGTGTGTGAGGTGCTGCTCCCTTGTGTTAGTAAACTGGAAACTATTTCTAGTTAGTATATCAAACCAAAAATAAAAGTGCTGTCTATTCTCAATAATTTCATTTTATTTCTAAAAATCTTGTGATTACCTTATATTTTTCCTCAGAGTAGTTTCCATTATTTGAAGGAGAAATAAAAATAAATAACTAAGAAAAGTTAAACAGATGAATGGACAGCAAATTTGGGGAACAAACTGAAATGCTTTGACATCATTTGGGGGGCGTGATAAGCCATAAACATACTTCAAGAGAATTCTTCCTCTCCAACTGCGGGTTTAAATGAAATTCAACATGGGGTTTTGAAAAAACATACATTAATTTTTATTAATAATCGTAGAAGATAATTATACATTTTTATAAATTGAATGAAATATTTGTACACTGAAAATAAGATTGTTTACCTTTTTAAGAGAGAAATTTGCAAATTCAAAAGCCAAGATTTTAGAGTAATTGATTTATAATGTTCGAGAGAGTTGGGGGTTCCAATTTTGGTAATGAAAAAAAAAATTTCAGGTAAGTGTTGAGAAACTAAGGAAATTAGGTAAGTAAATGCTTTTTCCCCCTAGCTACTACATTTGAATATCATAAGGTAGAAATAACAGAATATTATCATTTTAAGCAAAAAAATGTATTAATTATTTTTCTTCGTCATGTAAACTATGTAAAATTGCTACTGCCTGTAGAACTTGAGTGTACAATTGCTCCTTTGCATCAAGTATGTTTAATAAAATCAATATTTAAGAAGACATAAGAAAAAAAATGGTATCAGTTCATCCGAGGAGAGTTTGCTGAGGATCTATGTAAAAGAAGAGATACTGTGATTTTACATCTGGGAGACAAGTGAAACAGACCAACTGTAGGGCAGCAAATCAAAGAAGAAAGTAGGTCAGTGAGCCCCATGGCAATACAAAGAATTGCTGTTATTTAAAGGGATGGTCAGAGAGTTACACTGGCTATGAACCAGAATGGCTAACAGAACAATGGTAAATGAACAGAAAAGCAGGGTCAGAGCAAAACAGTTGCAAGGCTCTGAGTGTGAACTGCATGTCCTTGGGTCGGGCAGAGGATGAAACAGCAGAACAATCTCGTCATTCAGAAGCTTCCTGGCGGCCAGCAAGCTGCATAATGAGAAGCAAACTGAGCTGAGGCCCTCCACAGACAAAGTGGAGGAAAACAGCCTCAGGATATAGAGAGAACTGAGCAGAGTTTTGAGACTGGATGTGAACTATCAACTCATCAAGATTAGCACTTTCCAATAAAAGAAAATGTTAAGTAACAAGAGAAACACTGAGGAGACCAAAATAATTAAATCCATTTGTTGTAAAAGCCATATGCCCAATGGGATTAATTACCTGTGTTTGGTGATCAGAGCAACATTGTATACTGGGGAAAGTACCATTTCTTGTTTCCATCTTTAAGATTTACTACACATTTTCTTGAACTAGGTGGAATTTTAGAATAATAATTGCTAAGTGAGTCTAGACTGATAACCTAAAAAAGCATAGGAAACTGAGAAGAACAAAATAACTCCAGACCAAGAACACTCTACTTTTTCTATCATAGAAGATGTGACTTCAGTCGGTGGAAAAGAAGTTCATTCATCTGGGGGGAAAAAATTGGCTAGATTGAAAATTATTTAATCTTTGAATAGGAAATGTTTTTAATGAAAGTGCGATTGAAGTCAGTTCTTCACTTAAAATGAACTAAGCATCTATGATGTTAAGGCATTGTTCTAGGAGTGAAAAAATTAAGAATGATTGAAACAGGAAAATGAAGTATATCTTTCAGGAAATGTTGAAGCTTACTTAAGAAATGTGGTTAAAAGTTTTATGTGAAAGCCATCTTCATGGTTGTAAGTTTTGTGTCAGTTGTGTTTACTTGTCTAGGTTTAGGCATTAGGACTATAGAGAGTTGGGCTTTATATCAATTGTAGTTCCGTCAGGTATAATGCTCTACTTTATCTCTGATAATTTTCCTTGCTTTGAAGTCTGTTTAGTCTGAAAGTGAAACCAAACCAAAGTGAGTTCGCTCCTTGGTGAGTTACAGATACACCAGGTGGAAATGTCGCACAAAGTAAACTTTATTTTTGCAGCAAATAAGGAGATCACAGGGAATAACTTTCAAAGCCGTGACTCCCTGAACAAGGGTGGATGGGTTCCTTTTATTTAGACTTAGGATAAATATTTAAAAGGGGGAGCCTTGTTACCATATATAGAGGCAGGCATAAGGTTGTGAAACATGCCTATATATACATTGTATGTTATGTAAATGAGGCTTATACTCCTCCTTGGGTGGAGATTTTAGTATTATAATGAGGTAAATGTAATTGTCGGATATTCTAGAGCTCACTCCATGGTCCATCTGTGCAGGGTTGAGGTGGGTTTACTGGTCTGAGTGGTCTAGGCCAACTGGAGGTCTTGTTAAGAGCAGTTGGTATCCCTCAAGGGGTGATTTCACTTTCCATTTGCTTGAGTTTAGAGACAAGCTGGGGAAAAAAGCTTAAAGAAAAGTGTGGGACAAAGTGGACGAGTACAAGCAGGTGGGCAGTAAAGGTCAGATCTGTGGGTCTAGCTGGTAAAAAAGTAATATAGCTATTCCTGCTTTCTTCGATTAATGTTAGCAAAATGTATTTTCTCCACACGTTTATACTTTTAATCTGTATATGTCTATTTATTTATTTATTTATTTATTTTTAAATGTTTATTTATTTTTGGGAGAGAGAGCATGCACACACACAAGCAGGGGAGGGGCAGAGAGAGAGACAGAGGATCCAAAGTGGACTCTGTGCTGCTCTGTGCTGAGAACAGTGAGCTTGATGTGGGGCTTGAACTCATGAACTGTGAGATCATGACCTGAGCTGAAGTCTGATGCTTAACTGACTGAGCCACCCAGGCACCTCACCTATTTAAAGTAAATTTCTTATAGACAATCTATAGTTGGGTCTTATATTAATAAATACCATGCTTTCTGTTTGTTGCCCTTGTTCTTTGTCTCTGTTTTTGTCTCCCACTCTTTTTTGCCTTTTGTAGTTTAAAAAAAATTTTTTTTAATGTTTTCATTTATTTTTGAGAGACAGAGCACGAGTTGGGGAGGGGCAGAGAGAGAGGGAAACACAGAATCTGAAGCAGGCTCCGGGCTCTGAGCTGTCAGCACACAGCCCCACACAGGGCTCGAACTCATGGACCACAAGATCATGACCTGAGCCAAAGTTGGACACTTAACCAACTGAGCCACACAGGTGCCCCAGCCTTTTGTAGTTTTAATGGAGCGTTTTGTATCATTCCATTTTTTCTCCTTTCTTAGCCTATTGGGTATACTTTTTATTTTTATTTTTGTTTTTTATTTTTATTTTTTTAAGTTTACTTATTTTGAGAGAGAGAGAGAGAGAGAGAGAACATAAACGAGAGAGAGAGGCACACAGAGAGAACCCCAAGCAGGTTCCACACTGTCAGTGGAGAGCCTGATGCGGGGTTCGAACTCACAAACCATGAGATCATGACCTGAGCTGAAATCAAGAGTTGGACGCTTAACCGACTGAGCCACCCAGGCACCCCACTTATACTTTTTAAAAAAATTTTTAGTGGTTGCCCTACAATTTGCAGCATACATTTACAACTAATCCAAGACTACTTTCAAATAACACTATACTACTTCACAGATAGTATACCTTATAAAAATAATGCAGTAATCTTATTCCTCTCTCTTATACCTTAAATCATCATTGTCATTCATTTCACTTATATATAAGCAACATAAACATATATATAACATATATACATAAGCATATATAATTGAATACATTGTTGCTATTATTAATTTTGAACATCTGCTATTAAATCAATTAAGAATAAGAGAAGTTAAGGTTTTTTTACCTTCATTTATTCCTTCATTGATGCTCTACCTTTCTTTATGTAGATCATGTTGTTGACCTATATTATTTTCCTTCTATCCAAAGAATTTCTTTCAACATTTCTTGCAAGTCAGGTCTACTGGCAACAAATTTCACTCAATTTTTGTTTGTCTGAGAAAGTCATTATTTCTCCTTCATTTTTGAGGAATAATTTCAGAGTACAGAATTGTAGGTTGCTGGGTTTTTTTTTCTGTCAACATTTTAAATATTATTCTTCACTCTCTTCTCTCTTGCATAGTTTCTGAGGAGCAGTTGGATGTGATTATTATCTCTGTTCCACTATGAGTAACATGTTTTTTTCCTCTGGCTTCTTTCAGGGTTTCTTTCTTTCTTTCTTTCTTTCTTTCTTTCTTTCTTTCTTTCTTTCTTTCTTTCTTTCTTTCTTCTTCTTCTTCTTCTTCTTCTTCTTCTTCTTCTTCTTCTTCTTCTTCTTCTTCTTCCTTCTTCTTTCTTCTTCCTCTTCCTCCTCCTCCTCTTCTTCTTCTTTCTTCTTCTTCTTCTTCTTCTTCTTCTTCTTCTTCTTTTTCTTCTTCTTTCTTCTTCTTCCTCTTCCTCCTCCTCCTCCTCTTCTTCTTCTTTCTTCTTCCTCTTCTTCTTCTTTTGTTTTGTTTGTTTTCCTGTGTTTTTCCTTTTTTTTCTTTATCTTTGATTTTATGTAGTTTGACTACTGTATTTGTAGGTGTAGTAATTTGGGCATTTATCCTGTGTTGGAATTCTCTGAGCTTCCTGGGTGTATGATTTGGTGTCTGACATTAATTAGAGAGAAATTCTCAAGTCATGTCTTTAAATATTGCCTCTATTTTTTTCTTTCTTTTTTTCTCATTCTGGTATTCCCATTTCAAGTATGTTACACCTTTTGTAGTTGTCTCACAGTTCTTGAATTTTCTGTTTTGTATTTTTCTTTTTCTCTTTGCTTTTCAGTTTTGGAGTTTTCTATTGTCGTATCTTCAAGCTCAGACATTCTTTCCGCATCCATGTCCAGTCTGCTAATGAGCCTGCCAAAGACATTCTTTGTTTCTGTTACAGTGTTTTTGATCTCTAGTGTCTCTTTTTTTTATTTTTCCTTAGAATTTCCATTTCTCTGCTTACATTATCCATCTGTTCTTTCAGGTTATCTACTTTTTCCATTAACATCCTTAGCATATTAATTATAGCTTAAAACACAGTTTTTGGTGTGGTAATTCCAACATTACTATCATATCTGACTCTGGTTCTCATTTTATTCAGTCTCTTCAAACTGTGTTTTTTGCCTATAGAATGCCTTGTAATTTTTGTGGAAAGGTGAACATGATGTATTGGGTAAAAGGAACTGTGGTAAACAGACCTTCAGTAATGTGGTAGTGAGGAGCAGGGAGGAAGTGTTCTGTAGTCTATTAATAGATTTCAACCTTTTAGTGAGCCTGTGCCTCTGGACTTTAAACCTCGGTCTCCTTCATCCCCACTTAGGTAGGACACGATGGCTGAAGGGAATGGAATTAGGTATTTCTCTCTGCTGCCCCCACCCCCAAGTATGTTAGTCTTTGATAACCCCAGAAGGTTAATCTCTGGTAAAAACCTCTTAAGAGCAGACCTTATTAAGAAGAACAGAATGCTCTGTTTTTGAAAATGGCCACTATTTGTCTTCCTTGTCAAAAGCAAGAGGATGGGGCACCTGGGTGGCTCATTCGGTTAAATGTCCAAATCTTGGTTTCAGCTCTGGTCATGATCTCATGGTTTGAGCCTTGCCTTGGGCTCTGTGTTGACGGGAGCAGAGCCTTCTTGGGATTCTCTGCCCCCCACGGGCCCCCCCACCCTGTCTTTCTCCCTCTCTCTCTCGCTCTCTCCCCCACTCATGCTGTCTCTGTCTCCCTCAAAAATAAATAAATAAACATAAAACATTTTTAAAAAGCATGAGGAGATTTTTTTTCTCTGCTTTTTATTGCAAGAATCTAGTAGAGCTCCAGGAGGTAAAATTCACAAAAAGGTGAGGGCCCTAAATGGCTGCGCTCCTGCCCCTGGAGTTTTTAATCTGTCCATCTTGTCCACAATGAGCCCTCAGCCATTCATCCAGTACAGCTCAGGTTTTCCTCCCTGGCAGTGCTTCCTGCATGGGTTTCTGCTCCTGTAAGTTGTGTTTTTCTGTATCCACCTTTCTGTGTTTTCATATTTTGGCAGTGGTTTGCTTTGTGTCCTTACTTCTCTAATGGTAGATCTAGGAGTTGTTGATTTTTTTTAGCTTGTTCAGCTTTTTACTTGTTACAATAGAGTGGTGACATCTAAGTCTAAACTCTTTATATCGTGGACCATAGAGTTATTCTTTGAAAATGCAGATCAGATCATGTTACTCTTCTCCTCAAACAAACAATCACAACAAAAATATCTTGTCAGTAGCTTCATAGAATAACAGCCAAAATGCTCATAATATCCCCTACAAGGTCCTACATTTTCCTACATCGTCAGGCTCCTCCTCCCTGCCTGCCTGGATTCATCTGTCTGAGCTTACCTCCTACTGCTACCTCATTCCTGACACTCCAGGCTCATTGCTGTCCTTTGACCACAGCAGGCATGCTTGAGACAAAGCCTTTACAATTTTTGTTCCATTTGCCTGGGACGGTCTTCTCCCACTTAGCTGCACAACTCACTCCTACCTTCTTTCAGTCCAGTCAGGGTCTTTTCTCCTTGTGAGGAAGCTCTGTTGTTGTCACAAGGTTTCTCAGTGAGATTAGAATCAGAGCCGGATGATTTGATTATGTTTGGGCATATATTGGCATCAGGCTATGGTAGCCTATAGTGATCATTGCTTCAACAGAAAAGTACCCCGCTTAGAAGACAGAGCCTTCTAAAATGCCAGCACAGGACATCCTCCTGTGGGCATTCTTAAAAAACACAGACAGCATTAGCTTCTGTGGCTGTAAATGCAACTCCCCTTTCATTATTTTATTTTTAGTGCTTTCAGGGCTAACCACTGACTCCTGCTGATTGATGCATTCTTTATTTTAGACATGCTATTGTGTTCAATCAATGGCAGTCAAGTCTTGCAAGCTAGGGAGCCATTCTGTCCCTTTCTAAAGTGAAATTGCTCAACACATTTAGCTCCATTATATGTAGGCTTAAAAATTTAACTCTATTTCTGAGTTCATAGAAAATGCATTAGCTTAGAATCAAAAAGGGGTATTAGAAGGCCACTTGACTGTAGAGGGCAAAAGAGACACTCAGGCTATCAAAGTGATTCTCATCCTAGGCTGAGTAGCAGGACTCTTGCAAAATTCTGGCCCCCACCTCACACTTACTGCGAAGATGTGGGCACTTTACATTTTAAGTAAGGCTAAACTGCTCCCCAAAGATATTATTTGAATTCACACTTCTAACAAACAGTCTGTAAGTATACCTCCTCCCCTATCTTCTTCTCTGTATTTACTGCTAAATCATTTACCTAGGGTTTACTCTTGGGCAACAGCTTTGGTAAAATACATCATAGTAAAATTGCACATAAGACATATAATACTTACAAATAGTTATGAGTATCACATAAACATGCCACCCCGATTCCCATGTATGATGGAAAGAGAAGCATATCACATATTTATTCCTCTCCAGAAAAATGCTTCCCTATGTAATAGGGTGTCAAATGAAATGATCATGTGTTGATTTGCAGTTTATATTAACTGACCAGTCACCACTTCAGAACAGAGATTAACTATGCTGCATGTATGTAATTTATTTCAAATAAAGTAGAAAGAGATAGATTTAAGGTAAATTCAGGAGATGATATGCATTTAGCTGTGGAATGAAATCAATATGTCTCTTGATCTTTGTGACCCTAAGTGTATTACTGTATTAGCAGTGCATGATAAGTGAATGACAAGAAGATTAACAAAATACATGCAAAAGCATTTGGGGAAACAGCACATTTTCTTCCTGAGGTATGTTGGGCCCTGCTATGTATATTATAGGTTACCTTACATTCCTTGAATATATCTAGTATGATTATTTTGATAAAATTTGAAGGGTCAATACACAAGGAACCATTAGAAAATCATCTTCCTAGGGCCACTAAAGACAGTCTTTTGAGATTTTCTGAAGTAGGCCTTCCGAAAATGAATGGCTGTTAATTGTATTTTGCAAATAGTTTTCATATATAGAACTCAGACTTGCTGTTTCCCTTACTCTATCCAGTGTATTCCTCAATAAATAGCTCTCCAGATTAATATATCCCAAGTTGGAACCCTTTTTTCTCATAGCAGAACTCTCCAAATGTTTTATTTGTAGTACTGGTCCATAACACATATTCACAGGATTAACTTCATGTGTGTATACATCATCATCATTTGACCTACATCCCCATCTAATCTGTAGTTGTGTCTCTCCCATGCTCAACACACAGTAGGGGCTTTATAACTTTATTATATTTAACTCATTTTGCTTGATGATTACTGTCTCATCTGCCAGACTAGACCATGATATATTTTTTGTGTCTCCCAGAGTCCTGTATCAGGTTTGAGCATAGCAGAGAGAAAGGCTGTCTCTTTTGTAATATTCTGAACATTATTTGTAACTTGGTTCTGTTCTGGGAATGTTCCTGGGTGAGATTAAATTCTACATCTTTTTTATTCTAAATTCCATTAAAAACAGCCACAACACGGGGCGCCTGGGTGGCGCAGTCGGTTAAGCATCCGACTTCAGCCAGGTCACGATCTCGCGGTCTGTGAGTTCGAGCCCCGCGTCAGGCTCTGGGCTGATGGCTCAGAGCCTGGAGCCTGTTTCCGATTCTGTGTCTCCCTCTCTCTCTGCCCCTCCCCCGTTCATGCTCTGTCTCTCGCTGTCCCAAAAATAAATAAACGTTGAAAAAAAATTAAAAAACAAAACAAAACAGCCACAACAACAACAACAGCGACAGACTGAAAAGCTACATCTAACTCTATCAGCTATGTAAGGTCCTTTCAAGTAATGTGATAATGAAAAGGGCCTTGTGATCTTGTCCCTTTATTTTTCTTCAGTTTTTAACTTGGGAAAAGTCAATGACAGGGCAAGATTGAGTCTTGGTGACCCAGATGAAAAGACCCCAGTAGGATTTAGGGGCCAAGGTTTGTGTCTCAGATCAGCCAATGACTTCTGTGTGAATTTAAGCAAGTCACTTTGCCATCTGAAATTGTTCCTTCATCTTTAAACTAAAGGGATTAAACCTGGATTCGTGCTCACAATTATTTGTGGGTCAGACTCCTCTGAGATTCTACTGAAAACCATGGGCCTTTTCCCCCCTAAAGCACAAATACGACTATAAATAGAATTCCAAGAGGGTCAGAGGCTCTGTAAAATCCACCCATATATTCCCTAGAGGACTTTAGAATGATTTTTAAGGTCTAAAGTATGTGGCTAAAATAAATAAATAAATAAATAAATAAATAAATAAATAAATAAATAAATATCCATTTGCTACTCTCAATGTAAATTAGTTTTAAAATGTGGATTTGGGCCATTTATGTCATTAGAAGTCATAATTATTTTATTGTAACTTAAAGTACTCACAGAAGAGCAAATTTTTCAGTAGAAGAGATCTCTTTTATGGACTACTAGTGTCTCAAGGCCAGCGAGGATGTCTGTCCCTCCTGCTCCACAATTCCTGCCTCCTTCTATGACTCTTCTCAAAGATAGACATTTAGGTTAGACTTGAACCCACAGAGTGATGAGAGCTCACTCACATGTTTACTGCTGGACATACATTAAGAGTTTAGGATTTTCTTCTTTGTACTAAACTATAATCTGCCCCTACCCCATAAGTGTCAGCTACTGATCCTATTTCTGCTCTCAGAAGCTACATAGATACATTTTAGTTCTTTTTCCAGTCTTTTAGGAATTCAAAGGCAGCCTCTTTTGTCCTCTCTTAATTTTCTGTGTGCCAGGCACTCCAGTTTCAGATACAATTGTTCTAGAAAAGTGATTTCATAAGACTACTTTTAATCTCAGTTAATGGAACTCTTGAAACAGAGAGCTCACAATTAGGCAGCATATTCCAGAAAAGGTCTGACAACCCATGGTTGGGAAGTAGTTCATTAAACTACTGACTGCTGTTAGGAATGCTGTGCTGACACCACCAAGAGCCTGGTCCCTAAGCAGGTGATTCTACTGGGTCATGTTGGAATTTTGGTCACCTTAAACCCCTAACTATAATCAATTGAAGCTGCCCTCATTCTGTATTTTTTAGAAGTAACGTAATTTTATTTATTGTTTATTTTTGTTTTTGTTTATTTTTTGTTTTTTTATTTTTTCTTCAATATATGTTTTTTAATTTAAGTTTATTTGCTTATTTTGAGAGAGACAAAGATAGCACAAATGGAGGAGGGACAAAGAAAGAGAGAAAGGGAGAGAGAGAATTCCAAGCAGGCTCCACCCTGGCTGTGTAGAGCCCAATGTGGGTTTCGAACCCATGAAGTTATGAGTCATGACCTGAGCTGAAACCAAGAGTTGGAAACTTAACCGACTGAGCCACCCAGGTGCCCCTCTTTTTTTTTTTTTTATCTTATTTTTATTTTGAGAGAGAGAGAGAGAACAGGCAAGTGGGGGAGGGGGATAGAGAGAGCGAATCCCAAGCAGGCTCCATGGTGCCAGCACAGAGCCCAGTGTGGGGCTCGAACTCATGAACTGTGAGATCATGACCTGAGCCAAAGTCAGAGGCTTAACTGACTGAGCCACCCAGGTGCCCTAGAAGCAACCCCCAGAAGCAATGTAATCTTTCTAAAAATGAAACTCCCTGTTGACCTGAATCTTCCTCCCATCAGCCTCTTCCCAGCTCTTAGAAAGCTTCTGGAGTATTAGTTTTGTCTTTCATTAAGCCATCTTTTCCTCTAAGTGTTATGTCGTCTACAGATGGAAATAAGCCTGCCTTCCGTCACTCCAAATTAACTGGTAAACATATTGACCTGTGGCTTGCCAAATAGAAGCTTCCCTCTGTGGATTCATTATTCATAGTCCCTCACTCAGTCGCTTTACAATTTCATCCGACTCACATTTACTCACCTGATCTATAGACTGGAGAAGACCAGAGGGATTGTATCCTCTTTGGGGCAACATTTATTTCCTTTCCTTCTGTTACCCTCTGTTTTCTTCATTCCTTCATGCGTTCATACTGCATATTTTGGTCTTACATGGAGAAAAGAACCTCAGTTGTGTTTTGGGGGGTCCCTTTGCCTTCTGCCCGTGCGCAGGGCTGGCTGAGTCTCTGCGTGCTCCGGGAGACTCTTTGCCGCACCATGCCGAGTCTGCTGGTGCCGCCAAGGTGTTTAAATACGTGCTTATTAGCATTTGGCAGAGGAGGAGACTCTGAGGACTTTTTAGCAAGTCCTCAGCCCAAGTTATTTTCTTCCACCTCTACAATGACCTTAATATTAAACGAAGGTTTAAAGAAAATGTAAGCACAAAGTATATGTGTGTTTGGGAATAGGAGGAGAGAGTGGGGAGAAAGAAATTATTAGATAGTCCTCATGGAACTCACACTTTAATCTTAGTGTTACTGCATGGATAAGCAAACAATTGTTGCTGATAGGAGAAAAGATTCAAAGCACAAGTTAACCAACTATCGGTTATCCAAGGGAAAGATGACATGAATGTAAATTGCTTTGAGATCCAAAGAATGTGTCAGTTCTGTGGAGATGTTCGTATGTTATCAACTCCTGCCTCACCAAATCTTTTAATTTTTTTTTCAACGTTTTTATTTTATTTTTGGGACAGAGAGAGACAGAGCATGAACGGGGGAGGGGCAGAGAGAGAGGGAGACACAGAATCGGAAACAGGCTCCAGGCTCTGAGCCATCAGCCCAGAGCCCGACGCGGGGCTCGAACTCACGGACCGCGAGATCATGACCTGGCTGAAGTCGGAGGCTTAACCGACTGCGCCACCCAGGCGCCCCTCACCCAGAAATAGTTAATGTCACACCTGAAAAAAGGCTAAGAAAGACATCTTCCAAGGTTTGCCCAAGTGAGTAATTTTACTTTTAAAAAAGCTTCCCATTATAACTTTGTGACCATTATTATAAAATAAATCAAATGTGGATCAGGATAAGCAAGTAGGTCTATACTCAAGTAAGGGAAGTGATTGACTAATGGTTTAGTAAGTTGGACTTTTTTGGTTACCATATTTTTTTAATGTTTGAGCCCCTCGTATAAACAAATCAATGTTTCCATTAAGCTATTAACCCTAATTTAAAGAAAGTAGTCTTGAACACAACTTTATTGCTCTGTAGTTACCTTGTGGATGAAAGGGATGAGCTCTGGAGGTAATAGAACCTTTCAGACTCAGAGAGGTACAGACATTTCAGCTCAGGGGACTGACAGGTGGCTGAAAGATTACTGTTCTTTAATATTTCAGAGGCAATCCCAATATTGTCTGAGCCAGGTTAATAGGTACTGTAAATCTACAATAAATCTTAGAGAATGATAGGAAAATCTAGGTCAGCAACCAAAAAGCTAAAGGTGAAAATGAATTAGGGTCTCCTGACAATGAAACCTTATGCCTCATTCACTTATTCATCTATTCAGTAAATCAGTATATACTGCAGGAATATGATGTGTCATAACTTATCTTAAAACTACACTATCCTTGGGGCACCTGGGTAGCTCAGTCGGTTGAGCATCTGACTCTTGATTTGGCTCAGGTCGTGACCTCATGGTTCATTAGTTCAAGCCCTGCACTGGGCTCTGCACTGACACTAGGGTCCAGCCTGCTTGGGATTCTCTCTCTACCCACCCTCTCTCTGCCCCTCCCCCACTCATGCTTGCTTGCTCGCTCTTTTAATCAAAATAAATGAATAAACAGTAAAAAAAAATATATACTACACTATCCTTACAACCTTGAACAAATCACATACTTTCTTCAAGTCTAAATTTTACCATCCAGGTATCGTCATGGAGTTGTGAGGTTTAGTGACTCAGGTATATAAGACTCTATCAGAGTAACTGATTGGATGCTGATTGAATGAATGAACTCTCTTCCCTTCTCCTTAACATTTAGACCTTTTCCTCCCACCCTGCAATTTGTAATAATATGAAATAAGTTCTTTTGTTAATAATAAGTGTCTCTCTTTCTTCAGTTTTGGGTCAACAGGAATTGTGAGTGATCTGTGTTTACAGATGAAATTAAGGTATTTAAATATTATTACAACTGATCAAATATTTTTGCAAGAAAATCCACCAAGCCCAAGGATGTCATTCTTTGCCAAACAGCACACTGGGGCTTGCTGACTACAGTGCATGCAAATCTACACTTTTTTTTTTTTTTGAGTTTCTTTGTTTCATAGGAAACAAGAGCAAGGACTTCCTTTCACTTACCAATTCTAACTGGAATATTTTTCAGTAATACTTAGAAAAATCTCATAAACCAATTTTCTAAAATATGCAAAATATATAAAATTTTTCATTTTAAGTATCAATGCATGAAGTGTCAGCTGTTATGTGTTAACGGAACAGATCCAAGTGAAATGAAAGGTAATTTTGTAGATTGACTATGGTTGTGGTAATTGCCTTCTGGTTAATACTCAAAATTTGGATTAATTTGAAATTATGAAAGAAAAACATGCCAAGACATATGCCAAGTTGTTTATTAATTAACTATATCAGTCATTTATTCCATCAGTATTAACGAGCACCAACTATTTGCCAGGCATCGTGCCTGGGACCCCAAACTGAAACTACATAATTCTGACATCAAGAAGTTTGCTCTAATGAGAAAGATATGTAAACAAATCACTTCTATAAGGTAATTGATACAAGAGAAAATGATCCAAGAGCAGTAGTGAAATATAAGGAAGATCTAGCCAAGTCCGCTTGGAAAATAAGAGGAGCCTTCACAGAAGAGGCAGGCTGAGGCGGAGGCATGAGTGGGAGATTATCAGGTGGGTGAGTGGGAAGAAGCTATTTGGCAGTGAGAACAGAGCGAGAAGAGCTGGGAGGCTTGAGGGAGCCTGGAGTGATCAGGGAATGTGGAAGAGGTTAGTGTTGCTAACTCCTAACTCCTAAATTACTGTGGAAGGGGAAGCAGGAAGGGCTGGGAAGGAATGAGTCCACATAGGTAGGGAGAGGCTGGATCATATAAGCCTGTGTACCTTGAGAGGGGTGCCAGTGTTTTGCCTCTCTGTGGGCTGTGGGGGAAGTTACTGAAGAATTTTGTGTACAGATGTTTTGTAATAAAAGGAGTATATTCTGATTCCTAAAGGAGACTAACAATATCGTGATTCTTTTGTTGTTTACAAGGTACAGAAATGGCACACACATCCCTTTTGTTCCTAGGGGGTTTCTTCAATGGTTCTCATTGTACTAGATTTCAGGGATGCCAAAAGAAATATTTGAACTAAATGATATATGAAAATTACAATAAGAGTCTGTGAGTGGATTTTTAGTTAACAGGTTTTTAATAGGCTGTGATGCAATTCTTCATGGAGAAGATATAATTACAAAGGGAGCCTGTCTCGAATGGAAATTTGGCTGGGTGTGTTTTTATTTCTCAGTGAATTAAAAGGTTTACATAGGGTTAGATTATTGAAAGTCTTGGAGAAAACACATATACACCAGAGAATACTTTCCACTCATTTTCTTCATCTCTTGCAGCAAAGCAGTGAACCTGTTAGAAATAAATTTCACTTAAATAGAGCATAATTTTTTATAATTTCAGGAGTTAAGCATCTGAAGGGCCAGAATGAATCAGCATTCCCTGAAGAAGAAGAAGGTGTAAACGAAAGAGAGGAGCAGTGGGACCATTAATTACGGGTCTGCAGCAAGAAGGCTTCTTGGGAATAACTGAACTATTAACTTTTCTGAATATCGTATGGAAGGCCACTCCTTGACTTCCAGAAGCATTCTCCACCTCTTCTCTCCACACTCATACAGTAGTAATATACCTCCTGGGAAGCTGTCCCTGATTGAACTTTAGAACTAAGTACAGATTGTTCGATATCACGTCCAATTAAAGAATAAACATTTATTTTATGGTGATTTTTCCTTTTAATGACATTTGCATACATGTGAGTGTTCTAACTTTAATACTGCCCAGCTTAATCCCTGATGTCCTACTGAAATGGTTTGCCTTCTAAGGTCAAATGTAAATAGCTTCACTTTAAAGAGTAAAAAATAAACGCTAAATACATTTAGACATGACTGTGTGTCTGGGTTTAACTTACAGAAGAATGTTTAACGAAACTTTTAAGATCTACATTTATCATATTTCTGTACACAGAGGGGTCCACAGTGTTTATTTCAAAATGAAGAAATGCCAGATTTCTTGATTCAAAAGATCTCAATATATGAGTCTTTAGATGCTAAACATCCTTTTTCCTCCAGCACGTTAATGGACAAAGGACAGCAGAATTTTCCTCATTTTTTGAGCGGTGAGAGATATATTTCCCATCATTTCCACTAGCTATTAAGAAAAAAAAATGCTAAATCTAAAATAAAATATGCCCAAATCTCCCCTGCCACTTTTTGTTACTTGAAATATGAGCTATTTCCTGTTGCATTTTAGGAAATCATTAGTATTTTATAAATCTTCAAATGAAGAAATCATCAAATGAGAAATTCCATTATCATCAAATAAGAAATTCCATTGATTCAAACATATAGTCATTCATTAATTCAGTAACTACTTTCTATGAGTTTATCTCTAGCAAACCACTTTGCTGGAGGTTATAAAAATAAAGGAAAGATAATTTGTCATTCTCAGAACTGGCAGAGACGATAAAGCATCAGTATAAGGTAAGGTTTTCCCGGACGGTATATGTTTATTGAACAGGGCTTTTGGTTATTCAAAGTTCTGGCCTCCAGAACAGTATTAATTATTTACGGCATTTCAAGGTAAAGTATCTATGCCACCAAATTTAGTGAGGACGGTGGCATGCCACTTTGGTTCCCACACTGATGATATTGGTGAGGTTCAAATGTTTCATGGATGAAAAAAATGACAAGATTTCTCAGGCGTCAGTAAAGAGGAAATTAAGATGGGAAGAAAAAAAATCAAATGTAAAATCCCTGGTGGGATCTTATATCAAGATTCAAAGAAGTAGAAGTATTGTTTTTAATTTTGAATGTGAGTTTAATAATATAGAGATTAAGAGAAATATGTAGATCTATAAGACAATGCAGTAGATAATAACAATAATTTTTCTCAGTATCTTTCCTCAAGACCATAGATGTCAAAACTCACTGATAAGTAGTATGAATGAGTACTCTGGTTCCAAGTGTCTGTCCTTCTTCCTTCCTCCTTTTCTTCTTTCCTGCCTTCCTCCCTTTCTCTCTTCCTCCCCCCCCTCCACCCCCTTCCCCCCCCTCCCCCCCCCCCCCCCCGGCCTTTTTGGTTTGTTTGTTTCAGTTTTTGTAGTTGTTATTAAGCCAGTTTCAATCAAAACTTTTCAGAGTTTCTAGACCACCTGCTGTGACTATTTGTTGGATTTCCTAAATTTTCTACTTAAAACATGATTAAGGCACAGATTTGTTTTAAATGACTTTGAATTATTTGTGTTTGGAAAACATTCCGATACCCCTTGAGATTATTTGAGACACCCCAAGGTGCTTAAAAAATAAAATCTGCCCTCCCCTTTCCTTGAACACACTTTCATTTTTTTTTTTTTTCAAAAGGATTCAGGCAAACAAAAGAAACCAAAGCTTTTGCTGACTTTGTAACATCATTTGGGTAAATAAGTAGCATGGCTTCTGGATTCTTCTGTTCTCTATTAAAAACACAAAAACACAAAAATTAAAAGCATAAGTTTTCCTTAGGAAATGTTGGTTTCTTCCATTCTGTTCTCTACTCTCAAAACAGAGATTATAATTAAATAAATTTTCCTTGGGAAATAATGTTGGCTTTCTCAGAAATTTGAAGGAAACCAGCTGAGATAATGGCAATGGCTTTTCAGTTTCCTTTTCACACAATTACAGTTTACAAAAATTTTTTTTCAAGAAGACGGCTTAGCTTCAGTTTGGCCGAGTGAGCAAAGAAACTTTCTGAGCAAAACAAAACAAAACAAAACAAAACAAAAACTTTATCTTTCCCAGACCACATTTATAATGTAACATAATGGTTAGTAGATGGGCTTTTTGAGTCACTCTGGCTTGAGTTCAAATTCAACTTCTATCATATTTTAGACTCAGTTACTCCATTTGTAAAATGGTTACCATCATACCTACCCCTATGGGTTATTGTGGAAATCGAATGAGATAAGGTGTATTAAAATGCGTAGTCCACCTTGGCGAGCATTTAATCATTGGTGCCTATTATTATTATCAGGGTGGGAAAGGACCTGATAGTCTCTCCAAGCCTTACCCAGCACATGACCCTCTTCAACATCACAGACCAGCGATTGATCCCCTCACTTCTTGAACAGCTCCAGCTGAATCCCAAACCCACCCAAAGAGCTCTGTTCTTCTCTGTGTGAAACTCTTTCTCTTGTACTTCACCTCCTTGATCACAGCCTTTCAACACTCTGATGTCATCTCCTAAGTGGCCTGGTCTCTGTGATGAAACACCACCAGTTCCTCCCTACCTTTTTCATCATCCCGGCCCCTTGCTGTTGGATCCTCTTTAATTGTGTATACTGAATAAGAAAGGTTATGTCAGATGGATATGTGGCTTTTAAAAAATCTCCCTAAACATGAGAAACTGAAGCATAGAGTGTGGCAGGGTGGAGCAGAATTCTAGACCAGAGTTCTTTCTAGTAGACAATAATAGTGTATGCCCTTTTTCTTCCTAGAGCTGTCCAGGGTAAAGGTCTTTTTAAAAAACAAAATGCTCAGACTGTTCTGTTCTTAGAAAGTTTTCAACATTCATTTTAAATTTTAATTCAATTATGACAATGTTTTCTACATTGTAGAAACGTTTTAGGTTGGTAAGGGATGAGTTATTTTTATCTTTATATTTATAAATACTGTCATAATACATAATAGAAAAGATACATAATCGGCACTCCAAGCCTATGATTTTGTAGCTATTGTTGCTTAAGATGAGGCAAGCTTAATGTGTAAGTATGTTTTAGATCAATTTAAAGAAAAATATTAACTGTAGTAGAGTTGGTACCTCAATATCACAAAAGTGATATATGATTGAATGATGTTTGGAAACACTGGTTTTGGGTATTGTTACAGCAAATAACTTAAGTATTGCAGAGTTCATTTAGTTGCAATATTAATGAATTTATAAATAAACTACTTCTATTGCATTCATTTAAAATGTCTCTTTCTTCACCCACATCTAAAAGCAGTGTACAAAATGAATAATAGAAAATTATGCCTAATTACATTAATGTGTTTATGCTCATATGTAATTTTCAATATTTGCTTTCTCTGAATATGGAGGACGGAAGAAGAAGTGCCCTTACTTTTCTAAGTCCCTGATCCTAAATATGACTCTTCGAAGCTCCAGCAGGTGTACTCACTTTTAAAAATGTCTATGTTGCTGCAATGTGAAATCTGTTTAAAGAGATAAAATTATTAGATTTCAAACATCATAACATTCTGGAAAACTAAATATCAGAGGAAGAAGAGTTTCAGGACAATGATAGAGGGCATCTTTGGTTTTAAATGACATTGTAAGTAGTTAAGGTACTAAAGTTTGCAAGCATCCCACATAATTCACACAGCAATGGGAGTAAAGTTTCTAGCTTGCAATGTTGTGTGAATTAAATGAAATAATCTACATGAATGCATAGGTGCTTGATTGCATTTTGTAAAGAGGCTACCATCTGACTGTAGCACTTCCCTCGACATTTATACTGCGAGCCCTCTTCATTCTATGGGCACATGTTGGTGCAGCCAATTTCCTCATTGCATTTCATACTCAATTTATGCAGATAAAGAGATCTGGTGTGGAAGGGAGCCGACCGTAAGTATAGAGAGAGAAGTAGGCAAAGGAAGGAACTCAAAGAAGCCTGGAAACTCAAGGGAGAAAAACTAGAGAAAGTCAGTTAAAATGGTATTGGATTCATCTTCATTTTTTGTTTCTTGCTCTAAAATATGACTTAGCATTTTTCCCTTTTCTCTTACTTTTAGTAACAGTGAGGCTAATTTGAAGAAATGAGCACAGTGAACCCCAGAATAGAATCCTAGAAGTAGCAGAATATTAAAGTATGTTTGGCAAATGATTCTTTGTTATTACTCAGAACAAGCATTTGGCAGCAAATAACAGAAAACCCAGGAAACAATAGCATAGAGGCTTTTGTATGTCATGCAATAAAATGTCCAGGGCCGGAATTGTGGCTCAAGACCCCAGTGGGTATCCAGACACTTTTCATTTTCCTTAATATGCTCAATGTTGTAAATTCATGGTCCCAAGAGAGCTACTGCTACAGGCATCCAGTCTGTTCTGAGCAAAAAGAAGACTGGGAAGATAAAGGGAAAGAATCTAGCAGAGAAGCAGAGCTATCCCAGAGCCCCCCAGCTAATGTCTTATGGATCAGAGCTGTGTCACGAGACCACTCCTTGATGCAAAGGAGTTGGAGAAAGTAAATATTTTAAACCAGGAACCTTGCCACCTTCCAACTCAATCAGAGTCCTCTTTGTAAGTTATAAAGTGACCATGGATATCAGTTGAGCAACCAGCGCTATTTCCCAAACAGAATTCGGGGAATTTATTCTTCCCCGGAGTATCTAAAGAAAGTACAAACTATTCAATATATGTCAAGCAGTTGAAAACATTAATACTCACTAGATATCTTTGTTACTTAAAATGCATAAATTAGGTTAATGTCTGTGATAGACCTGTAGCTAGATATATGAGTTCAGATATCCTTAATTATTCTATAGTATTTTTCATAGGATAATTTGGTACCATTTATAAAAGTACACTCTAGAAACAAGAGACCAATGTCCTAGTCTATCAGTAAATAAATATGAATGCGTATGACAGGCTAGACATGGTTTAAGTGCTGAGGATACAACTATTCATAAGATAGCTAAGGTCCTTAAATTCATGGATGTATACTCTAGTGTTTGAAGACTGTCAGTGAGTCTTCAAATAAATTAATAAACAAGTTATTAATAATAATAAATAAATAAATTAGATCATTTCGGATAGTGATAAGTTCCTGGAAGGAAATAGAATCAGCGATGTGCTACAGGGTGGCATCTCCTCTTTTATCGTAGCTGCGTGACTTTGGGGAAGCCCTTTTATCACTCTGGGAGCCAGTTTTCTGAACAGCAAAATGTAGAGAATGATCTGAGCAGGGGATCAGATGATCCTCTGAGGCTCCTTCCAACTCTAAGATCTGTTTCTCCTCTCTGATTCTCTTTCAGGAACTACGGACAAGCAGCAAAGGAGAAAAGAAGAGACAGGAATAGACAGAAAGCAGCCGCATTAAAAGCGAACGGGATCAGAAGAGAAAAAGGGTATCTTTGTATGCTTAGCTTATATAATAGTCAATAGAACAAAAGTGTTTTAGTTAGAAATCTACACACATGTGTATGTATGAACGTAACAGCATTAGCATTGTAACCATTTATGTTTGTCTTTTAAAACTTCTCCTTAGAAAATGATCTAAAAACTGGTGATCGTTTTTTTGTTTGTTTGTTCTTGTGGTGGTTTTGTGTGTTTTTTGTTGTTGTTAAGATTTTAAAGTCCTTCCAAGAAAAATTTCCTCCCACAAATCACTAATTGGATAATTTATTCTCTCATAGCACACATGCTTTGTTGCTATTAAGTGATACATACCAGATTTTTCCCTTTACAAAGATTGATGTGATGTGGTGTGAAAGCCTCTGGAACATCTCCACAGTGTTCTGGAGGACTTTGTTATTTTCTTTTTCTCCACCAGGTGCAAAATGGGTTGATAATAACCAGCAGCTGACTTGTGAGGCTGTGCTCCTGTGTGAGCTTGGAAAAACACCAACACAAAACAAACACCACAACTACCACCATCGCCCTCCTGGATTGCTTTCTGAAGCGCTTTAGATATTTTATACACAAATATTTACGTTTTCAGAAACTGTTCCTTCGTTTTATATGTTTTTTTAAATGTATATATGCTATGCTCTTTGCCAAGTTCTTCCTTTTTGTTGTAATTTATTTCTCTACTACTAAAAGGGAGATCTTGAATTTGGGTAAATTTTAAGCAATTTATTTTTAGTTTTTCTAATTCTGGAATCTGAGCCTTCTTTTACAATAGGGAGAGGCTTTGACATATATTTCCTTTGTTTCTTTTCAAGTTCCATCATATGTATTTATTCTTTTCTTTCTTTTTCAAATCCATTGGTCTTGATGGAATTTAGTTCCACAAATATGTCTTGATAAGCCGCTACATACCAACCGGGTATTTACGCATCTGAGTTATAAAAATGCAAAGGCTTTTATTGTTGCTGCCGCCCTGCCACTTAATATTGGTTCAGTTCTTTACAACTAATAAAGTGGCCTCACCTTTGTTTCTCAGTTTACAATCACATTAAATATGTATGACAAGTAGGATTCATTTTATAGATCAGGAAACTGGAGTCTGAAGAAAATAAATGGCCCTAAATGAACTAATAATCCAACAAAACGCTTCTACTAGCTGATGATCTTTTTGAGAAGTTGTGACAGTTTTTCAGATGGAAAAGCCCATCTTCCTTAGAAACCAGAGGCTTTTACAGTTTAAAAAAAATTTTTTAAATGTTTATTTATTATTAAGAGCCAGAGAGAGACAGAGCATGAGCGGGGGGGGGGGGGGGGTGGTGGGCAGCGAGAGAGGGAGTCACAGAATCTGAAATAGGCTCCAGGCTCTGAGCTGTCAGCACAGAGCCTGATGCAGCCTGATGCACATAAACCACGAGATCATGACCTGAGCTGAAGTAGGACGCTTAACCAACTGAGCCACCCAGGCACCCTGGCTTTTACGGTTTTTTATAGTGTCTTGTAGATTGCTTTGGAACTAAACTTTCTACATGTCAGACCTAAAGCATAAGGGGAAAAGTTTGTCAATGATGCTGGAATGGAAAGAAACACCTCAGTTCTACCTTAATTCTTTGATATTGTCCTCAAACTAAAATGACCTTTAACCAATAAAAGACGCACATTGGAAATTCTTTTTAAACTATGTGCCTCACTTAAAAAAATTTTTTATGTTTAAATCTGTACTTGAAAAAAGCAATCTTTAATATCTGAAAAGTAGGAGAGAACTGCTGAGTTTATGACAGTGTTGGGTATAAACTTTTTTTAAAGAACAAGGCATCAATCTTTTTCAGTTGTTTCTTTTCTTTGATTTCTAATAAATTGAAAAGTCATTTCACAAATTACTATTTTTGTCATGACCTTTCCCTTTCTCTGTGCCCCACTGTCCCCAGGATTTAAAGAATTCTAATTTTTACTTACCATTCCCAAATTTGTTCTGCCCCCAAAGTAAAAATAATATAAACAAGCATAATTACCATAGAACTTAAATGCATAATTGTGGAATAGATATTATGGCATTAAAAAAACCATATCCTACTTAATGAGGAACCAAAGAGAACCTTCTAACTGCTGCTCTCCTCAGGCTAACTGAGGAATCAATTTTATTGGTATTTCAAAATACCTTTTTTTGCTCAAGACTAGTGATGGGGTTCAGGTCCCACTGCTGTAAAGTATGGCACCTTGGCGTATTGAGTATTGTAAGCTGAAGGAGCTTGAGAAAAATGGCAGACGCAGGAAGGTCACCTTCCCTCTGTCCTTCTCCCTGAAACAGTCTATAAAACCCTCATGTGAGAGGTGCCTTATACCCAGAAGAAAGGAGCGCCCTTGTCTCTGAAGTCAAAGGGATTCAAAGAAGAATCTGAACAAGCTTGCTAAGTTTCCCCCAGTTTACTACCCTTACTACACTCTCCTTAACTTACCATATTCTTCCGGCACACCATTCTTCCTCAGTCCTAGCACAACAATATTCAGGTCTGTTTCATTGGCTCTTCATTTCCTTATGAAGGCTCCCATGTCATGTAAAACTTGTATTAAATAATCTGTATGCGTTTTTCCTACTACTCTGTCTTTGTTAGTTTAACTTTCAGACCTAGCCAGAAACCTTGTTCTACCCACAGGAGCAAAGATATAACATGGCTTTATATGAATCAAGGCCACAGAACAATAAGAACCTAAAAAAAAAAAAAAAGGCTCATAGATGGTTGGCCATCTCTTTAATAATTACAGGAGAATCTCTTTCTTCTTTATTTTTTAAAGAGACTGGCATTTGTCAAGGCATTGCAATAGATGGGCAAGTTTTCCCATTACATTTCCCCCGAAGCATAAATTCCGTGGATGTGTTTCTCTAATCATACTAATTACGTTACCAGATGTTCTCATCTTTCCTCTGTTGCCTTAATGGGACATAGATCTCCTATTTTGAAATTGTCACTTATTTGTTATATTTGCGAGTGTTTAAAGTCTTTATTCGCTTTTGAGAACACTTAGTAGTCTAAAAATTAAAACTTGATCTGAAGACCAGTGATGCCTAAGATGGGAATTAGACTATTAATTATACTTACTAACTATACTGTACTAGTACAATTATCCTGGACTCTCATAGGATAGCCAAGCTTGAGCTACCTATTTTCATGGTCAGTATAAACAGACTTTTCATGGGAAGCAGTTCAGTGGAACAAATATTAATTGGAACCAATTGATATCTAAAGGAGATTTTTAAGAACAATAATTCTTACAGTATGGGCAGAGAAGTATTAAAAATTAGACATTGTCACCATAAGCTCCCAAAAGCTATTTTGGGGAAAATGTAATTGCCAAAATCAATAAATTTTTACTTAAGTCATAAATAAATCTCCATGCTTGTTTTCCTATTAATTTATTAATTTTTACAAACCTGTTCCTTTCATTGTGTAATGTGGAGTTAAAATATTTTCCATTGAGAAATATATATACGAATGTGTGTGAAGAATTTACACGAGTGTATACATGTACATATGCACATGTATATATAAAAAATATGTATGCAAATGCATATATATATATAATTGCACTGATATAAAAGAAACTTTTTTATTATAAATTTTTATTTTTAATTTGGAGACAGAGAAAGAGAGAGAGAAGGACAGAGAGAGAGAGAGGGAGAGAGAGAATCCCAAGCATGCTCTGTGTCGTTAGTGCAGAGCCCAATGTGGGGCTCAAACCCACAGACCATGAGATCATGACCTGAACCAAAATCAGGAGTCAAACGTTCAGTGACTGAGCCACCCAGGCATCCCGAAAGGGAACTGTTTGAAAGAGAAAATAAGTGTAACCCATTTGCTATTAAAGAACAGAGAATTAAAACCCTATTAAAGAAATACTTCCCTAAATTCTCACTTCCATATTATCTTTTGTTAAGGAAAGGCTAAGTGAGAATGGAGGGAGATGTCCAGAATAAACTAGGTGAGAGGAAGAAAGCAAGGACATCCTGACAGAAGGCGAAGAGCTGGCGGTAGCCAGGCGGGAGGTGGGAAGAGAAAGGCAGCCAGGGGCTGAGCTAGAGGCAGGGCCAGCTCCTTCTTCCTCAGGGTCCCTGGCCACACAACTTGCTTTTAGTAGGTTCCTGCCCAGGCTGCCAAGTCATCTCCATCTGAATGTGTCTTTGGCACCAGGGCTATTTCTAGCAGCCCTTTTCTCTGTGGTGGGTTTAAAGATTATGGTTTCAATGTTGACCCACTTGGCTTCTAGATTGCATCTGATTTACCACATTTAGTGGACGTGTCTGTTTATGGGCAATTTCCTCATTATGAAAGGTCCTCTCCTTTTTTTGTTTCCTCCAAAGAAAGACCTTTTTGTTTTGCTAATGAAGGTTCTCTGAGATCTGTGGAGAGTGCAGGGGTGTGTGTACCCGTAGTTCTTTTTTAAGAAACTGCTATTGTTGCTCCTAAGTACACCTGGATGTCTAATAATGTGTTTTATTTAACAAGCCATTTAGGAAGTCTAAAGGTTATTGTTATTTTAATCTTTATGCTGATATTTTTCTTAATATTTGCATTAAAAAATTTCCCCTAGAATTAAACGTCTACATGACCTATATCAACATACACATCAATATAAGCATCTGTCCATAGATGTATACACTAATATTTCAATCTATATCTCCATCTATTTCTGTCTATCTATAGCACAGATATTTTGCCTTGCCTGTCCTCCATAAAGGACATTAAACACTGTGGTTAATGATAATGCATCCTCTACTATAGAATGGCCAGCCTACTCTTTACATGGAGAAATGTCCCCATCATGTGGACTCTTAGGATATTGCTACTGAAGTTAAAACCATGCTGTTTTCTTGCAACTATAATCATGAATTAATTTTTTTTAAAAAAGGAGGACGATTCCTTTAAAGGAGAACCTTGGTAGATTCTTATTTTTATAGCTCATACTATTTCAGTATAGGAAAAATCTGTGTCAATATTCCCAGCATCTTACATGGGCCATTTCATTTCATCATTCCCATGATGGTATAAGATAGGTACTCTTACATCTCCATTTCATAGATAAGAAAATTGAGGCTTGTCTAAGATCACAGAGACCATGGCAAAGTCTGAAATTGAAATGAGGGTCAAATTCAGTCCTTGGATGAGATATTTCTTGCCTCAGATCCTTCACATAAAATCCAACAAGAAGTAATGGTAAATGGATTAATGTAAAAATAATAACATTAATTTATGTTAATTGAGGGCCAACAGGATGTCAGGTACCGTCCAGATCCTTTAAATATTATTCTTTATTATCTTGCCATTTGACTTTGCCAAAGTCTTCATGGTGAGAGGTTAGGAAATGTTAAGGTCAACAGCTACCAGCCGCCAAAGACATACTGTGAATTGAAGTCATTCCTGCTTCAAACTTGCATGGTTGCCACTGTTAATCATCAAGGCTATTTGAAATCACCTAGGAAATGTGAGCTTTGGTAAGATTTTGTAAGATTAGCAAATCTGGTAAGATTAGCTACAATTAATATACCTCTGCACCAGCAGACCCATCTCCCCAAGGGTAATAGGAGACAGATGGAGAGATCCTAATGTTTCTGTCATATAATTCAGGTTTGCTTTTAGTAGCTATTAAGTATTAATTAAGAATTAATGCACTCCCCTTGTGCCTGCTCTGAGAAAAAACACAAATGGCTTTTTAGAATTATGTCGATCTAAAGTGCTTGACGAGTGAGTCTCATTTTGATTGAATTAACTAGAGATGTTATCTGAAAAGGATTAATTCGATAACATATCAAACACATAAGACGAACAAATACAAACTTTTCCTTCCTGCCTTCATTCATTATATTTACTTATTCCGCAAATAGTTACCGGACACCTACCGCGTGTTAGGTTCAGGGCATCCTGACTTTAAAATCCGACAGCAGCTGTATGACTAGAGGAGCTCCGGGATTCAGGCAGGGAGGGGTGGAAGTTCCGAGTTCACCTGGAGGAGGGTCTAAGGCTCCTGACCAGGGAAATGAGAAAAGGCTCTCTGGGAGAGCTGGCAAATGTGCAGACCCGTGGAGGAAGCGAGCACGGCGACGGGGAAAGATGGCGAAGATCCTTGCAGAGGAGGCACCCCATGCCAAGGCAGACCAGAAATCCAGGAACAGAGCGAATGGTGAAGTGAACCAGACAGCCCGGGGTTCGACTGCGTGGGGCTCTGAGTGTTAGGGTAAGGAGTTTAAGGTTTACCTGTAAACCAGTGTTTCTCAGAGTGAGCTCTCCGTCCTGCAGCACTGGCATCACCTGGGGCCCCCACGTCACACCTACCGACTCCGCATCCCTGGGGCGTGGCCTTGGCAACCAGTAGTTCAGTAGCCCCACGGGGTGACGCTGCCACAGCGGGTGGAGAACCGGTGCGGTGCAAGCCCTCCCAGACTCCCGTGTGTGCCGTGGTGAAGGGGCAACGCTGATCTCCCCAGACCTCCGCGGGGTCAGGCAAACCCCACCCCCACCCCCCGGGGAAGCTGCAGTCCCTGGGAGTGACTGTTGCCAGCACAACAAGCATCCTCATTATTCTACTCTAGGATCCTGAGCAACTTGGATCTCGGGGGGGGGGGGGGGGGGGCGAAGCCCTGTGGAAAGTCGGGACAGGCCTGTGGGCCAAAAAGGCTTCCTGGCCTGTTTTTGCCTGACACCCCACCCCGCAAGCTGAGAATCACTTTTACATTTTTATTTTTTTTAATTTTTTTTTTCAACGTTTATTTATTTTTGGGACAGAGAGAGACAGAGCATGAACGGGGGAGGGGCAGAGAGAGAGGGAGACACAGAATCGGAAACAGGCTCCAGGCTCTGAGCCATCAGCCCAGAGCCTGACGCAGGGCTCGAACTCCCGGACCGCGAGATCGTGACCTGGCTGAAGTCGGACGCTTAACCGACTGCGCCACCCACGCGCCCCCACTTTTACATTTTTAAAGGGTTACAAAAGAAGGGAAGGAAGAGGAGGAAGAAGAAAAAATGTTGAGGAAAGAAGAGAAGGAGGAGAAACACTGTAATGGAATGTGGCCTCCAAAGCTGAAGTATTCCCTGTCTCATCCTCTGCAGAAAAAGTTTGCTGACGACTGGTGTAGACGAGGAGAAACTGTTTTTGCAGAGAAGAAGCAATAGGTCCAAACAATGAACTAAGGAACAGAAAAGAAAGAGAGAAAAGAACTGAAGGCAGAGAAGCCAAATATGGAACACAAGGAAGACCGTCAAGGTGTAAACAATGCAATGCTCTTTGAAGAGAAAGACGTGGGGCTACAGCGCTTAGACAAGTAGATTGTTTTACGGCAGTTGGCCCAAGCACCATGCTGTAGTGAGTTCTCAACAACAGAGGAACTCCCAGTCTGTCCAGTTCAGCCGTCTCTCAGGGGTTGGTTTGGTGTCATTTTTGAGAGTAGTGACACGATGAAAGCATGAACTCTGGAGCCTGTTGTCTAGAGTGGAGAAAAACCACCTCATGTTTGAACGCTCTGTGGGCATTTAGATTCATCTTCCTAAAATTTAGTTATTGTCTCAAACAATGACATGTACAGGAATCACCCAGGTATCTTCTTAAATGCCAATTCCAGTTTAGTAGGTCTGGATGGGGCCAGAGAGCGTTTACTTCTAAGAAGTTCCCAGGTGGGCGGTGGGGGCCACACTTTAAGTAGCAAAGGTCTGCACTGAACACCAGTAGGTTATTTGAAGAACACGCTTTTCAGGCCACATATTAAGCATGCAAAACAATTCTGTCCACAGAAATCAAAGGCACCTTCTCTGCTATAATATACGATTCAACTGTTCTCCAAAGCACACCACTCTCGATGTTGGTCACTTGGAATTCTGCTCACTCCAAGTGGTAGGTTTTAAAGACAAGTACCTGGATATAGAATGAAAGGGAGAATGGAATAAAGGGGAGAAAAGACAGGCAATGGATATGGTGGGTGAACTGAACAGAGGCAGTCTAGCTTCATGGTTTGGGGACTCACACTCCCTTCGACTTCAAATCTGGACTCTTTCCCTGATCAGCTGTGTGATCTCACACAAATTATTTCACCCTCTGCCATGACTCCTTACCCACAGCTGGGGATAACAATTTCTGAAAGAGTATCTATGGGAGTAAAAGAGACAATGTCAGAAAATAATGTAATGCCACAGTGAGACTATAATAAACACTAAATAATTGTAATGTTTAATTATCAGAGATAAAAAATATATATCAGCTTCAGATTCAAAGGAAGTTCTCCAAACATTACAAGAGTTAAGCAAAATAGCCTAGAAATTTATTAATGTTACTAAAGGATAAATGGCTCCTAAAGGAGCTTTTTTTTTTTTTAATTTTTTTTTCAACGTTTATTTATTTTTGGGACAGAGAGAGACAGAGCATGAATGGGGGAGGGGCAGAGAGGGAGACACAGAATCGGAAACAGGCTCCAGGCTCCGAGCCATCAGCCCAGAGCCTGACGCCGGGCTCAAACTCACGGACCGCGAGATCGTGACCTGGCTGAAGTCGGAGCTCAACCGACTGCGCCACCCAGGCGCCCCTAAAGGAGCTTTAAATATACAATGTTGGTCTATATATATAGGACTTGTATCTTAAATATTTGGGATTCTCTCCGAAGTAATAACATGTATATAACGTGGGACATTATTAGCTGTTTCTTTTTGACTCTAAACTATATATTGTCTTTATTGCTCAAGGCTTGTACTAAATGGTAGATAAGCTTTGTAATATTTAGAAAAGCAATTAGAGGACCAGAGGCTTCATACAGCTTCCAAAGAAGATATGTATTTTATATCCACATTGTATTTCAGAACTAAAATATGGCCTTTAAGAGCTTTTTGCTATGACATGGAAATTTATCAGGGAATCACATTTAAAATAAAAGTTCAGTCAAATGTCATATATCTGATGACTAGATACGTTTTTATGTTTTAATTGAGTGATTTGGCACTGTGGAGCCAGAGTCTCAGAGGTGACACGGATTGTACCAATTACTCTTAATTCATTTAGTTGACACTCTCTAGGTCTGCACCTTAATTCGATGTTCTTTGCTTTTTTATTACTCTCAACTGTTACCTTATCCACATGGTTCTTCTTCACACAGCTTTCCTTTCCACTGTGCTTCTGCTCCGCCCCACAGAGATGTAGTAGAAAGAAAAAGGGGTTGTTGGTGACAGAGAGACCTAGAAGCAAATCCAGTCTGGAGTCCACCACTTGGGACCTGCAAGGCCTAAATGAGGCTGTTTCTCTGAAAGTTGATTTCCCTACTCAGGTCAATACACACTTTGCTGGATTATTGAGAATTAGAGATAATATGTGTTAAGTGTTTACACAGAGGCTGCTCATAGAAAATAGGCAATGAACATGAGCTTTGCTATTATTTGTTAAGTATCAACTCATGTGCAAGCTGTTCTAAGTCTTCTTAGAAGCCCTGAAGATGGATGCAATTTTTACCCTCCTTAATATCCACAGGTGCATTTTACTTGCACCTGGTTACTTTTCTATGTGGCATTTTGGTTATTTATGTGTATGAATTATCTCTGCTATAAGATATGAAGTTTATAGAGAAAAGATTCAGGTTTCCAGATTCCTCTAGCCAGGAGCTTGCAAATAATAAATGTTCAATGAATTCTTCTATTAAAGACAGAGCAAAAATCATTTTCTGACAGAACTCATACCAAAACTCACATCTATCCGGTATTCCTGATTTCTCCAACTTTTCAATGCCCCACCAAATTGAATTATATCAGACACCAAATGTTTCACAATATTTTCCCTCAAGTATGATTTATTTAACAATCATATGTAATAGGAAATACAGAGAACTACAGTAGAATAAAAACACAAGAATTGTAGCTTGTCAAGTTAAAAATTAAAACAGCTACTGGTTAAATAAAAAGGCGCATGAAATTGTTGAATATATGTTGTGGAGCTGAGGATAAAAATGCAAAGCAGGACATCCAAGATGCAGCGGCCTGACTCATTGACCCTCTCACCCATCCCTGGTGTTTGCAGGGGGATGGGGACTAGTAACCTCCACGCCCACTCCCTCTAGTCAGCACTAGTTAGTAGCCCTCTTGGAAGAAAAGAAAGAACAAGGGAAGCGAACAGGGGAGGGGAAGGAGGGAATGGAGAAAGGAGGGGAGATTAGAAAAGGAAAAAGCGTATCAACAGCGTGACAATTCTTCTGAAGTGGAGCATGTTTTCTCCACTCCCTCTGGAAATTCAGTCACAGTGCTTTATAAGTTAAATAACCTGGGAAATTAGGTGAAAGCCCATATACAGACACTGATGAATTCATTATATTTCTCAATTTTTGTTTTCGTAACAAAGCCTATAGATCTTAAAGTATCAATAGGAACAAAATAGACAAGTTTCCTATGACAATTGAGAAGCGATGTTTCAATTTACTTCTCCCTGGAGAGATTCTCTAGCTTTCCCGAAAGACAACTGGCTCAAATAGGAACAAAAGTAATTACACTTCCCAGATAGTCAGATTCTATTTTAAATGCAGAATATTTTCTAGCTGGTAAATAGCTACTTTTAAAAAGACTTTGAAAGCAGTAGTTATAATGTCTTCATAAATAGAAATAAAAAGTCCATTTTTTTAAAAGACAAAAAGTCACCATGATGTACATATCTATAAATTTCCCCCAACATATCATCATAGATCAATTTGTACTGCTTACATTTAAAATATCAATTGCATTATAATGTCTATGATACAATTCAGTTATTTAGCTCAGTTCTACACAAGATTCAGGTGAAACAAAAATTAAGGACCTTATTCACAGAACATTTAAAAGCATTTTATGCACAGTCTATGCATAAATATATCTTAAATTAGAATGATGCATACCTAATATGCATATAGAATATGGCTTACACATTAAAGGAGGTCTAAGTTGTGGGTTATAAAATCCCACCACTCAGACTTAAAAGCTTCTGATTCTATCAATTTCTAAAATATTGCTTAGCATCATGGAACCCAGGAAAAAAGCAGGGGCAACAGAAAACTCATTGGATGGATGGACCCTCCTTCACTTTATTCTTTAATTGATGGCTACTCTTGTTTTTTTTCCATTCAGTTTCTACCTTTCACAAAGACAGATTCATCGCAGGATCATCGACGTGTTCGCACAGTGAAAAGTTACAACACCTAATTGTGCTTGACTTTTCTTGTCAGCTAATAACAAATAAAAGTAGTTCTTCAGTTTGGAGCAAAGGAAGGGCTCTGCACATGCTCAGGCAAAACATGACAAGGAAGCAGAGCCTCCAAGAATTGCAGTTCGTTTCTGTGTAGGAAAATTATAAAGTCACACCCAATACTATTATCTTATTATCTGTACAGAAAAGTGTGGGCTTCCATCTTCATAGATATTTTTGAGTACAGACACACACACACACATACACACACACACACACTTCTTGTCACTTATCCCTTGGCCTGTAATATATTTTGTTGTGTCCTAATGGGATCAACACCCCAGAAGGCAAATTCCATTCTGAGCACTAACATCTGTCTCCAAAAATGGCTGGAGGTTCTTGTTATCCCAGAGCGTAGGTAATGTGTGACTTGCATTGCGATGACGCCCGTGTGGGTGACGTATCAGTGCTCTGAAACCACAGAGATGGAGGCAAGTTGGTCCACTGCTTCCAGGGACAGGTTTCACTGCAGTTTCCCAGCTTGACAGTTACAATGAAGTGGTCATTAGGTCGTGGGACCAGGGCAAAGCTCCAGTGTCATCATGGGACTTCAACCACAGCTTCTGAACAGCTCCACCCCTCATGCTGTTCCCATGTATTTAAAAGTGGGACAATCTAGCCTGTTCTTCAGAGCTACAAAAAAATCTTTGCCCATAATTTTGTTTTGCTTTCCTTTTACTTAAAACCTTGAAATATTTGTAATTACACAACTCTGGATAAAACAATACATGAAAGTTAATTTTAAAAATGCCTCATCTTTTGCACACGTATCACATAGTCACCTATACTATTACCAGTTCAAAGTGATGACAATTTTAAACTATCCAACTTTTGTCTTAAAAATTTCCTTAACTTGATTGAAAAAGCTGGATGAAAACAACCAACACATTTCCTCCAAGACTGTCTTTTGGAGGAAAGACAATGGCAGAAGCACTGACCAAGAAAAATGGCAACTTTGAATGTGTTTGGCCAGAGTTACTAGCTCAGAATTTATGTTCTTCTTATTAGTTCCTTATATAGGAGTCCATTAAAATGGCCTGATCCACGTGTGTGTTGAAAAGGAGAACATCGCTTTGTGGAAAGTTGAGGATTTAGGATGTTTTTGTCCCGTTCTCATTATCCTGAAATAAAATCTAAATGAAAATGAAGATCATGTTTTAGTCATATACATGCATCAATTACTATGTGGTAATATCACATTGGGCTTCATATACCTTATCAGAAATAAAGGATTTATCAGTATATAATAGATATTTGTTTTATACCCATTGGAATTCCTGTTATTTTGTGTGTGTGTGTGTGTGTTTGTGTGTGTATGTTTTATTTCTTTAATTCCAGCAAAAATTTGGATTCCTTGGGTCAGAAGTTACAAACTCAAGTAGCTAAAAACAAGCCTGGAAGGCAGTATAAATGAGGTAAGTGGGCCTGTGTGAATGTGAAACCAGTAGAGTCACAAGGACTCTGGTGAACTAATGAGCGTAAGTCCTGCTTAAAGATATTCAAAAAGATATTTCAAATCAGTGTGGAAGTCAAACAAAGCAAATGCAAAACTAAATCTAGACCACAACACATTAGGTTTCGACCTCTTCTTGGATAGTACACTCAACATTAAAGAGCAGTTCCCTCTTGGTAGGAAGAGGGAACACTTCCCTCCCAATGAGTACCAAATCTGATATTGGTTTGCTTTTGAAGTGCCAGAAACCTCTGATATATCCTTCAAAGAAGACGATATAATAAATTATATGTCCGCACCTTTTAAAATCTTTTGAAATAATAAAGCAGCAATGCATTGTACATCCAATTCCAATCTCATTCACTTGAATTAACAAAATCATTTTCAAAAAGTAAGCAAAACAAAAGTTTTGTGGATAGAAATTTCTTAGAAATAGTAGTGAAGTTATACAACAGTGTTACAAGGAGATTTCAAAGGTTGATTTCTTGCTCTAAGTGTAGTGTTGCACATTGATTTATGGGGTTTCATCATGGTGCACGTTGAATTAGACGTGTTTCCTGGGAAAGTATCTCATACCGGGGCCCACACACTGAGAATGCAGCAGGCAATGGCTCTCAGAGATATAGCCAGGCTTCCATAAGATCTAAATTTTCCATGATGGCTGCCAGTGAAAGAGTAGCTATAGGTCACAAAGAAGGTGTGGTTAATATGCAAACTAGGAGCCTGTAGGCAAAATCGGACCTTCACACATATTTATTTTGGTTTACATAGTGTTTCAAAAAGTTTTTGAGTCAACATTAAAAATGGAAAGATTTTTTCCTAATTTGTGCATGGTGAAAATATGTTGGATGCAAAGACTGGCTAGCTGCAGCCTTTAGTCAGGTGTGCTGTGCCCTTTCTAGAAGTTTCCAAGGCTGACCACTGCTCTCACCTTCCAGACAGCGGGCCTGAGTCACAGTTACCAGTTGTCACCACTCCTGTTGGTTTTTTACTTCCCTTATATTAGAGACCTGCCTATTTCTTGAAGGCATATAAATTTCACCTATTGAAGGCCATGATTTCTGGAAGATTGTGCTCCAAAGGCAGAGTTTTCTCCAATTCCTCCAAGAGGAAAACTACAGGATTTAGTTAGTGCTGATGGAAAAAAAAAATGTCTAACAGCTTGCCTGAGTTTAAATACCACTGTTTAGTTTGAGTGGGTCTCAAATCTTTCCAGCTTTGGAGCCTTTTTAGTTGAAAAACAAAAAAAGAGCCTTCAGTAACTGCCAGTTGAATCCCATTGAAGTCTTTTACTGATGAGATGCCAGAATTTTATAGATAATTTTTTTTTTGCCTGAGACATCTTCATAGCTTAAATAGTCAGCTTTACAAATGTACTGGTGACCTGTGTTTCCTACACACAATTTTTGGAAAATGTTCATAAATATTCCAGTTCTATGTCATAAATACATAAGAAATGCTGATTTTTAACTTTTTTCTTTTGAAGCTACTTAGTGTGCACTGGTCATCGAGTAGGAATGAAGACTCTTGCTTAATTTTGTTTAACTCAGTTTTCTAATGGAATTTATTTGACAGAAACCTTTTTGTACTTAAAACATCTATAAATACTCCACTGAATTTAGTTTTTCCTAAAACATACTTTGAGGGTATGTTGTATGTCATCAGAACTTAAGGACTCTTCTGAAACAGCTGTGAGCTCTAAAGTAATAAATTTATAGTTTGGATGGAGGGATGAAAAGATATTGCTGTAGCTAATATGAGACAATATGTTAAAATTGTTAAATGTAGACATACATCGGTTTTACTTGCTGAACACCCACTTTGTGGGCTTGATATCTACCCAAGCTTCATATGTAAAATAGGAATCACAACCACCGACTCTGAAATTGTTAAGAGAACTAAGTGAGATACTATATATGTAAGATGTTGATCACAGTGACAGACACTTGATAGTTGGTATTAAGGAAACTGCTATCAAGAAAAGACAGTCTTACAACCAACTCAAGAATACTGAGAGATAAATCATCTTAAAATCTAACCACAGTTTAACTCTTTCATATCTAAAGCAACATGTGAGGAGGTACTGATAACATTTCAACGACTTGGTATATGGCACTCAGCATTTTCTCTCTTGCGGCCATCACCCCCAAGAACAGGACTCGTTATAGCACGTGGGATTTGTTTCTTACTTTTTAAAGGAAACACTAAGACATCTCCACTATAATTACACAACCTTCCCTCCTAACAGCTTGCACTTCCTCTGTAGGCCCAAGACAATGGTTCTCAACTGTAGTGTACAGAATTACCAACAGACGGGATTATTAAAAATTCAGATTTCCAAGGCATCATTCCCAGAGTTATAATTCAACCTATGATTTAGTAGATCAAAATCAGACCCCAGAAGCTGAATTAAAAAAACACTGATGCAAACAAATGTCTATAGATTTTAGCAAATATTGATGTCTGTTTCATAATATGTACTTGCTTTGTTATCACCCAATGTGAACATTCATATTTCCTACGTGAAGTAGGAAATCAGGATTAAACCTCTCCACAGCCTCCAGATTATTAATTTAAAGGATTAAAAGTTCTCACTAAGTATAATTTTTATTGATGAACAAATTAAATTCTTTGAAAAAGTAAATATTTAAGATTTTGCTTCAGAAAACAGGAGAGACTTTTTTTTTTAAAGATTCCAGGAGGGCATTGAAATAAGGTAACTTTGCCTCTAATGATATCTACAAGCCATTCATTTCAAAAATTATGTTTCTTGCCTAAAAAATAAAATTACCTCTCATGTTTAACATGACAGAAGCCTTTAAGGTATTTCAAACCTATGAGTGTGTATCAGCATGTTTTTCCTCAGCATTTACTAGGTCTTCTGAGTTCTTATGAAGATCAGGTTCACCTAAAACACAAGCAAACAGATGAACGGAAACAAAATAAGCCTGTGGAAAAAAAAACTCATGAAGTCAGGAATCTGAAGCAAATAGTGAGTGTTGAAGACTCCATTTTGCAATGGGTTTTGTGGCACATTTCTCCATGGTTACCAAACACGTTCTTTTCAGACTGTGCATTTAAAGAGCACAGCAGGTCACACTGTGGTAGTTACACAACATCATGAAGTTGTAGTTTAATCTGGTAATACAGAACTGAAATTCATGAGACATGCTTAAACATCTACTAAGTCAAACATAAAAATTGTGCATGTTTTTTTCTTGATATTTTTAAATCAAAACATGTTGTTTCAAACAACCCTTCTACTGATCAGTGTCCTTTACCATACATGGCTTAGTTGCTATGAATTTGAACACATGACTATTAGAGAATAGTAATTTTTAAGATAAGACATAATCTTCCAAAACAAACTAATGGAATTTACAGTCTTTGAATCACTCACCATTTATATATACCTTGAAGAAAAAAATTAACATGGAAAATATGCCAACATTTCTAGAGAGGTTGCCTAGAATCTAATCTATCAAAAATAAAAATATAAAGCAGAAATGTACAGATAAAAGAGTCTTATTATATGGAAAAGAAAGTAAATAAAATAAGCAATTTCAATTTTGAGCCAATTACTCAAAATACCTTAATATTCAGGAAATAGTCATATATGATGGCATGTTCTTTCTATTTGAACTTAGATAAAAAATACACTAACAAGTTAAGCATCACACCAGTTATCTTTGAGATAATTCCTTTTATATATACTGTAAGACTGTGTCATCTCAGTTGCAACAGATTTTTTATTGAGGTTATAAAATTAATGAACATATAAGACTTACGGGGTGTTTTTATGAAGGAAAATTATTTTGTCTCCTGCTTTCTTTTTAAAACACTCAAAAAGGGAAAGTTATCTTCTGTCCCAGGATGAAATTTTCAGGTAGTGTCATGACTTTTGCAATCATGCTTGCATAATATAAACATTGCCTGATCACGTGAAGTCGCCCAAATCTTAACCAACATTAGAAAGTCTTGTCACCTATATTGCACATCAATCTTAAAACAAAGATCAAAGATCATAGAAGATCCGTTTCCAACCTTGAGTTTGTGGCAGAGTCCAGAAATGGTGTGCGTTTGGGGACACATGGTTGATATTTCTTTCTGGGTCATTCTTCCCCAATTGGCCACCTTAACTCCTGAGCTGGAGCAAGGGAGAGAAAGGGCTGAGAGGAAAAGCCAAGCTCCTACTCGACCAGCACACTGTAGGATGGCTCCGCACTCACTAGACCTGGCAGGTGTTGAAAACTAATTCTTCTATGAGTACATTCATGGGCTCTTCAGGGACTCTTTGCCAGGGACCATGGCTGGAGACATCTCACCCCCTTGCAATGGGCACATGAAACTCTGGTTATTTACAATGTTGACAGCCCCCTGGAAATTTATAGTTGCAACTTTAGCTTCCGTGTGCTAAGGTCCTTTCATCCTTCCAAATAGGGATGGGCCACATCTGAATCACATGAAACACGAAGCAACTGTTGCCATAAATTACTTGAGGAAAGACTGAAACCTACATAGATTCCCCTCATTTTGCTCATCTGTCACCAGCTAACCCTTTAGATCTCATGTTTAAACGAAACTCCATTCCCAATATCTCCTGAGGGTCCTGGTGCAGCTCCCTTCTCTTGATTTGAGGTAGAGGGAAGCATTTCTACATCTCTCCCAATAGCTGATAGCTCGTTAAAGAAATTCTACTCACAAATCCTTTTTCAACCATTAACAACCTGACCCTTTCATTTGTTTGAGTTGGGTAAGGATTATAAGCATCCTATAATTGGCTTTGAATCTTCTTTGAAATTCCTATCTCACAGGTTTTATTTCTGACATTTTAGACTCATGGCTTAAACTTCTGATTTAGTATTCTGTTACTTAGGACTAAATTAGAACAGAACAGAATGAAAAGAACAGGCTGAATTAAAAGAGGAATATAAGTAATTCTCTGGTTCTCAAAATTTTGAGAAAAACTTTTACAATGGGCAAAAAACACTAAGGAAAAGGAACTTAGCAGTAATGAAAGAGTGGATATGGAACAAAATCACCAAATGGTAACAATACAGCAATTACAAGCTAAAATTCTTGTTAAAACCAGTCTATATGTATTCTAACACGAATGTGTTGTTATATTATTTGTTTATTAAATCATATGTGATCTAGGTAACAAAGAATATAAATTAATGAGTAAGAATGACAAATTTTATTATTATTAATAGTAATATTAACAGCAGCAGCAAAAAGAGTAGTTAACATTTAGGGAATATTTACTCTGTGCTAAGCACTATGCTAAATGCTTCATACATTTTATCATTTAATCTCCCCAACAATTTTTATTACCCAAGTTTATATATCAGCTAAGGAGCAGAGCTAGGCATTCAACCCCAGAGTCATGTACTTCACTACTAAACCAAAGGGTTTGGTTGCACAGTGCTAACTCCCAGACCCAAAGGGGCAAATTTCTATTGGATTTGAAAGAGTGAAAGCATTCCTTGTTGCTTAAACAACAATGGCAGAGGTTCAAGTTGAGAAGTGTAAACATGCTATTTTTCAACTTCCTGCTCTGACAAGCTATTAGGATTCAAAATTCAGTTCTTCAGAGATGAATAATTTGATAGCAAGAATTGTGAGAAGCATTTTCTAAAGAATAAAACTCTTTTTACTGCCACTCTGTGTAGTAAAACCTACAGGAGACAGACTAAGAAGGACTCAGATGCCAAATCCTATATTCAGGGGAATTTCAAAGCAAAGTGCTGCAAGAAAGAATCAAATGTTTTCTTGCTATACCATGGAGGAGAGATAATAGAGATTTGTGACTCCAGGAGCAATAAGAAAGTATTCAATTTAAAATTCAACACAAGTATGTGACTGAGGTGCCTATTCTTAAAAAACCAAAAGTTGTAAATTAGTGAAAACCCTATTATAATTTTTGTCTTGATGATTTCCGACTCTCCACCCTGCAACACTATAGTCAACCATCCACTGTAGATATTAAGGATCTCAAATTGCACTGTTTTCCCTGTATATTCATCCACACCAAGAGCAATGAATTGTTTCTAACCTAAAGACTGCAAACATCACAAGTTTCCTAATTTTTAGTGTTTATGATCCAATTCTTTAGTGAAGAGAAGACTGTTTTTGTATGAGTTTCCATCTAGAGAAGAGTCAGGAAAGCGTATGTCCTTTGACTCTGTTCTTCATTTTTCCCATGGAGACAAAAACCACTTGAATCTGCATCAAGCTGAATATATAATTATCAGCAATTAGATACCTGCTAAGAAAGCATATTCGGCAAATATTGGTGGTATGCATATTCCAAAATTCTAGGAGTCTTTAGATGTCCCTGATAATAGACTATAAACATTATTTGACAAATTTGTAGACTGGTTGAATTGGGGATACCAAAACCCCAAACAAGTAATTTTTTCCTCCATCTTATTTAGCTTTAAGTCATAAGTCTTAGAGGGCTTAGTTGGTAGCTATCTTGATTAAGGTTCAAAAATCAGCCAAAATAGAAATCAGTCTCACATAGCTAGCTATCCTTTAACCTGGGATGAAAAAGGTTAGTGTTCTTTAAAAATGCCTTCCATGCTACTTTCTTTCCTCTCCTATGTACATGCTCCTATCTAACTTAGGCTGGCTATGATGAGACGCTATTTGAAAGGATGTGTGAAGAGTGTCTCATCTACTTGTTTTTTTTTTTTTTTTAAGTAGTAGTGAAATAAATTGCTTCTCTTGGTCATAATGCAAATTGCTCCTATTAAAGTACACTTATAAATTGTAAATACATGCTTTAAAATAAAAGCACTTTAAGCAATTAGTCACACAGCACTTTATTGATCCACAACATTTAGCTAGAATTGTGGGGAGTAGTACAATCTCTAATCTATAAAGACTCATATAACGGGATTAGCCTCATGATGGAGGTGAATTTATTTAAAATAAATCATAGGTGCTTTATCATTTCTACATTACTAATGCCAAAACTATTATCTTATTCTTGTTGAATTCCTTTGATGAGATTTCTATTTCTTACCAATGTCTCTGGGTTTTCTTTAATCAGCAGACTTGCTCCGCATATGTTATAGAAGCCTAGCCCAAGATGGAAGGATGGGAATGTAGGACTCTTCTGAATGAATCCCACGTCCAGAGTAATGAGTTTATTGTACTGAATTCTTTATTTCCACAAAAATTTCCTGATACAAATAAAAATTAGTCAAAGCTTCCAAGCTCACTCACTACCAATTGTCTTGCTAAAGAATGGGCCTAGGTTGGGTTTTGAAGAGGTTATGGAAATGAAGTTTGAACATCAGATTTTTTGTTTTCACCATTTCTTCTTGAAGGCTTATATTTTAAACTTTAACTGAAGAGATCTCTTGGATTATTTTTTATTTTCCTTATTTTTTCATAATTTCTTCATAGAAATTAAATATATGTAAAAAGAGATACAAAATATCAGCTATAAATCTTTTTTTGCATGATTTCTAGGAAATCCCTAGATTCCTATAGTTAACAAGGGAACATTATATTAGCCAAACCATGAGCAAGAGTCCCAGAAGGAGTAAACTCAGAATTGAAGAATAATTCATCTAAACTCAGGCATACTTTGAGGAGTAAAAATATTAAGGTTAATAGATTCTTTTAGGAAAGAAGTGAATTGCTGTAAACTAAGTTTGATGGGTTAGCTAAAATCTTCTTCTTCTTCGTCTTCTTCTTTTTTGGGGCCTTTAGGTCTGCAGGATACTTAAAAAAAATTTTTTTTTTTAAGGTTCTATGCCAAGAAAAAATAAAGGCAAGTAACTTAAGTGGCAGAATCCTCAACAGAAAGTATTTAGATAAAGTTTGTTCATGTTCAGCTTTTCAAATTGGGCCACTATACCCACCATTCAGAATAAGCCACTTCATTCCTTCACTCACTCCTGCAGAAAACTGGTTGGATTTGAGACATACTTTGGAGAGATACTCTATAGATAATTTTGATGGATTAATTAATAATGGAAAGGTGAGGGGCATCTGGGTGGCTCAGTCAGTTACATGTCTTTGGTTCAGGTCTTGATCTCATGGTTTGTGAGTTTGAGCCCTGCTTCGAGCTTTGTGCTGACAGCTTGGAGCCTGAAGCCTGCTTCAGATTCTGTGTTTCCCTCTCTCTCTGCCCCTCCCCCACTCATGCTCTGTCTCTCTCTCAAAAATAAATAAACAAAAGTTACAGAGAGGGAAGGAGGCAAACCATAAGAGACTCTTAAATACTGAGAACAAACTGAGGGTTGATGGGGGGTGGGGGGGAGGGGAAAGTGGGTGATGGGCACTGATGAGGGCACCTGTTGGGATGAGCACCGAGTGTTGTATGGAAACCAATTAGACAATAAATTTCATATAAAAAATAAACATTAAAATTAAAAAAAATGGAAAGGTAATAGAAGAGTCAAGATCAATTCACCATACATCAATTCACTTGATATTTTAAAAAAGATTTTACTTTTAAGCAATCTATACACCCAGTGTGGGACTTGAACTCACAACCCTGAGATCAAGAGTTGTATGCTCTACCTACTGAGTCATCCACTTGATTGATGAAATTGATCCACTGCATATTTTCTCATGAGTTAAGCTTTATCTCATATCAAAATTGTTATGATCAAGCAGTGTTTTTCCATAATATACTTCTTTAAGGAAGCCTTCTATAAGATCTCCATGTAGTTTGGAGGCACATATATGAGCCCAGGAGAGTAATAACAATTACTGTAGAAAACACTAAGTTCTAAATACTTTATATGTATAAACTCATCTAATCTTCACAATAGCTCTTGAGATAGACATAAGTTTTCTGATCCTCACTTTAAAAACTGGCAAATTGAAACAGAGAGGTTAAGTAACTTGCTCAAGGTTACATAGCAAGTAAGTGATGGGACCAGAATTGAATAGATAGTCTAGGCCCAGAGTTCTAGATCCTAACTGTACACTATGCAGCTTTCCTGGGTATAGTTTATTTAATAGCTGCTATGTTTTTGTGTTTCCTTAGTAGGAGTTTATGCCTTATCTTTGAAATTAAATATCATTGTAAATGATAGCCTTTTTTTCCAAAGGCAGAGACAGAGAATAAGAATAAAAAAATGTCTTCGTGAAAATATGTTCTTCAATATTAGACACAAGGACAATCTCAGCTAACTAATTAATTGGGGTGTTCCCACTAGTCAACTACAATTAACCATTAGGTCAACTGTTAAGGAATCACAGTAAAGAAGGTATATAAGAGCAGCTTTAAAAACCAACAGGTTTTTCAGGGGGGAAATAACTGGGCTAATCGGACAAATGGAATTATATATTGTACAAGTCATTCTCAAATCCCCCCCCCCCAAAAACAGTATATGAAGCCATTTTACTCTTGCTGTTCACTCCTACTATAATGCAAACACTTTTCAAGGATATCTGTCCCTTAAAAATTTTATCAGTCATGTTTATTTAATGGCAGAGAACTATTAAGACATTTGTTCAGAAAAATGGTAGAATTAATTAAAAAACACAATGAGTTTATGGAAGTCACATTACCTTTATATTACCTAAATACTTTAGGTATTGTGACTATAGGAAGTCACATTACCTTTATATTACCTAAATACTTGATGTTTTAGAAAAGGACATCAAAGTGAAAATACAAGCTTTATTGCAGATGACACAGTGATTAGATGCTCAAAGAAAATTTATTGACACTCAACATACTATCTCAGTAAGGAGAAATGCTACAAAATGCCATTTAAACCAATATTTGAAAGCATGAAGATGCTGGGGTAGCCATAGCAGTTGAACTACGTCAACCAAAGAATTTGTAGCTTATATTTATGTGGTTAGTGATGCCACTTGTGCAATCTGCAAAAAAACAGGTTCTTTTTCTCTCACAGGGCCAGATAAATTTCCAGCAGTGGAATGAAATCTCCAAGTCTTTTGGTCACATTAGAGCTGCCACCATGTGTGAGGTATTGTTTAAGGATGTTTACTGATCAGGAAAAGTTAATGCTTTGAATTGGTTTTTGCTTCTGAAAAAAAGGATACTCATTTAAAAAACCTTGAGACAATATTATCTAAGAGTTGGAATAATTAAACTGTACCTTAGCATTTATAATTATCCATGTTTGTAGGAATTGTGGAAAAATTAAGAAGATAGATATAATTGATTTTTTTTCTTAATTTTCAATATATTTTTCTTTTGCTCCTAAAACCTTTTGTGACTTTTGCACTCATCAGTAGTGATACTCAAATGATTCTTTTTTCTTTTACTTTTTTTAGTTTTTTAATTTTTATTTATTATTGAGAGAGAGAGAGTCAGAGCATGAGTGGGGGAGGGGCAGAGAGAGAGGGAGACACAGAATCCTGAAACAGGCTCCAGGCTCCAAGCTGTCAGCACAGAGCCCAACATGGGGCTTGAACCCATGAACTGCGAGATCATGACCTGAGTTGAGGTCAAACACTGAACTGACTGAGCCACCCAGCCCCCCCCCTCCTTTTTTTCTATTTCAACTTATTTTTTTTCACCATTTGATTTATTGCCTAAAAAGCTGGGGTTCTAAGGAGCTCAATTCTAGTTGATTTCAAGTAGAGCAGATACCCTCCGAAACTAATAAGAAGCTATCTTGAAGGATATTAATATTGTCTACTAACAAATAGTATACAAGTATTAGGATATAGGACTATATTATATAAAGAAATAATATGGAATCTGTGACTTATTTTAAAAATAAAAAATATAATTATACTTCCTTTTCTTTTATCTTCTTCCTAGTAATGTATTTTAATAATCCTAACAAAAAATCAAATTCTTTGAAGAAATAGAGTTAGAGGGACCAATGCCCTTATGTAGGTAATAACTTGACTTTCAGGTACAACTGCACTCTATCAATCTTTAATCTACTGAGAAAGCATTGAGAAAATCATTAAGCTTTTCTTATGTGTGTATCTCATAAGTTATGGTCATGTACAACATAATCCTACTTTTTATAATTTAATATAAATATCATAAGTAATTTCCTTAACTCAGAAACATTTGGTAAGCTCATAAACACTATGACAAAGCATAGGAAGACATTTTTGGCTGAATATGGGTTTCAGAGCAATTCTTAACTCATTGGAGGTTAAGTTTCTTCCCTTTACTATTTATAAGACTTTATATTGACTATGTCTCTAGTTTAGGAGAGTTATAGAAATATATTTTTAAGGAAAAGAATATCGTACACTGAAAACATATACTGAAACATAGATACTGACATAGGACTTATATTTATTCATTTGTATATAAATGCAGCATAAACTCTGTGTATGAACCAATATATGTCCTAAATTCTGAGTGATCCACCTAAAATGATGGTAAAGACAGAATTAGCTGAAATTGTTAAGCATAACAATGAAATAGTGCTCAAGAAAGAAAAACAAATGCTTTGTAACACTCACTAAGGACCATCAGAGTGCCCTTAACAAAACAAAAAGAACAAGAGGCGTGCCTTGGATGGAGAGGATCAGCGGAACCGTCTGGAAATAACTTCTTATATCCTGACTACATCCAACTATGGATAAAATCTCAAAGTTGTCCCAAGATAAATCGGCTTCATTTCCAAATTAAATAAAGAGCACATCATACTACTTGTGCTCCCACCAATACAGATCTCACCTCTGCTTGTCCTCATCCCAGTACCCAGGTGAAACCATTTCTTCATCATCCCTGAGCCAGCTCATAATCACTAGAGATGCAAGCCTGCTCCTTCCACCTTCCTTCTAACGTCTATTGTCCATGTAAATACAAGCGGAGAGTTCACACACACTTCAACAATATCACTTTAAAGTGCCCCTAAGTTCTGCTGCTGTTACAGTTTCTCTATCAACTAACAGGTTGGGCAAGACTTCTGCTCTGGAAGAAAACTTGTAAATAAACCAAACTGTCACAACCGGCTTCTAGAGGGTGATCTAGAAACTATCCAGAAGGTTACTGGCTTTGATTTGAGATGAATGAAGCACAAACCCCAGTCTTTTCCAAAACTAAGTGTATGGATTTAGACAATTTAAGTTCTCTGAGCCACAGTTTTATCAGAGTACAACACCTACCTTGTGAGGTTGCTGTAATAAATGTATAAATGACCCATGGGAAGGTAAATAATGTAAAATTTCACTCCCAAATTCATAATTTTCAACATTTTAAAACAAAAATGTCTATGGGATATAAGTACACATTTGAAAGCTCATGGGATCAGTTGTGTTGAGATAAAAATTATGCTACTCTGGGGTAACTTTTCACAAAAAGTTGTTACTTCTTTCTGGATTTACTACTGTCATGATACTATTTTCTGTGTATTATATGAAACTGAAAAGGAATGAGGAAGATCCATATGTAATATGTGTACAAACCTGTAATTTGGACAATTTACATGCCCCTCAGAGACCTCAGTTTTCACATTGGTAAAATGGTGATAGTACCTAAATCACAGGGCTGTTTGGGGCGCCTGGGTGGCTCAGTCTGTTAAGCATCTGACTTCAGTTCAGGTCATGACCTCATGGTTTATGGGTTTGAGCCCCACATCAAACTCTATGCTGACAGCTCAGAGCCTGAAGCCTGCTTCAGATTCTGTCTTCCTCTCTCTCTGTCCCTCTCCCACTTGCTTTCTGTCTCTCTCTCAAAAAAAAAAATAATATTAAAAAAAATTAAAAAAAAAAAGAACTCAGTATATTGCCTGGCAAATAAATGTGTACTTAGTAGGAAACGAATCTGCATTCTATTTAGCATTAATACCAACATGATTACAAAAATCACTTACCATATATACTGTAATATATAATATTGCATTTTAAGATATTTAAGATACAAAGAACAAATATAAAGTTTAATAATGAACCTATCTCAATATATTAAAATGTCATGTTAATCATAATGTAAATTTTATCTTTCAAAAATTTTAATACTTCCCCATCATTTTTAAATATATCCTTATTTCTGGTGGGAAAATCTTTCAATTTTGTGTTTTAATTTTTCAAGCAATATTACAAGACCTATTTTGGAAAACCTTTTGTTTCCTGTTGAGAAATCTATGAAATTTTCTAGCAAAATTGATTTTAAATGAACCTGTTTGACTAAAATATATTCAATACATTTCAAATAAATTATAAAATGTGCAAAGATAAGAAAATATTTAACTTATTAGTAACTCATATGAAGGCATAGATACAGTGATTAAGTTTTTAAAAAATGTCCTGATGCTAATAGGAAATAAAGCTTTTTATAGGAATGCTAATGAAGTTGAAGCCTCTAACTGAACCATGGTCATCCAAGACATGCCTAGGCATGTGTGAAGAACTATAGATACCATTTTAGACCGATAGTCAGGCTTTTGTTTTGTTGAATGGGTTCCTTTGAGGCCAGAACTAAACTGTTCTGTGCAACTGAGGGGGTTTTAGTGGCAGAGAGGGGAAAGAGAGAAGCTGAGGTCGTGAATCAAGAGCAATATAAGACTAAAGGTTTTGGAGACAGAACAGAGGTGAGTGGTGACAAAGAGATTTATCTTTTGCTCAGAGGTATAATGTTAAGACAACAAAGCTTTCAATGTGCTTGGAATTTGGAATTATTGGGAGAATATGACAAAGTCTATATTGCACAAAGTAAAATTAGAGCAAGTGAATAGTTTTTGGGTGTCTGAAAACGTCGCAAGTATAGACATTGTGCAGTGGACTTTTGGGGAATACCCCACATTTAGTTTCCCTTTTTCCATTTGTCAGTTGTTTTTTTCTCTTTCGAGATCTTTTAGCTAACAAAAAATATATGGTACAACATAGTGGGTAATGTCATTTCAGTTATAGGGACTCACCACTAAAATCAGAGGTTTATGAAATGGAGTCAATTCTCCTCTACCCAACAGTGACCAAGTTTTTACCTGGCCTTGAGCAGGAACTAGAGATCTAAAGCTGAATATCCCATGAATTCTGTTCTCCAAAAAAACTACCAGCTTTTGTTTGGCACATAGTAGGCCTAGGTAAATATTTTTGTAGTGACTTCATTAGTAGTTCTCAACTTCCTGTCAGGTTCCATTAAAGCAACTTCTTGCTTTAATATGTGTGACACATTCTAATCACAATATCTTATAATATGCAGTGGTTCTCATGTGGAGAGATGGTGCACACCCCCAAAGGGGAATCTTGGAATCTCCTTGAGGCATGTACAGTTGGAAACACATCCTGAAGCTCCTCTTATTCCCTCTCTTACTCCCAACACTGATTTTGGGAGGTCCCTTTTGAATGCATTTTTCTCTTCACATTTCGAGAATGCAAGTCTGCATATGATAAATATCCCAACTGGAGTATAAATAACACAGCTATGCTTACATAACTAAGTAACAGGCTTCTTGGAGAAGGTGATTTAATGGAGTTTTGGAAGATAGGTAGGATTTTTTAAATGTTTTATTTATTTATTTTTGAAAGAGAAAAAGAGCATGAACAGGAGAGGGGCAGAGAGAGAGGGAGAGAGAATCCCAAGTGGGCTCCACACTGTCAGTGCAGAGCCTGTCATGGGGCTAGAACTCACGAACTGAGAGATCATGACTTGAGCTGAGATCAAGAGTTAGACACTTAACCAACTGAGTCACCCAGGTGCCCCAAGATAGGTAGGATTTTAATGAGCAAAGTGGAAGAGGGGACCAAAGGAGTACATTCCATGAGGAAGAAAGAACAAGGGTTAAAGTAGAAAGAAAGTCCACTGACTTTCCCAGTAGTAGAAGGCAAATGTTCCAGAGGAGATGTGTGACCCAAGACACAGATATTTTAAGGGATATCATTATCAAGGTACACACTGCTGCTTCCTGTGTACAGCCTGCCAGGGTGAAGTTGGCTCAGATTCTAATCTGTACTTGGCTTGTCTTGATCATGAAGTGATTAAGTTTCCTGCTCTCCCCCTCCATGTCCTCTGCATTCATTTCAATGCACAAAAGTGTTCTGTTTTGACCTACCTCTGTAAACTGGAGATAAGCCATATTGAACTTTAAATTTTTTTTTTTTTTTTTTTTTTTTAGAGAGAGCAAGAGGGAGTGAAAGAGAGCACAAGCAGGGGGAAAGGGGCAGAGGGAGAGAAGGAATATTAATCTTAAGCCCAACGCAGGGCTCGATCCCACGACCCTGGGATCATGACCTGAACCAAAATGAATAGTTGGATAATCAACCAACTGAGCCACCTAGGGACCCCACATATCAGACTTTCAAAAAATAAAATAGCCCAGAAGATGCTAATGTGCTGCCAGGGTTGAAGACTATTGAGTTCTGCCATTACAATAATTGAATGAGTGAATGAATAAGCACATACTCACTGTTCAAACTGTTATGTAAGCTCTTCTAGGCTTAAGTAACTTTGGTGAGTACCACCTCTTCAAACTCATAATTCTGATCTTCCAAATGTTCCATTCTAGCAAATGCAAACTCCTGCTCTATTGTACTGATCATATAATATAGAATGTCAGCTAAAGAGATTAAGTTGAAAACAGGAATAAAATAAATGTATAATACAGAATTTAATTTACTAATAATTTTAAATGTACAATTTAAAAATTACTGGTAGGATCTCATTTAAATTGCTGTTAATTGCATTTTTAAACCATGATTAGAAAAAAAAATGAGAGCGAGCTCTAGTTTTTATTTGAAAGGTTTTGTTTCCCTCTGTTTGATTAATTGTCCCTTCTGAGCTCTAAACAATATGCATGTATTTTCTCAAAAAGATGCTTGGGTTTAGTCCTGGGAGTTTGAAAGTTGTAATTTTGTTTACATGATGAGTTTTGATTGATTAAAAGGATAATGGGAAGGAATAACTAAAACATTTTAAGAACAAATATTTAGAAATATAAACCTTTAAAGTAACTCAATACAAAATAATATAAACATGTTTTTGTTGTTTAAAAACAATCTATTTTTATTTTCTCTAAGCAGCAGATGCAGAAGAGGTAGGAACACTGTTAAGTACTGATAGAGATTGCTGGAAAATAAGAAAAAAAAGGGGGGGGCAGAACTTTAGTAGAGATCTATGGGACAAAGTGCCGCGAAATATCACAGAGTGATATAGACATCTGGGAGGGAAAGTGCCGCTATGTGGCTGGTTTGGGTGTGATGCTTAACAATCAGGTCTCAGAAGCATTAGGAGAAAGGGAGGAGAGATCAAGCAAAAGGGGGATGGCAAAGCTTTGGTGGCCTACAGTGGCCAAACCCGGGGTCATGAGTCAGAGGTAGAAGATGGAAGGAGCAGGAAGTAGACAGGAGGGGGTATGTCTAGAGAGATGAGAAAGAAGAAGTTAAGCAAGGTGGCCAACCCATGGTCACATTAGGAACTTTGATGCCACCTAAGAAGAAAAAGGAAATCAAGAACCCTCAATTGAATAGGCTTACTCTAATTCAACTAAAACATTTGAATGACAAGCTTATGTTTTCTTTAAACATGTAGCATGGGGATTTCAGCTAGAAACTGTATTTGGTCACAGAAAAGTAAAAGAAGTTACATTATTTGTGAACCTGATATGGACTAAGAAATTGATATGTACTATAAATATATTACTTAAAAGACTTAACTACTTAATATTTTAAAAAATCTGCATAGTATTTAGATACATTTTTTTTCTGCCTCATGTTTCTATCAAGATCCCCAAATTCCCTGGTGAGACAGATAACAGCTATTTACCTCATCATGGATAAAGCTCAAAAAATATGGCATTGGGTAGAAAGATATTCATTAAAGAATGTGTACCACGTGATTTCATTTACACCAAGTTTTAAAACATGAAAAACTAAATTATGTATTGTTTAAGGTTACAGAAGGAGGAATAACAGCTAAAAAACTAAAAAAAAAACTAAAACAAACAAAAAAAGAAATAATTATCATGAAATTCATAGTATTGATTAGATCATGGTAGGGAAAGAGGGAAAACATGATTAAAAAAGGACTTGGAACTTCTAGGGATGGTAATATATTTCTTGGCCTAGATGGTAGGTTTTCTCCCTCTGTCCCTTCTTTTTCTTTCCTTCCTCTCTTCGTTGCCATTTTCTCTCTCTCCTTCTCTCTCTGTCTCCCTCTCTCCCTCTCTCCCTCTCTCCCCATGTCTATTTCTCTCCTCCTTTCTTTCAATGCTTAATTGTTTGAGGTCCTACTTTGTGATAGTCACTGTGCTAAGAGCTTAAGAAACATCAGTGATCGACATAAATATCTTCATTCTCATGAACCTTATTCTGAGTGGAGGAAGACAGACAACAAAAATTAAGCATAGTAAGTCAATTATTTATAGGTTAGACAGAGACTGTGAAGTGTCATGGGAAAGTAGTTGAGAGGGGATCAGAGGTCAAGGGAGGAACCTGGGGGGAATTTGAAATGTTTGCCAGAGGAGGCCTTACTGACAAGTGACAACTGGAGCTAGATTGGAAAGTAGAGAGGAGGCAGTCACGTGGTGTTTGGAGGAAGCGTGTTTCTAACAAAGACATGCTGGTACAAAGCACTTAAAGCAGGAACGTATCTGATGTGTTGAAAGAAAGAAGACAAAAGGACAGTGTAGTTGCACTGGAGCTAGTGAGAGAGAGAAAGAGAAATGGGAATTGAATCAGCAAGATAAAGGAGGTAGGGCAGACGTGGATCATATAAAGCCTTATGGGCAGCAAAATGCTACTCCAACCTGTACAGGCTCCTATGACCTGATTGTTGCATTTTAGGAACTTTGTAAGTTGGTTGTTAAATCTAGTCATTCTTAAAAATAAAATTATAGGGGCTTACAATTAAATAAATTGTATTAAAAGTAAAAGTGATAAGTGTTTAAAAATCATTTCCTAATTATTTTGACCCATTTTCTCATTATCTATGTCTTCAGGTTAATTATAGCTACCAAATCGTATGATGCAAACATCTCATGTGCACCTCTTTTCCCAATTCCCATGTTCAGAGACTTTATACTGACAGCTTGAAACTGGCCATGGTAGGAATATTTACACCATGGATGTCATCAAACTTTATGAATCAGGGCTTGATTTATTGTTTCATTGTTGTCTAAAGTGCTGGAGATAAAAAAAATAGAGATTAAGTTTAAAAGTGTGTCATGTCTAAAATTGCTACATTATAAATAGCACAGAAATTTGAGGAAATTTTTTCCAGTATTCAAAAGTCATTATCCACTCAAGTGACCAAGAAGTCATTTGTATTTTCGATGAACAAGTGAAGTTGACATATGCCTTCTATGTTTTTTAAGTTTTGACATATGTTTTTTATACTTTCGTCTTACTCCTTGATATAAATGAAAATATCAATGTTCTTTTTTTTTTAATTTTTTTTCAACATTTATTTATTTTTGGGACAGAGAGAGACAGAGCATGAACGGGGGAGGGTCAGAGAGAGAGGGAGACACAGAATCGGAAACAGGCTCCAGGCTCTGAGCCATCAGCCCAGAGCCCGACGCGGGGCTCCAACTCACGGACCGCGAGATCGTGACGTGGCTGAAGTCGGATGCTTAACCGACTGCACCACCCAGGCGCCCTGAAAATATCAATGTTCTTATCTGAACAACTTATGTTTGTCAGTTGCAACCATAAGTTGACCATAGACACAGAGTTTGGTAAAAATCAACTAAGGCATTCTGTGAAAACCAATCACCTATATAGAGTTTACAACGAAGGCTACTGCATATTTTATTACTACTCTTAAACATGTGTTACACTTCCTTTATGTGTAAAATATATGAGAAACCACATGTGTATGTGTGTTTGTATACTTTTTTGAGCCAGTTGTTAAACTTGCCAGCATACTATTACCTGTAGGCCACTGTAAGGATTGCCCATACTGTATTATTGACTTCTAAATAGTACATATATGTTTTTATATATTTTTGTGGTATATTTCACAATACTTTTTTAAAAAACTAAACATTAAACAACTTAAATAGTGTTCTATGACTATTAAGAAAATTGAATCAGCAGAAAAAAATTATCCCACGGAGAAAGCAGCAGGCTCACACGGTTTTTAAAAGTAAATTCTGCCGAACATTCAATGCCAATTTAAGGCTCACAAACTCTCAGGAATTTAAAAACTCCAACTTATTTTCTGAGGCTAACTCAATACCAGAAGTATCAGTATGAGAAAGGAAAATTGCAGGCTCACCTCACTCATATAGATTTTTTAAGTCAGCCAAAGCAACATATAAATTTCAAAAAGTTATTACATTACAATTAAGTTGGGTCTAATCAAGGAATACAAGGTGATTCACCATTAGAAAATCTCTTAATTCATTATATGAACTAATTAAAAAGAAATATCATATGAATTATTTAAAAAGCCACAGAAAAGACATTTGATAAAACTAAATGTTTCATTTAAAATACATTTTCTTAACAAATTATTTATGGAAATGTAGTTAACCTCATAAAGAGAAGATCAAAATAAAATTAAGAAATATCACACTTTATTGCTGAAACATTGAATATTTTTCCTTTTGAATTCAGAGACAACCTAAATGCTCTCACCATTTCCATTTCAGATGCTTCTGGATAAACTTGCTAATGCAACTGATTCAAGAAAAACAATCATTAGAGATATACATTTGGGAGAGAAAAAAACTGTCATTTGCAGAAGATCAGTTTTCAAAATAAAATTGTATTTTTATAAAGCAGCAAGAAACAGCCACTTGGAACAGCAACAAAAATATAAAATGCTGATGGAAAATCCAACAAAATACATTCAAACTTTTGAAATAAATTATTATTAATTATAAATATTGATTACTTGATATATAATATGCTTAATGTAATGCCGGGCATCTAATAACGCTAACAAGTATTTTCCATGACCATTATTATTATTATGAAGGAAACGTATACTTTCTGAGAAACATGAAAGAAGATATATAAGATATATATGAATAGGAAGACTTGATATCAACGATGACAATTCTTTCCAAAATATCAAAGTAATTCTGACCAAAATCCTACTTGTTTTCTTTTTTTTTTTTGGTGGAACTTATGAGCCACTAAAAGCAGCTACAAAAGCAAGTGTGAAAAGCTTAAATGAATAATATCATACCAAACATATTCTATGACCGTAGAGCAATTACATAGGAAGTAAGTCCCCAAAAGAAACTAGAAAACACTTGTGTATTTGCAAGTTTTAATACATATTCTAAAATGTCTTATTTGCCTTAAGCTAGCTCTAGGTTTCCTTCTGGTTCTAAATAGCTATTAATCATAGGGCGCCTGGGTGGCTCAGTTGGTTAAGCATCCGACTTCAGCTCAGGTCATGATATCACGGTTCATGAGTTTGAGTCCTGTGTCGGGCTCTGTGCTGACAGCTCAGAGCCCGGAGCCTTCTTCAGATTCTGTGTCTCCCTCTCTCTGCTCCTCCCCCATTCACACACTCTCTCTCTCTCTCAAAAATAAATAAAAGCACTAAAAAAATTAAAAGAAAATAAAATAAACAGCTGTTAATCATGCACAATGCAAATCTCGTGGCGTCTCAGTTCCCACATTGCCTCCTTTTCTCACTTGTTAATCGTCTTTAAGCCTAGTGTTTTGGGATTTGAATCTATATCAAATAAATCAGAAAATTACCCAGTACAGTAAGAAACATATTGTATTCCATTCCAGTATGACCCCATTCCCCACCCCACACTCCCTATTCCATTCTGGGATGTAATTTGTTTTTGTCAAATACACATTTTCTTTGAGAAGATCAGAAGCAGATCTGGGATTAGTTTGCAGTTTTTGTTCCAATTAAGGTGGACTTGGTGGATCTGGTTCAGTTTGTAATTTTTTGTTCTAAACACAAACCAAACCATCAAGTGGCTTACCAAAGTAACTCTTTTGCCTTGAAGGAGAACCAAAATTTGTGTTTGCCATTTGGGGGCTACTCTAAAGAGACATGCTTCTTTAACAATTCCAGGCATGAAGCTAAGCCACTCTTCCATTTCAGCTTGTGACACAGGATGGCAGGTCACCAACAAAAACAAGGTACATTTATCTGTTCCTTTAGAATTGTTACATTTCTTAGCTGCCTATGGTTTCCTTGCTTGCTAATTGCGGGTATCTGTCACCAACAGCCACCAGTAGAGGCAAATGTGCTCTTTTTTGTTGTCTCCCCCCCCCCCCCCCCCCGCCCTCCTCACTTTCTTAGGTGCCTTGCTCTCAGAACTGCATCATAGACCTTCAAGTCTCTGGAACATAAATGGGAATTGGGAATGTCGGCTTCTTCATGGGGGTGGATATTACGTGCCCAATAATCACATTCATTGAGGATACGGAAAGTTACGTGGTTTGCCTGAAACTTTATAGGTAGAAATAAAAGCAGAGAGCAACTTTTCTCACTATTTCCCTCCACTTGTGTCACTAGGAGGTTAGCCACAGGCCCTCTTAAATCTCCTGTCTTCTCTGTAAGTACTGCAGGGAAAGGAAAGACTTTAGATGCTGAGGAATGCTGAGAAATAGACAATGAAGATATTTTCCTCACTCTAAATGGGTAAGTTTTTACCATAACCAAAATAGTTTGGAATGGAGGAAAGCATTTTTTACTTTTTAACTTCTATCTCTTACTTTTTGAAAAGGAATGTATTTACATATAACATTCTTAGATGCCCCCAGATCCTTAATAGGAGGCTTCCTGAGTGAAATTACTGTTTTAAAAAGTGTCTTCTTTTACTGATGGTCTAGGAGCTTCATACCATGGGGCCTAAGTGTCCATACCTGCTTCGGGATTAGTGCAATGTTTTTAAGATAACTATGAAATACACTGTCAGAGCTGATATGAACACCAAGAATCTGGGGTTCTGTTCAGAGCCTTATTGTTTAATTAATATTCTAAAACTTTAATCACCATATAACCTGCTTATTTTCATCTCAATGCAATTATAATAAAGTAATTATCATCTTCAGTGTACTTAAGACTAGAGGTGATGGCAGCAGGAAATTACAATGGCAAAATCTGATACATACTGGCTTTAAAACTGATGACTATTTTAGTAGATGTATTTTTGTACCAGATTGCATTTTTACTTTTTTATTATGAAACATTCTACTCATATAAATGGGTTATAGTTACACATATAAAGTATATATGTCAGGTGTAACCATAATCACAAAATGAACATTTGTGAGATAAACTATTACTAAGGGTCCCATCATTCCCCTAGAACCATTCTGAATATTTTCCCCTTTCTTTTGTTTTATCATAAGTGTATTCTAAAACCTATTATTTAGTTTATGGGTTTTTAAAATTTTTCTATAAATGGTTTCTTGCGCTATTGTGGCAGCTTGTATATTTTGCTTCATATTATTTGTGACTTCCATCTTTGTTGGTACTCACAACTAAAGTTCATTTATCTTAACAGTTGTATGCTTTTCCATAATATGAATACACCACAGCCTGTGAATTCATTTTACTGTTGTTTTCAGTTTTTTCTTTTTTGCTCTCAATACCAATGCTATAGTGAATATTTTGTTCGTGTCTTCTGATGCACATGAGCAAAATCTCTCTAGGGTTAAAATACAGAAGTCAAATTATTGGGAAACATGGCATGTGCGTCTTCAGCTTTGCTAGAGAAAGCCACGTTTTTCTGGAGAATGATTCTATAAATTTACATATATACAATTAATGTGTAAGAAAACCAAAAACTCTGGCATTAGTCTTGACTCTTTTCTTGATTTCATACTCCAGATATAATCACTTAACAAATCTTATCAGTTCTACTTTCAAAATATATCCAGAATCTGATCTCCTGTTGCTATCCTTTCTTTCTCATGCCTACTCATTCAAGTCACCATCTTTAGGCACCCAGAATTTAGACACTTCTCCCTCCATCAGTACTCCCTGGTCTAAGTCCCCAGCTTTCTCCTGTGTTATAAACCACAGCCTCTTTTCTCACTTCCTTGTTTCCTTTTCTGTCTCCCAAACAGAATATTTTCCATTCTGTAGCCAGAGTGATCCTTTTAAAACTTCAGACCATTTTATTTTTCTTCTTCAAAATGCTACATTTGGCTTCCTATCCCTCTTGGGCCAAAACCAATGACGTGGTGTCATGTTATCCATTTATCACAGGGCCTACATTAGTCCCACTTGCCCGATCTTCTGTTTCACTTACCTCCTGTTATTTTTTTCATGTCAGGCAAACTCCACCTCTCAAATATTGTGCTGATCATTTCCTCTGTTTGAAAATTTATTCCCCCACACCTCCTCATTGCTCTTTCTAATCTCTTCCTTGTATTTATTTAAATGATCACTTCCTTAAGAAAGCCTTTCTTGGCTACCTTAAAATGCAATCCTGCTCCTGGCTTCCACAGCTTCTTTCATAAATGTAGGGATTATTGTTTCTCTCTCTCTCTCTCTCTCTCTCTCTCTCTCTTTTTCTATATCCCTAATTCCTAGAACACAACAGAAGCACAGTAAATAATAATTATTTAAATGTTTATTTATTTTTTGAGAGAGAAAGAGAGAAAGACAGAGCGTGAGCAGGGGAGGGGCAGAGAGACAGGGAGACATAGAATCTGAAGCAGGCTGTAGGCTCTGAGCTGTCAGCACAAAGCTGGACGCGGGGCTGGAACCCATGAGCTGCGAGATTATGACTGGAGCTAAACACGTGCTTAACTGACTGAGCCATCCAGGAGCCCCAATAATAATTATAATAACAGTCAACTCATATAGTGCTACTATTCTAGGTACTTCTTTTTTTTATTATTTTTTTAATGTTTATTTTTGGGGGGGGGGCAGAGACAGAGACAGAGAGACAGAGAGTGTGGGGGAAGGGCAAAGACAGGAGACACAATCTGAAGCAGGCTCCAGGCTCTGAGCTGTTAGCATGCAGCCTGACATGGGGCTCAAACTCATGAACCCCGAGATCATGACCTGAGCCGAAGTCAGACACTCAACTGACTGACATACCCAGGCGTCCCTATTTTAGGTACTTCTAAGCAGATTCTACAAATCACCTCATATAACTCCCAAAACCCAATGTGGAGAAAGAGGACTTCCTGGTCTAGTGACATAAAAGGGTCGAGTGTTTCCACAGAAAACAAGTACACAATTGGAAAATATTAACAAAAACAATTCCACCACAATGGAAATCAACCAAGGCAACACAACAATTTAAGAAGCATTTATTCTTGAAAAACTGCTAGCGATTCAGGTAAGGAAAACAGCAATCGGCGACCTTTTTGCCTGGACTTACTCCCAACCTCCCTGCCAACCTCAACTTGAGAATGGCACCGGAAACCAGTTTTGCTGCCAGAGGCGGTAGACTCAATTTGGGATAGAAGAAGAGGGCAAAACCCCCTGGTTTCCACAATGTAAAACAGTGGGTTTGGTTTAGAATAAATGGGGAAAACGCACAGCTTTGCAAGCCTGAGGTTGCAGTCCAAGTTTGGGGTAACTGGTAGATGAGCAGGATTTCAAAGAGAATTCCTAGCAGTTGAAGAGCCATGGAAAGTCTAGATAGCACTCTCCAATCTCTGGCTAACTGAGGAACTATGCAAGTATGCAAGAGATGTTGAGAAAGTCTTCCTGCACTACCTTGATTTTTGAAAACGTTGTTAAAAAGCTGTTGTCCTCATATTCTTGAATTTCAAGAATACGTTTTAAATTTTTTGGACGATTTTTAAATTTTAATTATTAAATATAAAATCTATTTTAAAAACATTTTTGAACATCAGAGACAAAGCTTTCTAAGGTTTTTGTGTTATTTTGTGGAAGGGTAAAGTTATTAACTTCATTGTCATCTACTATTGATTATGCATTTAAAATTTTCTAATTAATCATGACAATAATAGGAATAAAGTGTAAATATTTCACACCATTAAGGAAATGAATTGGAATGGAAAAAATAAACAACCCAAGCAGTAAAAATGAAGGCAAGAAAAGCAGGAAAACAGAAATACTAGATTAAAAAGGCTCCTCTAATTTTAATAATTTTTATAATCAATAAACACTGAATTTTCCTGAATGTTCTTTCTGCATCTCTTAAGATCTTAGGTTTTTATCCCTTGATCCTTAATATGGTGCATTGCAGGGGCGCCTAGGTGGCTCAGTCAGTTAAGTGTCTGACTTCTGCTTAGGTCATGATCTCATGGTTTGTGAGTTGGAGCCCTGTGTCGGGTTCTGTACTGACAGCTCAGAGCCTGGATCCTACTTCGGATTCTCTCTCTCTCTCTCTCTCTCTCTCTCTCTCTCTCTGCCCCTCCCCCGCTCACACCCTCTCTCTGTCTCAAAAATAAATAAATGTTAAAAAATTTTTTAAAAATATGGTGATTGCACTTCTGGCATAAAAACCTTGTGTGGTGGTCAATTCAGTCTGCAAACCCAGGACTCCAGCAAAGGTAAGCAGATACCTTCCAGAGAGATTCTGGCTCCAAGTTTCTGTATCTCTCTCAATTTCAGTTTTATCTTTATTTGGATGGGTTCTAAGGACATCAATTTCTCTTTTTTTCTTTTTTTCATTTTTTGTTGTTGCAAGCAAAGTACTCTTCATTACTTGTTACAAGCAAGGAGACAGGGAGATAGTTCTTGAAGAACTGTCTCTGTCATTTTCTTGTTAGCAATATTTCACCCAGCATTTTATTTATTTATTTATTTTTACCATGAGATATTTCTTTAAGTTTATCTAGTTCACCACTGCATTGGAAACAGCAACCAACCATGCAATGTTACAAGTCAAACAAATCTGGCAGTATTTGCTTTACTCAAAACGTGTGTACCCTACACAACTATCCTTTGGAAATTATATTATCAAAATGATCCATGATTCTAATTTGCTAAAGCCAGGCTGCCTGTGTTCAAATCCTGGTTGTATCTTATCTAACTATAGGAGTCAGATATTATCACTCAATTCCAGAAATGTAAATTGAGAACTTTATATAGATCTAAAGTTTACTGTCTGTGTGCAACAAAATATTCAGTAGAGCATGGTGGCAGAAAGTCTATTAAAAAGGGAGAAATTGCAGTCACTAATTCAATTCTGATAAAGAGTTTTCCTTCACAGGTTTATGACAGATAGATTCCAGGTGACGGGTTGATGTTTGGGGCGTAGTGTTGCTTACTTTAATTAAAACTTTCTTAGAGGAGAGTGTGTTTTGGTCAATTGGATTTTTGGGGTTCATTGAAGATAAAGGCTTCAAGTGAACTTTTTCAAACTTTTTTGAAAAGGTAGTATACTAGGAGGTGCTCGCATGCAGTGGGGAAATGGGTAAAGAATCAGAACAGTTTTAACTCTACTGCTTAGAAGCTGTGTGATCCTCAGTTTCCATATGTAGCAAATGAGAGTAGTCACCTCTAGTTAGGAAGATTGTTGCAGGAGGAAATAGGATAATCCATGTCAAATGCCTGGCACACAGGAGGGATTTCAGAATTCTTACTCCCCTCCTCTCTTCCTTGCATCGCTGAATATCTAATATATCTATTTGTTTTCTTTTCTGAATAAATACATTCAAAGTGGAATTTAAGTATTCATTTATTCATTCATTCAAAACTATCCTCACTAAATAATTTTAAAGCAACTACAGTATGCCGGGACATGCTAGCTCTGAGAAAATCATGACAATGAGATAGACATTGTTCCTGTTTTCAGATGGCTTATAGTTTTGGGATTTATATCTTACTGTGCTTCAGTAATTGTCCATAGAGAGGGGCAATTCTCATCATTTGAAGTCTCCAATTAGATGGATTTAACAATATTTTAGTTTGGCCATCTGGGTCTTGTACTGCATTATATTTTTTATTGAGTGACAATAATGTATTACAAAGACCCTCTGTAATGGCTAAGGCTAGCTACATAATTACAGGTCCCCATATAAAATAAAACTGAGACTGAAAAATTTTTAAGAATTTCAAGATGATGATAGTAGAGGATTTAAGTACAGGGCCATTCTGAGTGTGTGTGTGTGGCGGGGGGCGGGGGGGTGGTGCTGTGGGAATACAGGAAGTGGCCCTCATGATAGCTGTATAGAGCCACCAAAGCCTGGGAAACTCTATTTCTTCTCAACGAAGATCAGACTTTTAGGAAAATGTCAGTTACACAGTCAGATGAAGACATTAGAATGGTATTTCTTTTATTTCCTAATAGCAGAGGTGGAGAAATAATGTGACACCATTAAGTAGTTATTTAATTAAATGAATATATACTGAGTGCCTATGATATGCCCAACACTGTGCTACGAGCTAAGGAATATACTGGAAAACATAACAGACCATGTCCCAACTTGTGTGAATCATATGTTCCCCTGTGGAAAACAGATGATAAACTTTAAAAGGAATAAATAAATATCATCAATTACGGACTAGTGATACCACTTTGAAGCGACTGAACTGGGCCCTAATCAGAGAAAAATAGGACAGACGACATACTTGTCATGGTCAAGGAGGGCCTCCTGGTGGAGCTGCCTACCATGAAGGTTTAGAGCACTGCACTGGGGAGAAAGAGTGAATTCTAGCTCCTTCACTTACTAGCTGTGGGATTTGGGGCAAGTCACATCACTGTCTTCTGCCTCAGTTTCCTTATCTGTAAAAGGGGAATAATAATAGTATATACCTTATAAGGTCCATGTGAAAATTGAGTTAATTAAGTGCTATTTTTCAAAATAAAAATAAATACATACTACAAACTGCTAGCCAAGGAGGACTCAGCCTTGCAGAAAACTCTAAGGGGAGAATCTTTGGCTGAAGAAACAATCATCGCAAAGGCTCTGGGAGTATTTCAAGAAGCTGCCAGAGGCCACCGTGCAGGGAGTACAGCACCTGAGAGACACAGGGCTATGGACAGGAGCGAGCATGAGGGGAGATGGGGGCCAGATTTGAAATCAGAAAGCTAATTTCCTGAACAAAGATAATGTCTGCTACAAATTCACATATCTTGTAAACAAAAACAACGAATGTACTTGAATCAGAAAACATGTCAGAAATGGCTAACACTAGCTTCCCATTTGTTTCCTTTAAGGGAAGGCTTACAAATGATTCTTTCCAACGCATGAATGGAACTGTCACCCGAAGAAGTAACTTAGTAAAACTGAACAAAAAAACACACCCAAGTCTCTGACACTGAGTGTTACATTCCTAATGCAACACAAAAGCCATGTGCAAAGCCTAAAACACAGGCTCAAAAGCATTTCCAGAAATTAACAGGAGGTTAATCTGTCACATAAAGTTTTGTCACCATTTTCTTGCCCCATCCTTTGCATTCATGTCACTGTCACCCACTGACACAGATTTCTGCAGTCCACATGACATAAACACAGCAGAATCTCTTCAACAGATAAGCCAACCTTGTGATGAATAATCAAAGGGTAGCCAATTCCAAGCACAGGCAAAAGTTTGTGTATTTCATAAAAGAAGAAATCTAGGGGGAAAAAATCCGAAATCCCAGAGGAAGAGTTAAGACAGAAAGAGAGAGTAGTAAGGCTTCATAAACAACTATACCTTGTGCAGCTAACTCTTTCCACCTCTCTTTGTTCTGCTGGATGATGTCCACCAGGTTGTTTTTGAAGCTTTTCAGGTCCACGCTTGCAAGGGAGTAGTCTGGGGAATAGGTTCCATCGTTCATGGTGCCCTTCATATTTGATCGTCTAAACAAATCAACACTGGGTGAACCCAATAAAGGTGCATATGCTAATAGTAACAACCAAAAAAAAAAAAAAAAGCCCAGAAAACACTAATGTCAAGATATGGGATGAGGGAGCAAAGCCTGAAACACTTCACAAAGCCAGCTGCAGAAACAGGATGGCAGGTGCTCAGGCCCAGTTTTGAGCATGCATCAGGGCTGCTCACATCCCTCCTTTTCTCCCATCATGGAGAGGGCCAGGACTCCGGCTGGAACTCCCTGGGTTGGTCAAGGACTCCCAGAGCAGCAGGTTGGAGTGCTCTTGCATTATAAGGTGTCTAGGCCTCATTAGAAAAGCAGATACTTGAGGTGAGCTGACTTGGTGGTGAGTTCACAGGTGAACATAACAAATGGGGCATCACGATTCTGGAGCCCTAAGTGGGGCCAACCTGAATCATTCTCAGGAAAACTTTCCTCAATTTCCTCATTGGGGCAACATTTTGGGAACCTAGTTGTGTGCTATTAGGAAAAGTTGTGTGTTCAGATAGACAAGAATTTGGCATGATTAATCTACAACTGGAAGTTTTAAATAATATCCCTTAACAAATTTGTCAATGAAAAATGTTTAGCTTGAAATATTGTGATCGCATATACAGTGGATGCTACTGTTACCATTAGATATTATATGGATCTGTTGTACTCACATCATCCGCAAGCTTTATTTGATATAGGCATCTCTCTAGATCTACAAGTAGGTTGTAACTGGTTTGTAAGCAAACCAACGCAACTATATATGTTAACATCCAAGACACAATACATACATTTGCACAAAAGTCAGATATTTAATTCTTCTGGTATTGAATACTCTTGTGTTATATTCATTAGTACTTTGATATATTAGTTAGTTAGTACTTTGTTAGTACTTTGATATATTTTGTAGTGGACATGAAGTGAATTTCAAAGGCAGGTGCAATATAATAGAGAGCCACTAGGTGGCAATACTATCTAATAATTCTAAGAATTTCCAACCTAGAGAGATAATGAAGATAATCATTAAAAAAAAAAAAAAAAGACGCAAAAAAAAGAGAAAATACCAAACCTGCTTGCCCCATAGGAAGGAGTTTCTGTTTTTGAGGCTTCCTCTATAAGAGGAGTAATAATTTTCTCTGTTGAATCTGTCAGAAGAGAAAATGTTGGCTCTACTATGAAGTCAATGAAACCTACAAAAGCAAAAAAAAAAAAAAAAAAGAGAGAGAGAGAGAGAGAGAGATGAATTGAAACACTACAATTTTCTGAACTCTAAAATCTGTAATAATGAAGAGTCTGATGCATCGGATAGAAAGCATCAGCTACATACTGGTTTGGTTTACCCACTGAAATTATTTTTAACCCAATAACACAATCTTTAGAAACAGTTTAATAGCTCTATAAAATGATCTCTCAAGCAGTGGAAGTGATGCAATTTAAGCTTGATAAGTATATTGGCTTTCCTATTTAATATTCAGTTTTTATACTCTTGTTCACAATAAATTCAAGTCTAACCAGAATGATTATATTTTCCTCTCAGCGACAGGGATCATTACTTTTATGAAAGGATTCCACTTGTTTGTTGAATTTATTATTGACCAACAAAAAATAATATCTAAGCTTCAAAGAAACAAGAGAATTGAAGTTGCTTCTCAGGCCACAGGAAGGCACCCACTTTTTTGCCCCCTCTGACTATATCAGTCAGAGCTTCCTGCCAGTGTGTTAATATTTCAAATTGCTGTTTATTATTCTCTGGATGTAAAGCGTTAGTTCACTGCACGTGGGTGTGTTCTGTCAAATCAGTAAAGAGAACAGTAACATCTCTGGGAGACAGCATTATTTCCACCACCTTGAGATGTCAGGATTGAATACAGACTTTAAATTTAAAGTACTCGTCAAGATACGAAATGACACACAGAGAGAATGGGGCAATGCCCAGTGTTTATGGGGAGGAGACAACACACTCTAAACTGTGTACACATTTCAACACTACGTGTCCCTGGAGAGGTATGGCACTGGAAATCAAGTGCTTGTGGTCTTAAACACACCTGGGAGCTATGGACGATCATCTGAATATAAGAGAAAATTGGAGGGAAGCTTTTAAAGTGATACTGTACCCAGAAAGATCCACATTTGAAGAGTATTCCATCCATCAGATACACAGATAAAAGGAATTCGCATTTTAAGTAACTGGCTTAGTCATGTTATACATTAAGGTGCATTTTTAATTCAAGAGAACTTGAATAGTTTTGTGTTTTAATTGATACCTTCCACTCAAAGCAATGTTCATTGGCCACCAGTAGGCTATTTCAAGTTCTGTCTGTAGTTTTCAATGCCTGGAATTCGGAGACTATCAAATGAGGTGTCACCTTGCTAACAGGGTAGCAATTTATATTACAGCAACAAGCCTCAGACACCTCCATTCTTTCCAGTTTCTCTGAGGAGGTCCTTAGCCTGTTATGCTCACAGCTGCTAAACAATGGTAGGTACCAGTGTTATGGTGGCTAGAAAAGCAGCTGTTGGAACTTGGATGGGAAGGGGCAAAGGTCAGAGCGAGACTCTTTCTGACAGTTGACTACTGCTCTGTTGGAGGTGGTACTGGAGCAGCTAGAGAGGTAAGGCGGCAATCCTAATGTTTATTAATCTTGCAGTTCAGTAATGAAGGTGCTGGCTCAGGGGATAACCATTACAAACACTTGGAGCATGCAGCATAGCAACCATATGTTATAATAATGGGTTGAACTTGTTGGTTTATCTTCTTATATCATAAGAATTTTTTTCCAAAGGAATGTAAACTGGCATATTGAATATATTATGCGAACCTAGTGATAACGGGACAGATATATTAACATTTTCATTGAATTGTTCTATATGCAAAGGATTACATTACAGATTACAATAATCAGCAACACAATACAAAAAAAAAGCTGTCTCTTAAACAAGAAGAAAGCCTGTCATTTGTAAGAAGGTTGTAAATAGAATAACAATTACATTTACTAATACTGCTTGATTGAATCCATTTTGTGAGAATTTTTCAAAATCCTTATCATTTAGCACCATATAGATCAGTCTAAACATCAAATTTGTTAGGAGTGTGAAGTTTCATGGATGTTTGCCCCTTTAAACAACATGGTTTCTCCATTTGAAAACTGGCACACACGTGCCCACCCTCCACAACAGTACCTATTTGTGACTGGGCCACCATCGTTGACTTCCGGTCACAAAGTGGGGAAAATGGAAGTCCTAACTCAGCTTCTTTATCTCCCTGTGGAAAGGAAAGCTCATTAGTACAGGCTTAGTCTGGAGAGGCTTAGATGACGAGCAGTCTAGATACAAAGCCTAAAAAAGTTGCATCTTTCTTTTCTTAATTGGCACTGTGTATTTATTTATTTATTTATTTATTTATTTTTTTATAAAACAAAAAAAAACTATAGTCCAAGTTGGTGTAATTTTACTTGGTCTCCTTTTGAGGACATACTTATTGCTGAAGAAAAAGAAACGAACATTTCAGCACCTGGAGACTCTGCTTTGGTATTACAAACCCCTTGATTATAAAGGGACAAACCTTTGCTCTTTGGAATTTTCTGCAATTGCCATAAAATAGTCATCTCAGTGTGTTATTTGGCATTTAATTAACAATCAAGCTCTTGGATTCTCATGCTTTTTGTCCCCCCATGCTAAATACATCACAGATCTTCACTATGAAGACTTCATCATTATATTATTTTTTGAAGTCAAAAGTATATGAATATTTTGAAACATCTTTCCACCTATAAAACAACATTAATTGAATCTCCCACAGCAAATGAAGAGTATCTTCAACATCCTTACATTCTGTGTGCATCATTTTAACGTATTCTCAGAAAATGGAAATGTTAATGATTTTTATTACTTGATCCTATCCATAGTAAGTTAATTGAGTACATATGTTAAAGAATTCCATGTACGTTTGGGTTTAACATCACAAGAACTGATTCGATTTTCATCTCCTAAAATAAAAGTGGCTGCTCTGGGCAAAACCTTATTATCACAAGATTTATCCAACATCGAACATAGGTTCTTTCCTTGGCATTCAAGGGGATGTGCTTACAAAAGAAAGAGAAGCTACTTCACTTGTGTCTCTTCACCTTGATCTTCTGGCTATTTGAAGGATGCCTTGGGCTCTATCTTCTCCTAAGCTGTTGGCTGTATACCTTCACAGAACACACGGTGACTTATGTAAGACCACAGTTTAGGACACGTGGCCAGGTTCTCGAATCAGAAGACAAAAGGGAGGGACCATCACTTTTGCTGTGTTGTGGAGCCCATGTAACAATGCAGTGTCTGTCTTGAGGACCTCAGATTTTCAATCCCTCTGCTTCCTTAAACACCTTTTCATTGTGATCTTTACAATAACATGTCAGTATGTTTTATTGGCTTTAAAGTTATTCATTGACAATGTTTTCTGGTGCATTTCCTTGAAACCATACCTCTGATCATAAGAAGCAGGAAGTCTGAAATCAGAATTGTTTGGGGAAAAATCTGGATATGGTCACCAGAGAAGTACGCAAAGTAGCTGTAAACAGGAATATTTGACTACGTCATAGCTTAGAGAAAATGGGGAGTAGAATTTCTGTGACCTCTCCCAGCAGCTGTGCTCCTTCCTTAGAGAATAACAACACCCATTCCATTTGGAGTTAATATTTACACCCAGCTTAAGGGACAGAGGGAAAGGAATTATTAGTGCCATTAGCCTCAGAGTTACAAGATACACACTTCAATCACTGCTTTTCATCTGGCTCTCTTTTATTTCAGACATATCACAAACTTGATGGAATGAATTTTCCTCATATGTTACCTCACTTGGTAATTTTGGTTAACTCAAGTTAGGAATAAAGATATAATAGTACCTACCTAGTAGGACTATCCTGAGGTTATCAAAGATAATTTATGTGAAGGCTACACTGCCTAATATTTAGTAAATGGTCATTCAATATTAGCTAGTAAGAAGCATACTTCATACAGGTGAAGAGGATTAAAAGTACACTTACCATGATGAGCACTGAGCTCCGTATAGACGTGCTGATTCACTATATTATACACCTGAAGCTCATATAACACTGTATGTTAGCTATACTGGAATTAAAATTTTTTAGAAAGAACCATACTTCATAATAGCAAAGATACAGAGCTGTGAGGTATTTATAATGTCTAATGCATATCTTAGATGGTTTTAAACCACGGGATAAATGACTGGTACTTAATTGAGCATGTAATGGAGAGGCATTGGCTCCCCACCCCTGTCCTCAGGACCTCCCCAGTTTTCTAGCAGGAAACTGACATGACAGGACTTTTACTTTTGAAATATTGATTTGTCGGCAGTGTGGGGGATTGCTTGAAGTGAATTAAAGATGAATCTTGGGCTTCAAACCTGAATGAAAAGGAGTCTTTGGTGCCACTAATAGAAATAAGGCAATCTGAATGAGGGCTGTATTTGAAGACTATTATGCATTTGATCTTTAACATAATGAGAATAACGTGCAAGAATAATATCATTGTTTATATTAAAATATAAATAATAATATTACTATTGTTAAAATAGAAATAAAGCTCCTCATAGACTTCATGGGAAATGTGATATTGTAGACACTTATCTGATCTATGCCTATATAACTGGTTTTATTGATTAGGGGGCTGCTATCTGATATTTTAATATGTATATTTTTATACTATATAATAGGAGTTCTTTGTTTGATCCAAAAATGATAATTTGGGCCTGAAAAAGGCATTGTGGTGATTTCCCTTCTATGAGCTAAATTTTATAGAATGCTAGATGGCAACATTTTCATATAGGACCTAGGCACTTGACAGATATATATAGGGTCCACCGCCCTATATTTGGAGGGAGAAATTTTATATTCTATTTGCTTCTTATATTCCACAATTGAATTAGGGTATTAAATTTCCACTGCTAAAGCACATTGAATACTAAAGCACATTAATTATTTAATTTATTTATAAATATTTCAGGGTGTTATTCTTTAGGGTGAATTAAGACCATGAGGGCAAGATTAGTAGGAGGCCCTATAGCCAGACTATGGGGGCACCACAAACCCAGTACGACAGGGGGGTACTACTAGGGGAGAGGGAAAGATATGTAAAGAGAAAGTTGGGATCCCTGAGTATAAATTTAATAAACGTTAAAATTTTCCTTATTGGGTCCCTGAATTGGGAGCGTTTACTCTCCCTAACAATGAAATCTGGGGTCAAGGCAACAGACATTGTGTAAGTCATCTAGTTTTCTCTTGGAGGATGTGCTTTCATTTGAGGTTGCTGCCTTCAGGAGGCCAAAATATACTTTCAAAAATCAGTAAAATACCAAATATACATATGTTCTGGTGTATTGACTTGTACAGTGGTTGGAATAAAATTACAGGGCCCTAAGGCCACTGACCTCAATTAACCAATGTCACCCAATTGTGCTCCTGGATCCTGCATCTTTTCTTGGGGATGACCCTGCAGGTGGGAAAGGGGAGAAAGTGACCCCAGAAATGTGGAAACACAAGGCAGCCTGATGTGCTCAGACTTGTCCCTGTATCAGCAATTCCCTTGGAGGCCGTTGAGGTTGCTTCTTTGAAAGGCCATGACAAAGACCAGTAATATTTTTATGCTTTCCTAACAGTATGAAATGCTCTGGTAGTGGTCAACAAGTTGTCAAATCCAGTGACTTAATGGCACTTTTTTTTTTTGCATTTTATCTGAAGCCAAAGAATTTCTATAGCTTTCAAAAACTGAAGACAAAATAGTGAAGTATAGAAATCTTGAGAAACTTCTTGCATTGAAAACAAGTTATAATCACAGAAGCAACACCAACAACAAACATACAGGAAGCTCCTGACCACAGACTTGGGGGCCACTACAAGGCCAAAGGTGAATTTGAGGGGTCACAAGTTCTACAGGGACATTTAACTGAAGGAGAAGGGGAAGAAGCAATAGTTTACATTCTTTGGACAACTTATTTAAGGGATTTAGGCCATCTAATTACCTTCTTTCATTCTTGCTAAAAATTGTCCTTCTAAATTCTAGGAAGCCATCAAAACTGTTTAAATGTTTAATGATTACTATAGCTAACATATTCACTTGCAGCAAGATTTATATTGTATGATTGTATTTTGTGAGTTATAAATATTGTATAGGACATTAGTATCCTTGCATGCCTCTTAAAACTATGAGCTTTGATTTTTAAATTTTAACTTATTATACGGGCTCATAGCTATGGTTCTTTACATTTATCAATTTTTGGTGGTGGTTGTGTCTGAATTTTTGATGCCAGATCCTTGGCTGAGGTTGCCCTAACTAAATACATTACTAAATAATAGATTTCCCATATTACTATGGGGAATACAATCTATTTTGAAATAACACACTTCACACTACTTCTTGTAATTTTGAAGAACATAAAGGGGCCTGACAGTATACAATTTAGGATAAAATAATTGTTTTGTCATGCTCCCCAAAACTTGTAATTCCAATTATTTGTTTCTCCTTTTTTGAAAAGGTAGTACCTATTGGTAAATATAGATTTTACATAACTGTCAATTTTTTTTCATGTAACACAAAACAACCAGCTGAAAAAGGAAAAATTCACTTAGTTATTAGGTTTGTATAATATGAAGCAGAAACAAATTTTAGTAGCAGGAAGTATTTCTTTTAACTTTATTTGTATTAACTTCTTGTTATCTTGCCAACACCAAGAGTTGGGGTAACACTGATGAAATTTTAAAGAATAATGCAAATAACTTGGTTTGCATTGATTTCTCCTCCAGAAATACGGTGTGTTTTAAAAATTCGTAATGCCTATTTAATCCCTTTTGTTGGAGAAAATGAACTTAGTAGAAAAATTAATAAGAAATTGACTTAGAAGTCAACACATCTCAAAATTCCTCTGGATTTTTCTGAAACATTAAGAGTTATGTATGTAAATATATGTATGTATACACATACATATACACATATACGTTTCTGTGTGTGTAAATTTATATGTGCATACATGCACACATATATGCACACCTCCAAAAGGCTAATATATGGGATATGGCAGAGTAAGAGTACTGGGAGATTCATTTAGTTAACTGAATGCACAGAAACATTTTAGCTGTTGGCATCAATGTCATACATTAGCATAAGTCTCATAAAGATAAACTTGTTTTGCTTGTAACCATGTTTGTTGGTAGTACAGACTCACTTGTTCTGACCTTTCACATCACATTCTCCTGTTTTGCTCTATATATTTCTGCAGGGGATTTGAAAGTCACTTACTTTTAAAAGTCCAGAGACTGCGAAATATAAGATTCCATTATTAAAAGCTCAAATCCCAAATCAACTTATTACAGTCTGAAAGGAATTTCATAGTTGAAGAGGGAACACCAACAGGGATAATTTGATTTTATAATGGTCCACCTTAACCTGTATGCTTACTCGTCTCAGAGCTGTAAGTTTCTTGCCTTATATATTAAGGTCATTCAAGAAAAGACAGTCATTTCTGAACATTTTGGGATGACACAAATGCCTATTGTTGCCCATCAAGAATCCCGTCAAAAAAACAAATGAAAAACCTGACATTTTCATACTCTAAGTAACACAGTCTGAAAAATTCAGATCACAAAAACATTCCAAATATCATGATGTTATACCTATTCCAAGACTTGACCTTTTGTGCTGCATGCATTTTTATCTCTATTTAGATATCTGACTCACTGCTTATCAGGCGCTGAGAATGACAGAGGAACTAAGTAGCCTTATGGAACGGTTTACCTCTACCCTGAATTTCAGATGTGAAAAATGACTGCGTGTTAGAAGCTTCATTATTAATAGCAGTCACCTTTCTAGAAAATTCAAGAATAAGGTAGTGAATCTTGAAAACATCTTGACTCAATTTCATTAAATTCATTACTCTCATGATTCTGTCAGGTAATCTTTGTCTGGTTTGAAATTAATAAAAAATAGGGAGAATATAAGTCAAGATACTATTTGGATATCTAACAATAATTTTCAAGAGTTGCTGGAATTTATTGCAGACTTATATTAACAGGGTATTTTTTAGAATTCTTTAAAAAATTTTTTTAATGTTTATCTGTTTTTGAGAGAGAAAGAGAGACAGAGCGCTAGTGGGAGAGGGACACAGAGAGAGGGAGACACAGAATCCAAAGCAGGCTCCAGGCTCTGAACTGTCAGCACAGAGCCGATGAGAGGCTCAAAGTCACAAACCACGAGATCATGACCTGAGCCGAAGTTGGACTGAACCATCCAGGAGCCTCTTTTAGAGTTCTTTAAGTCATTCTGCTATATTCTTCTTTAAATCAAGGAAAAATTTATGTGCAAAATTTAAGTGCATAAATTATGAACATATTTATGTAATTAACATGCAAGATATAAAACACTTCCATCACTTCCAGAAATTCCCTTGTTTCCAGTGAATCTCACCTCCTACAGGCACCCATTGTTCAGATTTTAATCATCATAGGTTAATTTTGCCAATTTTGAACTTCATATAAATGGAATCATATAGTATGTTTTTTTTGAGATTTATTGTTGTTTGTATTAGTAGTCCATTTTTTTATTGTTGTATGATATTCCATTGTATGACTATGCCATTATTTATTTATTCATTTCTATTTTGGATGCAAATTTGGACTGTTTCTAGTATAGGGCTATAATAAGTAATACTGTTGTGACTATTCCACATTTGGTGGGCATAAGCACTAATTTATCCGAGTTATACACCTGTGGGTTGGCATGCTGGGTCATAGGGATATTAAGTCTTATGTTAGTTTCATTAAGTTTCATGGACGCTAGCCAGTAGTTTTCACAGGAGTTGTAATTATTTATATTCCTACCAGCAATGTCTGATACTTCCAGTTGCTCCACATAATAAAAAACACTTAATATTTTCAGTCCTTTTAACTTTGGTTATTATGGTGAGGATGTAGATGTATCTTACTGTGATTTTAATGTGCAATCCTTTGATAAGCAATGATATTGAGTATACTTGTATGTATTTATTACCAATTTGTGTACTTTTTAACGAGGTGGCTGATCAAATTAGGCTGATTTTTTTTATTACTGATTTGTAGGAGTTTATGCAATTTGTGAACAAGCGCTTGGACAGATATTTGTAGTACAAATATTTTCTCTCACTCTATGGCTTGCCTTAATGGTATTTTTGGAAGAGAAGTGTTAAAATTCATTCTTGTCCACTTTACCACTTTTTTTTTTTTTTCGTTTTTAGGCAGTGCTTTACGTGTCTTTTCTAAGAAATATTTGGCTACCCCTAAGATTAGAGAGATATTCTCCTGAGCTTTCTTCTAGAAACTTCATAGGTTTAGGTTTTGTGTTAAGGCTGGAGTCAATCTTGAATTAATATTTATATATGGTATACATAAGGGATAAAACTCCTTTTCTCCCATATATTTAATAGTATCAGTCCATTGCCATTTATAAACTTTCTTTTCACTGTTTAACTATCTTATTGCTTTTGTAGAAAATCAAATGATCGTATAAGTATGGGACTGTTTCTGGAATCACTATTCTATTTTATTGATCTATTTGCCTGACTCCATGTCAATAACACACTGCCTTGATGACTTTAACTTTCTACTAAGTCATGTGATAAGAAGGTGTAAATTTTCCAACTTTCTTAATCTTTTTCAAAATTGTTTTGATTATATCTAGATTCTTACATTTCCATGTCAATTTTAGGATCAGCTTTTCTTTCAACTACTACAAAGAAGTCTGTTAACAGTTTTTGATAAGGATTAGGCTAGGTATATTAATCAATTTTTTGAATTGACATCTTTTAAAAAAAATTTTAATGTTTATTTATTTTGAGAGAGAGAGGGGACAAGAGGCAGAGAGAGGGGGACAGAGGATCTGAAGCAGGTTCTATGCTGACAGCAGACAGACCAATGTGGGGCTCAAACTCACAAACCATGAGATCATGACCTGAGTTGGAGTCAGACGCTTAGCCAACTGAGGCACCCAGGTGCCCCTCATAGAATTGACATCTTAACAATATTAAATCTTTTAATCCATAACATGGTATATCTCTCAATCTACATAGACAGATTTTTAAAAATTTCTCAATATTCTGTGGTTTTCAGTGTTCAGGCATTATATGCATTTAATTAAATGTATTACCAAATATTTTTTGTTTTTATGCTTTTATAAGTCATATTGTATTTAATTTTTTATTTGCAAGTTGTTTGTTGATAGTATACAGAACTACAATTGATCCTATAGCCCTGTTAAACTCATTTATCAGTTCCAGTAGCTTTTTTATAGATTCCTTAAATTTCTATGTAGAAGCTCATATTTGTGCAAATAAAGACAGTTCTTTTTATTTTTATCCAATCTATTCTTTCTTTTATATATCGTAATGGCTAGAGCTTCAAATGCAATGTTGAAAGGAAGTGGTAAGAGCAGATACCTGGAACTTAGCATGAAAGTGTTCAGTATTTCCCCAGGAAATATTATGTAAGCTATAGACACCTTTTACCACAATGGGAGAGGTCCCCTACTTCTAGTTTGCAGAAAGTTTTGTAATTAGTGTCTTTTGAACTTTGTCAAATACTTTCTCTGCGTCTATTGAGATAATAGTAGGATTTTTTTCTTTTAGTATAGTAAATTATTTTAAGTGATTTTTTACTGAAATCAACCCAAGTCATAATATGCACTCTTTTACTATATTGCTAGGTTGGATTTGCTAATATTTAAAGAAATTTTCCACCTAGGTTCATGATAGATATGGGTGTATAATATCCTTTACTTGCAAAATCTTTGTCAGCTTTTGTCAGGGTTATACTGACAATTTTCCTTCTCGCTCTGTGTTATGAAATAATCTGTGTGAGACTGGCATTATTTCTTTTTGAGAAGTTTGAGAGAACTCACCATCTCTCACTTGAATTGAGAACTGAAAGAAGAATTAAGAATTGAAACCACCTAAGCCTGAATTTTTCTTCATGGGAAGATCTTAAAATACAAATTCAGTGTTTAAAAATAGGTATATGGATATACAAATTACAATTTTTCTTATGTTTGCTTTGGTATTTTATATCTTTCAAGAATTTGACAATTTCTCCTAAGTTGTCAAATGTGTTAAAACATAAATTATGCCTAAAATTCCTTACCCTTTTGTTATATGTAGAGTCCATAATGACAACTCCTCTTTTACTTATGATTTGTGTTTTTTTTCTCTTTTTCTTTTTTAAAGACATTTTTTAAGTTTATTTATTTATTTTCAGAGAGAAAGCAAGTGGGAGAGGGGCAGAGAGAAAGAATCCCAAGCAGACTCCCGCTGTCAGCTCAGATCCCGATGCAGGGCTTGAACTCACAAACCACGAGATCATGACTTGAGCTGAAACCAAGAGTCAGACGCTTAACCAACTCTGAGCTACCAGGCACCCATGTTTTTTTCTCTTTTTAAACTTGCTAACAATCTTATTATTTTTTCTGAGAACAAACTGCTTTCCTTGTTAATTTTTGTTGTTTTTGTTTTGTTTCATTAATTTCTGCTTTTATATTTTTACTTCCTTCCATCAACTTATTTTGGTTTTATTTCCCTAACTTCTTCAAATCATTGATACAAGTACTGTTATTCTTTTCTAATGTGAGCATTTAGAGCTATACAATTTCCTCTAAGCATTGCTTCAGCTGCATTCCACAGAACTTCACATATTGTGGTTTAATGATCATTTAAAATACTTAAAAATTGTGTCTCAACTTGAGCAAAGTCATTTTATCTCTTCATGTTTCTGTTCTTTCATTTATAATATGAGAAAATTGTTCTTAAAAATCTCTAAGTTCTCTTTAGATTTACCATTTTCTGACTAGTGTTTGGTTGAATACATGAAATTGTAATTTTTAATTGGCCATAACACACAGTTCTAGAACTGGATAAGTTTTAACATTTGTGTGTGTGTGTGTGTGTGTGTGTGTGTGTGTGTGTGTTTACCACAAAATGTATTAAAAATATTTTAAGACTATTTTTAGTATGAAAATACTTAAATTTGGAAGATGCTACTGAGTAACTTTCTCTAGGACCATGCTATGCTATTTCAAAGTGAAACCATATAGCATATTCATTGACAATGGGAAACAGAAAACAGAGTCATCCAAATATAGTAATGTATTTGGTCTTTATGTCTTCAAAATAGGTATAATGTCAATTGGCCCTTTCTTACTGTATTCTTTATAATTAAAACTGTAACTTTCTTGAGTTATTTGAATCATTGTAACAAATTGTCAGACCTGAGGAGGGTCATGGGAATCCTGAATTTATAACCAGTGGTCAGAAGGGCTGGTGTCCTGGGGCCCCACTTGATGTTGGCATCTGAACTAGAGCCACTCTTACGGAAGACTGAGCCTTCACCTTGTGGGGTCTGATGCTAACTCTGGGCGGTTAGCATCACGATTGTATTGTGGTACCTCAGGTCGGAGTGGACTATTTTAAAAAAAGTATACTTGTGGTAGAGACCACTGGCCATTCCCCATGGCTAGGCTTGTTTTTTCATATAATAATCCACTTTTTACAAAGCACACATCCATCTAACGCAAAATTGTATTTCTCAGTCTTCCTTGCAACTATGCATATATGACTAAGTTATAACCAACAAGATGACGCAGCAGTGCTGTATTTTCTCCCCTTTCCCATTTAATGATGAAAGATATTTGATGTTTCTACTCTAACATTTTACCTCTTAACAGCAGACAACAATACTAATTTGTTTGTTTCTTTCTTTCCTAAGAGTGGCATCTGAGATCCAAGATTTAACTCTCTTTAAAATATATAGTATACTACGTAGGATTAGGAAATACATTTATCTGAAAGATAAATAGTAAGTCACAAGCCCTGAATTTGGAACAAAAAAAGGTGCATGTCAATATGCATAGTTACTATTTCCAAAAACATGTGCACATAGTGTGAAAGAGGCACCTGTAGGAAAAACTCCTCCATTAGGGCCATGGTCCACCGGTGGTGCAGCTGCCAGGATTTGGCTGGGTGGCTGATGTCTGCTGCATGGAGAATCAGGGACATCGTTTTGGCTTTGTCAATCCTGTCAAATCAAGGACATGTTCAAATTATTAGGGCAAAGTAACCAGTTATAGTCTTTTTTAAAAAAATATTTACTTTTTATTTTTTGAAAAAATTTTCAATATTTATGTATTTGAGAGAGAGAGAGGGAGAGAGAGAGACAGAGAGAGAGAGAGAGAGAGAGAGAGAGAGAGAGAGAGAGAGAGAGAGAATACACGCAAGGGAGGGGCAGAGAGAGAGGGAAACACAGAATCTGAAACAGGCTCCAGACTCTGAGCTGTCAGAACAGACCCCAACGCAAGGCTTGAACTTTGGAACGGCGAGATCATTATGTGAGCTGAAGTTGGACACGTAACCAGCTGAGCCACCCAGGCGTCCCTAATTTTTATTTTTATTTTACAGAGAGATCATAAGCGGGGGGGGGGGGGGGGAGGGGGGAGGGCAGCAGGACAGAGAGAGAGAGAGAGAGAGAGAGAGAGAGAGAGAGAGAATCTTAAGCAGGCTCCACACTCAACGTGTAGCCTGATGCAGGGCTAAATTCCACCACCCTGAGATCATGACCTGAGCCAAAACCAAGAGTCAGACACTTAACAGATTGAGCCACCCAGGTGCCCCAATATCAATTACAGTCTTTTCTGAATCTAAGCCCACCAAACTTTAACATTATGAAAGAAAATAACCTACCCTTCAGGCTGCTGCAAACTGTTTCTTATATTTTTAATTTGCTGGAAGTGACCTGACATGTCTGTAGACAAAACCATTTCAATCACTAGGTTCCGAAGATCCCTGTGGAGTCATCAAAAGAAGAAAGGTTTATTTGGCCCTTGATGATTCTCAAGTAAAACATTTCTTCAAATATTACTACTTAAATTTTATTTTTCTTAATGTATATGAGCAAAAATATGCTACTTTTTAAATATAAAAGAGCTCGCAAACTTTGACTTTACTTCATCCTTTAACTCTAATGGCTTTAGGAAGTTCCCAGGAGAGCGATCTGTGAATGATGCTGTTTAACAACTCTCCTGCTTTCCCCACCCACACGTACAACCCTCCCCTACTCATAATTCCTAAATATTGTTTTTATTTCTGAAAGTATCCTGACAAATCTAAAAAAATACTTTTATTTTACTTATTTTTTAAATTTTATTTATTTATTTTGAGGAGGGGGTGGGGCAGAGAAAGGGAAGAGAATCCCAAGCAGGCTCCAGGCCCAGCCCAGTGCAAAGCCCAATGCAGGGCCAGATTACAACTAATTGAGATTGTGACCTGAGCCAAAATCAAGAGTTGGCCACTTAACTGACTGAGCCACCCCTGTGTTTCCCAAAATTAATTTTAAATGCAGTATTTGCTATTATTAAAACAACCACTATTTATTCAGGTAAGTCCTGAATAAGTAGTGTCCTAAGTAGTGTCCTAGTGTCCTAGTAGTGTCCTAAGTAGTGTCCCAAGTAGTGTCCTAGGTGCTTTTATATAGGGGGTATTATTATTTCACACCAGAGGAGATTGGGGTTTTCCCAGTCACATAGGTAGCTGGTACATGGCAGAGATAAGATTCAACACCAAGAGTTCCTGCTCCTAAAGCTTACACTTAGACCACTTCACTGTGCCAACCTATCATCATAAGAACCCCAGAGAAGTCAAGATGCTAACGTGAGTGCAATTCTCTGTTTAAGCTTTTGGGACCCTGACACTACAACATATTGTAGACGCAGCTATTGAAAGTTTGATCAAATTTAAATCTGAGCTATAAATACAGTGACCATATCACAAAACCTATGCATGAATAACTCATTCTCACAGTAAGTTGGAAATAAGTTACCACAGGAAAGGCTTCATTGCTCAGTATAGATAGGTAGAAAAGTCACTTATACTGGAAATCATATTTTATTTTCATTCTGTGGCATGGCCACTGGAGTAAGCTAAATAAAAGGTGTGTGGTAAACTTGCATTATAATCTTGTGTCAAAGATATTTTACTTAAAGGTGGTATGACTGGATGTTTTTTTTTTTAACCAAAGCATATTAGAGGTACTTGCTGAAAATTATGGGTCCTTAATTAAATTGCATTTTTCAGATGGGCACTGTGAGAAATCACTACGCCGATTACTGTTAATGATATTGAATAGCCTGCTTAGCATACTTGCTCCTAAATATTAAAGGAAACTAAAGATAATGAAATTATTTTTAATACATTTTTTTTCTCTGGAATTATGAAGAGACCCATATTACAATAGCAGCTGAACCAAAATATTCATTTTAACTAAGAAAAAATGAGATGAATGTTTTATGAAATCTTAAAATTTAGTACATTTTAGTTTGTAAGTGATTAGTAAGTGCTAGATATTATCAGTAATCAGCTAATAATGTATCAGTAAACTAGGCAAAATAGTGCACAAGGGAATGTTACTTTATGAATCTTCCTTACCGAATTTTTAAATTATTTCATTTATGGTTACTAAAGTTAAATTAAGAAATAAATAGGTATGCAAACCAAAAACCTACACGTTTTTTAAAAAGCTATCTATATTTTAATTTGTGGTAAAATATTATCAATTTTATACTAGCAAATATATTTTTTGTAGCTTTTAGAAACAGTGTTGTATCTATTAAATTCTACAATCTGTATGATATTATAGTATTAAAACAATTCTGTAAAACCATTCAATTAGGATGATTCTGAGAAGTTACTATACAGAAATTTATAAAATATTATAGGAATAAATTATTAGAATACTAAAGATGCTAAAGAACAAAAATGTAATAGGAAAAAAATTACATTGAAATTGCAACAGAATCAACTTTGGGAAGGAAAAAGATTAATTTAAAGGAATAACAGTAAAAATTAATAATATAAATGTTACTTCTGGGAGTAATAATCACTGATAAAAATTAAATTAATACTCTAAATGAGTACTCTCCAAAAGAGAGTACATTTCTTGGACCTTAGCAAATACCTCCAAACTTATCTCCCTACTCCTATGTATACCCTTCTATTCTCCACATAGCCCACCAGTGGTAGCTTTAAAATCCCTTCACAATTAGATGGTGGCCTTCTTAGCTGGAAACACAACTGAGCTATTGTTTCCTGCAGAATAAAATGAAAGGCCCAAACTGGGTTCCCAAATTTCTCCCCCCCCCCATCAGATCTGCTTCCAAGGTTGCAAAAGCGAGCCCATGTTTTATACAGCTTCAAAAGTGGCCTTGAAAAACCAGAAAGCTTGAGTATTTGGAAAAGTAACCATCAGAAATTAGGGCTTGTTTTAAAAACCATTCGTTCTTTAATTAACTAATTCATTCATTCATTCATTCATTCATTCATTCATTCATTCATTCATTTTGAGGCAGCTCTTCATCCCAAAGCATTTCTTTGAACATTTCTTTTTTAAATTGATTTAAAGAATTTTACCTTGATTTTAAAGAAAAAAATAAAAAACCTGTGATATTTAAATGGGAACCTTTTCAGCTCACTAACTTTTAACAAAATCTTTGTTAAAGATAAGGCTTTTAAAAAAATAAGTAGGTCTCACTGAATAGTAGGGACATACAGACATATTTGCACTAAATATCTCGATGTTTGTCAGAAATTCATACTTAACCGGACACCCTTTATCTTTATTTGCTAAATCCAGCAGCCTTAGAGTCAAATGAAGGTGTTGATGATGACCAAAGGTAGAAGAAGGAGGAAAAGTTACTCTGAGCAGTAGGGGTACATCTTGTTATCTCCTCCTACATGGCAACAAGTATCACCAATCCATGAATGTCTTTTGTTGTTGTTGTTGTTTGTTTATCTTAAGCAGATGGATGCCCTGAAGAAAAGGTAAGATTTCCCTCTGCATCTGGGTCATTTTACTATATTATGTTTGTAATTTTTTCCTTCAAACAATGAATTTTTTTTTAAAAAAAAGCTAAACTCCACATATAGAAAAATAATATAGGAAGGAATCCATATTACACTACAATTTTGAATTTATTTAGGACCACATATTGGTATAATTAAGCAGAGCTCCATTCAAGAGAGTACATAATTACTCTCTGGAAGTATTTGTTGTGTGGTATGTGGTCTTATGGGTTGGCAATGATGCAAACAGATGTTGAATTAGCCTGGAAAATAGTTAACTTCCACTAGCAGAGACTGGCTCCTGGAAGTCTTCTAGGTACTAATCCTTCTTAGAGTCATCTAGTCAAAGGGAATTTTTATAACATGAATAAAAGATTGATTTTCATCCATTTTCTTCACTTTAAATCACATCACTTAACTGTTTCCTGAAATTAAATTTTCTCCAGGCTTCCTCTGAAACTCACCTCCAGTCATCTTTGGATAAATTTATCAAAACATTCATTTCTTCTTCTTGCATAAGCCGATAAGCTGCACTCACATGGTGATTCTCAAGGACTGAGCGATCATTATATAAAAGGGCAACATCTGACCTGAGAATTAAAAACAAAATGTAAAGTACAGGATTCTTTAAATTTCATGAGTGTTGAATAAGAATACTCAAGTCACAAGATATCTAGCTCATCAGTAAAAATTCTCTAATTCAACATCCAAATTGATGAAAGTAATTTAATTGTATGATAACTTAAAAAAATAAATCTTATTTTTTTAGAGCAGTTATAGATTGACAGAAAAATTTAGCAGAAGGTACAGAGATTTGCAATATACCCCTTCAGCTCAAACATGTGTAACACCCTCCCCCCATTATTAACAGCCCCCACCAGAGTGGTACATTTGTTATAACTGATAGGTCTACATTGAGCATTGTTATTAACAAAGTCCATAGTTTACATTAGTATTCACTCTTGGTGTTGCACATTCTGTGACTTTGGACAAATGTACAATGACATGCATCCACACTTATGACATTATACAGAGTATTTTCACTGCCATAGAAATCCTCTCTGCTTTGTCTGTTCTTCCCTCCCATGCCCATAACCCCTGGCAATCACTAATCTTATTGTCTCCATAGTTTTGCCTTTTCCTAATGTCATATATTTAAAATCATATAGTATGTAGCCTTTTTTAGACTGGCTTCTTGCACTTAGCATTATGCGTATAAGATTCCTCCATGTCTTTTCATAACTCAATTCTTTTGAAAACTGAATAATATTCTATTGTCTGGATCTATCAAAATTTATCCTTTCACCTATTCTATCCTCAAGGATATCTCAGTTGCTTCCAAGTTTGGGCCATTATGGATAAACCTACTATAAATTCCTTGTTCAGGTTGTGTGGACATAATTTTTCAACTCCTTTGGGTAAATATGAAAGAGTGTAATTGCTGGCTTGAATGGTAAGAATATGTTTAGTTTTGTAAGAAACTGCCAAAGGGTCTTCCTAAGTGGCTGTACCATTTTGCGTTCCCACTAGCAATGCATGAGAGTTCCAGTTGCTCCACATCCTCACCAACAATTGGTGTCATCAGTGTTCCAGATTATAGCCACTCTAATAGATGTGTAGTGATAGCTCATTGTTTTAATTTGCATTTCCCTGATGCCGTACAATGTGGAGCCCCTTTTTATATGCTAATTTACATCTGTATATCTTCTTTGGTGAGGCATCTGTTAAGGCACATTTTTAAGTCAGGTCATTTATTATTGTAGAGTTTAAAGAGTTCTTGTATTTTGCATGACAGTATCTTATCAGATGTATCTTTTGCAAATAATTTCTCCCACTTCGTGGATGGTCTCTTAATTATCTTGATATTGTCTTTTCCAGAGCATAAGGTTTTAATTTTAATGAATTCCAGATTATTAATCATTTCTTTCATGAATTTTGCCTTTAGTGTTGTACTTAAAAAGTCACTGCCACATCCAAGATCATCTAGGTTTTCTCTCATGTTAACTTCTAAGAGTTTTATATTTTGCATTTTACATTTAGGTCTATCACCCATTTTGAGTTATTGTGAGGCGAAGATCTCTGTCCAGATTTTTTTTTTTTTTTGCATGTTCAGTAGTTTCAGATCCATTTGTTGAACAGACTATCTTTGGGTTATTGCACTGCCTTTACTCCTTTATCAAAGATGAGTTGACTATATTTATGTGTGTGTATTTCTGGGCTCTTTCTTCTGTTCCATTGATCTATTTGTCTATTCTTTTACCATTACCACACTATCTTGACTACTGTAGCTTTGTAGTGAGTCTTGAAGTTAGATAGTGTCAATTCTCCAACGTTGTTCTTCTCCCTCAGTAACGTATTGGCTATTCTGGTTCTTTTGCTTTTCCATATAAACTTTAACTCTGTTTGTCAATATTCACAAAATAACTTTCTGGGAGTTTGGTATTGCATTGAATCTGTAGATCAAATTGAGAAGAACTGACATCTTGACAATACTGAATTTTCCTACCGTGAACATGGAATATCTCTCCATTGATTTAGTTCTTCTTTGAATTCTGTCATCAGGTTTTATGGTTGTCCTGGTATATATCTTATCCATATTTTGTTAGATTTACACCTAAGTATTTCATTTGTTTGGAATTTCAATTTTTTGATGTTAATATAAATGATATTGTGATTTTAATTTCAAATTCCACTTGTTCATTGCTGGTATACAGGAAAATAGCTGAATTTTGTGTGTTAACCCTATATCCTGCAAAGTTTCTATAATTGCTTGTTAGTTCTATAAGTTTTTTCATCAATTCTTTTGGATTTTCTATATAAACTATCATGTCACTTGTGAACAAAGACAGTTTTATGCCATCTTTCCCAATCTCTATACCTTTTGTTTCCTTTTCTTATCTTATTGCATTAAGTAGGACTTCCACTGTGATATTAAAAAAAAAAAAAAAAGTAGTGAGAAGGAACATCCTTGCCTTGTTCCTGATCTTAGTGGAAAAACTTCAAGTTTCTCACTGTGAAGTGTGCTATTAGTTGTCAAGTTTTTGTAGACATTCTTCATCAAGTTGAGGAAAGTCTCCTATATTCCTAGTTTACTGAGCATTTTTATCATGAATGGTGTTGGATTTTGTCAAATGCCTTTTCTGCATCTTGATATCATCATGTGTTTTTGTTCTTTAGCATGTTGATATGATGATTACCTTAACTGATTTTTGAATGTTAAGCTTGGGACTAAATCCCACTTGGTTATAGTGTTTCGTTTCCTTTTAATTATCATAGTTTGAATATATTATGCCTTTTCCTTTAAATTTGTAATCCAGATACCTGTGATTTAATTTAGATATGCCAAACAAAGGGAAAAAAATTACTTGACATCTTCATTCAATCTGAATGAATCAACCCTCTGTTGATGAATCAACCCATTCCAGATAGTTGATTACCCACTATTTCCTATTAGCTTGGACTAAAATTACTTTGGGTGGGGGATGGAGGATGGAGGGGATAATATAAATCATTTGGTCTATTTATGATTCTAGCTTTTTTTTCTCCCATATAATGTTGCAATTCAATTTGAATATTTTGATCCCATAGCATTAAATTAACTGAGAAAATCATTTTTTAAACAAAATGTATGTTTCACCACCAATTTATAATGAACATTTTAAAATAATGAATTCATCAAGGGAAGTTTTCTTTTGTTTTTCACCTGTCCATATTTTCACATCATTTTATCATGTCACTTGATCAAATAAACTATTTCAAGTTGCATTGTTGAAGTTAGTATTCTAGCACAAAGTTTGAAATATTCCAAGCATTCTCACATCTGTAAAATGGAGCTCTGGTTGCTTATTCCTCTATCTTCTTAGGTTGCCAGATCATTTTGCAAGTGTGGAATGGAAGCAGAACCACTATGTTCAATGAATTAAAATGGTAAATCCATGTATATAAGTTGGCAAGTTGGAAGTAGGCAGCAAAAATAGCAAAAGGAAAGTCAATCTAAAACCTGTACAACTTTGCCTCCACTTTCCCCAATGCCCAGATTCTTCATTTTTCATTCCTTCTGGTAGGGATATACTTTTGTCTTACTAAGCCTCACTAAGACTTACTGTTTGTTTTAGGCTTTTCAGTCAGTAGTACTGATTATAGCACTCACCACTGAATGTTTACCAAAAAAAAAAAAAAAATAGGTGAGGATACATAAAAGAAAGAACTAAAGAAACCTGGTTTTTGTTGTAAGCTACCTATTCGAGATTTGTATCTAATAATCTACCAGATAAACCAAGCTTAATTATTAATCCAGCATAGGGAAAATGACCTATTAAGAAGAACAATTACATATCTTCTGTTTCTAGACTATCATAGAAGTAGAAAAACATATGTAATTAGCTAATAGTACATAACTTCAAAATAGTTTTAATTTCAACCATGGCCTAAAAATTCCTTAACCGATAATCATAACTCAATATACAGAAAAGTACACCTGCAATCCTTATTTAAAAGATAATTAAATATATGTTTCCAATCTCTAGAATTTCACTCAGATTATGGGAAAAACTGACTTGTAAATCTCATATCATTTGTGTCATATGGCCTCAAATCTAGCTATGACAGTGTTATTACATGATATAGCTCCAAGTAATACTGTCTTCTACTTTCAGCATTAAGCAAAAATGTATTTTTGAACCAGATTTAATTGTAAGAAACTATTATGATTTTGTCTCATAAATCAACAGGATTTTGAGAATACAGCACTGTCTTAATGTTTGAGATGGTCTTTGACTGCTAAGAAAAGAACAACTCTAAGCAACATTCAGTATCCATAGTAACATGTAGCTCAGTATTTTCACAAAAAAATTATTTTTATTTATTTACACTTTCAAGGATTTCATGTATTTTAATGTGTGTATTGAACTCAAATTTAGCACTGCACTATGTTCTAAATTATTTTTCACTTTTCATTACCCAGTATAGAGTTTTCCAAATTAGAAAAGCATTTTAAATTCAAGTAAAAATGAATAATATAAAATACAATAGAATTATTGATATTAGTAACATAAGACCTTATTTTTTCTTGGACATAATATAAAGGCAATAGAGTTTTAAAAGCACACTATATTGTTAGATTTGTGGTCATTACAACTTTTTATTCATAGAATTTTCAAGTTCTTGTATAATTAATCCTTTAAATTGATCCTGATAGGCAATTTATAACAAAATAAACAAAATACTAGACCTTTTCTCTCCTTTATATACAATTTCTTAATGTAAAATTGGGGGGAAAAAGAATTTTTCCTCCTCCCTCTCCTCTTCCTTTACTCTTTTTCTTCTTCTCCTTCCCGTCTTCCTTCTCTTCCACCACCTCCTTCTTTTTCTCCATTTCCTTATCCTTCTCTGTAGTCCAAAGTATAAGTAAGTTAGGACTCTTCCTCCAGTTGTAAATGGATGGTAAAGGAGAAAGCTAGAAGAGACAGCCTGACACTGCTGCTGGAGAAAGCCAGTCCATTGCCTTCACTTTTCAAAGTAGAAATAAGAAGTGTTCATTGGTAACAAATTTCTTGCTCCTTTTCTCCTAAAACTATTGCCCTATACAGGGCTCAGTTCAGTAATGAGCTATCTTTAATTAAAATCTCACTCATTATGGATTCAGGGGATGTGGAAGAGTCTTTGACAAGAAAAAATGATCTGCACAGTTTACCTTTGCTCTGATGTTCAGCACAAAAATGGAACAACTCTCTCCACTCTGCAAATGTGTAGGTTATTAACACCCCCTTCCACATGACCTGACCTCAATGTCTCTTTTTTCCCTTCTTGTTCTGCCAATCTTAGGGCCTCTGGGTTTACACAGAATGCCTTCTTCAATATTTCACTGTATTTCAACTCTCCCTCTGTCTCCATCAAGGGACCACGTTTTCTAAGCCCATCCCATTTCAGGCTATAGAAGACTGGAACTATCATGCATCTGCCTCTGGCCATGGGATCAGAGTTGTAGGAAGAGGCTAGATTGAGAGTATCCCTCTTCTCAGCTTCTGAATTCTGCTACTGCCATCAGCTGACTATGTGTACATAGATAGATCATTTCACCTCTTGAGGTTTTTTTTTTCTCTGCTTAGGTTGTGAGACTTTGACCAGATGATTCATAATGTGGCTTTCTGTCACTAAGTCACTTGAGGCACTCAAAATGTCTAATATTTCAATAAAATGTTCCTATGCTCCCCACATTGAAAAATAATTTCCTATAGCTGCAAAATCAGGTGTTAACAATATTGCTATTAAAAAACAAATGAATAGACCACACAAAAACCTGCACATAAATGTTTATAGCCTCTTTATTTATAACCTTTATTCAAAAATTTGGAAGTAACCAAGATATCTGTCAATTGGTGAATAAGGAGAGAACCTTTGCCACATGCATACAGTGTAATGTTTGTTGTTCACCAGTGAAAAGAAATGAGCAATATATAGCACAAAGACTACGCCAGAATATGTACTATGGACTTTTAGTGAATAATAATTACAAATAATATTTCATTAATTACAAATGTACCATACTGATGCAAGATGTTAACAATAGGGGAAGCTGTAGGGTGGGGAAAGAGTACATGGAAACTATGTACTTTTCAGTTTTTCTGAGAATCTAAAGCTGCTCTAAGAAATAAAGTCTATTAATTTAAAAAATGAAAAAGTAAAAAATAAATTTAATTTTCCCTCAACAAGAATAGACAGGTCTACAGTAGTTCCAGAGAAACATCAGTCTGTCAATGTACATCTCCATCTCAAGCATATTTGACTAGTAAAAGACAGAGAAATTTCAGGATCCAATGTATCGAAAGCGAATTGGATCATGATGGGTCCTAGACACGTTCTGCCTCCCAGGCACTGAGATCTCTGTGCAACCAAAAGAGCAGAGAGCACCTTTCTGTTACGAACTGAATTATTTCCCTCCCAAATCCTTATGTTGATGTACTCACCCTTTGTACCTTAGAATGGGACTGTATATGGAGATAGGCTTTTAAAGAGGTAATTAAAGTTAAATGAGGTCATAAGGGTGAGGCCTAACCAATATGGCGGTATTTTTCTTATAGGAAGAGAAAGAGATACCAGGAATGTGTACCCACAGAAAAAAAGCCATGTGAAAACAGTGAAAGAGCAGCCATCTGCAAGCCAACGAGAGGGGTTTCAGCAGAAACCAAACCTGCTGACATTTCTTGGACTTCTAGACTCCAAAACTGTGAGAAAATTTCTGTTATTTAAACCACTCAATCTGTGATTTTGTGATGATAAATATATCTCCACTCTGGTATTTTGATTCTAATAACTGCCATTATTACCATCACTAAAAAATATCATTTTCTAATTATTTTAAGCTTAGAACTTCATGCTAACCTGGAAATACAGTTTCCTTGATTTTTTTTCAGAAGTACAATTTTATTACTTTCAAGTACATAATGATACTAAACTGATGCCTTAAACAATATGTTGTAAGATTTGTCTCAGTGAGCAGATGTCTGACTTATGTGATAGTTCAGAATATTAATTCTTGGCAGAAAGAAGTTGTATGACACATTTTTACATTCTCTAAAACGCTAAATATGTCACCAAATATTTGTACAATTTTCTTGATAAATAATAATCATTTGTTAGCTTAAGGAATTTTGCTAAAATCTATTAAAACTATTCTTATTAGACATATTCACTGTTATTTTTAAATTTTCTTAAAAATAAGTAATATGTGGAAAATAAATTTCAAGTTTTAATTAAAAGTTAATACTTTATATAACTTACCTAGTCTGAATGTGAAAGTTGTTTGTGGTTCCTGTATGCTCATAATCATGAATGGCAGCAGCAAAGACCATTGCTAAAATTTCCAGTTCAGTGAGCCAGTGCTAGTAAATTAAAGAAAGATACCATGGTGTTTAGAAAGCAGAGCCATCTTGTATTCCTACAAAAGAGATTTTTCAGTGCATCCAGTATAAGTAGTTGTATAAATATATTAAATTATTTTTATTGATCTTAAAATACTTTTTTCCCTTATTTCACATACATTAATTGCATAATGGATGCTTCATGAAGTCAATGATTGTTTCATGGCTTGTAAATTCAAAAAGAGACACTATAATGTTCCTTGCTAATCAGAAAAGGAGTAATTTTCTATGATTTAAAAGGTGAACCCTCACTGGGTTTTTGAATTCAAAGGGGTTTGTTGCTAATTAAAATTAGCAATTTGGGTTCTCATGAAATCAATTATAGTTTAGTGATTTCTTTTAGTTTAGTAATTTTTAACATATAGCCCATATATCATTGAAATGTTTTTAGCTCAACTTTTGTAGAAGACTCTTCTATCAGGAAATTTCCTAAGAGTTGAAAATATTCACTTTTCTCATTAGAGAAACTGAACTTTGTTTTTATATTTAAAAATCTGGAAGCGTTTCTAAGAATTTACTAAATTTGCTCTTCATAGCACACATACTCTTGACTGTGCATATAAGTTAGTAATAAAAGAGAGAATAAATGTTTCATATAAAATCCAGACCACCTGCTTCAATATACATTGATCGTTCTGTTATCCATTGGATGGTTTAACAAATTTCTCTGCTATTATAAGCCTACTTTGGTAATTTGATAGTTTATTCATCACTGACATTTAACATAACAGTTTTACTCCTCTATTATGGTAATCACATGTGACCACTTAAACTGAAAATAAATATAATTAAATAAAATTAAGCTCATTTTCCCAGTCACAGAAACCAAATTTTAGCTGCTTCATAGTCACATGTAGCAAGTAGTTACCAGATGGAACAGTGCAGTGTTCCTATCATCACAGACAGTTCTATTGGATAGAACCACCAGTAGGTGGTACTTGATGGTAGTAATGGAGGATCCAAATGATATGGAGCTTGCTCTTAGTAGTCTCATTCCATATACTTGAAACAATTAAATTGTACAAAGCAACAGAAAAATATAATGTAAACTACATGCATACTTGATAAAAGATCACAGTTTGAAGTACAATCAAAGAGCAGACTGAATGTCTATTTGATGGCAGTGATCTTGAAAGAAGGATGGACAAAGATTAGTATCTAAATGCAGTGTTAGGAACAGAGAGATTCTAAATAGAGCAAATGCAGAATGAGAGTGTAGAGGCTGATATGAAAGTCGAATTGCCAATTGTGTTGGAAAGTCAAGTGGAATGAGAATGGAAAGAGAGTGCAGCTTATGGGAAGAGTTGATAGACTACTTTGATTAGAGCTGATGAATTTGGATTTTGTATAAGATGCAAGAGGGAGCCATTGTAGGTCCATGACTCAGGAATGAGAGGTGACAACTGTTGAATTTCATAATTGACAAAGGCATCATCTTATTAATCTTTGCTCCCCTTCACATAACCTATCATGGTAATTGGCACATAGTAGGAACTTAATATTTGTCTGTTGACTTGAATTTCACCAGTTTTGTATTAGGAGGAGGTAGTAAGGAATGGTTGAAAGAGATTGTGGAATCAGACAATTTCTGGTTTTAAATCTTTGTCGATCATTAGGCAAACAAGTTATTTACCCTCTCAGCCAGAGCTCTCATGAAAATAGAATTAGTGATCATTCCCTGTGGAATTTTAAAAGAAGTTTTAAGTTAATGTATTCGCTGTGCTTTTTCACAAATCTTGTCATATAGTAAAATACAGAACAGATGCCATTTTCCTGAACTTATTACCTTAAATGCACTGTAGAAGGCATTGAGTCTGGGAAACAATAGTGAGCTAACATATCTTTAGTGATTGCAATTCAAGAATAAATAGTCTCACAGCTGGATGACTGAAGCAGAAATGATTTTCAGAACCAAAGGGAGTTGATATAGCTAGCTATTCTGTGTTTATGGGTGCATTTAATTGTGAGTCATTAAAAGGAAGAATGGGCTGTATTATAAACTGAAGTAAGACTGAGCCTCCAATGTCCCCAGCGAGACTGTGGAATTAAACACCATGAAATGAATAGCAAACAACTAAAGTTAAACCAGTTCTTGAGCCCCCAGAAACCCATTGTTTTATAAAAAAAATTATTCCTAGAAAAAAAGTCACCTGTTTTCTTCAGTATTTCCTATTCATTATATTTAAGATTTATATATTTAACTGTGATTTTTAAAAAGTAACATTCAATATCTATAATAACATAGAATATGAAGTTGCAATTATACAAAAATACAATTAGGGCAGCAGAGATAAATTTTAATTATAGATTATCTCATAAGTATTTAAAATTATTATCTTCCTAGCTGTCAAAATTGATTATGCTTATTTCCTGTTTTTAGTCTCATTATTCTCTGCTTCCCATAAATAGTACTTCTTCCATGAATCTCTCTTATTTATTGCCACATTATAGCCCTAATAAATAATTTTAAATTATAAAATGGTTTGGAAAGAGAGAAATGCTGAACCCTCACACTCAATTTAAAAGCACATCTATTCTGCATTAGCTAAAGTAGAATTTGGGGCTGATTTTTTAGCTCCTTGGTTGTTAATTCATTTTACACTGGTGCCAAATGAGAATTCTAACTCAGAAAATGAATGCTTAAATTCATAGACTTTGTAAATGATGCACGAGGACACGCCAGAGAGAATGAGACTGAATCCTATCACTCTTCCCAACTAGCATAGTGATCCATACGTAACCTATACTCTTCTGATTCCTCACGGACAGGCATAAAGGGTAAAAATGATGAGTCATGAGCAGTGCAGACACTGTGCTTCATCTAAACTACAGTTTGCACTTTGCATAGAGGAATGCTCAGGGAGACTAACTCTAAAAATGAGAAGTCCTCAAATTACATCATAGGGAGATACTGACCGCTATCAACAGTTCGCACAGCGATGACAGAAAGAAAGAAGAAACTAACATTAACTGGACATTTTAGTTATATGGTCTCTAATTTGTATAACAATCCTATTTTCCATTTATGAGGTAGTATTTTTACCTTCATCTGGCAGCAAACAAAGCTGAATCCTAAAGAATTGAATCAACCTGCCAAAGGCCACATAGCTATCAAGTGGAAGAGCAGGAATTCACCCCCAAATCTGATTTCAAAGTTTCTGTTCCTTCCAGGGATCAAAATATTCCTTCCATGGATGACAACAGCATTTGTTACTTGAGGGAGGTAATATGCAGAACACATTCTTCTAAGGTTTCAAAAGCAGAATTTCTAGATAATTTAACTGGGTATATTGATGGGTAGAAGCTAATAAAGCTCTAAGACTTATGATGTAAATTTTCATACCTCAATTTTTCAGTGTGTGTGTGTGTGTGTGTATGTGTAAGGTTGGGAGAATTTCAGGTTAGAAAATCACATTGACCTATTAGTTCCTGGTGTGTCTAAAAGAGCATAATTAATAACTCTTTTAGTTAAATTATTGGGTTGGGTACTTTTTCTCTATCCCTTTGAATAGGATGACATAGTTTGCTATAACTTACCCAGTATAGAAAGTGAGTGTTATAATAATATTAATACATAATACACATAAAGTAATATATAATAAAAATAAGTTAATAATTGTTATTGACGTGAGAGTGTGTGTTAATACCCATTATGTGTCAGGAACTAGGTTAGGTGCTTTACATATATGATATCAATGACCCTTCACTGGTGGTCAGTATTATTAACCACATATTAATGACAAGAAAACCAAGGTAGAGAGCGAGTGAGCTAGGGTCATGGTAGAGCAGGATTTCACACCTATGTCTGATTGCCTTGAAAGCCTGTACCCTTTCCACTCTTCCAAACATTGCTGTCTGGGAAGCCATTTGTAAAAACAGAATTCCCACACAGTTTGTAGAACACAGACAGAGTGGTACATTTTCTGTAGACTGATTGGAGAACAACTGAGTCATTCCAGAGTGTGGGGGTCTATTTCTGGGTGTGGTCAGTAGACTGAAACTGCCAAAGGAAATAGATCTCACATCATCTTTCTTTCTTTTACTCTTCATGTTAGAACACAGTGCCAGGAGCCCTTAAATACAAGTGTTCCTTTCAAGACCTCGGATAATTTGAAATTCAATGAGATATTTGAAGGTGGCTTGGTAGCACTTGGTGAAGGAATTTGCTCTTTAGCAAATGGATTGAGCTACCACACACCACTGTCACCTTGGCAAAGAACTACAAGTTAACTAAGTGATAAAGGATAGAAAGAGACAGAGGCTGTACCGACATCCAATCTCTCTGCAGTGTCTATTCCCAAGCCAAGAGTATCCCATCTGACATTAACAAACGAAAGGACACCGGCTTCATCACAATCCCCTTCAGGCACTGGCCCTTAGAACACTTTGCAGGTGACAGGCTGTGTGAGTCACCTGACAATTTGGGGCTGCCACTGGAGTGCTCCATAAATGCCACACAGATAAGACTGTCCTGAAACAGCAGGACATCAACTAAAATACTGAAGTCAGTGACTTCAGTAACTTTCCCAAAGCTATAATAAAGCTGGCAGTGAAATCTAGTTTTGGCAACACTGTCAATAAATTCGTAATTCATTTTGCCTTTCCTCTTAGCATCTATCATAAAATTTCTCATTACTCTCTGTAGTTTAAATGTATCTTCCTGATCTTGGACAACAGTTACAATCTTCCACAAGGCTGTTTTTGTAATGGCCAAACTAATGGATGATTAAAGAGCCCACTAACACATTTTTGCTGAAGGATGAATAAATCAGAAACAAGTTCCTCCAACAAAACCTGCTAAAGTAGAGTGAAGTTATGTTTATGACTGGTAAGTTACGGTCCTCTCAAAGAGTGACTATGTGATCTTCACTAATGTCAACTTCTAGGAGTCCTGCCGGACTGGACCAGCTTTGTCCAGTATTCTGGAGAAGTTGGAATGGCTTGGTATAGCCAGGAAAAAGTCCTCCTCACAATTCCGAGGAAAAAGTTCCATTGTGGATTTGAATGTCTCTATTTACCAATAATACAGCATCCTTCATTTCTTCAAACAGAGATTTCATTTCAGAACAGAGATTCTGAGGCTAAAATAGGAGACTTTTATTTAGCTCCCTTTACACTGATAGCGAAAATAAAATGTACTTAAGCAGAAACATTTTTAAATGATGAAATTTTGGTTACCTCCCAGCATAAAATGGCATATATCTTCTCACTGCATGTCATAATCAAAGTAGATATTTTATTAGACTGAAGGCTTTACTTTTCCATTCTATTAAGTTCTGAAAAAACTGAATCACTTCAGTTTCCATTTCAGGGTACCACTTACATGTTATGTTTTTGAGTTAACTTTTTCAAAGCCACAGAACTCAGGAAAGAGGAAATGCCACACTTGAAAACCATCTGGCTATCAGATTCAAGACCAAGGCCTTAGAAAGGAAACAGTAAGCAGCTCTAACCAGGAAGGTAGTGAAGCAACTTTTTCAAGTAGAACAGCATTTGCAGCTGTCAGGAGGCAAAGAGTTCAAAAAACAGCTGTGATGATGAAGTCTTATTAGAACCAAAGGAACTTTAAAAGAATTTGCGTGTGTGTGTGTGTGTGCGTGTGTGAGTGCACATACTAGAAACAGTTATAAAGAAGGTTACATATGCTACTTTTTAAAAGCTTATAATATTTTAAAACTCTTTCTTTGAATGCTTTATTTTCTACTTATTATTGTTAACTTCTACTCCATCCCTTTCCATGCCAAATCAGACTCCTAGAAAGAAGAGTGAGTAAACTTCAACCCAGGACCAAGCAAGTCCAGACATGGCTGCATTTGATCTCAGCCAATGGGCATGTTTATACCTTAAGTCTGTGATGCCCATACCTATACCTTACAACAGGAAAACCCAAGGTATGAGGTTGACAATACATGTAAGTTCAGCCTTCAATAAGGTCATGAGAAAGTCATGCTACTATATCAGTTAAGGTTTTTGAGATTTCTGCCTCACCCAAATAGGATTTAACTCCAAAGCAGGATATATTACTTTGCAATATTGTTGTAGAATGCATATTTCTCTTGAATTGGTAGTAATATTCCAAGAAATTCCTTTATGAAAAGCCCAGCTAAGGGGTGCCTGGGTGGCTCAGTTGATTAAGCATCCAACTCTTAATCTCAGCTCAGGTCATGATCTCACGGTTTGTAAGTTCGAGCCCTGCCTCAGGCTCTGCACTGACAGTGTGGAGCTTGCTTGGGATTCTGTCTCTTTCTCTCTCTCTCTGCTCCTCCCTCCCCCTTGCTACATAAATAAATAAATAAATAAATAAATAAATAAATAAATAAATACCTAAAAATTAAAAAAAAGACAGCTGAGCTCCAACCATTAGCCATTATCAACTGCCAGCCAGTGACTGAGCCACCATGGATGTCTTTCCCAGTGATGTCCTTAGATATCTTCAGCCATACTTGCTAGCTGATTGTAAGCCCATGAGAGACCACAGTGAGAACCTGCTAGTTGGGACCCTTCTAACTAGACCCTTGAGAGATATTGATAAATTGTTGTTTGAAGCCACTAAATTTTAGAGTAGTTTGTTTTAGAGCAACAGATAATTGAAACATGGCTTAGGAGTAGGATCTGAGCCCAAGGCATTGATAGATCTGTGATATTTTGGAGGAAAAGAAAGATGAAAAAGTGGAGTAGACAATTTCTTCAGTCATCATATGAGACACTATTGGATGAATCACAGCAAGTGGATGGTATATATAGTAAGCAACATACTATAGTTTCTTAGGAAAAAATAAAATTATTATTAGAATTTCCTGTATATAATAAAATATAATAATTATGTAACTGTTATAAGTTTTCAATATCTTCAGCACAACATACTGTGGCCCTAGGGACTTTGCTTGGGACCAGGTTAGGAATAGTCTCTGGTGTGGAAAGATGAGGTATTGAGGATCTTTTGGCCCCAAAGAGCATTAGTTACATAGATCTGAGTGCCAATGACCCAAAAGAACAAGTGTGACTTCTGAAATCAAATAGGTAGGAAATGCATATTATGGGGTTTGGTGGAACATTCTACATACATGCATTTTATGGCACTGCTTCAGCATAGGCTGACACATAAGGAATCAAAAAGGTACTCACAGGGACTATATCCCTTTGAACCCATGTTAGTGTGGAATCTTTAGAAGAGTTATTCCTTCCTTTTCATTTCTGGGAGTCACCCTAAACTCTGATACATTTCAGAAATTCCAAGCAGTGCCAGAGTTCCTAACATGAACTCACTGTTGTCCCAGGATTGCACTGCTGGATTATTTATTTACTTATTCATTGATTCATTCAGATGCAAAGAAAAGGAAGGAGAATTTGGAAAAATTCACATAAATAATTTCCAAAATCCCTATTAAGATTTCATTATAATTAGCAATGCAAGTAAAAGAGAAAAATCCACTGAAGTCAGCTTGGGAGAACATGGTAATATGAGGGAAGAGAACTGTAACTAGCTTTTATCCCAAAGACTTTTTATCTAGGTCACTTTTTTGGGTTGATTCCTATGGGAAAACAATTTATAAACAAAATGTTCTAGAGTCCAAATTTTGGCAAATTTGCAGTATATTTACATTTGCCTCTGGGTATCTTTTTATCATTGAATTAAAATATTTTTTTGGATAATGTATATTATGAATAACTCACTAACCCTAAAAAATACAAAAGATTACTTCTTATAATACTTTTATGGGTATTAGAGGGACAATGGCAAAATGGAGAAAAGGAATTTGATGTTACAAACTAACAACCTTCAGTTAAGAAAGCTTTCTTACCATGATACCTGTATGAAGCATTATGTAATGCACAGTTTGAGTGACATCAGCTGCATGAATCAAATTGTGATAAGGATTTTTGTACTTGCTGTAACCAACTTCTAAAGCTTCTGCAAAGCAAATTAGGCAAGAAACAGGAATCTGCGAAAAGTAATAATTATGATTATATTTTGATAAAATAGTAGCACTAAGTCAACATAAGCACAACAATGTTCGGGATGGAACACAATTGTGAGTCAGATGTGGGCAGGAGTTTTTTTGCAGTTAAATGTAGGCTGTTCCGAAAAATGATTTCATTAACCTGTTAGCTTTCAATCCTAAGATTATAAACCCATGTGTTTAACTAAGAGAGATGAATTAACAATATCACCCATATTGTGGTCTTTAAATGTTTATATCTTCCAGAGTCAAGACAGAAGGCTAGTTCTTAAAAGGATAAAATTCCCAGTTACAATTGAAGTCTGTTTTTTCTATCCGTAGTACAAAGGATTAAAATAAATGACCTCCCAGTACCCTCTAGCTCTAAAAATGCCATGATTCCATTGGAAATGCTGAAGGGTACAAGTTTCAGAGTGCTCAGAAATCTGTATCAAATCTGTTGCTTAAATGGCTCTAAATGAGGTTAATTAGAAGCCCTTTCATCTCAGTTTAAGAAAAGCTGCCAATAAAGATTCATTCTGTGTTTGTGAAACATAGAAGAGCATCTTTTTTTTTTTAAGAAAACATAGCTCACAGTCTCTACATGACTATTCTGGGAGTAATTCAGGGGGATGTTGGTATCTTGTTGGAATGATGCTACAATGGCCTCATGACATCCATGTGGATACATGTCAGTGAGTCATGGAAAATGGATATATCGTGTGGTAAACTCATCCCCTAGTTCTGTGACCTGCTAATTAGAAACATTAACCAATGCATTGATTAATGACTCAATGTTCTGCTTTTTCATTCTTATTCAGATAACCAATTCTAAGAGCATTTCACTTTTGTCCCATGTTTCTGACCTTGAAACGATTGATAAGATCATATCTGGTAAACAGTTCATAAATCATAAACTTCAGGCTGTGCTCTCCACTTGCTTCATTTAAGGCAAATACATCAAAAGACCATTTATCAACATCCTGTAAAAAAAGAAGAGGAAATACTTTAAAATGGCAATATTATATAGTTCTATTTCTCTCTATGAAAAGATCAAGCGTTGTAGATTCAGCAGGTTACATTTCAATTTAGAACATCTGACTATATTTTGCAGAGTTTGATATGACAGGGCCACTTAGCATCCATGGGTTCACAAAAGTGAGGCCACAATGTGTAATGTAGTGTTAAGATTTTCCTTAATCCTTTAATCCCAAAGTTATCAAACTTGATGTAATAAACCTGTTAACACTATAATACTAACCTTATCCTCAATCTCTCTTCAAATTCATACCATAAGTCACTTTCTCAGAGTGGGCTTCATTTTCAGGTAGAATTACGGGTTATGTGGTGATGTCAATGGGGAGATGGGGGAAAGTAGCCCCAACTTCTCTTTCCCATCCACCACCTTCTACACGGCTTGAAATTACACCCTAAGAGTTAGTACTTTGGTTTAAAGCTTTGATATTTTATGTCTTCCTTTAAGATGCAAACACCCTAGAAAGGTAGAGTATATACAACCTTGTTACTCACTGTACCCTTGACCGATTCATTTACACTTTCCTCCAAGGACAGATGAAAAGGAAAAAGAAGTGGGTCTTTTGACTGACATGAAGGAAGAGGAGAGTAAATTGCAGCAGTTCAGGAGATTCTTTAGGGAAGTGGTCAGGCTTATAGGCAAATACATACATACCCTTGGAAAAAAACCACTGCCAGTGGGAGAGAAAGCCAAACTGTTACAGCTACCTCCTGATGTTTGCTTTGGGTAATTGCAGGATGAATACTTGCAGAGGTGTTCACAAAATGGACTTGTAACAAGTGACATTAAGTCCTATATACTAAGAAGGTTTTAATGTAAATTTGGAGCTCCAATACTAAACAAATCACTGAAATTTTAAAAATTTAAAGAAATACAACAGTCAGCTCTGATTATTAGAAACTATTAGCAAAGTGTGGGTTTACATACACACAACAGGTTTACTATTGAATAGTAAGCAGGCAACCTTAAAGCTAGGTATTAATTTTGAATTTGGGATGGCATTGTTTAGAACTTTGTTCATTTAACACATTTTTACAGAGGCCAATTATCGGTATTATAACATGATGAAACCTGAGAATCTGATAAAAAGTATTCAGTCTCTTTTAAAAATACTGCTTTTGAAAATAGTAATAACAGCTTCCAATGGTAATTTTAATCATTTGAAAACACCAATGAAATATTTTTGTTTTATTTGCTTGCATGCTTTTGTTAAATTCCTCACATTTGGCCCTGATTTGATCCCCAAACACTTGCTTTATCTGTTTGTAAATTTAGAATCGCTAAAAGTTGTCTTAGAAGGCATTTTGCCATCGTAAAGCTCAAATGAGGCCAACAAATCTTTTATCAAATTCCAAAGCTAACACAGAAGAATTAGTTCAGATTGTTAGGAAGCTGCTATTTATAGTTCCTGCTAGGGGTTTCCCACTGAGTAAAAGGTTAGTTCTCTACTTTGGGGGATTTTTATCAACAATGATAATTTACATTTATAAACTACTGCAGATGCTTGATTAAGAACAAACAAGACAAGAAGGTATCTCAGGAAATAAGAACTATTTAACAAAAATATTCTTTACTGGTGGCTATTTCCTTCTGCAACCTGTTAGTTTATATATTTTTTCTATACTGAACTTTAGAAAAATGTTTACTTTCTCTCATACTAAAACATTGTGTTGGTTTCTAAGTAAAGGTTATTAAAATAAGAAAAATAAAAATAAGTAACATTCTTGCCCACATTTGAGTAAATAAAAATCTCACAAGATCTAAGGAGTAATTAATATCCTACAATGTGACATTTCAGTTATATACTCCTTTATTATAGCTTTAGAAACATAAACACAGGGGCCCCTGGGTGGCTCAGTCAGTTAAGCAGCCGAGGGTGGCTCAGTCAGTTAAGCAGCCGAGCTCAGCTCAGGTTGTGATCTCACGGTTTGTGAGTTCAAGCCCCATGTTGGGCTCTGTGCTGACAGCACAGAACCTGCAGCCTGCTTCAGATTCTGTGTCTCCCTCTCTCTCTGCCCCTTTCCCACTCATGCTGTCTCTCTCTCTCTCTCTCAAAAATTAATAAACATTAAAAAAAGAAACATAAACATAAAAAAGTGCCCAAGAAAAACTATCCTTTTAAGTTAATAAGATGAAAGTCTAATATGGAACAGAGAAAAAAAAAAACAAATGCAAAGGGTACCCTTAAAAATAAATTAACAAAAGAAAACAATATAAATTGAAACTAGAAAAAGAGTTTAATAAATCACAAATAAAGCAAATCAGGATATTCTGTTGCCAGTGTCCTTTAAATTCTTGGGTGATACAGGAAAACAACCATGAAACTATCAGAGGAGACAAAGTTGAATGTCTCTACCCAAATTCAACAATAGAAAGAAATAAGAGATATTGAATAATAAGCCTACAAACTGCCTCTAGAAATAGGAACAGTGCTCACATGGGCACACACAGTGGAGACAAGTGAATCCAAAACTTTTACCACTTCAGAGTTTTGACTCTAGTTATTTCTAACATATTTAATACTGCAATGGGGCCTCAACCACAGGAAAAGCAGAGATGATAGAGACAAATTTCTTTTGTTTTCTTTCTTAATTTTATCTTTTTATATTTTCTCAGAACTAAAATTCCAAACAAATTTCTTTCATGTAAGTTTTGTCCTGAAATATTTTTTTTTAATGCATGCAACTTTTCCATAGTATATACATAACAAGATATGTATATTCTGACAAGTCCTGGTGCCATCTCAAAACTGAATTCAAGATCCACCTAAATAAAGCACAAAGAAGAAAAGAAAGCACATATGTGTGTGCACACACGTGCATATGCATTGATAGCTTGTTGGTGTCAATCAATCCTCATTTAAGTCTACAATGAGTCATGATTCAGAACACACGACATGTTGAAAATGGTTAAAATACTACTTATATACAAACATATAAGCTGCAGCAAAGACCTATTTTCATGTTCTCCCAACCATTTTAAGATTTGAAAAATGACTATTTGAAAAAGTTAAAATAATTAAAATCATTTCACCTTTAATGTTATTATGACAGCTTCTGGATATGCCAAACCAACCATGTGATAGGACTTTCTGTACATCCTGAAAGAGAAAAATAAGTGTATATATAAAACTCGTTTACTCAAAGTTTTCAGCTATTTTTTAAGAGATGAAGGAAAAGATTACTTTTGACTTTTTCAACTTTCATTTTTAGGGACAAGCTCCCTTTGTGGTAATGATGACAACTATGGTCACCATTTATTGAGCATCTACAATGTGGAATATGCTCAAATGAATTTGTGCACAACCACCCTACAAAGTCAGTATGATTGACATCTTGCCTGTAACTTCATCTTATTGCCTGTCCTTTGTATATGCAACAAAGCATTCTGGCGTGTCATCATATTAATGACAGAAGGGTATTCTTGTTTTGTGTTCATTTGTGTGGCAAAATTTTCAATCTAGAAGCTGAAATGTCATTAAAATTATTGCCTTTATGTATTCCTTTCTTCTTTGTTTTTTATAAAATGTAAATTATAAATTATAAGAGACAATACATAGTATCATCAGAATTTATACAGCTTTTGTATTTTTAAGCTAATAACATTGGGGCAGACCATATTGACAAAAATTGCTTAAGTCTGTTCAAATTGTCATTTAATAAAATTTAAGAAAAATTATGCAGAAAGAACAAATTTATTTCTATTTTGATAGCATCAATAAAATGTTTTTATTAATCAGTAAGTTGTTGGATTTTTTCCATCTTCTAATGGGCAACCAAAATGATATAAACCAAATATATGAAATGCCTCCACTGGTTCATGTGAGAATAGGATCAGTGTGATACCCCAATGTGTAGAAATAACAATAGGCTTCAATTCAGAACTGGAAGATACATGGTTCATCCACAAAGTCCTGGGAAGAAAGAATTTAACTATTAATCATTTCCCTTTTTATATTATTAGTGCATAAGAAAGCACTTTATAGACTATATTGTTGTAACTTCTCCCAAAATTCCTGAATAAAATAATTATTTAATTATTATATCATTAGTTAAACAAGGGAGGTCAACATAAGAATAGTCACTTGGAAGTTTTGCAGCTTTAATAAAACCACTACAGAAGATGTTAACCTTTTTGATTCAATATACCTTCTATTAAAAATCTGTAAGATGTATTACTTAATTTCTATGTAAAACCTATCTTTTCATAAAATAATAAATGCTAAAAATTCATGGTTCCTTTTTTAATCTTGACTTCTTGGAAGCTCAGAATTAAAATACTGCATTTGCATATATATCTATCCTAGGTTTTCTTGATAAAGTATTTTGCCACTTTATTACAGAGACATTATTTATTTCTATATTTCCATTTTATGTTTATTTTAAATGACTCTAAATGATTTTTGAATGTGGGTAATTTGTTATAATAGAAAAATTATCCTTATCCTCTATCTCTATTGGAAGATTTTAGAGCAGTTTATAAATAAAAATACTTATATTAATTACTCTATTGAGATAGGTGTAATTATTCTAGTCTTGCAGGGCAAGGGAACTAGCAATTATACTATAACAGACCCAGAAAATAATTATTGTCAATAATGATGTTTAGTTGTTTTGTGGTTTTTTTTTTGAGGCACCAGTCTTTTCTATTCATTATTACTAATAAATGGAGGTACAGAGGAAATAGAAGGATAACGGACTAGGAAAAGAAGGTCAATATAATAATCAGGAGTAAGAAAAATTAAGTAACTTTTAATTGGTGTGACTTCACGGCAGAGAAAGGCAGTAGGCTGTAACGAAGAGAAGACATACTTTCAATTACAGACTAGCTACTCACTATCTATGTGACCTTTGGAAAGCTATTTAATGTCACTCATCTGTAAAGCAAGGATAATTATAAGCTTTTTGTGAAGAGTAAATGATGTAAATGCCTAGCATAATATAGTAAGTCTCAACACAAGAAAGCCATTATTAGTATTAATGTTACTGTTCTCACTATTCTGCAGCCAGTGCTGTTGGCTGCAGTTCTTAGGTTCTTCAGGGCTCCGTGGGCTCTGTGGGAATTCTGGTGCTGTTTCCTTAGACCTGGAGTAGGTTGAGAAATGAGTATCAGTGCGCGTTTTCCTTACATGGAATGTAAAGAAAGACAAAGCAGATTATCTTTCTGAGGAGACAGAGAAACTTTCCCATTATTCTTTTCCAATCCTATAATTTGGAGTAAAATATTAGGACAAAAAATTAGGATGTTTGGAATCAGAATCGATGTAGGGGAAACCTTAATACAGTTGCCTCACACTTGAGTAAATAGCTGATATAGTAGAAGTAGCTGAAAAAGAACAGTGAGTTTCCTAGGTTCCTTCGGGTGGTATAAGTTCAACTGGAAATACGGTGGATTATTTTTGGAAGTTTTTACTGCAATTGCAAAATATAATTCAAAACCTAAACAAAACAAAACAACACACACAAAATAAAAATGACTTTATGTCAGACACCGCGTTAGGTAAGAGACCAGTGGCAAATAAGAAAACTACATCTGCTGCTTTCACAGGGCTTACTGAGCAGTGAAGAGGGACAATAAATAAAAATATATGATTACAGGGGTGCCTGGGTGGCTCAGTCGGTTAAGCATCAGATCTTGATTGAGGCTCAGCTCATGATCTCATGGTCATGAGGTTGAGCCCCTAAGCGGGACTCAGTGTAGAATGAAGCAGGACTCAGTGTAGAACGTGGAGCCTTGCTTGGGTTTTCTTTCTCTCCCTCTCTCTCTGCCCCTCCCCCACTCATTCTTTTTCTCTCTCTCTCAAAATAAATAAACTATACACACACACACACACACACACACACACACACACACACACACACATATATATATAAAACAACACTAAGCACTATGAGGTAAACTGCTGGTTAGGGTAGAGAAAGTGATGAACAGTGTATACAGAGTACTCAGGGAAGGCCTCTGAAAAGACAGAAAGGACCAGGAAGGGGGAAGGGTGGGGAAAATCACTTTTGGTAGAGGGAATAACAGGACAAGTGGCCCCAAGGGAAGAAAGAGTTAGGGATCTTCATGGGGTTGAAATCAGAGCAGTACAGATACTCAGTTAAAAATAAAGGTAGCATTCAATAAGGTGAGAAGGTAAAAGGGGCCTAACCTGCAAATCCATGATACAGAAGTCACTTTTAATACTAAGTGAAATGGAAAATCAACCGATGGTTTTAAGCTTAAGAGTGACAGGGACTAATTTATATATTTAAAATTGACTTGTTTGGAGAGGGCACCTGTGGAAGAGGGAGGCCCAACTGGAAAGCTACTGTCCCATTTCTGATGGCAGGTAACAGAAATGGAGACTGGGATTGCAGGAGTAGAGATGGAAAAGCAAGTAGATTGGAGGTACTTTCGGATGAGCAAATTGCCGGGACCTGCCAAGGCACTGAGTCTTGGGAGGGGAGACTTGACAGGATGCTCAGGAAGTCTTTCTAACTTTCAAAACTGAAGACAATTATCTTTGAAAACTGAAGAGAAGCATATGCCATTATTTCTATGCACCTACTAAAGGGGCTACAAGAGTAATAAAGAGATTTCATTTCCTTGTGTTTGTAGCATATTGATTTCTTCCAGACTGCATGCTGGTTTAGTTGTCTTAAGTACATTTTATATCTCTATAACCTACTAAGTAAAATATTTTATGTAGCATATGGAAAAAATGAAAATGTAGGATATCAATGTATCTTGCAGAAATCTTAATCTTTTATTGGGTGGGAATAGAAATTTACCTCCACAGTTTGCCTCCTTTTTAGTTTGCCAAGTTCTACAATATTTTCTTTAAAAAGACCAAATACATATTCTTTCAGCAAATCACACATATTGTCTTTTATCTGTGATTCTTTCACTGACTTTCTGAACTCCTATTGAGATGTTAATATCGATTTGATGTTAATGAGAATCAATAACTGTCACACACTTTCCAAAATTGTTTTTTTTTTTTAAATGGGAATAGATATTCCTTCTCTCCAGCCCTGCCTCCCTGTTGCAGACTTCTGGTCCCACCCAGCAGATTTGGGACCATTTTATGCATCTTGTAAAGGGGTGTGGGTATCTCCTCACCACACTAATGGAAGATTCTGTTATCAAAGCCAATTAGATATGGTTAATAAATACTCAAAATAATTTAAATAATCACTGACTGGTTGTTATTGTAGATAATATAGGCACAAGCCAAGATACTTCAAGCTTTATGTGCTGTATTTATATTTTCAAATCGCATCAAATACTTCTTGCAATGCATTCTCATTTACATTTTTAGAAATCCAAATGTGTTCCTATTGTTTCTTTAACAGAGGAAAATTAAAGTTTATAATGTTCATTCAAATTAATAAGTAGAGATGTCAAAAGATGAAAAATGATGTGGTCTTTCTTAAATTTAAGTACATTGACAAAAAATTCTCTGTTCCTCAATTTTATTAGTTTCAAAAATGTTTCATCTTTTTATATATCATTTAATATAATTTTTTTTAATCTAAGAGATTTCTAAAGACTAATTTTTTAAATTGTCAGATGTAACACGTTTATTTCAAGTCTTTAACTTTAATTCTAGGGCATCTTGTTTCCTAGATAGAAAAAAAAAGCCTGTATTCTTAAGGGCTAAATGAATATAAAATTAGGCCACATCAACATGTATTTCACAGGGCTCCTGGATGGCACCTTGTGGTTAAGCCTCAAACTCTGGTTTCTGCTCAGGTCATGATCTCATGAGTTTGTGGGTTCAGCACCCCTGACCCACACACACCCCCTCCTGTTCATCCCCCCCAGTGGGGCACTGGGCAGCATGGAGCCTGCTTGGGATTCTCTCTCTCTCTCTCTCTCTCTCTCTCTCTCTCACGCTCTCTTTGCTCCTCCCCTGCTCATGCTCTCTTTCTCTCCCTCAAATTAATGAACTAAAAAACAGAAAACAAAACAACAGCAACAAAACCATGTATTTCACATCAGAAACTACAGCGATTTGATTTGGTGCTTCTAGGAGCCCTCAAGTATTCCTTGCTTCAGTGACAGAAATGTTAAAAAACTCTTCAAAAGCTCATGGGATCTTTCCTTCCATGATGGAAAGAGGATGGTCTTTTCACTTTAATACAGAGAAAGGCCTGTTTGATTTTAGTATGTGGTACAGAACTCATTTTTCTGAAGTGTTACATTTTACAGGTAAAATTAGTTGTGTAACATATGAGTGTGTTATAACTTCTTAAACAGTTACTCACAAAGGTTCATTTGAGGGCACTGGTCAGTCATGTCTTTGCTTTTAGTCTTTATGTCATTTTAAAAGAAATAAAAATAGTAAACCCAGGATAAAACATTTTTGTTATAGGCAAGCTCGTAATATATCCCTACATTTGTTCATTCTATGTACACTTATAATTGAAGTTTTCTTCAAGAAGCAAAATATTTGACTCACATAACTTTGATATGGTAAGCTTATCTCCTGCTTTCCAAATTTTATTATCTCAAGATGCTAACAGTGTCACTTACCTTTCCACAAAAATTCCAGCTTGAACAGCATGCACGATGCTTCGAAATTTTGGCTTTTCCTCAGATTTCTTTTTCATCATCCCCATTTTCCGTGTAAAAGTAGAAGCCAACCAGTCCCGTACTTCCAATGGGACTGAATCAGTCTGAATGTCACTGAGCTCATCATCGGTATCCAGCAGTCTTCTACAAAAATGTATACCGATTAAACTTGAGGAAAAAGTGAAGAAAAACTGATAACAAAACAAACACTGCAATAGGACTTAAAATACAGCAAATCACTCTCTGATCACCCCTCAATATGAGCTGTCTCAAAAAAGGAAAATGATTGGACTAACGTCTGGAAAGCTCTGAATTCTCAGATTGATTCTCTTCTGAAGGCAAGCACTAAGGGCCTTGAACATGTGCAGCTTCCCCAACATTGAAGTGTAGCAATACCAGTCTGAAGATATCAATTAATATACTATTCTTGTAATGAATAAAACTAAAACAGAGAAGAAGTTTCATAAACAGATGTCTGTTATTAAAGGAGGCAACTGGAGTGGAAAGAACAAAGGGGACTGGAAGTTGTAAAAGTCGCCTTGTAGTTAATAATCTTGGGTATATATGGTACTGATAGCACAAGCTATTTGAATAAGGCCTTGGTGTTTACAAAAGTCATTCACATGTGTTTTTCATTTGATCAGGATCTCTACATTTTAGGAAAATAATAAATTAAGTATTCTAAAAGATATTTATTCCGATAGCAGCACCACAGTTTAAAAAGTGAAGGAAAAAAAAAGAAACAAATGGATTATTTTGAAAGCTCATTTTAGGTGACAGAGCCAGTGGAAGTGGAAGAGAAACACTTCTGGCTTCTTAAGGAAAACTTTAGTATTTTGCTCTCCTGAGGGTGGGGATCGGTGGGTTTAGAATTGCTGGCTGAGGAAATCAACAAAGTGAGTGAGGAAGCAATCGGGCACTGTAATCTCTGCAGATCTCTGCAGATCGGGGTGCTCTGTCACTCTCCTGTATAAGCTCCACACAGACAACACTGACTGTACTGATGGGTAGTAATACCTGCCCTTAAGGCTGGTCAGCTCCAATCACCCAGAACTCCCGAAAGGTCTGAACTGGCAAGATAGTGTGAAAGGCTCCCCACAAAATATAGAAACTCTACAGAGCGATTGAGCTTTGCCTCCAGAAAGAACAGAGGCCAGCTCTGTCTCATTTGACTTCATTATTTCCTTGTCAGTGCACCAATTTAATAAATCCTAGGTATTTTTAGCACATTGTAGTTTTGACTTTTCGATTCCATTCGCTTGGGTAAATCTCTTTGTACAGAGTGAAGCCTAAGAATCATAGGCTGATGGAAGGTAGCCAGAAATGACAGTGTGTGCTAAAGCCTCCAGAACAAGTCACACTAGCTTGAGAGGGCAGGGACCAAGTAAAGGGCAAAAAAAAATTAGAAAGGCCACCCAAAGCACCCAGTGTTACCAAAAAAGGCTCAAAAGATTATATGATGACCTCTATGTGCTGCTGTTCTCTATAAACAGAGCACAGTCATTTGCCAGTATTTATTTTTCATGGTATTAAATAAGCACAAATGCATTTATGAAATAACTTATGACAAAATATATACAACTTAATGGCTAGAGTTACAAAACCACATGTATACATATGAAGACCAAAAAAACTTACATAATTGGAACTTAATACTGATTAATACTTACATTACATCGTTTTTAACTTTCTTTCGGAACTTACGTTTGAGTGATTCTGATTTACCCTTAACACACTGACACTGTAACTCAAAGCAAAATAATTTTTTTAGCATTTTGTCCATTTCAAATGGACAATTATAGCAAGATATTACACTACATGGTTTGGAAATTCAGGGCTTATGGCATTTCTATTATTTCTTATCCAGTGATCAAATAAAGCTACAGAAGAGGGCAGGTGGATTTGAGAATCATTGTGGGGTAATATTGTGATGTCACCAAACTCCAAGAATTCTACTGCTGCCTTGTTTTATCAGCTACTTGAGGTAGAATGACACATTGTGATGGTGGCCAATTGATTCTTTACAAATTTGATATTGATGACTGTATGTCTTAAACTCATAAGTTATCCAAGACAGATCATCAAACATGACAAAATCAGCCTATGGAAATGAGATTTCATATGTGGATGTGGGATCAGGAGTCTGGTAATTCTTAATCATGATGCATGATGTCATTCATTAAGAAGGAAAGAACATACGGGGGTATATGGGTAGCTTAGTCGATTAAGCGTCTGACTCCTGATCTCAGCTCAGACCTTGATCTCAGTGTTCTGAGTTCAAGCCCCACATTGGGCTGCATGCTGGGTGTGAAGCCTACTTAAAAAATATGTAAAAATAAAAAAATAAGAAGAAAAGAGCATATAATCTTGAAAGAGTGATATGAATTCATTTGTGGATATAGGAATAAAGGAAGAGTGTGTAAAGAGGAAAGCATGAGCTATGGTACTCTCTAATTAAAAGCAAATTTTGAAAAAGCAACAAATACCTCTTCGGTGGTTAATTTTATATGTTAAACATGGCTAGGGCATGGTGCCTGTTATTTGGTCAAACACCCAGTCTAGGTGTTGTTGTCAAGTTGTTTTTCAGATGTGAAAGCGGATTACCTTCTATAATGTGAGGGTGCCTCATTCAATTAATTGAAGGCCTTAAGAGATAAGACAGAGATTCCCTAAAGAGGAAGGAATTCTGTCTTCGAATTGCCTTCAGACTACAGATTGCAACATTTACTCCTGCCAGAATTTCCAGCCAGGGTCAGCCTGTTCTGCAGATTTCCGTTTTGCCAGCCCCCACAATCACATGAGCCAATTCCTTAAAATCAGTCAATTTCATTCTCCTCTCTCTTGCTCTTTCTCTCTCATTCTCTTCCTCTAATAATATAAAGAGTAAGCAGATAAATATCTTTATATATATAAGCTATATATATAAAGGCTAAGAAAGAATATTTCCATCATTCACAAACACTCTGTGGTAACTACCAGCATGGATTATAAATCAGATAGATGACAAAGGCACAAATCCATCTTATATTAATATTCAATTAACAAAGCAAGTCAATTGTACTTCCTGTTTTGAAATATAAAAAGTCATTGGCAAGGAACTAAAATGCCTTTTTAGCTATTATGGATCTAAATGCCACACTGTCTTTCCATGTCTTAATAGCTCTTTTTTCTAAGGTGCATTTCGCTTTGAAATTCTTTATTGCTGAATCACAATCTATTGTATGGATATACTAGTTTGTTTATACATTCAACCAAAGTTACCTTGGTTGATTCCAAGTTCTGACAATTACAATAAAGCTGTAAAAATAGTTGTATGCAGAGTTTTCAAGTTAATTTGAATAAATACCAAGAACCACAATGGTTGGATTGTATGGTAAGAGTATGTTTTGTTTTTTAAGAAACTTCCAAACTGAAGAAGTGGCTGCATTCCTACCAGCAATGAATGAGAGACAGACCAAGCCACCATCATCTCTCTCCCGGTCTGCTGCAGTAGCCCTCTACCGGTCTCCTGGTCTCCTTGTCCTGATGCCCTTCTGCAGCCAGAACGCTTCTTTTAAAGTATGAGTCGGGCCATGTCAATGCCTAATTCATAATGTCCTACATAGCTCATCACAAGCTGTGTCTCTCTACCTTCATCTCTTAACCAGTTTCCCCTCACTCACTTTGTTCTAGCAACACTGACTTCCTTGCTGTGCTTAACCCTGCCAGGCTTCCTACTGCTTTCGGGTCTTTGCACTGGCTGTTCGCTTTGCTTAGCATCTCTTCCCAATTTGAGGGGATCATTTTCTCACTGTATTCGGGTAAAGAGGGCTTCCTTGACGCCCCTACTCAGTTAGTTAACACCTCTATTCTGTCTTTTTGTCCTACTGTAGACTTCTTAGCACTTGATATCATGTTGTATGTATACTAGTTTGTTTATTCATTTTATGTTTCATCCCCTAAACTGTACAGATCTTGAGAGCAGAGAGTTGTTCTGATTTTGTGCATTATTGTATCACCAGCATCTACAACAGTGCATGGCACAGAGTAAGAGATGAACATGTATCTCTTGAATAACTAGAAAACATTCAGAAATATTGTAAGTGATTACCTTTGAGGAGTAGAATAAGGATAGGAATGATAAAAGAAATTTTAGTCTTTAGAGTCCTGTATTATCTGATTGATAAGCAGCAGTAGCAGCAGCATGGGAGTAAATTCACTGCTGTGAATCATCGTCTTCATTGCCTTTAGGTTAATTTGCCCTTGAATAACCCCTTAATTTTTGAAGCAAATTATGGGGAATCATGCATATTTGGTGTGGAAAAGTCATTAAACATTTTTTATGGCATTTTGAACTATAGGCACAGGAAAAAGAAATTTTAAAAATTCTATACACTGTTTGTATGCCTTTAGCCAAGAAAGTCAATACAGCAAAACCTTGGATTGCGAGTAACTTGTCTGCGAGTATTCTCTGCAAGGTAGTAAACATTTCTAATAAGTTTTAAATTGACAAAGGAGTGATGTCTCACAATACGAGTAGTACATGGTGCCGAACATCACATGATCACAACTGAGCCAATGTTTCTTCTCTCTCTCTCTTTCTCTCTCTCTCACTTGCTTGTTCACTCGCTGTGGAACTGTGGGTGATCATCAATGCAATGTCACATTTCTGTGAAATGCTCAAAAAGAGGCAAAAGCAAGTGTCATTGGATAGGTTCCTTGTTAAAGCTGCACGAACAGAACAAGATGCCATTGAGCCAATAGATAGCAGTGATTCCATTAGTGATAGTGAAAATCATCCTACACGATAACCCTCCTCCTCTCGTCTCCCTCAGACCACCCACGAAGGTTTTCAAAGGTAAGTCACAGGTTAATTTGTTAATTTTTCTTTATATTTTCTATTTTCTTTATTATTTTGTATCATATTACAGTACTGTGATCATTTTTATATGAATATTTTTGGGTTGTGGAATGAATCATCTGAGTTTCCATTATTTTTTATGGGGAAATTTGCTTTGATATACAAGTGCTTTGGATTACAAGCATGTTTCCAGAACATATTATGCTCACAAACCAAGGTTTTACTGTATTTCTGTTAAATACTAACTCATATATTCCTTTCTCAACTATAGTAAGACATTGTTAATGAAGCTATAAATAAGTTGTAACAGATTCACGAAGGTGATTATTCCAGTTTAGAGAAAAGAAAGTTGAATAAAAGACATGTGAATAAAGACATGTGAATAAAACCTAAATATAAACACATTTTAAAAAGCCAACACACCTAATGGCACATATTTCTCCCACTCATCTCCATCTCTCTCTTCTCCCTTATTCGTTTTCCCTTTCCCTGACACCTGCCTTGTCCACTCTGTCTTCCCAGGTCTGAGCACCACAAGGACTCTTTAGGTTTCATTTGATCTTGCTAGATATGGAAGAAGCAAAAACTATAGTATAATGTGGAATAACAGTCTTGGGCTTTTGTTAGAGAATGATCATAAACAGTTTTCTTGAGACATGTGAAAACACCTGAATATTTACATAAGATTATGCCACATGTAAAACACAGAGGACTACGCTTGGCCCCATTTCATTTTTGGAATAAATGTGTACAAGTTGATAAAACTGGATCCCAAATACCATAATTAATTTTGCTTTCAAAACCTCCAATGGTTCAATTGCTCTTCATCCTAATGTTAGGTGGCAGAGTGAGCATAATTGTTTGTATCCTGAGTGCTCTTAAAAAATACTTTGTGTTTAAGAATCTTACAACCTGAAGACACAGTCATTGGTGCATTTCCCTTAGGAATTCTTAAAGTGCACAAGATACAAAAGCAATGATAAAGAGTATATATGTAATATGTTATCACTGTTGACTTCTGAGAAATGCTTCCTCTGTTTCTTTTTTTAGTGCCAAGAGGGTCAATAAAGCAGAAAGTGAGGGGTCCTTAAGCATGGGTATAGATGGGGGGCCACGGAGTCATGAAAACTGACCTCCTGCCCAATCATTGCTCAACTGATCCTCGGGAGCTATTTATACCCCAAATTTTCTCTTGAAATCAGATGACGCAACTCCCAAAGGGCTTATATTTTGAACTAGAAAATCTGCAGGGGAAGGGACTAAAGAAGGAGGCGGCCACGGAAGGAGAGGTCATGAGATTTTGACTTTTACAATTATATCAATGAAAATATTTCTGTCCACAATGGACTCTTGGAATATGGTTACATCAGTGTACCCACACAGTTATTTCCAGGCAATTGGTGCCCACATTTACACCTACTGAGTATTAAAATGCAAGTGTTGAATGCAATTAGACACTGGCTTTGTAAGTTTGAAAATGTATCTTCCCTGCTTTACTCTTCGTATAAAGGACACACTTCAACAAGCAACTAAGTCATTCAATTCTGCCCCTAATGTTTGCTGGGCCCAAGGCAGGAGCACATTTCTCTCAAATACCATATAATTAAGTATTTTAAAGTTATACATCAAATGAATACATTATTAAATGTGTCTTATACTCCTACTTTTTAATAAGTTTCATAAAAGCCTGGGCAAGTTGAGTTTGAATTGAGAATTCTCAACTCCTTGCATGACAAGCCTGGGCCAACTGGCTGTGGCTGCCCCTCTGCACCTGTCTAACCTCCTGCTCAGTGCCTTACTATGTAAGCAGGTGGACTTTGCAGCCTCCCCATATACTCTCATCAACCTGCCCAGCTTTGAAATCAGCTGCTTCTTGGCCACTCTTTAGGGGTGATGGGATGCACATACCAAGAGTGTCTTGGTTCCCTCAGGAGGAAAGACTTAAAGAAGAAGCCTGTTAAGACTTGGGAGACAGGCTAGGGAATCTTTGGGCAGAGAATTCTGGGGTCTCAGTGCTCAAAATATGGGAGAGGAGCACAGTGGGCAGGACAGGGAATTCCACAGTCCAAGAACCTAGAAGAGGGAGAAGAGCATGAGTTTCAGGTTCTTCTTGGCTTGAAGACCTGTCACCCTAGGGAAGGGGCACACCAAAAATGAGCCATCATTGAGCACTCCAAAATGAGGGGCAGTGTCCAGAAAAGCAATTATAGTGACCTTGGGCTAAGGATGGTATTGAACTCGTACATGGTAAAGACCTTCTAAGTGAGCCCTCCAGGGATAGCTGGGGGAATTAAGAGAAATTGATCATTCTGCAATATGGGTATTTGGGTGTGTGTGGGGGGATGGTAAGTGGTTCTCACACAGGCAAATCCATTAGAGTTATTTCTTGGATTAATACATACTTATGCTCTGAGCTGACTGCCGCCCCCCCCCCACCAAAAAACAAAAATGAAAACAAAACAAAACAAAACCCTAAGAGTAGTACTAAAGTTTCACTCAGACCTCAGAGTTATCTGAGGATAGAGATGATAATGCTGTTAACTTTGTTACTTACTATGAATCAGATGAGGAGCCAAGCTTTATCTAATTAATCCTCACAATATGACCATGATGAAAATACAATTATTATCAGTGCCCTAATTTTACTGATGAATAAACTGAAGCACAGACACCTTAAAGGATTTGCTCAAAGTCATACAACCAGGAATGGTTGTGCTGCTTTTTGAGCTCAAGTCTGTCTGATTTCAGAGTTTGAGTTTTTAACTACTCAGCTATCCTTTCCCTCAAATGCATGTTTTCTTGCTAAGTTCCCAGACTACCTTCACATTAGGCAATAATATGAGTGATCATTATTTACTATCTCATCTCTACCATGAAATTTAGGGTTGACCCCCTCACCCCCTCACCCCCTCACCCCCTCACCCTCTCATAAAAAAAAATAAAAAAAAAGAAATTTAGGGTTAAAAATAATTGATCTTAAAAAAAATCATAAAGAAATTTGATTTTTCAAGTCCCTGGCCCACCAGGGAATTTCTGGTTGGAGGAAGCTTAAATTTATTTTTCAAAACTGGTATGTTGAATCATTTTCACATAGAGAAATATATATGGATAGTAGAATTTCAGGGTACTTTGAAATACAATAAATTAAATTTTGGGATGAGAATAGGTGATACATTTGAAATGCCATATTGACTTGTCAGTAACCTACTTCCTGAGTGTGAAATACACTTGAATTAATTCTTCCAGGCTACCACCCAAGCACATTTATTTACTTATTTATTGTTTATTCCTTGTTTTGTTCCAAAAAGGATTTAAGATGTCAGGCTTGCAAATTTTTTCAACAGTTTTGTTGTTATTGTTGTTGTTGTTGGAAGTTTCCTTTCCTTTTTTCTGTCTACTTGATAACTTTCTTCTTTTGCTTTTATTAGTCTTTTTTTTTTGAACTGTAAGAAGATGATAATTATATTTGAGTGACTATTGAGACTGAATATTTGGGTGGACAAGTTAGTTATACTGACCTTAGCTTAATTCTCAAGAGGCAAATCTTGGCTAAAACAAAACCATCTAAGGAGAATATTAAAGTTCGATGCAGCTTTCCTCAAGGTCTAAGGAGGTCTCTGTGCTTCCTCCGTATCCATCCAAGGAAGCAGAGGCCTAGGCAGAAGAGGTTCCATCCCACAAAACAGGCAGAAGGGGCCAGGGGAATGTTGGAGGGGGAGTCTGAGGAGAAGTCAAGTTGCTTGGACAGTTGGGATTCAGATTGTATTTTTTGAGTCAGTTGGGAGATGGAAATGGAGGGAATGGATAAAGCAGAAAACTACCCTAGGCCTGACTGATGACTCTTGGCTTTTCACCAGAAAGTCCTCTTGGCTCAAAAATATCTTTGAAAACATTCCATTAGGCACAAAGCTTCACATTCTATTAATTACCAATGTTTTTGATTAATAAGCATCCTCTGGTTAGGAGAACTTCCCTAGAGTCAAACTCTTGGCTCCATCACCTTTTAGTTGTGTGGTCTTAGAAAACATCCTTCATCCTAACTGAGTCTCAGTTTCTTTGCCAATAAAAGAGAAACAGTAATAATCGTATCCCCAGTACTTGGGTTATGAGGATGGAATGGGTAACTGCACAGAAGCACTTAGCAAAGCGTCTGTCACAAAGCAAGTCCTCAAAGAACCCCCATTATTTACACATCTGCATTAGTTAGTCTAAGCAGACTTTGTGCTTAGTTTGAGACATCGTGGGAAAAATTCAGCACCTCTTGTTTAAAGCCCCTAATCTATGGTGGAATTTCAAAATGACTTTGGAGAGCCAAAGAACAACATAAAGAGTCTATGGATTGGGGCACCTGGGTGGCTCGCCCAGTTAAGCGTCGTACTTTAGCTCTGGTCATGGTCTTGTGGTTCATGTGTTTGAACCCTGCATCTAGCTCTGTGCTGACAGCTCAGAGCCTGGAGCCTTCTTGGGATTCTGTGTCTCCCTCTCTCTCTGCCCCTCCCGTTTGTGTTCTCTCTCTCTCTCTCTCCCCCCCTCCCCCCCCCCACACACACATGTAAATAAACATTAAAGAAATTATAAGAAAAAAAAGAGTCTAGGGGCACCTGAGTGGCTCAGTTGGTTAAGCATCTGACTCTTGGTTTCAGCTCAGGTCATGATTTTACGGTTCATGAGATTAAACCCCATGTCAAGCTCTGCACTGACAGTGCAGAGCCTGCTTGGGATTCTCTGTCTCCCTCTCTCTCTGGTCCTCCCCAGCTTGCACTATCTCTGTCTCTCTCAACATAAATAAATAAACTTTAAAAAAATTAAAAAAAAGAGTCTATGGATCAGAAAGAGTCAGTGGGAGGAATTTCCAAAAATAATTTTTACCTACTTAAAAATTTTACCTGGTAAAATAGGCGAATTCATAGAAATAAAAACTAGAACCAAGTTTCCAGGGGCTGAAGGGAGGAGGAAAGTGGGGTTTGTCATTTAACGGGTACAGAATACTTTGGGATGATGAAAAAGTTGTGGAAGTTGACAGTGAGATGGTAGAACAACATTGTAAATGTACTTAATTCCACTGAGTTGTACACTTTAAAGTGGTTAAAGTAGTAACTTTGATGTTTTTCACATCTTATCACAATACAACAATATCTACTTAGTATTGATCTTCCTGCCTCATTGTCCAGGGAATAGATTCTTCTAATTGGAGAAGTGAGACGTGAGAGAAGGGCGTTCCATTCTTCATCTACCTGTGTGTCTTTCCAAGGATTACTGAGAGTGCTAGGTTGGAGGAAAAGGGTGGCTTGCAGGCCAGAGATGAAGCCTAAGAGCCAATAGTTTCCCAGATCTGAGACAGGTGACCACACCACAAATCAAAACACAGGACTGCCTCCCCTGTGCCCAAGACTCATAGCTGTGAGGAACTGCTAATGTCCAGTTCAGCACCTCTTGTTTAATTCTCCTAATCTATGGTGGAATTTCCCAGTTGAAGGAGGCATTTCGGCACAAAGTTATCTCATGTACCAGTCAGGACAATATTTGGGCCACATTCTTAATAAAATCTTATGGTTCTAACCATTAAATTTCTAACATTCTTTCACTTTTTTGTAGCCTCATTTTGACATCCTTGAAGGCTGTAGTTCTCAAAAGGTGGTTCCTAGACCAGCAGAATCAGCAGCATCTGGGAACTTCAAGGCTCTACTCCAGACCTACTAAATTAGAAACTTTGGAGGTGGAGACCAGCACTCTGTTTTAACAAGTCCTCCTGATGACTGTCATGAACACTGAAGTTTGAGAACTGCTCTCACCCATTTACAGCTTGCCAATTAATGGAATACCTCTGCCAAGAAAACATGATTCAGTTACATTCCATAACATGGATTCAGCAGCACTGTTACTTCCATTCGCCCAATATTTCACTGTCGGAGATAAAGAATGTTGGTGAACTATCGGGAAGGTGTCTTAATTAATAAATATTTTATACTGATGTTACAGATGAGAATTATCTGTATGTTACTTAATTGCAAAATAGAAAAGGTTATTTCTCAACTGAGCAGGGGTGGAGCATGGATAATAAGAGCTGCAATATGCTTGGAGGACAGGAGTGTGAGGGAAGACAAAGAACATATTTCCTTCTAAACCTAGGAGGCCAAAATATGACAAGAATAGCAAAATAATTATCAATGTACACAGACTCTCCTTCATAAATATTTGTTGAATAAATGAATAAATGTATTAAAACATGGGCAGAAAATCTCTAGTTTTAGTGGTTGTTAAACTTTTCAGATATTTACAGTAGTTAATAGAGGAAAAAAAGTTCATTTTTGTTGTTTATTTTGATGCATATACTATATATGTTAACATTTTCAGTCAGGCCTGCTTTATATGTGAAAAGATGATATCCCAAAATATTTTTACAAATATTTGCTGTTACCCTGTGGCCCTTTGTCCATATAGAGAGCCGATTATATTCGCTGACTCAAGTTACATATGAAACACAATTACCTGAAGGGGGAAAACTCCTGTTCCTTGAGTTTCAAAATCTAGATACCAGACAAGGAGGAGAGGCTCACCCAAAGACAGTGGAAGAGGATATAATGAGTCAGAGTAGAGTTTCCATTCCTATGCATGTGCAAAGACGCCCTCGGTTACACAAGAGAAGGCACAAAGGAAGACAGAAGGGATCTTGAGAAGGGATGCTGAATCCTGCCTGACCTTCTCCAAACAGAAAAACCCTGAGGAGGGTGACAGCACACCCCCAAATAATTTCTCAGGATCCCGGAACAGAAGAGAGCTGAATGCCTCACCCACCTCCAGCCCCTACTTCTGAAGGGAACTGGAGGACAGCAAGATCCCAGTGCTGAGCTGGTTGGTGTGTGTCTAGACAGACAGCCTCAAAGATGATGGTGACTCAGCCCAGACTGATGGAGATGGCAATGAGAGAAAAGTGAGGGAGAGTACACAGAGACAAAATATACTTGGGAAGTAGGTTTGCTGACAGAATATGGTAACGAATAAGGAAATAATGCCCTTGTATTTAATGAGAAAAGTCTTAAGTATTTGACTTTCCAGTACCTTGCCAAAGGACCGTGTATTGTTGTTTAGCTGTATCATGGAATCAATATGTTTTGTGGGCTACCTTGGAAACTGAATCAACCTATTACTTGTTTTAAAGGAAAACAGAGTGTGAATTATAAGTAGCTAACTTAGAAATCATACATTTGTGTTAGGACTTATTAGGATAAGACGACTGCCTGGATGGCTTAGAGATTAAGAATTTGAGCTTTGAAACAAGGCAGACCTATGTGGCTATTAGGATGCTCTCAACAGCAAGTGACATCATACCTAACCTGAAGGGGCTTAAATAATAGGAACATTTATTATTTTCCTTCAGAAGAAAACTAAAGGTAGGTTGACTCCAAGAAGGGCTTATTTTTAAAGTCAGCAGGTGGATAACATCATCAAGGACTCAGGTTTCCTCCATCTTTCTATGCTGCCAACTTTTAGTGTTAGATTTAGCTTTATGCTTATGGCAAGATGGTTGTATCAGTTTCAAGCATCAAACTCAGATACAGCAAAACCCAGAGGCACAGGACTCCTGTTTTATGGAGAGGAAAGCTTTTGCCCACAGTCCCATCAGTCTTCCTTTTATATTCCATTGATCAGAATGGCATCATACATCCATACATAAACTCACTGGTTAGGGAACTGGAGGTTAATTACTAGTTTAATCACTTAAGATTTCACTCACTGTGACCCTGGGCCTGGAATTGGTCTTCCATGAATCATTTGTCTTTGTAGAGAAGAGTAAATAATTAAAAAAAAAAAAAGGAATGAGTTCTGTTGTCAAGGAAGAAGAGAAGAATGAATGTTGAATTTAAGTTTGAACTTGTCTCTGACACTTAATAATTATATGATCCTAAGCAAGTCCATTTACTTTCTTCATGTCTCAAGTTTCTTAACTTTCTAGTGGAAATAATATAAATATCTAATTTATAGGATTTTTTGAGAATTATATGTAATCATAAATGCAAACTGCATAATAAGTTTCCTTGGGTATAATTAATTGTCAATTATTATTAATATCATTATTAGGAAAGAATAATATTTAAAGTGATATTTTTTCAAATCCAGTAAATATTCATTTATATTTTATTGACCCCAGGGGCGCCTGGGTGGCTCAGTTGGTTGAGCGTCCCACTTCGGCTCAGGTCATGATCTCGCAGTTTGTGAGTTCAAGCCCCGCGTCAGGCTCTGTGCTGACAGCTCAGAGCCTGGAACTTGCTTCAGATTCTGTGTCTCCCTCTCTCTCTGCCCCTTCCCTGCTTATGCTCTGTCTCTCAAAAATGAATAAAAGCTAAAAAAAATTATATTTTATTGACCCCAAATTTCACAAACAGTAAGATCTTATATAATACATGGAGCTCTTTCTTGTTTGTCATCTCTCAAAAGATCTGGTCAGATTTTTTTTCTCCCTTTTCACCACTGAGGCTGTTTTTGAAAGTTTGTAGAAAGTAACACACCACAGATGGACGAAAATATGAAAATCACCCAAAATGTACCGGCACTTTTTCTAAGCCTGGTTTTCACACTCCATCCACAGGGTGAGAACAGCCTACAAACACATCACTCCAAACAACCACCCCTCCCTACAACTCACACCATAAAAATGGAGTTCATAAAAATCATAATTTGCTTTTTAGTGATTCACTGAGCTCCAACAGTGTCTTAGCACATACCTTTCAACTTGATTTCCTCAGAGACCCCTCCAAATAAAATCAATCTAATACATAAGGCCCATATCTGTAAATGCTCCCTCACTAAGCAAATGATAAGCAGCTCCCTCCTATCACCCTGCTGGTGGCCAGGGTAGGTTAGGCATGAGCAGATCTTTATAAGGGACTTTGTAACCATGGATAAAACCACAGAATTCCAGAACAGAAAGAGCCTGGAGACTTCATCTTCCACGCAAGAAAACCAGTGACTAGAGAAAGAAGAAATCAAAAACACTTGCCCAGGGGCTTATCCTTAGTAGGAGCAAAACCTGGATAGGAGTTGTTCCAAATCCCACACAGATCCTGATCCAGGTCCCCTACGTGTGGTACTAACATAATTTTCACTCTAGAGAGGACAAAGTTGTTATTGTTTAGCGGAGTACTTTCCACCATTCTCAATTCTTTGGCATGAGATTTATTTTATTTTCTTAATATAATTTATTGTCAAGTTGGCTAATACACAGTGTATACAGTGTGCTCTTGGTTTTGGGGGTAGATTCCTGTGATTCATCGCTTACATACAATACCCAGTGCTCCTCCCAACAAGTGCCTTCCTCAATGCCCATCACCCATTTTCCCCTCTCCCCTGCTCCCCACATCAACGCTTAGTTTGTTCTCTGTATTTCAGAGTCTCTTACAGTTTCCTTCCCTCCCTTTCTGTTCATAACTATTTTTCCCCTTCCCTTTCCCCCATGGTCTTCTGTTAAGTTTTCCAAGTTCCACATATGAATGAAAACATATGATATCTGTCTTTCTCTGACTGACTTATTTCACTTAGCATAATACCCTTTGGTTCCATCCACGTTGCTGCAAATGGCAAGATTTTATTCTTTCTCTTTTTTAGCATGAGATTTAAATAAAATTGATCCCCTCCTGGCTCATGAGATGTTTGACCACTGCATTTATATACCCACCTCCCCTGGATATGTTTGAGGGATACACGTATTACCTGACTAGAATCAATGAAATATAAAGGTTATGTTTGTCAGAGCCTCTGGAGAGAAACCTTTTGTCATTCCTGCTAGATTTGAAGGTGTGAAGATATAAAGCTTGAAAACACTATTGCCATCTTCCTACCACTCAAAGGATCAGAAGGAGGCCACTGCAGAGCAAACAAAACACAGAGGTGGGTCCCTAGACATCATTTTTACCTGGAGTCACCTATGCTTATAGTTAGTACTAGCCATCAATGTGTGGACAGTGAGAGTTTCTTGAAGGTGGTTTGATTGGGTTTCCTGTCACTTACAATTGAAATATTCATGAAAGGTGTTCATTAGTCCTCTTCTTTTTCCCTTCTTGCCTGTGCTGGCTCTAAATGTCCATGGAGTACACATGAGTCAGTGCCATCATGATATGTGCAGGTTGTAGTGATTAACCACAAAGGGTTTGCTCTCCATTGTCATGTTGAACCCATAGTTTTATAGTCCATGGTCTATATTTTGGCCATAATTATCGTAGCACTGTTACCCATAAAGAACACCTGAGTTTAAAATAAATACTAATTAACCTTTCTGATTTTGCAATGTTACTTATGTTTTGCTTATATGAGGAGCCTTGGCTGTGTACTAGCTAGTAAGCTCCATCTTTATCTATATTTTCCACTTACGCTGTTCCACTTCTAAGGATAACTTCTCTACCCAATCTTTCCATAACTATTATTTCTCTTTGGCCCAAATCTCTTTTTCATTCTTCATCTCCAGGCTAATGGAAGCCTTCCATTCTATGCAAAATATAAAACAAATAAACAAACAAACAAGTAAGTGTTCCCACTAATAAACTGTTCTATTTATGCTTTTTCCTACACTAGCAAATTCTTGAAAAATAATCTAATTTCTTCTTGAGCTGTTCCATAGTAATTCTTCACACTAGTATAATCTGGGTGGCTTTTCTCTTTACTGAAACTCCACTGAGTCATCAGGAATCTCCTAACTGCATCCAGTGGTTCTCCCTGTGGCATTTGATTTACCCTTTAGAGTAACCCAGCTCCCATTGGCTTTTGGTGCTTCATATCTTCAGATATGCCTCCTGCTTCTATATCTGTTCTTCTGATGTCTCCTCTCTAGTAACTTTCAGTGCTTTTCCACATCTGTCCTTGACTACCTTCCTACTCCACACCTCTATTTCACATTTCATTCTGTCCCCTGACTTCAGTTACTAGGGTTACATAGTGACCATATTGAGATGGAACTCCAAGAGTTTTTGAAGGCATTTGGAAGTGAGAAAAATGCACATTTGAAAAGTCAAAAATAATGTGTTGTTTTTCTACAGAGGCTTTATTTTATCTACAGAGGCAAACTGCTCTTTTGCATAATGAAAAATCTTTTGAATAGGTCATTTAGTTATATAAGAATAAAATGAAGGCCCTACTCTGGCATACAGAAGATTGATACAACATAACTACAAGAGGCTAACAATCTCTAAACAGTAATGTACACAATGTCCTCCTTGGGAGCACAGCTGCAACACTGCAGATTCAGTGTATTTTAGAAAAAAATGTCATTTTTTTTCTAAATATGGATTTACACTGCATAGTCTTTGAACATAATTGTTTATCCTTGAGATGAATGCACAACTTGACATTAATTTTGATAGCCCCTTTTTCTTTCTCTTGGCCTTGGAGCTTGAGGTCCTGAACTCAGGATAGGAAAATATGTTGAAAGGCACTTCCATAGGGGATAAGCTGGCTTCTGGAAGATGGGCTTCGACTTTGAGGATTCAGAGAAATCCCTGGTAGGGGACCTCTGTGGAAGGGGTTGAGTTGCATCCATCAGGAAGGTCTTACAGCAGTTACAGCTGATTCTAGCATCAGTTTAGGGAACTGGAAGCAGGTATTGAGCTCATGCTTGGGAGTGGAACCCACCTATAGATTTCTGAATTTGAGGGAAAAGTAGGTGACCTGCAGGGGAGCGATTCATCATTTTGAAGCCAGAGGCCTGGCTGCAGAGGAAAGTGATAGCCAGGGAAGATGGGTAAAATAAGTAAACACTCACTGGCCATTCTCAAAAACTTTAGGATGGGGATCATGTTGAAATAGCAAAGGAGTTCCAATTATTGAAATCAAAATAAAGCATGAAAGAATCAGACCTCTGTGCTATAATCCCCAAATTCTCATCTTTGATACTATATTTCTGAACTTCAGTGCTCCTACACCTAGCATTTTCCAGACATTAAAAAAAAAGGAAGTCCTTTTGTTAGAAGTCATGCATTTAAGAATGAGCATGGGGAGCTTTGCCAAAGAACAAAATTCATTAACTTAAAGGAATACCTGCAAGTCCAATCATATCCAGGTTGGAATCTCAACTCTGTACAATTCTTACTCCATGTTAGTTCCTCTGATTATGACTTAATGCCACTACTTAGTGTTTCCTCCTGTAATCTGTCCCCGTGCTTGGGTTTCCCTCTCTAACATACAACCTCTCTGTTTCTTGTTTGCAGCATTTGTCATTGTGCTTAGTTTGATCTTCCTGGCTCTTGACAGCTCTAGCCACCAACTCTGGGTACAGTTGTGCTCCTGATTCTACTGACCAGTGTATCTGGTATTCATTTCAGGTACTCAGTAACTATTTGTTTCATGAGTGAATGTTCCTTGGTAAATCCCTGCACTCAATGATTTCAAGAGACTTAAGCTCCGAGGTGCCCCTGACTTCACTTGATTTCTACCAGAATAACTCTGAGAATTGCTGATTGACATCAATGCATTCTTGCTCAAGTTAATCTCTCACAAAATGAAGAACTCTTAGGCTTAGTAAGACACAGAAGTCAACTGAGAACGTTTTTATCAAGAGGCATAGCCTATTAAGATTCCTTTCCAGCAGTTTGGACTTTGGTTTAATTTCCAGGTAACTACATCCCACCTGTCTTCATTTTTTTTTCAGGATCAAAACCTATTTTTCAGGAAATTATTTTATGTATTCACTAGGAAGTATAAGTTATATATCTTAATACGATATGTATCCTAGAGGTATCTGCCTTTTTATTAGTACAGTAAAAATAGTGTCTATTAATTAACTTTTACTCTATCAGGTATTGTGCCGCTTTTAATCCTCAGATCAGCCCTATAAGGTTAGCATTGTCATTATTCTTATTTTATAGATGGTGAAGCTAGGAAATAGAGAAGTTAAGTAACTTGCTTAAAGAAAGGAAGTATTGAGTGGAGGATCCAGGTTTTGAACAACCAATTCTTTCTAAATCCAGAGTCAGCACTCTAACTATGGTAATTCTAAGCCTTGGATCCATTCACATCAACAAAATGAAGATATAAGTTATGTTGTTCAGTGGTATTAGTAAACATAATATCCATCTCTGTAAGTATCCCTCCCAGACAGCTGCCTCCCCTCATGAATAGCAATTCATGAGGCCACGGATGCTACTTTGCCTGGCAATATCCAAATCTAAATAGTGACAATCAGACAGATTTTTCTGTCTCTCTCTCTCTCTTAAGGCCACATGTTTCTGGATTACAACTGTTGCCACTCTGAAAAACAATAGCCTCTAGGGACACATCTGAAAGCAGGACTCATAAAATATTTGCATTTACATTTGAAAATGTCTTGTTAAAAAACCAACAAACACTTGTATTCATTTAGGAAATTATTCTATAATCCTTCAAAGAAGGTCAGAATTCAAATTCTGTCAGAAACTCTGTTTCTATTTTTCTTATTTAAATCACCCTTTAAGAGAGATGTTTTGTTTTGATTTGTTTTCTTTTTTAAATTTTTTTTTTTTCAACGTTTATTTATTTTTGGGACAGAGAGAGACAGAGCATGAACGGGGGAGGGGCAGAGAGAGAGGGAGACACAGAATCAGAAGCAGGCTCCAGGCTCCGAGCCATCCCCAGAGCCCGACGCGGGGTTCGAACTCACGGACCGCGAGATCGTGACCTGGCTGAAGTCGGACACTTAACCGACTGCGCCACCCAGGCGCCCCATTGATTTGTTTTCTTAACTGAAACCCTGAAATTACCAAGGCTTAGCAGAAAAAGGGACGGGTATGTGTGTGTGTGTGTGTGTGTGTGTGTGTGTGTGTGCACATGTGTATGGGTTTTAAACTGATTCATAATTTGTTTTGTCCTGCTTTATTAGGTGTTGACCTTTTTGTGCAATCCAGCCCAAATTTCAAAAAAAAAAAAAAAAACCATGCCTCTCTGGAATACTCCCTGAACCATTTTTTTTTTTCTAGAAAGAGAATTTTCCATTAAAAAATGTCGCAGAAGTCAGCAGGTTTTTAATTTAAAGTTTAAAAGCAACTAAATATTTCTTCATCTCTCTTCCTTCTAAATCATTATGTTTTACTAATATTCCAAAAGCAAATGCAACTTTAATAATTATATACACATCTCAACAGAAGCATTCTCAATTTACTGCTGTGTCTTACTAAGTCAATTGGAAACATGATATGTATCCTAGAGGTATCTGCATTTTTATTAGTACAATAAAAATTGTATCAAGCATCAAATATTGTTGCTTTAAAATTTCTTGAGCTGTTTTTTTTTTTATCATAAAGTCACAGCCTTAGAAGATATATAAGAGATACCCTTAGGTTTAATGAGGGACATGATTGTAAATGTTAATCCACAGGCTCTCCAAAAACATAAATCCTGACTTGTTGCATTTCCCAGTTTCCACGGTGTAAAGAAATACTCCCACTGTAGCCAATTTCAAGCTACTGATGTGGCATCACTGAAGGCAGAGTTGGAAGTGATGCACACACCATCCACACCACTGGTTCTGACAACCCTGACAGCACATGAGCTTTCCTCAGAATTTCCAGGAAGTCTCCGAAGTCGCCCAAGTCAGATGTTACTCAAGGGAAGCAGATGAGAATTGTGCTTAACAGCCAAGCCCTCAAGGTGGGTGCCCAAGCCCCTAAATCCATTAAGTTACTTTCTGTGTTCCCTCAGGTAGGTTGTGTAACTTTTCTGTCAACGTGTTTCCTCTTATGCATGAAGTATATAAAATGGTAATAATGTTTCTATCCCATGGGATTGCTGCGATAATTAAATGAAATAGTGTATTAAAATGCTTCAAAGATTTCTTGCCACAGAGCAGGCTATAATAAGAGGCTTTTAGTTATAAATTTGGGTGTTGCTTTTCCAGGATCTATCATTCAACTGTCAGAATGTTTTACGCATTGCCATCTTAATTTTTCAGAGGTCATTAAAAACCATCCTGCTCAACAGTAATAGCCTGAGAGGAGCCAGTTATAGAAAAAAAAAGCACTAAAAGCAATAACAGAAGTCATACCTTAGTTTCTGTGCCTAGCTTTGCCAAAGCCTAAGTCTGTGACCCTTGGAAAACATGTTTACTTCTAGGAGCTTTGGTTCTCTCATTGGTGAAGTGAAGAAAGTAATGGTAATCCTGCCAACTGCATCAGATTGTGAAGAAACTAATGTGAGCCCTTGGAAGACAGTCCGAATGTGGGTTATTATTATTAATCCAGGTTAAAAATCAAGATGCCATGGAAGCATGGAAGCATTAAAATAAAATAGTGAAGAGGTTTATATCATTTGAGTAAAAGTTGGGGATCATGTAGTGTTAAGAACTGGGATTTTTTTAGAAAAGAACACACACACACACACACACACACACACACACACACACATACACACACACACACCCCAGTTCTACCATGAAGCAGTTAAACATTTTTTTCTTTCCACAAAAAAAAAAATTTTCAAATGAAAGGAATGATGCTTACAAATGCAACATGTGTAAATGAATTAGGGATCATGGAGAACTAAGTTAACAAAATATCTATAGAATCATAATTTCTGGAAGGAAATACAATATAAAAATCTATCAAATGAAAAGCAAGATATTTATGAAAATTAGATAGTTAGCATTATGCCATCATAAGATGGATAATGCAAATCTCCAATTCTTTAAGGTAAAAGTTCCTTAGTTTTATAAATAAATATAAAAAATAAAATGTCAAGGAATGGTTGAAGAAATCTTAAACATAATGGCCACTCAATTTGTGAATAATAAAAAGCACACATGAAAATGAAGGAGTAAGGAAATTACAGGAACATTAGATTTTTTTAAATATACAAACTTTGAACCTCTGTTCACTTAGAAGAACCATATGCATTATATACACACTCAGTGAAAGTTAAGGAAGAAAATAACTCTGCAAATAGTTTATGATCTTAAAGTGTGCCTATGATTTTCCCCCTAATTTATGAATCTAAGTCATGTTTTAACTGAAAAGTTCTGTTAACAGAAAAAAAATCACCTGTGCCACATAACCCGCACCATGTTCTTTTCTGTCCATTATTAGTGAAAATTCTCATCTGATATTAAAAAGGTCAGTGACATAAATGATATATCATGATATAGGAAGATCTCCAAGTTTCCTTATTTAAGGGGAAAAAAGCAAAATAAACCCTGTGTATATAGTGTGCTACTTTCCATAAAAGCAAAACAGAAAAATACGAAATAAAAATTTGTAATAGATCATTGGAAATATACATAAATTTATGAATTGGAAATATAAGTAGATTGGGGTGGGATAAGGGTGGAGGCAGGTGTTCATGAGGCACCTTTACCTCATTTTGATTTTTTAATCATGTGAATTATTACCTGTGAAACAACAGTGGTGTGTGTGTGTGTGTGTGTGTGTGTGTGTGTGTGTGTGTGTGTGTTTCTTCCACTACTCATAGACATATAAAACTTCAATTTTAGGGGCGCCTGTGTGGCTCAGTCGGTTAAGCAGCTGACTTTGGCTCAGGTCATCATCTCGCGGTCAGTGAGTTTGAGTCCCGCATCAGGCTCTGTGCTGACAGCTCAGAGCCTGGAGTCTGTTTCAGATTCTGTGTCTCCCTCTCTCTGACCCTCCCCTGTTCATACTCTGTCTCTCCCTGTCTCAAAAATAAATAAAACGTTAAAAAAAATTAAAAAAAAACTTCAATTTTACATCTGGCTTAACAGTTCTCCCCTCCCCCATGCTCAGGCGTGACTCACACATGGACACCTGCAGAAGGGAAGGGGCATGATGGATGTTCCAACACTCTCCATGTTCCATCACCAGCACCACTCACTCTGCTGTTTCTTACCATTCAACAGTGTGATAGGAGTGGCAGAAAATTATAGGAGTCAAAGGGCATTACACGACTGATGTGTTGGTTGTCATCTATGTGACAAATGCCCAAATACTGGTTATTTTTCTCTTCTGGGAGCTTTTGTGTATCCTTCAGAGAACTTGCTATACCAAGAGGTTACCTTGACCATTATGTGTTCTCTGATATCTGGGTTGAATCTTTTATCTCCCTCATTCATTCAACAATCACCACATGCAGCCTCTTTTTCACCTTCTGAAGGCAGTTGCCTTTCAATACTGGTCAATCCCTTCAAAAGACCTATACTGCATCTGCTTCATGACTTTGAAAAACTTAGTGCCTTTTCTATGCTAAGCTCTGGAAGGAGTTTATTCTCTCCCTCCACAGTGTCCCTTTTACCTGTGAATTCAAGGTAGTCTGAATTAGCCTGCCACCTTTGACTCTGTTGAGATGAGAATCAGGAACCGGTCTCAGTACCCTCTAAACTGCTAGAGATAGTGCACACATCTCTTACAAACTGTCATATCATACTCCACTAAGTCTTCTATTAGCAGTAGGATCCTCAGGACCCTCTCTTGAGGTTCTGAGGTAAGTATTCCCTTAGAGAAAAAAGGGGAAATGCACAGTTCTCTCTTAAGGCCAGGGTTTTTTTAACCTCTATACTATTGACACATGGGGGCTGTATAATTCTTTGTCATGGGGGATTTTCCTGTAGCAGCATCTCTAGCCTCTACCCATCACCAAATAGTAGCACACTCCCATCAACCAAACCAAAAATGTCTACAAACATTGCCAAATGACCCCAGGGAGGCAAATTCCCTAGTCAAGAGCCACAGAACTAGGCTAACAACCTTCTTCAAATAAATCCCCATTTCTTAATCTCCTTACCACTCTGCTAAGCAGGAGGCTAGGTGATAAGGTTTAGGTGGTGATCAAATACACATTTGGGACTGTTTCTTAACAAGCCCTGAAGAGTGTCTAATAGGTATATCTTATGAGAATGCATGGGCATGTGACACCCATTTTCTCAGAAGGAACTCTTAAATCCGGAAATAATAGGAAAATCCTTACATCAGTAAAGATCGGTACAAGCTTACATCTGTCTCTGATGTTTACAAATCTATGCCTAAGGGCGATGAGTGTAGGAGGAGAAGAGACTCTAATGTGTTCATTTTATGACTTAACTGTTTGACTATTTTTTGATATTCAACTATTTGGATTAAAATGTGTATGTTTTTTAGAGAGAATCATAGTCCAGTTAAGTAGCTCTAAGAAAAAAATCTCTTTAAATTGTAATACGATTTTGATTTTGGTTTCATGACTAAGATATGCTAAATTCATGTTTGAGATAGATGAAGGCCAAGAAAGAGGAAACAAGGGAGAGAGACAAAGAAGATAAAAGGGAAAGGAGGCTAAAGCTTACCTCGTTTCATCAATATAAACAGCTTCCAACACAGATGCTGCATATTCGATGTTCTTCTTTAAGTCTACAACGTTAACATCACCTTTTTCCAGCTGCTTCACTAAGCATCTTAGTCTGTTTTAAAAAAAGTAGCCAAAAAAGAGAGAAATAAGAGGAGATTTATTATAATCATATGGAAAAGAGTCTAATATTAAATACACAAATCAATGTAAATTATTAACATATCTTTCTAGGTCATCAAATAGAAATATTTTGAGGAGTTTTTTGATATAATTAAGATCAGTTTTTCTCACTTAGACAACTCTTAAAAGTTATATTCACCTCTCAATAATATTAGGGGTGTACATTGTTATTTTAGGTACTATATTTCAAGGACAGTCTTTCTGAAAATTGAAAACAATATAGATATTTCCATAAAAGTATGTTCCCAATATTAGAATTTATTCTATGGCTGCTCTGCTTCTTTAGAGCTGGAACTAAAAAAATTATTTAAGGGTACTTTTTTTTTACCACTACTGTGGCAATTATTCATGGTATATAGCAATAACAAAAATGAAAGGCAAAAGATCTGAGAAAATACGATTATGATGAGAAAAAAATTCTATGTATGAATGCTTATTATTTTTACTGAAATGATTTTTCACCTGAGGCAAATCTGTACAATATTTTCTCTCACTTTTGTCCATACAATGATGTGTCCCAACTCTCTGAGGAATTTTAAAGCCTGGATCAACTAAGCCATGTCTGGAATCCTGACTCACAGAAACTGTTAGATCATTAATGGTATTGTTTGAAGCCACTAAATTTGGGGATTATTTTTTATGCAGCAATAGATATTTCATGAAGTGAGACAATACAAATTGCTACTATAAGTTTCTAACATTTTTAGAAATTTTTGTGCTTTAATTATAAACCAAGTGTTTCTGAAGATATTACCCTATCCTAGGCAGAAAAGGAAAACAAATTCCTTATTCTCTACATTGTATAGATGAAAAATGTGAAGACAATTTATCCATTTTCCCAAGTCAGCAGACAATTTAATTCCATTCCTGAGCAAAAGTATTTCAGAGAGAATGGAGTACATCTACTTTTAGGCATTGTCTTAAAGATAGTGTAGCAGATTTTCTGAAAATTTACTTTGGATGATTTCCGATATCAAGGCTAAGGGTGTAAAGACAAGTTAAAATTTTCAGTAAGGGTTTTGACAAATTATTTCTCCATAGGAAAAAGGCACACCTAGACTAAAACTTTTTATTCAGGAATCTACAAATAATTCTCTTTTGTATCATATGCTTTTATATGATAAAATATTAGCAGATAACCACATTGCAAAATAAAATCTATGTATTAATAAATTAAATACGTACCTACGTACATTATATTTAGTGAAATTGCCTTTTATGTGTGAAAGCAAAAGAAAAGAATTCACAGGTCTGCAGTGACTTAAAAATATATCCCTCATGTATCCTTCTTGTGAAAAGTACCTGGTACAGCTTGGTTGTATTTCATGGTTGTATGACTTAATTTTAAAAGCAGTAAGTACTTCAGATAATTGCTTCTTTTCTTCTGAATAAACAAATAAACTCTATTTTTATTTGAGTTAGCAATCCTCTCCACTAAAAAAATCTACATTTTTTCAAGCTCTCTTAAAGCTAGGTATAGTCATTTTACAGCTTTCTGCCAAGGAGAGTAAGAGGAGGTTGTTGAGTAAGACTTTTGGAACAATTATTTTGAAGAAGGCTCCTTGCTGCCCAAATGCAGTGGAAGTGTCTGAAGATCCAGTAGCCATTTAGAGTCTTGAGGCAATCTGGCAATCGGAAATTACCTGAGAGAATGGCAGACAAGGAAGATGGAAGTGGCCTGAGTCTCAGGCTGGGAATCCACCCTAACGAAGTCACCCACCTCTGAAGCTATTTCGTATGAGAAAACAAAAAAGAAATGTTGTGTTTAAGCTACTATTATTTTGAGACTTTTATGTGCAGCTGAGCCCAATCCTAACCAATAAATCAAATGAATAAGAAATGACTCAGAATTCAAAAATGGCGAAACATCATAGAAAATGAGAGGGGATGCCCCAGGGAAAGTGCCCACAGACAGGTGCAATTCTGCAATCATGACAGCCTGCAGTTGTCCTCAGGGGTATCATCCCATCAGCAGATCAGACCTGATGAAACCTCTGACAGGGAACATGCTCTTTCACAGAGACATCTTGATGTGGTTTAAAAACAAAGTTATGCATTTTGATATTTTAATAGGGGTATAAATCTATACTCTGACACAAGAAATTGCTCTGAAAAAATACTCCAAGAAGGTTTTACCACCTAGAAAATCTAGTTAGATAAGTTTATAAGTATAAAAGCATAGTCACATCCACAAACACACACACACCCCACCCACACACTCCTAAACTCACTATGTTGATCCAAAAGACCAAAAGGAAATATATATTTGGGGGTTACTAGGACTTCTTCCTCTTTTATTTCCCCTGCCTGTATGCACCTAATTTTCTTTAGTGAGTGCAAAGTTCTATTTACATAAAAAGCAAAACTATTGCATTGTAAAAAGACTACTTATAAACAGAACATCAGGTTAATGGAATAATTTATATGCATAGAATAATCCCCAACCATCTTATTTAGGCTATTATTTCATTCTCTTTATAGATAAAAAGGTCAAGTGTCTTTATTATTCATTTTCAAATGATCATAATTTCGAAACTGGTAGGTTCTAAAATACTAATGCTTTACCACATATATCTATACAAATTTTTAATTTTTTAAGTTTATTTTGAGAGAGAAAAAGCGTGTACACAAAAGCAAGGGAGGGGCAGAGTGACAGGGAGAGAGAATCACAAGCAGGCTCTGCGCTGTCAGCACAGAGCCCAATGCAGGGCTCAGTCTCATGAACCATGAGATTATGACCTGAGCCAAAATCCAGAGTCGGACACTTAACTGACTGAGCCACCTAGGCACCACCAAGTTTTGTATTTTTTTAAAAAAATAACTATATTTACCTAAGTACTCAGTCATCCTATGGGTCAATCTCAGAACCAAAACAGGAATCAGTCATGTGTAAAATGAACAGGTTCTCTTAATTTAGTAAAACATCTTTTTAATAATGATTTGGTTTCTTTCATCAGAGTAAAGAAGCATGGTGAAAAACAGTGTTCTTAATGCTGTTCTTAAGGTCTAGGTATGTTCTTCTGGTTCCCAAAGTTTAGGTTAAGTAGACTTGTTAGATGTTCTAATCTGTGCAGTTTCTGGCCCACTAATCTGTGGTTGGAGACTCCACTGGCTACTTTGCTGGGTAGCAAATGAGTTAACAGCTGTTCTATCAAACATAGACCAGCTATTTATAGGTCAATGATATTGCCGAAAAGGTGTTGAAAACCCCAGTCAGTTAAATAGATATTAAGCATTTATTACCATGCCTGTGGCTCTGTAAATATATACATTTATACATATAAATTATTTTATGTATTTATATATGTATATATTAATACATATAAGAATATATATGAATGCATATATAAGAATGCACACACACATGTATAAGACATGGGCACTTGTGTGTACACCACAGTATCTGTCTTCAAGGTATTTATAATCTCTGGGGGTAGCATGACATGTGCACATAATATGGTCAAATGTTGAAATGCATACATTCCCCATTACTTCTTTTACACAACCCTAAGAAAATTGATTTAGTCATTGTTCCTCAAACATTCTCACATCATCCTAGATTGAAGCTCTCCTTTATTACAGAAATACCTTTCTCCATATCTCATCTTTTACTGCCTAAATCATGCTTAGTAAATAGGAATATCTTGGGTGCTACCTATATCATAAGTCCTTTGAAGATTACCATCCATTGTGTTCTCTTCCAACTTAGAAACTAAACCACACTTCATTTATTCCTCACTAAGAAAACTGAAATTTCTCTGGCTTCCTTATAATTTCAATTTTGTGTACATGATGTTTTTCCAATTGGTTTCCAATCCAATAAAAAAATGATAAGGACTACAAAGAAGCAGGATAATTGATCCATAATGAGGATAAAAATTAATCAGTCAAACTTGGCCCAAATATGACAAAGATGATAGTATTAGAAGGCAAGGATGTTAAAACCATCATTATTAAAACACAATTATGTAAAAAACATTATGCCAATAAATTCAATAATTCAAATAGAATGAACAATTTCCTTAAAAGACACAAACTATCAAATCTCAAAAAGAAATGAGTAAACTGAATTTGCAGTTTAAAGTGTTAACATAAAGAAACTTCAGGCCCATATGACTTCATTGGTGAAATATGAAAAAATATTAAGGAAAAATAATACCTGTTGTCTTCAAATTTTTCCAGAAAAATCCTATATCCTAATCCTAATCTTATGTCATTCTGAGAAGTCAAAATTGCCCTTATAACAAAACCAGATGAAAACATTAGCAGAAGAAGGAAGAGGAGGAAGGGGAGGAGGAGGAACAACCTATCAATAAATATGCCTCATGAACATAAATGTAAACAATCCTTAATACTTTGAGAAATCAAATCCACCAATATCTAAAAGAATAGTACATCATAAGATTAAAAAATTAATCAATGTAACTCACTATATTAAGAGACTAAATAAGAAAGAAATAGACTAAATAAACAGGAATGGAGAAGAGCATCCTCACTTGATAAAGGTTACAAAAATCTACAACTAATGTCATAAGTAAGGTTAAGTGACTGAATGCTTTCTGCCAAACATCACGAATAAGGAAGGGTGTAGTCTCACCCCAGCTATTCATCACTGTACTGATGTTTTAGCCAATGCAATAAGGCGAGAGTAAAAGGCATCCAGATTGGAAAGAAAGCAATGAAACTATTTTTGTTCACAGGCAACATGATTCTCTAAGTAGAAAATCTGATATAATATGCCAAAAATTACTAAAAGTATTAAATTATTTTAACAAGCTTGCAATATAAAAAAAAGAAAAAGTCAGTATCCTTTCTATATGTAGTCATGGGATAATCTGACATTAAAATGAAAAGCAGTATCATTTAAAATAGTACCAAAAAATATGAAATTCTTTGACATAAGTCTGACAAACTGTATGGAAGCCCTATACACTGAAAACTATAAAACATTACTGAAAGGAATAAAAGTAGACCTAAATCAATGAAATGCATGTGTTCATGGATTGAAACACTGAATATTGTTAACGCATAATTTTCCTCAAATGTAACTACAGCGTCAATGCAATCCCAATAAATGTCCTAGCAGGTTTTTGTTGTTGTTATATATATTGACATGCTAATTCTAAAATTCATACAGAAATGCAAAGAACCTAGAATAGTCAAAACAAATGTAACAAAAAGAACAAGTTGGAGGACTTACACAATTTCAATACTTGTAAGACTTTAAGACTTATTTTAAATTTTTAAAAATGTTTTGTTTATTTTTGAGAGACAGAGAAAGAGCATGAGTGGAGGAGGGGCAGAGAGAGGGAGACACAGAATCTAAAGCAGGCTCCAGGCTCTGAGCTGTCAACCCAGGACCTGACATGGGGCTCAAACCCGTAAACATGAGATCATGACCTGAGTTGAAGTTGGCTGCTTAATTGGCTGAGCCACCAAGCACCCTTTCAAGACTTATTTTAAAGCTACAGTAATCAGTACAGTAAAAATAGCATAATCTGGTACATTATTAGCATCAAGAGAAGTCTGTAGATCAATGGAACAGAATATAACCTAGAAAGACAGCCACAAATATAGAGAATTGATTTTGGAGAAAAGATACAAAGCTAATTTAAAGCCAATTTAAGCTAAGTGTAAAAAAGACAGCCTACATAATAAATGGGGCTGGATAAATAGAAATACTTATGTGTAAAAGGAACTTTGATCCATACATGTACCATAGATCTAAATGTATATGCTAACACTGGGAGCTTAGAAGAAACCATAGGAGAAAATTCTGTCATCTTGAGTCAGCCAAAGATGTCCTGTACACAACACATAAAGCACTATCTATAGAAAAAGTAGTAAGTTAAAATTCATCAATATTAAGAACTTCTGTCCTTCAAAACATTGTTAAAAGAATTAAAAGAAAAGCCATAGACTAGGAGAAAATATTTGCAAATCATATATCTAATAAAAGATCTGTATCCAAAACATCCAAAAGAACTTGCAGAACTCAATAATAATAAGACAAACAAACCAATACAAAATTTACAAATGATTTCAACAGACTCTTCACCAAAAAACATATATTCATTGCAAACATGAAAAGATGCTCAAAATTACTAAGTATTAGAAAAAATTCAAATTAAAACAATAATAAGATGCAATCAAACACCTATTAGAATGGCCAAAAGTAAAATAACTGATCATACTAAATATTAGCAAAGATGTAAAACAACAAAAATTACCATACATTATTGTTGGTAATATAAATAGGTACAATCATTTTGAAAACAGTTTCTTAAAAAGTTAAACATGTATCTACCATATGAATCAGCCACTCTATTCTTTGGTGGAGAGGAAAAGAAACATATGTCTTTTTAGAGACTTGTACACAAATATTCATAGAAGCTTTATTTGTAATAGCCTCCAAATGGAAACAACCCAATAGTACATAGAAAAAACAAACTAGGGCATATCCATCCAAAATTCTACTCAGCAATAAAAGGAATGAACTACTGACATGACTAAATGCCAAATAATTATGCTAGTGAAATAAGATATGTGCATACTGTATGATTCCACTTACACAAAATTTTAGAAAATGCAAATGATCCTTACAATGACAGGAATCAATCAGTGGTTGCCTGGAATAGAGGAGGAGGAGGGGGTGGGGGGGGAGGTCAGGGAGGAAAGGGAAGGAAATATTACAAAGAAGCTCAAGGAAACTTTTGAAATTAAGGGAGATGTTCATTTTCCTAATTGTGGTCATGATTTCATAGGTGTATACATATGTCAATCTTTACCAAATTATAAATTAAAAAATGAAATATGCAATCAGTAATTTGAGGTAGAAAAAGGATGTATGCAAAATAGATGCTTCTCTTACATATCTTCCTTTTTCACCAATCTTACTGAAATATTAAAGTTCTAATGTATACTAGTAGAGACACAAAAAAAATCAAGCAGCATTACACTCCTAATGATCTTTTCCTAAAGAGAATGACACTAATCTTTGATAATTCATAAGGCTTATAAATCAGCCTGAATATTATGAACAGATTTTGATCTTAGCTTACCTTACCTTGTAATGATCAGAATACTTAGAAGAAAACAGGAATGAAAATAGAAACACCATCTTTGAACATAACCGATTGGCTTTGTGGTTCAAGAAGTAGTTGTAGAGTAGAAACAATTTCTACCTTTGAAGAAAGAATCCTGAGCTGTAGAAAATGATTTTGTGTTTTTATATTCAAATATAGAACTGCCACTTTCCAAATGAAAAAATACTCAATATAAAATGGTGTTGTTTTCATAATCAAGTACTTCAAATACTCTAAACTCACCCTCTAAGATACTGCTACATGACCCAATCTTGCAAAAGAACCACCTGCATAACTAAGATTATTCTCATATTGAAAAATCTTTTGTGTCTATGCAAGTTTTTATTAATTCTAGGATGTAAAATGCCCAGGACATCTCTAATGCCATAGAATCTGACTAATAAATAAATGAAAGCAATTTAAAAGAGAATTGATAATCATTAAATCCCTATCAACATCCCCATTTGTGACCTGATTGAAATATAAAAGTGAGAAAGATATGGTTCTAAGAACACCGTACTGAGAAGCATAAAAGGTAAAACTGAAAGAGTGTCTCTAGCAGATTTTAACATTAGCACCAAAAGATGGCCACACACAGGAGTGTACAAAAACGCACAAATAGAGGCTATCGACAAAGAAGCTACTATATAGTTTTCAGTAAGTCCTGTTGCCTCTGATCCCAACATGATAAAAAATTATAATAAGAAGCCATTAAACAATGAAATTGTCTTACCTATTCTGCAGAACAATGTTTAGGAAATTAAATCCTAACCTTAGTCTAAAAAGCAAGCCTTCTTAGATTTAGATTTAAAGTATTTTTAAGACATTTTCTTTCAGATAGTCAAATGTTAGAGTAATTATAAAGCTCCTGTTACCTTTATTTTATGAGATAAATAATTCCCACAGCAATAGGTGTCGTTAAAAACAGTGGGAAAATTTGTATAACAAATATTATCGGCCTTTAAAATAAATTTACATTCTACATTTAAAGGAGAAAACTAATCCCACTAAGGTGGAGAATATATGATGGAAAAGTATTTTGGGTGAGGAGTATTTTTTAAATACAAAGGAATATATAACTATTCTCTCTCTTCTCCTAAAAATCACAATTTAGGTAAACTATTCATCATTCTACCTTAAGTAAACTTTTTCTTACAGAAATGGGCATGCATAATCCCCACTATGTGGAAGAATTCCTTTTAAGTACAGCGATACAAACACTAGAATAGTTAGAAATGCTTTCAAGATTAATTTTTTCCTCCTTGGAGGCAAAAGAATAGTAAGATCATATTGACTCCACAGAGGGAACCAATCACTTGTGCCTGGTTACTGTTTCCCCTCTGAAATACTAAGGGCTGTATGGACTGCAGGATTTTCTTTAAAGGATATATGTTTAAATAAATATGCAATAATTAAATATATATTTATATACACACATATTTAAACACATATTTAACTATATAAATATATTATAGATTTAAATATATATTTGTATTTATAAAAACATAAATATGTAAAAATATATTTATAAAATATAGTTATTTTATATAGTAAATATATTTATTTACCATATAATATATATAAAATAAAAATATGTATTAAACTATTTTATTCAAAAATTAAAAATACTAGGGCGCCTGGGTGGCTCAGTCAGTTAAGCATCAGACCTCGGCTCAGGTCATGATCTCATGGTCCATGAGTTCGAGCCCCGTGTCGGGCTCTATGCTGACAGCACAGAGCCTGGAGCCTGTTTCGGATTCTGTGTCTCCCTCTCTCTCTGCCCCTTCCTCTCTCTCTCTCTCTCTCTCTCTCTCTCTCTCTCTCTCTCTCTCTCTCAAAAATAAATAAAGATTAAAAAAATAAAAATAAAAATATTATTATATATATATTTAAATCTATGTGTTGTGAAGAAGAAAAAGTAGTGACCTTCATCTACTATTAAGGTATTTATTTAAACTAGGGAAGAAAGATTAGGAATAAGGTGTACACACCAAAGAACCACTAAGAAAACACATATGCTTTGGGAAACACATATTTAGCACAGAGCTCAGGTAGACACTCTGTGCTAAATATCTTTCACTTTTCCCTCCAATTGCACTCTACTGGAATGTACACTTCTCCTTGCCCTTAACAGGGGTTGTAAAGAATACATCAGGTGACAATTTGGGTTTCACAAATAGGAAGTATCACAGGAGGTAGAAGAGAGGAAGAAGAATGAAGTCAGAGTATTCTTCTTCTCTTCTCTCTGGATGTTCACCCCTTATAGAAAGTCACTTGTCAGGCAGCACTCTCCCTTTCCACAGAATTCTCTTGCAAACTTTCTGTCTCTCATCAGGGATAACACATACCTGGAACCCCATGTTACTAGCCCAGAAGTACTGTATTATCCGGGTGGTTCCCTACATGCATCCCACAAATATAAATACTCTCTTTTGTTAACTACCCTCAAATTACTCATTTTGACTATGTCATCCTTTTTGCCTTACTTGTATCAACCTCCTACAATGCTATCCTCTCAAACCAGACTTTCAGATACTTTCAGTACAGTCCTCTGGGAGTGCTGAAAAGACTGTAGAGACAGGGCATTAACATTAGTGAGGGCTCACTCTAATTATATTCACCCTTTTCTGGTATTCATGGAGAGGAGCAACATACTGATGGGACAGCTACTTCAGCTTTCTAGAGTGATCAGCAATCAACTGAGCTCTTCTTCATGGACACTGCACAAAATGCTGAGGGTCAGCTGCTTCATAGGAAATGGAGGAGAATGGATGAGACCAAATTGCCACTTTCACACTGGAACAGCCTGATGCTTAAAAGGGGTGCTATGGGGAATGATTGATGCTAGCTGGGTCAGAGAGCATGTGGTATAATTTTTCAAATTAAAAAAAAGTAGGCAGAAAGGATTTGTGGTTTATATTTAAGCCTGATGGATTAAAAAAATGCCTTTACTACTGTTCACCAATGAAATACCACTAACATCACATAAAGGGATTGAAAAGGTAAAAGAGCTATGAGGAAAAATAACAGAAAAGATAAGAGCAGAGAAAAAGTTCACAACACATTTTTGGGAAAATTTAACAGTGAGATATGCTCACTGACTTAACAGAAACCAAGAAAGAAAAACAAACCAAGGTACTTTCAAAAGGTGATGACACAGAGAAGCAAGACAAGTATTCCTCATAGAACCTTGAAACAGCTTAGGGGATAGGGACACCAAAGATCTTATAATGCAGGGATCTGGCTTCAGGTTCAAAACAGGAGATTGGTTAGAGCTTTCAGATTTATTTTTCCACCCCAACTAGCAGGAAACTATCCTTACCTATACTTACAACAAACATGGAAATGAGACAAGACTGCCAGATTGAAAATAGATTAAATGAAAGTCAGTATGTTGAACGATACCCCAGGTTTCTTTCTACCACCTATTTACAGAATGAAGACTGAGAGATTCGTTGTGGGAAAGACCGAAAAGCCCCAGAGAAAGAAAATTTTGGAAACAAACAGTTCACAGCGTGCTCACCCTTCAGTGAAGCTCAGCAGGTGACAAGGCACCACCTAAGCAGAGAGAGAGAGATTCTAATCACTTCTCAGAGCCACACTCTTTAATATTAATGGCCTGTCAACAGTGAGCAAGCGTGAAAGGAAAACCTCCAACATGAAAGGCATGGGCAAATATAAATAAAATAAAAAAACTTGGGGAAACCAGAAATAATACAGAGACTACACAAAAACATTGAAAAAAAATGAGAAAATAAGAGATTTCTTTGAGAAAAATAAGAGCTTTCATCTATGAAACAAGAACATAACACTACTTTTTAAAAATGTAATGAATGATATTGAAGGGGCTCTTGGAAATGAATCCAATGATTTATGTAAAAATGTCAACAGAAGGAGTAGAGGAAAAAGTCTAATATCTATAGTCTAATATCCTATAAAGTGGGCAAAAAGACAGCAAGAGGGAAAATAAAAAAAATAAAGATAAGAAAATTAGAGGCATTTAGTTCAGGAGATCTAATATCTAGTGAACTAAAGTTCTAGACATCAAGGGGCACCTGGGTGGTTCAGTCAGTTAAGTGTCCAAGTCTTTTTTTTTTTAATTTTTTTAATGTTTTATTTATTTTTAAGACAGAGAGAGAGCATGAGTGGGGATGGGGCAGAGAGAGAGGGAGACACAGAATCTGAAGCAGTTCCAGGCTCTGAGCTGTCAGCACAGAGCCCAACACGGGGCTCAAACTCACAAACTGTGAGATCATGACCTGGGCTGCAGTCAGACGCTCAACCGACTGAGCCACCCAGGTGCCCCAAGTGTCCAACTCTTGATTTCGGCTCAGGTCATGATATCGTGGTCATGAGATCTAGCCCCTATTGGGGCTCCATGATGATTGTGTGGAGCCTGCTTAGGATTCACCCTCTCTATCTCTCTTTGCCCCTCCCCGGCTTATGCATTCTCTCTCTCTCTCTCTCTCTCTCAAAATAAAAAAATAAACACTTAAAAAATAAATAAATTCTAGACATCAAGGATAGCGGTAATTAGTAACAAAAAAGTCAATTACCCAGAATTAAGAATCTCCATTTTGAAAGGTCCCACCAGAGTCAGTTTCAAGGGCATATGAACTGGTAGTCACATAGGACCTGTGCTTAGAAAGACACCACTCTTGGTTTCGCACTCTGCTGTCACCATCTTGAAATACTTAATTTTTTTAAAAAATTTTTTTAAACATTTATTTATTTTTGAGACAGAGAGAGACAGAGCACGAACAGGGGTGGGTCAGAGAGAGAGGGACACAGAATCCGAAACAGGCTCCAGGCTCTGAGCTGTCAGCACAGAGCCCAACGCGGGGCTCAAACTCACAGACCGCGAGATCATGACCCCAGCTGAAGTCGGCCGCTTAACCGACTGAGCCACCCAGGTACCCCAAAATACTTAATTTTTGAAGAAGGAGACCTACATTTTCATTTTGCACCAGGCCCTGCACATTATATAGTTGGTCCAGGGTCAACCTAGAATTCTATACTCAGTCAAGCTATCAATCAAATTTGAATAAAAAATAAAGGCTTTTTCAGACATTAAATGACTCTCAAAATTTGATTTTCCATGCACTCTTTTTCAGGAAGCCACTTGAGAGATGCAATTGACCAAAACAAGAACATAACATGAATCTAATGCAGATGAATGAATAAGGGAAGTGTCTGAATAAGAGATATGTGACCATCCTAGAAATAAACTAGTCTAGATGAAGTAGGAGTGCAGAGGAAAGAAAGGGGGAGGAAGTCTCCAGGGAAAAAAATGGAACTGATGAACAATGGAGCTGACAGGATGTTTGGAACTTTGTTTTGACAGATCAGTGAGCATTCATAAAATTATAAAATATATTTGAAAAATACAACAATTATGAAATCAAGGAGAAAGAAAAAAGTTATATGAGATAGGAAAGTCATTTGATTGACGCTTTGATTGACAAGTGAATAATATTTAGAAATCACTGCTTACAAATACAAGTGACTTAAAAACTAAATAAGGAGCAGTATGACTCTTTTGAAAAGATGAGGGTAAGGAAGTTGGTGAAGTGAATATGTGAGAGCTATTTCCTCAGTTATTATTATGGATGTCAATTGATAAAGTCTGAAATTGATAAATCAACAAACAGTAAAAGCATATTATTTGGAAATATGCTAAAGAAGGAAGAACTAGAAAGAAATCATTGAAGTTATCTATTTCTGGAAAATTGATTGCTGGGTTTTTTAAATATTTATTTATTTTGAGAGAGAGAGAGAGAGTAGGGGAGAGAGAGAGAAAGAGAGAGAGAGAGTGTGTAAGCACAAACATGAGTGGGGGGGGAGCAAAGAGGGAGACAGAGAGAATCTCAAGCAGGCTCAACATTCACCAGGGAGCCTGATGTGGGGCTCAATCTCATGACAAACTATGAGACCATGACCTGAGCCCAAAGCAAGAGGTGCACGCTTAACTGACTGAGCCAACCAGGCACCCCAACTGCTGTTTTTTGATAATAATAAAAATAATTTTAATGACATAATCACCTGTTAAAGTAGAATATTCAATAGACTGCTCACAACACAAGTGACTGAACTTAGAATTCAGATCCTTTACTTGATAGTTTCAGAATCACCCACCATGAAAAATGTAAATTACTGACAAATAACAAGATGTTGAAATTCATCTTGAATTCAAAACAGAGAAAGACTGAAAGGGCACAACACATTCTAAACATAAGTTGATGGTTAATGTTAATCTCTAGTTGTTCTAGGCTTTTAGACACACAGTGAAGCCAAGGGAAAGAAAATTATACGTGGTTATCACATATACACCTGTTTGTTGCATGTTCCATGCTCATGAACTGAACTAACAGAAAACAGGCCCCTGTGTTTCAGATTTGAGGTAGACACACAAAAGAATATATATATATATATATATATATATATATATATATATATATATATTCTCTCAATTCCCTATACTAGTTCTACTACTTCTAGCTCTAAATTCTTTATCCCTTCTTTCCCCAATCATTTTTTTTTCTGCCACGGAAAAAGATTATCTTTTATTTGTGAAAAATATTCTATGATTTTTTTCAATACCAAATAGACAATGCTCATTTGTACTAGCTCTGTAAATTTTCTGCTTCATTGTTGTTATTTTGGTAAGTTATTTAGGTACTTCATCAAAAAGAAATTTTTGATGTAACTGTAAAGAAGAGAAAGAAAGATACAGGAAGTAGCATAAAGTATGAGAGCACAGTGAACTATAATCGATGAATTTATTATTTTATTGCATATGTATTTAGTTTTGTATATTACAGTATTGCATATGTATAATACAGTTTATTACATATTACATATTTTTTGAGTAGTGTTACAAAAGTAAAATTAGAATGTGGTTTAGAGAGAATGAAGAGGTTCTGCATGTAAAGAGCACTACGAAACTGTCGTGTCCCTGAAGTAATAAGAGACTGAAAACCAGCAAAGTTGAGTACTGCATTGGCTGAGTAAAGAAAGCTCAGCACCAGTTCCACCAAAAATAACAAAGGTATGTTTAAAGTGGGCTTACGACATTTGCTCTTAATTAATACAGTACCATGTAACAACAAACAGACTTCAAAAATACACTAGCAGAGAAAGAAAGTAATAATTAAAATAGATTTTTGGTGAAATATGCATTAAAAAACTATGGAAAGAAAGTACAGGTCTACTGCACAGGCATCTGGAACCACAGAAAAGACACAACTGACACAAGTAAGGCTTCCTAGAAGCAGAGAGGGAGAAGGAAATACCCTGGCTTTTCTCTTCCTCCTTACCTATCCTGCAATCTTCTGATGGTATCAGCCACTGGCCAAATCTAGCCAGGTGCCAGTTTACACAGGAACCTGGGAAATCTAGCTGTGATGGACACAGGGCAGAGTGGGAATAAGGTGAGGCACAGACCCAAGGGCAAACAGGCCCTGGAACGTAAGACATGGTAACCAGAAAGTGTCAACATTTTTTCTGAGGTTTGGAAATAAGGCAGAAAGGTAGGTGAGATGCCTTCCCTGACCTGTTGGGGCAGGGTAGAACAAGGGTTATCTAGAGGATTGGACAACCCAAGGTTTGAAATCCTTTTTTTTTTTCTTTTAATTTTTAAAAGTAGGCCAAACACAGTTTAAGTAGATTTGTACAGAGTGGCAAGTACTTGAGAATTAATATAAAAGCTTAAAGTTGAAATTACAATGTTCAACTTAATTTATTTTTTCTTTTTCCAATGCAAACCCGATATTGGCAAATAACAGAGGCTTTTATAGTTTTTAGAGACTCTCCATAAATTATCTTCTATTAAACAATGACCAGAGTATAATAAAAATAAGGTATGTGGTCACAATTCTTAGAAAGCAGATTGTCATTTTTAGCTTGGTTTTTATTATATAAATTACATTTATTATAGATATTATTATAAAGGCAATGAATATTCACTATAAACAGGCAGCAGATGAGATTTTCAAAAATAGTCTGTAGCAGGAGGAAAGGAATACCATCCTGTATTTCTTAGCAAGGACAACATAAATCATTGTGATAAATAGGAACCCACAAAGCATGCCACCACCATAGAATCAGAGGGCTCTCTGAAATATGTAAGGAGAAAGAGTATTCTCTTCTTCCTTTCTTATTTATATAAGGTCCATGTGCCTTTGGGTTTAAGAGCTATGCCTGTTTTTCAGCTCCCAGAATAATCTCAAAGTGGAGAAATTTCATCTGCCTTTCATGTTCTCAGAGTCAGAAAGCAATAAGTAGATCTCAAAGATCAAATACCCATTTGCTCTCAGTCTTCTTTAGGGTTGGTTCCCTGGGGAGCCAATGGCCAATCAAAACAGAGAGATTTTCATTTATGAACTCAACTTTTTAAAAAACTTGCTTTCTTCTTCTTTCCATAGTGAATGCATTTGTAAGAGTATCAATCCTGGTTTCCTACCCTGTATTCTTTTAGTCTTCAAATTTATAGCATCTACCTATTTTAAGAAGAAGATTTTTGTAAGATCTAAAATACGAAGATTTTTTTTTCCTTGTTTATTCTTTGGCCTTTACTTTTAAAACATTTTTATTAGAGTAAATCATGCACAGATATCTATCTATCTATCTATCTATCTATCTATCTATCTATCTATCATCTATCATCTATAAATCCTTTCATAAAAATTAGCAGTTTGGGGCACCTGAGTGGCTCAGTGGGTTGAGCTTCTGACTCTTGATTTTGGCTCAGGTAAGACTGAGCTCCACCTCAGCCCCCTCCACCCCACCCCCTGCGCTGAGCATGGAGCCTGCTTAAGACTCTCTCTCTCTCTCTTTCTCTCTCTCTCTCTCCTTTGGCCCCTCTCTCTCATTCGAGTGTGCTGTCTCTCTCTTAAAAAAGTCAGCATTTTTTTTTTCACCCACTCAATGTCACTCTGTTCTATTTACCAGAGATATCTACTTTAAAATATTTTGGCTGTTTCTTCTGGGACTTTTCTCCATATTTTTAAATGGTATACTTATTTTTTTAATTCTTGACTTACCAATATTAGATATTGCCTATTGGCTTCCTGTTATGATAGATAAGGGTTTAGGTCTTTTATATGTCTGACTGACCATTTTATATTACCCTAAATTCCCAATACTGTTCTATACTACTCTTAATTTAATCAGTAATCAATAGTTACATTTTTAGGATATGTACACAATGCTCATTACATGGCCAAAAAGTATATAAAGATCACATTTCCATTCTTGGAGTTTAAAAAATTTCCTGAAATTATTAAGTACCTCATTTTTTACTACCATTATTTTCTCTATGTCTATTCTATATCCCCCCCCCACCCAATCCCATTTACATCTGCCAATATTAATCAACAATTTCCCTCTTTTATTCTAGGGACTTCTGTCTTGTAGCTCTTTAGCTTGTGGCTCAAACCTGGATGAGTTACTCTCTAGATCTGAAACATAGCTATCATCCTGTGACATGCTTTGGCCATACTCCGTTATGGTATGGATCCCCTGTTTCTGGATTCTATGACTTCCTCTTTTCTGAATTCTCCCCTGTTTTACTGGAAAGAGCACATTCTATAGTAGTTTCTAAGACCGTGCTCATATGACATAAATCTCTGATGGGAATGCAAGCTGGTGCAGCCACTCTGGAAAACAGTATGGAGGTTCCTCAAAAAACTAAAAATGGAACTACCTTACAACCCAGCAACTGCACTACTAGTCATTTATCCAAGGGATAGAGGTGTGCTGTTTTGAAAGGACACATGCACCCCCATGTTTATAGCAGCACTATCAACAATAGCCAAAGTATGGAAAAATCCCAAATGTCCATCGAAGGATGAATGGATAAAGAAAATGTGGTATATATATACAATGGAGTATTACTTGGCAATCAAAAAGAATGAAATCTTGCCATTTACAACTATGTAGATGGAACTAGAGGGTATTATGCTAAGTGAAATTAGTCATAGAAAGACAAATATCATATGACTTCACTCATATGAAGACTTTAAGACAGAACAGATGAACATAAGGGAAGGGAAGCAAAAATAATATAAAAGCAGGGTGGGGGACAAAACAGACTCCTAAATATGGAGAACAAACTGAGGGTTACTGGAGGGGTTGTGGGAGGGGGGATGGGCTAAATGGGTAAAGGGCACTAAGGAATCTACTCCTGAAATCATTGTTGCACTATATGCTAACTAATTTGGATGTAAATTAAAAAAAAATAAAAAATAAAACATGTTAAAAATACATAAATAAATCTTTGAATCTGAATGATAAAAGCCTTTGTTCTTTCTTTCCATTTGATTGATAGTTGGACAGCATATTCTAGATTGAGAAGCATTTTCTTTGAAAATCTGAAAACTTGCCTTTACTTCTTCTGCCAAGGACAGACATGTGCTTGGTCACTCTGTTCCGTTCTGACAGTTACTACTATTCCTCCTATCTACATATTTCAAAATTTCATTAAGATAATCTATTCTCTGGGGTGCCTGGGTGGTTCAGTCAGTTAAGCATCCGACTTTGGCTCAGGTCATGATCTCACAGTTTGTGAGTCCGAGCCCTACATCGGGCTCTGTGCTGACCGCTCAGAGCCTGGAGCTTGCTTTGGATTCTGTGTCTCCCTCTCTCTCTGCCCCTTCCCATCTCATGTTCTGTCTCTGTCTCTGTCTCTCAAAAGCAAATAAACATTAAAAAGAAGATAATCTATTCTCTAATGGCTTCTCTTTTTTTCTCTTTGACTTTGTGGGTGTATAAATTTTTACTTTTCTACTATCATTTTAGGGAAAGTCTCAAGTTGGAAGGGAAATAGATATATGTGACAATCCACCATCTTTATTCAAAAGTAAGGATTTTCTTTTCTTGCTGCCTAGCTAAATTAGCAAAAAGGATGTTAGTAAAGTGTAGCTAAGATGGAAATTTTTTTGATGAAGTACCTAAATAACAAAATGACATAATGAAGCAGAAAATGTACACAGCTAGTACAAATTAGCATTGTCTATTTGGTATTGAAAAAATCATAGAATATTTTCAGAAATAAAAGATAATCTTTTTCTAGGCAGAAAAAAAATGGGGAAAGAAGGAATAAAGAATTTAGATTTGGAAGTAGTAGAGATAGTAGAGAGAATTGAGTTTATCTAGAAACTAGAAACTTAGTCTCTTGATTTGTATACAGTTCTATAGTTTTTCTACTTCATTACTCCCTCTAAAATTGTAAAGGCTGCAGGATACATACTGTAAGGGAATCTGTGTAGTCCAAAATGCATGAGTCATTTTCATTTGCTAACTTTACCATTAATTTTCTGTCTTCATCAGTTACTTTAGCATTTGTATCTCAAGGTGTATACTGTCTCACCTGTGTGATGCGTGTTTTCTCTTACAATTTGCTTTTCAAGGAAACTACTTAAAACAAGCCTGTGGGCATGAAATTTTTAAATGATACCAATTAAGTAGTTAAGTAATGTCAAGAAGCCCCCCTGAGTGCTAACCACATGGACTAGAAAGCAAAATGAGAGTTTTAGTAATCAAATGTCCCATGAAAGAGCCAGCTGCTGAGCGGGTGCTTCTGCTACTAAGAAAGGGAAAATTACTATGCACCCTCGATGCACATTATATTCACCTTGGGCTTTAACAACCAAACACTTGAAGAAGCCAGTGGAGTCTGACAAATGTCAGTATAGCCAAAAGATAAGATTGTGAAAACAATTATTTTTTTAACTACCTCTCTCAGTGGCTCCCTTAGACTATTGTGCACTCGATCTGATTCAGCAAGAATCACTGACTGAAGAGGCAAATGTTTCTTTTTTTTTCATGCAGTAAACAAGCAAACGGTCAATTCAGCTTCACTACTACAGCTAAATGCTTTTGAGTTAAATATTAAATGTAGTTAGTAGAATTTAGAGAAATAAACCTCAGACTAAAATGTAGAAGAAAAGAAATCAAAGCGTTATTAATATAATTTTGTATATTTATTATTGACCATAACAATTATTCCCCTGGTACCTGTGACTTTCTGTCACCTGAAAGTGTCACATCCAATGCAAACAGGATGTTGGTACCACTTAGTTTAATATTAAAATGAAAGTCGTAGGCCCATCCAGTTAACTCTGGTGACTCAACTCACTCACTTCCATCACTCATACTGAGGACTTTTAGCCATAATCTTAACCTCTCTTCCACCTCTCCTGTCACATGTCCTCATCCTCTTCTTGCTCCTGAATCTTTCTTCTGATCACTCCCTCTTTGCTGTCTGAACCTTCCTCCATTACCCAATTCAACCAGGTCTTGCCTGTTCCTTTGCTCCTGAAGGAGATGGTTATTGTCAGGAGAAGTCACTGCATCCTTTATTAAAAACTATTGAGGTATCTTTTACATATAAAAATTATATTATTTAAAATGTACAGCTTAACGGTTTGATATCTATATGCACTGTGAAAAGATCACCATAATTGTGCTAAATAACTTATCCATCACCTTTACACAGTTACCATCCATGTATGTGTGGTGGTGGAAGTGTATTTTAAGATCTATCCTTTAGTGGGGGCACCTGGGTGGCTCAGTCGGTTAAGTGTCTGACTCTTGATTTAGGCTCAGGTCATGATCTCACGGTTCATGAGACTAAGCCCCACATCAGGATCTGTGCTGACAGCACATAGCCTGCTTGGGATTCTTGCTCTCTCTCTCTCTCTCTCTCTCTCTACTCCTCTTCCTCTTGCCCATTAGCATTCACACTCTTTTTCTCTCTCAAAATAAATAAACTTAAAAACAAGACCTATCCTTTCAGCAAATTCAGATAGCAAATATCCTTTTAGCATATTAAAGTAGATAATATGCCCTGACTTTAACTACCACTCTTCTTTCCTAAGAAAAACTTTCTGTGTAGATGAATTTCACTGCTTTGAACTAATTAAGTTCATAGGTATCCTTATGACCATTATATCCCACTTGCTCAGTATAGGCAAGATTACAAAACTCAAGATTACTTAAGTCAAGATTATAAAAACTGTACAAAAGGATCCATTCTCACTAAATTTCACCTCTCAGTTCCACTGTACACAACACACCCAAGGACCGTAACATTGATGTCCTCTTAACATTCATATCATATCTGTATCCTAATGTTGGAAGTTTGTGTTAGTTGTGTGTGTAGGTTAAGTGTGTGTGTGTGTGTGTGTGTATGTGTGTGTGTATATATATATATATATATATATATATATACACACACATATATATTTGTGAACAAACAATTCCAAAAATCAGCATTATTTCCCCACATATATTAAAAATTTAATTGGATTTTTGTACTTTATAAATGATTAATTCTATCTATAAATGTATAGTCTACATGCATGTCTTTTGGCATAATAAATCTCTTAGTTCTAAATTTTCACTGGTAGTCCAATTCATTCAATAAACTATTTAAGATCTAATTGAAGGTCATAAATATTATGTAATCCACACAAAGTGAAATATTCTCAATTTAAAGATGAGGACATTGAGACTTAGAGTTTTAACTAACATGTTCACATCTATACAGTGTAAGAGGCATATCTAAACCAAATCTATATTTCTCAGAAATCCATTCTAGGGGCGCTTGGGTGGCTCAGTCGGTTAAATGGACGACTTCGGCTCAGGTCATGATTTTGCGGTCCATGAGTTTGAGCCCCACATCGGGCTCTGTGCTGACAGCTCAGAGCCTGGAGCCTGTTCCAGATTCTGTGTCTCCCTCTCTCTGACCCTCCCCCGTTCATGCTCTGTCTCTCTCTGTTGGGGCGCCTGGGTGGCGCAGTCGGTTAAGCGTCCGACTTCAGCGGTCCGGGAGTTCGAGCCCCGCGTCGGGCTCTGGGCTGATGGCTCAGAGCCTGGAGACTGTTTCCGATTCTGTGTCTCCCTCTCTCTCTGCCCCTCCCCTGTTCATGCTCTGTCTCTCTCTGTCCCAAAAATAAATAGATGTTGAAAAAAAAAAATAAAATAAATAAATAAATAAATAAATAAACAAACATTAAAAAAATAAAAAAAAAAGAAATCCATTCTTATCCCTTCTATACAAACTCTGGTAATAAGACTAAAATCATACTTAGTAAATACTTTAGACATTGATCAATGTCAATAAATAATAGGGAGGAAATATTTTCTTCTTAAATCCTTGAAGTTTAAACTGTCAAGTTTAGATGTAATCATTCCCAAGGATTAGCAAACCTTATAGAAAAGTAAAAAAAATCAGACATTTGTCCTGTGTCCACATATGTATAGCCAAGTAAGTCCTATCCTTAGTAGTAAATGGTCACCTATATGGCAGGATTTCAGTTATTCCACTGGAATTAGTCAATCAGCAAATATTTCCAAGAGAGTACAACATATTGCTTAAACTGCTATCCTTTGAGGAGTCTACCTTATCAATATGAAGCCAAGGTTTTAGTATGAAGTTTTACACACACACACACACACATACACACACACACACACACACTTTATAACCCAGTGACATCCTTAATTAAATTATATACAGTATAACTCTTAGATTTGAGAAAATTATAAAACAATATGTGGCCCTGTTTGGGCTTTTGATATTACTTATTTCTGAACTTAAAAAAATCTTTTCAACTGTTAACTCAGAACAAATCATGAGTGACCATTAGTTTACTAAGGAAAGACACAGAATGAAGTTTGTCTGGAAGGAAACAAGGCACATCTGCCCAAAGAATCTTGACCCCAAAACAAAACACACAATGGAGCGTTACTATTACTTAGCTGTTGTTTTTTTTTTCTGACAAAAACCTAAAGATTATAAAGTGAAAGTCAGACAAGGCAGAAATTAGTGGTTAGCTAGAATTCCATGGCAACACACCCACAGTTGTGAAAGCATCATGGTTCTTTAAAGATTGCACATTATTAAACTCCATCTTAACATCTTGTTCTAAGGATGATGCAAAATGTCAACGACATCTCAGACCTAGTGTCACTTAAGACTACTGGGCCATTAGAAGTTCAAGGAGGTGGTTCTGTAATAACAAAAAAATTCCTATGATCAAGTACCTGCCCTCTTTTTCTCCTTTGTACAGCTGAATTAGGTGGTAGCTTTCCTGCAGCTAGTGACCTGAGAGCCCTAACCTGTCCTATTGCAGGAGAGCATATGAGTTTAGGAGTTCAAAAGACTAAGGTAAGGAGATGACTTATGGAAGAAAACAGAGATGTGCTGCTGGCAACAGGGGTTGAGACCCCATGGAAGCTCCAACTGTCTATGATTTTAAATTCTAGTTTGAGGAGTCTGGGTCTTATGCTACATAAAGGATTTTAGGAAATGGTCATGATAAGAGCAGTTTTTGGTAGGTTTATTTGGCTTAATTCTTAGCTAGAGAGAATCTTATATCCAAAATAATATTTATATAATATTTATACTTATAAGTAAATAGCTGCATTAGAGGATTTTACTGATTGGGAGTTTAGTTAGATGACTAAGAATTATAATACAAAATTAGCACATAAAATCAAATTGAAAAGTCACAAATTTTAAGAATCATTGCATAATTTGTCATTTTTACTACCTTTTCTACAATGCATATAAAATATATTTTGAAGAGATATGGATATAAATGGAATTTCATTATAAAGTTATTAATTATCTGATATACAACAAATTGATGTTGTTTTAAGGTGACACGTTGGCTAAAATTATTCAGAAGAAAAGAAAAAATTGGATTTCTCTCATCTACCTAACAGAAAATATAGATGAGTGGTGATTTTTTTTAAAAAGTCATAAAATCTGCTCTTTCCTAGCTTTTTAATCATTCCTTTATAGAACTCTCTTGACATCAATATATAAATACATTGAATATTTTCCCATCCTGGAAACAAAATAACACTTATTAAGCATTTAAATTGTGTCAGAAATTGTTTTGAGTGCTTTATGTATATTAACTCATTTAATCTTAAATCAATATTATGAAGTAATTTACATTTTATAATGAGGAATCTGAGATACCAGAAGGTAAGTAGCTTGCCCAAGGCCACACTACTAAGCAGTTGCTCAGGTAACAATGCAGTCTTAACTATTATATTAATTACCATGCTATTGTCACTCCTTTCTAGCTACCATTCTTGTATTCTTTTGCCTTCCCTTCATTACCAAACTTTCTCCCAAAATAGTCATATTCTTACCTCTGGTTCATTCCTCAAAGTCTGCCTTCCACCTCTACTATGGCACCTCAACCATACTTGTTTATGCCATAATGACTTCTTCATGGCTACATCTAAGAATACTCTTTGGTCCTTATGCTTCTCAAACTCTCTGCAGCATGTTTCACTTTTGAACACTTTGAAATGTTCTTCTTTCTTGTTTTCTGTGGCATCATCTTATCTTTGGTGTGCTAAAGTTTTTTTTTTTTCTTTTCTCAATTTTCCCTCATTCTAAGTGTCCTTGCAGTACAATAGAGTGAGTAGAGTACAACTTCCTCCTTCTAAACTTTTCTTACATTGATGCTGACCTTGACCATGTGAGTTGCTTTCACCAGTAGTATCTTGAAACAAACAGCAGTCCTGAATGTATTTGCATATTTTGGCTTGGTCTCTTGGGTTCCTGTGATTCAGCAGGAAAAGAACATACCCCAAATAGTAGCTTGCTAAGGACAATGAGGAAATAGGGAGAAGACCTGAATTTAATCTATAACTTGTAGTCATGCTGAGCTGATACCAGATGGGTTCAGCAGAAAAACAGCACACTTGCAGAACCATGAACATGAAATCAAATATTTAAAATCAAATGTTAGAAACCACTGGGAAGTAACAAGTTCAGCTAAACTACTTATGGAAATTTGATAAGGGACAAATAAGTTACCATACATAAATCTTAGTGTTCTCATTTACAAAGTTGGAAAAATAACAAGAGTGTCTGCTTTGCTTGGGTTGTTGAGAAAATTAAGCATGTGAAATGATACAAGTAAAGTTCTTAGCAAAATAACTGACATATAATATGAACCCAATTAATGCTTGCTATTATTATATTCCACCAAAGAATGTTCAATTTATCTCAAATATGCTACTAGAAAGCTGCTCTGGGAGGTCACGTAAAGACCTAAAATCAACTGGTGCAATAATGAGCTCATTGTATTTCCTCTTTTTATGGTACCTAACATTCAAAATGGCAATATGTTCACATAGCTCATAAAAGAGCAACCTAGGGGTCCTATCTGACTTCTTCCTTACCCTTTTTGTCCAATCTGCAATCAAAGCTCTCCAATTTTATCTCCTATATGTCATCTATCCATCACCTTTTCTCTTTACTGCTACCACCTTAATTCACTTATTTTACTGCACCAGTCCACTCTTTTAGTTAAGGTACCAGTAACCACTATAACAGATAAAACTTTAAACACAGTAGCTTAACCCAATCAAGGTTTATTTCTCACTAATAAAAAGGCCAAGTTGTGAGTTCCTGATTAGTAAATGATTTGGGTCTAAATTCTTTCCTTCATATGGTACCACTATTTTTAGTATATGGCTTCCATGATCACTGGACTCACTCATATCAATGGAGTAAGCCAGTGAAGTAGAAAAGAGTATACATCACTGCATGTAGAAGGTTTTCTGGTTGAGAGATAGAAGTGGCTCATAACTTCCACTCATCTTACATTGAGAAGAAATCAGTGATATGGTCACATCTCACTTTAAGGAAGGGTGGGAGAGTCGATCCAACTGTGTGCCAAGAAGCAAGAGGTAATGGGTATGATGACCAGCTAGCCATATATTGCTCTAGTTCCCTTATTATCCTTCGTGTTTCCAGCACTGGTTCTCCTCCAATCCAATTCCTGGCAGGATCCAGAGGGATATTTTTGTTAAACATAAGTTGTATCATCTCACTCTTATGTTTAAATTTTCTAATGGCTTCCAGTAGTACTTTAACTAAAACTCAAACTCTTACCTTGACTTACAGAGTTCTTTGTAATCTTGCCTTGCTTTACCTTTCTGAACTTGTCTCATGCCAATCTCTTTATCATGTACTATGGTCTACTCAAATTCATTTTCTTTCTGTTCCTAGACCATTCAAACTCATTTCTTCCTAGAGTCTTTGTACCAGCTCTTCCCTTTTCTAAGAACACTCTTCTATAATCTTCACATGGTGGATACCTTCTTCCCACTAAGACTTCAGCTTAAATGACACCTTTTCAGAGAAGCCCTCCCTGACAGCCCAGTATAAAATAGTCAACACTTTCTAGCACATCAATTCTATTTTAATGTTCTTCATAGAATTTATAACAATTTGATATATTTTTTTAAAAAATGTTAATGTTTTATTATTTATTTTTGAGAGACAGAGAATGAGTGGGGGAGGGGCAGAGAGGGAGGGAGACACAGAATCTGGAGCAACTCCAGGCTCAGCACAGAGCCTGACACGGGGCACAAACTCACAAACTGGGAGATCATGACCTGAGCCAAAGTCAGACGTCTAACCGACTGAGCCACCCAGGCGCCCCTGATATTTTTCTTTCTATCACATTATCTACTTATTATGTCTGTCTGTCTATCTATCTCTCTACCTATCTACCTATCTCTCTATTCTTCTGACAGTAATATAAGTTGACAGAGATTCTTAGATGTTTTATTCACCACTGACACCTACAACCTAGACTGCTAGCGCTATTGGACACATAGTGTTCAGTAAATCTGACTCATTAGTGAAGTATTAAACTTTCTATGCACTGAGCTAGACCTCCAATCAACTCCACTGAGATGAAGAAAAAAAAACAAAACAAGCTTGTGTCTTACATTAACATTACAAAAGTTACATGTGGCTGGAAACCAGCTGGTCAAATTATGCCTGAAGAACTGCTTAGCTGACCAGTTTGTGTCCTTTGCCCTTTCCAATGAGCCTAAAATTTTGAAAGGAAAGTCTAGGGGTAGAAAATATATGTTCTCCACTTAATCAGGGCTTTTTTTCCTAAACACTTTCTATTTTTACATGCAGTGAGACTACTAAACTTTTTTTTTAATTTAAGAGAGACAGTGAGTAGAAGAGAGGGGCGAAGGCAGAGACAGAAAGAGAGAGAGAAAGAGAAAGACAGAGAGAGAGAGAGAGAGAGAGAGAGAGAGAGAGAGAGAGAGAATATTAAGCAGGCTCCACCCTCAGCATGGAGCCTGATGCAGGGCTGGATCCCATGACCCTGGGATCATGAGTCAGAAGTTCAACTGATTGACCCATTCAGGTGCTCCAAAACCACTAAACTTTTAAGTTTAGAACAAAATATCTTCTTCAATTTAATGAATTAAATTACTCTTTCTGTTTGTATCAAGAAATCTTAGTGCAAAGGTGGAACAAACTCATAATGTGGTATTTAAAAGTCAAAAAGCACAGTAGTACAAAGAAAGCCAAATTCTTGACACTTAATACGGAACATTTTTTTATTATTTTAAAATATTGTAATAATGTAATTTGGTTAACTAAAAGTAGAATAGAGACTTTTTAATTTTGCTTCCCCTGTTTGTAGTAATAAAATCATAGCAATTAATAGTTTCTGAGAACTTTTGATGTGCCAGTCACTGTACATGCATACTTTATAAGAATGAGCTTAAGAAACTGAGGCCTAAAGAGGTTAAGTTACGTGCCTGAAATCAGAAAGCTATCAAGGGTAACCACACAGCACAAATATGTTTATAAATCACAATGTAATGCCTATGTCCTGGGCTACTGGAAAGCTGTAGCCAATGTGTTCTGTCTGTTAACTGTCATGCTATCTTAATTTTGAATACTAATATTTTGCTAAGGCATCCTTTCACATTTGCTCTATAACTATCATGCAGCACATCCTACCTGGATAGCACAGCAGATTATGACAAAGCTACCCAGAATTACCTTTCTGGCTAGCAAGTCAACACATCTCCCAAGAGCTACCAACATATAGTGTTAGTTTCTGCATGAAACTACCCAGAGAGGGTAAATACTCGTTCGTGGCTTGCAAGAAACTTGAAGGCTAAGACAGCACTGATGTAGTATCCATGCCAGAACTGTTATCTATATGGACTTGTTAAATTTCACCTCTAGCATTTCTATGCCTCACCCACTATGGCTGCTTCCCTTTCTGACTCTGCTACTTCGTCTCTCCCCCAACACCATTCCCGCTTAGGTACAATATTAGAGTGGATGCTACAGCAGAGCTTACAAAATAATCAAGTTTCTGAATTTCAAATTTTGAAGGATCTTTTTAACAGTAATCTGGCTCAAGATCTTTCTTTTGTCAGTGAATCAAATCAGTTCAGAGAAGTTTGCCATCAGGGGCTGTGAAGATGGAGCTTCTACTCCTGGATTCACGGTCTGTCATTTCACATTTCCTCATCTCACGACTTCTGCTTATCCATAACTTCTTAGGATTCCTTGGCCATAGGTAATTCCCAAAGGTATTATTTCCCTAGGTAAATCCCAAAATAACTATGCTTGTTTCCTTCTCTGATTTTGCTACTTTATTACTCTTCTTTCACCCTTCACAAAACCAGTATTTACCTGACCTATTATCCTTATTCTTAATGCTCTTTCCATTTGCTTAGATATTATAAAAGCAGAAAAATAAATCCTAATACATATATTAATGGAGGCCAAGGCCTGAAATACTTCTTTCTCCTTCTTAGCAAAAAAAAAATGTTTATAAAAACATACCTTCTGAAGTCTCCAATGACTGGGATTTGGGGGAATACAGCAAAACAAAAGGAAAGATATTTTTGGGCAGTTATTTTTCAGAGCCCTTCAAATCACTTGGGACATAGAGCTAGCCTCATATAGAAGGACACAGAGGCAAAGAAGCAGTGATAATGTAACAGCCAGAACAAACCAAATAAACATGTGAATAAATATTTAAACTAGGGATAGACATCACTCCCTGTGTTTTAGTATTTATGTCTCTTCTCTAATCACAAACTCTTCTTTGTTTAGTTTTCTCTTCTGGTTTCAAGAGAAAGCATATTTCAAGAGGAGACATTTTAACATTTAATAATAAGGGCATTTTCTACAGTTATGTTTTTAATTGTAATAATTCAACCTTCTTTTTTCACTTGATTTCCAGATCTGAAATTTATTATTGCCTTGTGTCTGCTAAAGGCAAATGTACTTAATTCCAAAATCTCATCTTCTGATTCTATTATACCAAAATTTGAGGAAAAAAGTATAGAGAATATATATGCATGAGTATATTTGTGTGCAATATGTGGGTAAGCTTTTTTTTAAATAAATTGAGTATTCAGCATATTCAACATTCAAAACAAAAGAAAATGTTTAACAATCTCCAAATCTCTTAGTGGAAAGGTTAGTTTAACGTACAGTCACACAATTTTTTAAAAAGTGTTCAACTGGATGTTTAGTAATTTCCCCAAAGCTTAAGGCTATTGTCTAGCAACACTAACTAGGAATAAAATGAGAGGAAGAAGGATAAAGTTAATTGTAACTTTAATTTAATCTTAAAACATGAAGAAAACTATTCCAGATGAGTCTCTACCTTGTATATAAAGAGTAAAGAGTCCAGACTCCCCTGCCTGCCTTGATGATCCTTACCATGTTCTTCTCTTCAAAATTCTGTATTCCCATACCTTCTATGACACTCATGGGCTTATTTTGCACATCTGGTCTCTCCTTACAACCTTTTACTATTTTCTTTCTTATCCTCCTGCTTAAATGTTAAATGCCCACTATTCTATCTTTGCTTCTTTTCTCACTGTAGTACACATGCCCCCAAATTATACTGCCACCTATTTGCTGATGGCATAAACCTACATTTCCTGCCCTTCCCCAAGATTGATATCAATATACAGTACTTCCTACTGTGTTCTCTATTTAGATGTCCCCAGAAACTTCAACCTCCAAAACCCCAAATTTAAGCTCACTAACCTTCCCCCAAATCTGCTTTTTCCTCCACAAACTGTATTTTAGATAATGCCACCACCACTCACCTAATCCTGCAAGCATGAAATGTGGTTATTAGTCTAATCTCAGATTTCACACTTAACACTAACCCATCAGACTCAGTCATTAGATTCCCCAGATTCTCCATCATTTCTCATTCTTTTAATCTTTATTTTTTTCTACGGCCATGACTTTAGTTCAGATATTGATCTTCTCTTGGTTAGATGTTCAGTTCAGTCTACCCATGGTTGTGCCTATGTCTAGATCCTTCCATCTTCCTGTCCTGCTTAGGCAATCCTTCATTTACACTACTACTGAGGTGATCTCAATAAGCCACACATTTAACAAAGTAAAACTCTTCAGGATCCCTACTGCCTTCAGAAATTCAGAAAGGAAATACCTCAGCATATCTATGCCTGGAAGATTCTTGACAAACTTCGAGTCAACCTTCAAAAATTAGATCAAGTGTTTTCCCTTTTGTGAGATTCTTGACATAATGAAGTAGAATGAATCACCTCCTTCTGGTAACATTATTGCTTGTAGTATACATCTCTATTTTTATATTTACCACACTGTAGTTTGATCATGTGTTTACACAAATGTGCTGCCTCTGGATTTTTAAGCTCTTTGAGGACTTGGGTGGTGTCTTTTCATCTTTGCAGAAAATGAACATAACTTTTCAGCACAAAAATATACTAATTCATCTGGGAATACTGAGGAATAATAGAATTTGTTTAATTTGGAATATAACCCAACACTAATTTAGAGCATAAATATTCTGGAATGGGTAGAAAATGGTAACCAGGAAGCAGGAAGCTGGTTGCAATAGTATAGGCACAGAAGAAATTACAAAGTCGTAAATAAAGACAGTACTGTGGGGGAGGGGGAGAAGGGGGGTTTGTAGAAAGGGCACTGTTAAATTCTGAAGGAAATGATTATTTGTCTATTCATAGAATTTAAATTCTGACATTCAGAAGATTTTTCTTAAAATCCCTTTCAATCACATTTTTGTGTCCAATTCAAATGGCATATTCATTGTGTTCTCCCTTCCCCAAATATTCTTTTGAATCACTGCTGTGCAAAGCAGATGCTCAGGAAGACCGGCTGTGTTATTGATGATTTCAAAAAGGACATATTTTTGGTTCCTAAAAATAAGACTAATAGTACATAATGATCTATGAAAAAGTATCAGTAATTTGGAAATACATATCTGTATAATGAAGCAGGGGTGTATTCTCTCTTTCTAAAAAACCTCAAGGTGCATGGGTGGCTCAGTTGGCTATAAGCATCCTACTCTTGATTTCAGCTCAAGTCACGATCTCACAGTACATGAGTTTGTGTCCCATGTAGGGCTCTGTGCTGACAGCATAGAGCCTACTTGGGATTCTCTCTCTCCCCCATCTCTCTGCTTCTCCCTCTCTCTCTCTTCCTCTCTCAAAATAAAAAAAAAATCTCAAGTTATTGGATATGCTTTGTGTGTATAAGTAGCTTTATAAAATGGTATCCATATAAACTTCTAAACTACCAGAAGCTCTTTCTCTAATAATTCTATTATCAAATAAGATTGCAGATATTTTGGAAAGCTTTTTCCCTGGTTACTTGTATTGATCTATATTTTATGCCTAAATTTTCAACAATTGAGCATCTGGAAATGTAGTGTCTACAGATCTAATATTTTTCCATGACTTTGACAAAGAATTATTTTACTAGCTTTTACTTTTTTCCTAAGTTTTCATATTTTTATTAATTTTAAATTAAAATGAAATTTTAACATTTTTAGCTCTAATTTCTGTTTAGTTACCTGTGCCATAAAATTTCATAATAATTTCTTTTTAAAATACATATTCCACAACAGTAGGAACACTCAGTATTCACAGTATATTCCAATCCTAGTATAGAGTATATTCTCATCTACAACTGCATTATTGAATAATAATTAAAAAGTGGCATTTTATTTTTAATTTTTTATAATGCAACCCCCCCCAAAGTAAGTAGAAACCACATGTACACTCACTACATATTTTAGAAGGATATAAAGAGGTAAAACTCTCTGTCTCTTCCAATTAAAAACTCGATGCATCTCATTCCAAATATTTTCCTATAGTTATAACAATATTCATACATACTAATATCAATGTACATAGCCCTTTTTGTTATAAAAGTGTTTATTGGAACTAAAGGAGACCAATCAAAATATAATAGGTAAATTTATCCCTACTTTATATTTGAAGTCATGTATCTATTGTCACATGGTCATAAAGTGTTTCAGTTGGTAGTGGAACTGAAACTGTTAAAGCCAAATAAAGTGTTTTCTTCACCATTGTTTCTTAAATCTAGAAAGTCATCAGAATTACCTGGAGAATTTTTCAATATGCAGATTTCCAGACCATGTCGGGAACTACTAAATATATGTCTATGGCTTAGTTTCAAAATTTTCAGTAAGTTCCCTAAAACTATTCTGATGGTCATGCAGATTGAGTACCAAAATGTCTACTTTTAAGGGAGCTTAAATTTTTCAAATTTGTCTCCTTTTAAAATTAGCTAAAAACTATTTCTGGATGACATATACATGGGAAGAGAAGAAAAATGTGTGATTTAACATTAATGAACAAGTATACAAGTGCAGAATCCTGAATGCTGCTAATTAGTGGTTCCTTATAAGGAAAAGAAATTGTAATTTTCTGGTCAAATTTATATAATGTGATGTGCATTAGCAAGAAATCCACCAAGTCTAGTCATACAAATTTGTCTCACTAGTGAATTAACTTAGGAGATCAGATGAGTCTTAAATTCTAAGTTCACAACTGGTTGACTACTTCAAGCAGGATAATGCTTTCAAGGTTTCAACTTCAGTAACAGAACACAAAAACTAAAAATATATCCATGGTAAGCTGAAATAAAAGTATATGTGACGCATTAGAGTCCATGGAATTAAGCCAAAAACCACTAACTAAAAGTAAACTGCCTTCACTTGAGCTTTGGGATTACTTTGGAATGCACACACAGGCTCTCTGGGCTGCTGTGTCCAATCCCACCATGTAGATTTTCATTGTCCTTCGCTTAGACTTACTACTCTCCCCTCTCTGCTGTCATACACAAAGGGAAATGGAGGTGAGGTCAAGGTGCATATGTACTTGCTTATCAATGAAGGTACACTAAAGAAAGAAAGCAACCTTGGTTTTGCAAGCATGTTGGTGTGTCAGTGTGTGCATGGCTGCTCCTGGTGAAACCTTCCTGTATCTATTTGTCCTTTCCTTTAAGGCCATAATAGTGTGTGGCCCAGGACCTCTTGCTCAAGATAAATGAGGCCAAGTAGTAAAGAGGACATTCATCTTTAAGTAAGGAATACCTGGCAAAATTGCCTTTGTGGAGGTTCTAAACTGTAACCTGCAAGCCAGTGGTATGCTAAGATTTATATTCTCCCACAGTCTTGGTTAACTGTAAAGGAACTTTTGGCTGTCCCTGGGGTTACAAAAACTATTACCTATTGTATAAAGCTCCCACTGCCCTGTTTTGTTTGTTTATTTTGATCTTTTCCATCAGTGGGGAAAAAAAACCCTTCTTATCCTCTTTCCTCTCTCATTCGCCCACTCACATAAGAGCATTGTCCTTGCTCAGTAACTCCATTTCCTGAGCTCAAAGGAAAAGAAAAAAAAAAGATGAGAGCTTTTTTTCTTTTATCCTTGCACTGAAAACAAAGAGCAGATTTGCTCATCAAATTGGATTGCAGTCATTTCTGTATAGGCCACCTTCAAGTATAAACTAGACAACATTCTTGGAAGATAAATGTGAAACAGCTTAGTACAAGATCACAAAGAGGAGTCAGAAAGCCCATGGTCTTGTTTCCATTCTGTCATGTATAGATTTAGATGTTAGGCCAGTCATTTACAGCAGAAGCTCTCAGTGCTATCAGTGGCTTCACCACCTTAGTCCATGACTCTCCCACTTCCAGTATCCAGCGCCTACATCTCTTTATCTGAGACTTTCTCTGGATGCTACTGTCCTCTCTGTGTCACACCTGACTCTGGACACAGCATCAACCAGTACCTGACAATAGTAATGGTTGCTATGGTAATACCTTAACTTCCTCACACCTTGCATGGCATGACTCTAAGGCAAGTCTTCCACACTGTTCCTAGAGTTCCCCAGCAAGGTCCAGTTTCCCACTCTGGTAGTTTGCTTGATAGCCATTCTTCCATGTATCACTTCCCCACTTCCTTATCAATGTTTGTGGAGATCAGCTGGCCTGCTTTTGGGGGAGCATAAACACAGACAGTTCTTTGCTACATAAAAAGCAGATAAACAAGCCAGTGGAATTAGATAACTTGCCAGCCAGATGGCAAGAAGAATCCTATTGCTAGCTGTAACTGCAGTGGTGATAATCCTTGGTGTGCTCCAGCACAATTGCTAACTCACTTGTGAAGGACTGGTATAAAATACAGATGGAAGAATGTATTTATGCATACCATTTGTCAGCTATGGGGACAATGGTAATTATAAGAGCTATGGAGTTGAATGGTTATTGTCAAGCCATTGTACTGATTAAAGAAAGAATGACAAATGTCACTTGAGCCTACTCTCAACTCAAGAGAGGGTGTGAAGGCCAGAAATTCTTCATATAGCCTTTAAATAGACATGTATTTCCTATAACTAGAGGAATACATTATAAATCAAACCTAAGACCTTATTGTGAGCAAGACTAAAACACAGAACTGGGAAGTCATTTATGCTAAAGTATGGTCTTGTTAAGAAAAAAATGAGACCATGGGATATGGGGTGGGGACACGTGGGTGGATACATTAGTAACACTGTACTCCCAAATTCATCTAACATTTAACACCCCTAGTTAAAGGATAGAGCCTTTCCTTCCCTGTAGACTATACAAAGGCCTCACCTGATGCAGATGGCTTCCAAATTGATCTTCCCCCATGTTATCTCACTACTTCCATATAAATAGCTAGGATCAAGTCTCAGTATGACTTGGAAGTATTGTCCCTTTAATAAAAAGATTATTCACCCAAAGAGCTGTAGGAGCTTGATACTGTATACTAGCAAAAATTGGGAGAACATGCCTAAGAATCAGTCTTGATGACACTGAAATATAAGGAGTGCAAAATAAGGTTGGATACACACACACACACTCAGGAAAAAAAAAAAAAAGATCAAGGTCAGGTGAACAGAAGACTGATATTTGCTGCAATAATGGAAATTTAAAAGCTCTCAGCAAATTTCTAGAGCGGAACCAATTTGAGACCCAAAACCATCAATTAGGAGAGTCGTCTTATAGAGGGACTCTGCCACAGCATAGCAAATACATTGAGTAACAATTCCTAATATTTCCCTGAAAATACCAGGGAACTGTACACTGAGAAAGACTATTCATATCTTTTGAGGTGTACTGGATACCAAGGGACCTTAAATATTACACATTGACTTTCTTGGGTATACAGATGCCAGATGATAAGCAGAATCCTGACCCAAGCCTATCTCATAGTGGATCCATTGTGTCTGCATCCATCCTGTGGATTATTCCCCAAATCCTTAAATGCATAATCTGGATATATATACTTAACAACTAGCAGAACCTTGATTTGATTTCCAAATCTTTATACTAAGAGCCATTATGGTAGAGAAGATCAAGTAAAAGTCCTTAAAATGGCTTTATTCCCTGTGGCCAAGAATGGAAATCAGATGCAGTATGGCATCCTGGGTGTAATGGCAGAGATTAGTGCCATCTTCAAAGACTTAATGATTCAGAGATGATTATCTCTATCATATCCCCAACTAATTCATCATTATGCTTCCACAAAAATAGGCTAGATCATGGCAGATGACAGTCAACTGACCACAAACTGAATTAAGTAATGGCTCCATTTGCAGTTGCTATGCTAAATGTGGCACTTTTTTTTTCTATAGCAGATTAACAAAGCCTCTGATACATGGTATACAGCTATTGAACTGGCAAATGTTTTCATTTCAACACCCATCAGAAAGGTGGTTCAGAAGTAGTTCAGATTCATGTGGTTGGATAGCAGTATCTGTTCATGATCATTTCTCAGCACTGTTAGTTCTCCTGTTCTCTAACACAATATAGTGTGGAGAGATCTTGATCAGTTGAACACTCTGCAGAGCATCACAGTAGTCCACTGTACTCAATCTTGAGCAGCAGTGAGTGATAAGGAAACACACATTGTGACATATGTCTGACAGAGAGTGGGTAATAAATTCTATAATTATTCAAGGGTACACCATTTTGGTGAAGTTTGTAGGAGTTTGCCTGACACATGCCAGAATATATGCTCCAAGGTAAAGAACAAGTAATCGTACTTTGCACCTCCAACACTAAGAAAAAAACACAGAATTTAATGCCCTCTTTAGATACTGAAGACATTTTGTTCATACCACATTTGGAAAAGATTTATTTGGAATTAAGCATAGTTTCCGGAGCAGGAAGACTAAACTTCCATGTTGCACTTATACTTCTCAGCTCACACCTATGGCCTCATGGGGGCTTCTGTATGTTGGAGCTGCAGAAAAATCTGAGCATGGTTCATTGATGGGTCATTACAATAAGCTGCTGGGAGCTGAAAATGCCACATTACATCCTCACTCAGTGATTGCCCTGAAAGGCAATAGTATGGTGAAATCCTCCCAGTGGGCAGGGCTTGAGAATTGCATCTGACTACTAAGAAGTAGCAAATGACTTGACTCTGTGATCAGGGGCTTTAGAAAGAACAGACTGGGAATAATAGTGTCTAGAGAAGAACTAGCATAAGAAATTATAGCAGTAGGCACTTTAGATCTTTGTATATCTTTGTTTCTTACATAAATGTCCTCCATAGTAAAGGCATTGAACTACCAATTGGATAGAATTGGCTGTCTAGTGGATAGTTTATTTTTCCCACTGGCCCATGAGAGAAGAAGTTATTGAAGTACAGTTGCAGACTATGCATGAGCTTTCCCTTATGAGGTTGATCTAGCTACTGCCTCTGTTGACTGACTGATCTGTCATAATCAAAGACCAAGAGTGATTACTTGATGTGATATTAGCCTTTGAGGAAACCAACCAGCCATTTTGTTGCAAGTTGGTAATATCTGACCCTTTCCTCCCCAGAAGGGACAGTAATTTGTCTTTGCTAGGACTGATAAAAATTGTGGGGATGGGTTTATCCTTTCTGCCTCAGAATTTTATCCAGCAATACTATCTGAAGTCTCAGAGAATGAGAAATTTATCATCATGTAATCTTGCATAACATATTCTTGAATGAAAGGGCCATATTACAGCAAAGGAAAAGTGACCAAAAGTTCATGACTGTGGGAAATCACTTACTTGAAAATACATTGAGTGACTCCTAATCTGGTAGCATGATGGCATGTTGGATTCATCTTATAAAGGCACAAATACGCCATTAGTTTGTGGATGACACTCCCTGTCGTATGGGGATCCTATCATTTACATACCAATGGCTATTATATGGTACTGCTTCTCTAATAGCTAGAATACATGACTCTGTAGATCTTAGAAATAGTTCCTTTAACTATTTCACTCCTAGTGACCCATTTCGGTGATTTGTGCTTTCCATACTCAACTTTCAACTTTTCTGCATAAGAGCTATTGATTTGCAGAATGAATGAGGGGATGCTTTTACAAGAAGGTGACTGTGTTATAATAAGTTTTATTTGCAGAAACAAACTGCTGGCCAGATTTAGCCCATGGGCTGTAGTTTTCCAATCCTTGTGCTAAGTTATTCCTAAATTTCCTTCATGGTCTAAAATTCTGTATTGTATGCCTCTAGATTCAGAAAACATTTTGAAAAGTCCTTCCAGTCACAAGAGATCATCAATATCTCTATGAAAAGATTAGAAAGTTTATAAAAATCATACATAACCTAAAGTTAATTTCCAAGATTTTATATTTCAAAATTAGGTCTCTAATAGTAAAAACAATGTATTTATAATAATCTAGACTATCTTTAAAGGTGAATACAATTATTTTTGAACATGTAGTACTAAGGCATTGACAATTACATTGAAAACACAATTTGATGAATAATGTCTACCAGGGAAATTCTTCTTTTTTTTTTTCCAAAAGGCAGAACTTGTTGACAGTATTAGTTTGCACAAGTTTAATAATTAGAGCCTGAATCAAAATGAATGACTTCCAGCTTAGAGGACTCAGAAGACATACTACATGTAACATATATAATAACTTAGAAGCATGGAAAAGTCATTGTTTAAAGCCTAATGCTATAATTACATCAATATGTAAGTAATGTAAGAGACATTATTTGATTCCAATGAAGATGAATATGGTTTATGCAGTTCATCACTTTTAAATTGTTAAAAATAAATTAAATATTGGAGTGCCAAACAAAAATCATTCTCATAAATTTTTAACAAAGAAAATAAAATGTACAAGTTATTGAGAACTTTAGAAAGCAAATCTCTGCATAATAAGCAACTGTAAGTTAACTAAATCCCTATGTGTATCATATCCTCTCACCTTTAATTTTACCTAGCTAGAATATTTAAAAGGATGAAATACAATGAAACAATCTAGAAATGAACAGAAATAGCTATGGATCAAAGTAAAATTTGGTCAAGTGCAGTTTTTAAAACTTTAAACAATACTATCATATAAATGTGATCAATTGGTAGGGGAAGGAAACACATGGTCCTTGGAATGATTGTCTCTTCCCTCCTTAGATCTATAAGTTGTTCAACAGAAATTTTTCACTTTCATCCAATTGTGTGTTTATATATCTTTTCCCCCAAGGTATAGCATGACTTACATTATAGAATTAAAAGTGTAATAAAAGAAAATAATTTATTTTATTCATTTGGAGGCAAAGTATATGTTTTTTTCCTACAGTTATAAAGTACAGTGTGTATCCCATAAAACTCTATTGAATTTATTAAAATTCAGCTTAGTGCTACAATTTATCTACAAAACATCCATACACACTGACAAATTTGCCATTTTTGTTTTTCCTTTTTAAATTGAAATAGCGTCCCCTTTATCCTCACTTCTTATTTTTACAATTGATCATGTAAGTCAGATAAACATCTCTTCATAAGTTTATAAAGTACTCGTTAATCTTGCTTTTTTAAAAAATAAGTGATGAAGAGGTTCACAAGGGAGAAAACAGAAGGTTTGCAAATTAATAAGAGCTTTATGCTTTCTTTTCAGATAAAAAGTTGGATATATTTTTATGTTTATTTAAGAGAATAAATTTGCTATTAATTCTGAAAAAAGACAAGACTAATGAATTACCCCTTTATTTTATATAACCATGTTTTCAGTTCACATACTGTAAAATTAGTTATAGAAAAATCAGTATGCTATGTTTATATTGATATTTGTTGTATAGAGAATGATACTGGACATAATACCATTATTATAATTCTATAATTATGAACAATAATTTATTGCTCTTCTATTTAATCAAAACTTAAAACATTTCCATTTTGTCTAAAAAAACAGAAAACAAAAAGCTAATATGTACCCAAAGTGATAGGAGAATGGTAGAGGGCCAGCTGTCCAGTGATGAAATCACAGTTATTCTCAATGATAATGAAGAATTTACTGTATCCATGTTTGATGGATTCTGATCAGAAAATATCAAAGCTGAGAAAGGATAAGTTTATTCAATTTGAATATCAAATCAATCGTTTCAGTTAAAATCTCATTGGAAAATGAGCAGTTGTTTGAAAGCTGAGGAGAGTGAATTTCTGAAGAAAAACTTATTTTGCAGACATATGCACCCAGGTAAAAATATGCATAGAAATACAGTTGGGAAGAGTATAAAAAGGCCAATTTTAAGAGTGCTGCTCATATAAAATTACAGAGAGGTGAAAGAACTACGTGTGATGGATGTGACTAGCTCAAGAATGGTGGAAACATTTTTCTGTAACTCAATAAAATAGTTAAAATTGGATTCAAAGGCACTGGGGAGGTAATTTAAAAAAGAAAGAGGGAGAGAATGCCAATGGAACCAAGAAAATTGGTTTCAGAAGTGATCAGTTAGCAGACAGCCCTAAGGAGGGAAGCAGAGTTATCAGAGTAATTGAGGCAGGACACAATGAACATACTAATGATAAAAGAAAAATATGGATAAGGCAAAACCGAAATCCACAGAAAGAAACAAAACAGGACTTAATTTCATTTTTTGAAATAATACTCTATCATTCTACATTTCAACATTATTGGTGCACATTATTGTTACTTTTATTAGCACAGATGGTGATTCTATATCCTTAACCACTACGCAGCAGGATTGCCAAGAACAGAAGTGTTCTAAGAAATCCTGTGGTTTCTGTTCCTGTATAGTTAATAACTTATTAATATCTTCTCCTCAGAGAGGAATGAGACAAAGGAAATAACTATTCCTTTGGTGACGGGGTATGGAGGGAATAATTAGCAAAGTTCAAAAGTTGTGGAAAAACTGAACTTTCCAGGAAAACTCACTGAGTAGAAAAACAAATTTCTTTGCAATTGCAAAATTTCAAATTAATACAAAATACATCATATACTCCGTTAGTACTTTGTAAACCTTGAAAGAGAGCTTCATTGTATTGTCTTGTTCCATCCTCAGCATACCTTTGAGTGGTTGGCAAGTATCATCCTATTTTGCAAAGATGTCTTTGGCCAGTTTTTGCCCCAAAGACAACATAAACTCCTTAATCTTGTATTCAATGCCCTCTCCTTGTTCCTCCCACATTGCCTTACAGCAATCATCAGCTTCCTACATACATAGGGACTCCTCCACACTCTATGCCACATATCTCACTTTTCCACATCCATACCTGTGGCAGAGACACTAATAGGTAGTCACCAAATCATTCCCTCCTGGGATCTTAGAGTTTTTGCTGATAAATGAGGCCATGTGACCATGCTAATAAAGTGCAGGAAGAAATGATATACACAACTTTCATGCCTGTTTTCTAAAATCTCCCACTCAATCTGTCATGCAAGTGCTCTACTTCCTTATCTTCCTTTCCTATTACAGATCATGTAGTGAAGGATTCCAAGGACATAGACTTTCTGGGACCTGGATTTCTGCATCACCCCTTGGAAGACTGCCTCCTGAATACTGAAGTGTACTACCATGTGGTCAGGAAATATACGATTACTATGTTAAGTCACTAATATTTGGGGTTACCGTGATAGCAGTAAGTCTGCTGTAACTAATATCAAATTTTACTTGTCTGTTTACCTTTTCAAATAGAAACTATTTTCCAACCAAGTTGAAGTTAACCTGCTTTAAGAAAACTTTCTTGACCACTTCAGAACTTCTTGATTTTACTTATAACTCATCAGTTCTGTTTATTGTTTAGTCTGTGTGACTCCAATTTTCAAAGGTAGGCTTATTGTTTTTTAAATTACATAATTTAAAAAATCATTCCTAGATCAATGAGTTTTAACAAATGCATACTGTCATGTAACAGTCACTACAATAAAGATCCAGAGTATTTTCATTACCCCTAAGAGCTGCATCATTGCCCTTTTCCATCAGTTCCCTCCCCACTTCTAGTCCTTGGCAATCTCTGATGTGTTTTAGGTTCCTATGGTTTTGCTTTTCTGAAATGTCATATAAATCAGGGTGCCTGGCAGGCTCAGCTAGTGGAGCATGTGACTCTTGATCTCAGGGTCATAAGTTCAAGTCCCACGTTGGGCCTAGAGCTTACTTAAAAGAAAATAAATAAAATTTTAAAAAATAGATTGAAGCCTTAAAAAAACAAAATGTCTTATAATGGAAACATATAGTCTGCAAGTTTCTGTGGCTGGCTACTCTCACTAAGCATAATGCTTTTAAGGCTCAGTCATGTCATTGCATGCATCAGAAGTTTGTTTCTTCTGTTGTTGGATGATATTTCATTGTAGGGATGAATCACAATTTGTTTCTTCATTCCTCAGCTGATGAACATTCACCTACAAGTCTATGTATGGTGGTATTAATTCATTTTTCTCATATAAATGCCTAGGGATGGATTATATATACGGGTAAGTTTCAATTTTCAAGAAACTGCTAAACTGTTTTTTTTTCCCAAAGTGATAGTACCATTTTGTACTCCAAACATCAATGTATGAGTTCTTGTATCTCAATAGCATCACCAATACTTACTAGAGTCATTTCTTTTTATTTTAGGCATTTTAATAGTTGAATTGTGATATTTCATTGTGGCTTTAATTTGCATTTGCTAATGGTTAATGTTTCCACTGCTAGGAGTATCTTTTCATGTGCCTATTTTGCCATTTTATATCTTCTTTGATGAAAACAATCTTATTTTAGTTGGATTTTTTCTTTTCTTTTTTATATAGCTATTTGAGAGTTCTTTATATATTCAAACCATAAGTCATTTTTCACATACATAATTTGCAACTATTTTCTCCCTGTAAATGGCACCTTTTTATTTTCTAACAGTGTCTTGCAAATAGCAAATATTTTCTTCAGTGTTTTTATTTTATTTTATTTCCTAATTCAAGATCACTAAGCTTTTCTGTTATGATTTCTTTTAAGACATTTTATAGTTTAAGGTTTTGCCTTTAGATCTGTGATTCATCTTGAATTACTTTTCTACATATAATGTGAGTTATTGATAGTTATTTCTATATATGAATATGTAATCTTGGGTAACATGATTTGTTGAAAAGGCTATTATTTCTCCACTGAATTTGTGCTTTGTGATAAAAGTCAATATTATATATATATATATATATATATATATATATATGTGTGTGTGTGTGTGTGTGTGTGTGTGTGTGTGTATGTGTATGTGTGTGGTCAATTTATGGACTCTATTCTAGCCCGTTTTTCTATTTTTCTACCCAGCACGAATATCACACAGTCTTTTTTTTTAATGTTTATTTTTGAGAGAGAGAGAGAGAGAGAGAGAGACAGTATGAGCGGGAAAGGGGCAGAAAGAGAGAGGGAGACACAGAATCCGAAGCAGGCCCCGGGCTCTGAGCTGTCAGCACAGAGCCCGATGTGGGGCTCCAACCCAAAAACTGTGAGATCTGACCTGAGCTGAAGTTGGATGCTTCGCCAACTGAGCTACCCACGTGCCTCCCACACAGTCTTGATTATACTAGCTTTTAATAATAAGTCCTATAATCATGTATTAATCATAGTATTAATGATTAATGATAGTATTAATCATCTAAATCTATTCTTTTGAAAAGTTTTTGGCTATTATAGATCCTTCACATTTCTGTATGAATTTTAGAATGAACTTTTTATGTCCTACAAAACAAGGGCTGCTAGAATTATTATTGAGATTGTACTGAATATATAGGCCAATTTTGGATGAATTGACATCTTGGCAATCTTCTGATCCATAAACATGATATACCTACAAACATGGCAAACCTCTCCATTTATTTAGGACTTTTTAAATTTCTCTGTTATATTTTATAATTTTTAATATATAAACCTTGCACATTTAGTTATCAGATTTATCCTAAGTATTTAATAGTTTTTTGCTGCTATTTGTTGTAAATACCATGTATCCTACCCCCTTGCTAAACTCATTCATGAGTTCTAGCAGTCTTTAAAAATGAATTTTATTAGACTTTCTACACAGATGACTATGTGTTCTGCGATAGCAGTTTTATTTATTTCTTTGCAATCTAGATATATTTTTTTTCTTTTTCTCGACTTATTGCATTTGCTGGAATTTCCAGTACCACATTGAATAGGAGCAGTAAGAGCAGACATCTTTGCCTTTTTCTAGTTGGCAGTTTGTTTTCTTTCTGTATGTTGCTACTTTTTGTATACTTTTGTATTTCACTTGTATTGATCTTTATTGATGAGCATGTTGAAGATTGGTAGGAAGTAAGTGGCTTCTACCACTATTAATATCCGATAGTAAACACTACTTCATTATTGATTGCTTATAGATCTTTTTTAATATATAGATTGCGAAGAGGAGATATTATGGAACAGTCTACTTAAAAATAATTTTAATAATTACACACATATATAATTGAACATCAAAGGCTAACACATCTAAAAAGACAGAATATCTTGTGGTGTCAATGAGGTAGAACAAGTTCAAACATACATAATAGGAATACAAAATGATAAAGTCATTGTAGAAAACAGTTCAGTACTTTCTTATGAAGTAATGCTCCCTGGCCCAATTTCAAAAATTGATTCCGTTAGAAATAAAGATCACAGATCTGGGAAACTATTTTAACCTGGGATTTTATGGGACTCTAGAACACACCATGTAGTTTCAGCAGAGAGGGTTCTGAGAAGTACAGTGTTGGTAACACTAAGAGACAGAACCTCCCAGCAAACACGTCACCATTTCTACTGGGGACACTGGCAATAGGGACCTGGCAACAGTGACTTCGCAAGAAATAATAATTGACCAAGCAGTCAGGGACTAGAAAAATTAAAAGTTGTTTGTAAGCTCAGAGGAGACATCCTGGTGTTTCCCAGCAGTGACTGAGTGAGCTTCTGAATGTAAGCTGGAGGACCTGTGTTAGGGATGTGCATCTAAGAGTCCATAATATAATACCCAGTTTAGCAAGAAGTAAAGATGTAATTTGAGATTATCCTAATTCACTATCATGAAAAACAAGGTAACAGAAGACCCTCATTTGAAAATGAAGTAGTGTACACAGTCAAACTTTGAAGCAAATGTAAATGTTTCATACAGTTGCATGGCATTATTTATATTGATGTGTTAGTTTACATACATTTAAAGTCATGCAAAGAGAGATCATATATTTTTGTCATTTGATTACATAAATGAGAAGTAAGCAAACAGGAATTATTATTCCTCTTTTACAAAGGCATGAACTGAGATTCAAAGGAGCTGAGTGATTTGCCCAAGATCACACATTTGGTAAGTGGCCCAGACAAGATCGGATCTTTTGAATTCTAATCTAGTGCTTTCCATTCTACCAAGCTCATCTCATTATGAATGGATTTGCAACGACAATTTTATTAATAGATAACAATATTTGTAAAAAGATTTCTGGAGTCTTGACTTTGGTTGGAGATTGAAAAGGACATATTTAGAGAATCAGGAATACAGAGTTTATTTTTAATTTGTATTTACCTTTTAAAACTGTACTTTTACTTTCAATAGGTATCATATAGACTTCATACTCTAAATACATTAAAGCATTTCAAAGTTATCTGAACTGGGTATTATTGTTTAAAATCAGAGGTAAAAGCATGGTCATTTCTCTCATTTCTGATACATTTTGGCTTAATATTAAGTGAGGAAAATCTGCCAAATTGCTGTTGGATTACAGCACTCATTTTAAAAAGTGAAAAATTACTTATATCCTTTTGCAAGACATTAAAGATGGACATGTTTTCATTGTTCTTCCTCTGACCAGCCTGTGTTTAGTTTGAAAAGGCTTATGTTTTGGTTTTATCTTGCTTCCAAATAATAAATTTCTGGTTTGGAGTTTAGACAAGTTTAGTCATGCAATGCATCTTAATACCCACACTTAAACATATTTCCATGCTAACCAGATGTTAACACTCTCATACATTTAAGCTTTATGACAATGATAGTTATATGTGGCTCCAGAGTTAAGTTTTAAATATTTATGCTTAATTTTTTAAGAAAACAGACTTTTTTGAACATCTCTTTCAAGCTTTTTAAAAATAAGAGTATTATTATGTAATAAAACAATTCATTGAGCTAAGACATTCTGAATAGTATCTTCTTCTCCATTCACAATGCCAACATCCTCCACTGGAAAAGACCATTAGCTGACAAGCCAATATGTTAACAAACATACACTGAATACCTACTATGTACTAGGTATTGTGCATGGTATTGCAGATTTTAAAATGAAAGCTCCAGTTCTTAAACTCACAGACTAGAAGTGCCGACAGGCAAGTGCTCTGATAATCACCATCTGAGATGATTACTGTTGTGATAAACCAAGAGTACAGAATGCTATTTTTAAAAAAGTAGATCTTTCAATCCAGATGAGATGGAGAGTTTCCTAAGGGGATCTTTGGGTGTTATCCTTGAAATAACTGAAGCTACAGTGGGAGTCGAGTGAAAATAGAATCCCAGGCATAAACAACAACATATGTAAAGGCTTGGAAGCAGGCAAGTCAGGAGGCCTGCAGTAAACTGCAAATCATTAGAGAGAAGAAGGGATCTTAGGGCTGCTGCTGGAGGTATGGCAGCTGATGATCCTGGAAGGCAGGCAGGGAACGTGCCATATGCACGTTAAGAAGTTTGGAATTTATTCAGAGGCTTGTGGGGGAGTCAACAACCAATTTAAAGTAGGGAATACCACTCCTGCAGTATGGCAGTAGGGTGGAGGATAAATTTAAGAGGGATAATATATGGCAGGGAAACCAACACTATTTTGTTACCCAAGGAAGAAACATGAGGAAGCAGGGAAGGTGGAAAGAAGGAGCTTGATGACTGATGGGATGTGGTAGTAAAAGAGAGGGAGATGTTTGGGCTTAGGAAACTGGAGAAGACTTGTGAGCATCACCAAGATAGTGGCCATGGGAAGGGGAGGCACAAGCTGACTGAGAGAAATGACAAGTTCAGTTATAGGCACTCTAAACCTATGATGCTTATGGAACATATAAGTGAAAATGCCAAACAGGACGTAGGGCACTTGGTCAGACTTCCAGGAAAGAGAGCTGTGATGGTAACACATACTTCAAATTCACCAGAATGCAAGGTGGAAGAAGGTTTGGAGTCCAGCCCCAAATCTGCACTTCTGCTAAGTGTTTTTGATTCCAAAGCAAGTTTTTCAAAGACCACATATGCAGTAATAAGGACTGGTTGAAGCCAAAATGTGGATAAACATTTCCAGAAGACTTTATAAAGACAGAAGAAAAGGCCATTAAAGATGGAACCATGAAAATGACAACAGTTAAAGAAAGAACAAGAGAAGATGAACATTGTAAGGAGAGAGAATGAAAAGAACCAGCAGCAAGGGAGCTGAGGGCAAAAAAATCAAGTAAGGACGCAATAGAATTATTATAACTGCAGTGTTTCTGGCGATTAAGTCCAGAAAGGAAATACTGAAAATTACTGACTAAATTTGATGACTGAGGGAATTGAGAACCTTAATGAATGAGGTATGGTGGACAGATGGAGATCAAAGCCAGTTGAAAGGGTGGAGGATAAGACTGGACAATGGGAAGGTGGAGATAGTGAACACAGACCAAGAAGTTTTGCTGTGAAGGGAAAAAGACAGCCAGTGTGGTAACAAGGTGGGGACCTAAGAACAACAGAGGTTCTCTTTTAAGTTTTTAATCAGTTCTTAAGTACGCTCAAATGCTCAAGAAAGAGATTGAAAAGCTACAGAGAGAATAAAAACAAGAGGGACAGAGAGAAATAAATAGGCAAAAAAGTGGATATATTGAATTAACATGGTGTCAGGCACCTTAAATACTATAACTTAAAAAAAAACTTAATATATAGGTATGGTTGTCTAACTCTATGTGTGGATATGATTATCCCCAATTTATGGATCAATGAAATAAGACTCAAGGAGTATAAATCAGATGCCCCAAGCTACCCAACAAGCAGGGCTGGAATTCGAATACAAAAATTTCCAACTACAATTCACATTCTTCTTTTAATTACACCAAGTTTCCCAAACTTTGAAAACCTCCCTCTGCATTTTTGACAAACATGAAAATCTCACCCCCACATTCCTGCTGATCTAGTATGTCTGCTCAATATAAATCACTATAATCTGGATATTTTCACTAGCCAAGAATTTTAAAGACTACAGTTTGTAGTGTAAATCACACCATGTTTTTTATTTCCAAATATAAAACTACCATGCCAACTGTGTTTTGTTTGATCTACACACACACACACACACACACACACCACCTACCTCAAGAGTCACTTACTGAAAACCCCTACACCATACCATGCTCTCTCCTGGCCTCACCTGTCCTAATGTTGCTTCCTACAGAGAAATGATCCCTGCTGTTTGCCACCACTTTGAAAGACTGACAATATTCTATACATAAGTCTACATAATCAAGAAACAAGATTTTACAGAAAGCTTTGATCAGAAGTAGGAAGGCTCTTTCCCAGAAAAACAAATGCTACAGTAGTAGTGTGCTGGTTTTACACTCTCACGGGTGTTCTCATCTTAATGCCCTTATGAAAAATATGTGAATGAAAAGAACTTCACCCACAGGACTGAGGCTGTCATCAGATACTTCAGTGTCATAGAAGCTCTGGGGGAAAAGTAATATCTTTGTAGCAACATGATGATTCCCTGTGGTTTTTAAATTTTTGTAGAACATTAATGGTTCTAATTTTCTCTGGAGCCACCCAATTCCTTCTGTATGATATGGGCTCTTCTGTATTCTCTTAATTATTATAACCATTAAGAAGACTCTGTTCAGCCCACATTTACTTCAGTATGTCTTAGCATTGTCAGCATAAATTACTCATTATCCTATTTTCTTAGTCACTCCTCCCATGTGTTAAGAACTGCCTGTAAGAATGAATATTTTCTTTCTATTCCATCACCCCCTCTTTCATTTTGCTCTTCGTGGTTTTATGATCTGAAAGAGCAAGTTAATTCCTCACCATGTGTTGACTTTCCTGCTTTGGTAACTTTTGGTTTTCCAAAAAAAAAAAAAAATCCTGAAATATGTCTCTTACTCCAGGACAAAATGATTCTTTTTTATTTCTGTAAGGATCTGCTGGTTCAAATCTCAATAGAATTATACGAATTTAGGAGAAAAACTGGTAACACCTAATCTTTACATAACTTAAGCATATTCTATGAAGTCCATACTGATATTATTAAACAAACGCTATTATCTATGACATTGATGATAAAAGTCTTAATTACTAAAGAAAATAATTTTAAAAGATTGTACAATAAATAAATCCTTAAATCCTAGTTGAACCCTTCTTTTCTGGCCTTAAGTTAATCAATAAAAATTCTCACTCTTGTCCTGCCCTTAATTTTGCATCTTAAGACTACTCATATTAGTGGTAATTTCATCTGTATTTACTCTTATACTTCTAAATCAAAGCTACTCTCTTTAAACAATTAGCTTAAAATGCACTAGAAGGATGATATTATATAGACTTCATTTATCCCATGGCAACAAAGCTAAGGGATAATTTTCCCAAGCAGATTTTCTGATGGCTCAAATGGACAATGTGGAAGGTGAGAAGTATGCTTAAGCCCCCTTCTTTCTCCTCTAGGCTGAATGAATCATCCATTCTGTATACCTGTTCTTTAGAATCTACAGAATGACTTCGGCTCCTGCTGGCAAACACAGCAACCCACCAAGGAACACAAAAAGACATATTTCCTCCAAAAATTGGCAAGACAAAGTGAATAAATATGAAGGACATTGTTTAACTGGCATGCAATGGGATTATTTTCTTCAGTGTGAAGACCGCAAGACTGTGAATATTTATTTAGTCTCTACTGGATTCTGAGGCTATGTCAAATCAAAAAGCAGCTTTAAACTTTCAAATTATTTTCTTCTATAGAAGAATATATACTATGCTAGTGGTCTGCATTCTCTTGGTATACTGAACAACTGGTAGGCTCAATATTGCCTACACTCAGTGTTTTTTATTCACTAAGACCTGTAAAATAAGGGCCAGCTGGAAGATACACAAATTTTCTTGGATCATAGGGAGGACTGCACAAAGATAGAACATTGTTTAATTAATAAATATTCAAAGTCATAAACAAAACTTTGTATGACACTGATGTCAGTGACAATATAAGCTTAATATGGAAGTCTTCTGTCCATTTTCTTTGTTGTTATGTCCTAAGAGCCAAGAACGTACTAGGTTGGTTTGGTTGGCTGTCTGTGTGGATGCAGGTGTGGAGAACACAGAACCTATATACTCATGCAGGGGATACCTACTATAATATGCCAGATCCTCTGTGTTGGGACACAAGGCTTTTGTCTTCATGAATGGCACATTGACCAGGAGGAATGTGGAGAAAGGAAACTTAAGCGAAACATACAGCCCTGCATGGACTTAAGAAACACGTTAAATAACAATTATATTTAAAAACTGGATTATAGATCCAAATAAGAATAAAAGAACAATACTTCCTGGAATTGAAACTTTTTGTTTATTTATATTTATTGTTTTTACCTCAGAAAGTGGATATTATTAACCTGAAGTAGAAATTTGCTTTGAATTTACTCTTTTGGGGAACTCAATAAAACTAGCTTCTTAAAAATTAACTTATTTTTAGGATCGAATCACTTTTCCTATATTCTTATCTCACTTCAATTAACAATTTGCAAGTGGGCTACTCATTACAAAAGACTCTGTTAAATATAATGTTACACATATTCACAGAGTATCTTGACAGTTTATAATAGTAGATTCACTATTACCAATTTTGTGACTGCTTTGTCTCCATGGAATCTGATCTCTAAGGTACTACCCTAAACCAAAAATATCCCACATGTGCAAATGATTACATATCTACAAAATATTTTGTTTTATATTACAAGCAGGTATGCAATCCATAATAATTAAATACCAATGTATCTTAATATTTACACGTTCAATCTTTTCCAATAGGCTGTAATAAAGTGCCTTGAAAAAAAATTAATCTGGTTTCAGTGAGAAGCAATAAATGGTATTTAGGGAAAATGACTGCTAATGACTTCTGTGTGACTATTAATTTAAAGCAGATAGATGTTTTGCATGTTGAATGAGATATAACATCAAGATGGTCATTAAAAGTAGCAGTTTGGGCATTTTCCAGTAAGAGCAGTTACTGATACCCTCTGCCTGGATTCCAATTCATGAGATCACAGCCAGAATTTCCAAGTTCTCTTGTAGTTCCAATTGGCATATTTCTGCACTTTTTGCTAAAAGGACATGGTGTCCCATTTTTAATAGTTCACTAGGTCTCCCAAAGGCAAAATGTTGGAGTGAGCCTGAAGGTTTTAGTTACAAATCAACATGTGGCTGTAAAAATTACTTTTCCTTTCCAAATCTTAGCATACACACACAGACACACATGCACACAAGCACGTGCACAGACACACACACTTTTAAGAAAGTTATCAAATACATCAATTATTTAATTCATGAACACAAAAAATGTTGAGTTCCTATTAGATACCAAACACTGTACTAATAAATGGGTCTCAGTGATTTAAAGAAAAAGAAATAAGTGTGGTCAGTGTCCAACTCTGTAAGGAAAGAAAAAAAGGCATAAAGAAGGGAGTCTTTATGACTTTGATATTATTCTTTCATTTTAACTACATTACTGAAAATCTGTTTTTTTTTTCATTTACGAAATGAAGATGTTGAACTGTACAGTCATTTCATAAATTACTCCCCTAGGACCTGATTCTGGGAAAATTCTTTGGGACTCCCTCAAAAGGCACCTCAAAGTAAGAACTGTGCATAGCTACCCTTTGCCCCTACTTTCTTTGGTAGAGCTCTCTAAACTTGTATGTTTTACCTATTTGAGCCACCAGTTAAATTTTTATTTGAAGTAAGTTTCAGGACCAAGAACCAATTTGTAAGTCATTAGGTTAGATAATCTTTTAAGTTCTCTTCCAGTTTCATCATTCAATGAGCCCAGGAAATGTTGTTTTACTCTGGTTTTATAATTTCAAAATAATTATGTTTAGAAGAAAAGTGTATTGGGGCGCCTGGGTAGCTCAGTCGGTTAAGTGTCCAACTTCAGCTCAGGTCATGATCTCATGGTTTGTGAGTTCAAGCCCCATGTGGGGCTCTTTGCTGACACCTCAGAGCCTGGAGCCTGCTTTAGATTCTGTGTCTCCTTCTTTCCCTGTCCCTTCCCTGTTTGTGCTCTGTCTCTCTCTCTCTCAAAAATAAATAAACATCAAAAATTTTTTAAAAAGAATAAAAATGTACTGATCTGTCACTAATCATTGGTAGTAAAAGCTACCAAATCACACTGTACTTTGAACCCCTTCCTTCCACTTATCAGCTGTGTGATCTTGGGCAAGTTAGATTTTGTTCCTAGTCAGTCAGTCTTCTCTTTTGTAAAAGGAGATAAGAATAGAATCTACATCACTAGGGTACAATTCATTGCTGTACAGAAATTTCTTTATTTGTTATTGGGTACATAGTAAGTCACAGAATCAATTCCAGAATCCACAGTTTCCTGCTCATGATTCAGGGTCACTGCTACACAAGTAAAAAGTTATGTGATTTACCAATAGTTTTCATTTTTATATTGATGGAATTTTCCTTTGAGATATTCAGAATACTTTATAAAGCTTAGTGGAAACATTTGTAGAAGAGTTCAGTGAAACAGATAGTTAAAACTGTATTATTTTTTTAATTTTTCTTTTTATTTTAGGTATGAAATAATAGGGTGCCTGGATGGCTCCATCAGTTAATCGGCTCTTCATTTCGGCTCAGGTCACGATCTCACAGTTAGTGAGATTGAGCTCCATGTAGGACTCTGTGATGACAGCATAGAGACAGCTTGGGATTCTCTATCTCCCTTTCTCTCTCTGCCCCTTCCCCACTCTCTCTCTCTTGCTCTCAAAATAAATAAATAAACTTAAAAAGAAAGAAATGATAAATTAGATAAATGGCTTCTCAGAAATCAATGTATAACCAGCTTTAGACCCAGAAATCAAATCAGAGACTACATTTCATGAAAATAATATCATAACTATGTGAGTTAGTAAAATTTTAAACTACATTTAGCTTCCACAAGATGAATTCTAGCTTAATGTCAAAGAGTTTTCAATATTCTGAGTGTTGTATATAATACAGTTAATGTGACATTTTGTAAGGCCAACAAAAAGTTGAGTCTTTTCTGATTTATTACAAAATCAAGCAAATATTATTTTAACCTGATGAGTTATAACAAACAAATCTAAAATAAACATTTTTGTAAAGGCCTTCAGATCTGTAAACAAGTTAAAGGACATTCCAAGAAGTTATATATAAGTAGAGGATAGGAAAACATGTTCAATTTCTCTTTTTTGGTGACCAGTTAAAAATATTCACTTATTGTCAATGCTGGTTAGTATATCTTATGATTTTATGCAGGAAAAGAAAAGTAAGTCTCACTTTCTCTCCCCATACAAGAAATTATCTATTTCTCTCTTTCATAGAGATTCAGCCACAAAAGTTATAAAAAGAAGTTCACTATTAAGGAAGCAATATCTAAAATAATGAGCATTTTTCTAAGAAGGAAGATAGGACAATTAGGAAGCTGAATGCAGGCTGTAGCCAGGCCAAAAAAAGAAAAGAACTTTTGAAAACATTTCTACCCCTGGCCTAATGTTAGTAGTTGAAGCTAAAAATTTCTTCCACATCTGTGGAAGGAAGAGGGAATTCTTTGGAAGATTTAAGTGGCTGCCAGAGAAGCACAAGAAAAATACATCTCCAATGTGAGCACTGTTTACAGAGTACTTGCCTGGAAGGTAGGTCCAACTGTCATTAGTGAACAGGGCCAGGAAACCCTCATTGACCACAAGGAGGATGGATGGTATTGCAAGTAGCAATTCAGGAGCTCTTAGAGCAACCTATCTGGGCCACCCTATTTCTTCCAGAAGTGAGAGACTATACCAATTTCTAAGGGCTTCTCCATCCTACTAGTAGAGTAGGCCAACGTGTAGTCCTACCATTCTGTGCACAGCTACAAGGTCTGGCATTGCAGTGATGCTCTGCACACTTCTAAAGCAGCAATTTTTTTCACGTGCAGCATAGCATTTTCTTAGGGGGCCAAAGGGTCAATCAGAACCTGACCATAGCCAGGAGAGAAGACATCCTTGTTTTGGGACACTGTAGGAGACTGGAAGAAAGAGCAGTAAGTATTAGTGGTGCTATTAAATTTTACCACCCATTTTCTAGGCTATTTCCTGAAAAGTATACTCATAAGAAGATTATATACTTCATTTCATATGAACCTCATGATATCACTGTGGAGGAAATAGGATAAGAAATATTATTTCAGTTTTGCTGAGGAGGAAACAACACAAAAAGTTCTATGTCTCAGTGGTCAAGGGACAGGGAGCAGAACTTTTCCAACCATTCTCTCACCAGAACTTTGACCCCTTCACATTAAACTGCATAATTCCCATTTGGGATGTGCATAAGCGATACTCAATGTATACAATTTTAGTCATATTTTCAAGTTACAATTATCCTAAATATAAAAATGATATGCATACAATAATTTTAATGCCTAAATTTAGGGGATTTCAATACAAAGCAACTTTCTTGTCATAACTATATGTATGTGAGAAAATGAAAAATAGATGGAAATCAGAAGATTCCTATGTAATGTTAAAAAAATAGATTTTCTATCTAATTTCCAAGCATTTTAGACTTTCTAATGCTAAACATATTCACTTCAGAGGTCAGATTTATTACCGCCATTATTTTTTGCTTAAGTTGTATGTTTTGTCCCAAATCTACAAAGAAACAAAATCATTGTCTGTGGGTACCTGTTGCGGTAAGTGTGTTCACTCCACACCTATACTCTTCTGTGATATTTCTTGGTTCCTGTCTTTTTTATTTTATTTTTTTCCCAGCATGGGTGATTTGCTTTCCCCCTCCTCTATGTACTGTATGGTTGACTGCCCTCGAGGCAAAACCAAGTCAGCTGAGATTAGTCACTCAGAAAAAAATCAGTGGTTGTCTTGGGCAATAGATTCAGCAAACATTTAAGTGTTTGTTATGTGCCAGTTGCTTTCACTGAGGTTATCACAACAAACTGAGGTAGGTATTATTACCCCTGCAACTCTCAAAGTTTTAAGGACTTGCTCAAGGTCATGGAAGTAGTTATTGCTGAAATTCAAGCCAACCTTTGGACTTTGAATTCATTGCTCCTTTTCCTATGCCACCAGCACATCCTGGCTAAAATCTCAGGGTGTGAATGAACATTTGATAAGCCAACAGGAGCAAAAAGTGTAATAAATGAAGGTCATGCTGCACAATTAGAAATAGGAAGATATAAATCTTGAGTGTGATAGTAATTGGCAAATCTAGACTCTTCAACTAGTAATTCATTTAGTGATACATAGATATTGTGCTCACCTATAGCACCAAATGTGACTGGAAAGTATACGTGTACACTTATAATATATACAAAAAACTCACCGAAAATGGATCAGAGATCTAATAGAAGAGCTAAAACTATGAAACTCTTAAAAGAAAACAAATAAAATCTTCATGATGTTGGATTCAGCAATAATTTCTTAAATGTTGTACCAAAAGTATAGGCAACAAAGAAAAATATAGGAAAAGCTGACTTCATCAGAATTAAAAATTTGTGAGGCGCCTGGGTGGCTCAGTCGGTTAAACTTCCAACTTCGGCTTAGGTCATGATCTCACAGTTCCTGGGATTGAGCCCTGCACTCAGCTCTGTGCTGACAGCTCAGAGCCTGGAGCCTGCTTCAGATTCTGTGTCTCCCTCTCTCTCTGCCCCTACCCTGCTCTTGCTCTGTCTCTCTCTGTCTTTCAATAATAAACGTGAAATTTTTTTTAAATAAAAAGAATTAAAAATTTTGTATATTGAAGGACTCTATCAACAGTGAAAATGCAACTCACAAAATGGGAGAAAATATTTGCAAATCATGTATCTGACAATGGATTTATATCCAGAACATATACATAAAAAGAAACTTCTGTAACTCCATAATAACAACAAAAAGCCCAAACAATCCAATTTAAAAATTGGCAAAGGTCTTGAATACACAACTCTCCAAAGAAGATATATACAAATGGCCAGTAGCATATGAAAAGATACTCAACATCACTAATCTTTAGGAAAATGCAAATCGAAACCACAATGAGGGACACCTGGGTGGCTCAGCTGGTTAAGCGACTGACTCTTGACCTCACATGGTGGGATAGAGCCCTGCCTCAGCTCCCCACTGGGCTTGGAGTCTGTTTTGGATTCTCTCTCTCTCCCTCTCTCTCTCTCTTTCTCTCCGTCTGTGTCTCTGTCTGTCTTTGTCTCTCAAAAAACCAAAACAAAAACAAAACACAATGTGATATCAATAGACACTCTTTAAGATGATTAGTATAAAACAAACAGAAAATAACTGTTGGCAAGAATGTGGAGACATTAGAACCCTTGTGCTTGCTGATGAGAACGTAAAATGTGTAGTCACTAGGGTAGACAGTATGGTAATGCCTCAAAAAAATTATACATAGAATTACCATATAACCCAGCAATTCCACTTCACGTATATACCCAAAAGGATTGAAGGCAGAAGCTCAAACAAATATTTGTACACCAATGTTTATAGAATCATTATTTGAAAGAGCCAAAAGGTAGAAACAATCCAAATATCCATTGATGAGTGAATGGATAAACAAAATGTGACACATGAATACAATGGAATATTATTTAGCTTTAAAAGAAAAGAAATTCCAGTACATGATACAACATGAATGAACTTTGAAAATGTTATGCTAAGTGATATCAACTAAATACAGATAAATACTATATTATTCCACTTACAAGAGACACCTAGAATAGTCAAATTTATAGAAACCCAAAGTAAAATAGTAGTTTCCATGGAATAAGGAGTTGTTGGTCGATGGGTACAGGACTTCAGTTTGAGATGATAAAAAAAATTCCTGGAATGGAATAGTGTGATGGTTGCATAACAATGTGAATGTAAGTAATGCTGTGACATGTGCACTTAAAAATGGTTAACATGGTAAATTTTATGTCATGTGTATTTTACCACAATTAAAAAAATAATAATAATATCCCTGTATTTACATGAGAAAGGTGAATGAGCATTCCTTTAAAAAAAAAAAGTAAACATGTAGATTGGGGTCAGAGATTAGAGGAAGGCATGCAACATTACCTTTCTCTGAATATTGACAATTCAGTTTTTCCATTTATTCAACACTGAAAAGCATGTTAAGGTTCTCATCCACTTATTCATTCATAAGGTAAGTCAAGTCATGGTTTCTGTGCTCAAAAAGCTCACAGGATATTTTGCATAAACATTATATCACACACAAACCTGTGGTGCTCAGTCAGTTTTTCATCTCTTACTCCTTTAACAGATAATTATTGAATATTTAGTACATGGCAGGAATCAGTCTGGGCTCTGGGGACACTATGTTGTATTAAAGTTCCAGTAGTAGTAGAGCTGACATTTCTTTGAGGGGAGACAGGCAATAATCAAATGAATAAATAAGTGATATTGGGTTGTGATCAATTCTGGGGGAAAATAAAGCAGTGTAAGGGGTAGAGAGTGACTGGGTCAGTAGTAGCAGAGTGAGGGATATTTTAGAAAGTGGCTAAGGACCCTCCTGCAAAAAAAAAAAAAAAGTGATAAAGTGATGTTGTGGCAGAGAACTGAATGAAAGGAAAAGTAAACAATGCTGATTTATGCAGGAGAAGCATTCCAGGCAGAGGAAAACTGAATTTCAGAAGCCCTGAGATAATGACATGCTTTGGTGTCCAAGAAAGTGTATGTGGGTCAGTATAAATGGTGTAGAGGTTTTTTTAAAGAAATAATCCAAGTTTTAAAGGTAGGGAGATGAGAAAGAATCAACAAAGGTCATTCAGATGCAGTGTTCAATGAGATCAGGACGAACCAAGTGAAGAAATTACCTCAAGATCACTCAGTTAATCTCAAATCCTGTTGATAGTTTCCATAAGCCGACTGAGATAGGACTATTGGGTTATAGCAACATGAGGTCACTGAAGACTGACAAGAACTGTTGTAGTGGGGATGTGGGGGGGGGGACCTGATTTAAATGAACTTAAGAAATGTGGAAGAAGAGGAAATAGAGAAAGCACATACAGATAACACATTAGGATTTTGCTGTAAATGATAACAAAGACTGGGGAGAACACTGGACAGAAATGTGGGTTAAGCAAGGTTTTTTTCTAAATGAAAAAAAATCATGTTGAAAGCACTAATCCAATAGGACAAATTGATGTGGTGGAGAAAGGAAGCAAGGGCTAAAGTCTTTGAGAAGGTACGAAAGAATGTGATTTAGTGTTTAAGTAGAAGTGATGGGTGTAACAGGTGGGCTTATCCACAGCTGCAGGAGTGAAGGCAGAATATGTAAACATGGGTACAGTTGGTGTGTAAATGTACCACAAATGTTATACATTTTCTTCTGATTTCTTTATTTTCTCAGTGAAACAGAAAACAAAGTCAGAAAGACTCCATCTGAGAGTGAGGGGGCAGGTGATATGAGATGAGAGACTAAGGTGTGAAATTGTTTCCAGGAGTGTTTTTGAGCCTAAAGCAGTAAGGAAGCAGTATGGTTGAAGACAGCATTAAGGGATTATTTGAGGTTTGTGGTCATGAATTTAAACAGAATATTAAGAATGGCTGTGTTCTTATTCAGCTACATTGCCCAAGTGGCGGTGCAAATAGTTTGGAGTTGAATTTAACAATGTTGGGGTTTTGCCAGAAGAATGTAATGGAAACAAGGACATTCAGAGTGTAAGGAAGGTCATTAGTGCACAACGGATCATTAAATATGAGCTGTGCAGGGAGAGAAATAAGGACACAGTTCAGGGACAAGGGCATAGTAAAAAGGTGGTAGGATTAATGGATAGTAGGTTCCACTTGGATAAAGAATTTTTGGAGTTGGGACACTACAGAGAATAAACTGGAAAGAGAGGAGGCAGTAGTTATAGACTGAAATGCTAGAAACTGAGATTGTCGAAGAGGTACCATTATTAGTCCTAGACTAGGAATAGGTGATTGAGAGAGTGAGGAGAACAGAAGGGGATCAAGAAACTGAGATTCCAGAATTCTTTGTTGGAATCACTGTGAAATACAATTGTAGTGACAGCCAGATGATAAACTCTTCAAGGACAGGGAGTGAGGTTCTCTGCATTATTTAGAATCAAAGTAACATTGAAGAACTGTGTTAGAAAACATCTCATCTTCCATAGCAAGAGTTTTTAAACTGGGGTCCATGGAAAGTAATGCAGAGTTTGCAGAGTCCTCTGAAATTGTAAGCAATTTCTTCTCTTTGGGTAAATACATGATTTTTCTAAGAAGAGAAACTATGGAAACCATAGTTTCCATCCAGTTCTCAAAATGGTCTAATACCACAAAACATAAAAATTACTACTGAGACATTGAAAAACTATGCATAGTAAAAATAACATAATAATTTGAATATAACCCATTCCTAGAACTGCCTTTACCATGAGGCATAGAAAACTACTGTTTACAGGGTTGGACAATTTAGGTTGCTAAGCGATTGTACTCTGTTCCCACTCATTCCACACCAGCCATAGTGGCCTCTTAAGTATTCCTTGAATCTCCCCAAACCTTTGCACACTTGTAAGCTGTTGCACTCACTGTTCATCTGTATGAAACATTTTCTCACCATATAGTCATAAAATTAAGCCCCTTACTGCTTTAGATTTCCCCTATAATATCTCCTCATCAACTAGGGCCTCGTACTGCCCATCTACGACAGCATCACCGCCCCTCTAGAGGCCACCCTACCTTTTTATTCCAATTCAGTTTTCTTCATACCACTTATATCCACCAGCCATATTTTTCTATTCATTCATCTGCATGTTTATTATTTATTTTAGACAAACTCTCTCCAATGCAAGTGCCATGGGAGCAGGAATTTTGCCTGTTTTGCTTAGTAGCAACTGATATTGTATTCCTAGCACTTAAAATGGTGTCTGACATATAGTAATCACTTAATAAATATGAGTTGTTGAAAGAATCTCAAATTATCACCAATTATTTCTTGGGTAACAGCACTGAAGAAATCATTAGAAAGCAAATGTTTGCAGAAAGGCTATTGGCCTATTTCTTTCCCATGTCTTGTTTTATCACCCCTCCCCTTCTCCATCTCTCCCTGCTCTTCCTCTGATCCCTAAATGTTAAGTAGAAGCACACTTAGATGTCCCCTATCTACAAGCCCATCTCTTAGCTGGGGCTGCAGCCTCTTCACAGCAAACTGAGAGGACTGCAGCCTCTTCACAGCAAACTGAGAGGACATTCGTTCTCTGTGTGCCTCCTCCTTCTTTCTCTTCTCAGAATGTGTTGCAACCTCACTTCTACTGCAGCTCTAGGAAGACATCCCTCAAAAGGTCAATGACGACTTCATTGCCAAACAAAATGAGGACATGGCTAGTCCTCAAAATATAAAAAGTTAAGTTTGGCCTTGTTGGCCAGTTTCTTAACTCCTGTAACATCACTCTCTCAGTGCTACTCTAACCCCTAACTTATTCCATACTCTTCTTTTCATCCCTCAGTATCCAAGTCAGATGGCCCCTTCCCGTGCCCCACAGGGTCCTGCCTTTGGTAATCTCGCTCAGCACTCTTCCTGGAGGTCCCATTTACTCTCGGAGCTTCCCTGGGTACTGCATATAGCTGGTCTCCAAACTTTGTGTTCTACTCTGCCTTTGAATTCTAGTCACGTTTTTACCTGCTTGCTTAACATTGCTACTAAGAAGACTGTGAATTCTTTGTAGCTTATCTATTTATCTTGTAACCTCACTTCCCTCCTTTACAGATGAGCAAATGGAGGTACAGAGAGTCTTAGTAATTTAGCTGAGATCACACAGTTATGGAGCAGCTAATTAGAAGCATCACAGTTCAGGATTTGATTCTTGGGACTAGGTAAGTTACTTAATGGTTCTGTGCCTTGTTCTCTGGTTTACAAAAGGGGATAAAAAAATTAGTGCCTATATCACAAGTTGGCTGTGAGAATTAAAATGAAATAAAAGTATAAAGTACTTAGAAGAGTATCCGGTACATAGTAAATAATGAGTACACATTAGGTGTTCTTTTTCCTACCTGGCACCTGAATCAGTTCCCTCTGCATTATATGCTATAGTGTAAGGAGCAAGACCTCCAAAGCAGAGAAAGATATAAAGATTGTGAACCTCTACATAGAAAAATCCAAAAGAAAAAGATATAGTAGAACATTAAATGGAAAGAAAAAAAAATCTACGTTAAGAGTTTCACAATTAATTTTACTTAAAGAGTATTTGAAGTATATTTAGTTCATCACATCATAACACTGAACTAAATTAAATTTACCATCTAAATGGAAGAGAGTACATGGAATCTTTGAAAGACTAATGAATAATTCTGTCATTTTCAAAGTCATAAAATTATTAATTACTTGAAGATTTTGGTAAGTAACCTGTCATGTTATCTCAACTGTAAAAACTAGCCTTTAGAGCCTAGAAATCAGATTTCACGAATGTTTCCACTTTTTAAAACAAGACAACAGGCTCAGAATAGAGTCCCTTATGCTAACCCCCACACTGGGACTTAATTACAATTTCTGCGTCTCCCAGAAATGGAATCTTAAACCAGTCAATCAGGAATCATCTGATCAACACTCATGAGATTGTCTGATAGACCCCCACCATCCCTTAAGAGAAAGTGACTTTGCCACAGCTAATCTGCTTTTTTGCTGGTATAACTTCCTTTGGAATTTAAGAGGTAAAGTAGAGCACAAAGTCTGGAGACCAACCACATCCAGCACCCAGGGAAGCCCTGAGAGTAAAGGGACCTTTAGAAAGAATGCACTGAGTGAAACTACCAAGGGCAAGACCCTATTGGTAGGGCAAAAGGCCTTACAACTTGGGTAATGAGGGATGAAAAGCAGAGTGTGGGGAGAGAGTGATGCTAGAAGAGCCAAGAAACAGAAACAAACAGAAGCTCATCAAAATGAGCTCCTGATTTTCTTTCCCCAAATGTGGTCAATATGTTTTCATTCCTAATCTTAAAGGGCCACTTATTCTTATAATTATCATAGGATAGGGTTTTGTTAAACTGGACTGACTAAATGCATTGTTGCTGCCTTTTGGACAAAAAGTAGGATGATCCATTTCAATATGCTAAAGATACATATAGCTTTTATTTTCCTCAAAGAAAATAAAGTGTAATAGCCCACTATCATTGGTAATGTCTACGGTAAAATATCAGACACTCACCAAAGCCTTCCTCAACAATTTTGGTCCTCAAAGAGTTATGTGCCATTTGAAGCATATTTGAGTCTTAGTAATGATATCTGTCCTACTGGATCCCCCATTTTATTATGTCCTTCAACAGTACCTACACAAAGTCAGCACAATTTGGACTGATTGAAGTATTCTAACACCATCATTTTAGAAGAAAGATTGCAGATAGGAGATAGTCATTCAAAGAGATGATATCTGGATCTATTTGAATGGGACAAGGGTAGAAGTAAGGCTGCTGGAGCCGGAAACATCTGCTCTTGAACTCTGACTCTACCACCCAGTGTTGATGCAAGGGCATTTGCACCTCTCAAGGCATCAGTTTCCTCATCTGCAATATAGGGATAGTATAGCTTAGCTCATAAAGAATCAAGGAAATGAGCATGAAAAAGGTTTTCAATTAATGTTAGTTCACTTGAACTAATATAGGAGTTCCTTTCTGGTATAAGTACCTATGCAATCAAAACCACTTGACTCATCACAGAAGTCCCTGTCACCAATCCTACCTTTCTGCTTAGTGCATAGGATTATTAGTAACCAGGAGGCAAGGGTCTGAGGACAGGCAGGTAAGTCATCTGTTTTTCCTTGCATGGACTGCACCAATGGCAGTAAACAACATTTCTGTGGTAGCTACACTGCACTGATTATTTTTTTAAGTGTATTTATTTTGAGAGGCAGGGGAGGGAGAGAGAGAGTATGTGTGTGTGCACAGGTGCACAAGCAGGGGAGAGAGAGAGAGAGAGAGAAAGGGAATCCTAAGCAGGTTCTGTGTTGTCAGTGCAGAGCCCAACATGGAGCCTGATCTCAGGAACCATGAGATCATGACCTGAGCCAAAATCAAGAGTCAGATGCTTAACTGACTGAGTCACCCAGGTGCCCCAGACTACATTTAATACACTGAAAGTCTTCACCTTGTTTTCACTTGATGCTTATTAGTATCCTGCTGAAGAACATAAATTTTAAAATCTTCCTCATGGATTTGTGCCAAAGATTGTTCTCCATACATCTATGAAAGAATAATTTTGTTCTAACCTTAAAGGCATATTTCCTTTTATTTGAAACACAAAAGAAACTTTTATAGGGTGTATAAATGAGGTCTTCTTTGGTAAAACTAAAGGAGACACAGGATACAGCCTTTTCCACTTGCCTAATAGATTGTGAAATCTTTCAATGTAATTTGTATTTGCCAAAGATGCATTTGTCTTACCATGCTTCATCTTATATTACCTTTTTATTTCTCAAGTCACCTGAGGAAATATTTGGTATAAACTAGATGTTTGTATCTATAAAATACCCTTGCATTTCCATTTTATAAATGAAAACATGGCAATAAAAAAATCTAGTCCTTAAAAAACACTTTTAAAAGAGCTATCAAATTCAAACACAATCTAGAGTCATTAAAATTAAATTTAATTTGAATAAAATGTTTTCATTAATAATATGTAATCTTGAATAATCATTAGAATTTAGTTTTTTTGAGAGGTGACTATATCCAATTTTCTGGGTCAAAATGCTCACATAAAAATACCTCCAAGTTCTATAAGCTCTGTTCAGCCTAGGAGAACCTTGTGCATTTCTAAATCTTAAACAATTGGAAATTAGAAGGCAAGGGCTGACCCTCTTTCAGGAAAAAGTAAATATTCTACTTCTATCTATGACAAAGTTTCCCCAAAACAGTTGAATCATAATCCCTTGTAGAACTTTTTAAAAATGTTAACATTCTATGAGATTTTGACTGAGTCGGTCTACTTCATGTGGATTTCATAATACATTTCACAATGCAACTATGCCTATGTTTTATGAAAGAAGGAAAAGTGTTTCTTTTTCTAGAGTCCTAAACTCGATTTGCTTGAGGAAGAAAGGGTGCTAACCATACATTCCTTATCCTACTTCATTGTAGAAGTATAAACCTGCCATCAAGTGACCCTGATAAAACAAGCTTCTACTTCATAGTTTGGAGAAAGATCACTGAGATTATGCCATAAAATGCAACTTTTATTGAAGAACAATTTATGGGGACTGTTGAATTATAATAAGGCCAAGGTAAACAGCAATATGAAATATGCGCAGTCTGTAGGATTTATAGAATTGTGAAAAGAAGCTTCAAAATAAGCAAATGGATGCTCTTAAGGTCATTCTTAAAATATGCAACTTGTATTTCCACTTGCTTTCAAGCAAATTACATCAAATTTAAATGTGATTCTTCAGAAAGTCTGTCCAATAAAATGCTCCACCATAATTTCTGCATTGCTAATGTCTGTTTCAACAATGAAGACTAGCTTGCTGTCAAACTTTTAGAGAGGCTCCAAATGGAATGAATTCTGATGAGCAAAATTTCTGAAACCTATGTTGGCCCCCCATGCCCCCTTTTTCTTTTGACCATAATCTAAGCCAAAAGCACCTTGTTTTATACAACTCACTTCATAAAATACTTCTTGTGAAACAGAAAATAAATGGAAACTTTGAAATTAGAAACAGAATACAAAAATAGTAAAACAAAGAAAACAAGCAACCCCTTAACTAGATCTAACATCTTTAGACTTTTAAACAGGAAGTTTACCCTGAAAATTGCATGGTTATGTTATATATCATTAAAATAGCCCGACTGTCAGGGACAATAGCTAGCCTTTCTATGGCCCTGATGTTAAAACAGGAGGAACCTAACTAAAATCTAGATATTGAAAATAACTTATTGATGATGAATACTTTCACATATGATTAATTGCAGAAAATTGTTTTCTTGTTCGTTTCTTTACTTCTACCTTAGATACCTTCTGGAATTGCATAAAGATTATATTTCCTTGAAGCAGCAATAACATGGCAGAAAGTAGACTTTTCCTTAAGAAAAAGGACATAAAGGACTCATGTTCTTCAGGAGTTTTTTTGGGTAAGAAACACAGGAGAAAATAATTTTTTAATAAAATTTTTAAAAGACAAATTTTATTTCTATTAACACCCTAAAATCCCATCATCAAATGCATAAAAGTTACCAAAAAAGGTTAACAACGATCCAAGATGAGTTCAGTAACTCACTTTTCAACCAGAGCAGGATCATCCCCTAGCACCTGGCATACAAATTATTACATTTTTAAAATGTAATTATATATTATCTAATGAAACTATATCCCTATTTTATGGAATCTAATTCAAATTTCTAGCTGTAAAAGATATAGAAATATTTGTGGCTGTAACTCTTGCATATGTCTATCTTTTAATGGCATTTTTGTAGATATCCTCATTTCTATTTATCAACGTGCAGTCATGGTGCACCTCTGTGAGAACTCTACAGTCTACCTTCTAGCTCCCCTCCCTGGAGATTCACCACTCCAGAAACTCCATCGTGACCTAGTCAGATAGTTTAATATATGAGTATGAGATGTAGCTTTATCTTAGCCATTATCTAAACATAGCATAGATCCTTACTTATAAAATCTCCTTTGTAATCACTTAATGAGCAACTATTAGGAAGAAAGTTGTTCTTATTTTAGTGTTTGTGTTTGTACGGGACATTTTCTTTGAAGAAACTCCAAATTTGGTATATATTTTTTCCTTTAGTTATATACATTAGCAGAATTTGCTCACATTTGGTGATGGGAACTTGGTGTTTAATGTTAATTTTATAACTGTTCAATAAGCTTTTATGATTTGGCTGACAACATTTCACTTCTTTCTTATTACACCTGGACCAAATTTGGTAGCCAAAGCAGAAACTTTTTTCAAAGATCCAGCAGTAGAAAATATCACTTAAACACCAAGTGGATTTATATTGTTTCAATTTAAAATATATGGTAATCATCATTGAAATGGAACTATATGAAATAACTTAGTATAGAACACTCTTGCATTAGTATAAAATCAATGGACTTTAATGCTTATAACTAGACACTCTAGTGTGTTATACTGAGGAGAAATTAAATAGAAAAATAAGACACTTTCTTTGTTCTTTAAAATCTTATACAGGATAAGGTGAGTATATATTACACATATGTGCACATATATGTATATGGCTGTGTATATACACACATGCAAATTGCATATTAAGAGTGAATGCAAGTATATTTTTTAATAATTAGGCTATGTGGCTGACACACTGTTTTCTACACAAATAAACCCCAAATCCTCATTGGTTGATCACCTGAATGTTCCGTGTGAATCAGTTCCTCTACTTAGAGTGTGCATAAATCAATATACAATGTCATTGCCTGCAAGGATAGTCAACTCAGGTATAGTCACAGCTCAAGCAGTTTTATCTTGGTACTTCGGTGGTCGTTTAACAATAAAATGGTAGCTCCAACTCCTGCCCATTCATTACAAATAAGAGTTAATGCTTATCCTACTTATTCCCAGGCCAATTTCCAATCCTGACTGATATAAAAATTTTACACAAATTTTAATCTCTCTCAGTTTTAATTTTTAGCCTTGCATCTAATACAATCCAATTGTTATAAAAGCCCTGATCTCCTTGGCACCCAGATCGATAATGAACTATCATGTAGCCAATGAACACTTAGTGTTATATTTTCTTTATCTTTCAATAATAGTTTGCAAATATATTTTGATTTTGAATTATCAAGTTGACCTTTAACCTCAGGGACCAGGACGCAAACATTTGGGTTTCTATTTTCTATAGCAGCTATTAGAATTCCCTACATATTAAAGACACTTTATTTTTGAATGCATGATCACATGTTGAGTGAATGGAAAGACTGTAAGGGAAGGAATTCAGAAATGGGCTATGAAACTGCTGGTGAAGCAGTGAGAGCAGGACAGAAAGCTCTCCTGGACGTAATATTTTGCTGTGTACAATAAAGAGAATATAAACATTACAATAGAGGGAAAAGTTCTCTGTATACTTAAAATATTCTCTTTAGTATATTAGTGAGTAGAGATATGACTGTGAATATAATAATGGCTGTTCATCACTTCTGGTTTCTATAATGGAGGACTAGGTAATTGAGAATTATCTGTTTCCGAAGAGAATTTTAAACTCCTTTAAAAAAATCAATATAGATTCAATAAGATAGTAAAATATATATATAATATCAATATCTGGGAGATGATGGGAATCAGAGATGTGGCTCATTTTCATAAAATACTACTTTTACTACAGGGGTCAATAGGAAAAAAGTATAAGAAGCTGAACTTTACATGTGTAAAAACACAAACTGTAGTTTGAAATTAGGGTCTGTTATGGCTGGGGTCCTGGTAAATCACTATGATTACCTTTACCAACTTTCTGCTGGAATTCTGAAGGGCTTCATTCTAGGAGTAACAATAACTGAATTGTACCAAGCTTTGAGTTATCTAGGTGGCTTAGATAACTGTAAACTATAAACTGATTTAAGACAATTGTTAGAAATTCAGAAGCTTGGCAAATACAATATAAAATACTTTTTTGGAGGAAAAGAAAATAAACCTAAGTCTCAAATTCTTTCCAAATTAATTTTTTCAAATTTGATTCTTAGCAGATAATTCAATCAATACACAAGGAGACAAGACGCCATGAGTGAAAACTAGTATAATAAACAACAAAAACAGAGCTACAGAGACTCCAGATACTGGAATTAGCAAACACACAGTGAAAACAACCAAGTAGATAAATACCAAATTGAAAATAGCATCAAGAAGCTATATTATATGACATAAGATTTTGTAAACTATCAAGTGGAAATTCTACAACTGAAAAAATACAATATTTATAATTAAGAAATCAATAGATTGGCTTAACAGCAGAATGGATGCTATCAAAGAGAGAATGAGTAAATTAGAAGTTAAATCAAAATACTGTCCAGAATGAAGTAGAGAGAGACAAAAAGAGAAAAAAAGAGAGGTGGCATAGAGAACACAGTGTGAATATCTAACATATTATGTTTAGAGTACAAGAAGGAGAAAAGAGAGAAAGAGAATGGGGTTAAGGGTCATATTTGGGGAGATTACGTCATGAATTAGAGAACTGACGAAGGTCAAAGATGCAGGAAGAATGAAGAATATCATAGTAGTACGTTTATGGATAAACCTAAATAAATAGTAACTATATAAATAGTAATAATATCTCGTATTATTTATAATATGTAGAATTAAAATATATTTGAAAACAAATTAAAAGGAGTATAAATGGAGTTCAAGAAGTCTAATGCCTTGCATTTCTCAGAAGGCTAAAAGTATACATTAATATCAGATTTTAATAAGTCAGGCATAAATGTTATAATTTCTAAAGAGTCACTAAGAAGACTAGAAAGGGAATGTGTATCTTTCAAACTAATACAAGGATTGAAAAAATAAAATGACAAAAAGTACTCTGTTTAAAAGATGAATTAAAGGAAATGTAACAGGTAAAACCAAAAGAAAGTGAATTCTAGGTTGGCTAATTTAAACCAAAAATTATTATTATATTAATAATTATATTAAATTTAAACAGATTGAGTAGACTAAAAATGAAACTTTCTTAAAAGAGAAGCATATAAAATATAAGTAAACAGAAATATCAAAAATAAAACAATAGAGAACTACCATGCAAATATTAACCAAGAAAAAACTGGGTATCACGATATTAATATTGGACAAAATGAATTTAAAAGCAAAAATTATTGCTAGAGACATGGAGAAACACTACATAAATGTAGAAAATTCAATTCAGAAATACAGCAATTCAAAAAATTGCTTTTAATAGTATAACCTGAATATGTATAAAACAAAGTGACAGAGCTATAAGCAGAAATAGACAAATCTACAATCATAGTGGGCTCATTTAGTAGAGCTTTCTTAGTAATTGAGAAAAGGTAGAAAATAAAAAGTAATGGGGCGCCTGGGTGGCGCAGTCGGTTAAGCGTCAGACTTCAGCCAGGTCACGATCTCACGGTCCGGGAGTTCGAGCCCCGCGTCAGGCTCTGGGCTGATGGCTCAGAGCCTGGAGCCTGTTTCTGATTCTGTGTCTCCCTCTCTCTCTGCCCCTCCCCCATTCATGCTCTGTGTCTCTCTGTCCCAAAAATAAATAAACGTTGGAAAAAAAAAAAAAGTAAATTCATTGAAGACTTGAACAAATCTGTTAACAAATTTGACCCAATGGATATAGATCCTGCACTAAGCTGCATCCAATACTGTAAATAACAACCATGGAATACACATTATTTTCAAGTTTATGGGAAGCATTTATGAAGTTGACAAAATATTGAGTCAAATCCCAAAAATTTCAAAGCAAATCTCAAAAAATTTCAAAGACTTTAAAACGTAGAGGCTGTTCACTATTCACAATGCAATTCTGATACACATCAACTAGAAAATCCCCCATATGCTTGGAAATTAAGAACTACATTTGTGATTAATCCATGAATCAAAGAAGATATTATACAAGATATTTTTGAGCTGAAAGATAAATGAAAATACAATATATCAAAACATTAGATGCAGATAAAACAAAATATAGGAAAATGCATAGCATGAAATGTAGATATTAGGATTGAAGGAAGGTTAACAATTAATGAGATAACATCTATTAAAAAAAATTAGAAAAAAAAACAGCAAAGCAACTCTTGTTTTTTTCATATGGCTTGTGGTTTGAAAGGGAAAATTTTTAATAAACATTTTTATATGATCATAGCATGAGAAACAGAATTAGAAAATATATCCTGGTTTATACATTAATATATTTAGTGCCTGTTGTACAAGCATATGGCATTAATTTGGTAAGTTTTTTATTGGATGGATACACAACACTGTATTTTAATCAACCACTTATGGCATGTCTATATTTTTTAAATATGAAAGAGTTCTGAAGGTGTTCAGTATAACAACATAAGCAGTAGACCTAACTATATGATCTTTTGAATTTTATCCTTTCAGAAACTGTAGTGCACATGTTTCTTCTAAGATTAAGAAAAAAAATGGAAAATTGTCTTCACAATTGCCCCAATCTTTAAAAATTCTAACTCTTGAAAATTTTTGCAGCCTAATTGACAGGCTGGGATTTTACATGGATTTATATCTTCAGACTATTGAAGTGTTTTTGTAATATACTTATCAAAACCATCATGATTAAATTGAGTTTCAGAGTGGGAGAACTAGTATATTACCACTTACGACTTCTCATTTTTAGGAATTAAACTATTAAACATCATCTTTCATGAAAATACCCAAAAACCATATTTAGTGTTTCTCCTGAATTATGTTACAACATGTAAGACATAGTAGTCATTTTATCAATGTTTTTGATGCCATCATTGAAATTTAATGAAAACCATTATTTATACCTTGCATCATGCTACAAAAAAATATGAATACGAGGAAACTTTCAAATATGTAATAAAATGTTTACAAAGAAAAAAGGGACTAAGCTCATAGAAAACAAGAAGATCAGCATACACAAACACATTGCATGCTTAGTTGTATTATTCTTAGCAATGACTGTAAATTGGCTTCAATCTTCCTAGCCATGGCAACTTAATTATACATAATTTAATTGTCTCCAGACTGCACTACCCTGAGTGTATAAATGAAATCACATTTGTATATACGCCAACATTCTATAGCTTTGGCCTCCACGTAAGCTGCTACGTACAGCATTTTGAGCCTCCTTTTGTCATTTCCTCCATCATTAGTGTGTCTGGAAGATGTAAATATATTATCTTCCCAGGTCTGATGAGCCCTGTTGTATTATTTCCTTCAGGCTACTCATTGCATTTCACTTGCTGCTATTCTAGGCTCTTGACACTCACCTGGGTGCTTATTCTTCTCATCGTTGGCCTCAATGGCCAAAATGTGGACAGTAATCTTTCCCTAATAAATACCATAACACAACGGAGTTCAGGCCCCAATATTAAATCAACTTCTCCAAAGACCAAAAAATAACTGAGGCAAATTAGTACTTTACAACTAGCTACTTTATAAGGGAAACTGGTCTACAGTGAGATAAGCACCCACTGTGCATACCACTGTACATATAATCACCCAAAGCAGCCTACTGCCGCCTCTGCTTCTTGAACACCTCCACCTCCAGCCATGCCCTCTGCTTTACAATGATGTCATCATTTTTGCGATTTTCTCTGAACAAAGAAATATTTGGCACCAAAGGTATGGTCATACCTTCACCTTTGCAAGACAAAAAAAACCCCTCCATCTCTAAAGTAATAGTGTTTGTAACAGTGTGTTGGGTTTTCTTTGTTTTTCTAATTTCTTCTCTCTCTCTCACACACACACACACACACACACATACACACACAATTTAAAAAATCTCAGGAGCTCTTTTTTTTTAATTTTTAAAATGTTTTTATTTATTTTTGAAGGAGAGAGAGAGACAGCATGAGCGGGGGAGGAGCAGAGAGAGAGGGAGACACAGAATTCGAAGCAGGCTCCAGGCTCTCAGCTGTCAGCACAGAGCCTGACACGGGGCTTGAACCTACAAACTGTGAGATCATGACCTGAGCCGAAGCTGGACGCTCAACCAACTGAGCCACCCAGGTGCCCCCAAAAATCTCAGGAGCTCTTAAGAAAGCTCATGTTATCCAGAGCTCAGGCTCAAGTTCAAAGTGTCAGTTACTTGCCTTCCCTGACAGAAGCCTCTGCAGAGAAAAACATCTTGTTGCAAACACAGGATTCGGAAATGGGTACCTTATCTTGAAGTAATTACAGAAACAAATTTTACATGTTTTGTATCCCAATTTGGTGATATCTGCCTTTTTCCCTTGGCTTTCTCTTAAGACTGAACTCTCTGCTCTTAGGATCAACCGGGATATCCTTTATATGTAGGACAATCCTTGACAAGGTTTTGGGGTGGGAAGAAGTGACTGCTTTCAAAGAGTGATTACAGTAGTCCCCCCCCCCCACACCCCGCTTTCTCTGAGGGGAATACTTCCAAGACCACTAGTGGGTGCCTGAAACCATGAATAGTAATGAACTGCATATATACTTTTCCCTAGGCATACATACTTATAATAAAGTTTAATTTCTAAAATAGGCACAGTAAGAGATTAACAATCAGAATAAAATAGAATAACTATAACAATATACTGTAATAAGTTATATAATTGTGTTCTCTTTCAAAATATCTTACTGTACTGTACTCACTCTTCTTGTGATGATGTGAGATAATAAAGTGCCTACATGATGAGGTGAAGTACAGTGAATGATATAGGCATTGTGATGTAGCATCAGGCTACTTTTCACCTTCTGACAATACAACAGAAGAAGGATCATTTGCTCCTAGACCATGGTTGACCACAGGTAATTGAAACTGTAGAAAGCAAAAATGCAGACAAAGTGGGGGACTACTATATTTAAGCTGATGAGTACTACATTCATATCTTCAGCCTGGACCTCTCTGGTTCAACACCATCTCCACTTGGATATTTAATAGGCATCTCACACTTAATTTGTTCAAAAAATGAACTGCCAATATTTACCTTTCCAGTTCTGATCCTTTCTTAGTTATCCTCAGCTCAGTTAATAGAAATGTCATTCTTCCAGATGCTCAGCCCACATTGCTTCAACTATCTTTGGCTTTATCTTTCATTCATAACTCCATATCAAACCCAGTATTACCACTGTGAACACAACTTCTTGCTTATATTATACTGATAAATACTATCTCTTGCTTTCCCTCTTGCCTTCCTATAAGTTTATTCTGAACAAAGCTACCTCTTTGAAAAAGAAGTCAGCACTTGTCATTCCTCTGCCAAAAACCCTCCATGTCTCCCTATCTCACCATGAGTAAAAGCTGACTTCTTTAATATGGCTTAAAGGCTGGCTCTCCATGATATTAACCTATTTCCTCCCAGACTTCCTCCTCTCCTGCTTCACCTCCTCTGAATCACACCTCCTCCAGCCACTCCATCACTACTCCTTGGACGCACAGGCATGCTTCTCTGTTTAGACTCTGAAATGGTTGTTATCTCTGCCTGGAATACTCTTCCTGACATATCTGTGTGGCTTTATTTCTTCATCCATCTTTAAGTCTCAGCTCAAGCCCTTCTCAATAAGATCACACTGACCATGGCTAAAGCCACTACCCATCCCATCTCTCCCTTTTCTCCTTATCTCCATCTTCTTCGTTATATGTCCATTAAGTACTCCACTTTCTAATGTACTAAGTTAATTTACTTATGCATCATGTTTACTGTTTATCATCTGTTTCCTGTAGGTTAACCCTCTACAAGGACAAGGCTATTTTTCTGCCTTATTCAAGAATCTAGAATAGTGTCTGACAAGCCCATAGCAGAAAATGGAAATAACCCTTAGAGGTATGAATGGGTTATCATCAGGCTTTTAGAGCTATATGTCTCTTAAAAAAGGATGACAAGCTAAGTCATCAAGGTTTGAATTTTCTAAAAAATAAACATCTTTTATATTTATTCATTTTAGTTTCTAAAAATCTAAAACACTTAACTTTCTAAAATATGGTGGAACTAAAGCTTCTATGAAAGTGTGGGTATTTTTTCCTATGGATACAAGATCAAAGAGCGTAAATTAGGGAATTAAATAGAAAAAGTAGAGAGAACATTATTTATTCAATATGATGTCAGCAATTGTGTTGGAAACTCCATTTCATATTTTATGTTTTTTTAAATCAAGTATTGTACTTTTGAAAGGGTAATACATGAAATGGTACAATGCTCTAAAGGTTTAAAGTGGTATCGTAAAAAGTAAGTCTCTCTCCCATCTGTGATACCTGGAAGGCACCCAGTTCCTCTACCTGGAGGGAAAGATTGTGACAATTTCTTCTATAACTTTTTAGAGATGATCTATGCACATACAAATATATGCCTATTGATATTTACACAATGGTAGTCGATCCTGCATAAAAATGAGAAAAACAACTCGGAGTATTTAAATGGCCATTCCGTGGTCACTTTGAGAATAAATGGCAGGGCCTTCATTTGAGCTTGTCTATTTGACCTTAAACCCACACCAAGAAAAATCTCAAGTATTTCACCCAAGACCCCTGAGAAAATTGATTTGTCCCTCATAGGAACACATTTTCTTCATTTGGCAGCTAGTTCAGAAGTAAACTATTAAGACACTCTATTATTCTCTGGGAAATTTTCTGAAGCAAAGCCTGAGATAAAGGTTTGTAAAGGCAGTAAGTCTTCATCTCTGTCAGGAAAAAAAGAAAGTAGCAAGATACAGAGTTTGCTTTTCCATTTAGCCTAAATTCCAAAGCCATTTGGTTAGAAAATGCTTGCTTTAAATACTGGTAAAGAATTTTAAAATTTATTTTTGTTTAAAACTCCAGATATCCTTTGGTAAATAATCGGCCCTATTTCATGTTAACAAGCCAGGGGGGAGGCAGTATGAAAAGGCACCACTATAAGGAAGGCAGTCTCCCTCCCTTTGACTATTAACCTAATTTAAAATTGTAAACTCAGAAACTAATTCTAAAATCTTTAGAGTCTGTAGTCTAATAGCTAATTTGTGCTTTGCTTCTGCATAACTCATATATTCTGTTTGAATATTAATGTACTTGGATATCCATTTCATTTTGTTAAAATTATTTCTCCCCCTTGATCTCCATTAATAACTTATTACTTCCTTTGCTTCTGAGGCAATCATGGATTGAAAACTTTTTTTTTTTTACCTTTGTTAACTGTAGCATGCATTCAGCCCTTGGAAAGTTGCTTTTTATCCATCATGTAGTGAAACTCTCCAATACATACCAAGTGCCTAATTTAAGGCAGGTGGCAGGTTATGTACTGTGCAGTAAGATTGAATAGGGCATATTCTGTATTCTCAAAGAGTTCACAATCTGGTGGGAAAGACAGGGATATACATAAGTAATTATAATTCAAAGCCATTAGCAAAGAGATATAAACAAAGCACAATGAGAGCACAAAGGAGGGAATACTGATTTTAACAGAGAGGTTCAGAAATGAAGCAGGGACAAGAAAGCTGAAAATTAAAAAGTTGCTGCAGCTGAGGTCAAAGAAGTTGCTGCCTGTTTTCTCCTGTAGGATTCTGATGGTTTCCAGTCTCACGTTTAGGTCTTTCATCCATTTTTAATTTATTTTTGTGTATGGTGTAAGAAAGTGCTCCAGTTTCATACTTCTGCATGCTGCTGTCTAGTTCTCTTAGATACAGAGAACAAACTGAGGGTTGATGGAAGTGGGAGGCTGGGGTGTTGCATTAAATGGGTTATGGGCTTTAAGAAGCACACTTGTTGAGATGAGCACTGGCTGTTATATGTAAGTGATGAACCACTGGGTTCTACTTCTGAAGCCAAGACTACACTGTAGGTTAACTAACTTGAGAATAAAAAAAAAAAAGAAAAAGAAAAAGAAAGAAAACTGAAAATTAAAAGATGTTTATTCCAGATGAGGGGGGAAGCATAAATAAAAGGCATACAGTTATGGTAGTACATGGTCATGTTTAAAGGAAGCAACAAGTACTTTTATGGGGAAAAACTGTCATGCTAGCCACAAATAAAGTGATATGTTTTAAACTGCTTACTACTCCTGGAGATTTAAAGACATCACTTAACTCAAAGTACCTTATAGTATGCTGATGTAAAGCCAACTGGTATAGCTGTCATTTCTTTGAGATCTACTACTTAGCCATAAATTCAAATCATTAAGAAAAATGATGTAGCTGTTAAAGACTGGCTTTATATTAATAGCCTTGAAGACGCCAATAAGGGAAAAAGCAGGAAGAGATCATTTCTCCATTCTGTAATGTTGATAGAAAACTTCATGAACTCAGGCAGGCTGTTAGACCCTTCTGGTAAGAAGGGGAAATGATCAGTCAAGAGAAAAGGAGTAGAGAAGAAAGGTGAATGAGGCTAATGAACATGTACAGAATACTTTAGTATTCTGTGGTCGCTGGCTTTGGGGTTGTGTATTACCCATATGAACTGCCTCAGACCACCTGACAGTAGGGCCACAGGTTCTATAGAAAAGGTGTCCTCCTGTGTTCTCACATGACTCAGGGAATTTCTCCTCATTCTTCTCACATGGAGTGACTATTTTTCCTCTCTTCAGCACATTTTACTGAGGTATCTAGATCATATCTATCCAAATGACTCTTTGGACTCCACATTATCCTGCCCATTCCGTTCTATTCCATTTTTTTAATCCAAAAAGCAGACCTTAGTTCCCCTTAGTTTTATGTCTGGCCACATCCTCAGTTGTAGCCCTGGGTCTCAGAATCTTACCTTGTGCCAGAGCTTTGGGTTACTACATGCATGGAAGGGTAATTAAACTTTATTCTAAATTCTAGTTCGAAATCGTTCTATACTTTTTCCTACTAAAACAGATTGAACTCAATGATTCTGTCTGTGAATAGAGGAAAGAATTCAAGATAGAAAAGGCTATGCAAAGGAGGTGGGATAGTTTAAATCCTTGTAAAAAGTGTTATTATAACACCAAAATAAGCTAATCTATTCTGATAAATGGTATATTAATAGGCATCTCCAATAAGGAGGTAGGTAGAATGAAATGTCATTGCTATGGTGATTTTAGTCTCAGGAGAATTGAAAATAACCCTAGTGAGTGTACAGACCAGACCTTTGACTGCTAAGTTTATTTAGTCAGAAAGCTCTTTGCTGTGGATGCTAAGAGCAGTATTTCAATATACTAAAGTTCAGATTACAAAATGGAGCTCACTGAGGAAAAGGGTAGCCCCCGTGTGTGAACAATTTAATTTTTTTAAATATCACAAGTAAACATTATAAACATAGAATATGTCTGAAAAAGACACGCTTTCCATTTCTCTTTGCCAAAATCACATACTGGCCTCCAAATGAGCCAGCACAAATCAGTAAAGTAATATGGCCATGAGTCCATGCGATCTTAACTGTAACAACAAGGTGAATGGAAAGCTTTTCAGTTATAAGCATTTATGCCTAGATTTCTGTCATGTTTTTTGTGCTCTTGGTCAGAGACTACATTGGTAGAATTTTTAGTAGTGTTTATGACATTGAAAGGTACTTGAAATTTCTGCAAGCCATCAATCTTCTGGTTAGGAAGATGAAGATTTGTAGGGGCACCTGGGTGGCTCAGTCAGTTAAGCATCCGACTCTCGGTTTGGGCTCAGGTCATGATCTCACCATTTTGTGAGTTCCAGCCCTGTGTTGGGCTCAGTGCTGACAGTGCAGAGTCTCTTGGGATTCCTTCCCTTTCTCTCTCCCTCTCTCTCTACCTCTCCCCCACTCACACTGTCTCTGTCTCTCTCAAAATAAATAATAGACTTAAAAAAATTTTTTTAAAGGAAGATTAAGGTTTGTCAAGTTGCCTTCTTTTCCAAAGCCATAGACATCTAAGCATGGTACTTAATCTGAAAATTAAAACTCAAGCACAAACACACAGACACTCAAAAGACAAGATAATTTAAAGTCTCAAGAGGGCAACAGTAGAGGACTATTTTGACATGCTGTGATTTATATAATCAGGTGAAAGTAGATTGGACTTGCAGACAGTTAATTGCCTCATCCTAGAACTGCCTCAACTGTCCAAAATGCTGAAAGAATGCTCAAACTAATGCTCATGGTTAACACAAAGTATTTCTAAGCCACTTTATAAAGGTATAATAGACATATGAAAAGCTGTACACGTTTACTGCATACACCTTGATGAGTTTGGAGATAAGTATACTTCCATGAAACCATCACCACCGCTTATGCCATAAACATATTCTTTACCTCCAAAAGTTTCCTCCTGCCTTCTCTATTTATTATTAGTAATTATTATTATTTTTGTGATAAGAACACTTAATATAAGATCTGCCCTATGAGCAAATTTTTAAGTATACAATGTAGGCACTATGCTTTACAGATCTCTAGGACTTGTTCATATTACATAACTGAAACTTTAAGAATAAAAAATTTTTTTCTAAACTCAAGTTATAATAAAAATTCCTTTTGATAGTTTTAGTTTACTGGGTTCCATCTGATTTCCAATTTTTAAATAATCATTATTTAAGCAATATAACTGAGAACTAACTTTGAGCCAGGCACTAGTCTAAGGCCTTGGAATATGGGGATGAATTCACCTCACTTTCACATAGTTTAGTGACATGCAATCAGATATATAATAATATTTTGAGTTGAGAACTATTACAGAGGTATGAACAAAATCCCACAAAATGACTAAGGTGGGGAGTATTAACTCTGGATGGGCATGGAGGACAATGGGAAGTAAGGTCATTCTAGGCAAAGTATATCAGCTGGCAAATGAGAGAGATCATGTCACAATCCTAAAACCATACTAGGGTCAAGGTTACAAAGCTAAGGGTGAAGATAGAATTGGTAGAAGACAAGGTAAGGGGAACAGTCTGGGATCAGGTTACAAGCAAATTGTAGGATTATAGAACAGATTAAGTCAACTGGATCTTATTCCAAAGATAATAGGGAGTCAACTGAAGCTTAATAGATATAGATTTAATATTATCAGATTTGATTTTGAGGAAATTAACTTGTGACAGAAAGGAAACTGAACTAATCTAAAAATACTATTAACAGATAAACTGTATAGGAATATGCTAATATGGTAGAGACAGATAGTAAAAAATTCAGTAAATATTTTATCAATGGATATGTATTTTTTATTAATTCCCATCCTTCATGGATTTGAGATTATTTGTCAAATGATGGAAATGCAGAGAATATCAGTTACTTTAAATATTCTACAATTCGTATATTTCATAAGAAATTGCATTAGGCTGATCCTCTCCAATTTCCCAAAGTACAGTTTTCACTCCTATGAGGAAACTATTTGAGGGTATTTAAAAACCACCCTGATGGGGTGCCTGGGTGGCTCAGTCGGCTAAGCTTCTGACTTCACTCAGGTCATGATCTCACAGTCCATGAGTTCAAGCCCCACATCAGGCTCTGTGCTGACAGCTCAGAGCCTGGAGCCTACTTCAGATTCTGTGTCTCCCTCTCTTTTTGTCCCTCTGCCACTCATACACTCTCTCTCTAAAAAGTCAATAAACATTGAAAAAAAATTTAAACCCACCCTGGGACACCTAGGTGGCTCAGGCAGTTAAGCATCTGACTTTGGCTCAGGTCATGATCTCACAGTTTGTGAGTTCAAGCCCCACATTGGGCTGTCTGCTGTAAGCACAGCACCCACTTTAGATTCTCTGTTCCCCTCTCTCTCTGCCCCTTCCCAGCTCATGCTCTCTCTGTCTCTCTCAAAAATAAATAAACATTTAAAAAAGAAAACATTAAAAAAAAACCCACCCTCAAATGATTGCCCCTAAGTCAATACTGACAACTAAGGAATAAAAAGGAAAAAATAAATCAACCAGACTAAATCAACAGAAGTACATTCCTCTTACACACCCACTTGTTGCTTAATTACAAAAACACATTGCTTTAAACTTAACAAGGTTGGTTCTAACTCCTGAACTACACTCCGTAGAACAGCTCTTAAAATACCACTCCTCCCAAGCCAATCCCAATTGCTATCTAGGGGGACTTTTGTAATAATATATTTTGTCTCTTGTTTACTCCTTACTTTTTTAAAGTTTGGTCAAAAACAATGGTTTATTCCTCTTAATCTGCATAGCTTATAACTCTACCATAAAAAAGAACATAAATTTCTTTGGTTATATTATTTCTTCCACTGAACTGCACATTAACTAAATGAGATCTTACCTTACAGTAGCAGTGATTAAAAGAATAGAGGATTTTTCATGCTTTGTCTATTTTATTTCCACTTTTTTATTGAGATATTACATACATACAGAAAAGTGCACAAATGTTAAGTTACAACTTGATAAACTTTCACAAATGAACACATCATTGGGACCAAGACCAAGAAAGACAAACAGAACATTATCAAGACTTCAGAAGTTCCACTTATGCCTTCTTTCAGTACTTAGCCAACCCCTTCAACAAGGAGTAACTATTATCCTGACTTCTAACACCATAGATTAGTCTTGCCTATATTTGAATTTATATAAATGGAATTATACTGTATGTACTCTTATATACCTGGCTTCTCTCATTCAGCATTATCTTCATGAGATTCATTTATACAGTTTATTGTAGATATAATTGTTTCCACAATTTGGGGTATTTGGGTAGTTTTCAGATTAGGGCTGCTTAGGTAGTACTTCTATGAACATTCTTGTTCATGTCTTTAGATGAATATATGCATGCGTTTTCATAAGGCATTTCCCTAGGAGTGGAGTAGTCTGGTTATAAAAAATGCTTATGTTTAGCTTTAGTGTGCCTGGCTATTGTATCTTTATTTAAAGATAAGGAAAAATGGCTTCTCCAAAAATGGCTACATATAGGGCCGGCTACACAATTTTCAGGGCACAGAACAAATCAAAATTACAGGCCCCTTTTTTTTAAAAGCAAGAAGTACACTTAGATGTGTATTTTTCCTCTGTTCTGTGACCTTTCTCTTAACTTGGTATTTAATTAGATCCTAAGTAAAGAAAAAAATTTTAAATTGAAATTATTAGCATGGATTTTAGTCTTTATATCTATGTTGTACAATGTCAGTATTAAATGCAAATATAAGAGCATTCAATTCATACTGAATTGCATAATTCTTATTTCAGAGAGAGCCTCATGCAAGCCAGAATAAACACAGGTCAGACTTTGGAAGGTTGGAAGAAGGAAAAGAGAGACCCCAAGGTACAGAGCTGGTCAAGGAGACTCTCTGTCTGGAGCTCAGAATTCCCAGAGTTATGTGCAGATCCTGATAAGCAATCAGGAGACCACCCCATGGATAGGTCAGGTACATGTTGAGATCTGATGAATGACAGGCTCTTCTTTCTACCAGCTACTGAGGCAATACCCAAGGCCCCACCTATGCATGGGCTCTGGGGAAACTATAGCAGGTATCTCCCCTTTAAGAGACTACTGTCCAATCTACAGTGAATAGGAGACCCCCAAGTTTCTTTAAAAATAGGCAGTGTTGCTGCCAGGCCATCGTGGGGGCTAGAGGCAGATACTAATCCACTTAGGCATAGAATTCTGTCATTCTAGGCTTCTCAAACACGGTCAAGAAGAGAGGCACCTACAAACTCTAAGAGAACATCTTCTGTGCACTTCTCAGTCTGTGAGGTGGGCATGGCCAGAGGAGAGCCACAGCAGAGACCAGGGTGGAGGCCCCCAGTACTCAGCTAGGACAGTGCTGACCCCACCACTACTACCACCAATATCACCCCACCAGCTGCCTCACCCATCGGTCTTTACTCCCTGCCCCATAATATTCTGATCCTTGATTTTCCTTATCCCAAGGAATGGCTCTTGTTGTTGTAACTCTGTTACTTGTATTACTTCATTTTATCTTTATGAATTATGGCAAATTCAAGGTTAGCTTATAGTGAAAGATGGCCATTTTGCTTTTCCTTGTTTCAACAATATTAACAAAAAAGTACACTGACCAATAGAACATGTTCTTCTTGTAAATTTGAAGAAAAAAAAAGCATTTGAAATAGGCAGACTTTGTCTTCTAGGGACTCCAGAAGCAATTTCATTAATCTCTGATACCTTCTAGCACCACTGGAGTACTATAGACGATTTTGCCCTCAGAGTTCACTGCTTCTGCAGTTTAACCCACTGTTTCTCAAAGTCATCATCAAAATTTCCATTCTTTTCAATCTGTAAATGCAGATAAGTGCTTAAATCTTCTAATACATTAATAATGGCCATAGTTAGGGGTAGTTTCTAGATGATTGCTTTCCTCTGACTGTCTCAAAATGATGAAATATAATTTCCTAGAGAATAACTTTGAAAGCTGTTTGGGTGATTGACCACATTTGGAAGATATTTTTTACGACCTGATTATCAAGTGAGGGAAAATCAATAGCAGTTTAGTGTACAAAAACTAAAGATAACTGTGTATGTGAGATGAAAATATCTGACAAGGTGATTATCAGAGAATAAATCATTTTACATCACAAATTTGGAATGTTTTTCCATGCATGTCACAAACAAGTCATTTCATTCAAAGTGTTTCAAGTGTCAGTGTTGGCACCTTACACTGACATTTTAAGATCAGTCACAGCAGTCTGTTCTAGCTTCTGAAGGTAAAATCAGAGCCAAGACCCTGTCATCCCTGATGTGTTGTGTGCATGTAAACTTACTGAAGGCAATGAATCTGAACCATAGTTAGTTAATATTAATAATTTACTTGATGTTGATGTTCTGGGAAATAATCTGGATTAAGAAGGCAACTGGTAAGCACATGGCTTGTCATGTACACATTCGAGGAGCCATATGCAAAAACAAATACAAGAAATATGCACACAAGCATACCTAAAATAAGGTTAGGCTTGTCAAAACATTTACAGTGTGATGTGATAGAACCTTCCACGGATCTCTAGCATTCCTGCAAGACTGCAGGACCATGACTGATTTTCGCCCAGGCCATCTTTCAGTTTGTGGTTGAAGTAAGCAACCCTCACGGTTGAGGGCATGTCTTTGGGACAAAGAGCAGGCTTGCCTACTGCTAGCTATGAAAAGGTAGATTTCCTAAGCTCAGTGTTCCTCAGCTGTGATGCAGTCAATGTGTCCATCTGAGCCCTTGTGGGAGCTGGGAACAAGGCTGGTAGATGCACAGGTGGATACTCATAATGCTTGCAGGGCCCTGAGGAATAAAGCTTCCTTCTGACCCAGGAGTCTCATATCTTCTGACAGTATCTCTGAGGCAGTAATAAGCCAATTTATTAGCTTTTAAATAGGGCTAAATTTATTCTAAGACAAAGGGACTTAAATATAAAATACTAAACCGAAATTGAAATGGAATATACAAATAGTCTAACTTCACATTTCATTTCCAAGGGAAATGGAAAGAAGGAAATAAACTAAAGAAGAAATGAAAGACAGAAAGAAAGAAAGAAAGAAAGAAAGAAAGAAAGAAAGAAAGAAAGAAAGAAACTATTTTATTGACAGCAAGACAAGAACATTCAACTGACTGCAAAGTAATGCTCATCCCCTAAAAACAATGATTCATCGTGTGGGTGTTCTGCCCAATTGCTAGCTGGACTAAAGGAGTTGCCTACAAGAGTTGACTTGATATATGACAGAAAGCATTTAGTTTAGATAAGATTTTATAAACAAAAAACAGCTGTTACATTCAGTTAAGCAATGAGTACATTTCAAGTAAAGGAAACCATTAGCCAACCTGCTTCTACAGTGAGAACTTCAAAATCATTTTTCTAAATCAGCATTTTAACCTAGTATATCACAAATATGTGAGGCATACATAAATCAAAATTCAATACTTGAATATTACATTTCAGCTGGGCTGGGCCTGAGAGTTCCGATGAGATAACTATAAAGTTGTGGTAGTTAAATATGAACATCTGGATTGGCAAAAATGTACCCTGACAACTGCTACCCTAATTACATATGGAAAAGTTACATGTATTTTACAGTTGAAAGCAAACACTAATGGTCATGGCATACATGCACACTGAGTTCAATTATACTTCGATTTCACCGATTTTCTAAATATTAATCAGTTAATTAATTATTTAAACTGCTAGCATTCATCAATGGTAGCAGCTTAATTGCACTTGATAAATCCAGAATTCCTTGGTGTGAAATGGATATATGAAAATCAAATACAGGTATGGAATGCAAATGTAGGCTTACTTACTGATTGCTTTATATCTGAATGCATGTGTTCTAATGCTTGCCTTTCTGTACTGAAGTATAACTAAAAAATACAGTTGACTAACTTGCTAATACACCTGGTAAAAAAAAAAATGTAAACCAAATATGGAGAACAAGGGGGATAAGTAGAAGACTTGTGTTGTAACTCACATGAATATTTAGCGTGAGCCAATTTTTCTCATACACACAAGAAACATAAAATACAAATGAAATATAAAATTAGCAATTTATCCTCATCAACAGTTAGATAATGAATTAATTTCTCAATTTGTTTTGCTTTCATACTACAGAGAAGATAAAATTTAAGTATATATGTATATTTTAAGACTTTAGCCCAAAATAATTGTTACTTTAAGAAATAAATTTTATTCTGATATTTCTTGTTCTTATAAAATAAGTCTAGCTTTGGAAGTAAAATTGTAAAACTAAGAAATATATAAAAAATATTTCAACCATTTCTGAATGACTAGATTTCATGTCTACATGTTTTACGTGGCTTTTATTACAAGCGTATATCACTCTCATCTGAATTTTACATGTATCCATTAATACTAAAATCATTGCTATCAAATTCAAATTACCTAAGGCATTTATTTCTTAAAAATAATTTCATGGTAATTTTTATTTTAAAAAGGTTTTACTTAAGGTCGAGTTTGGTAGCAATGCTGTTTCTATGACAACTCATGATTTCAGTATAGTTCCTTCACTGCAGGATTCAAAGTGAACAATTCTAATTGAAAACACATTTAATGAAATTTTAGGTTTTTGATTTCAAATAACACTGCCTTTAAAATGGTTTGTTTGCAACATTTTCAAGTTGCTTTGAGTTATAGAGATTTTGAAAAAAACTGAGTTTACCAGCAGTTTTATAACTGTTGTTCATATTCCAGGATAGGAAAGTCCGAGTTGGGTAATATCTAAAATGTAAGAGTTGCACAATTTGAAACAGCTCAAGGTGAGTTTGACTGTAACAAGGCTTCTAAACTGCCCTGCTAAGTGTTGATACTAATACACAGTTGAACCATAAAAAAATACGAAGATATTTTACAAAACTGCTGGAATCCCAGAGACAGAAGACTTTAAAGGAGATTACAGAATGCTTTGGTAGAACAATAAGCTACAGATCTAAAAACAAAAACAATAGGTTACATGCCTTGTGGATATATGCTCTGTTAAATAAATACATTTGTGCATCTATTTGAAAATGAAAAATATTATCTTGAAATTTTTTAATAATACTAATTAATAATCATTAATTTATTAATACTAAAATAGAAATTAGATGCTAATCATTTCCTGATAATTGTTCTTATGAAATGACAGTTCAATGAAGTACTGAGAGAGGAGAGAGAAAAAGCATAGAGAAAAGTTAAATAAAGAAAGAAATGAGAAGAGGAAGACCAGAGAGGAGAAACATAGGTCTAAACACTTAGGTGACATCAACACTATCATCCCCAAAATCTGTTTATTGCTTTAAATCATCTTAACATATATAAGGGAAAAGCTTAAAAAACAATATTACATGGGGTGCCTGTGTGGCTCAGTAGGTTAAGCAACCAATTCTTGATTTCAGCTTGGGTCACGATCTCAAGATTCCGTGAGATCAAGCCCCACAGCAGGTTATGCTCTGACAGCAGTAAGTCTGCTTGGGATTCTCTCTCTCTCTCTCTCTCTCTCCCTCTCTCTCTCTCTCCCTCTCTCTCTCTCTCTCTCTCTTTCTCTCTCTCTTTCTCCCTCTCTCTCTGCACCTCTCTCTCTCTCTCTCTCTCAAAATAAATAAACTTAAAAAAATAATATTATATAAATTATCACAAGTTGGCTGGTCTTTCTTTAGAACAGGAAGTCAATCTGCAATATTAAAAGACTAGGCTATATTGAATTATACTGTTGACAAGCTTTGTAGAGTTGCACAAAGTTTGTTTATTTCTTTGGCTATTGGATCATTATGATTCAAATAAGAATATCACTATTTCCTGTATCAACTCACAACAGAAATACTTAACATTAATAACACCTTGGTGAAAAGACTTATGAAATGTGGATGTTTGCGCAAAATACCTCTTGGTGTTTTCTTAAACTGAAATAATTCAAATATAAAAGACAAAAGTACAAAGTAAATTACTCTTAAATTCATATTAAATACCCAATAGCCACTCAAGACTCTTCCTCCAAAGAAAAGCTACAGGATTCTTCAATATGTTTCTGTACCATCTGTGAGCTTTTCAAAACACTTGGCATTTGAAAAGATGATAAATACTTAAGAAGACCACAGAGATCACTCTTCTCAATAGAGCCTCATACTAAGGCTTTACTCAAAGTCTAAACAACAATATAATCCCTAAGAGTAAGAATATATTATTACAATGCCCTTTTCGTTCCTTAGTTGCTATATTGCTTTGGATGGAACCTGAAAGAAACCAGCTTTTAACTGCTCTAAGTGATGTAGACTCCAGACATGACATTGAACTGCTCCACTATGCAATTCAAAGAGGGCTCTTTTGAGCTAAGCACATGCCTCAAAGAAATAACTTTACTGTTATCAGATCATGAAATATACGGTATTAGATTTCCAAGCAATCTGTCCTGAGGCAGCATTTGGCCCCACTGAGGCCTGAGCTCTAAAATTATAGATTAAGGGAGATGGAAGTGGGCCAAGCAGTGGCACACCTTTGACTGTGATGAGCACTGCTGCCGTTCTTACCTCTGGTAGGTGGACATTTGTTGATTGCCTCTCAACCATTTCTTAGTCACCTACCCTGTTCCTCACAGTTGCATGAATTTCCCACTTCTGTGTTTTGGGTGTACAAGATTCCACTCTTTCACATTCAGAGTTATCTTTTCAAGATAGATCCAATGATGTCACCTTTTCTCGTAAATCCTTCAATGGCTTCCTAGTGCTCCTATGTTTGTGAGAAGCTATAAAGAGCCTGATCCCAAGCTTCCTTTCCAGACTTATCTCCCTCACTCTGATATTCCCTCCCTTCAGGACACCTAACCAATCACCGCTTCTTAAATCTGTATCTTCAAACCCCCACTATTTTGCTCATGTGCTTTCATCTGCATGCTTTCTAAAATCTTAACATGCTTCCAAGCAACCTCCTATTTGAAGTTTGGTCTGACTCACCTAATCAGAATTAATCTCTCCTCTTTTGTGTCACCCTGCAGTGATGTTTTTCATCCCCTGTCATCTCCATTTCCTAATCACCATGATATTTTTTCATCTAGTATCATCTCTGTGCTTCTTCTAGCACTCTGTTCAGATTTTTTATCATAGTATTCAATGAACTGTATTATAGTGTAACTGCATCTGTATTTTGTTTTCCTAATACACTGAGTTTCTTGGCAGCAGGGATACATAGTTAACAGCTAACATGTACTGAGGGCTTGCTAAGTGCAAGGCATGATTCTAAGCACTTAACATGCATAAACCCATTATATCCTTATAACAACCCTAGGAGGTTGGACTATTACCATCCCAGTGTTAAAAATAAGGAAACAACAGCAGAGAGAAGTAATTTCTTCAAGGCTTTGTTTCTTGCTATTGGAAGAAACTGTATTCATACTCAAGTCCTCTAACTCCATAACCCTTGTTCCTAATCAATTCCCTATACTGCTTTTTTCCCTTCTTTTCTTCCTCCTTCCCTCCCTCCCTTTCTCTCTTTCCTCCCTGTCTCTCTCCTCTCCCCTTCCTTCCTTCCTTCCTTCCTTCCTTCCTTCCTTCCTTCCTTTTTTCTTGACTTCTCAATGTCTATTGCATTTTCTAACATGTAGCTGTACATGTTTCTTGAGCAAATTAATTAACATTCTTTGAACATGTATGAGTAGGTCTTAGGGAGAGGTAGGCACAACATCTTCCCAGACAAGCTCTTTAAAAGTTTAATAAATCTAAGTTAAATCATACATAAACAATTATGTTTCCTTAGTTTGAAACTGATGACAGCCAGGATCCATTTGAAGCAAAATTTAAGTACACTCCGTCAGAGCACACTAATTCATTTTTTTTAAAAAAGCAAAACAAAATCGAGCATGTTAAAACATTAAAATGTGTAATAAATAATGGCAATAAACCCCTCTATCCTATACTTGCAGGGTTTTATTGAGTGACTTCATAACGTAAAACTGCTTTTAGAGATGACAAATTTACAAGCTTTCAGCTGACACATCCATGATTAATGTAAATGACTTTTTCAGCTTGAAATCAGCATCTACGTTTAAGGATTCAGATGCCTAAGTTTGTATCTGTATTAACACATTTCCCTCAGTTTGAAACATCATTTTTACACATCAAAAAGATTGCTGATGTCACTTTAATTAAGTATTTTTTGTTTGTTTGATATCCATGTCAGGATAATAATTGAGTAGTTAAAATCTGTATGGGACTGTATGTCATAGACACACTTCATGCTGCTGAGACTAAAGCTCCCAGAAATCAAGAAAAGTAACAGGGAAAAGGTTACAGAAGGCATTTTCCCATGAGCTTTTATTCCCTGCATTCATAAACCTTCCTGTCTGAGGAAACTCAGATGGTCACGCACACCAAAATTACCCAGCAAAGAATGGTAGGCTTATCCTAAGATTGCCAAGCAATGACGTGTTTATTTAGCTTTGTGTCTTGAAGACAGTCCAATGATTTTCTACAGTTCAAGCCCTGAACTCCTAAATTGTATAGAGTCTTCAAAATGGAATCCAAATACCATGAAAGAAGAGCTACAGAAGTTTCAATGTAGCATTCCCCTTCTCACAGGGATTATCATATACAGCCTACACATTTAAAACGCATGACTCTGGGCTCCTTTTCCCTTCCTGATTACATCTACTCCAGACACTGACTTTGACACTGTTTGGGAACATTCAACATAGATACCACTTCTGGAGAAGACATGATGAATTACTACAACATGTCCTAGTACAAATGTGTTTGTGATTAATCTTAGATTTCATTATCTGACATGAAAGAATCATATTTTACATGTCTTAAAATATTAAGTTCTTTATCATCAACTTTTAAATTTGTATAACCCCATCCATCATTCACAGTGAGGCAATAGGATCTGGCAGGTGTCCCAGTTTTATCTAACTTGGTTTAGAAGCTAACTACAGTACACTTTGTGAGGCACTGTGGGGGCAGCTGAAAGATCTCACTAGAACACTCTTTCAACTGCAAGACCAAACATAGGAATTGAAGATCCATTATTTTTATTGTTTGCCTCAGTATGAAACAGGTTTTTTTCCCTAACTTAAGGTTGATTTAACCATTAGGCACAGTGGGCACAGTGCCTAGGGCCCATGCTATATTTAGATATTCATGGAAATTTTCTAATTTTAACTTCTTTTAAAATATGAAGAAAAAGTGAATATAATAGTAATGAATATATCTTAATGAATTCCACTTGGGTTTGTTTTTATTTTCTTTGGTGAAAGGAGCCCAAGAAGGCAAAAGTGCCAATGGCCCAAGAAAGTCATAATGCAGCCCTGATCTTAGTTGATATTTTTGCTGAGTGGATTCTTGACAGGCTTTAAAATATTACTGTGGTTCTCAGAGAAAGAGCCTTAGACTAATAAACAAGTCCTGGGTGCACAAGTTATGAGTTTTGTCAAATGGACAAATCACTTAACCTCTTCTACTCTCGATTTCTTTATCTATAAACATGAGTAATCATATCAGTGGCTTATGTATTTGGCACTCTCCTAGTTATAAGACTTAACTCATTTAATCCTACCACAACTTGGAAAAGGGTTGAGCTAAATGAGACAGACACTATAATCACCATTATACACCTGCCTAAGCTGAGGATCCAAGGGTTGACCTGATTCCCCTAAGTACCCACAATTAGTGAGTGGTACAGCAAAAATATGAATCCAATCTGATTTGAACATCTGTTTTCTTTCAGAGTCACTGTGAGGATCAGTAGACAAAAGAAATGATTTCTAAACACCTAAGCGTCATTTAAATGTAAAGTAGTTAATTGCAAATGATGGCATTTGCTTTGCTAACATTTTTTCCCCAAAGCATTTTTTGATTCAAATATGAGAGCTACATGTAGATGAAACTACTTGTCATGTAGGTTTTGTGCAAACTCATGAAATGGTAACATAACATAGTCTAATATGAGTGCAGGTATGTATAATATATGTTATTTTAGTCATACATATGTATGTATTATGAGGATATTGGTGGTCAATTATTAAATTCAAATTAAATTTTAAATTATTCAAAAGATAGTAGGGGTATTTGTTAAAAAAAAAAAAAAAAACTTCATTCTGTAGGAAACACAGCCACTTCAGAAGCAAAATGTTGAAAAGCCAGACCACACTTTTCTCCATGTGGAAATCTTACTAGGGCAAGTCAGGCTGTAACTCAGAGAAGATAAGGGAACTAAAGTTCTCCCACCCTTCATGCTTTGAGAAGGCTTCTGCTTTTCCCCAAGTGCCAAACACTCCAGTTGAGGGGCAGCAGGGACTAAGTCATCCTGGGCAAAAGAAACAGTTTCCATTGCTGGTCAGAAGAAATGCCACAGAACAGAACCCTAGAATGTTAGTGGTGAAAAGGACGTGGTTATCTGTTGTCTCCTCATTTTATGAAAATAAAAAACCAAGGTCAGGCCAGAGAGATGATTCGAGCAGATTTGTGGCAGAATCTGTTTGTTAGTCTGGTACTTCTCTCATAATAACATGAGAAGTGTTAGTGGGAGGAACATGTATTTATTCTGCAGATCAAGCCAGAAGACTGAAGAGATGACAGTTTAGAGACTTATCAGTAAATGGGGAAAGCCCCCCCCCCACACCCCCCACCCCCGCTCCATGCTTTTGTTGGGGCTGAACATGAGCAATCTTACTAAGATTTATTGGGAACATAGTGTAGCACAGCCATCTCCCACTAGGACAGAAATAGGTGATAAAAACATTAAACAATGACAAACAATCACAAGAATGAAAGTTGACCAACTCGGGGATGCACAGAGTTGCAAGGGCTCCCAAAACATGGGATTTTTGGTACTAAAACTGAAAACCAGGTCCCAGGAAAACCTGAACAAGATGCCAAAGACATTGTGTTCCTTTAAATTTTCAATTTACATTTCTAATCTTCCTATTATTTTCAGATTTGTCTGTTGAGAATATGGTTGTTGATATTTAATAAACATACAGATACAAGCACACACATTCCTATAGAGAACAGAGGGAAGAAAACAAGATACAATCCTTACTTCAAAGACATGTTCTAATGGTGGAAGAGAGATCGAAAATAAACACAGTAAATAAATGAAGTACACAATATGTTATAAAATTCTAAGTGTTATTGAACAAAACAGAACGGAGGAAGAGAACTGACCCAGAGAAGCAACTTTTTTTAGGAGGATGGTCAGGGAAGGGCCTCACTAACAAGCTGACATTGGAACATAGACTTGAGGGAGATAAAAGACTGAGCCACGTGGATTACTGGGGAGAAGTGTGTTCCTGGCAAAGGGAACAACATATACAATGACTCTAAGCAGGGAGCAAGCTTTATGTGTTTGAAGAGGAGTGAAGGTCCAGTGTGAGGTGGGAGCAGGGTAATAAGAGATGAAGCCAGAAACGAATATTCAGATTCTCCAAGCCTGTTCAGCTGCATCATGCAAAGCTGAATAGGCAAGGTTGGACGGCTAAAGACATTTAAAATAACATTAACCACAGAATGGTTTTATCAGGAGGAGTTAGAAACTAATGCCTCTAGAGACTAGCAAGGCAGTGGTCCCAGTAAAAGATGTTTACCATCAACTACAGATACGAGGTCTGCTTAGAGCACTGATGAACATGTGCAGTAATTATATGATACTCATAATCTCATGAGTTTTATAGATTGAGGAGAGAGTCAGTACTTTTCATGTTTAAAAACAAACACAGATAAATTACTTTGGAAAACAACTATTCTATATCACATGAATAATGCCATTTCACATTTGCTAATAATTTGCTTTGTACACAATAAGAGGCAACAGTGATATTAATTACACGGATATTAATAAAGAAAACTAACCCATTTCACAAATATGTGTGAATTTGATCATTCTTAAAGTTCAGAACAGGGAGCCACACTTGAGGAAAACATTTCTGATGTAACGAGTGACTACAAAGTCGACACATACCTTCCAGAATTAAAATGTAAGCCAAGAGATATTTTGCAGATGTATGTGGTATTAGCCAGCATCTGGTCTGTGACAGTGGTGATATGAAGAGCTGGAAATACTACTGGACTATTCAGAAGTAGGAAGATGTAATCTAATCCTCAGTAGCTCTCCTATGACTTGAGAATCTCCTCCTCCACTCCTTACACCACCCCTGCACAACTGGACTACTGTCACGGACACTGGACTATTAATCAATCTGCTCTTGCTCCTCTCCATACCTTTTCCAAAGTTACCACTCCAGCTGCAAACATGATCATGCAATCATGCCATCTTCTTACTTAAAATTCTTCAGGCACTTTTCTTCAACTTCAGAATAAATTCCAATCTTCATTTTGTAGCATAAAAGCCATTTATGACCAGATGTGTCAAGGTCTCATTTCCTGATAATTCTCCACATGGAATCTACATCTATCTTCTCTTTTATGCCCCCGAGTAATGTTGTTTCTTCTCTCTACAATTAGTGTGTTTCTCCTCCCCTCATCCCAATTATCCATTACTTCTTGCTCAATATTCAACTCCTTTACGAAGGTTTCCTTTATAGTGTCTCCGCTCCCTACTCTTCCTCTACGTCTCCAAAGCAAACCCTTTAAAAGAGTTATCACACCGGATTTTAACAGATGCTTTACTTCTCTGTCTTCCCCACCAGGCTGAATTACTTGAGCATGGGAGCAGAGGATGATTCATCTTTGTATCACCAGCTCTTAGAACAGTGTCTGGCATCTAAGTGATACTTGTAAGAAAGATAGAACAATCAATAACTTGATAAATGAGTAAAATAAGGACTATCATTTCGGGCAACTTATTCAAGCCACAGCTTTTATTCTATGAAGATATTTTTATTTTGCTATCATTCACTTTAAACATGAAACCTGAATTTCAGCAAATTTCAACCATTAGCATCTGCATCAGGGATAAGTGCCTATGTTACAGGGTTTGATACAATAAACTCGTATATTATCTGCAATTCCTGTAGCAATTTTCTTTTCAACCCCTAACAATGTGGCAACCATGTATTTTAAAATTTTCATTTATAATTATGGAATTACTAATAAAACCCAAACATTACATTATAAGGTAAATTTTTACAGCATTGACTTTCAGGTTGTTTTCTTAGTAGCACTGTAGGACCTTTGTCACACAAGATCTCATAAAGGATATACAGACTAGTAAAAGTAGAAACCACAGCCATTCAGGTCGAAGCCGAAATGGGGATACCCAGACTTCACACTGATTTTTCCCTCTACTTTCCTCCTGTGGGTCTGCATTACGTTCTTCCTGTATTATTTAAGAATATCTAATTCTGCTAAGCAGAAAACAAGAAAAATGTTATGGATGAAACTCACAAAGAGTATTAAGTATAGATGGTGAACGGTCCATTGGCTTCCAAGACATAGGTAAAATTCATAAGTGTTAAGCATAATTAGAAAAGAAAAGTATAACTAGAATATAAATTAGTAACTTATAAGATGTAGATATCTATTTATTACAAATAGAATAAATGAAATATATGATTAAAAAAAGTGGAATAAATAGGAGTATCACTTACAGTGAAAATAGATACAAAGACCAAATCACAAGAAACAAATCATGCCGCCTCCAGATTGAAAGGTATATCATCACGGAGTCAACCCCCTATTTGTGACATATATCATGGTTACATTTTGATCCCATGTATGTTTCATCCTACATGTGCAGAGAAAAGGCAAAGCTATTCATTAGGTCAGTGAAAGTGAGAGCAGCTGACCAGGTTCTGCCTCTAAATACCTCTGGTAGAACAGAATGTATTGACTCCAGGTATCTTCCTTCCCTAAGCCTCTTTGTTCAATGTAAGTTATAACCACATCTTCAATAATAAAGGCCAATGTAGCAGAGAGAGAGAGAGAGAGAGGCAGGACATGTAAATGCTGTGCAACACAGGACTCCAGTAGGATGTTCCTTCCCCTCCTCTTAACCTATCACAAGTACATTCACCCATCTCCAACTCTTTCCTCTTGCTCCTTTCTGTGTGTTTTCATTGGGTTCTATAAACTATGTTAAGTCTACTACCTTAGTTTGGGTCTGTGAGTCTTTCTGTCCCTTGGCTCTTGAAAATGTCTGTCAGTTAATATGCTTGGAGGCTACCATTGCCTCAATGTAATTTCCCACATGACAGGGATCCCTGAGACTGTTATCTGTTTGGAAAACATGATTATAATGCAATCTTACAATCAATTAATATTAGTCCACTTTTGTAAGCCTTTCATTAATCTTAACTGTTATCAATCATGGTTGAATTTAACATGGCTTTTACAGCATTCCCAGACTATATTAGAACACTTTGTTTTTAAAAAACGTATTCTGAATTCTTTTCTAGGAATCTTATCCCTTAACAGAAGTGCTAGTATATAGCGACATTTCATTACAGTTTGGTATCAAAATACATCCAACTTTCCTTTCAGCTTTCAGTGCTATCCCTCTGACTTACATGCTCTGACATTCTATTAAGGTTATATCCAATAAGGAGTTATCCTAATTTTTACTCTTCCTGATGAAAAACTTTTAAGATTTTAAACTTTTTTTTTAATTTATTTTTGAGAGATAACAAGAGAGACAGAGCATGAGCAGGGGAGGAGCAGAGAGAGAGGGAGACATAGAATCTGAAGCAGACTCTAGGCTCTGAAATGTCAGCACAGAGCCTGACATGGGGCTCAAAACCACAGACCATGACATCATGACCTGGGCCAAAGTTGGATGCTTAACCAACTGAGCCACACAGGTGCCCTTGAAACTTTTAAGATTTTAAAATAAAACAATTTTTAGGTTTCTTTCCAAATATATAATAGACTAAAAACATAAAATAGACTCCAAGAGTATTGATACACATTATATTAGGTTGAACTATATGAAACTGACATTTTTGTATATCTAAAACAGCCAGATATTGGTACTTTTATAATTCAAAGTAATAGATCTACTGATCTAACCATTATCTAGCTTAGACCCCTTAAAACACTTAATAATTTCAAGCATCTGATTGAGAACTTCTAATGTTTCTATTGGCTTGTAAGTAAACTTCTCTCGTTTTGGACAATTTTAACCTATGGAAAGTTGAGTAAAAATTTGTATCGCTATAACTTCAGTTAATGAGTACAGCAGTTACATTCTCTATCATGCAAGCCAGAACACTTTTGAAACAGGACACTCTGAACAAGTGTAACCTGAAACAATACCAGGCACATAAACCAGTATAACCATCCTATGTATGAGCCACGATGAATATACACAAGTCCCCCTTTACAAGCTATCCTTTAAAATAGCTGGTGATTTCTACTATTGCTGTTTGCTCCTATTTTCACGCAATCAAACATGACTCCATCTCTGAATCGTTACTCTGCTGGCATGACTTTGAACCCTATAAATTTAACTTAGCTTAAATATATTAAGTACATTAAATATGTACTACAAAGGTAGGAGAATCAAATTCAACTGAATTCTAGGCTAAAGTTTCTCAATCACAAAATGGACAATTTAAAGAACTAATAGATATCCTTAAGTTAATTTTTGGTTGTAAATCACGGTTCCTCATTTGCTCCATCTTTTTTTCCTCCTCTTCACCCTACCTTCTTCTCCTTATTTCCCTTTCTCTTACCAATATCTTGGGCCTGCAATGACAAAATTAATATTATTTAGACTCGCCTTTGTTTCTCAATATTAAAAATGCAGTGACCTGTTTTAGAATCCTTTTGATTGAATATAAATACAAGTATCCACTTGCTAGCATCTTGTGTAGAAATCTATTTTTTATCGTCCTATGTGTAACTGAAATCAAACTAAGAAATAGAAACAGTGGGGAGTCTAGGTGACTCAGTGGGTTGAGTGTCCAACTTCAGCTCAAGTCATGATCTCGCGGCTGACAAGTTCGAGCCCCGCCTTGGGCTCTGTGCTGACAGCTCAGAGCCTGGAGCCTGCTTCAGATTCTGTGTGTGTGTCTCTCTCTCTGCCCACCCCCCACTCATTCTCTGTCTCTCTCTGTCTCAAAAATAAAATAAACATTAAAAAAAATTTTTTTAAAAAGAAGTAGAAAGAGTGCATGAAACTTATTGCAGGGCTTTGCACCCAGTAGATACTCAATAAATCAGTGGTTCTCACCTCTGCTATTTACCATATTCTTTCTCAGTGTGTAGCCAAATGTTGAAAGATGATCAAGTGGCTACAGTGTGCCAGAATTTGCCTCCTATGTACTAAGAGATGTTCACCTAGAAATAAACAGTTATATTGAGTGACACTCTGTTGAAAGGTGATGATGTGAGTTCTTTGAAATTACTATTACTTTGACAGGAATAGATACAGTAAGAAGTTCCTCTACCAGAATTAGTTTTAAAAAGTTAATGATTTTTCTGTGTTTAGTGTTATTAATCCCTTCAACTGTGGCTCCAAAACTTCTAGTGTTAAAGAGTTTGCCTCAAATATGAAAAGTTTGAAATGCATTGTAATAAATGTTTATTTGAAGAATGCTGATGGACCAATATAAGTTAAAAAATGAGAAAAAATAGAAGGAAGGGTATGTTTCTTATGTTCCTTTATGGATGAGGTGACTTTTCTCTTAGTGCTGAATCTAAAATCATATTGATTTATTGCCCATTCTTGCCTGTTGCCTCTCAAAATTTATCATATAACCCTAATAATCTTAAACTAACTACCTCTATATATAATAATTTTATCTCCTTTCCCACATTATTTAATAATCTATTGTTCTTAAATTTCAAAAATGAATTAAATTTTAACAGAATTTTTAAAGTACTATGGTGGCAAATCTGGGCACTATGAAATTGGAAGTTTGTTTCACAATAAAAGACACTTTAGGTATGAGAAGCCAATCTATTTATGTAAAACCTTATTTGGGGACATTATCTTTCCCTTTAATGGAACACCATTTCCTCAGACTCCATGGGTTACTATGGTATCCTGCCTATATTTGCTTCTGCTAATGTTCCTGAGTCCATTAATGTTCAATTGTGAAATTGTTTTGACTGGTAGACTTGGCAGTCATGGCCAATGTGAGATGAAGAAAGCAGCTCCCTGAGCAATCAGAGTGGTAAGAAATAAATAGAGAAAAGCATCACTGTCACAAGCTCATGTTAAATCATCTCAGCCTTATTACTTCACAAGATAACCATAAACCTGACAAAATGCCACAAACAATAAAAGCAAGTTTCAAGTACTTGTTGAGTATTTTTCTTCAAATTATCATTGATCACTATGGAAAAAAAAAGAGCTGTTTCTTTTGGTTAAAGATACTTAATGATCTATAAAATTTTCAATGTAGAAACCATAAATAATCCTCTTTCATTGATACCTTTGATTTGGAAATCACATGGAAAAGATGAAAAAAGGTATATGCCGTCCAAGTGTAAATATAGGGCTCTTTAAGATAAGAGCCATTATTATTAATCCTTTTAACTACTTCCTTTCTTATGACTAAAATCAGATATAAAATAATTTGCTCCTTTTTCCACAAGTGTATGATATACATATTACATGATGTAATCAGAAAATTTTCTCATCATGGTTTCTGTAATCCTTTTATCTCCCTGTATTTCTAACTCAAATATGTGTTAAATTTTAGAATCTGTATTAAGCGTTGGCAAGAAACTTTAATAAATTTTAAATTCTCATAGTGAGACACTGTTTTCCCAAGAAAATCAATGAGGTGGAACCAAAGAACATTCCTGAATCCTGGGTACTTAACTTCTTGATAAAAGAGTCCTGACAAATTAATCTGGCAAAGCCAATTCAGGTGTGAAACTACATGTGGTGGCGATAAGCAGCATTTATGGGCTAGCAAGGTTTTAAAACTCCAATTATTCTTTAATACCTTAAAAATTAATTGACAAAATAAAATTATACTTTGCCATGCCCAAATGCCATAATACATAATAGAAAAGTTATGTCTGATTTTTCCATAATTCAGTCTTACATCTGAAACTAAACTTGTAAATATGTCACCTTTTTCTATTTCTTCCTCATCTTCTTTCCTGTTTTTTTTTTTTTACTTTGTATTTTGGAAAATTTAAAACACATGCAAAAGTAGAGCAGTCAGTATAATGAGCTCCCGTGCACCCACCACTCTGCTTTAACAATTATTAAGAATTTGCCAATCTTTCTCATCTTCACCTCACTTATATTTACAAGAATATTTTAAAGCAAATCTCACAAAATCAATTCACTTGTTTTGGGTATGTATATTAGCAAGTAACACTTTTTTTTCTATAACACTTATAAATACTACTATTGTCATCTTACAATATTCCTAAAGGTCCCTTAATATCACCAAATATCTAGTTCATGTTCAAGTTTTTATAATGTGCTCATACATATTTTTTTCAGTTTCTCATTTAAATCGAGAACAGCCCATGCCACCATGCCCACCCCCACGAGGACCAGGAGTCATCGTATTTGGTTCCTGTATCTGTTAAGTCTCAGTTCCCACTCCCCACTCCTTTTTATTCATGTCATTTATTTGTTGAAGAAATCATGTCGTTTATCCTTTAAAATTCCCACATTTCAGATTTGGCTGATTTTCTCCCTCTTATCCTTCTTATTACCTCTTTTTTGTTTTTTTTAATACAGAAGACAATACTGGGGTTGGCAAAGATTCAATGGACACATCTGTTGTTACATGATAAGATAAAATAGAAGCGTAGGACTGGAACTCAGATTCTCTGCTGTTAAATGTACAGCCTCATTCAGCATGGGGAAGAAGAAAAATGAGAAGTTTGGAGATTGAAAACCTGGACTGGGTGCCCAGTTCTATTCACCAGTTGAGTGACTTTAGGCACGTTACCTAAACTCTCTGAGCCACATTTTCCACATCTGAAAAGTGAAGGTGATAAATTCCTTCCTTGCCCATAAAATGCTTATTAAATGCCAGGCGTTTTTACATTCTTATTTCAAGTTACATTTTTTTTTTTTTTTTGTCTATTTGGAAAACACCAGGTTGGTTTTGAGCAAAAATAGTGCCAATTTTGGTTCCATTACAGGCTTGATGGTAAGGAGTTTGAGATGAATGAGGTATTGTTTAATACTCACTAAATCTTTTTTGAATGTCAAATCAAGCACTTTAGTTCTCTTCCATCTTTCTAGTCCAGATTTGATCCATCCTAAAAAGCCTGAATTGTAGGATGTTTAGGTTTGTATCTAACTCTACATTCTGTCTCTACCTTAATGTACATCCAAAAAGTCATTTAAACAGTGTGCATAACTTAGTGAAACTATTTCTCTTTTCACAACCCAGAACAGCATGTACATCATTAAGACAGTCTTTTTGATGCATTGTTTTTATGTAATAGATTCTAATCGCACATTTAGTAATTGCTTCTTTTTGCAAAAACCCATTTACATTTTAAGGACATAAAATTAAGTTCAGTTTCTTTAAAAGAATTGTTTAATTGATCAAAATGTAGCTACAGTAAAAATATATGTAAAGTGATCCCTTTCCAGTTTAATAAAGCATTTATTGGAAAAAGGGAGGGATGCCTTGAAGTAGTTGTGTCTTTACCAAGATTAACTACAGTGGATTCCATGTCTCCAGAATGTTATAAAAATGAAGGATGCAGAACATTCAATGGAGGACCAGTAAGCAGTGATAAATCCTGCAGCATGGTCAAGGAAAATGAGAAGAACAGGAGGCTCAGAAACCAATCTTTGACTATCAGTAAACACCTTAAGACTTTGGAGCAGTTCCACTGATATGGTGAGAACCAAAGCTAAAATTGCAGTGGCATAAAGAATGAATTAGAAACAATGAATTTAAATTAAGCTTCACTGGCAAATGAAAGACTAGAGATGGGTTCATTGCTTGAAATTAAGATGAGTATAAAGGAAGCCTTGGAAAGAAAGTCCATCTTTTCCTTTCAGATAAGAGGAGTAAAGAGTGACTGATTAATTAGATAAACTTAGAATTGGAGATGGGTGAAATTAATAGGCTCCATGCCTGATGGACTCTAGTTTCTTGAAAATGTAATAAAGAACAGTTTGTTGAGTGCAGGGTTGAGTTTTTTGAGGAAAATTATAAAGATTTCCAGGAGTTGGTGAGCGAATGTGCATGAGACTGATTAGGAATCAAGAAGGGTTGTGACGAAATTTTCTTTAAGGATGAGTGGCAACAGTGTCAGGCAGTTTTTCTTGAGCACCACTAGCACCAGGGAAAAGCACGGAGTAAGCTGATGATCAAGCTGAGAGACAAGGCAAGATCCAAAGAATGGGACAAGACAGCAGTTACTGGTGAGACTGCTATTAAAAAGATTTAAGAGGAGCTCCAATCAAAGTAGGAAGAGAAAGCCAAGAGTGAACAACAATCTAAGAGGAAGGACTATGATGAGCTAAGAGGCTATGGAAAGATGGGGAAAAGACCGTGGTCAGAAAGGGAACTTTCAAAATTCAAGATCTCAGAGAAGGACCACAGGACTGTGCTGCTGAAATAGTGATCCCATTGCGTTAGAAGAGGTTAACAGTTTGTTAAATGGATTATCATTGAGGATACTAAATTTATGATCTTTCAGGAGCCTTCAGGGACCATCCAACAAAGACCAAGAAAAGTAGAAAGAGAATAAAGACTGCAAAGAGAGGCCCTATAAGGCTTCCCATGAAATAGAGAGGAAGAGAGGGAGGATGACTCAAACAAGATGAATTTACATGCCCAAGAAATACAGGAGGAAAACTTCCCAGGGGTATAGGCTAGGCAAAACGTCTTTCCCTATCCAAAGTAGCAGCTGGGTGGAATCACAATTTGTCACCTGACTCTAAAATCATTCAAAAACATTAGAGAAGCAGTTCCCCAAAAAAAGATTATGGAAAAAGTGGTTATAAAACATGCATTATAAACATTTTTTAAATATAGATTTCTTCCATATTAAATTATTCTTTTAATACCTACAGGCATCAGTTCCTATTTAAGGTCAAGATCCTGCCAAATTTTGTTTTGTTAAGAGAAGAAAACCAGAAAAAACTTCTCCAAGCAACATTTTATTTGAAATGTTATTTTTAAATATGGCCATCAGGTCTCCTGAGATGAAAGCTTACTCTGACAAAAGTTTGTCATTAACAGAACTGAGGGAGCTGAACAAAGGGAGAGGATTGCACAAAGACAAAGATATCAACAGCTGCAAATAAAAACATGAGCAAACTCTCCCCATTATATCTCAGCAGACATTGAAATGTTTGAAATAGTGATGACAAAGAATTAATGGACATCTGGCTGGCTCAGTTGGTTAGACATCCGACTTCAGCTCAGGTCATGATCTCATGGTTTATGAGTTTGAGCCCCACGCCGGGCTCTGTGCTGACAGCTCAGCTTCTGTCTGCTTCAGATTCTGTCTCCCTCTCTCTCTGCCCCTCCCCCACTCGCACTCTTGTGTCTCTCGCAAAAATAAATAAACATTAAAAAAAATTTTTTTTAAATCATTGAATGGGTAACATTGTTATAAACCAGTATCACAGAAATTCCTTAAGCATAAAGGAGATACAGCTTTCTGAATTAGTGAGGAATCCGGGTTCAGGCAAGACAGAGGTAAGAGACACACACTCCACCTCAGGGTCTGCCTCTGAAAGTTAGAAGGTGCGATGTCCAAGAGGGTGCAATGCCACAACCTCAGATCCAAATTCACAAGCTGTTCACCCTGAAGAACTAATCTTTGTGGTAGGTCAGAGAACAGAGAAATTCAAGAACGTGCTGAATGCTTGAGTGAAGTAGACCAGACCAGTGGTTATCACCTGGGGGACATACCCATAAGAAGAAAATGCTCAAACACCAACCTAAAGCATAAGAAAAGACTCCATTTCCTGGACAGTAGAGAAACTGGACACGGCAGCCCAGAAGCAGAGATTTCCTAAGGAAAAGGATTGAGGGTAGGAATAGTGTACAGGGAAGGGATGTATTCATTACTAATGAAAGGAGAGTAAGAAAAAAGCCTAAGTCCTGTGGACTAGGACACCATGTAATGCCAAGGAGGAATTGTTGAGGCTTGGCAACTTCATGCCCTCACGGGACACCAGGTCTCACCTGTGGTAGTTAGTGAAGAAGACAAGAAGGAAAAAGGCATCATGGGAGCCGGGCTGATTTACTTGGACCATGCATTCTGAATTTGAGTGTTCAGTATCAAATACCACATTGTAGCAGTAATGGAATGGGAACAATTACTATTCAACCTGCCTTGTTTTGGGACTTAGGGCAGCCTACTCTGATACGGATACTGTTGAGAGAGCAATTTCCAATCTTAACAAAGTGGTGGAAGGCAAAGTCAAATGACAAGAGGTTGGTAAAGGAAGGAGGGAAGAAGAGAGCAACTGTGTAAATTACTTTTTGCACAATCTACTAGTAAAACCACCCTCCCTGTTTAAGAACTTGAACAAACATCATCAGGTTATAATTTCCGGGCATGATGAAATTATAAACACAAATTCCAAGGGCAGTTCTAAAACTGTGGTAGAACTTGGTTTTAAGGTGGTCTCCTAGATGAACCAGAACAAGAAGGCTCTTTCAAAGATTTTCCTTAAAGTGAAATGCCAAATTTCTCATAGAAAGAGTCACAGACCCTTGCAATATATGATAGCATTCCATCTGAGAAACATAGAAGTGAGAAATGAAGAAAGGTTAAGAGTGGTACCTGGTGGGTAGTAAAATTGAAAACTGGGTATTTTTTTTCCACACGTGAGCTTATTTGAAGGCAGTGAAGAAGGAATTAAGAGAGAGACAGAGTTTATAAATGTATGGAATATTTGGGGGAGAAATAGGATTTAAAAAGCAAGAGAAAATACTAGTAGCACAGGAAAAGAAATTAGACTTTAACCAAATGACTGCATCGAGTTACCAAATCATGTGCTACAGCTTAAAGGTACTACATAGATATGTAGTAACTAGAAAAAGACAGAAACTGATAAATGTTAATGGATCATCCACCTTAATCATCCAATCACTCAATCAATAAATATTTATTAAGCATTTGGGGAATGGTGGAGGAGAAATATTAGCCAGAGTACAAGTGTGTTCAAAAATTTAAAGTTTAGTTAGGTAGACAAATCCACATAAAAGACTAATAAGTAATTCACTGTAGTATATACTTAGTATTGTTTTTCTTATGTGATGTTTAAAAATTTCTATGTGCATTTATTCATGTATCAAATTAAAATAAAGAACTCTTAAAGATCAATATGACAGGCTCTGTAATGAATATCATCAGGAATACCTGGATATCCATATAGGAAAAAATAACCTTTATCCTCTACCTCACATCATACACAAAAGTTAATTTCAGGATGAATCAAAGACCTATACATAAATTATAAAATTATAAAGTTTATAGAAGAAAATGGAAAAGTATCTTTATGACATCAGTGTAGGCAAAAATTTCTTGGGACACCAAAAGTACTAACCATTAGGAACAAAATTGGTAAACTTAATTTCATCAAAATTCAACTGTTATTCTTCAAAAGAGACCATTAAAAATTCCATTAAATAAACAAAAATTCAAGTCACAAGCTAGACAAAAATATTCATCCCCAGACATATATATAAAATACTTACAAGCAGAATATGTGAAGAGCTCCTACAAATGCATGAGACCAAAAACTCAATAAAAATGGACAAATACTGGATAAATGTTTCACAAAGAAGATATACAAATGGTCAATAAGCATGTGAAAAGGTATTCAATGTAATTATAGTCATCAAGGATATATAAACTAAATCTAATGAGTTAACACTTTGAACCTATTAGAACAGGATAAAATCTTCCTATCAAATGTTGATGAGAAAGTAAAGTGAGTAGAACTTTCCTACATCACTGATGAAAGTAAAATTTTATTACTACTTTGGAAATCAATTTGCCAGTATTTCATAAAGTTAAATATGTAACCTCTTTATGACCTAGCCATTCCACTCTTTGGTATTTACCCAAGAGAAAGGAAAACATGTGTCCACAAAAAGATTTGTACAAGAATGTTCACAGTACCTTTATTCATAATGTCCCCAAATGGAAATAACCCACATGTCCACAACAGAAAACCTGATGAACAAATTGTGGTATTCGTTTTTTTTTTTTTTTTAATTTTTTTTTCAACGTTTTTTTTTATTTTTTTTTATTTTTGGGACAGAGAGAGACAGAGCATGAACGGGGGAGGGGCAGAGAGAGAGGGAGACACAGAATCAGAAACAGGCTCCAGGCTCTGAGCCATCAGCCCAGAGCCCGACGTGGGGCTCGAACTCCTGGACCACGAGATCGTGACCTGGCTGAAGTCGGACGCTTAACCGACTGCGCCACCCAGGCGCCCCAAATTGTGGTATTTGTTAAAACTGATAAAACTTAGAAATAATTTTTAAAAATAATCAAGTACTGATACACAAAACAATATGGATGAACCTCAAAAGTATTACATTGAGCTGAAATAGCCAGATACAAAAGAGTACATAACGAATGATTCCACTTACATGAAGGGAAAATGAAGATCAGATAATAGAAATAAGAACAGAGGTGACGAAGTGTTTCAAAATCGACTTAACTTTTTGGAGAGAGAAAAATATCCAATACTTTAACTGGAGTTATGGTTACATGTATCTACAACTGTTAAGTTCCACTGAAATAAATTCTTATAATCTGTTTTGCCATATATAAATTATGCCTCAATTAATAAAAAGAACTAAAATTGGACCAAATGATTTTTAAGAGTGTCTTCCTATTCTAATATTTTTTCAAGACTCCAATAATTTTCCAAGTATTAACTTTGATAAAAAGAACTATTGAAAAAAATAACTATTGAAGGAACTCTATATATTATACTTACAGCTATTTGCCTGTTATATTTTAAAAGTTTGACATTATAGAGGTCTCTAAAGAGTTTCTAATTGCAACTAATGAACTGTTCAAATAAAATGCTACCATATGTAGCTGAGATGTCATTCAGTGTATTATTCAGAGGCTGTCAATCTTCAAATCTTCCCACTTTATCTTCTTCAGAATTACATTACTATGAAAATTCTGCTTTTTTGTTGTTACATCTCTTTACTATAAAATCTTTTTCTTATCCCATATTTTCATATTTTTAAAGGTCATTGCTACTTTAGCATAGCTTTATCTTTATTAAAACTGGGTGGTCTCTAATCTGAACATAGCATTTGCTACATGTTCTTCAAAGGGTTAACTGGGTGGCTCAGTCAGTTAAACATCTGACTCTTGATCTTGGCTCAGGTCATGATGTCATGGTTCATGAGATTGAGCCCCACATTGGGCTCAACACTGGCAGCGCAGAGCCTGCTTTGGATTCTCTCTCTCTGTCTCTGTCTTTGTCTCTGTCTCTCTCCCTCCCTCAAAATAAATGATCATTTAAAAAATTATTTCTATGAATATTAAGCTATACAAATAAGAAGAGAGAAGAAATTTTTTTGTTTAAATCCTATTTATAATTACTTTCAAAATGTAAATAAACTCCATTTTTAGTAGCATAAAGAACGATTTTTGAGACCTACTTAATCTTTGAGATAAATCTCATATGCTACATCAACACCAGTTTTTCCTAATTATCTTCCACTTAGCAATCTAAATTTAATATGGTAAATCTCAACCCTTTCCAAAAAAAGTCCATTCTAAAACTATTTATATCCATGCTTTATGGCAAATGACTTCACAAGATGGAATAATGACATAATTACAATTTCTAAAATGGATCTAATGAAACAGTTACAAATGTCTCAGAATGTTAAAAGCCAGATATTAATGCAATTCCTTCTCATCCTCTCCTCCATCTTGGCACAAATTACGAATGTTAGTTTTTTTTTTCCAAGTGAAACTATGTGAATATAAAGCTACTGAGAGAGATCATGAGAGCTCATGGCCCTTGCTGACATGAGCTCTACAGATCCTTTCCTTCAAGCTCAGAAACTACACAATCCCAGCTGTTCAAATGTCTGACAGAAATAAGGCCTTGGAAGAGTTCCATCTGGCTGAACTTTAATAGCACAAACAGGAATAAAGCAATGTTCACAGGCAAGGATTTTGTAAAAGTAAATAATTCTGCAAATGGAGGAAATAAAAATGCATCATTCTGTAAAGGTTAAGTGGAAAGAAATGTACAGTAACATAATATAAAGTAAGGATTTAAGCATAAAGTGTTAACAGGGCTATTTTTATTTCAAGACAAAAGGGTCATGCATTATTTATGAAATATCTTTTCTTTCTAAAAGAGGATATTTGTCAGGATCATCTTACTTGGTCAAAAGTACTACGTGTAGATTCTGTCAGGATAAAGATATTTTCTCATCTATTCAACCATGATGATCCAGAGACTTGAATGAGCACCTTACTTTGCAGCATCTCATAACCAAGGCTGGGGAGATTCTGGATCACCACCATTATTCATGCTCTCCTTGGTCCCTTCCCTAACACCAATTCATCTTAGAAGACTCAGCTCCTCTTTAAACTTTCCAAGTTTTCTGTCTCCTGTCCAGGTAGAATAAACCATTCCCTCTGCCCATTCTGTCACTGTGATACATCTCCTTGTTCATTTTTAGAACAATGGCATGCATGCTAGGTTTTATACCAAATTTAAAAGTCATGTTAAACAGGATCATTTAAAGGGTCATTTTGGTTGAAATTTATATTTTTAAGTAAACATTTTTTTTCTTACTTACCTATTTTTAATAATAATTTATAGATTTTTTGTAATTGGGTATATTATTTATTTTTTAAGTTTTTTAATTTTTTAATGTCTATTTATTTTTGAGAGAGACACAGAGTGCAAGTGGTGGAAGGGCAGAGAGAGAGAGGGAGACACAGAATCTGAAGCAGCTCCAGGCTCTGAGCTGTCAGCACAGAGCCCGATGCGGGGCTCAAAACCCCAAACTGTGGGATCATGACCTGAGCTGAAGTCAGATGCTTAACCAGCTGAGCCACCCAGGGCCCCAACTATTTCTTCATCTTTGGGATAATTGTAAGTCATTGATGGTAACTTATAAAATTCAACTCATAAGCTAATAAAAACTATGGTCATTGCATAAGGCAAGGATAATACCACTGAATAAACCTCCGCAGGCCCATGACTAGTTATTTCAAGGGCACTGAAGATCACCTGAGAATGCACCAGTACCCTAGAAGTGAGAGGTCAGACATGGAGCATGCAGCTGTAAGACTGGGAAAGAACGCCATCAATTCATACTCAACATTACTAGCCAGGAGTCATGGTTGTATTTGAATCAAAACAGTGATTGAATGGAGAAGTAGTAATAAACTCAGAGCATTTAAGGATATGGAGGTGGTCATGAAAGGTGTGTAATTACTTTGATGTGAATGTGATAGATTTTCTTCATTAATTATGTGTGGTTTTGTGGGGGGAGGTTGTTTTGTTTTGTTACATTTCTTAGAAGAAATAGAACTAATGGAGTTCTGATAGATTTTTGACACTCACAAGGTTGTTTTCATCTAGGGTGTTGGGAGAAAAGGGGATTTTCTTCAACTCCCACTACTATCATGCCCTTTCCAGCCTAGACACAAAACTTCTGAATTTGTTACTAGGGCATCTTATCAGGTCAAAATGTGATTTTGTATGGTTGCCAGAGAGATTAGTGAAGAGTCCCTTTATGTGATTCATGGGATAGTGGCAAATGCCTTCTTAAACGGCCTTAATTGAATGTGTCAGCATAACGGCATGTGTTATACATAAAATAGGGATTGCTTACAAGACCTGTATTAACTTAGTTCAATTTTGCTAACAAAGAATAACCGTTATATATTTTTAATTTTAACTTTATTTTATTCTTGCTTAATCATTGTTTTTGGAATACATGTTTTTTTTCACTAGTACCTACTCATTATTCATTTCTTTAAGAAATATTGTTTACACTATTTCCACCATTCATAATATTATGAATAAGTTTTAACAATAATCAAATACATAGCTGTGGTAGACAGAATTCTAAGAATAATCTCCAATGATCTTTATTCTTTTGTAGCCTCCTGTCCTTTGAGTATAAGCAGAACCTGTGAATATGATGACAAATCCCTGCTGTGATTAGGATTATCTCTGCTGTATTATTACAGGGAAAAGTTAACCTTAAAATAGGGAGATAATCCAGGTGTCCAAAGATCATCATACAACTCCTTTAAAAGTAGAGAGGTTTCCTTGGAGGGTTGCATATAAAAAAAGCAGAAGAAAAAGTCAGGGAGATTCAAAGCAAGAAAAAGATTTGAAGATTTGAAAATGGAGGAACCATGTGAGAGGATCAAGAACAGCTCGTAGAAGCTAAAACGTGGCTCCTGGCTAACAGCCATTGAGGAAACAGGAACTGTAGTCTCATTGCAAATAACAAAATTCTGCCAACTTTAAGAATGAACTTGGAAGCATATTCTTTCCCAGAGCCTCTAAATAAGAGGCTGGTCAACACCTTGATTTCGCTCTTGTGATACTCTGAGCATAAAAGTCAGCCTAGTGTGCTGGAATTTCTGACCTACAGAACTCTGAACTAATGAATGGGTGCTGTTTTGAGCCATTGTTTGTGAAAATTTGTTACTCAGCAAAACAAAACTAATATAGCATCTAAAACCATGGAATACACAAGCTTAGTTTACTATATAGAAAAAAGAGCAAAATCTTAGGGACATTTTCTTTTTGCACAAAGTATTTCAAAAACATTTTATTATTCATTTAACATTTAATTTTTCTGTTCTGGAACTTGTATCATTATTCCTAGAAGAATTAAATGGATATTTCCTAAATTATGAGACATAACATCTTGCATATGTTAATAACTAAAAGTCTGAAAGTTAATGTATTGTAAAAATATTTCTGAAAAAATTTTTAAATAAAAGATTATGTTTGATAAATTAAAAGTTTCCACAGCTTAATTACTGCAACTCGCGATCAAGATAATCATTAACTACTCCTCACCACCAGCATGATAAAATCCAGAATCCACATCTGGACCCCTCATTCTGGTCCCAAATTTTCTCTCCACCTCATTTATAATTAATCTCCTCAAATCCTTCCCATACTCTGAAAATCTCTTTGGTTTTCTCATTGTAGTTTTTCTCACAGTCTTTCTAATATTCCATTCATTGATACCTGTACTCCCTTTTCTTCCTATCCTATTTCCACCCATCTTTCTTTTCGCCCCGCTTTATTAAGAAATAATTTACAAACATAATTATATATCCTTAAGGAATAGAACATTATGACTTGATATACATATATATATATTGCACAATAATTACCAAGATCTAGATAATTAACACAATTATATCTCACAAGCTAACATGCTGTGTGTGTGTGATGAGAATACTTAAGACGTACTCTCAGCAACTTTCAAGTATACAATACCATATTATTAACTAATACAACCATATTGTACATTAGATCCTCAGAAGTCATTCTTCTAAGACCTGTTTATACACTTTGGTCTACATCTCCATGAATATAGAGCCACTCATTCCATCTAAGAACATTTAATTGAGATTGTTTCCATATCTTGGCTATTATGAATAATGCTGCAATGAACATGGGAGTGCAACTATCTCTTCAAGATATTGATTTCATTTCCTTCAGGTCATCCAAGAGGAGGATTGCTGGATCATATGGTTGTTCTATTGCTAGTATTTTGAGGAACCACATTGCTATTTTCCATAATGGCTATACCAATTTATACTCCCATCAACAATGAGGATATAAAGGTTCCCTTTTCTCCACATCCTTTCTGACATTTGTTGTCTCTTGTCTTTTTAATACCAAACATCCTAACAGGTATGAGGTGATGTCTCATTGTGGTTTTGATTTGCATTTCCCTGATAATTGGTGATGTTAAGCACCTTTTCACGTACCTAGTGGTCATTTTTATGGAACCACAAAAGACCCTGAATGGCCAAAGCACTCTTGGGAAAAAAGAATAAACCTGGAGGCATCACAGTTTCTGATTTCAGACTATTTATAAAGTTGTAGTAATCAAAATATACAGTAAGGGCATAAAAACAGGTACATAAACCAGTGGAACAGAATAAAGGGCCCAGAAATAAATCCAGAATATACAGTCAACTGATCTTTGACAAGAGTGCCAAGAATGTACGATAGGAAAAGAACAGTCTTTTCAACAAATGGTATTGGGAAATCTCAATATCTACATACAGAAGAATTAAATTGGATCCTTATACTAAACACAAAATCAATTCAAAATGGGTTAAAGGCTTAAATGTAAGACCTAATATTGTAAAACTCCTGGAAAAAAATATAGGGGAAAAACTCTTCGACATCTCGGCAATGACACACAAAGATGGATATGACACACAAAGTAGAGGCAACAGAAGGAAAAAAATAAACAATTGGGAGTACATCAAACTAAAAACCTTCTTCAGAGTAAAGAAAACAATCTACAAAATGAAAAGGCAACCTAAGAAATGGTAGAAAATATTTGCAAACCACGTATCTATCGGACTAATATCCAAAAGAATTAATAACCAGAATATATATAGAACTCAAAAGCAAAAAAGCAAGTAATCCTATTTAAAAATGGTCGAAAGACCTGAATAAAAATTTTTTCCACCCATATTTCAAGACACAAAGACTTTCCTGAGGGGCGCCTGGGTGGCGCAGTCGGTTGGGCGTCCGACTTTGGCCAGGTCACGATCTCGCGGTCCGTGAGTTCGAGCCCCGTGTCAGGCTCTGGGCTGATGGCTCAGAGCCTGGAGCCTGTTTCCGATTCTGTGTCTCCCTCTCTCTCTGCCCCTCCCCTGTTCATGCTCTGTCTCTCTCTGTCCCAAAAATAAATAAACGTTGAAAAAAAAAATTAAAAAAAAAAAGACTTTCCTGATATTTTTCTCAAGATCTCTTCCTTTTTTGATTCCTAAATACTTCTTGTCTGTGCCAGTTATCTTTTCATCATATTTATTTCTGTCACCTCAAATGCCATCTGAAACTATTATTTAACTCGTATTATCTCTCTGTATGGACCTGAGATTCATTGAGGGGAGAGATCAAGTATATCATAAAAACAAGAAATGATTACTATATGACAGTTTATTTGAATTTTTTACAAATATATATATATATTTTTTTAATTCTTTATTTATTCTTTTGAGAGAGACAGAGTGTGAGCAGGGGAGGAGCAGAGAGAGAGGGATATACAGAATCCAAAGCAGGCTCCAGGCTCTGAGCCATCAGCACAGAGCCCAACGCAGGGCTTGAACTCACAAACTGTGAGACCATGTCTTGAGCCAAAGATGGACGCTTAACCGACTGAGCCACCCAGGCACCACTGAATTTTTTACAAATATAAAGAAACTTTAAAAATAATCAGAACTTATGTCTAATAAAACACAAAGGAGAAGTAAATGAAATCACATTTTAGCCATGACTGGATAAAAATAAATAAATAAATACACTGATTGAGTGTTCTCCAAATGTTGATAGTCATTTAAAGAGTCTTTGTTTCTTTATAGCATAATTTATGTGAACAACTTTAAAAAAATTTTTTTTTAATGTTTATTTATTTTTGAGACAGAGACAGAGCATGAACAGGGGAGGGTCAGAGAGAGAAGGAGGCACAGAATCTGAAACAGGCTCCAGGCTCTGAGCTGTCAGTACAGAGCCCGACATGGGACTCGAACTCACGGAGTGTGAGATCATGACCTGAGCCGAAGTTGGCCGCTTAACCAACTGAGCCACCTAGGCGCCCCTGTGAACAACTTTTAAAATGTTCTTCAAGAACAAGCAAACATCTCAATTATTTCACTGCAATGAATCTATATCATCAGTGTAAGACACACTATTATTTTTATACCACTAAAAGGAAACAAAAATTGCCATTTAAACTATAACAAAATGTTTTTTATAATATTCTTGCATGACTATGGTGGCCTCACCAGCTTCTCATCACTTTGGCATTTATTTTATTAGTCCAGGTGATTTTGACAATTGCTCTTACCTCTAGTTGTATTGCCTGGGGAAATGAGAAGTAATGTTTGTTTATATATCTAAGGAATAGCATAGCACAGCTTTACCTACTTGTGAATATCCCTCATTAGGGCTCTCTATGCATTTTATTACTGCTTTGCAGGAAAACAGATATTTAAGATCACTTATTCCATTAAAATTCTTGCTCCAATGTCAAATATAGTTCCCACTGCTTTGTTCCTGTACCTTTTCATGTGCAAAATTACTTTTCATTTTAATGTCATCTCCAGTATGATATTTTTAAGGACATTTTGAGGAGCAGCAAACTACATGTGTAGTAAGAATAATGCACCTAACACAACTGAGGTGATGATGTGATGAACAGAAATGGGAAAATTTATAAATGGTCTGGCAATTATGTCAAACAAAATTGCTGGGTGTGTAGGTCAAAAATTATTCGTACCGTAATTTCACATTGTTTAACCTAGTATCATGATTGCCATCTCCCCAAAAGGCATTTTAAGACATCATTTAAAAATACAAACTGTATGTTAAATAACTTGAATTTAAATTTTAAGAAAATTTTAAGAAAAACACATTTTATTGAAATTTGTATTGGAACTTGTACCATGATCATTCCGTCTTAGAAGACTATAAAGTTTTTGAGAGTGAAACAAACAAACAGACAAGACACACACACAACCTGATTTCAGGGACATTGCAGTATGGAGGGAAATGCATGAATCAGAAAAAAATGTATTTTTCAATAAACTCTTTCTTAGAAAAAAATGTTATATATAATTTTAAGAATTATTAGTGTTAGTGTCAGACATAAGGAGGAAATTTCCAGGATAAGAAATCAGATTAGTATCTTGCCATTTGCAATTACATAAATAGAGCAGAGAGCTAAGTAGAATAAGTCGGTCAGAGAAAGGCAAATATTGTATGATTACAATCATATACGGAATTTAAGAAACAAAACAAATACGCAAAGGGGAAAAAGAGAAAGAGAAAGAGAGAGAGAGACAGAGAGACAGAGAGAGAGAGAGAGGTAAACCAAGAAACAAACTCTGAACTATAGAGGGCAAATTGATGGCTACCAGAGGGGAGGTGGATGGGGATGGGTGAAATGGGTGATGGGAATTAGAGTACATATATCATGATGAAAAAAATTAAATTAAAAAAAAAAAAGAAAGAAACTACATTAGGAAAGCTGTTTCATGAACTATTTCAAAAATCAATGGGAAAAATATCCTCCACCCATGGTAGCAACACTGAAGTGTCTTTTGTTCTTTTTTTCTTTTTTAATCACTTTGTATGATACAGTGTCTATTATTGGAGTCACATGTACAACAAGTCTTATCTCTTCTATTGGATAGTAAATTCTTTAAGGTAAGGAATGAATTTTAGGTCATCTTTGTATCTCCCTCCCCAGTCAACATGGTGCCTTGAATAGAGAAGGTGATCGATACCTACTTGATGAATGGATGCTAGGGAAATGTCAAAGGAGCATGATAAAGTCTCTGTGCTTACAATATTTTTGGAGATAAAAGCAACTTGCGTAGAACAAAAAATGTTATATTCTAAGTATAGTAAGATTTCAGAAAACAAAAAGCATTATTTCCAAAGAGGTTTAAATTAAAAACATGGGATTTCGGGGCGCCTGGATGGCTTGGTCGTTTGGGTTTCCGACTTCGGCTCAGGTCATGATCTCACGATCTGTGGGTTCCTGCCCTGCATCGGACTCTGTGCTGACAGCTCAGAGCCTGGAGCCTCCTTCGGATTCTGTGTCTCCCTCTCTTTCTGCCCCTGCCCGCTTGCACTCTGTGTCTCAAAACTAAATAAACATTAAAAACATTTAAAAAAAAAAAAAAAAAAAACCATGGGATTTCAACTGAGCTCCGAAAGGATGCGCGTGGTTTAAATAGATGAGGCAAAAATGAAAAACAATATTTGACATTGAAAAAATAAGAAAGACAGAGGGAATTTAAAACAAAACAAATAAATAGAACTTGAATTGGATGAAGTCAGTGAGGAAATTCCTATTCTACTCTTGTAAAACAGTTTATATTTAAAATGTGCCGTTTTGAATTATGACCACTTAAAAGGAAGAAAGATATTTAATATTCACTGTTATTACTGCAAATGGAGATATCCATGAATTATAATGTAGACTGCCAGCTTTAACTATGCAACTCTGATCTCTTTTGCCACTTAACTCCTATTGACACAAAAACACAGAGTTCAACATTGCGATAAGATGTGAATGTAGCACTACTGAACAGGCTTCAATTTTATACTTTTTTTAATACTACAAAGGCCCCATGTTAAATCATTAACATCATCTTTGCTACCTACTACTTCATTAGAAGCCCTTTTACAAGTATGTAGGTCAAGCGCTTTTGCAGAGTTGAATTAAGATTCTTGACAAAAATAATATATTGCTTTATTTTCAGCATCCTGGATTGAACTGTACACTGAGATGATGACAGTAATTTGTGATCACTATCCACAGAGCCTCCAGGGATGCCTGAATAGATGTGGGTCATAAGTAACTACTTATGTCTAAGGCCTGTTTTATTACTCTTAGTGTAAAGGAATATATTTCTATCCCAAATATTGCTAGTTTTTCATTACTACTTTATTATAGTTCATTCATACAACTATTTTGTATCCTATATATATTTTTTACTTATAGAATTCTTGACCCCTTTTTTCTAAAGTTTGGATTTCAACTTAAAGTCGTATTAACTATGTATTTGTAGGTAAATTACTAAACTGTCCTGAGCTTTAGTTAACCTATTTATAAAACAGGGCAAATAATACTTACCCATCCTATTGACTCACTGACTTATTCTCTTGACTATCAGTGATTAAGTGGTCTCAAATTGGAAAATAACCCTAAAGTTTTCAATATTTTGGCATAGTTTTCTCTTGGAAAAAATTTGGTTGTTCAGTCTAGTCCATAATTGGTAGAATTTGAAGGACTATTTTTATTACCCACTTCTCAATATTTTGTTAAATATTGTTTTTTTTTTCTTCACTGACTTTTACAGTTTCTAAAAACTCACATTCAATTAAGTGTGCTTTTTTGGTGTGAAATTCTATGAACTTTGGCTCATGTATAGATTTGTGTATCATTACTCACCATCACACTCAGGATACAGAAGAGTTCCATCAGCCAAAAGTATTCCCTTTACAGTGCCCTTTTGAGTCAAACCATCTCCCAGCTCTGAATCACCAGAAACTACCGATACGTTCTCGATTTTATAAATTTTTAATAATTAAATTAGTACATGCTTATTCTAAATATATATTTATTATTTAACTCTTTACATATATTCATATTAGTATATATTCACATTATATATCTATATGTGTGTGTGCACATTAGTATATACATTTAAAAGCTAGTATGTTCCCCTTCCTCTTACCAATCTCATCAATTTAAACTAATCAGCATTAATATTATGGTATATATCATTCTACAGTAATATCATTCTCAATGCTCAGTTTATAAAAGCACTACATATATTTAAACTTATAGAGCCCCCCTGGGTGGCTCAGTTGGTTGAGTGGCCGACTTCGGCTCAGGTCATGATCTCACGGTCCGTGAGTTCGAGCTCCGTGTCGGACTCTGTGCTGACGGCTCAGAGCCTGGAGCCTGCTTCGGATTCTGTGTCTCCCTCTCTCTGACCCTCCCCCATTCATGCTTTGTCTCTCTCTGTCTCAAAAATAAATAAACGTTAAAAAAAAATTTAAACTTATAGAGCCCCAATCCTTTTTTTTTTTTTAGTGAAACCATTCTAATGTAGGTTTTATGGCTAACTTTTTCAATATTAATAAATTTGGGGAATACTTTCAAATTAATGTAGAAATCTATTTCATTCTTTTTAATAGCTGCTGAAAGTCCCTTAGTTATATTATATGATCCATAATAATTACTAATAATTTATTTTTATCTTTAACTCTTTCTCATATCATTTAACATTTGTATCACGCTACTTGTGCTTTTCACATGACTAAATGAAGATTCTGTCTTTGCCATATAGCAGAGACTGAGCAAAATAAATTAATTTTTTTCTTTTTTCTTTCCCAAGCATTGTCTCAAATTAACCACCTCTCTGACGTGGTGGCAATAGATTTGCGCATTTTAGAATATACTTCTATGGGGCGACTGGGTGGCTCAGTCAGTTAAGCATCTGACTTCAGCTAAGGTCATGATCTCACAGTTCATGAGTTTGAGCCCCGTGGCTCTGTACTGACAGCTCAGAACCTGGAGCCTTCTTTAGATTCTATGTCTCCCTCTCTTTCTCTCTGCCCCTCCCCTACTCATGCTTTTTTTTTTCTCTCTCTCTCTCTCACTCTGTCTCTCAAAAATAAATTAAAAAAAAACATTTAAAAATTTAGAATATGCTTCTACAATGTGAGAAACACTTGCTCCATTTATATTATAATAATTTCTACACAAACCCTTTAGGAATAATGCTCCAAGATGATGTGCCTTTGTTTATGTTAGCAGAAACAGCTTTCAGCACACAAATATCTTCGTTATCTCCCTCCTCTTTACAGCATTTCTCACAGGAGTCTCCTTAGATACTGTAGCCCTAATTAGCCTTCCAGATGACTCACACATCAACCCTGAGGAGAGTTTTCCAGTTAAGCCACTTAAGGGACTAAGCATATTCAAAGAATCATTCTCTTATGGCAAGAGGAGAAAGTGAATTCATATTTTGAGTGTAATAAAGTGGAGGGAAGAACAGGTTAGGGAGACGTTTAGGAAACTGAGGCCAAAACAGCAAGCAAGAGAAAGACCACTTGATGGGGTGGGCACTGTCTTAGATGACCTGCCCTAAATGTGTCACAAAGTTCTTTTTCTTTTTTTTCTCTGTTTTTTTTTTTCATTTTTCATTTTTTCTGCCAAAAATGTCAGAGCACCTGTGACCTTCCAGACTAGGGCAAAACATTAATAGCTTCTACCAGAGGGGAGTTTTTATTTTTCCATTAGTGTTCACTTTTTGCTATGAGTCCTTACTCTATGAACCATAAATGTACATTCAGAAAATGTATAAAAGATAAACTCAAGATGGGTTAAAGACCCATCTTATTTAGTATGAGACATGCAACCATAAAAATCTTAGAAGATAGCACTGGCGGTAATGTCTCTGACATTGGACAGTAGCAACATTTTTCTAGATATGTCTCTTGAGGCCCGGGAAATAAAAGAAAAAATAAATTATTGGGACCACATCAAAATAAAGTTTCTGAACAGTGAGGGAAATAATCAATAAAACTAAAAAGTAAACTACTGAATGGGAAAAGATATTTGTGCATGACATCTGTGATAAAGGGTTAGTATCCAAAATAGAGAGCTTAAACATCTCAACACCCAAAAAACAAATAATCCAATTAAAAACAGGCAGAAGATATGAACAGATATTTCTCCAAAGAAGGCATCCACTTGGCCAACAGACAGGTGAAAAGATGCTCAACATCATTCATTATCAGGGAAATGCAAATCAAAATGACAACGAGATACCAACTCACACATGTCAGAATGGCTAAAATTAACAACACAGGAAACAACAGATGTTGGTTAGGATACAGCTAAAGGGGAACACTCTTACACTGTTGGTGGAAATGAAAACTGGTGCAGCCTCTGTGTAAAATAGAATGGAGTTTCCTCAAAAAGTTAAAAATATAACTACACTATGATTTAGTAATCGCACTACTGGGTATCTGCCCCCAAAATATGAAAACACAAATTCAAAGAGATACATGCACCCCCATGTTTATAGCAGCATTATTTAAGTAATCCAAGTGTCCATCAAAAGATGAATAGATAGGGGTGCCTGGGTGGCTCAGTCAGTTAAGCGTCCGACCGGCTCATGTCATGATCTCGCAGTCCGTGGGCTCGAGCCCCACGTCTGGCTCTGTGCTGACAGCTTAGAGCCTGGAGCCTGCTTCGGGTCCTGTGTCTCCCTCTCTCTCTCTGCCCCTACCCCACTCACACTCTAACTCTGTCTCTCTCAAAAATAAATGAACATTAAAATTTTTTTAAATCCATATTCTACAAGAACACAAGTATGCTTTGAAAATGGCCTTGGTAAATAGAAAATAATCCAAAAGGAAGTTTCATGCTGCAGACAGACTAGAAGTTCACCCAAGCCCCAAATCTGACAGCTCCACCTTTTTCTCTCTTGGATAACTTCTGTCTAATGACCCTAGAGAAAAGCAGAAGGGACATTACTGTGAGAAATGTATGAAATTCTTTATAGTTACATATTCAAGAGAGCTGACTCTATATCAAAATCCTTCTATACTAAAAAGGAGAAGAAAATTCCAACTTTTTCTCTCATCTAACAATGAACAATTCATTTTATAGTCAACTTTTCAAGTTCCCCATATCCAGAAAAAACCCAAATATAGGATGGAACGCATCACTTTTGGATTGTTCTTGGTCAGTTTGAATAAAAATCATTAGCCTCTTGAGACGGTTTTAATTAAATTAAGTATTAATTAATCAATCAATAAAATTATAATTAGTCAAGTCATATCAGACAAAAACGTTAGTGCCTTTACTTTTTGTTCTGTCATCTGGCAATTTCAGACCAGGAACATGGACATGGTGGATGAGGGAGACCAGAGGCAGATCACAAATAAGGAGACTCAAGATGAGGTTCTGAATGAGAGGTCACAGTTAGATATTCCTGGAAGGTATTGGGAAGACAGAATTAGAGCATTGAAAGGTGAGAATCCCACAGGCGGCACATACTAGTCCAGCAGACGGGATTCAAAAAAGTGTAATGAGAAAGAAAGAGGGAGTGAGATGGCAAAATCAAGCCTAACAGCTGTCAGAAACTTCATCAAAGAGGCAAGCCGACAAAAACTGGGACCAGAACATTTGGAAATCATGGTAGTATCACCCTTATGAAAGCTTTTAAAAGGATGTGAACTGCTTCAAAATCATTTCAGCACAGTAATGACAGGTAAAAATAGATGAAATCCGGTAAGTGTCATCTATGCATAAGTTCTAATTAACTTTTCCAAGCTAAAATGCCAAGTGAACGGTTAAAGATAAATATAAAATCTAACACTTCACTATTTAAGTGTGGACCAGGAAGAACAGCAGCAACATCACTTGAGAGCTTCTTGGCAGTGCAGTGTCTTCACCCCAGACCTACTGGTTCAGAATCTGCATTTTAACACCGTGTCCAGGTGCATTGCATGAAAATGACAAATTGAGAAACACTATAATACAGTCCAGTTAAACTAATCTTTAACTTCAGCCAGAATAGCCCCCTCACCATCGCTGAAAAATCCAATGTGCTAAAGTCTATTCTCTAGGCATACCCCCACACTATTCCTGCCACTAAGAAACCCAACTCCCTTTCTCTCCACCTACCTGACTCCTATCCTCCTGCAGGGTGCAAATATTTTCCACCTCTTTCATGGAAACTTCCTTGACTCTTCCATTCAGTCATTGATACCTCAGTAAAGTCACAGTATTCTTGCAGTATCATTTTTCGGCAAAGAGTCATCTACTAATCTGTGATGCTTCTCACCTTGATATCTTGTATTATTATTTGCAGATTTAGTTAGGTTTTAGGCTAACTTTAGGAGACAACATATTCATGCTGCTTCAGAATGGCTTTTTCACATAGTGTCTGGATTCTATGTAATTCATTCATAAGACTAATATAACTAAAGCCTTAGTAAAGCCTGTAAATCTGTGTCTGCAAACCCAATTAAGGTGTTCGTATTTTGTAAAAAATATGAAATTGTGCACAGTCCAGAGCCAGACAGTTTAGCTACTACATGAAGAATAATCAGTACAAAAAAAAATCGGTTTCAATTTATAAATTTAAGTGTTTTTTAATGTTCTGTGTGTAATTGATTCATAGCTAGAAACAGGTAAAAACTGAAACACTCGGTGTCCATCCATTCTGGTCTTAAGGCTCATCTAATTATCTTAATCTAGTATCTATTATATCTTTAGAAAAATTAAAGATTTATTATTCCTGGTATTATAAAAGCCTGGCCACATAGTCTTTTACTACCATAAACCAACACCACTTTCATGATAAATTGAAGCTGGCAAAGAGATATTAGAATATACTACAAAACAGGCTATGTACTATTAACCTTTAAATTCTTTTAGATTCTATTTGAGTCACCCCCACCAAAAGAAATCAATTAAGAGTAATATAATTAAGGGATTGAATAGTACTGAACATCTAATATGTATTCTAAGTCTAAACTATAATAAATCTGATTATATACCACAATTTCAAATATCATTCAGTTACTCAACTACTCATTCTTATTTTTAGACAGAAGATTACAATACCATTTGCACTTTCCATTTCATGACTATTTCTCCACAGGCAGAAACTTGACATTAGCATTTTATAATGAAATCTAATTTAAGGCATTTAAATTTAGGGGATAAAAATTGATGACTGCTATTCAATTCAAATCCAGAAAATGTAATTACTATAATTAACCGAGTATCTAAATTACATGATTGAATTTGAAAAGAAAGTGAGAAAAATGAAGAAAAAAAAGATCTGGCAATTAGATTATTCTTTACTGGTTAATCCTAGAAGACACTCTCCCTCATACATTGTGTTTACTTTTAGAAAGGTGAATTTCTGGACCAGAAACTTCTGGACCAGCACTAGGAAGTCACTCTGTGATTTTGCTTTTTACTAAAATAGGAAAATAAAAACTTGAACTGTAACAGATTCTTTGAAGCTACAGGTATGTCTCCATTCCAATGCACAATGATTCTTAAATGGTCTATCTAATCTGTTTGGGTTACAGCATCGCATGTGTAGGTAGGAATAGCATTCTCCTGTTATTGATCTGTTTTGGCTTCTGATTATCAACATATGTTCACTTTATCTCATCTCCCATAGATACTTTATAGTAATACTCTGCCCTATGCTCATCACTACCACCGCTTTTGGATAAATTGCTCACTCCTCAGGTAGTTGTTGGTAAATTACTAAATTAGGTACCCATAGTTGGAGAAAAAAGATAGAAAAGTGCATAGTTGCTTTTGATTTGACTTTTCTCCTCTGTGACTCTACAAGTCAGAGTATGGTGATCTTGAATTCCCTTCCCAGTGCTGCACTGGAGCCCAACCCTCACCAACTCTGAAGAGCTCATCATGCTCATTTCTTTCCAACTCCAAGTCCATGATGGAAATGTTTAGACAAGGGAAATTGGCCAATTCTACAAATCACAGCTTTTTAATTTCTTTTCATAGAGGTAGTTTACCAGCACACCACTACTTCTAGCTCTGTTTAAGAAAATAAACAAAGTACCATCGGTAGCAAGCAGTGGAGAAGTTTGAATTTCATTCATCACATAATAAAGGGGTATTATAGGAAGTTTAGGTTAGTGGGCAGGGACAGACGAGTAAAGAGAAAATGAATTTAGTCCTACGATGTTTATTAATGGAAATAACCGAAAACTGGTTGCCAAGATCTAGTTTGGGTCATAAGACACTACTGATTGCTGCTTTACTGGCCAACCCATCCCTGTCCCCAAAATTATAGATATATAACGATACTGGAAAAAGGGTATCACAAAATTGTGCTTACTAAAAAATAACATAAATTACTAACCACTTTTGGAATTACTAACACAATAACAATAAAACCACTCCCTTTACTGATTATTTGTTCAATAGGAATTTTGAAAAGGCAAATATGGTAATCCAGGCTTAGTTTCAAAATAAAGTCCAAATTCCTAGTTAACTTTTATCACTTGTAGATAACAACTTCTCAATCCAATGCTTTTTGTCTATGGACACCATTTTCACCACAAATTTGTATAATAAAGTAGAAAGTGCTCTAGACAGAATGCAGAGGTTGGACTTTACCATTTCCTCACCATGTAACCCCATGACTCCACACTTACCTAACCATCTCATTTGCAATTATGTGTAGGAATAATAATAAATGCTGCCCCCTTCCTCAAGATTTGTGTCAGATTATATTGTTTTAAATTTAAAACAATAGAAGAATGTGTAAAAATATCCCAGGTAGTTACATTTATTATTTCTGTAGTAGCCCAAACTAAAAATGTGAGATGGGATTATTGTTTTTACCATCCAAGCAGGCAATAAAGAGAGTCTACTATGGATCAACAATATCCAAATGACAACAGACTGAATCACACAAAACTGGTGTACGCTTTGTCACAGTCAATGCACATCACAGACATGCTGGGCAATGACATCGTGACTGAGAAAAGAGTTTTAAAAGTGTATAAATATAAATGTATGTATACGTGCGTGTGTATATATATACTTATAGTATATAAGTACATACTGTATATACTTATACATATACTTATATTTATATGTATATTCCCCCCCCCCCCACTGGTACAGCCCTTCCCTAGGATAAAATGATGAGCTACATGAAATTAAACATGTAAATGAATTGTTACTCTTCTACTTCTCCAATATGATTCATATAAAGAGAACAAGAAGACATAGCTGATAGTGAAAGGGAGCCTATTGCTGCTTGACCCTGCTTGATGCCACTAGGGCCACTGAAATTTGGCGTTTCATGAGCCTAAGTCCTAGATAGGATTTTGTCAAGTGGTCCTGATGTAAACTTGGCTTGTAGGAAACCATGAATATGTCTCTCAAAGATCTGATTCCTTTCCCCCACAGTTTTTTATTCCATTTTCACCATTTTCTGGCTTTCACTTATTTTTGTCAAAAGCTACAGGTACCAAATGTCTATATCCTAAAATTTAAAAAAATTAATGTTTATTTAATTTTGAAAGACAGAGTGTGGGAGGGGATGAGCAGAGAGAGAGAGGGGGAGACACAGAATGCAAAGTAGGCTCCAGGCTCCAAGCTGTCAGCACAGAGCCCGACATGGGGCTCGAACTCACGGACTGTGAGATCATGATGTGAGCTGAAGTTGGACACTTAACCGACCGAGCTACTCAGGTGCCCCTGTGTCCTAAAATTTGTTAAAGAAAAATAAAACATTAGCCTAGAAACATTTACTCCTCAAATGGAAAGGTTTATGGACCCATATGAGGTCAAAGTAATTTTATCAAAAAAATGTAAGCTTCTATATGATCATGATAGCTAGCATTTATCAAATGTTCAGACGATGTTGAGCACTGTTACATACTTTCTATATCTTATCTCATTGTGCTCTCACTTCAGCCCTATATGGTACTACTATTATCACTCCCATATTATATGAAAAAAAAAAAAAAAAAAAAAAAAAAACAAAAAGTCAAGCCAGGCCCGAAATTTCAAAATCTTTTACAGAGTATTTTTAGGGGATTTTTTTAGGGGATTAAAACATTCTGAAGTTTTCTGCACTATTTAGTAGTTTTCATCTTTCAGCCAAAACCTAAAGGAGTAGTTTTGATTAGCAGTCAAATTATTTTTAGGTTCTTAGATTCACAGTAAAAATGTAGATTTCCAGTAATGCTAGCAGACCAAACATGGCTTATTTTAAGCAGTTGTTTATTATTCATTTATCATGTGTCTTTTCATTCAATAAGTATGTATTATCAACTGCTATGCTCAGAACTCTGTTGGAGACCAAGAAATAAAAAGCTATTTCCCACCATCCTCCAAGAAGAATTTTTAAAATAACCCTTAGTTTTAGCCAGGGTCATACCTAGCATGTTGGATACCCAGAGTGGATCATTTTTTAATACTTCCCTTATATATGAAAAAAGTATTCTCAGATACAATCCTGAAATGAGACAAAATAATAATGGCTAGAAAATAAATATAGACAGTAAACATTTTCTCTAGCTGAATTTGTGCTGGTATGCCAGTATAAAAATATAATTAATAAAATAAATATTAAAGATATGTCAGAAAGTTGAGAAAGGGGGCACCTGGGTGTCTCAGTTGGTTAAGCATCCCACTTCGACTCAGGTCATGATCTCACGGTTCATAGGTTCGAACCCCGCATCAGTCTCTGCCCTGACAGCTCAGAGCCAGGAGCCTGCTTCGGATTCTGTGTCTCCCACTCTCTCTCTATGCCCCTTCCCCACTTGTGCTCTCTGTCTCTCTCAAAAATAAATAAGTAAACATTAAAAAAAGAAACTTGAAAAAAGAGCAGATTAATTTTTAATTTAAGTATTTTGCTTATAAAAAAGAAAAAAGTATATCTACACAGTGTTCTGTTGAAGTAATCAATAATATTGCATTCTCTGTTTTGAGCCTTAATGTCTGCATACATTCAACAATGTTGACTGACTGTCAGTCAGCAGAATGCAATAATATTGCATTCTCTGTTTTGAGCCTTAATGTCTGCATACATTCAACAATGTTGACTGACTGTCAGTCAGCAGACTGACTTTTAATTGGTTATTACTGCTTTTAATTCTCTATAGAAAATGTCAGCTTATAGTGCCTGCACCCAAGGAGAACCACCCCACTGCCCCAAATTTGGCATTACCACTGGTTTTAGCCAATGGAATTTAGTCAATCAATTTACATAAAAATAACTATTTTTTAAAAATATTTATCAATAAAAAAACAGTAGCAACCCAAAGCTTCCCCCCATCTTATATTTCCCCATTTCTTACTCCCAGCTATTTGAAACAATACATTGTACTTAAACTTTGCATGGGTTTTATAGTTTGGCAGATGTGTATTTGAATCTTGGCTCTGTTACTTACTAGCTATGTGACCTTAAACAAGTTAGCTAACCCTGCTGAACTTCACTTTTAATTTCTCAACTGTGAAAAATACTCACTAGCATGGCATATCTTACGTGCATAACAAATGAAAAGGCACTTTCGTGTATTACATGCTCATTAAATTTAACTACTATGACTATCCCTTAGCTTTGGCCCTGGATCTGCCATGTGCTTTAGACCCCTAAATATTTCAGATTCCTTGGGCAGTAATTACCTGTGATAAGGTATGGACTAAATAGAAGGTTCATTTTTTTTCCTAAAATACATTTAAATTAACATGTATTATCTTTCCTTCTACCAACCTAGTTTCTAATAAACTGCTTATATAAATGACCTACACTCACTGTCCCCTCTTTATTACTACACAGCCTCCTGCTTTCTTCCATTCTTCTAAAGGTCTCACTTAAATGTTATCCAGATCATCAATACCAGGGCCTTTGCTCATTCTCACAGAAAGTATTCACAAAATTCAGGAGTTGTGAAATTCACTAGAGGCAAATTCACTTATCTCACAGAGAGAAACTGAAGCTCAGAACAAAGAAGCAGTTTGTCTCAGCAGCTAGAGAATGAGCAGAGAGAGACACAAGTCTGGCTCCAGAGAAGGCCCATTTGCTCCATTTTTGTTAGTGTCAGTTGCTGCTCTCCAACTCTGTGTTGACTAACTCCATTCTTCCCTAACTCTCCTCTCTCCTCCTCATACTGACCATTTCTCTTGTTTCTTTCTTTAGCCTTCTCCCTTACCTTTGTACCCTCTCTTTCTCAAAATCTAATCTTTTTCTCCTTCTTCAACTAGCATCTTTCTTAAAGAATCTCCTAAATCTGGCTCCAAGTTCACTCTTAGATCATGAATAATCTGTTAGAAACCTCCTCCTGGATGGAGTAATGACTTCAGTGATTAATCTCAAATACTGGGTTCAACCTTAATTAGATAACCAGTAAGATAAACCCAGAGCCTCTTAGAAAAAATGTCCTGACATTATTCATACATGGGGACAAATACTTATCTAGCACCTTTTAATTGGGTGACACTGTGCTTGCACTGGATATGCAAACACATGCAAACATGTGCAAACACAATCCCAGTTTTGTAGACCCAGAACACGCATTCCAGGGTGGGAAGTCCAAGGTGGAGTCAGGGCTCAGACCCCATGAAACCCCATCCACTCTGCCCAGCTCACATGGTACTGTCTGCCTGCCAGGACCACAGGGTATGAAAAAGGCTTCAATTACATCATCATCCTGAGAGAGCTGGAGGAGCTAAAGTTCATGGCTTTTATACCAGAGGCAACGAGGTGACTGCCATAGCCAGTATGAACTATGATCCCATCATGTCCCAAGTTGGCTGAGATGCTGGCCTTGGCTATGTTATCTGGAAGCAGGAAATAGAGACTGATGACAGGTGCTCACAAGGAAGAGATCCTGAGTGACCATGCAGCAGACTTCAAGCAGGCATGTTGGGACACCGGGAATAGAGGCCAAGCCTGGGGGGCAGGTGCCAACCTCGAATTTTCCAGGATCCCCCAGGGCAGAACCTGAGACTTGCCAGTACTAACCTTTGACTGCCTGGCTCTGCTCCAGAGAAGGGTCTCTGGAGTTTGTGTCTGTGTCTCTATTTCTTCCATTCCAGTAGAAGAGACAGACATGAAGCAAATCATAAATGTAAATGTATAACTACAAATCATGATAAATATTTCAAATGGAAGTTACAGGTGTTATGAAATTACCATGTTCTCATTTGCTGATAGGTCTTGGGAAGATCTTCCTTTATCCTTCCATTCATGACAACAGAATTAATGGGAAGATCGCTGGACATACCATAGGGACAGGGGAAGTCAAAATCTCTTTATATTGATGATCCTCCAGAGTTCATGATCTCATTTAACTACAGTGGTCAGAATTATTAAAATTATATGTGTCATATGGCCTACCAGTAAAAATATTAATATAAATTAAATATAGTATCTCTTCATTTTTTTTTTAATGTTCATTTATTTTTGAGAGAGAGAGACAGAGACAGAGACAGAACACAAGTGGGGAAGGGCAGAGAGAGAGAGGGAGACACAAAATCTGAAGCAGGCTCCAAGCTGTCAACACAGAGCCCGATGCGGGGCTTGAACTCACAAGCTGTGAGATCATGACCTGAGCCAAAGTCAGATGCTCAACCAACTAAGCCACCCAGGTGCCCCAGTATCTCTTCATGATAGAGACTTTTGAATCAGATCATTAAATAGCCAAATCACAATCAATAATAAGAACAATAATTTTCATCATAAAGAGTTCAAAACAACGAATAAATTTTTCTGCCTCCTTTCATTTTCAGAGTAGAAATTCCATAAGGTATCTCCTAATGAATGGTTTCTAAATGTATACTTTATAAATTTGTGAAAAAAATTAAAATTTTATGATGAACAGTTCAACTAATTTACTATTTTAAAATGCAACCACAGTTTGAAACTATGAATAAGCCTTTATTAGAGTACAACTTACTTTAAAGAAAGCCCATATCTTCATATTAACTATTTCCGACTATAACAATAATGATTAGCAATATAAATATGAATGTAGAAATATCTCTCTAATGGACATATAAGAATTGTAATGAAATTAATACATGGCTATATAATAGAATAATATAGCTGGGCTCATGTGGCCTGTGTCATTCTGTGCAAAGCATTTCCATTTATGAAATGCTACTTCATGAGGATAATATATCACTTTCATTAACAACATAAAACAAAACTTGCAAGATATGTAGTAAACACAGAGAATTTAAAAATTATATGTATACTCATCAACTATTAATTGTCCTCTACATTTTTTTTTTAATTTTTTTTTCAACATTTATTTATTTTTGGGACAGAGAGAGACAGAGCATGAACGGGGGAGGGGCAGAGAGAGAGGGAGACACAGAATCAGAAACAGGCTCCAGGCTTGAGCCATCAGCCCAGAGCCCGACGCGGGGCTCGAACTCACGGACCGCGAGATCGTGACCTGGCTGAAGTCGGACACTTAACCGACTGCGCCACCCAGGCGCCCCAATTGTCCTCTACATTTATTTATTTACTTGACAATCTTCAATAAGTTCATATTAAGAAGGGAAGATAGAACATGCACTAAATAATAAATTATCATATTAATTTCTGGCAAATATGTTCAGGAATACAGAGCTACATAAGACACAAATAAACAACCACAAAACCAAAACCAAACCAAAACAAAACAAAAAACAAAACAAAGAAAAAACACCCTACTACCACTAAAGCCCAAGAGAAGAGAAGCTTCTTTTCACTGAAAGAATCAGGGAACAGTTCATTGTTCTATTGAAGACAATAGTAGTATTTGAATTTGGTCTTGAAGCATGAACAAGAACAGAGAAGTTTAGATAGGACATGTAGGGAAAGGACTGAACCAGAAGAAGCAGAATGGACACAGGCTCAGGGAGGGAAACGTGAGACAGGTCCAAGAGGACAATGAATCATCCAGAATGAGTGTAACGTAGGATCTGTGGAAGGAGGAAGGAGGTGAGGTAAATGGAGAGCAGGTATAAAGTGCTTCAAATGCCGGAAGAATCAATATTTCACTTAGCTGAAAATGAAGGGTCACTGCAAATTTCGGAAGAAGGGAGTACCATAACCATGACAAAGCTCTAAGGGCTAATCTAATGACTCTAGAAACAAGGAACTGTGAAAGGAGGGCTGGAGATTAGAAGATTAATCTGAAAAATATAAAATTTTAGATAAGAGGGGAAAAGGCCTTGAAGTGAAAAGGCACAAAGAGGAGAGAAGCATAATTTTCTAAAAGCAGGTTAGAATAAATTTGATATTCATTTTGTTTGGAAGACAGTAAGTTCAAGAGGCTTCAAAAATAATAGATTTCAAGTTGAAATGACAAAAAGAGTAGAAGTGCAGGGACACATTTGATGCTTTCTCTAATAGCTATCAACAAAGAGCCTCAAAGCAAACAGGCTAGGCTGTTTGTCTAAGCAATATTTCTCAAGCAACAGTTTACTGGAGACTTTGATATGTTTATAAATATTCAACACAAAGAGGTTTTCCACTGTCAATTCAGGACACACTAAATATCTTATCTTCCTCTTAAATATTTACATTTAACATAAACATAATAAAGTTCTGGGAAATTGCGTACTAGTGTGTGTATGTGTGTGTGTGTGTGTGAGTAAAACTATTAAATCTCATGGGACACTAGCACTGCAAGGGACAAAGTTTAGAGAGACAAGCATACATATTCTTCTGAACTTACTATTATAGAGGAAGTATGTGTTATAATAAATCTCTTTGGGATGGATTAATATCAGGTATCATGAAGTCATTCCAGTAGACCTAAGAGATGGAAAGAGATGTAAATTGTCACTCAGGATAGAGTTGAGATCTTCAAATATAAATTTAGAAGTAACATAACAGAGAAGATACTTGAGATTATGAAAAGAGGTGATTTTGCAAGGGAATGGAAAAGTTACAGAGAGGACATGGAAGCTGCAGACAGTGTACATTTTAGACTCCATTAGATGGATAAATGAGGCTAAATTGGCAACTGGACTAATAACAGAGAGGGAAACAATATGTTGTTAGAAGGATAAAGCAGAGCAGTATCCAGATTATACATATTAATCAAAATTATGTAACTTTAGCACCTCAACTTCCATATAAGTTTGTATAAAAGCTGGTATACAGAATTAATAAGTACTTTTGTATAAAATTTAGGTCAATTGTCATTTGATAACAGCTGTTTGGCTCTTCAGAATGCAGTCAGAAAGTGTTTTCCATTTTTTCAATAAGGAAATATCAAGAAATAATGGATCTCCTCTAGAAATGGAATGTATTTTAAATAAATTGTCTTTGCCACTCTGTACCACAAATATCTTTATTAAAATATTTAGTAAAGATTTCTTAAATATTTGATTCTTGGGCACCTGGGTGGCTCAGTCGGTTGAGCTTCCAACTTTGGCTCAGGTCATGATTTCATGGTTGGTGAGTTCGAGCCCCGTGCTGGGTTCTGTGCTGACAGCTCAGAGACTGAAGCCTGCTTCAGATTCTGTGTGTGTCTCTCTCTCCCCCTCCCCCACTCATGCTTTCTCTCTCTCTCTCTCTCAAAAATAAATAAACATTTTAAAAAACTTAAAAAAATTTTTTTAATATTTGATTCTTGAGAGAGACTAAAGAGTCTTAAGGGCATTATACTGTATTTCCCTCTAGAAAATAGATTCTTAGTATGATATTTCAAAAAAAATTACAATAAAGTAAAATATTTTAAAATAATAAAATATGGAAGTTTTATGGCACTCTTGAGTGATCTGAAGTACATTAAAATGAAATACCATCTCAGGACACCTGGGTGGCTCAGTCGGTTGAGTGTCCGACTTCAGCTCAGGTCATGATCTTACAGTTTGTGAGTTCAAGCCCCGCATAGGGCTCTCTGCTGACAGCTCAGATCCTGGAGACTGCTTCGCATTCTGTGTCTCCCTCTCCCTCTGGTCTTCCCCCACTCATGCTCTGTTTCTCTCTCTTTCAAAAATAAATAAAAATTTTTAAAAATTTTTTTAAAAAAATAAATAAAATGGAATACCATCTGAACAGTAATATTCAAGCATTTTGAGTATTAGGAAATTTACAGACAGCAAAGCCTAAAAAGAAAGATAGGATGACTACTGTGAAATTATATTTTATTCATGTCTATTAATGAAATCATAACAAAGTCATAATGAAATCTAGTTCTAGTCTTGCACAACCTAAAAGCCACACCCTTCAACACCTAAAAGGGTCTTTCTACTGCCTAAGAAAATGCTGTTTATATTATGGTAGCAACCAATCTCTTCTGTATAGAAACACTTTCAGAACAAGTGCCTGAACTTTATCTTTCTTTTCCCTCCTCTTTTCTTTACTCCTTCTGGAGACAGTATTTTATGTCCTAAAATTCCTAATAAGTGCCTCATATATGACATGTCAAATCTATGTTGGTGTTTGTATGGTCATCACAGTAAATCATATGACCCAGAGAACACTTGATAATGTATGCTTGCTCATTGTTTTTGTTTGTTTGTTTGGTTGGTTGGTTGTGTTGTTGTTGTTGTTTGTTTTGTTTTTGTTTTTGTTTTTTTGCTCGACCTCTGGAAGAGAAAATTTTCATGAATATAATGACTCTGAAATAATTCTGAGTAGCTCAAAATAACTTTTAGGGTGATTCAAATCATCTCCTTGGTTAGTGAGAATGGATTATACCTCAAGGAAGGATAGTATGGCCAGCCTGGCATACACATTAAGATGTCCTAACACTATCTTTTATAAAGATGCAATCTGTAATGGCGAGCCACACTCAATCTGTTCGTTCTTTTTTTTTAAAATTTTTTTAATGTTTATTTATTTTTGAGACAGAGAGAGACAGAGCAGGAATGGGGGAGGGTCAGAGAGAGAGGGAGACACAGAATCTGAAGCAGGCTCCAGGCTCTGAGCTGTCAGCACAGAGCCCAACGCGGGGCTCGAACTCACGGACCGTGAGACGAAGTCGGGCGTTTAACTGACTGAGCCACCCAGGCGCCCCAATCTGTATGTTCTTATTATCAATACTCTTCAATGTGTCTCCCTCTGGCTGGTTTTGACCCCTTGAGCTTTAAAAACATCTATGAAATGGAGATCTATATAGTTTTCTTTCTACTTCATAAGAATATTGTGTGAACATCTAGTATAAAAGATATAAAAAAATGTTTTCCAAAACTCTTTTTATGGGATTCTACATAAGCATAAGCCATCATTATTCAAAATGGTATTATTTGCAGATTTTGAATCATCTGCTTTCACTAAGTGTGAATTTAAAAGCAATGCTTTAAAAAGAAATCTCTTTGGGATGAAATGAAGAAAAAGGCACCAGAGCTAGGTAAAATGCTGCCAAACTTGTGTGTACATGATACCTGGGTGTGATAATCCACAGATAACTCCCATCTGTTATTTCTTAATTTACCCTCAGCTGTTTCAATAACATGATATTGTTCATCATTTCTCAATCTTTTCAAAATATTTCTTCTTCCTTTTTTTAAACTCACACCATTGCAGTTATGTAATAGAACATTAACTATTCTCTCAACCAGGCAACTTTGTTTGCCCAGTTTCTCTAAGAGTAGATGAAAAATATTAACTATAGATAAGTTTCTTAGGGTCAGACTATCTTCCAGATAACAAAAATAAAAGAAGTAAAGGACGAAAAAAAACTAAAGTAAAGTGAATCTCAGAAAAATAAAGGAGACATATTTGGGGAAAATTTAGAGAAACTGAAATGTGTACGTTGGAACACTAATTTCTGTAGATATTAATAAGCATTATATAGAAATAGAATAAATTGGGGGAAATACTGGGCCAAGCAAACTTCAGTTTTACTGCAAAAAAATATCTAATATGACTTGTAAATTTCTAACAGGAGAATGAGTATGACAGGCAGTATTTCCCAAACTTATTTTATGCTTCTGTTTGGAGTATCTCAGGGGAATGGTCTTCCTTGAGCTCAGGAGTTTAGGAGTTCAATTCATCAGATTTGTCAGTTTTAACAACAAACCAGATGGGTGACAGCACATATTCACAAAATGACTGCAGTATGGCCCTTGACTCACTAGTGCTAACCACTTGAAGCCACACATCCTCAACTCTCTGCTAGCTAATCAGGAGTTCTCCTTATGCCCCAAATTCTCCCAAACACTTCATGAACTTTTGTAATCTCCTGGCTTTGCTCAAGCTATACCACCTTATTAATATCCTTCTCATCTTCCACTTTCCTGTCAAAATCATACAAACCTTCAATGTTTATCGTCAAATGTTTCTCCCTCTCTGTCTCAGTACTTCATATGTGCTTCTCCTTGGGACAGTAGTTCTCAAACTTGGCCATACATTCAAGGTATCTAAAGAATTATAAAAAACACTGATCCCTGGGTCTCACCCACTGATTTGGATATAATAAGTCTGAGATACAACCTGGGCATTGGGATTTTTTTTTTAATTCCCCAGTGATTGTAAGATACAGGCAATGCTGAAAACCATTGGTTTGGAGTTCATGGTAGTTTGTCTCTGTACTTTATAAACCTATGTAGATTCTAAAAAAGGGTTTAAGTTTTTTAAAGGAGAAATATAACCCCCTTCATTTTCATAGGTCTCCTGTACCCATAAACATTTTTTTAATGAAAACTAGAAGTTCTAATTTGGCTTACATTTTCAATAATGATGCTAAAATTATCAAAACGTTGTCCAAACTACTCTGTTCCTCCATTCCTATTCAGGTAAATTGTATCATTAAGGCAAGTGGCTCCCATATCTAGCTATGAATCAACATAAATGGGAGAGCATGTGGAAACACATATATCAAAGCTTTCTAGTCCCAGACCTACTAAAGCAGAATATCTGAGTTAAGGTTTCAGAAGCTTGTTTTGTTTTGGTTTTGTAAGCTGCAATTCTAATGTCAATAACAAACAGATCCGTTTTGTGAATCACTGATTTAAAAGAGGAATTATGTAATTTGGCTTTATGAAAGCATTTACTCATTATAGTGGTATTTGGAAGGGTTCAGTAATAGAAAATAATATCATGATTTTTATAGTACAAAGAATAAATAATTTTTAAGAGACAATAATCAATCATAAGTTCCTAGAGAATATGCATTATGGATGAGAATATGCATTATGAATACCAAATATGATCCAAATGCAAAAGGAAGCATTATTTTATTTTAGTATTTACAAGCCCTCCATTCCAGGTCATGGTTTTCGTGGAATTGGAATTGATTGCCCAAAATTATATAATTAATTATATTCAGTTTGTATTAAAATAACTAATTGTCTCAAGCCTGTTAGCATGACACTTGGTAAAAATTAATTCTCCAAAAGAAACTGAGAAAATATGGGCCATCATCATGGGCATAATAGCTCATGTTTTAAGCAATTAGTGAAACTTTCCTAATGTTTAACTTTTTAAAACTTTTTTTAACCAGGAATTTCAGGCACACTATAATTCTGATGTCAGGTGAAAAATATTTGACCCATCAACCACATGAGAGTCAATAGAACTTCACTGTTTTATTATATATATATATATATATATATATATATATATATATATATATATATATTTCCATCCTCAGATAACTTCAACAACATGAAATAAAAATTCAAATTATATGCTGTCTTTCCAACTGTCTGAATGAAGATGGACTATGGATGGAATAAAGGAAAGAAGAATCAGAAAAAACACAAGAATTTTCAGAGAGCATTAATTGCATTAATTGACTCAATTATATATGCTTCTTCTTACTAATATTCTCCCACACCAGCTCTGGGTTTGGCCCTGTGACTTTTTGACTTTTACAATGGGACAGAACAACTGACTCAATTCAGACTCAATCAGAGCCTTGAAAAAATGTTTGTGAGTTTCTGTTTCCTCCATAGTTTCCTGTTGTTACTACAAAAAAAATATCCAGGCTAGTCTGCTAGAAAGATATGTGAGATACATGAAGGAAATTCAAGTCATGTAACCCAAGGTCCCCCTCGGTCAGCCAGTTCACAGCAAACCTATGATCTGGCTACAGATGCAGAAGAAAGCCCATTGAGATCACAGAACCACTCAGCTGATCTATAGACTCATGTCATTTTAAGCCCCTATGCTTTAGGAAGATTTATAAATAGCAATCACTGATACAAATGTCTTCAGCATTTGAAAGACTGTCCTGTGAAAGAGTTTGGATCTTTCTTGGTCCAGTTCTACTAAGAGAGAAAAAAAGTTTATATTGACCAAAAGACAGATTCCCATTTAAGAAAGTACTTTCTAACAAGTTATGGTTGTTCAAAGGTGGAATGGGCTACAGGCACTTAATTTGCTGATTCCGGAATAATTCAAGTTGGGGCTAACACGAACGCATTTTATTCATTCAACAAGTTTGTTTCTTCATTTTTTCCTTGAATGCTACAAAATTATATACAGATTCTATAATCTGTATATTATAGTGCCTTGTAGAGTATATTGGTTTTCTCATTCTCAGTTAGTATTACAAACAAGAAACAAGCTACCCATCCTTATAGCAATCCTCTTGGATATGGCTGCCAGAATTTTCAGCCAAGACTTACTGGCCATCATTCACCCTGAAAATGGAGCAATCCCCATTATGTAGACCTAACTAAACAAATTATTAATTCTATCATTCATTCATTTCAAGGGTCACCAGTTAGCAATCTGTAGCTGGATTTTGTTTAGACTCACTGTTTTTAAAAATGTGAAACTAAATGTTTTCATTTCCTATCTACCATAGTTCCCAAAACTTCCTATTTCATACATTCACAATACTGACTTAGTCTCTTTTTGAAGCCTATGCAAGTGCTTATTTGTCACACACATTCCACCAAAATTTATGGGAAATACAAAGATGAATTCAATATTAATTACAGCCTCAGAAATCTTACAGGTTTTTTTTTTAGGAGGGTTGAGCTCCTTACTCAAGTAATTATAATAGGGATGAAGCGATATGTGCAGTAAAAGAAATCCAGATAAAATGACATGATATCTCTGAGTTAGAAAAAATTAGGTGCAGCTGAACTGAGCAGCATATGCATAATTAGTGGGCACAGAAATTTGCAAGAGTCTCTTTTTTCTCTTTCATGTTGATCCACAAAAATATCATCACTGGAATGGCTATAACCATTTGGAATCTTCATTAGAGGAGATATCTAACAAACAGGTGGTCCCAGATTGTCACATTTCTCTACTTTCATCCAAATTTTGATTGAATTATATAACTTAAAAATGACTTTGACCTAATAGGATTTTCCTTTCCTTCCTCAATTAGGACTCAAAAATTGCCACATTTGTACATTAAAGATACTGACATGCTGTTTTTCATTACTTGGTCTCCAAACAATTTGTTCCAAGCTCTTTGATCCTTGAAAATGTCAAATTAAATATTAATATTTTTAAAGCTGAAGTGGTGATTTTCATAATAAAAGCCCTTGACTTTCAATGCCTGTAAACAACAGGTTAATAAATACATAGTATTTTAATACCTGTCTTAACAAACAACTCTCCTAAAAATAATATCCTATGATGCTAAAGGCTGGAGTGACTACAAATGGTTACCAACTTATCTCAGAATTAGTGTTTCTCCATAACAAAAAAATATGGCTTTAATGGAGCAGTTCGGGGATGTTATGAAGATGACAAATCTCAAAGTTTTATCATCTGCTTCTTCAAATGCACTGTGACTTGCTGCATTCACTTCCAGCATTTCTGGTTCAGGAAATGTTGGATTTTCCTCAAGCAGAGCTCATGGCCAAGTAACCTTAATCAAATACATAAATAAACGGAAGCTTTCCCATGAGAACTAACTATCATAATTATGTCATGTCCAGTCACAGAACTGAAGAGACTGGGTTTATAAATACTGCAGACCTCTTTAACTTATTCAATTTTGATAATCCTATAGGTCACCTTAATCTTATTACTATGATTTTTCATTGCTTTTAACCTAAACACTATATGTAATAGACTGGTTATTCCACATATAAAATTTTCCAAAACCATTAAATTATCTAGTATATCATTTAACCTGCATAACCTTTATTTTCTTATTTCAAGCATTACAAATCTTTGAAAAGCTATTTCTAAATCATGAACACAATGTCTAAGATAAACACAACTATCACCAAACTTCCCTAGGTTAGCAAACAAAATTTGTGTAGTTCCTGAGAGAGAGAAACTTTGTTGTGTTTTAATCTATTCTCTGTTCCTGGATCCATACCCAAATTATAAATTGTGGATTTACTACTTCTTTAAGGAATTGCTCTGAAGATTATATACCTGTAAACTTTATTAAAAATACACTAGGGGCACCTGGATGGCTCAGTTGGTTAAGTGTCCAACTTTGGTTCAGGTCGTGATCTCACAGTTAGTGGGTTCAAGCCTCCCATTGGGCTCTGTGCTGACAGCTCTGAGCCTTGAGCCTGCTTCGGATTCTGTGTCTTCCTCTCTCACTCTGCCCCTCCCCTGCTCGCACTCTGTCTCTCTCTCTCTCTCAAAAATAAATAAACATTAAAATAAATAAATAAATAAATACACTAAAATTTTAATAAACAGCAGCTCTTAATATTAACATTAATAGCTACCGCTATTGCCGCTGCTGCTGTTGCTGGTGATGGTAAGTTTATTGGAGGTAGCTTAAATTTGTGTTGATTATGGAGGAAGTAATACCAGCAGGAGTAAATTACTTATTGCCTGACTTTAAAATGTATAACAAATTATGGTTTATCTACTGGTGATGACCACTTAAAAATTAGAGTTATTGTTATCACAACCGAAAAAAAAAGAAAAGGCAGAGTTATGTCTGATAACTTGCATGATAAACATTACCGTATGTCTTACACTCATATTTGTTTGTTGTTTTGCTTTATCTTTGTAGTCAGTCCATTTTAAAGATCAACTTGTGTCTGTTCCTTGCCTTATAAGTCATGCAATGACCTTTAACCAGCAGCAATAACATCCTGATGTAAACAATAAAAAACTAATTTTTAATAAACATGTCTATTATAAAATATAACTGTTCTTCTATTAACTAATGTTGTGCCTGACAGTGTCATAAATGGTAAATTCACTTCACTATGTCTATTTTCCAGAACTATTTTTCCTTTCATAGCAAGGGGAGAATAACTTAAACATAATTATTTTTTTCTATCAATTAACTGTCACATAAAAATCATCACTTATTTAAAAGAAAAGCCATTAAACTAAATTTCCAACATGTAACTATGTAACCATGAGGGTAAATTCATCTTTTTCTCTTTTTTTAATAAACAAATTCATAATCACCTTTATTTTAGAGCCAAAAAATGTTAAAACATTTTCATAAATACAGAATTTTATTATATTTTGGATTTGATTTACATAGAACTTCTTTCTTTGAGGAAATTCATTCCATAAAAAAGGTATTTAACATATTATACTACTTCATCAGCTCGTACTTAGTTTTATTCTATGTAATTATTTTTCACTCTGATGACTTGTACTAAATATATTCCTGTCTAAAGTATGTGTTTCCGGTGAGAGGAAGGTGTTAAAAAGAGGATTAAATTACAGAATATTATAAATACTTAAATATTAATGAGAAAAAATCCCAATGTCCAACAATGTATGACAATTACTTTAAATTTTAGAGTGCTTTGATATTTTATATCTGTTCAGGTTTTTTGTTGTTCCCAAAACACCAAGGGGAATGGGTTCACAATGTCTGAATAACTTAATACTATCCAAACATTTTACCTAGAAAACTACCGTAAATCTGCAGTCAGTCAGGTATTCTGCCATGTCAACATGTAAAAATCTGAAATGCAGTGTATCCCTTGCGTATTAGCAACTTCTGGTTTTGCGGTAACACTGATGTTCATGCACTGAACTTAAACATGGAAATAGAGGTGCTTCAGTGGCTCAGTTGGTTAAGCATCTGACTCTTGATTTCGGCTCAGGTCATGACCTCAGGGGGTGAGATGGAGCCTGGCTTCTGGCTCCATGCTGGGTGTGGAGCCTGTTTGAGATCCTCTCTCCCTCTCTTCTGCCCCTCCCCCACTCATGTGCGCACTGGCACACATTCTTTCTCAAAAAAAAAGTGGAAACATAAAAATGATTACACTCCAAAAGGTGTAGCATTTTAAATATGTAACAGATATTTTATGCTATTCCTCTATAAAGCATAGATCACAACCTTGAAATTAGAAATCAGATATATCAATAGGTACTAACCATCCCCATTAGGTCCACAAAGAACATTAGGATCTGTCTTTCTTTTCCTGGCCTTTCTTATTTCATCTTTCTGCTTTCTCCATCTCTATGTGAAGAGAATATGCCTGCCAAAAGCACACTCAGAATTCCTCTGCTAACAGATACTTGTAAAAATAAGAATTTTGAAAAGGCATAAAGAGAAGAAACAGCATGTTCTAAATGCTGTGAAGATCTCAACACAATTTTCATTAGTCTCAGACCCTGGCAGAAATCTGACTTGCACTTTAATGTCTCAGATACTGGATGCATAGACCAGTTCTCAAATCTAGGGCTGATGAACAATTATTTGCATATTTTGTTTGTGGCATTTTGGTGCTACTTCTAATGGAAAGTCACCACAAAAATAGCATCCATTTTGAACACTGAAGCGGTTCAATAGGTTGTTAGTTTCAAAGAATACTAAATAAGGCTTAACATGTAAGAAAAGTTTCAATTCAATTTATTTGTTTAATTCATTTTTTGCCTACCTACTTTAAGAAAAAATTTGAAGCAATAAATGGAAAACAATACACATATAATAGAATTTGATAAAATAAAATATCAAATCGAGTAGGAGATGATAATAACAAAAACCCAGACTTAGACTTCATGGTAATGGATTCATATAAGAAATGTTCTCACTGATGCAATTTTATTAGGAGAAACAGATTTTTCTTGATATAAACGTTAAATGTTTATTTATCCCATGAGACTATAGAAAGTTCACTAAGCAATACGAATATGCAATAAGATGGAAGAATCTTCAGCAACTGTTTTGCTGGAGTTATATAAAGGTAATTGATTTGAAATATATTAGAAATTGACTAATCTATTTATATAAAGAAATAAATTATTATTACCAGAGATAAAACTCATGGTAACACAGAAAAAGAGGTTTTTTAAAGTCTAATACAATGTTTCTTTCTCTATGGGATGCCTTTAATGTCAAGTGTTTATTCACATCTTGGATTTTAAGGTTCTGTATAATTTTATTTGCTAAGTACTGAGGAACAAACTTTGTGATGCATATTTAAAAGACATTAATATACATTCTGTGCTAGTATTTCCTTCCTGGAAAATTATAAAATCCTAAGAATTTCTCTTGAGGAAAGGAAGAATCATTACTTTTCTGTACAGTTTCTGAGCTACAGGAACGTCTACAGGCAGAACCACAAAGTGTGTTTGAGATGCACCATTTATATATTCTCAGGGCTGAGTGGTCAGTCTCACTGATCCCAAGTTCCACATGATATGCATAAAAGATCCCATAAACCCACCTTGGCCATAAAATAAACTTTTCCTTTGTTCCTTGCCTCACAGACCTGGTGTGAAAATATATATCTAAAATTTCCACAAAATACTTTTAAAACATAGATTTGCTAACTTAACTAGGTGAGACGATTCAGCAGAATCACCATTGCAGGAGACACATTCTTAGAGGCAAAATCTAAATAATATGTACGATTTCTCCCAGTCTCCCCAGTAACATATCCAGCCATGGAATTTCAACATCTATCATCTGCTCTGACACCTCTCAACTAACTTTTTTACATTTGGATGACTTTTCCTGTCTGAAATTTAGGGAGATTATGTTAATTAAAAATTCATGTTCATTCAGTCTCAAAAATTAAATTAAAAAATAAAATATTGCTATTCTCTATCAATTCACTAAGGTGTCAGAATTAGTCATCATTGAAAGCTGTCTTATTATAATTTTTCAGGACATTGTCACCTCCTTTTTGGCACCCATCATCTGCCTGTGCCATAGTTACCTAGGTGTATGCTAGATGACATGTCATGTGAAGGCAGTTACAATTTGTGTTTCGTTATCATGTCTGACCTTCCCAGTGCAGTCAGCCAGATCTAGACACTTATAATCAATCAGAGAAGGTCAGGTGAATTGAATTAAGGCTGTGGATTCTGGGGTGCCTGGGTGGTTTAGTGAGTGAAGCGTCTGACTTCAGCTCAGATCATGATCTCACAGTTCCTCGGTTTAAGCCCACACTGTTAGTGTGGAGCCTACTTGGGATTCTCTCTCTCTCCCTCTTTCTCTGCCTTTCCCCCACTCGCACTGTCTCTCTTTCTCAAAACAAACAAGCAAACAAAAAAGCTGTGGGTTCAACTGAAGAAGAAAGTAGTCTGTATATAAAATTTTGAATGGTGTCAATATGTCAGATATTTCCCCCAAAATTCCCAGACTGATCTCCTTTAATAACTAAAATTCTAAATGAAGTGTTTATAAAGTCAAAATATTATTTTCACAAAATTTCTGTTAAACTTATAACTAACACATATAAAAGAGTCTAGCACATATAAAAGGTAAGCACTAATTTGCTTACCAAGTGGACTGAGAACCAGTATGCAAATTCCTTAGGAAGTAGGGTACAAAGAAGTACATATTGAGAAGGAAAGGTCTAGTACATGGATCTGACCAAAAAAGCAGACTTGAGAAAGATGTCTCAATGTGAGAGGTGGACGGTTCAGTAATAGCCCAAGGAGACAAGGGACCTGAGAAACGAGGCCAACAAGGAAAATGAAGTGGGGCATGGGATAAGGACATCAAATGCCAAAAACAATCTTAAACCACTTCCTAACTTGCGCAAAAGTACAACTCGCTATCAGAAAGCCAATGCTGTGTTTTACTGAAGAATATCCCACAAATTTCTCTGGGGAATTATATCTAGTCATTTGAATGCTTTATTAAGGTACTCTCCACCTCCCGTTTCCCTCATGACAATCATATCCTGAGAAAAGCAAAGCCAGCTGTCAGTGTGCCAATTGACCAATCAATTCCGGCCTGACATCTGGCCTTACCCTGTTTTCAGTCAGCAACCATTTCTGCACTTATTGAAACAGTTGACTGAGTCAAAGGAGGTCCTCTCTGGCAGCTATGTTTTCTCTTCTAAGTCACCAGGATCATGAAGCAATCATTTGAATTTAGCAAATTGTATTCTAATTATTCGGGTAAAGAATCTCAATATCTTTATATGAAAAAGAACAGAAGCACAGATGAGTTGCCATTCTCCTGTGAGTGGCACCTAAGCACAGAATTCAGCACGAGGGGATATGGGTTCGCCATAACCAGTGGTGAAGTACCACCTGCTTCAATCGCAACAGCTTCCTGATGGGGTAACATAATAAAGATACTGGCTAAGTGGATTTGACTTTATCCAACATAATCTTGCCTTCCTGAATTTCTGCAGGTGCCTTCTTTTAATGGTGCCTCAGTAGAGTTGAGTTTGGAATTATCCATACTACTGTCAGATCTTTTGAAGTCACACATGCACTTGGGAGAAAATAGATATTAATTACATAACACTGAGAGATTTTTTTTCAGAAAATATGGCAGGTGGATCCAAATTCTGAGGGTCAGTTTGGATTTTTGGTGACTTATTGCCATCAGTGCATACAATGTACAAATGTATATTTGTGTAGACATAGATTATATTAAATCCACACATACATATTCAAATATCATTTATCTTCAAGAGAAGGCTGTAAAAGAGATTTGAGCTAGCATTTTTTAAGCTTTACAAAAGTATACTGTTGCTACTAATAATACTATAATAATGCTTTAATAAATGCATAAAATATGTGCCTTAAGGCCCACTCTTACGCATTATGTGACAATCACAGAATGCCAGGAATTCCATCCATAAACTTCTATTATCCTGTAATTAATTCTAGATCAACAACCAGTGACTGTAACTTGACTTTAACATTTAGTTTTACTAACATGTAGTATCTCTGCTCTGGTTAGGATATTATTTTGGAGGAAGTACAACATTGATAAATAATTAACTTCTTTTTTAAAATCTTCTGTCTTAAGAGGCAGAAACTGTTGAATTTCTATCTTCTTTAATTTTTTTTAAATTCCTAATTCTGAATTCTAAAGTACATAATAAATAACTAAAGAATCAAGGGTTAAGAAGTCAGTGAAGAAATTGCTGCTCTCTAGAGAGTGAGTCTCCCCCCAAAATAAAACCTTAGCTCAATCTGTTACACTGTATCTACATATTTTCTGCCCACAAATTTCACCACAGTATAAAATTTTTCCTGTTGCCCTATTGTTTCCTAAACTGCAGAAAGACACTCCTGAACTAGGTGTAAAATGTACACTTTAGTATAGTAGCCATCAAGTTCAAATTTGTCTTCCACGTTACTGCAAAAAGGTATAGCATTTGCTGCACTAAAACACTATCTCTGAGTGCAATTAAGCTGAAATAACCAAGCACAGTATTTCCAACTTAGAGGGCTGTGCAACCATTAGAAATAGCAAGGGATTGCATAATGTTGTAGAAGTTTTTCCAGTGCTGTCATTCATGCGCTTGAATAGCTAATATGTTTTTTAAATAAATTTTGAGGAGTTGATAACAGTTTGTGCGCAGAGTTTCAGAAAATAGAAAATAAAAGGACTCCTTGGGTATGCATGAAGTTAAACGTTAGACACACTGTACTGCTTTGCTGTAACTTAGTGCTAGAATTCCCAAGTTAAGGATGAAGAAGAGAAATTATTTTTCCTGACAACCCTGGAGCCAACTGGGGTGTAGCATTACTTACCTAAAGATGGGTCTTTGGAGATGTTTCTTCCTGATTGTGACATGGTCATCCATTTAAAGGTAAAAGTTTAACTTCTTCCTGGAAACCACTCCAGAAATCCAGGGAGGCAATGTAGAAGTCTATTCTGCTGCAAGGAGCCCAGAAGGAAAAAGTAGTTTCCTCTTTCTCTTTTTGGGTGCTGGGAGAAAACTTCCCTGCTCTCTGCCAGCTGAGCAGTGTGTCCATAGAGGCCACATAAGACAGGCACGTTGGGGCACTCCCCCACAGAGCAGGGTGTGCAAAAACCACCGACAGTCACGTTGATACAGGCAGGAGAAGCACACAGGACCCTCGGGAACAGAAGGAAACAAACAGACAACTTCCTACTCTAGTGGCACCCAGGTAGGAGCGCCCTGAGTTAGTGCAGCCAAGAGAGCAGTCCTTCCACATGCTGGTCAAGCTCTGGAAAGCTAAGTCCCTCCCTGTCTTTAAAACTGCCTGATCTGAGGCTCAACTTTTTTCTTCAAAATAAAAGTTGTACAGCTGGTTCAGCAGTCCCATGTGAGTACCCTCTGGAAGTTTGTTCTGTTAAAATAAGAACTGTATACAAATTAATGAAGGAAGATGGGCTCAGACTGTGTGACTGGCTCTGCTTCCAACGATTATAATTATTTTACAATATTGCTTTTATTCACACTTTGAAGTGTGGAGACCGCTCGTGATTTTTGGCACTCATAGCCCAATAACCTACACTTGGCTGAAGTCAAAGTTACAATTTCAACTGATAGAAGCCCATGTGAAGCTGGCCAGAGCTACGAGAGTTAGAAAAACAAAAATTGCTCAATTCTATCAGTGACAATGTGCCCAGATGTCTGTACCCAGAGTAGCTTTCCAACTAAGTGGGGACACTGAAAAAAAACATATGAAAACACATGCACACAAATACACACACACTTTTTTAAGGCCCCTAAACTCCCTGGGAACCTAAGGTGGTTTTTGTTTTGTTTTGTTTTTACTATGTGATCAAATTTGAATTTTAAAAATAAAAAGAAAGAAATGTAGGTATTAGAGAGAAGTTGTAAACGGCCGAAAATAAATGACATTAAAAATTGTTTTACTTGGAAGCCTTAGACTCACACTGCAGGAACTCCTGTTCTAGTCACAGATAAGATGAACCCTCACATTTTAATATAGTGTATTTTGGAGACATTTCTATATCTGAATTACTAACAAAATTCCTACTCAATCAATAGTGTCATGAGATTCCAGGCCAGAAGTTTGGTATGTAATAAAATAAACCATGATTAAAATGTTTTTAAAAACCACATGTAATAAAAGGCAGGGGTAACTGAGAAACAGTCGTGCCTCTAGTTGAATCATCAAATAAGGGTCAAATGACACAAAGGAGTTCATGACCTATATGGTCGTGATCTGAAGTTCTTAGCACTTTCTAAATACCTTCAGCGGGAGCAAGAGGTATTTTTTTGTTTCGTTTTGTTTTTGTTCTCTCAAAGGAAAGACAAAGAAGAGAGTTACAAAGAAAGAAATCACTGATTACATGGAGCACAGTTCTAACACATACTTTTTTTTTTTTTTCATCTTTCTGATGATGTCAATCTGAGACAGAATTGAGCTAAAAATAATAAATGGGTTCTGGTCCTAGTTCTATCATGAAAATGTGAGCCATTGTTGGAAAAATTTTTGACCTATCTGAGCCCAAGTTTTTGTACTTATGAAGTTGCAATATTAATTGAATTCTATGTTCCTTTCCAGCTTTAATGGTGGTATCATGCTATCTATAAATATGATTAGTTTGCTTCTTGCGAAGGATCTAGCAAAGAAGTTATGATGCCTAGTACTCCAAAAATACATGCTTATATGTAAAGTTATAAGTAAAGAAGTCCTAAATAAAAAGATAATTTTATATTGTATGTATCTCTGTAGATATTACATATTTACTTAAAGACATCTAAATCAATGTTCCCTTCACCATCAATAAGCATCCAATCATAAATTCACGTGTGTGATACTGCAGTTAAATCTGGAGACCATCTATATGCAAACTAATATGCAGACCTTTGGAATAAATGCATTATTATAACCATGTGCCTTGGCTTTCTTTGTATAGGAAGGCACATAAGAAATAACATGCTATGCAGGTCTTCTGGAAGGATTTTTGTATTTATGGGTGGCAGACAATTTCTGTACTCATGGTTTATTTATAATACTATTAATTTAGCATAAATACTCCTGAGGGCCAACCCAAGAGAATAGTAAGCTCATCAACTTTTAAAATTAATTTTCATTTTGTCTACTTTTGAATTAGAAAGGTGAAATGATTTTTTCATTTACATGATGAAGGAACTCACCACAAATACTAGGAAACAGCCAGCCAAGGGACAGCTCAAAGGACAAGCCAAGTATGAAATCTAACTTGAGGCTCAAAGGTTTAATTATCAACTGCAGAATCTGACTGTTGTTAAATTAATTATAGGAAAATAATATTTTTGCTCCACATTAAGTTTATATTCTTTTTGCTCTTTAGCTATTAAGGTAGAAAGCTCAGCTTCCCATTTATATCAAGTGCCATTATATAAACCCAATATAAAAACCTAAAGAGCCATGAGAAAATATTGGTAAGTTAAATATTCACCGGACACAAAGAAAAATATGTATTTCTTAAATATTTTTGTAAACTTTCTATCAAAGAGCATTTAAATTTAACACTGGGAGAAAAGTTTGCTTTATTAAGTTATTCAACTCTAATGTAGTATTCAATAAGATAAAAGGACTCCACTGTTGTTGCTCAAATTACAAATTATATTCCTTAAATGAACACAATCATACTGTTATATTTAAATAATAAAATACTAAAATTTATTATATCAATAACCAGGTCAACTCTCCTATAAAATAAACCAAATACAACTTATTATGAATATTTTTTCCCTGGGGGTAAGGATCAGAAATGTTGTTTATATTTTTCCTGTTATGGTAAACTCTCTTTCAGCGTGACCTTGCCTAACACTTTCACCCACACCTCCTGCTCTCACGTGTGCTCACTCTGTCTCTCTCACACACACAATTTCCCCCACTCAGCACTGTTACAGACTGTCATAACAGGTGTTTAATAAATATGCCTTAAGTTAATTTGTTAAAATGTTCTGCTGAAACACACCAATGTATCCAACATAAGCCATGGTGTGTGACAAAAAACAGATTAGCTCCATGACTTTCCCAAACAACTGAATATGAAATGTGTCATGGTATTTTGTGTTAAGCATCTTGGAAAATAAGTAAGATTTACTTTCCCTTATTTTTTTAATGTTTATTTATTTATTTATTTATTTATTTATTTATTTTTTGAGAGACAGAGCATGCGAGCAGGGGAGGGGCAGAGAGAGAGGCAGAGAAAAAGAATCCCAAGCAGGCTCTGCACTGTCAGCACAGTTTTTTTTTTTTTCATTGTAATTGTCTGTTCTATAGTAATAGCCTGTTCTATAGCTCTGTTTGTTATATGTAAGTGCCAAAAAGCATGCAATGATAGAAAAATTATGTAATACTAATGGCAGCCCAAGAACTGGAATATGAATGTATCTACAGGTTATCACTTTACCATATAAGTCTAATCAAATATCAACCTGAAACAAAGTGTACTTTCTTCTTACAGAGTTTCGTTAAATGCAATGTTGTAAGTTATATAGTTAAGTGAGTTTTAAATTAAGTGGAGAAGTGAGAAAGAAATGCAAGACAGAAAGGATCAAATGGCATTTTAGATTTTATCACTATATACATGTAATATCACTTAAATAAAAAAAAATGATTCTTTCACTCTTGCCTCTCTGCTTTCTCTCCAGGTGAGCACTAGCCCTGTGTGTGATCGGAATGTCTCCTATACCTAATCTTTAGTTCAGTAGTTCTCAGTCCTATTTATTTTTGACACATCATACATGAAAGATGATATGTGAATATGATACTCTATCAGAAAAGTACTTAAATTTTGATGAAAACAAAAAAAGGAAAATGCAGGCACTGCCATAATTTTCCTTCGACATATAAATATGGAATCTATAAAGTGAAACACCACTTGGTCAACTGTACCATGAGATAATAGAACAGAAACTATTCTCAATGTGCCAACCATAACTCTACCCCTTTAGAACTGGGCAAAAAACTTTTGTGTGTAAGTGCACAAGACTGGTATCATTTAGAGATAACCCTAAGTTTAATGTATCCTTTTAAGGTAAGTCATTTGCAACCTTCAGCATTTTATTCATATTTTATAATAAATTTCCTGCTACAAGTTTTTACAACTGATTACAAAGCTAGTTCATAGGTGGTAGAGTTGGAATTTGAACTCAGATGTCTCCTTCTTGAGCCCAAGCTTACCCCTGCTGAGTAGGTTGTCACTTGGTGGGGACTCTGCCACTCAGGTTGCTTGGGTTTTTTCTGGGCTATCTTTCATATTCTTTCTGGGCTATATTTCGTATCTATTGAGAAAGAGAAGGAGGAACCGGCCACTCTAATGAGTGTCTATTCTCCTAATCCTCTACCGTATTGAAATATCATTGCATTGCCCAGGTGTTCCCAATACTTGCAAAAGCAAGCCCTAGAGAGGGCTCAATGAATATGTTCTCCTAAAATTCAAAAGGAAGCACTGTTCTATTACAAAGAGCCCTGGACTAATGTCAAGGAACATATATTTTCACCCCAGGTCTAGCAGTGATTTTTCTCAACTCCCTGGATATCTGTTTCCTTAGCCATCAAACTATGAAGTTGGGCCTTATGATTTCAAAGATCCTTTCCAGCTCTAAATCTTTGTGACTCTATGATTGACCCTGTGATAACATGTCGAGTTATTTAAACTTGGTGTCCAAACAAGAATAAGCTCTATAGTGATTTTTAGCTTTTCTTACCCCCAATGAGACAATGCATATCACCAGAATACTTTTTCATCCCCATAGTTGTAGGTTTAAAAATATAACACACTACTGGGGCACCTGGGTGCCTCAGTAGGTTAAGCGTCAGACTTTGGCTCAGGTCATGAGCTCGCGGTCCCTGAGTTCGAGCTCTGTGTCAGCTGGCCGCTGACAGCTTGAAGCCTGAAGTCTACTTAGGATTCTGTGTCTCCCTCTCTCTGTCCCTCCCCTGCTTGCATTCTGTTTCTCTCTCTCTCTCAAAAATAAATAAACATTAAAAAAAATTTTAAGCACTTTAAAAAATATAACACACTACTATTCAAATGTGGAAATAAATTGTAGTGTCTCTAGTTGTTCTAATTAAGCTGTTTCCCTTTTTTCTACAGCTTCACTTTGGAACCACTGTCACTGGAATGTAATGTACAGGAAGAAAGGGATTAGTGTCTGCTGTAGTCCTTGTGCAGGAAACATAAGAGACATTCAGTGGTTATTTGTTGAATGAATGGAACATGAACCAAGTGCCTATTAATGCTATCTCATCATCCTCTTGTACATTCTTTTTCTAAAAACCCAGTAATATCTGCTAAATGTTCAGTCTTTCATATTTTCTCCAACCCACTGTTTTCCTTCAAGGAGGTATTCCTTCAAGGCCTTCAAGGAGGCCTTATAGGGAGGTGTGTTTCTATGACTGTAGCATCAGAAAAAGGTGGCCTCAAAAGCAAACCTGCAATCCCCTGTTCCCCTTTGTTTTCTCTGGTCTCCGTGACAATGTCCCTTGTCTGTCTGGTCACTTGGTTCTCTGAAAATATCTACTGTTGGAATCTATGGCTATTTTTTTCGGGTGGTTCAATCTGGGAACTATGGTCTTCCCCTTCTGACTGAACCCAATCTCAGCCTTCACTGGTGGTGCAGGATCCTCAAGTGTCAATTACATCCTTCAGCTGGATCTCTGTGGAGGTTGTTAACCTTTTGTTTCCTGTGTGGGATTCCCTGACTCCTCACTATGGGCGTGGCAGGCTCATGGCAGATAAACTGCTCCTATCTCAGCAGGACTTCTTGAGCCCTCCATCCCAGAACAGGCACTAAGGGAGGCTTGGGATTGGACACACCGTACCACCACTTTTATTCTGTTGTAGCTAAACACACAAAGTCACTGGGAAAATTCTCCGCTATAAGCTTTCACTCAGCTTTCATGGTCCCCACTCTGGGATTTCAGCTCAGAAGTAAGAGATCAAAATATTTTGTCTGATCATTTGCTTAAAACACCTTCTATCCAGGTCCCTTTTTCTACATTTCACCAGGGCAGAAGATACATGCTTTCCCTATCTCAAGTGGCAGAAGATCTCTTATCTCCTAGGTGTCCTCTGTCCACAGTTTATAATAAACTCAATATTCAAATCTACAATCCTGAATCATGTATGTTAGGTAGAGCTACCAGAACTTGGAAAACCCTCTTGGTGTGAACAAAGCCTGGCTTTCAGGACTATTATCTTATGGTGGCTCAAAAGTTCCATTTAGGTACAGTCATACTTTAATTGTGCTTCCCTTTTTTGAGCTTTGTAAGTATCACATTTTTTTGTAATTGAAGGTTTGTGGCAAATTAAGCAAGTCTATTAGCACCATTTTTCCAATAGCATTTGCTCATTTCACGTCTCTGTGTCACATTTTTGTAATTCTCACAAATATTTCAAACGTTTTCATTATTATTATATTTGTTATGGTGATCTGTAATCTTCAATGTTACTATTGTAACTGTTTGGGGGCACCACAAGCCATGCCCATTTGAGATGGCAAGCTTAATCAATAAATGCTGTGTGTGTTCTGACTGCTCCACTGACTGGCCTTACTCTGTCCTTCTCCTTGGGCCTCTTTATTCACAGAGAACTAGAATTAGAAGTTGGAGCCTGAAGATGTGACTGAATTGCTGCAATTTCATGATCAAACTGGAATGGATGAGGAGTTGCTTCTTATGGATGAGCAAAGAAAGCAGTTTCTTGAGAAAGAATCTACTCCCGGTGAAAATGCTGCGAACGTTGTTCAAATGGCAACAAAGGATTTTAAATATTATGTAAACTTAGATGATAAAGCAGTGGCAAAGTTTGAGAAGATTGACTCCAGTTTTGAAAGAAGTTCTACTGTGGGTAAAATGCTGTCAAATAGCATAGCTTGTTACAGAGCATTTGTGAAAGGAGGAGTCAGTCGATGTAGCAAACTTCATAGTCCTATTTTAAGAAATTACCACAGCCACCTCATACTTTCACAACTACCACCATGTAATCAATCAGTCAGAAACCATCAATACCAAGGCAAGACCCTCCATCAGCAAAAGGATTATTACTCTGTTAAAAAGAAAACCACAGGCCCAAGATGGAGTCACTTATTCCAGGCCAAGTCACCAAACCAGGGTTTAATACCTAACTGATTACAGCTTCAATCTCTCCCAGAAATGTAGTCTTAACAGGTTAGTCGGAAATTTTCTGTTCATCATCCATAAGGTAATCTGTCCTGTGGGCCTTCTCCATCCCTCAAAGGAAGATGAGGTAATCTGCAAGATAAGAGCCCTGTTCTTCCCCCCAAGGGAAAGTGACTTTACCTGAAACAATCCTTTCTTTTCTTTTGCTAATAACTTCTTTGCTGCATCCTCCTTCCTACAAAACCCTTCCTTTTTGTACAACTCCTCAGAGTTGCTCTCTACTTGCTTGATGGGATACTGCCCTATTCACAAACCTCTTAATAAAGCCAATTAGGTCTTCAAATTTACTCAATTAAATTTTGTTGCTTACCAACTTGCTGAAAGCTCAGATGATGGTCAGCATTTTTTAGCAATAATGTATTTTTTAATAAAGGTATGTGCATTGTTTATTTAGACATAATGCTATTGCACACTTAATAGACTATAGAATAGTGTAAATATAACGTATTATGCACTGGGAAAACAAAAAATTCATTTGACTTTCTTTTATCCAATATTCACTTTATCGCAGTATTCTAGAACAGAACTTGAAATATCTGCAAGATATGCCTATATTAAAGTCTGGCTTCTTACTTGTTTTTACTTTCATCTGTGATAAAAATAATCCCACTACCTACACTGCATAGTGCCTCTGGCTGACTGGGAGAAGATAAAATCATTATTTATTAAATGGAAGAGAGATAGCACATTATTCCCATTATTTTATACAGCTTTCTTATTTATTTCAATGGGTGCATAGTGAGTAAATTATACCACAATCTTAACATTGGTCTCACCTATCTGTCCCCTATCTCATTTGCTCTTTACTTCATTTCTCATTGGCCACACTGGCATTTTGTTCCTTGAACACTCCACATTCTTTTCAGCCTCTTTTTTGCACACACTGTTTCCTTGTCTAAAATGCTATTCCTTCTGCTCATTGTTCAGATTTCAGCTGCAGTTTCACCTCAGAGAGGTGACTTCTCTGACAACCCCATCTGAATTCATCATGCCTACAATACTTTGCTCCCCTATTAGTATCACAATCTATGTGTCATAACATGTGCAATTATTTATTTGCAAATTCATCTGTGTAATGATGAAGAAACCGATTCTTCGGGATGTAGTAGCTGAGGAAAAAATCAGAACATGTAACTAACTGTTCCTGACTACCTTAAACATAAATCTAGTCAAGTTATACAAAAATATATTTTTTCTTATATGCATGTCTGTAAAGGGAAGCAAAATACACCATTCCAAAATATACCTCTTTGGCATATGGATTATCTTAAGCAGGTTATTTTTAAGAAACAGAAGATCCTGGTGAAGCTCAGAAAACTGAGTAGAAGTTACCCTTTTGTAAGAAATATTTACATTTATAAGGGAAATCCCCATCTGTAAGGTTGTCTTCCTGGCTATACTAGAAAAACGAGGATGCCTAAATCTTTAGAAACTGGGGCACCTAAGTAGCTCAGTCAGTTAAGGGTCTGACTCTTGATTTTGGCTCAGGTCATGATCTCATGGTTTGTGAGTTCAAGTGTCACCCACATCAGGCTCTGCACTAACAGTGTGGAGCCTGCTTGGGATTCTCTATCTCTCTCCCTCTCTCTCTGTCTCCCTCCCCCCCACCCCCCCCCCCCCCGCCCCTCTGCTGCTCGCACACAGGCTCTCTCTCTCTCAAAATAAATAAATAAACATTAAAAAATAAAACAAATCTCTAGAACCTATTACCAATGGAGAAAGCCTTGACTTAACTCTGCATAACAGTCTTATTTTTGTTTACTGGGCTCTTCCTAGAAGCCTCCTATAACTGACTTCCCACCCCCATAATCTGTCTTTAGCTGAAAATGATACTCAAGTTGATGGCTTTGGCCATTTGGGAGTTACTCAGTTTTTCTGGGTCTCTCCCATGTACCCATGTTACTACACTTTTGTTTACTTTTCTCCTGTCAATCTCTCTTATATCAATTTAATAATTAGGCCATCAAAGAACCTACAAAAGAAGAAGAGAAAACTTTTCCTCTTATACAACTGTAAGAACCTAAAAATAGACTCTTACTGATCTCCTGCAATGCTTCAAAACATTTTCTAATACTTACATGTGTTTCATCTTGAAATGTTTGTCATTATACTTCTTTAAATGAGGAACTCTAAGTAACTGAGAATAAATGCATTGAATATTAAAATTCACAATGCAGCTGATAATCACTTTGGAAATGGTTCTCAGTTTGACCAAAAATGTTTTCTGCCTTGTAGACAAAAAGCAGATTTTACCCTGTTAATAGTTTTAAACTAGATACTTCTGACTTGTGAGTCAGAATTAAAGTTTATTAGCCATTTACTCCATAATAAAATCCATCAAAATTGTTAATTTCTTAAATGAATTCAAAAGGAAGACCAGGTTTATGGCTTCAAGTGGCAAGGAAAAACTGTTCCCCAGTTTGTTCCTTCAGCCAGGTATCAGAGCTTCGCCTTTCTGCTTCACAAAGTAGGAGAAATTCCTCTTTGTCATTTAAGTGTGGAAGCAGGTCAGTTAAAGTTTGATTGGCTCCAATTAGCACTCCCACAGGTTCTGACAGCTTAGTTCTGGCAGTAGGACAATTTATTTTGAATAAGCGTGACATTCTGTGAAAACATCAACAACAACAACAAAGGAAATCATTTAAAGCAGATTCTCGTAGCAAACACCCACCCACGGCTCACTGTGTAATCAAGCAACATATAAATTCCCTGTAAAAGGAAATGACTATTATATAGTGGGTAGTTAAATAAACATTACAAAAAGGGACCTCCTTAATATAAAATTCCCTTTGAGTCAGAGGACTAAGAAAGAGTTGGTAGAACAGGGGCTTAATGATGAATGGATATTCAGTAAGCAGGCGAAGACCAAGGGCAAGTAAAGTGTTTCATCATCCCTAAGCACCAAGCAACAACAGTTGTTCAGAGGGCACACTGTGGCCGAAGCAGTGTGCAGCCGTTTCTGCCATATTAGCCTGCAGAACTGGAGAGGCTCACACCGTCACCTAAGAGGGGTTGTAATGAAGGAAATAACTGATGTGATATAATAGTTCAAAAGCACGTGATTCAGAGGCTTCCATTACCCCTGAACATGCCAAGAATGTTCTTCTCTGCAGTTTTTAGTCAGTGGAAAGTTGTCCAAAGGTAGTTGCATGCTGAGACTTGTTCAGTCTCTCTGCAGCTCTGAAACCTGTCACTAAATCATTAACTTAGCTTCAGTACTGAGTCATCATTACCAGCTTTCCTCCATATTTTAAGTTTGGTTTCAACATGACTCTAAACTCAGTCAGTAGGTTTTATTTTTTTCAGTCCGTCTTAAGTTTCCAGTAATGCCTATGAATAAATGTGCAGAACTACAACCAAGAATGAATTGAATCAGTGTCCGTAAATGGAAAATTCCTAAATGCTAACCTATTGACTCTCCAAGCTTTTAGAATTAGACAGCAATAGAGATAATCCTGACTCACATGGACTTTGAATAGAAGCAGTCACTCAGTTTGCCAAGGCTTTAATAGTACATGTGGTAAGTTCTGTGAAAATAACTCAAATGTATAGAAATAGGTCATTACCCCTACTACCTTTGTAAAACGAAAATGAGTTAGCACAGAGAATAAATACAGACCACATATATTTGTGCCTTTATATCCATTCGTTCCTCAAAAACCTCATTCCATCTTCAGCTTTTTGCTCCACTTCTACTTATGTTCCCCCGCGTTATATCCATTGGAATGACCCATCCTAGCAAATCTTATCTCTGGAATTACTATCTTATTTCTCATATCAATATATTATTCCTATCAACTGTTCTGTGACATGCAATAGTTGCCATAATTTATTAGTACATTCATTTAAATTCTAAATTTTAATTCCATTCAGGGTTTAAACTGGTCAGTGAACATTTTCCCAAGCCCAACTAGACATGTTATCAAAGCCCAATACCTGAGAGAATATTAGAAATCAAATCTATTTTAGAAATTCTGCATCTTTTAAAAAAAATTATGAATCTTCATCTTGCTCTATGGTCTCCCAAAATGGCAATCTTCTCTCATCTGCTCATTTCTCCACCTGGACCAATGCAAAGCATGGGTACAAGAGAGTTGACACGTGTTTATTGGTCATTTACTGTGTGTTAGGCACAGTACTTTTCTACCCACTATTTCAGTTATGCTGCATACCACACCTAAAAGATAGATTCTCTTATCTTCAAGTCACACTCAAGGAAACTAGAGTTGAGAAAAGTTGTATAATTTGACAAATGTTGTACCTCTTGTATGTTACAGTAATGGGATTTGAATCCAGTTCTATTTGATGCCAAAATCTTGGTTCTTAACAAATACTGCCTCTCCATGATCATATTCTTAATTTTAATAGTAACCTTAAATAAAAAGGTATCTTGGATGACCATACCTTAAAATATAATTTTTTAATCATTTTAATGAGACTGAATCCTAGCAACAATTCAGACTTGATTTCAGAGACACATTACTTTGGTTTGAGTTATTCTCACAATATAAGCCTTAAACATGCATGGATCAGTGAACCAAAAAAAGCAGAAGACAAATATGGAATCTTTAAAGTTTAAATTGTACCATTTGTTTGATGTATAATCTTCACTGAACAAAAGTAAACAAAACATTTAGTCAAAATATCACTGAGAAACCCCAGGAAAAAAAAGCAAGTCAGAGTAAATACATAAATGAGTTGTGGTTCTATCCTCAACATACGGAATGGATCTCCAATAATGAGGTTCATGTAATGAAAGTTTCTCCTTAAAATCATGCTCTCAGCAATTGATATCATTAAAAAATTCACTCATTAATTCTCTACCCTCTCTCAAAAACATTATTAGGTAATTCATCTTCACGCACAAAAAAACCTGGATGGACTCCATTTGTAGACTTGTAAAGCTCAGAGTTGCCTATGAGATTACCTAGACCCTACATTCCACTACAAGGATAATATTGATAACTGCTGCCATTTATTGGACACATATTACATACCAGTCACTGCTGAGTGTTCTACAAATCCTATTATATAGAATTCTCCTGAGGAAAACCTGGGATGGGAATTAGTATCCCTCTTTTAGAGAGTCCAGGACTGCTTTCCTCCCTAGCTCATGCATTTATCTACTAACACCTCCCTTGACTGGGGCCATCTAATATGATTTGCTTTGATTCCCTTTCTCTGCTCCTCACAGCCATTCTGCATTTTTATCCTCATTCTTTTCTTCTGCTCCTGTTGTATTAACAATTTTCTTTTCCAACAATGAGCTTCAAGTATACTACTGATTCTAACTTTCTTAAATTTGTGGGAATTCTGTACTTATCTTTCTCAATTGTTCTGCAAATATAGGATATTGCTGCTGTTTTGAATGTACACATTGTTTCAGTATAGAAGTTCATGGACATCAATTTTTTGACCTTGAGTTAGTGAGTTATTTGTTATAAATAGAATTGTAGGCTTCTGGAATCTGAAAGGACCTTCAAGGTTAAGCTAGTCACTCTCCCAACCATTGCAGAATTTCTCTTGCTTTTCCTGTCAGAGGGGGCTTACTCACAAGTGCCCCTGAGGTATATGAAGTGAATATGCCATTCCCTTGATCTCCATCCCCAAGAACTTCTTATAACATGAGAATTGCATCTTGTTGAATGCTATTTATATTTAAAGATAGAGGCTTTTCTTATACTAATTTCTTTATCTTGTATATAATCAAAGAAACAACATGGTTCCAACAATGGAGGGAAAAATGGCTGTGTTGGGCTTACCATTTGATTTCCAATGCAGCAACTACCAATGCATATTGAAAGAGTAAATTTTTGTTTTAGGTCCATTTTTGCTTTAAACTCTACATTTAAATATAACACGGCTTAATTTCATGGGCCAATATGACAAAGGTTGTACCTGATGTTAGGAGAACAATATTGCTTAAACACAGGCATTGCCTCCAAGGAACTCAAATTTAAAAGGAAAAAAAATAATAATGTACTTTTAAAGGTAATTTCAAAACAATTTAATAAGTGGATTCATAAAATAAATAAAAGGGACAAAGGAAGCTCAGAAGGGAGAGAAAGGAAAAGTCATAGAGGAAATTACTGTTTCAGCAAGGGTTAGCCAGTGAATAGAAATTTGCCAGGGCAGAATTGTTTACTAGAAAGATAAAGTGGAGAGGGGCAGCTGGGTGACTCAGTTGGTTATGTGTCTGACTTTGCCTCAGGTCATGATCTCAGGATTCATGAGTTCAAGCCCTGAGTAGGGCTCTGTGCTGACAGCTCAGAGCCTGGAGCCTGTTTCCGATTCTGTGTCTCCCTCTCTCTCTTCCCCTCCTCTGCTTGTGCTCTGTGTCTCTCTCTCAAAAATAAATAAACATTAAAAAAAAGATAAATAGAGAAAGCCAAGTAAAAGGAAAGTGGAAAAATAACACAGAAGCGTGAAATACCATAATATTTAGAAACTGGTACTGATCCTGGTGTGAGTGAGGATAAAACTACAAGGGGGAGTGACAAGAGATTAAAGTTGGAAAATTAAACAGAGGCCAAATCATTTGTGCTATATTGGGAGCTTAGATTACATCCGATAGACAACGAGTAGTTACTGATTGGCTATAGTCAGAGAAATGGCACCTTCAGTTTTGCAGTTTTAAATCTCATTGAGCAAACTGTGGAAAATATTTTTTAAAAGAATAAATCTGAATGCAGGGATATCAGTAAATAATCTTTTAGATTCTTGGTGAGAGATGATAGTGGTTTAAAGTAAGACAAAGGCATTAATTGGAAAAGAGAGAGTCTAATTACAATATTACAGGATAAAAAGCATAGGGCTTAGTGAATAATTGGGTATACTGAATGAGGAAAAAAGAATGCTAAGGCAGTACTTTCATTTCTAGTTTGTTATTTGGGGGGATGGTGTAGGAAGACTCAGATCATAAAAAGAATAATGATGAATGCAAAGAAAGAAGTATGATCAAAGCTTATTGGTGAGGCACAGTGAGTTTGCAATACCAAGGGATGGCCCAAGTGAAGATATTTCATAAGCAATTAGATATTTAAATTATGGGAGAGAAGAAAGGAGTCAGTTATAGACATAAATGTGTATGGGTGGGAGGTGGAGGTATTGCTACACAAATATAAAACTATCAGTGTGGCATGTATTGCTCAGAGAGAACATGTACATTAGAGGAGTAAAGGCCCAAGAATAAAAACCCTGGCAACTGAAGACATGGACAGGGAAGAGTATCCAGGTGATGATGTCAGAAAGACTGGAAAAGTCAGGAGGGAAAGTTTTTCCTACAATAGAAGAAAAGGGTTACTGGTACCAAAGGTACAGAGCAATTAAAAAGAGAAAGTACAGAAATATTTCCATCATAGTTGGCAACATGGAAGCCACCAGAGGCTTTAATGAAAGCAATATCTGTGCTGAAACAATCATGTTCAGTAAGACAAAAGTTCTGAAATAAGGAAAATCATGAAAGCTGGGGGATTTTTCTAACTAGATATCTCAAACTCACTTCATTTAATGCTGCCTATGGAAAGAAGATATGGGCTAACTTTACAAATATTTGGTGTCACAAAAAAAGAAATATGACCATCTGTTTATATGACAATAGTTTGCTTCAAGAAAGTGTTTTCAGGTTTCTTTTTTTCTACTTTAATTCCTTGATTTAAAATTTACAAGGAATGTTTTCTTTTGAGAGGATGTGTGTCGTAACTCAACAAGAGATATGAATACAATAAAAGATCAGAACAAAGTTGTCCTATGGCTTTTTAAGCTTGGCATTCCCTTGGATAACCTTTTTGAGTGTGTGTGGTTATTCTATAGAAAGAAAAGATTGACACTGCTGGACCTTCGTATATTATTTAAGCAGCCACAGTATGTCTCCTACGTCCCTTCACCCTTCAGCATTCACTTCCAGGATCCCAATGCTCCTATTCTGATTTGTGGATATTCAAGTCTTGAACTACAGCAACCATCTAGAATCAATGTCTGTGTATTTGCTTCTCATCTTGATTTCTATAAAAACTTAACTGTGTTCTGTGTTTCACTCCTTCAAACATGAGCCAGATAACCTGACAAAGAAACCATACTGCCAGTGAATTAGCAGATGATAAAAACCTGCTTTTACCTTCCAGAACATGATTATCAAAAACTCTAACGTTAAGTAATTATGATAGATTGATTGGATGCTATTCATTTATAGATGCCTTTTAAATCATACCACATAGTCAGCTATCTATTCTTCCTAATTTTTTGCAGGCATATATTCCCATTCAATCCTAGTAAATGCCTATTTGTGTCTTCATTCATGCAAAAAAAAATGATAAATGCTTACATATTTTCTGTATCATTTTATTTTTTTTTAATGTTTATTTTTCAGAGAGACAGAGTGCAAGTGGGAGAGGGGCAGAGAGAGAGAGAGAGAGGGAGACAGAATCCAAAGCAGTCTCCAGGCTTTGAGTTATCAGCACAGAGCCTGACACAGGGCTCGAATTCACGGACCATGAGATCATGACCTGAGCCAGTCAACACTTAACTGACTGAGCCACCCAGGTACCCCTTTATGTATCATTTTTAAAAAGATAGCTCAAACAAAAATAGTGCTCTTTGGGGAAATGAATTAACAGTATCTAAAATTTAAGGCTTACTTTCAATATGATATAATTTGATTTTTCCAAATTACTCAAATTACCTATTACCCCAACACTATTTCTTAAAAATATCCTTTATTTTCTTCTTTAGTTTAAAATGCCATTTTTACCATACATACATTTAATTTCCATTTTTACTTGGCTTGGTCTCTCTTCTATTCTGTTGCTTTTTCTGCACAAATACCACTCTGGTTTAATTATTGTAGCTTTTAGTATGCTAAAACATTGAGTGTTTAGACAGCCTTAACTCAATTTTTTCTCCTCCCAATAATTTTTTTTCAACACTAATGTATGTTTGTTCTTTTGCAAAAAATTCATTCTTCTACACAATCATTTTGTCAAATGTAGAAAATTCCTAGTCTTGAGTGAAGGATTATTAGGGATAGCAAGAACCAGATTTCTCATGATTGGAGAAGGGAAGTCCACATATGGAAAAGGGTAAGACTAGATTATATCCTGAGGTGTTGCACAGGAGTTTGAAGTACTAATATAAACTATAGATTATGTATATACTATATATAATTCTAACTATGTCCATTGAGAAGGCTGAGAAAGAATGAACACCAATAGCAATTACAGCAAACACTCAAAGTTTGGTTTCTATATACCACTCAGTAGTAAAAGAAACCAGGATTCCTTATAAAATAGGCTGAATCTAGAATTTGAGGAGGGAAAGTATAAGATCAACTTATACTCTTGTACTAGAAAGTAAGGAAACATTCAAACAATGATGGGGATGTACCAAAAAATCCAGCCTTAAGAGTCTCCATTGGTCAAATGTGGGACAATTTGAACACCAAACAAAATAATGATGGTAACATATTGCTACCCATTGAATAAAATAAGAATTCCTGAATCATTATTGATATAAATAATTGATTAAATAAGTTGGGAAGAAAGATACTCCTTAAAGTAAAATAACATCTAATAAATACCAAAGGAATGATGGAGCTATAAAATCAATGAATATTAAAACAGTGGGTGAAAGTATAATGAAAAAGAAACAGGATATTGATAGGCATTGCACTGAATATAGATGACTTTAGATAGTATGGACATTTAAAAAAAATTAAATATTCCAATCTTTAAAAATAGGATATTTTTCTATTTATTTGTATCATATTTAATTTCTTTCATCAGTGGTTTTTAGTTTTAAGAAGCCCTGTGACACTTTTCAAAGAAATAGAAAAAACAATCCTAAAATTCATGCTGAGCTACAAAAGACCTCCAATAGCCAAAGCAATCTTGAGAAAGAAGAAAAAAGCTGGAGATATCACACTTCCTGATTTAAAAATATCATCAAAGTTACAGTAGTTAAAACAGTATTGTACTGGAATAAAGACAGACATGAAGATCAATGTAACAAAATAGAAAGTCCAAAAATAAGTCCACACATATTCAGTCAATTGTTCTTTGACAGGGGTGCCAAGGATACACAATGGGAAAAGGATAGACTTCAACAAATGGTTTTGGGAAAACTGAATATCTATATACAAAAAAATCAAATTGGATCCTTATCTTACACTATATAGAAAAATCAATTCAAAATGGATTAAAGACTTAACTGGCTGTAAAAGACCCAAAACTGTAAAACTGCTAGAAGAAAATATAGGGAAAAAACTCTTTGACGCTGTTCTTGACAATGATTGATTAGATATGACACCAAAAGTAGTGGCAGCAAAAGAAAAACAACTGGTACTACATCAAACTAAAAAGCTTCTTCACCCACAAAGGAAACAGCCAACAAAATGAAAAGGTAATGAGACAAAATATTTGCAAACTTTATATCTGATAAGGGGTAAATCTCCAAAATATGTAAAGAATTCTTGGGGCAACTGGGTGGCTCAGTTGGTTGAGCATCCAGTTCTTAACTTTGGCTCAGGTCATGATCCCAGGATCCTATGACTGAGCCTCATGTCAGACTCCACACTGAGCATGGAGCCTGCTTAAGATTTTCTTTCTCTCCACTCGGCCTCTCTCCCCCTGTCATGATCTCTCTCTCTCTCTAAAATAATTTTTTTTTGAAAAATTAAAAAAAACAACTAAAAAGAAGTTAAAAAGTTAAGAAGAAAATTCTTCCATATATAACAACATGGATGAAGCTAGAGGACGTTATGCTAAATGAAATAAGTCAGTCACAGGACAAATTACATGAGGTAATTACATGAGGTATCTAAAATAGTCAAGTTCATAGAATCAGAGAATATAATGGTGGTTGTCAGGGACTGGAGGGAAAGAGTAATGGGGCGTTGTTTTCAGTGAGTTTATGAAGTTTCAGTTATGCAAGATGAATAAGTTTTAGTTTTGCAAAACAAATCCTGCACAATATCATACCTATAGTTAATAATACTGTATTATACACTTAAAAATGTTGTTCAGAGAATAGATCTTATGTTAATATTTTTATCACATACACACACACAAAAAGGGTTTTGAGGAAATTTGTGAAGGTAATAGATATGCTTATTACCTTGATTGTGATGATGGTTTCATGGGTGCATACATCCAAATTCATTAAAATTTTATACATTAAATATGTGCAGTTTTTTGCATATAAAACACACCTCCATAAAGTATTTTTTAAAAAGAAAGGATATTTATATAATCTCAAAGAATCTTTCGACAAATTGCTTATTAATTTAAAAATAAAAGCTAAGACAGCATCATCTTATCTTGATAAAAAAAAAACTGAAGAAAGTAGGTATAGAAGGAACATACCCTGGGGCACCTGGGTGGCTCAGTCAGTTAAGTGACCGGCTTCAGCTCAGGTCATGATCTCACAGTGTGTGAGCTCTAGACCCAAGTCGGGCTCTGTGGTGACAGCTCCAAGCCTGGAGCCTGCTTCGGAGTCTGTCTCTCTCTCTCTCTCTCTGTCCTTCCCTGCTCACTCTCTCTCTCTCAAAAATAAACATGAAAAAAATTTAAAGGGGTGCCTGGGTGGCTCAGTCAGTTGAGTGATTGACTTTAGCCCAGGTCATGATGTCACAGTTTGTGGGTTCCAGCCCTGCATCAGGCTCTGTGCTGACAGCTCAGAGCCTGGAGCCTGCTTCAGATTCTGTGTCTCCCTCTCTCTCTGCCCCTCCCCTGCTCATGCTCCGTCTGTCTCTGTCTCTCAACAATAAATAAATGTTAAAAAAAATATTTAAACAAATTTTAGAAAAAAAGAAGGAACATACCTCAACATGACAAAGACCATATACAAAAAACCCACAGTTAACATCATCCTCAATAAGGAAAAACTGAGAGCTTTCCCCCTAAGTTAGGAACATGACAGGGATGTCCACTCTCATGACTGTTGTTAAACATAGTACTGGAAGTCCTAGCCTCAGCAATCAGACAACACAAAGAAATAAAAGGCATACAAATTGGCGAGGAACAAGTCAAACTTCATCTCTTCTCAGATGACATGATACTCTACATGGAAAACCCGAAAGACTCCACCAAAAACCTTCTAGAACTGATACGTGAATGCAGAAAAGTCGCAGGATTATAAAATCAATGTACAGAAATCGGTTGCATTTCTATATACCAATAATGAAGCAGCAGAAAGAGAAAGCAAGGAATCGATCCCATTTACCTAACCAAAGAGGTGAAAAATTTATGCACTGAAAACTATAGAAAGCTTATGAAAGAAATTGAGGAAGACACAAAGAAATGGAAAAACATTCCATGCTCACGGACTGGGAGAACAAATGTTAAAATATCAATACTATCCAAAGCAATCTACACATTCAATGCAATCCCTATCAAAATAACACCAGCATTCTTCTCAGAGCTGGAGCAAATCCTAAGATGTGTATGGAACCAGAAAAGACCTCAAATAGTCAAAGTAATATTGAAAAAAAGAACCAATGCTGGAGGCATTACAATTTCAAGCTTCAAGCTATATTACAAAGCTGTGGTCATTAGAACAGTATGGTACAGCACAAAAACAGACACATAGACCATTGGAATAGAATAAAGAACACAGAAATGGACTCACAAATGTATGACCAACTAATCTTCAACTAAGCAGAAAAGAATATCCAATGAAAAAAGTCTCTTCAGCAAATGGTGTTGGGGAAAACTGGACAGAGACGTGCAGAAGAATGAACCTGGACCACTTTTTTACACCATACACAAAAATAAACTCAAAATGCATGAAAGACCTAAATGTAAGACAAGAAACCATCAAAATCCTACAGAAAAAAACAGGCAACAATTTCTCTGACCTCGGCCACAAAAACTTCTTACTAGATATGTCTCCAGAAGCAAGGGAAACAGAAGCAGAAATTAACTATTGGTACCTCATCAAGATAAAAAGCTTCTGCACAGCAAAGGAAACAATAAAACTGAAAGGCCTAATAGGATGGGAGAAGATATTTGCAAATGACATACTGGATAAGGGGTTAGTATCCAAAATCTATAAAGAACTTATCAAACTCAAAACCCCCAAAAATAAATAATCCAGAGAAGACATGGGCAAAAGACATGAATAGGCACTTCCAAAGAAGATATCCAGATGGCTAACAGACACATGAAAAGATGCTCAATATCTCTCATCATCAGGGAAATAAAAATCAAAACCACATTCAGATACCACCTCACACCTGTCAAAATTAATAAAATTAAGAACTCAGGAAACAACAGATGTTTGTGAGGATGCACAGAAAGGGGAACACTTTCGCACTGCCGGTGGGAATGCAAACTGGTGCAGCCACTGTGGAGAACAGTATGGAGGTTTCTCAAAAAATTAAAAATAGAGCTACCCTACAATCCAGCAATTGCATTACCAGGTATTTAACCAAAGGATACAAAACTGTTGATGCACTGGGGACACATGCACCCCAATGTATATAGTAGCACCATCAACAACAACCAAATTATGGAAAGAGCTCAAGTGTCCATTGATTGATGAATGGGTAAAGATGATATGGTATATATCGTCTATATTGTGTATATATGTGTACACACACACACACACACACACACACACACACACACAAGGGAATATTACTCAGTGATCAAAAAGAATGAAATCTTGCCATTTGCAACAATGTGTATGGAACTAGACTGTTTATGCTAAATGAAATACGTCAGTCAGAGAAACACAGATATCATATGATTTCACTAACACGTGGAATTTAAAACACAAAATGATGAACATAGGAGAAGGGAAGGAAAAATAAGATAAAAAGAGAGAGAGAGGAAAACTGTAAGAGACTTAAATACAGAGAATAAACTGAGGGGTGCTGGAAGGGTACGGGGTGGGGGGGATGGGCTAAATGCGTGATGGGCATTAAGGAGGGCACTTGTTGGGATGAGCACTGGGTGTTATAAGTGATGAATCACTAAATTCTACTCTTGAAACTATTATTACACTATATGTTAACTAACTTGGATTTAAATAAAATTCAAATTCAAAAAAGATAAAAAGCTAAGAACTCTACTGTTACTTCATCCATATTAGGACAAACCAGGAGCATATTTCTCCTGATACAACACCACTCATGTCATATTTATGTATGAATCTACCCATGAGGAAATATCAAATATAACCAAACTGAAGGAAGGTCTACAAAATAATTGGCCTGTGCTCTAAACCTCACAAGGTCAAAAAACACAAGGAAAGACTGAAGAACTGTTTCAGATTAAAAGACTAAGGAGAGGTGTGCCTGGGTGGCTCAGGCAGTTAAGTCCCTAACTTGATTTTGGCTCAGGTTATGATCTCATGGTTGTGAGATCAAGCTCCACATCAGACTCTGCTAGATGTGGAACCACTGCTTAAGATTTTCTCTCTCCCTCCCCCGCCTGCACGCTCCCTCTCTCTCTCAAAAAAAAAAAAAAAAAAAAAAAAAGGACAAAGGAGACATGACAACTACAGATAATATGTCATTTTAGATTTGACCCTGGACTAGGCATAACATAGCTATAAGAGATATTATTAGAACAAGGACAAACTTTGAATATGAACTGAGGATTAGATAGTATTTTATCACTTAAATTTCTCAATTTTAATAATAGTACTGTAGATGTGCAAATGATTGATTAAAAAGTGTGTGTATTATACAATACACATTTAACTTTATTGTACTTACATAATAAAACTTAACATTTATATGCATATTTAATCATGTATATATATGTATATATAGAAAGAGTGAGAGAGAAAATAATAAATGGAGCAAAATATAAATAATTGTTCCTTTAGTTCCTTGCACTATTACTACCACTTTAAAATTATATAAAATATATTTTTAAAAAAGCTTTTTACTACTTTAACTTTTAAATTGTATTGAAATCTTAGACATTGAAAAGCCAATGCATAATTGACTTTTAACTGCACTATATAATTCGTCAGTACCTTCAAATTTTATATCTTACAATAAATTTTACAATAAAATTTGCTACACTAAAACTTCATGGTGGGGTGCCTGAGTGGCTCAGTCTGTTAAGCATCTGACTTCAGCTCAGGTCATGATCTCACGGTTCGTGAGTTCGAGCCCCGCTTCCGGCTCTGGGCTGAGAGCTCAGAGCCTGGAGCCCGCTTGAGATTCTGTGTCTCCCTCTGTCTGCCCTTCTGCTTGCACTCTGTCTCTTGTATGGTCTCAAAAATAAATAAACATTAAAAAAAATTTTAACAAAAACAAATTTCATGCTACCATTTTTCAGAATCAAGGTTAAAAACTTTAGGAGAAAAATATCTGTGTGTTATGTTCACAGTGACTAAAGACAAAATAATCAGTAATAAATAGAGTAAGTAATCTATAACCCTGAATGAGTTTTAAGCCCAACCAGAATGTTTTTTTTTTTTCAGAGAGGCTTCTCTCAGCTATTCAAATAGAAAAAAATCTTCCAACTCTTAACTCACATACCACTGTTTCTCTAACTTTCCTGGGACAAATAAAACATATTTTGGATAAAAATTATTTATATACACATTATCTCTGACAACAGTTAAAATAAAACTAATTAGGGGCACCTGGGTGGCTCAGTCAATTAAGCCTCCAACTTTGGCTCAGGTCATGATATTGTTTGTGAGTTCGAGCCCCGCGTCAGGATCTGTGCCTGACAACTCAGAGCCTGGAGTCTGCTTCAGATTGTGTCTTCCTCTCTCCCTGCCCCTCCCCCACAATATCTCTCTCTCTCTCTCTCTCCCTCTCTCAAGAATAAATAAAAACATTAAAAAATATTTTTAAAAACTCATTAAAAGTAGAATCCTCATTTGCTTAAAATCTTTCAGTGGTTCCTAGATGCCCTCAAGATGGTTAAACTCTTCAATATTATATTATAAAAATCATATATAATATTATATTAAGTTTCATAAATCATATATATTATGTATTCTAGCTATATCTGTCAAAATTCCCCCACTCACTCTTTGATGAAATGGATATACATTCCAGGCTTCAGCTATACTGGATTATTTTCAGTTCACTTAGATCATTATGTTCTTTCTCCAGAAATTTACAGTTTCTAAGTTCCTCTGCCTAGAATATACTTCCTTCAAATTCTTCCCTTAGCTATGTCCTGCTTACTGTTCAGTCCTCTGTATAGACATGTCTTGCTTCTGGAAGCCTTCTCTGGAAACCAAGTCTGAGATAGATGTCTCTTACCTAGCTGTTGAACACCCTTATTTCCACTGCTAAGGCATCTCTAGCATAATTGCAATAATTCTTTTACTTCTTTTGGTCTACCATTAACTGTAACTCTTTGTGTTATTTTGTGTTGACAAAATAACTCATTTTTGTATTCCACATTACCACGTATTAAGTGAGCTGGCAATGATTAAATGCATATCTATATTGGACTTTTACAAAATGCTACCTATGAATTTTGAGTTTGGGGAAAAAGCTATCTCCTCCTGTACACTGAGAGCCTACAATCACTGATAATTCAATTGAAATAAGCATACCTATCACCAGGATATTGGCTTCTATCTAGCATTCTCTACTAAAAGAAATTTATCTAACCTGTCATCTATCCATGCATGTATATGTAATTAAACAAATAATATTTTCTTCAGAATGTCTTCAGTACTTATTTAACACTACAAGTCTCCTTTTCGAATAAAACAAGGACAAAAAGAGTGGAAAAGATAACTAACCCTTCGGGGTTTCATATGCTAAAACAGTCCTGAGATAACAAGTTAAAGTTGGCATACTTTGGATCTGGGTCAAAAAATTGTTTTTATTGGCTGTGGAAAATGGAATTTTAGACTATATTGGGCCATACTATAATTGAGTTTGGAAATGCATAATGTGATGGTTAAGCATTCAGTGAGATTAAATGACTATGGAAAGTGATTGTATTTTTTTTTTCAGCACTTAGGTCTAATGCAGACAAATAACAATGGAGTTTAAGACCATTTACTGAAGATCTAGAAGATCTGGAAGATCTAGATATTTGCAAAGGACAATGAGGAAATATAAAAAAAACTTATTTCTAAATATAAATATTAAGATCTCAACAGGGTTCATAGAATGGGCTAAAATCAGCTTTTTATTGGTATAAGAACAACAGTAAAACAAATCACTTAGAGTAAATAGTTTATGCCTTGAGCTATCTCCTCAAAACAAACATTCCATTTCCCATCTGACATAGAATCAAATGACATTGTTTTCCTTCTAAACAGGATTATTTTTTCTAGGATCGTGAATGTTGGTGATTCCCTTCAGGAGAGTTGAAACCTATAAATATTGTTTTAGGAAGCTGATCTGGGAGTTTAAAGGAAAATATTTTATGCCAATAAGACTCAATTAGCTTCACTGTGAAAGCTATACAAAAGATGAAAATATATAGTGCAAGAATGTATTTCAACCATCTAGGCAATATTAAGAGCCTAAATATTGCATAGCTTTTAGTACCATTACTTAGATCAGTTTCTGCCTACAGCAATAACAATTTAAACATTTCCTGTTTCATTCCTGCCCAGTATTGTTGTTTTTTCCATTATTGCAACTAAAAAATACTTGGGCTGTTTTAAAGATTAGTCTGTTGGCATAAAACTTCACATTCCTTTTAAGAGTATTTTCTTTAACCCTCAGTCATAACTTAGTATTTTAAAATTCAATATGGTCAAGGGCCTTTAGCATCAAAACAAAATTTCATGGAACCTTATTAGGCAATTAGTCATGACAGAAATGATAGCATGCTGGGATATGCCTATTCAATATTTATCACTACTTAAAATGCTAATATGCGAGATAAAAGTAGAAGTATGTTTTTCAATTCATTTCAATATAAATGGCAGTTTTGTCACATGTTTACATCATCTCAGCTTTTATTATTACATAAGTATTTAAAATACGATAGCTATAATAAATTCATTAAAAAGTAAAATAGTTAGCAAAGGTTTCTCAGAGATATTTTATCTTAACATGCTATGAAGTAAAAGGCATGTACAGTTACCAACCCTGCTTGGAAGGGGAACTGGACCATCCAAGCTCGGCTAAACAGCATACCAGTGGAGTGAAAACTCACAAGATTCAGTTCACAGGGGACAAAGATAAATTTATCTTAGCCGTCGATCACTCAAAGGCATGCTGTTTAGCATAAATAAAATCAGGTCAGAGGGTGGAGGGAAATGTTATTGCCACTAAACATTTATTAAATTAAGTACAGTCTCCTGTTTGGGTCAGGTGACAACATACCTCAACTGTGACTAATAATTCTCTGTCTGAAATGTCAGATTTAAGAACTGACAACAGATGTCCATTTGCTGCAATGTAGGGAGTAAGTATCAGATCGACTATTCCTTTTGCAAATGGAAAAGTAAGGAGAACAAGAGAATTTTTAAATTTACTAATTTTACTGTTTGGTTATTAAATGACCTACATACGACATGAAAATGTTTAGTTCAAATAGTTAAACAATATTTCCATGGGTCCTTCATCATACCTTCTTTGATACAAAGAGCATGAAATCTCTGAAATGGCCTAATCTGGTTAGAATCCCAGCTCCTCTTCTAACAAAGTGCAAGATCTTTGGAAAGTTTAAAATACTTAAGCTTCAATTTCCTCATCTACAAAAAAGGCTAATAGTTACGAGCAATTCATGAGATCTTGTTTTTTAAAGGAGGTTTTATATATATATATATATATATATATATATATATATATGAGGTTTTATATATATATATATATATATATATATATATATATATATATATACACACACACATATATATATTACCGCCTGATACATGGGAAGTCTGCATCAAATGTTTTTAATTTTATTATTTTTTTTAAATTTTTTTTCAACGTTTTTTATTTATTTTGGGACAGAGAGAGACAGAGCATGAACGGGGGAGGGGCAGAGAGAGAGGGAGACACAGAATCGGAAACAGGCTCCAGGCTCCGAGCCATCAGCCCAGAGCCCGACGCGGGGCTCGAACTCCCGGACCGCGAGATCGTGACCTGGCTGAAGTCGGACGGTTAACCGACTGCACCACCCAGGCACCCCGTCAAATGTTTTTAATTTTAAACTGTACATTAATCTTTAGAATTATAATTGATTAGGTTCAGAAGGACAACCTTTGGAAAAGTGTTTACCTTGAGGATTTTCACTGTATCACAATTCCTAAATGCTGAAATGAATCACGATTTTTGCATGTGTGATGCCCCGCCTGTCTCAAGATGATATAAAGTTCTCAAATCTACTGTTCTTTTGGGTATTCACTTTTTCCCCCACACAAGGAATAAAAATTAATAAATTTTATATACCTTTTCTCCTCTTAATCTGCTTGTTGTGAGTTTATTTCAGAGACTCAGCTCTGCAATCTAGTAGGGTGGACATGTCTTTCTGCCACTACAGCACATATACACACACGTTTTGTTCCTATTTTACATCTCACGTTTTATTACAAGGTACCTCTTCTTATATATTTAGTATTCCTAATTACCAAATATTCCTAAATAATGTTGCGCTTATTTTGATTTCCTAATATCTCATGTCATCTATGAGTAATAATTTCCAAATAGTTCAAAGAGAGACATAGCCATCTAAGGAGACTATATCAGAACCAGCTGGGACCTTTCACACACTGCAGACATACACCTGCATCTCCCCACACACTTCTTCCCGTTCCCATCAAATTCCAACCATTTTCAAAAACCCTCCCTAGCTCCAGTTCAGTTCACAAAAAGCCCTCTTTGCTGATGAAAGTGTATACCACAAATCGAGAGGAAGAGAAGGTACATACTGAAGACCATCACCAAATAAAGGTCCTCATACTTCCCAAAGGGTAATAATTTGGGCAGACTTGAAAACTAAAGGATCATTGCTATGAGGTGCCCAAACCTACCTTGTAAGGTTCAGCTCAAAAGCCATCTGTTCAATGATGTTTTTCCTGGTGCCCCATACTCTCTCTGAAAAACCACAGACCTTACCTATACTTTCTTACAGCATGACTCACTTTCTATATGTATTGTTGTTGTTGTTGTTGTTGTTTAAGTTTATTTTATTTAGAGCTCACATGGCAGAGGCAGAGAGAGAGGAAGAAAAAGAGAATCCCAAGCAGGGTCTGCACTGAAAGTGGAGCCTGATGTGGGGCTGGAACCCACAAACTGTGATATTATGACCTGGGCCGAAATCAAGAGTCATACGTTTAACCGACTGAGCCACCCAGGCACCCCATATGTATTGTAATTGCTATGGTCATGGTATCTTCCCTACAAGGCTTTTATGGATTGTAGATAATAAGTGGTTGATGAATGGATGGATGAATAAATGAATGAATATCAACTATCAACCTTCGAATTATGTCTAAACTGCTTAGACAACCTTGTGCTTCAGATCTTTGTCAATATTCTGTTGTAAAGATGTTTGCTAACGTGCAATGACTTTGGACAATTTTGACATTATGTTGCTAGAAACCAAGCTTGTCTTGGAGCTCTCACTTTGTTTCCTTGACTATGAAGCTCTTGTTCCACGGCCCTGGGTATCATGGCTGTTTTCCAAGATCCCAGGCATACCATATGACCTGAAGTTGCATTTTAGCATTTTAGCACTACAGTGTGAGCTCAGTAAATCTTCCCATTATGCAAATCTTTGGCTTTCCTAACATTTCAAGCTCCTAACTCTCATGCTTGCCACATTGGGTGTGCCCAGTAACTTTTGATTTTCTTCCTTTCTTTCTTATTTTAAACCATTTGAACCATGTTGGAACATATGTTTCAAATAAAAATTTAAAAATTTACATGACTTCCTTAATTCTATCATTTAGATTGTTTTTATTTCTCATACTGGAAGCAGTTAAAAACAGAGAATTTAGGGGCGCCTGGGTGGCGCAGTCGGTTAAGCGTCCAACTTCAGCCAGGTCACGATCTCGCGGTCCAGGAGTTCGAGCCCCGCGTCGGGCTCTGGGCTGATGGCTCGGAGCCTGGAGCCTGTTTCCGATTCTGTGTCTCCCTCTCTCTCTGCCCCTCCCCCGTTCATGCTCTGTCTCTCTCTGTCCCAAAAATAAATAAACGTTGAAAAAAAAATTAAAAAAAAAAAAAAACAGAGAATTTAGAGTTAACTTCAAATTACTTTTCAACTTCAGAGTTTCCCTTCTTGAAGTATGATTTACAGGTACCCTAAACTCCATAATTGTTAAGCACATGTGACTTTTTAAGATCCAGCAACAATTATGGACCACTCTGCTGTGAAAATTGTAAGGAATCTCAGATATTTAGAACGGAGAGAAAAAACTTCAAAGGCATTCCAAAACAGCTCTCTGTTCTTTTCACATAACATCCAAAAAAGCTATCACCCACTGCTAATGACTGTGCATGCCAGCCAATTTTCATCTACCAGCAAATGTATTCACTTACAGTCCCTTTCAGCATAGTCCTAGTTAGTCTAATTTAGTGTGGTTTAATGGCTAAAGTTGAAATGACTTTTTTACTTAGAGGCTGTTTGCACTACAGAATTGTCATCATCTACTGATTCCATTCCATGGCAGGTACAAACATGAATTATGGGGGTAGTGTGGAAAGTTACTCTAGAGATCATCTAGGTCAGATGCTGTATTTTCCTCTAGGGAAACAGAGGCCACAAAATGGAATAAAGCAGTGTCCTTTTCCTCTAATCCACGAATCTGAAGTTAATGTATTTTTAAATATACTTTAAAATTTAAAATAAATAACCATCAGAAATTGATAGATTGTACTATCTACAAGAACATACAAAACACACACACACACACACACACACACACACACACAGTGAATGAAAACTTCATTCAATGAAAAATGCATTCAAAACCATTAATAATGAAGAGAATGGAAAGAAAAAACACCTCTTTCCCCAGGCACCTGGGTAGCTCAGTAGGTTGAGTGTTGGACTCTTAATTTCGTCTCAGGTTAGGATCTCACTGTTTGCTTCATGAGTTTGAGTCCCACGTTGGGCTTGTTGCTGCCATCCCAGAACATGCTTGGGATTCTCTCTCTTTCCCTCTCTCTCTGCCCCTCCTCTGCTCACATGCTCACTCTCTCTCGCTCTCAAAATAAATAAATAAACTTAAAAAAAACACCTCCTTTCCTTCATTACCTCTACTCCTTCAGCAGAAGGGGGTCTCTAAGTTTTAAATATTGCCAACAGCAATTCAAGTTGGAAAAAAAAAGTGTACCTGTCCCATTTTTATCCCATTCAGGTTTGTTTTCCACATTCACTTAGGGGCACTCAACACTCACTCTTTGAAATTTTCATCTTTACTCTATTACTAAGCAGAATCATAAAGCACAAATATTCATAAAATCTATTGTGAAAAAGACCTGGGTTTGAATACTGGTTTTGCCATTTATAAGCAACTTGATCTTGGATAATTTTCCTATCTCTATGCTTCAGTTTCCATATGTATAAAATAGACTTGAGAATAATAACTCCTTTATAGGATTGCCCTAATAAATGGAATCACAGTAGGTATCGACAACTCTATAGTATATGTAGCATTTACATTTTTAAAAAATGTTTACACTTAAAGCCATTAAATCACACTAAAGTAAACCAATATAGACAATCCTTGTCAGCCATTTATAATACTAACTCCCAAATGAAACATGTTAACTAAAGTTATTTTTACCTCATAGGGTTGTTATCAAGATTGACTAAGATAAAATTGATATGTAAATTTTTGAGCACAGTACCTGGCATATAGTAAGACCTCAATAAATACTGGCTTTTCACTATCATCCTTGTTACTATCATTGGCATTTCCTTTAATTACTCCTATTGCCAATTGCTTTTTCTTTTTCTCTCATGCATCAAAAGAAATAAAAGCATCCTCAAGCAAACATCATATCTTCAAAAGACCACGGAAATTTAGTAACCAGAGAAAATGATGAAATGAACAAAGGAAAAAACATGGAAAAAATGGGGACATAAAGTGCTATATAGAGGCAGAAAGTTTTCAGTTGGAGAAACAAACTAGGAAATCTAGTTTGTGGAAATCTAGTGGATTTCAGGACTGGCCAGTTTATGACTTCACCTCAGTTTGTGTGCCTCTGTTAACCTAGGGGCCAAAGATAGAGCATATACCCACACAAGTGAATTTATTGGGTCATGGCAGGAAACAATATACCAATGACATCAAGCTAGCTCTCAAAAAATTATTTTAATAAAATAAACGTTACTAGGGAAATGAAAATCCCCGGCAGTTTAATTAAATCAAGAACTGGTTAGATCAATTCAGGCTCATTCCTTTTAATGCTATTGTTTTGTTCTTCAAATTTCCAAGGAGCCATGCTCTGGAAATTATAATTTATTCATCAGAGAGATTTACATTAATATTACATATGTGAACTGATAGCTCTTCATTATATATAAAAAAATACAAAACACACAAAAAATTGCTTACATTTGTAAAAAGTTATGTATCTTAACTATAAAAGAGGGAAACATATCTGCAGCTGGCACTGTTTCATGTACCAGTTTCTGGAAATAATAGAGAATGTAAAAAATATACGAATTACCATATGCGAATGCTTTTTCTCTGACAAATTTAATTTACAGATAACTTATGCCTGTATTCTGTAAATCCCATTGAAGCTACTAAAAGTTGGGTCCCTAATCACATTTAAGTGACCTTATATGTTATAAAATGTTATAAAAATATGTACTTGAAAGATGTTTTTCTCTCTATAAAAAATATTTTAAGCATATAGAAATACATTAGCATATGTACAGAAATATATATATACATGCAAGGGCATAAATACACACTCACCCCAAATATATTTTGGTTATTAACTGGCACGATCAGAGAATAATGTACCTTACTCAATTGTTTAAGTAACTGAGGCTTTATTCTTTAAACCTTTTAAAAATGTTTAACCACTTTTTTATTAAAATCATTCTGAAATGTATTGTGTACTCCTGACCTTACAAAAGGAATTGCCAATCAGAGGGGATTTTGCTCTTCTTTCAAGCAATGAGCAGGGACCGAGGCCATGTGTCAGTGTGAACTCAGCGTACAGTCTATCCTCTGGTTGCTTCAACTCTTGATGATACGAAGAACATGGAAAGAGATCAAGGATAACCTAAGAATGCTCAGAGTTGTGCAGTGCTGCTGTCACCACTGAAGCTCAAAGCTGCCTTTCTTTTTTCACCACATGCAGAATATTTACTCTTTCCTGACCTCTCATTGCTTTATCTTCCTTACTACTTCTCTGTACTGCTTTCCTTCCATTATTTCTCCTTTCTCTCATTCACCACTCAGTGCCAACCGTGGGCTAGAACCTCTGCTGGGCACTAATTACATAGCAGTAAATAAGATAGACACATTCAGCTCTTACAAAGATTAAATTCCTGCCTCTTTTGCATATGTTCTTGGGGCTTTTTTTTTTTAATGATTCTCCAGTTTGACTTCTAGCAACTGTGATTCTAACAATGTAATCACTTCTATCTGAGAATGTATTTATGATTTGTGTTGGGCAAAGTAAAATTTAGTTTCCATTAGGCTCAAGCCAAAATTCTCACACATTTCTCTACTGATAAAGGAAAAACTCAACTATAAAGCACCAATATTATCAAACAAACACAACTTAGAAATACATGATTTTGAGATACTTATTTTTTAAAAAACAGTATTTATAGCAAATAGCTAGCATGAAAACTTTAGGAGGATGCTGTCGATCATCTTGAGATAATGTGGAATAATACTGATACAATGGGAAAAAAGCCAGACAAGATCATAAATCAAGTGTGAAAAGTCCTCCTTATATCAAAGACTTTGGAACTAATCCCCAGTCAGAGACAAGCTTCCTAAGAACAGCTTTCAACAGTTAAAAATAAGAATATTTTTATTCACTTGTGTAGTCAACCAAATTTTACTCAGTGCCTACCTTGAATATTATACAACAGGTGTAAGATAAGAACTGTTAAGAGTAAAGAAGCAGTATAAAAGAATAGATGATGGGGTGGTATTTTATATCTGGTACTAATTTAATCTTCACAATGGCACTTTGAAGCAAACAAAGAGAGTTCATTTGAGTCTTATACTAAAATGAGAAAACTAAGGCTCAGAGAGATTAACAGGAAGTAGCAAATCCAGGACTAAGTCTTAGAATTCCCAACTCAGTTTTGTACTCATTTTATTACCCCATCCAACTCTGATCTGGAGAAATTATGCCTGTTTGAAGAGCTTTTCCTAACAAAGCAAAATGTGGAGGAAGCCAGAACTGAAGTATAGGCAACCACTTTTTTAGAACACTAGAAAGAAAAAACAGTATCATAAATTTACACTAATTAAAATGATGCTAAGTGTTCTCACTGCACAAACAACTGTGCCAGCCCATTTTTCTATTTATTAATGTTAATGGTGGTCTCAGACAGTATTTTCACTGTCCTAAAATCCTCTATTCTCTGCCTATTCATCCCTCCTTCCCTCTCTCTCAACCCCTAGCAACCACTGATCTTTTTACTATTTCCATAGTTTTGCCTTTTCTAGAATGTCATATAGTTGGAATCTTACAGTATATAGCCTTTCAGATGGCTTTCTTTCATTTAGTAAAATGCCTATAGATTTCTCCATGTCTCTTCGTGACTTGATAGTTCATATCTTTTTAGGGATGAATAATATTCCACTGTCTAGATGTACCACAGTTTATCCACACAAGGATTGTCCCACAATATAATATTTATGAGCTTTAAATCAGTAATTAAATACATTTTTCCTGTAACAAATTTTCTGCATCTTAGTAATATTATGACCCAAAGTCTAAGAATCTCAATATCTAAAAATATTCATTAAAAAACAATTATGAAACTAACCTATATCTCATCCCCATGAATCCTATAGCACTCACAGCATACACACACACACACACACACACACACACACACACACACACACACTACTATGCACATTTTATCCCATGTCCATTAACCTCTAGATATAAGAAGCAAATCCGCTCTAATTTAATTGTGTTACATGAAAGAAGAGAATATTTATGCTGTATTGTATTCAACGAGAAAAAAAGCCACCTGCTGGCATTTTGATAGCCTCAAATAACACTGGTTACCAGAAGAAAAGGGTTGTAGAAGACATACTTTTATTTTCTTCTGGCAAGGAAAAGCAGGAACAATTCGAGAATCTTCCCACTCACATACTGCTCTATATAAGGAAGAAAAAGTACACTACACAAAGCAAAAATTTTGCTTTGTTACTATTAAAGAATGTGTAAGAGATAATGGTCTAGTCCCTACAGAGTTCAAATAATATGTAAAATACGAACAATCTATTAACAATTCATAGTTAATTTTCAAAATCACAGACAAGTACAAGCTGAAGAAAAGCATAAGCATGAAATCATACTCGAGATTCACTCAGGACTGCCAAGGAGCACTTCAGAGAGCCCATGGTAACTGAGCTATCTCCTGGCAAGGAAACCTCTGGCAAGGACACCAAGCCAGTGATGATGGGGAAAGAACGGCTTGTATGCCAGCCCAACCTCTCACTATATCTATTTGATACATGAGTAGGAGTTCAGAGTCATGGTGATGGCTGGGCTGGCTCCACTAAAGCTCTCTTCTCCATCCTGATCTGTCCACCTGCACCACACCACAGAAATAATCCAGAACTTCCAAGATTTTTTATGTTTTCTCTAGGCTGCTGGGATCACAGAAACTGGAAGAATTTCCCACTTCTGTGAACTTTGAGTAGTCATTCCAAAACTAAAGTTATAAAACTAAATTTTATATTTGATTTTACAGAGAAAGGCTCTCATGTTAGAAAGGCACTGTCAGAGGAGAACTTACAAAAAAAACTAAAAAAAAACTTCTTTTTAAAGAGATTTAAAAGAAAAAAATAGAAGATGAACCTCTATCTGGAGCAACTTATGAACAGTTCTACCTATGACTGAAGATTGTATTTATTAGAAAACTTACAGGGGTTTCTTTGAACAGAGAAAATCTAAGAAATTCTGGAGAGAGACAGTGTTGAGAGTGGGGAGAGAGTTGTTACAAGTCATTTAGTTATTGTGAAGCCACTTGAGTTTGTAAATCCATTAAATACTTCTGGATGCTTTGCGAGGGTACTCAAATTCCTTTTTAATCAAATAGTAAAGATACTTATAAAAGTGAGCACTCTTATTTTCCACTGCTATGACTTCCTTCTAGTCATAGTTAGTTATTAAAGAAACAACAAATTTCCACTCAGTTCAAATGATGCCCTATGTTCAGAACAACAAGGTAGGATATGGAGCAAAAGGAGCCAATTATTTTTAAAGCCAAATGTCAGAAAAGTTTAGTGATAAAGAAACACCATATTCAGAATCATTCTTCACATTCAGAGTATAACAAGTTTTCACTTGTAAAAATGATACTTAAATGGAAAATGATGTAAAGACCAAACCTTATTATTACCTCCAAAAATATCAAGGTCTTCTCCACTTCTCTACTTTGTTATTGTCTTTTGAGTCTGTCATACAAGTAGAGGAAGTGTCAAGAACTGAAATGGCATCCTGGATATGAAGGAAAAGCTATTTCCTTTCATATCCTAGCCTTTTATAAAAGGTTAATTTATTTTGTGGGAGCTATAAAAAGCTAAGTCCATTCTCCTGTACCCAATTTTGTGAACCATTTAAATGCTAGCTCTTCAACACCCCGAGCAATATCTCTCAGTAGGGCCTTTTTTGGCCACCCTATGTAAAGCAGACCCACCAGCTTATTTCCTATTCCACAGGAATTCCCTATTCCATTCTTTATTTCCTTCAAGTCACTTACCATTTTATGGAATTATTCTGGTTACTTATTTGCTATCTTTTTAATACCTGTCTTCACCAGCCAGAAAGCAAGCACCATTTTACATGGACCCTTCCTCCTTCTTCACCTGTGTACTCCTCCTGCTAAGCACAACCACAGATACATGGAGAGCACTCAGAAAATGTGTTGACTGAATGTTTAACGAAAGAGTGAGACTGTAAGACTACTAAACAAAAGTAGTAGATGTGTATACTTTTTCTACCTCTTATTTTTATTTCATTTTTCTTAGAGAATTATCTTGGGTTACTTAATTTGGCGTGACCTAATTTTCTTTGTTTATTTGGATAAATTTAAGAAAATGATAAAGAATAAATGGTGATAGCAAGAGGATGGGATAATGCCTTTGGTCCATAAAGATTTCACTAATAATAATTTAACAGGAGTTTGGCTTCATCAAATATTTCAAATTTAGCCTAAAGTTTATTCATAAATCATAGTAGAGTGACTAGTTTTTCATTTAGCTAAAAATACTGCAAAATGCATATATCTAAGAATGCTTACACCTTTCCTTTCCAAATACACATGATACAGAATTGGAATTTGAGTAACCAAAGTATATTTTGATTAAAAAATTTAAAGCAGTGTCTCAAAAACTTTTAATTGCTTATATGATACATCAAGAAGCTGTGTTAATATGTAACAAATCACAGGAATTACAAGTTTTTTTAGGTTGAAAAATAGATCCTTTTCAGTTTAGAAAACATTTCCTTCATTCTTTTGTCAGTATAAAGTTTGGAAACAGCATCACTTGAATTACTTAATGAACATTAACCTTAAAACCTGTATTAAGTAATTAAAAAAATAATTTTTATCCTCATTAAACAAAAATACATATATTCTGGCTTCATGTTTACTGAATGGTGTTATCCAACAGACAAACACAAAAGCTATTCCTAACTATTTCCCAAATAAAGATTATTACATCCTTTCTAAAAAATAAATTTGTAGAATCAAAATTTTTTAAAATGACCCTAATAAAATTTTGGCATATGCATTTTTGGTAGTGAGATCACATTTATTCACTAAATGAACGGTTCACTTTTGTGTCTCCAGTGTCTAGAACAATGCCTAGAAAAAGTAGATGTTAAAAATAATATGCATAAATAAAGTAACATAAATATCTAATGTACTAAACATAATATGATAAGGTTTATGGTTATCTAGAGTAAAAATTTTAAGGTGTTGCACAAACCTAATTTCTTTTGTATCCTGCCAATTCTTTCTTCCCATGGTCTTAAAATGTGTTGTCACTGTTTAATTCATAGTATCTTTAAATCAATATCTTTCTGTTTGTCCCACAACCTCTGACTTGACTTATCTCTTCAGGGATACCTCAACCTCTTAGTTTTTATACCTGTCACAATTTCATCTTCCTCCCTTCTATTTAAAGAAATCAGTTTTATCTTCTTTAGACCACATTTTCTTCTCAACAGTTATCTTCCTAGGAACGTAAAAGGCTCCCCATTTCTTTGCAGATAAAATGCAAATCCTTCAGATTAAGATAGAAAAATTCTAGGTTAGAGTTCTTATTCCCATTCTCTCCTAAGTAAAGTGTTTGGCATTGATGAATTCATGCCATTTCTGTGGACCTCAGTTCTCATAGAGTACTGAGACAAATTAAGGAGCAGGTCAGTACTACAACAATGAAAGCACAGAAGTGGAAATCTACCAGGTGTGTTGGCAAAATAATCAGTGAACCATCTTGATTGATGTCAGAAGTGAGGATGAAAATATAACAAAATGGGAAGTAGGAAACTTGGAAAAATGACAAAGAAAAAGACTTAAAATACTAGACAGAGAGTTATATACTTTGTTTTATCAAATAGTAGGAAGTCACTGAATATTTTTGATGAAGAGTTAAGTGTTATTCATATTCATCACTCAAGTTTCAGGAAGGGACTCTTGAATAAAGCATCCAAAAAGTACACACAATTAGATCATGGCGCAGGAGGCAAAATGTTTGGTTAGAGTTGTAAATCATCTCAATTGATGAGCTGTAAATCAATCAATTAATTTTTAAATTTAGTTTTGGTATATAAATAAATTTATGTACTGTGATTTATTTATTATTTATTTACAGTTGTAAGTCTAACTTCTTTTTTTGGCATACATGTGATCGAGTTTATTGTAGAGAAAGGTAAAAGAAAATGGAGTTGGAGAGGAAAAAAAAAAAAGGTGGAGAGCCAACTGGATAAAGGCACTGGGCTTTCTATGCACAGGTCTCAGTAGCCCTGCCATGGATCCACCAAATTCTTTAGAATCAAGAAACTGATCTTGCCATTCATTTCCATGTTGTATGTCTTCCAGAAGGTTATATAGCTTTTTCTCTGTCATAAATCCCAGTACTATTATTCCTCCTAACTAGTTCCTTCTTTCTGCTCATGGGAATCCTTATTCTTGAATTATAATGAACAGAAAGAAATACCCATACCACCAGTAGGGCATAGATATGGTTTTGGTGAATAGAACCTCAAAAAAAAACTGACTCGGTGCTGGCCAAAAAGGACCAAAGAAGAAGAGTTCTTAGGGTTTGTCTACTGAGCTATTAGGCTTACCAGGGTAAACGGGCTGCTAGAGATTAAACTGTGTACATACCTCACATCTTGGGAGGGAGAGGTGAAGAAAAAGAAAGGGAGAAAGGAAAAGTGGAGGATGGAGGGAGGATAGAAAGAAAATTACCAGTATCAAGAAAGAAACAGAGGATGTCACTACAGATTCTACAAACATTAAAAGGTTAATTGGGGGATGGCAGAATAATAGCGCCGATATTATGAACAACTTTGTGCCTGTAAATTTGGCAACCTAAGTGAAAAAGGGAAAAACCTAAAAAAAAAATTAATTGCATAGCCTATATTAATCAAATAAATTGAATTTGTAAATCAAAACCACCCCCAAAAGATAACCCTGGATCCAGATGACTTTAATGGTGAATTCTATCAAACATTAAAGGACAAAATAGTAACTACCATCCAAAAACTATTTCAGAGAAAAAACTTATCAGTTTATTAAGCCAAAATTACCTTGATTCCAAAACCCGGCAAAGATAATACAAGAAAAGAGAACAGTAAGCTGATATCTCTCATGAATATAGACAAAAAATTCTTTTTAAATATTATCAAATCAAATTGAGCATTATGTAAAAAAGATAATATACAGTAACCAAGAGGTGTTTATACCAGGAATGAAAGGTCGATTTAATATCCGAAAATCAATCAACATAATTCCTCACATTAATTTAATAAAGGGAGAAAAGCATAGAATTATTTTAGTAGGTACAGTGAAAGCATTTGACAAAATTGACCACCATTTCATGATTAAAAACTCCCAGAAAACTGTAAATAAAAAGGAATGTTGTTAACCCAATTAAGAGCTTCTATGAGAAACTCCAGCTAACATCAAACTCAGTAATAAGAGGCTCAATACATCCTAGATAAGATCAGGAAAAAGGATCTGTGCTCTCACTATTTTACTTAACATTGTACTTTAAGCCCAAAGCAATGCAATAAGGTAAGAAAAACAATAAAAAGTATACAGAACAGACAAGAAGTAAAAATATTTTTCTTATAAATAACATGATAGTGTATGTAGAAAATCCCAAGGAATCCATAAGAAGGCTATGAAAACTAACAAGTGAATTCAGTAGGGTTGCAATAACTGAGGTCATTATTAAAAAATCAAGTGTTTTCAATCCTTTAGGAATAAAAAATGTGAAATGAAATTTAGAAAAAACTGCATTCACAAAAGCACAAAAAATATATGGGAAAAATTTTTAATGAAAAGAGTTGTAAGATTTTACACTGAAAATTACAAAACACTGCTGAAAGAAATTAAACTAGACCTAAATAAATGGAGAGATACACCATTCCTCTCAAGACTGTTAAGATGCCAGTCCTCTCCAAATTGATCTCTAGATTCAATGCAGTCCTAATCATAAACGTAACTGGGACTTTTAAAGCAAATTAACTATATATACTTAACACTTATATCAAAATTTGAAGAGCTAGAATAGCTAAGGCAATCTTGAAAAAAAGAAAATAAAATTGTAGTACTTATATGACTTGCATTCAAATTTTAATATAAAGCTACAGTAATCAAGACTGTGAGGTATTGGCATAGGACAGACGTATAGATCAGTGGAACAGAATAGAAACTCTAGAAACAAACTCGTAATTCAATTGACTTTGGCAAAGTTGCCAAGATAATTTAATAGGAAAATGATAGTCACTTTAATTTAATAGGAAAATGATAGTCCTTTCAGGAAAAGGTGATGGAAAAAACTGACTGACTACATGAGGGTTAAATGAATATTAACCATTACTTCACATCACACACAAAAAAAATCAGCTTGGGATTATTGTTCCTAAATACAGGAGCTAAAACTATTAAACTTCTATTTAAAAAATAAGAGAAAATTTTTGATATTGGGTAAGCCTCAAAGCACAAACTGTAAAAGAAAATAATTGGTAGAATAGATTTCATTAAGATCAAAAGTTTCTGCTCTTTAAAAGTCAGTTCTGAATTTAAAAATTCAGGAAAAATAAGAAAATCAAAATTAGACAAAATATTTAAACAGGCAGTACACAAAATAAAACATATGAATGGCTAACATAAAAAGATTCTGAATGATCACTAGTCATTAGGAAAGTGCAAATTAAAGCCACAATGATTCTACTACACACCCACCAGAATGGTTAAAATTAAAAAGATCGAAAATGACAAGTGTAGCAAAAATATGAAGCAAGTGGAACTCTCATACCTTGATGCTGGAAATAAAAAATAATACAGCCACTTTGGAAAGCTGTACATCATTGGCTTATAAAGTTGAACAAATAATTAACCAAGTGACCTAGTAATTTCACTACTAAGAAGTAATGAATGAAGACATGTGTTCACACAAAACCTATGTGTAAATGTCACAGAAGCATTATTCATAATAGCTAAAATGTGGAAACAATCTAAATGACCAGAAAAGTTTATTATATCCATTTCATGATATACTACACACCAATGAAAAAGAATCAAATATGAATACACATAACAACATGTTTGAATTTAAAAAAACATTTGCTAAGTAAAAGAAGTCAAACCAGGAGACTATGTACTGCATAATTCCACTTACATAAGGTTCTAGAAAATACAAAACTCTAAAGACAGAAAGCAGATCTGATTTTGCCTGGGCCAGAGGTGAGGAAAGAACAGGTCTGCTGGCCCTGTTCAAGTATAACAAGACACAAGAAAAACAAGGAAATTTTTTAAGGTGAGAGAATTATCATACATCTTGATGTCATTTCATAATTTAAGACAGTTACAAAAATTTAACAAACTACACACTTAAAATTGATGAATTTTATCATCAGGGGAAAAAAAGGTAGAGAGAGAAGGAGAGAAAAAATCTATACTAAGGCTAACATCACAATACTGTGTCATAGGTCCTAATCATGGCCTCTCTTTTCCATAAGGAAGTGCCATTTATACATATTCGAAATAAAAATGCAGGTACCTCCCTCTGTTCTCTACACAAGTTAAACAGGTCACCCAAGACCCTTCCCTGACCTCACCCACTTACACCTTTTTTTCCCAAAGATTCTGAATCTGTGGAGTGTGTCGTGGTAATCAATTTCTCAATATGAAATTTTCAATGTTCAGTTTAACTCAATTCTCCAAAATATTAATTGAACAGTTACTCTCTGTCGGGGGTTATTATAGGAATAGCTATTTAACAATTAACAAGAAGGTAGTCCTTCCTCCTAGGGACTTAAGAGTTTAGCAAGAGAGAAAAATTAGAAATTTCAATAGAGACATGATAAGTGTGGCAATCTTGGTAAATACACGGTGCTGTAAAAGTCAAAATGGAGGTGCCCTAACCCAGTCTTGCAGTCCAGAAAGCCTTCAGACAGTGGAGTCATGTTAAGTGAGACCTTAAGGATGAGTAGTTGACTTGGTGAAGGGAGCATGGCTGCAAGAGACAGTACACACTGTCCACAGAGCTGCAAGTAGGAAATATAAATGGATATATTCACAGCCTGAAGAGAGTCTCTATTGTCTTATAAAGCACTTAAAATAAAAAGTTTTGCACATGGAACATTAAGCTCAATCCAGGGGGAGATGACATTTGACTTCACATTTTTACAGAGATACTATGACTATTTTGATATAGCAATTTGTTTTTCATGAATTACTTTGTCTGATTCTAAGTGATTTTTGTTCTTGAGTGCTGCATGTAGGTGGAATAACATTTCAGTTAAAATTATATACACTTATCTAAAAAACAGAAGGTGGGCAAATGACAATCTTCACAATTTAGTGAACTAAATTTTCTAAGTGGTTCCATGGAAATCAACTTGCTTTACAGACCAGTACATTTAGATTCAGAGCAAAAATATTCTCTTAAATCACCAGCTATAATACATAGTCACATGGTTTAGAAAAATTTATAAAACTTATAATGGAGAAATACGTGTCAATAATTATTCATTGAGTAAAGGAGATGACATGCCACAAGACAGGAAGATGAAAAAAACATGAGCAAGAAACTTATGCGTAAAGAAATGACCTCATCTAGTACCACCACCATTAGAAGTCCCCAGAACTCTTATAATACACAGTACAATTATTGGCTGTTATCACAGGAAGCCCAATTGAAATAAAACCAAACAAAGCATTCCCTTTAATCTGAATCGTGACTTTTCAAATCTGAGCTAAAATGAGACTAGCCTTCGAGTGTAGGATGGAAAGTTAAGGTGAAAGTCTCCAAAGTGTTTTTTCTCCAAGATATGCCAACCCAATTCTTCATACATATTAAGATGTTATGTACTGCTCACTACTAGGTTGAACTGTACTCTGAGAAAAGAATTTTTTAGGTTGGCATTTGGTTCTTTTTTAAGAACACTTTTTTTGTTGAAATTTTTTTTTTCAACAGGAAAGAAATTATCACACTTCAGTGTTCCAGCTCTTTAGTGAATATCAATAAGAAAGTCAATGGCTCAGCAATGTGATTGCAAAAGGAGTTTCATGAGACACTCTTCTTCTCAAACTTTCTTATCTTAAAATCTATTTAGGAACTAAGAAAGACTTCTTTAATATAAAAACCTACCATTAGTGTTCCGATGTATAAGCTTCCTCAATACAAGCAATTGATCAATGGTACCTATTTTTGTAAAGTGAATAATAAGCATATAGATATATATTTACTTGGGTCTAGGTACTTTACTATCACGAAAATTTTATTCTTTCACTTTGGTTAGGATAGGCTCTTTTCTGAATGGGTGGAAATCTCTTTGTAAACATTTTTATCAAAGAAAAGGACCAATAGGAATGCTCCACATAATGTACACAGCAAGGCAACCTATTCAGTTCTCTAAACAACAAGGGAGTAAATTTGCTGAAGGAGCCAAATACTGCCCTAGATGTGGTTGAGCACAAACCCTAGGGTCTAAGAAAATGCACTAGAACTGAATTTTAATTCCATTCATAAATAGCCATGTGATCTTAAGCAAGTTACTTAACTCTCTGAATCTTGGCCTTTTTATTTGTAAAATGTACATCCCTCTTTTTCAAGGATCTTGTGAAAATTCCACAAGATTATTTTGAAGCACAAAGTAGTTTCTTAATTAGGTTAATTCTCTTGGTGACATAGAAAGGACATATAAAGTTACTGTTTTTCCTCAGTAAGATAGAAAAAGGAAATTATAGAAGACGAGAAAAATTATATATATATATATATATATATATATATATATATATATGGCATAATAAGATTCCTTGGTTTGTTCTTTATTTTAAAAAGTGAAGGGGCGCCTGGGTGGCGCAGTCGGTTAAGCGTCCGACTTCAGCCAGGTCACGATCTCGCGGTCCGTGAGTTCGAGCCCCGCGTCGGGCTCTGGGCTGATGGCTCAGAGCCTGGAGCCTGTTTCCGATTCTATGTCTCCCTCTCTCTCTGCCCCTCCCCTGTTCATGCTCTGTCTCTCTCTGTCCCAAAAATAAATAAACGTTAAAAAAAAAAAAAAAAAAAAAAAAAAAAAAAAAAAATAAAAAGTGAAAGAGGAGGACCAGGAACTCTCAATTACCTAAAGTGATGCTATCACATCTTATTTACATAAAGACAACATGAAGTACCAAGAGAAAAATGAAAGACAGTGATGTAGACAACAATAGAAATAAAGACTCTCTCATAAACTGGAACATAAATACCTGCATAATTTCTCCCATGTCCAACTGGAAATGGACAATCTCTGAGGGAGGAGTCAGTAAATGTCAAGATGAGACCCCAGAAAAAATACCAAGATTGGTGTTGTTTTGGAGAGCAGCAACAAATGCAAATGGAGGCCTTCAGGTGACAGAACATTAATTAGCACCACTGATCAAAGCAAGACAGGGAAGGAGAAGTGAACTAACACTAAATGAGTCTCCATCCTTCTTCGGCCCCACCCCACTCTCAAATAGATCTGATGTTTTATAAAGAGTATTTCACTGAGAACAAATATATAAACTGAGATGGGATTTGTAATCCAAGCAACTCCAAAGGGCTGGAAATTGGGGTCAGACTACATTGTTTTATCATTTCCATTATTACTTTGATATTTTGTACAACTAACACTTCCTAGGAAAACTACAGTTACATTTCTTGTCACTAAACTTATTTTACAACCATTAGAAAAAAAATACTGGCTATTCACTCTTACTTCCATCCTTATACAAGTACCATAAAATGCTTTTCAAACACACTAGATCTTTTCCTCAACTCTCTTGCCTTTAATGAAGTTGAGGTACAACTCCATTTTATTTAACTTACTAAAAGTGTTTTATGAGCTTCCTCAGGCTATGTATTTAGAAAAGAGTATTATGAATGGAGGCAGGGTTTTTTTTAAAAAATCCTTAAATGTTTGCTTCCTAAAATGCTATATAATAATATTTCTGTTAATTCAATTTTACCCTTCAGATAATACAGTAAAAATATTAAAGAGGTAGGATGCTCTGCCTCCTGGTGCATTTAAGGTTGCAGGAGAAAAGAACAATTTCTTATTTTGTCATCCAAATAAGACAGTAAAAGTTAAATTTCATCCATGAGATCAAAAGAAACATCATACTGGGCGCCTGGGTGGCGCAGTCGGTTAAGCGTCCGACTTCAGCCAGGTCACGATCTCGCGGTCCGTGAGTTCGAGCCCCGCGTCAGGCTCTGGGCTGATGGCTCGGAGCCTGGAGCCTGTTTCTGATTCTGTGTCTCCCTCTCTCTCTGCCCCTCCCCTGTTCATGCTCTGTCTCTCTCTGTCCCAAAAATAAATAAACGTTGAAAAAAAAATTTTTTTAAAAATAAAAAAAAAAGAAACATCATACTAATACTGAAAAGGCTACTCTAATATTGTGGAAAATTTTCTTTTAAGGGAATAATATTGGACAATAAATATGTATGCTCTATAGCCACAGATTGATCAACTATTAATTAGCATGAATTATAATTTTTACAACTAGCGTTACCCATTTAAGGCTGAATTCATAAGGCACACATTATTTTGATTAATATGCAGCACACTGATATGCTGACTGGGGCATTTTATTTAATTGGGTTTCAAAATTAACCCCGATTTAATAAAATTAATTCAGAATATTGAAAAATAGCAAAGGTGAAACTAAACATGAGAATTAAGTGGCTTATATTTTTCTAATTTTCACTCATCTATTTATTTTAAAAGAGACTTGGAAGGGACTTAGGCCAGTTTACTCCCCGTCCTCCAAAAAAAAGAAGATATAAAACCAGGATATTTTAACATGAAAATGAAAATGTTAATAATAAAAGTGATCAAGAAACAATAATTACATAGAGAAGTTTCAATTCTTAATATGGCTAAAGCTTTGTGAACAAAACATAACTCTCAGCTCCTAGCTGAAGTAAAGAGGGAAATATTATGCATTATATACAACTCATTTCATCTCATGAAAGGAGATATATATTTAAATTCTGTTAGGAATTTGTCACATGGGTTGTTATATAAGGACAGCAAACAACAAAATAAACAGCATAATAATTCAAAGACATTCATCTATTTCCATCACTTTAAAAGAACACCAATAAAAAGCCAACCATAGGATGTTGAGGCTCTGTAGTAATAATTCCACTGTAACATAATTCAAAATAATCCATATGTGTAGCTTTCTGATGATCTAACACATGCTGAGGATTGAGGATAAAAAATGTAGGGTGGTTAGAATTTCTCTGATTATAATTTTTATTATGTCAAATAGTATTTATTGGTTATAATAGCTGTCATTAATTGACTACTGGGCACCAGTGACTGTGCCAGCTGTTTTAAATATGTGACAATTTAATTCTCCTAAAATCCATTTTCCTCCAGACAGCTGAAGAAAATGAGACTCAGAGGGGCCAATGTACTTTGAGTCACAGTAAATAGTGAAATTGAGATAAGAAACCCCAATGTTCTTCACTTCGAAGACAATGCTTTCAACCCCCATATCAACCTGTCTCTCCATTTGGTAATTGCTATGTTCTAGAAGATAGTGTACAGGGCTGAAAATTAACTGACACGTGTTAAAACTGTATGAGAATTTTCACATATATAGTTTCATTTCACAAAATTACTCCTAGAAGTAAAGAGCACTGTTATAGTAATTTCCATTTTACAGATAAGATTGTAAAGCCCAAGACTGCATATTTAGTACAAATTGAGTGAAGACTTATTAAAGATTTGGAAATCTAAATCCTTTCCATGCTTTTGACAGAAGCTATATGGCATAGTTCAAAATCCAGTCACAAAAAGATCATTCAAGCGATGTATGTGTCCTCTGTGGACAACTGGAGGGTCGCCCTTCTCTAGGTACCAGGTGCACAGGAGGAAAAGGCGAGGTTTTGTTGCAGAAAATATAAAGCATGACTCATATTTTTGCCATGACAATGGACAGCTTCTCTTCAACATGGAGGACAACTAAAGAGTGTCTGCAGGCAGGGTTGAAATTAATCTCAAAAAGAAGCTATTCAAACCAATGTAAGTTTGAAGCACAAAAATGACCCATTACTAAACGTTTTTTTTTTTTTGACTAGAAGTCTGAAAATAAACAAACAACTTTAAAGAGAAATCTCTTTGTTGGTCTGTGCTTGCTACAATTCACAAAATAACAAGGGAATTTTATAAATTCTGGACAATTTTACTCAATTTATTTATGTAACATATCCATTGGTTACTACTATGAATCAAGCACTGGGTTGGTTACTCCTGTTATACACACACACACACAAAAACAAGTTCTTTCTAATTATGACAGACTGGCAGTGGATGCCAGAGCACTGTGCGGTTGATGTGCAGCCCCAGTGGGAAAGGTTGATATTACAGAGTAACAATGTCTGATATGGGACAAGAAGAAGAAAGTTTATGTGCATGCCAGATGTATGCAACTCCCATTTCAGGGGCATTCCTATGTGTTTTGCTATTTCCCCAAGTCATTTATCTCTGCAAATTGTTTTTGGTCCAAACCAAGTTACAATGGGAAAATCACAACACAGGTCCAAATATGATACCTGGATTATGTCTGGATATTATTGCTAGTCCATTTGTCCCACTGCTTGGAAAATTTTGTACAACTCCTTAGCCTTTTCTTAGTTTGGCAAAGTCAGCTGTTTTCTATATAGCTACTCATGTCTTGGTTCCCATTTGGAAGCTAATATAGTGAACACCTCACATCTCTCCTCATACAAGAAACAAAAGGGTCATGAATTTACCTTACCACTTTTCAAAAGCTACTGGCCCATGGTCTGGCTTTTGCTAACTTGACTACCAGAATATTTTCTTGTTCAAACTAAAATTACAATGTCACAGTGTCTGGTAAATGACTCCTTTCCTATTGTATTGTTTGATAACAGAGACTATCTACTATCTTACGCTAAAACACAGTGGATTTGATTGATGATGCTCACTTTAGCTTGAAGTTACTGAATCCACACATGTATATTACTTCCTACGGATCCCAGTTAGTTAGAAATGAGGATAAAGAATGGAGGCCTTAAATATTTCAAACTCAAAAAGATGTCAATGTTAATTCTATTAAGGGATAATCCTTTCAGATCATGTTTATAGGATAGTCTACATAGGAAGTGTTAGAATTTTCTTAGACAAACTCAAAGCATGAAGAGAGAACTTCACTTTTACAAAAATCAGCCATTGTAGGCAATCTTAAGGATTCATGAAAGCAATATTCCTGTCTTTACATTTACTCCCACTTGAATGTTCATGCAAAAGATAGTTATGTTGACAGCTTACCACGCTAGCAATCATAACAATTCTTAGATAAATTTGGGCTTTACAAGTTATATTGAAATGTGAAAGCTCTAATTCAACCCCTAATTGACAGAATCATTAGTGTCAAGTTCCCAGATGTAATTTTACCCTTTTCTTCATAAAAAGGAACAACAGGGAAAGAATAAAGGAAGGAAGGAAGACAGACAGACTTAGGACATATAACTTATTTAGATTTAGCTTCAAAGCATGAAAATGTGTTAATGTGCAGACTGACAGAACACTAAAAGACTGAAAAGAGTACAAACAAAAGTAAATATACATTGCATTTCAGTTTTTATTATACACTCCATTTATTTAATAAATATTCATTAAATACATAATAAAGTATAAATCATATATGTGAGAAATATTAATTATAATATTTATCATATCTTGTATCACTATTTCTTGTTTGTATTTATTTCACTATCAGAGGTCCTTGTAATAAGCTTTTATCACAAAAGTCATTTGATTCCTTTATGTACCTAGAGAAGAAATGCAATGTAACCTTCTACAGAAAATTAAGTGTTGACTAAATACAAATTCCACTATTCTGTTTCATACAGAGAACAGAACTTCAAAAATCATAGTATAAATTATTGTTCCCTTTCAGTTACAAGGAACTGTTGCATTTAAACATTCAGCACCATTGTGTTCAAGAACAATTAACTACAAAACAATAAAAGACCTTTACCAGGTTGATCATCAATAGCATTTCCATGTATGACAGCTAAGGCAAAAAAAAAAGTCTACGAAAAAAACTAATAATTTTCCAACAAAGAGAATCCAGTAGCATTTTCTGCCCCAGCGACAAAAATCTACTACCATGAGTGTGGTCAAGCAGTACTCATTCTATTTAACACATAGGACAGAATGGTGCTAGGTGCTGGAAGCTGCACATGGTGATTAAAGTCCACAGCCAAGAGCAAAAGCAAAAGACCTGTCAGAGAGAGCCACCTCCTTGTAGGACTTCCTGGAAAAGACCCTGTTAGCAGAACCAGAAATGCACACACACACACACACACACACACACACACACGTCTCCTAATACAAAAAGATGGTTGATGGAAAGAAGGAGGTTACTTTTCAGTGAAGGTTGTATTCATGAAGGGGACATTCCTTCCTTTCCTTCTCTGCTACAGCCACCACCTGTACTTTGTAGTAACCTGGGGACACTGCCTGTCCTGCCCTTTCCCCAGGTTCAGCACCAGAGCATCTGAGGCCAGGAAGGAAGGTGGGGTGAGCAGTTGCCTAAATACAGAAAGTAACTCCTTCTAACTTTTGCACTTGGGATTGAGGGAGGAATGAAAAGACTTTTTAAAATGGATATAAGGCTGATAATTTTAAATATACAGGACCACATCTTCAAAAATATATATATATTAATTTAATCACCAAAGCGACTGAGAAGTTTTGAAATGAGGCTGATATATTGTGAGGGGGCCAAGACCCTGTGTGAAAAAGAGATGTATAATAATATAATCAGAGACAATCATAGAAAAAAAATTTGTTTAGACATCAAGAAACACATGACCCTTTATTATTAAAATTATAATAATAAATATTAAAATTATGGCCTCTCGTATGTTTATACATACATATACATCTATCTATCTAGACTTATTCCACTAGACTACAAGCTCCATAACAACCAAAATTTGTGTGTTTACTGCTTTACATGGCTTTCTGTGTGTTACTGTATATATTCCCAACATATAGTGCAGTATCTGGCATGTAGTAGGTACTCAGGAAATATCTATTGAATTAAACTGATAAATAAATATAACCACTATTTATCAAACATTCAGCAATTGTCAAAGCAGTGTATTAAGGCTTGGCATTTGCTGCTTTATTTATCACTTATAAAAACCCCTGTTATCATTAGGCCCACTTAATAGATAAGGAAACTAAGCCCAGGGATAAACTATCTTTTCTTGGCCACCCAGCCCTACGAAGAGGTAGCATGATTCACACCCAGGTTCACCTGATTTTAACGTCAATGTCTGACTCACCAAATGTATGCCTCCTATCAGTGGTATGAGACTTTTTCTTTCTGATTCACCCCCAATGAATAGAGCACACACTGGGGCCATGGTGCTACCTGTTCTGCAGGGGCAAGATCTAAAAGAATAGAGAAGGGCTGGAACTAATAGGTAATAGAGGAGTGCTTTTCTGTGTCTTCTCCCACATACTCACATCTCCTGCATTACAGGAGTCCCCTCAGTCATTAGCTATTCCCACAATATGTGGTGCTTGCTTTGAGTCAGGCCCCTCCTTCACAAGGATGAAAAGTTTCATACCATAATTTCTCTGGGTTTGTCCATGATGATCAAATCAGCTCCTACCATTTTGAGTTAGTGGAAATTCTTTCCCTTTTTTTATAGTTAGAATGAAATATTTTCAGCACTTAGGAGGTGTTTTCATTTCCTGTTTGCCTATTCATTTAGGAGATTTCTTTTTTTATCTGGTTCATTTGAGATTTGAAAGTCAAATATTAGGGCTATCAAAACAAAATGGACTCGATCAGGATGCCAGTGAGTTCGTCACAAATGGAGGTATGCAAGCAGAATTGGGATGACAGAGATGCTCAACTAGCCATTTCTATCTCAGCTACAGAACTGGACATGTAGGACATCTTTCTCTCCTAAGGCTCCCCAAAATCTAGGAAACAACCTGTCTTGCTTACTTTCCTTACCTATTCACCAGAAAGTGGAATTTATACACAGTCACAACATTTTCTTACTAACACTCGACACATTTAACTTCAACTTCTAATCTGACAAAACTGACAAACTAAGCACAGCAATAAAATAAAGTCACTCTACTAATAATTGTAAAAAATTAAAAGTATAGATTTAAAAGACAAATCTTAGACTTTATAAAATGTATATAACTTTGAGGTCATCATCTGGTCTTTAGACTATTGTCAGACCAAACAATATACTGAAGAGAGCTTTTAGTTCCAAAGAGCTTTATCTCAATGTTACCAATCTAATCTAAATGTTACCAATCTAATCTAAATGTTAGAAAACTAAAGAGTATAAATAGAGGGGTTTTTTAATGTTTATTTACTTATTTTTGAGAGAGTGGAGAGGGGCAGAGAGAGAGGGACAGAGAATCCCAAGCAGGTTCCTTGCTGTCAGCACAGAGGCTGATGTGGGGCTCAATGTGGGGCTTGAATTCATGAACTGTGAGATCATGACCTGAGCCAAAATCAAGAGTCAGATGCTTAACTGACTGAGCCCCTAAATAGAGGCTACCCTTAAGTAGAGGTTTTTTAAGTTACCATTTTCATTTGTTGGAAAAAAGAAAGCCCATATGTTTCATCAAAATATTTCATCAAGTCCAAAATGTCAGGAACTCTGGCTATGGAGAAGTAAAAAAAATTAAAAATATTCTTTGCATGGTGTAGCTACTATGGAAAAGAGTATGGAAGTTCCTCAAAAAGTTAAAAATAAAACCAAACTATGATCCAGCAATCACACCACTGGGTATTTACCTCAAAATTTAAAAAAAAATCCTAATTCAAACATATTCTGAACATATTGTGAACATGCACTCCTATGTTTATAGCAGCATTTTTACAATAGTCAAGATATGGAAGCAGCCCAGTGTCCATCAATTGATGAATATATACACACACATGCATACACACACACACACACACACACACACACACACACACACACACACAATGGAATATTACTCAGCCATAAAAAGAAATGAAATCTTGCCATTTGTAACAAGAGGGATGGAGCTAGAGAGTATAATGCTAAGTGAAATAAGTCAGTCAGGGGAAGACAAATACCATATGACTTCACTCATATGTGGAATTTATTAAACAAAACAAATGAGCAAAAAGGGGGGAAAAAGAGAGAGAGAATCATAACAAGAAATAGACTTCTAACTATAGAGAACAAATTGATAGTTACAAGAGGGGAGGTAGATGTGGGGACGGGTTAAATAGGTATGGGGATTAAAGAATGCACTTGTGATGAGGACGGGGTGATGCATGGAATTGTTAAATCACCATATTGCACACCTGAACTGAATATAACACTGTATATTATCTACCTGGAATTAAAATAAAAACTTAAAAAAAATTCTTCATTAAGAAACAGTGATACAACCAGACAAAAATTGTCAAAAACACCCATTCAGGGCTCCAGACATCAACCAAAGGCAAATTACAAATTGAAAAGCATGTATTAACTAAAAACTACTGAACATCTGACTTGGAGCTACCTCCAACCACCACCAGCTAAGTCAATACGGTAATTTTACCATAGTGAGATTGGTCTTAAAAACCAGAAACTTCATTGCTAGAGGTGGCTGACTTGATTTGGAGCAGAATATGGAGGGAAGAAGGCCTACGACACAGAGAAAACAAGAAAGAAAATGACAGATGTAAATCCAGTTATATCAATAGTTCTATTAAATGTATTTGATTAAACATTCCAATCAAAAGCTAGAGATTGTCAGACTGAACAAAAAGGCAAAATCCAACCATAAGTTGTCTATAAGAGACATACGTTATATACAGAGATAAAAGTAATTTGAAAATAAAAGGATGGGAACATATAAGCCATGCAATCATAAGACAGCCGAAGTGGCCATATTAATATCATACAAAATGAACTTTGAGACAATAAATGTAACTAGACAAAGAGGAACAATCACAATGATAAAAGGGTCAATAGATCTGGAAGATAATAACTATTATAAATGTATACCTAACAAAGGCCCCACATATCTGAAGCAAAAAATGACCAAATTAAAAGGTGAAATTAAAAACTGAAAATTAAACAATCGTAGTTGTAGATCGCAATATTGCATTTCAATGATTGATAAACTGGACAGAAAATATACAGAGATACAGAAGACTTGAAAAATAATCAGTTAGACCTGACATTTAGGGAACACTGCACCCAACAACAGAATACACATTCCTTTCAAGTGCACAGATAATATTCCCCAGAATTGACCACTTGCTAGCCCGTAATTCTTAATAAACTTAAAATGATTGGAATCATGCAAGTATGGTCTCCCACCAACCACAACTATATTAAACTAGAAATCAGCAACAAAAAGAAATTTGAGAGATCCACAAATACAGAAAACAAATACTCTAAATAAGTCATGGATAGATGTAAATACACTAGAAATTAGGACATATTTTGAACTTAATAAAAATGAAAACGCAACACATCATAGTGTATGAGATGCATTGTTTAAAAGTAAATGTATAGTTTTCAATTTGCATATTGGAAAAAAAGAAAGATTTTAAATAAATGCTCCAAACTTCTACTTTAACAGCCTAGGAAAGAAAAAGGAAACTAAATCCTAAGCAAGCAAAGGAAAGATTCAGAAATCAGTGATCTAGATAACATTAAACAATAGAGAACATCAATGAAACCAAAAGTCCACTCTTTAAAAATATTAACAAAATCATTATTCCTATAGCTAGATGAACCAGGAAGAGAGAAGACACAAAGTCTTCTCTCAGGAATAAAAGTATGAACATCACTGCCAAGACTTCAGAATTTAAAGGACTATAGAAGAATATTTTGAACAACTCTATGCCAAAAAATTAGACAACATAGATGAAATGGACAAATTCACAGAAAGATATTAGTAACAATAACTGACTAATCAAGAAATAGAAAATCTAAATAGATCTATAACAAGCAAAGAAATTACATGAGTAATTAAAAATTTTCCATTACAAAGGAACAGGCCCAGATGGCTTCCCTGGTAAATTCTATAATTTTTTGGTAAAAAAATAAAATAATGCCAATACTAAATCTACATAAACTCTTTCACCAAATACAGGCCAGAGGAATACTTCCCAACTCACTTAATAAAGTCAAACTCAGGCAAAGCATCAAAAGAAAAGAAAATTACAAAACAACATCCTTCATGAACATTTATTTTAAAAAAACCTTAACAAAATAGCAGCAAACCAAACCTAACAATATATAAAGGATTATACCTAATATCTAAATTAGACTTATTCTAGGAATGCAAGATTGGTTTAAAATATGGAAATTAATTAATACAATACACCATATTAATAGAATAAAAGACAAAAGCATATCCTTGTCCCAGAACAATTTTTCAGAAAATCTAATACATATTCATGATTCAAAAAAAAAATTCAACAAATAAGGAATAAAAAGGAACTTAATTAACTTTAAGGACGTCTAAGAGAAACCGTGAATGCTCTCTACCTAAGATAGAACTAAGCAAGGACCTCTGCACATCATTCCTATTCATCATCATACTGATATCTAAGTATAAGCATACAAATCAGAAAGAAAGAAGTAAAACTGCCTTATCGACAGGCTACATGATCTTGTATGTATGAAATTCTAAAGAATCTATAAGAAAAAACCTGCCAGAGGTCAATAAATAAGTTTAGCAAGTTTGGGAGATATATGATCAATTGTATTTCCTTTTTTAAGTTTTATTTTTTTTTAGTATAGCTTTCCATTTCTAATTGCTCTACCTTTTATATTATAAATTCTCTTTCCTGATTTCATTGATATGTAATCAACATACAGTACTGTGTAAGATTAATGTGTACAGCATGACTTACATGTATTGTGAAATGATTACACCGTAAGTTTACTTAATGTCCAACTGTATTTCTTTATAATAACAACGAACTACTATATAAAACGAATTCCATTCAGGGGTGCCTGGGTGGCTCAGTCGGTTAAGTGTCTGACTTTGGCTCAGTTCATGTTCTCACAGTTCGTGAGTTAGAGCCTGTATAGGACTCTGTGCTGACTGCTCAGAGCCTGGAACCTGCTTCAGATTCTGTGTCTCTCTCTGTCCCTCCCTCGCTCATGCTCTGGCTCACTCTCTCAAAAATAAATAAGCATTAAAAAATATTTAAAAAAAAAAACAAAAACAAATTCCATTCAAAATATCACAAAGAACAAAACAGTCAGGAATAAATGTAATTTTAAAAATGTAAGACTTACACAAGGATAATTATAAAAACTACTGAGAAAAATTAAAGAAGATAAAAATTAATGGACTTTTGGGGTGCCTGGGTGGCTCAGTTGGTTAAGCATCCAACTTCGGCTCAGGTCATGATCTCAGAACGTGAGTTCAAGCCCCGCGTCGTCGGGCTCTGTGCTGGCAGCTCAGAACCTGGAGCCTGCTTCAGATTCTGTGTCTCCCTCTCTCTCTGCTCCTCCCATGCTTGCACTCTGTCTCTCTCTCTCAAAAATAAATAAAGATTAAAGAAAAAATTAATGGACTTACCGTGTTCATGGCCTGACGACTTGGTATGTTAACATGGCAATTCCTTAGGATAGATCTATATATTCAATAATATCCCTATCAAAATCCCACCAGGCTTTTTTTGGCCACAAGTGTAAACTTGGTTCTAAAACTGATACAGAACTACAAAGAATATTAGAATAGTCAAAATAATACTTTAAAAAAGATCAACGTTGGAAGATTTACACTACATGATTTCAAACTTACTCTAATGCCACAGTAATGAAGACAACTGAAACTGGTATAAACTGGCATATAGATAAAGAGAACAAAATTGAAAGGCCAGAAATAAATCTTTACATTTTTATCAATTTATTTTTAATAAAGGTATCAGTGGGAAATAGATGGGCTTTTCAAATGTTACCAGGTAGGTCATTTGGTTATCTGTATGCCAAAACATGAACTTAAACCTTCACACAGAAACTTCTTTAAATAGGATGATAGACCTAAATGTAGAGACTAAAACTATAAAAGCTTCTCTAAATGTAAAGATTAAAACTATAAAAGCTTCTAGTAGAATATGAGAAAATCCTGTGACCTTAGATTAGTCAAAGATTTCTTATATATGACACTAAAAGCACAATCCATAAGAAAAAAATGATAAATTGGACTTCCATAAAATTAGAAACTTGCTCTTCAGAAGACACTATTACTATTAAGAAAATGAAAGACAGCAATAGAAGAGAAAAAAATATATTTGTAGGTCATATATCAGATAAAGGACTTGTAACCAGAGTACATAAAGAACTCTTAAAATTTAAAATAAGAAGTTAAACAAACCATTTTAAAAATAGACACAGGACTTGAATAGAAATTCTATCAAAGAAGCTATTGAAATGACTAATAAGCACATGAAAAGATGTTCACCATCATCAGTCATTAGAGAAATGCAAATTAAAACCACAATGAGATACAATTACACTCCCACCAGACTGATTCTAATCAAAAAGACTGCCTTATCAGGTACTAGTAAAAATGTGGAGAAGCTGTAACTCTTATTCACTGCTAGTGGGAATGCAAAATCATACAGCCACTTTGGAAGTTTAGCAGTTTATTAAAGGATTAAACATGAACTTACCATTGGATATAACAGTTGCATCTAACATGTGCTTTCAATTATTTTCCAGCATTATTTGTGATAGCCAAACCTGTCTATCAGCTGGTGAATGGAAAACAAAATGTGGCATATCCATAAAATCAAATGATATTCAGCAATAAAAAGGAATGACCTTTGATATCCACTACAAAAATATTAAAGACTACATATTGCATGATTCTATTTCTATGACATCTCAGAAAACAAACCAACCTTTCTCTGGGACTGGGAGTGGGTGGGAATGGGGAATGACTCCAATTGAACCATGGAAAATTTTTGAAGCAATGGAAATGTTTTGGAACTGGATCATGGTGAGGGCTGCATAACCCTATAAATTTGCTAAAAAATCATTGAACTGTATACTTAAAATGGATGAGTTTTATGATATGTAAATTATACCTAAATAAGGCTATTCAAAGATGTCAATAGTAAACTAAAAACTTTAATTTGAAGCTGGCTTCCTAAGAAAGTTTATAATGAAAAGGTTCTGTATCAGAAAGGCTCGTGAATAATATGTTCAAAGGGGTTTCCCTATATTAATGTCAGAAAAAATATCAAACAATTATTTAATTCATATGTCAAGATCTGAATGCACTATTTGTATCTGTCATTTGTAATAAGTAAATCTTATCAGAGCAGCTTACAAAATTGAACCAAAAAAAAAAGAGTGTAAGTTAAATAGAACACACATAATTTGGGGTTTAAGTAATGCATATAGTTTCACAGTTATTACCAACCCTTATTGTTTTCCTGCAAGTTACTAAAAATTAGTTCCATCACATTTATTAACTTTAATAAATCAGAAAGTTATAACTAAGATGCAATTCACCATTCACACTCTGTCAATATCAAAATATGATGAGCCATATAGTTCAGTTATAATGACTACAGCATTGGAGTATATCTCAATCTTTTCCTATGTCAAAATTTAATTTACCAAAATTTACCCCCCAACACAGTGGATTCTTCACAACTGCGTCTTTTTGAATATCCAAACACAAGGGAAAAGCAAGTAACTGATCACAAATAAACCACAGAATGGTATCTAAGAGGCAATGCATGAAAAGGAAATTATATAATAGAACTCCAAATATCCACCTTATTTGGGAGATCAGGTATTCCAAAAAGTATTGTTTTTTGTTTGTTTTGTTTCCATTTAAATACTCTGCTGTGCTAACTCATATGATTTATACATTAACTTTACACCATTAATAAAATATCAATAAATCCATGTCTACTATATTATGCCAAATCAAGTCTTTGAAAATTATCAATACATAAGACGTAAAAATGAAAGGTACAAAAGATGTCATCAAAAACATGTTTTTCTTGCTAACTTAGTGAAAATTTAAAATAATATGCAATGCTTGTAAGTATGCAATGAAAGCGATCCCAGAAATTATGTAATACACAATTTGATATGACTCAACAACTTGAATGCATAAATGCTATTCATTCATCCATTCAACAAAAAAATGGTGGATGTCAACTAGGTTGTAGGTATGATCCAGGCCCTGAAGAAAGAGCGTGATCAAACTAAAAATAAAAGTGCCTGCTTTCATGAATTTTGTATTCTAATAGGGGTAGACAATCAAGCAGATAAAAAATACGCTTAATGGTAAGTGTTGTAAGTAAAACTAAAACACAGTAAAAGGTTACAGAGTGATAATAAGGGTACTGTTGTAAGAAAGCCTGTCTGAGAAGGTGACATTTGAGTAGGACCCTAAGGGAAGTGAGAGAGTATACCATGTGTGTCTGGGGCAAGAGTGTACCAGTTAGAACAAAGTGCAGATACAAAGGACCTACGTCTGAACGTACTTCAAGTTTACGAGATGCAAGAAAACCAGCGTAGATGGAGCTGGATGAGAAAAGAGAAGAAGAGCAGGACATGAAGTTAAAGGTAGAGGAGGAGGCTAATCATAAAGGATAAAGATTTTTTATTTCACTCTGAGATAAAGAGCCAGTGAAAGTTCTTAAACAGAGAAGTGACATGACCTGGCTTCCCTTTCTTTTCTTTTTTTTCCAGATTTTATTTTTTTAAGTAATTTCTTTACCCTGTGTGGGCATGAACCCACAACCCAGAGATCAAGAGTTGCATATTCTACTGACTGAGCCCATCAGGTGCTCCCTGTCTTCCCTATCTAAAGGAAGACTCCAACACTGTGTGAAGAATGGCAGAAGTGCCTAAGTGGAAGCAAGGAGAGAGCAGGCATGGCTGGTGGGAATATTCCTGGGGTAAGATGACAGTGGTGAGCGGTGGTTGCACTTTAGATACATTTTGAGGTAGATTCTATGGCACTGCCTCATGAATCAGATGTGGCCGTGAGCAAAAAAAAGGTCACAGATGACTCTAAAGCTTCCAGCCTGAGAAAATGACGGAACAGACTTACCACTGACTTAGATCAGAAAGTCTATAAGAAGAGACAGTTTTATAGACAGATAAAAGTGGGGAACCAAATTTAGTTTGGGGAATGTTATGTTTCAACAACAAGAGATGTAAGATAGAATGTGGATTTTGAAGTCTGGTGAAGGAAAGTGTGGGGACATAAATTGGCACTAATCTGTAATAGAATATTACACCATGACATTGGATGCTATCAATGGAATGAGAACACAGAGAAGACAACTAATCTGAGAACTGAGTCCCAGGGTACTCCAAAATTCAAATGTTGGAAAATAAGAAATCAGCAAAGAAAACTGAGAAGCAGTCAACAGTAGATAAAGCATCAATAGAGTATTCTTCTGGGAGCAGTAAAGAAAGTGTTTCAAAGAGTAACGTTAAACCAAGTGGTAATGTATGCTAATGGACCAAAAGATACGAAGGCTGAGAAGTGAAGAGTTGATCAGGTGAGATGAAGGCCATTGATGATTTTTAACAAGAGCGGTTTTGGCAAAAAGAGATATAAAAAATTATTATTGGATCCAAGAACAAATAGAAAGAGAGCAAGTAGAAACAATATGTATAGACAACTCTTTTGAGGAGTTTTACTGCAAGGGAAAATTTGACTTAAATGGAGGATGACATAAGTTAAAAGGTTTTTATTTGGGGGGTGCCTGGGTGGCTCAGTTGGTCAAGCATCTGACTTCAGCTCAGGTCATGATTTCGCGGTCCGTGAGTTCTAGCCCCGTGTCGGTCTCTCTGCTGACAGCTCAGAGCCTGGCACCTGCTTCAGATTCTGTGTCTCCCTTTCTCTCTGTCCCTCTCCTGCTCACGCTTGCTCTCTCTCTCTCTCTCTCTCTCTCTCTCTCTCTCTCTCAAAGATAAATAAACGTTAAAATTTTTTTTACGTTTTTGTTTTTTCAACTTGGAAATATGATACACTTATACGCTGGTCAGAATTATATAGTAGAAAGGAAGAAAATGCAAGCTACAGCAGGCATAACTGTAGGAGTGATGTCCTTGAGTGGCACACTTTAGTAGCCTTAGGAGCACTGACCATTCATTCATTGTAACAGAAGGGAAGGCAGAGTATAGGTGTGGAGAAATCTGTGGGGTTGTAGACATGGATGGGAAGGGCCTTTGTTAGTGCTCCCTTTACTCAATAAAGGGGAAAGGAAGCATCTGAGGCTTGAGGAGACAGGAGAAGGCCTAGAATAGTCATTCATGGTTATAGGGAATGTGGTAGGTTTGTGGACAACAGTTAGGGTACACCTGGGGTTCCTGGTCATGCGTTTAAAGTAACGGCAATCAGCATAGCAGTGCGGTTTTCTCCAGACACATTCAGCTGCATGAGTGCAGGCATGAAATGATCTGAGAGTACGCTTTAACCAGGAGTAGGATTTTTCTGAAAGTGTGTACATGAGAGGAACAAGGGAGTTAATAAGCATACAAACACGGGGTATAATAACAGACCATTGTATCTAAAGCTTGTTGGGGGGGAGAACAAGCTTGTTGTTCCCTGAGGGGAACAAAGAGAAATGAGAGAGACAGTGAAAAGGGATAATAAATTGGAGGTCACAGTAGGGTGGAAAATGTCCTAGAGGTGAGGTGCTAAAAGGAGTGGGCTTGAAAATTTTTAAAGAAAGGTGACTGGAGAGTTGGTCACTTGAAATTTAGATTTTACCCAGCAAACCTACTTCTGGAAATCTATCTGAAGGAAAAATATAGAATATGGGAAAGATGTTTCTTAGTGTTTTCCACATAACAAGCATACATTAGAAACAACATAATTGTCCAGCAATAGAAACAGTGAGCTAAGCTCCATGTTACCATGTAAAACATAATATATAAAGAAAATATAACAGCATTAAATAAAATGTAATAAAACAAGCAAGGCAGTCAGACATCAAGTTGTATGTACACAATGATTATGGGTGTGGGCATATATACGCATATACATATTTATATGTTTATGTATATAAATATGTAACATACAAATATATAAATATATGTAATTATCTATGTGATTATTTGTGCCATTGTCTAACTCTCTTGTTAGCTTTTAACTGTTCCACTTCCTAAGGTTTACAGCTATTCTTTTTATCCATCGAAAAAGCAAACCTCAAGCTCTACACATGGTAGAAATTCAGTACATTTTATTGAATGAATTTGTGAGTGACTTTGTGAGTGAAGAATGGATAGACAATGAATGGATAAACGAAGATCTGTATGTACTTTTTACTCTCATATCTAAACCTCTCACACATTTCTAATTGCATGATTCTATCAAACTTCCTGGAATTCTGAGTTTAAACTGTCTGACCTACTAATGTAAATGGTTTAAGGTTACAAAATCATCACATAAATGAGAAACTTTGTATGTATGATCTTAAAATTGACCATGGATCAAAAGAAAAATATTCACCATGTGAATTAGTTTCACTTAGGGAGAATTAATTTTCCTATCCTTTTGTGAGCTACAAACTTATTTATTGTTATACTTCCAAACAATGCTAAATGAATTTTATTTTTGATCTGGTGCAACATGTTTTTAAATAAAGTCTGATTCTCAAAGAGATTCTGTGACAAGAGATATCCACATGCCAAAAAGTCATTAGTGCTGCCTTTGTTACTCACAAACTTAACTGTGTGGGGAATTACACAAACAATTTCCAGGCTCAGAATGAGTGTCACACAGTGCAATGCCCATGTGTTCTATTACAGTGACAGAAACTGGGCAGGGGACCAGCAGCCTTTTCAACCACATTTATTTTATTGTGTAAAACATCTACTCTGTGCTAACCTCATTCTAATCACTGCAGCAGCTACAAGATCCCCAAACAACAGAACACTCCGGGAACTCAGAGAACAAAACCCTTAACAATTAGCCAAAGCATTCTTTGCCATATATTACAAAAATTCTCTCTTAACTTACACAAACTTTCAATCAGCAAGAGGACTTTCTGGACTGTCTTTTGCAATGCATTTTATACCAGTATTTGAACAAATTCCAAACACCAGATGATGGCACTTCAGTAGTTACGTAATCAGAGAATGATAATGTTCCTTAATTTGGTGATTTTGCTGAATCCTTGAGAAATGTACATTTTAAAAAATCAATTGCAGCGGGCTCCAGAGGAACATACAAAATCATTTACTGAGTCATCAACACATCATGTATTATCATTTGAATAAAGTTTAATGGTCTTTACGGGACCATCTCCTAAGCTAAGGTAACTTTTACCACCTACATGTCTAAAAGCATTAGCACCATCGATTTTGTTAACTCATCTATATGTGTAGTAAGGGCCTTACAAGGTCACTTGGATTCTACAATGAAAAGAAATAAAAAGACAAAACAGAATGCAGACTATTTATAGAGAAAGTTTTATATCTCTTTTTACTTAGTATTTACTAATCATGCTTTCTCCACCCCGTGCTCAGCCATACTTCCCCACCCCCAAAGAACGTTCCCTATCCCAGGGACTGCAAATGGAGAACACACAGTTCTGGCACACAGACATGTGTCTTGCAAACACGTGTTTAAGAAGTATACTACAATCAGGAAGAGTCTTTTTTCCCCCTCATTGTTCTTCCACACCCACCCTCTGGATTTCTTTGTTTCTACTATGGGATGAAATCCAAGTCCCACAGATTTTCTGGTCTCTTTCAGTCACAAGTTGATTTTCATTTGAGAAGTCAAAATGCCAACATCCAATGTAACAATTAGTACTCCATATTCCTTCAAAGTGAAGCATTTTCCAGCCACACCCTCCTAGCCTGAAGCTCAGAATTGCTTTAGGTTAGAGTTTCCTTTTTACCCAACTCTGTAATTTATGAGGACAGAGAGGAAAGGGAATTAGGGGGAAGGGCACAGTTTTACCCAGCAGATATAACTGCTTTCCTGTGTTGGTTCCTTCTAGATGCTGACTTTTTCACTAGTGAGATCCACCTACACACAGGATTTTTAGAGATCTTCTCTCTCTGGTCCTCTGACTACAATTCTTAAGGCAGATCATGCTGGTCTTCTACCTTACCACTAAGGACTTCCTCCCTCATCCCTAGCGGGATTGGTCCACTCTGCACAAGCTCTCTCTGTTAGGGTTGCTCTACACTTCCAAGCAATCATCTTAGGCAGCATCTCCTTTGAACTGACCCAGGTTGCCTTCTTTCCAAAGGTCTACTTGGCCTACAGGAGAACAGATTCCTCCTTGCCTTGATGTTGGTGGCAAAGCCCAGTGGGCACTCCTCTTCGCTGACAAACAAAGATAGCACCAGCCACAGTCTCTCACCTTTACACTTTTCCTTGGACGTGATGAGAATGCCAGCACACAGACACCTCTCCCTCCAAATAAGTCCTGAAGTCCTCCCTTTAACTATCTCATTCAATATAGATGATGGTTTTTTCTAATGCTAGAGATTTCATTTTTGCACTGTTTTCCTGTATGGGTAGTCCAGCATGTAGTACATGACTTTGGCTAGCACTTTTTGCATTGTCCTTGGCCTTCACAGGTGGAACAGGGTGTACCTTGGTCTCAACAGTGGTTTTAAAGCTTGGTTTATTTGCTAACATTTAAAAATACAATGTTATTTTATTTTAAATAAATAAAATCAGCACATGACCACTATTTGCTGATACTCCAACAAAGAAAAAGAAGATGAGCTAAGAGGCTGCTGTCCCAAGGGGAAACAAGTATACCCTGAGCTGCTTCAGTCCCCACCCAATATACCTCCCTCATTTATGGCCTCTGTTGGAATTTGAGTTTGAGACACCTTTCCTACCCCTCTCCCCATCCAAATCCTACTCTTCATCAAGGTTCATCCCAAACCTCAAGAAGCATCTTAGTATAAAAGGAAAACCACAATATTTAAATCCCACTCTACAGTCCAATGTCAGCATAATCTGTGGAGTTATCTAGCTGCCTTGAGTGTCTATTACTATTCTCTAAAATGAATCTGGCAATATTAACTCATAAGATTTGTATGGAGATTTAGTGAGATAACAAATACAGAGTTCTTGACAAACAACAGATGTTAGTATTTTTCTCACTCATAAAGAAAAATACATATACTCCATATTTTATTGTGTACAATCAATTAATAGGAGTTAGCTTTATCTACCCAGTTAAAGGAAAGACTGTCTTTTATTTCTGTATCCCACAAGTAGTCTAGTATAATGTTAAGTATGTAATATAGTTTCATATGCTCTGTGCAATAAGAATCAAAATATTATCCTATATATTTAGATGCCATCAAATACTATTGAGAACAAAAGCCTTGAAAGAACATGTCAACTATACCATTAGTGTATTTTACTTTATTTTATTTTTAATTTTTTTTAACGTTTATTTATTTTTGAGACAGAGAGAGACAGAGACGGGGGAGGGGCAGAGAGAGAGGGAGACAGAATCGGAAGCAGGCTCCAGGCTCTGAGCCATCAGTCCAGAGCCCGATGCAGGGTTCTAACTCACGGACCGCAAGATTGTGACCTGAGCTGAAGTCAGATGCCCAAACGACTGAGCCACCCAGGCGCCCCCATTAGTGTATTTTAGATAATCATTCTATTTAGAAAAAAAATTTTATGTGATTTTTATATTTTTTAAGATTTAAATATTAATATTTATTATATTCTTTTGTGCTATTTTTTAAATTTTAGAATGAGGGTGAGCGAGCAGGGGAGAGGGGCAGAGAGAGAAGAAGAGAGAGAGAATCCCAAGCAGGGTCCATGCTCAGTGCACAGCCCAACACAGGGCTCAGTCCCACAACCCGAGACAAAATCAAGAGTTGGACACTCAACCAACTAAGCCACCCAGGCGCTCCAATTATTTTATATTTTGAAAATGAAAGGAAACAGTAGAAAGAAAAATGCTGAAAGTCACAAAAACTGAGATCCAGCTGTAACTCTGTCACAAACCAGCTGTATTACCACAGTAGATGCTTCAGATTGAGCCATTCTATTGGGAGATATTTGAAAGCTAAAATCTATACCCAGGCCATTTTAGCTAAGGTTCTAGATATGAATTAGGTAATGCCTATGAGAAGCAGTCTCAAAGCATTTGGAATATTTGGAAGGCAAAGTTAGGAGGAACCATGTTCCTACTACTGATTTTGGCTCACAAACAAGGCCACGAGATAATTGTATTGGCTGGATTCACCTTTGCATATCCAGCCACTGGCTCTATGGATGTCTAGAGGCACTAGGGTAGTCACTAATGATGGCAGCCCAGATTGTTTCTGCCTTTGAATCACAGCTGTGGCATTGAGCCTTTAACCTGCCAGTTTCATGGTGGTCCCTAACTTCCAGCTCCTACAAACATTCCTGATTTTATACACATCTATTGAATCCATATTGAATCTTTTTGTGTTTCTTCTTTTTAAGTTTATTTATTTTCAGAGAGAGAGAGAGAGAGAGAGAGAGAGAGAGAGAGAGAGAGAGAGAGCGAGAGCGCACAAGCAGGGAAGGGGCAGAAATGGAGGGAAGGAAAGAGAGAATCTCAAGCAGGCTCCACACTGCCAGTGTGGAGCCCAATGCAGGGCCCAAAATCATGAACTATGAGATCATGACCTGAGCGGAATTGGATACTTAACAGACTGACCCACCCAGGAGCCCCTTTTTTCTGTTTTAAATAGAAGCCTGGTTCCTGTCTTCTTCATTGAACTCTGTAATATAATCACTTTAAGAAGATCATCTCTTTTTGTTTCCTTATATGATAGATGGGAGTTAGCACATGGTATTACCTCTCAGGGTTTTCAAGAAAATTAAAGTACAGGGGCGCCTGGGTGGCGCAGTCGGTTAAGCGTCCGACTTCAGCCAGGTCACGATCTCGCGGTCCGTGAGTTCCAGCCCCGCGTCAGGCTCTAGGCTGATGGCTCGGAGCCTAGAGCCTGTTCCGATTCTGTGTCTCCCTCTCTCTCTGCCCCTGCCCCGTTCATGCTCTGTCTCTCTCTGTCCCAAAAAATAAATAAGCCTTTAAAAAAAAAAAAAGAAAATTAAAGTACAAAATAAAATTTGAATTAATTTTTTAAGTATTGGAAAACTCAAGTGCATCATTTTTTAACTATGGCTAACTGAACATGTATTTATCATTGTTGCCTCCTAAAACTCTTCTAACATGACAGTAAGGACATAAAAATGTTGTAAATCCCCCAGAAGGACAAACAGCATTGGAAAAAAGATAACAAGACTCAAGAGAATAAACTCATAGTTTAGAAGTTTGAAATGGAGGAGTGGAAATCTTAGAGTACCAGCTAGAAACAGAAATTTCAACTTTTAACCATGAAAAGACACAAGAATTGGAGGCATTCGGCATTGCATAACTCAGAGAACCAAAGTGGGACTCAAAGTAGGGTTTTATTTGAAAGCCAAAGGAAACAGAAGGTAGATCTTCATTTTCTCCCTCAGTACCTAGCAACTACTGCTCCCACATCATTATGGAAGACTAGATATTTATTTTCTGGTGAAATTAAGCCACAGAGGTGAGAATGTGAGTTGCTATATTTAAAAAAAGTAAACTAAGTAAAAAAGAAAAAAACTAAATGCAAACTATATAATAAATGGTATGACCCCATCTCCTTTCTTCCCTCAGTTCTAAAATGAAGGCAACCAGATTTTAATATCCTAGACCAGAGATTAAATTATTTTCCAATAGAAAATAAATGGTTCCAGGGAAAAGACCTGTAGATACTGGCATTTTGTACCTAATTAAATGTCTAAGTACCTCCCACTCTATTATGAAGCCCACAAGTCAACAAACACTATCTATTAACACCGAGCATCAATCAGCTTTTAGTGTCTGTCTTTTAAAATTGAGCAGACAGCCTCTTTGAGGAAAGTCTTTAACAGGAAAGACAAACTGAAACAAACACACAGAAAACCGTAACTCAGTAGAAACAGCCTATTCAAGTAGAAGAAAAATTGTTAATCAACAAAAATGAACTTCAGAGCTATAAAAAGTGTTGCATGCATATGAAAAGAACAGAGTGCTACAAATAAGAATCAAAATAAGGGGGCACCTGGGTGGCTCAGTTGATTAAGTGTCTGACTCTTGATTCTTGCTCAGGTCATGATCTCAGAATAGTGAGATCAAGCCCCACATTAGGCCCCATCCTGAGTGTGGAGCCTGCTTAAGATTCTCTCTCTCTCTCTCTCTCTCTCTCTCTCTCTCTCTCTCTCTCTCTCCCTCTGCCCCTCTCCTGTGTGTATACACACTCTCTCTTAAAAAAAAAAGAATCAAAATAAGAATGAGGTCAGATGGAGGGATTGGTAGATATTCAAGTTTTTTAAAATTATTTTTAAAGCAAAAGTGGATGAGAGGAGAGGAAATATAAGAAAATTTGAGGCTTAATCCAGAAGGAGCAACATAAAAATCCCAGAAACAATAAATGAAGAAAATGAAAGGAAGAAAATTATCAAATTAAAAATGAAGAAACTTTCCAAAAACTGAAGGGCATGGCTGCATTTCTAGATTGAAAGGAAAAACCAACGCCCCAGTACAAAATTTTCACACCAATGTTATTATCATGAAGTTTCAGAAGAAAAAGGAATAAACAGAAATTCCTGATTCATGAGGTTTGGAGAGAACATCACATGAAAAGATCAGGGCTAAATGGCACCAACCCTCTTGATAGCAGTACTAAAGCTAAAAGACAATGAAGCAATATTTTTAAAATTATGAGAAAAAGTAATTGTTAACATATGATTTCAGAGTCAATCAAGTCATTTCTATATCAAAACAGAATAAATACATTTTCATATATGATTGTGCTGTAAATGAATATATTTCTCAAGTGCTCTATTTCAGAAAGTTATTAGAGAAGATCATTCCTTAAATGAGTGTAAACCAAAAAAGCACGGGATCCAGGAAACAAGAGACCCATTCATTAGGGTATTGAAGGAATTTCCCAGAATGAAGACAAAGGGCAATCCCAGGGTCATCTGTGCCTTAGGCTTGGAGAACCCCAGATGGAGCTGAGGACAAAGGCTGGAAGGACAGTGTCTCCAAGGAAAAGAGCAGGACAGAAAAAGCACATGATGTGCTTGGAAATGTGGGAAATATATTGAAGGGTATTTTATAATTCTTTTTCTGAATTTGGAAAGAATTAGTGATAGGTATGCAGTAATTAAGGCCAACAAAGAATTAAAATGAGATATTTACTAACTCCAGGAAAAACAAGGGGGCTGTACTCTACAGTAAATATATTGATATTCCATTTCTTGGCTCAGAAGTGAAGGCAATTCAGTCATAAGATGATAAATACCAAATATTGATTCACTGGAAAGGTAACAGAACTACTTTGGGAGAATGGGAGAGGGTAACTCAAGAGGGCCATCATTAGAGCTTGGTCTAAGTGCTAAATTTTCAGCCACTGTTATATGAAGGCAGTAGATATGCTTAAAATCAATAAATCAAGAACCAACTACACTGAGTTATCATCTTGAAATATAGACAATTTATAGGAAGAAAGAATTAAAAGGTAAAGTTGATGTCTCAGGAAGCAGATCTAGATAGTGCCAAGAATTGGGGGAAAATAAACTATTGTCATTGTCACATGGTACTATTTTATTAGTGTAATAAAAATGAGAATTAACTTTTGAAAGTAAAATTGTTATAGAATGTATAGGATTAGTACCAAGGAAGCCAAATTTATATTTCTTTAAAGACCCAGTCAAAGCACATGACTGGCAATTTCAGACATTCAGGTACATCTTTGATGCCCTATTAATAGGAATCATGTAGTCTCAGATCATATTCAAGCCAATTTTCAAAGAGAGGGAAATCAAGAGAAATCTCTAGGAGCTAAGAAAGAAATTCAATTTACCAACAATAAAATGCATAGTATTACCTAGGGAATATCCCACCAAGGATCCAAGGATGCAAAGATTATTTGGGCGAAAGCAACGCCTAGTAGCAAACTTCAAATAAGATCAACCCTGCAATGCTAAATAGGAAATTCAACAAACATTTCAGAAGAGTAATTGTTAAATATCCACATAATCCATGTATAATTATCCCAAATTAGTTTGTTGCACAAAAATAGAAGGTTCAATTTCCTGGAAAAAAAAAAAACTAGATGTAAAATATATCTACAAGTGACCTTTACATTAAAGTTTTATAATCCATTAATACTAAGACCCACAAATTCTGTGTATAATGACACTGTGACAAAAATCAAAGGAAACCATGACTTTCACTTCTCTTTCTGCCTGATCAGCACAGTATTGTATGTGGTACTGAATGGCAGTTGCACTTACACCAAAGTGCGTGTCTAAGTATCATCATTTTGTGTGACTGTTTTATAAAATTTCAACCAAGACAAGCTTCACTCTTGGTATTACAGTCATCAAAGAAAGGGATAATTGCTTGCTTAGTGTGTGCAGACTTGCAAAATGGTTTGGAGCTCAAGAAGGAACTTAAAGTCTGAATTATTTAGGTCAACTAAAGCTACTATTAATGCAAACAGAGCAAAAACCCTTATGTAGTAAAACAATCTCCATATCCTTGGGATTAAAACCATATTTCACAATAGTCCTTCATTGCATACTTGGCCTATTGCTACTGCTGCACACATTGAAATGTGTCGTAAATACTACAAATGGTAAAATTTCAGTCACTGAAGAAAAGTGAAGGAAAAGCCGTTATGTGTTCTCATGACACTTGTAAGGTTCAAGTGTAAAAGAGGATTGAATTTCCTTAACCAAACACAGTCTCATTATTTTCCGAAGCCAATTTTTACTGTTGTATGGCAATATTTAAAAGGCTGTTGTCAAGGAAAAGCATCCTAAAATTAGAACTGCCAGCTTTGTTTTCTTTGCAGGAATGGCCACACTCCTAATGGCCTCTTCTGTTTTGAAGAGAAAGCCTAATAATGAAAGGTAAAAGATTTCATAGGGGGCTTCTATAAACAGGAGAAGAATAAAACTTACCAGATATCATTTTCACAAACTGTATTTCTTGTATAAGCTTGTCTATACATAATATGTGTCTATTTTATCATTCTGGGTCTTTGAGAAGAACAAAGGTTCACTGACCCTGGTATGTCATTCTAGAAGTTCATTATCTATCTCCTTCTCTACCTCCAATCTATTGACCTTATCCACTTTGTCACTGTCCATCATTCCCCCATATTCTCATCTCTCCCCTCACCTTAAACCTTAAAGAGGCCCTCAGCCCTGCTATCCCCTTCTTTATCCATGGCACTGGTATTTCCTGGCAGAATATGAACTCTGTAAACCCAGTTCTGCATCTGCTCTGCGCCTACATGGAAGCGGCTGAACTGAATGTAGCAGGAAAAAAGCACCCAGGGATGCAAACCGATCTCACTTTAAATATGTGATCGAGATGGATACTCAGCACTGCCCACCAGTTCCACTGCATTTCCTTAGTCACACTCCTTGCTGAGCTGACTGTTTCACACCTTCTCCTCAAATCTCCACTCCCTCTCTCCCCTCCTCCTCTCTACAAATAGTCTCTTATTTCACTGAGAAAATAAAAGTAACCAGAGGGATCATCACCAAGTTTTCACCTGCCTACTTGCAAATGTTCCCAAACATTCTGCTTCCCTCCTGTTATCATGGATGAGCCATCCATGCTCCTAGCTCTGGTCTCTGCACTCAAGCAGTCCTTACCTCTCACCTATTCAAGGGGATGGAGATCTTCCTCTCTCTCTCTCTCTTTCTCTGTGTTGACTTTTTCATTCCCTACAGTATCACTCCTGTCATCATTTCTCATCAGGATTCTCCGATAATGTCCCCCACAGTAACAAACTCCTTTAGTCTCAAAGGATAAAGGAGCCATTGCTTTATCTCTAGGGTCTCCTTTATAGAAAATTATTTAAAGAGTTAGCTGTATATACTGCTCCTACTTCTTCACCTTCAGTCTTCTCTCTACCCACTTCTATAAGGATTTTTGTTCTTTCATTGGAACAACGAATGGAATGTTTTTGCTTCATTGGGAGTATTTTTCCAAGATTGCCAAAGACCCCCACAATGCAAAAACCAATGGTCAATGCACAATCCAATGCACATGATGGCTCAGCAACATTGGACACTTGACATTTGCCATTCTTGTAAAGTAGTCATCTTAGGCTTCCAGGATGCCACAGCACACTGGCCACTCCTCCTTCTCTTTCTTTCCCTGACTTATCTTCCCAAGCTCTAAATGTTGGGGTACCTGAGGGTTCAGCCCTGAGTCTCATCTCATTTATACCCTTTTTAACTCCCTACATCTCATCTAGTCCCATGATTTTAAATATATTTGCATATTGATGACTCACAAATTTATATCTCCTGCCTTGAACTCTCATCTGTCCAGCTGTCTATATGTTTGTAAGGCCACTTGAATGTCTAATAGGCTTCTCAAAATTCATAGATCCAAAATAGCTTTTTATTTTCACCACCATCTTCCCCGTTTCAGGAAATGATAAAGGTTAATATTCCCTTACCCACAGCTGTGAAACTCTGAAAGTTCTCAACACCAAACATTTTCATTTGGCAGTAAAACCTGACCTGACTTGAACTCATTTGGAAGCAAAACCTGACTTGAACTAGTAGAGGCCATTTATTGTCTTTATTTAAGTGAATACTTGTACGTTTTGTTACAGAAATATCCATTGGGAGCTACCCTAGACCCCTCTGGGAATAATTAGTAAATTTTGGGATAGGTACCTTATTACCTTTCTGAAATCTGAGTTAAGAATTTGGTAACATTTAAACCCAAGGGTTTCAAATAAGGGACTGTAAACCCATTTGTTCAGGATCTCTCTGTCTCTGTCTCTCTCTCTCTCACTCTCTTACACACACATGCACACACACACTAAAACAAGGCATTAAGCCTCATTTTTTTTTTCATTCCGCATACTCCCACATCCAATTCATGAATTCTATCAGCTTTAATTTTAAGTATGTCCTAAATCTGAACACTTATCATCTCCATAAGTACAAATGTTGCCATGGACAACTGCCTTAGCCTCCTAATACATCCTCCTAATTCTAATCTTATCCTTCCCTGTTCCCCACCTTGTCAGTGTTAGCTTCCACAAAATGACCAGAGAAGCCTTCTCTTTTTTTTTTAAATTTAAGGTATATAACCTGTTGATTTGATACATTTATAAAATACAGTTATAATTATAAACTTAAATTTATGTATAAATAATTACCACTATAGCACTAGCTACCACCTCCATCTCTCCACATAGTTACCATTTCATTTTTGTAGTGAGAACATTTAAGATCTGCTCTGTTAGCAAAATTCAAGAAATGATACAGTATTATTAGCTGTAAATTAGATCCCCAAACTTGTTAACCTTATAACTGGAAGCTTGTATCCTTTGACCAAAATCTCCACATTTCCCCCACCCTGCAACCCCTGGTAACCACCATTCTACTCTCTGTTTAGAGAAGTCTTGTCCAAACATAGGTCAGATCCTCCACCATGCTGCTCCAAAGCTCCAAAGACTTCCTACCAGGCTGAAAATAAAACCCTAATGTCTTATCATGACCTGTTAGGTCTTAGATGATCTGCCTTTCGCCTTTATCTCCTTTCTCAAGTCTTTCACTCTCTCCTTCACTCACTGTGCTCCAGCCCTCCTGGTCTTGTTTTCCTCAAACATATCACATGCACCCTGCCTGACGGGCTGTGTGCTCTTGCTTCCCTGTGTCTGGGATGCTATTGCTTTGGGCCTTGGTGCAGCTCAGTCCTCACTTCATTAAATCCCTCTCTACCAGTTGCTATTGTGGAAAGCCCTTCCTCGACAGCTCTTCTAAAACAGCAACTTCTGAACCTCCCAGACACTTTGTCACCTTACCCTGTTTGCTTTTATTAAAATTACATTGCATGTTTATTTGTTTGCTTGTTTATTATCCACCCTACCATCCAAAGGTAACTCCATGAAGGGAGAGATCAAGGGAGGGATCATGACTCTATTATTTATCATTGTATCCATGGTGCCTAGAATAATGCTGGAGCTCCCTATGTACCCAGTGATGAACGTTCATTGAACGAACAAATAAAGTAAGTTGTATTAATAAGTCCACTGAGTTGGGTTAATCAAATGATGTTAGTCCTACTTTCCAAAGTATCTCAATATTTTTACAAGTGTCAGTATAGTCCTGATGAGCTTAAGCTGCAACTTTATTTCTGATGACTCCCATTCTTAAGATAGTTCTCATCAGTGGCTAAGACTTGATTTACACTGTGTAAATTAGTGTTTACTTTTTTACTCACAAGACATATACTTAACAAAATGATCTGAATTTATTGAGGACTTTTTTTATTTCCTTATTTCTGAACTAAACACTTCCTCTTTCTAGGGAATCTAAGTTTGCCTGGAAATAGGTTTCCACTTCCAAAGTGCTCTCAAGTGATTCCATCATATTTCTTGTTTTCCAAGTGCTATAGCTATCAGTAAATTAACCAAGTTGTCTAAAATAAGAAGTAACCATGAACTATTTCAGCATAGAATAAGAAATCAAAGAAATACAATAAAGGTAGACATGAAATACTTTTTAGCATTGCATATGGTCATTTTTTATCTAGAAAAATAAAACAGTTTCTGGTAAGAAATAAGAAAATTTGGGGACACCTGGGTGGCTCAGTGGGTTGAGTGTCCAACTTCAGCTCAGGTTATGATCTCATGGTTTGCCAGTTCAAGCCCCACATCAGGCTGGCTGCTGTCAGCGCAGAGCCCGCTTGGGATCCTCTGTCCCCTTCTGTCTCTTCCCCTCTCCCCATTCACATGTTCTCTGTCTCTCAAAAAAAATTTTTTTTTTAAAAAAGAAAATTTGTTATAATGCCTTCTGTAAAATTGAGCAAAAGTATATACAATAAAGTCATTTGGGGACTAATGCCAAGAAATCTTTTAAACTGGATATTAATATTTTGGTTGTGAATTTCATTTTGGAACATTCAGTCAATAAGCATTATGTTATCTCTCCTTAACCCACGACTCCACTGTGGATAGATGGGTAGTCTTTACAGAGGCATCTTTTGATACATATTTTATAAATATTTACCCCTTATTGAAATATGATTCACATGACATGATGAAGTCAAAGAACAAAAATATTAAACAACAGTTTGAAAAAGATGACTTTAGTTCAAACTTCATCACACACCTTGACTTTGTGTCTGGTAAAAATAAAACTCAAGATCTGTTAAAATTGCACAATCACATCATGAAATGTCAAAACTACTTTTCTTTGCAAGTTTCTCTGTGAGGCTCTGTACAAACAGAGGATTAGTTAGTCTTCAACTCAGTAGTGGACAAATAGCTGGAAGCTAATATGAAGTATTTGGCCTGATGGCCTCTAAGTTCAGTCAGCTTATATCCTTCTGTCTGACTCACTACGGTTTGGAAACTTCAGCAGGCAATTAATTCTCCCAGGATAAACGGGTCTTCACTCACCCAGAATTCCCTGGGCTTCAAGGTCACATGAGGCCAGAACATTCACTCATGACTACAAGATATTCTCAACATAATCCTAGTTATTCAACCACATAATGAAAGAGAAATTTGAGTTTTACTAGTATGAGTGGTATAGAACTTAGGAAATTAAATTCTTGTAGCAGTCATTCAATTATTCAGTCAATGTTTGAATCACTTCTGCCTCCTACCCATCATATAGTTACCCAGAGTCAAATTTAATCTCATATTTGGGAGAGAAATGGGCAAAAACAAGCATACTGTCTTACACATAGTTGAGCCACAGAAGAAATTTACAATAACAGCTACCATTTGTAGATGTTTATTATATGCCAGACACAGGGTCTGTGAACTTTGCATTATTTTTACCCCTCACAACAATCCTCTGAGATTATAAATTCCTTTTTATAAGGTTTCTCTTCGCTGTTTTTGTTTTTATCTGTGATGTAGTCACATCCCCAGTATTTTCTACTGGTCAGGTTCTGACACCTCATTCTCTTCCTTTCTCCAGAAACAGTTTAAATACCCTCCAAAAAAGTTTCTTGATCTTCCAGACTGAATTAATGTTGCTGCTGAACTACAGCTTTACTAGCTACATCATTCAAATGTCAAGTTGTTGCATATTGCCTATTGTTTTTTTTATATTGAAACATTTTTCAGTTCTTACTTCTTGCAATATACTATGCTGGGCACTGAGGATACAATAATAAGCAGATGCATTCCACCTTTTTCCTCTTGTTACCTCGAGAAGAGGAAGAGAAGGATTACCTAAAATGCAGAACAATTAATGGACAGTAACAATAATACATGAAATGCAAATAGAGTATCTAGAAGGGTCACCTAATCTAGTCTCAGATAATCATGAATATTGTTTCTCTGACTTTAATGATATTCTGATCGGGCTCCAACTTTCCCACCTGGTCTTTGAGAAATTCAGCTTCGATATGCTTACAGTCTCATAGATACTTCTTTTCACCAGCCTATAATTCCTTTTTCATTCAATTTAAATTCAAAATCTTCTCTCCACAAACCCCTTTGTCATGTTTTTTAAGAGAAGATTTTGCCAGGCACTGTTCTCTTCACCAATAAGACTTTTGGCTTACGAAAGTTAAAGACTTCTGTTTTACAGAATTTAAAGCTGTTACTCCATCTTTAAACCAAAGGAGTCAACTAAATTTTTATTTTAATTCACAGAAAAATTGATAAACATTGGTAATAGATGAACTAATGGTATATGTCAGTTTTGAATAGACAACTACTTTATATAAACCATTAATTGTGAAGACAAAGCAATATAGAGCTCCAAAAATAAATGTCAAGGTTATTTCTTTAGTATTTTCAAGACGATTGCTTAAGGAAGAACAAGGGAAGGAAAACAAAAATTTTATCAGATTGTTTTCTTATCAACTCTATATGGTAATAAAGGATATGTCATAAAAGAAAAGTTGAATAAAAAATGAAAATTTATACAGAATTTCAAATTAAGTTCTTAAAAAATTTATAACATATCATGTTATTATATTTGGTTATGCATTGTCTGCCCACAAAATAGAGGTAACAAAATAAACAACCATTTCACATATGTGACTTTCTCAGATGAACACCGTAAAAATTAGCTACGCTTATCCAATGTAGCTAAGTGATACATATCCCAAATTAGCTCTTGGCTGCTACATTATTCATATACTACTTACCTGGTTTCCACAATTTATACTCCCTACTGCTTTGGTTCCATCCCTCTCTCTCTCTCTCTCTCTCTCTCTCTCTCTCTCTCTCTTTTTTTTTTCTATCACTTACTCCTTTGACCCAATCAAAAATTAACAAATGTTTCAGAGCTTATGAATGTAAAAACTGAGGTCACGTTTTTCTTACCCTCCCCTATGTAGGTAAAGATCACTTATACTGGAGTGATTCACATAGTAGAAGAAATATGTAGGTAAGGAGGAACAAGATGGAAAATCACTTTCTCCTTTTTCATTGTGGTTGCAAAGAAGAGGCCTAGAAGAGTAGAAACTGGGCCTTCCCATGCCCTGCATGACCTGTTGTCAGGGCAACAGGATGTGTGGGGAGCCCTGGCCTTCCCAGTGCCTGTTGCCAGGGTAACAGGATATGAACCATCTTTCCTTATGCAACCAGGCAGTTTCCTTGCCTTATTCTACAATTCTACGTTTCTCTTCTATTTGATGGGAAATTACATTTGTTCACAGAAACCTAAGAGGAACACAACTTCAGCACAGAGGTCATTGACAAATCATGTATTGGAAGAAATATTGTAAGTAGGGACATGCAATTGATATTGTTGTTGGTGGAAATAAGTGGAAGAGAGTTTTATTGAACTGATATTCTGAAAATAGAGACTTCAATTTTTATTTTCATAATCTTTTCATTGGATCAGAGAAGTAAATGATAGGAGATGATGAGATGGAAAAAAGTAGAGTAGTAGTGGGAAAAAAACTGTGAAAACCAGAGAAGAATTATCTGAAACATTTAGAAGCCAAGAGCTTAATTTTGAGTGTATATCAGTTGGCAGTTTTTGTGCAACAAACCATCTTGCAGCTAGTGGCCAAAAGCAATAAACATTTATTATTTCCTTAGGACTTTGAGTAAGTTAGACAGTCCCAGATGACTTCACTCACATGTCTGGTAGTTAATGGTTTGGTTGCTTTAAGAGGGGACTCAACTGTAATGGTTTATATCTGCTTCACATGCTCATCCTTCAGTAAGCTCGACCAGGCTGGTAGAAGAGTTCCAAAGAATGGCAAAAGAGAGTATACTCCAATGCATAAGCCCTTTCCAAATCTTTACTTGTGTCACATTTGCTAAGATCCCACTGGCCAAAGCAAGTTGCATGGCCAAGCTCAGAGTCAGTATGGGAGGCATGATCCAAGAGTGGTTATTGGAAGTCAAAAACTGGGCCATATTGCAACTGTGAACAAAAGTATGGAAGAATTTCTGGGAAATAGAGAGCTCTTTGGAAAATTTGAGATATTAAGGCAGCGATTTGCTAGAGGATGAAATATTAAGAGAGTCACATTTATAAAGACACTTTCTTAGTTAGTACCAGTTGGGTGTACTAGAGATTTTGAGAGCTCTAAAGGTTAGAAAGGAGGTCCTTAACTCCTCTAATAACCGTCTCCAAATGCAGTCTAAAAAGAATGAGAAAAACGTTGTGTGCCTTTACATAGTTTATGTTCTCTGTGGGGAATGAAACAGAATAAACTCCATTTAGATGATTTTTCTAAAATAAACAAAAAGAGAAAAGATTCAGCTCACTTTACTTCAGGAAAGAACTTTATTATATGCATGAAATCCTTTATAACAAGAAGAAGCAGCATAGCAAGAATTAAATACCTAGGTTTATTTTTTGAGAGAGACAGAACACACAAGCACGCATGCATAAGCAGGGGAGGGTTGGAGGTGGAGAGAGAGAGAGAGAGAGAGAGAGAGAGAGAGAGAGAGAGAATCTCAAGTAGGTTCTACACCCAACACAGAACCCAACACCAGGCTTGATCTCATGACACTGAGATCATGACCTGAGCTGAAATCAAGAGTCGGATGCTTAACTGACTGAACCACCCAGGAACTCTATAAAATACCTATAACCTATTTTAATCAACAAAACCCCTGGCTTTATTCTTATCTATAAATGAAAATCTTCAGAGACAGACACCCAGATATCTCTACTATGTAGACGTAGAGTCGTTTGTTTTTCTCTGTTGTTTGGGATATCAAAGGCCAAATAAATTAAAATAATTTTATAAGTGTCCAAGCTCTGAAGGGACAAGATGATTTAGGAAAAGTCAAATTCCTTTGAAGATACTAGCTAGGATCATTGTTAAAATAAGCTGATTAAAGAGGTAATGGTTGTACATGCCTAAGAGAAGGAGAGAAATAGAACCAGGGAGTTTCTGACATCTAAAGCATATGCCAAGTGATAACTCCCCTTGGAGTATGCAAAACTAGGCAAACAGATGGCAGGATTGTGGAAAAATCAAAACAAGAGAATAGTTTTTAATTCCTGAAATGTCAGGTTTTATAGTGAGTCTGAGTGTTAATGGAATTATCTAAGTCAGTGTTGTTTGGAAGATGTATGGGCTTAGGAATCTGGCCTTCCCCTTACTACCCAGGACACATTGATGTCATTTAATGTCTTATGAGGCTCAGTTTTCTCATCAGAAAAACTGGGAATAATTGTGCTGAACCACACAGATCAAAAGAAAAATCTTTTAGAAATTATAAAGCAAAAAAATTATAAAATATGATTAATACTATGATTCAATTATGAGTTTGAGCTAACTAAGGAATATGATTAATGCCCAAGTTGTTCAGTATTTTCTTATCCTGCCCCAAAAGCAGTTTATTTTGAACCATTAAAAAAGTTCACCTTTTTTAATGAATATAGTATTTTTGTCAAATTGGCTTACATACAACACCCAGTGCTCATCCCAACAAGTGCCCTCCTCAATGTCCATCACCCATTTTCCCTCTTGCCCACCCCACCCCACCCACCCTGTTTGTTCTCTGTATTTAAGAGTCTCTTGTGGTTTGCCTCCCTCCCTCTCTGTATGTATCTGTTTTTTCCACCTTCCCTTCCCCCATGGTCTTCTGTTCAGTTTCTCAAGATCCACATATGTGTGAAAACATATGATATCTGTCCTTCTCTGACTGACTTATTTCCCTCAGCATAATACCTTCCAGTTCCATCCACATTGCTGCAAACGGCAGGATTTCATTCTTTCTCATTGCCAAGTAGTATTCCATTGAATATATAAACCACATCTTCTTTATTCATTCATTAGTTGATGGACATTTAGGCTCTTTCCATAATTTGGCAATTGTTGAAAGTACTTATAAACATCGGGGTACACGTGCCACTATGCATCTAATACAAAATCTATTTTGATTTTCTTCTAAATCATCAAGCACTGATTCATGTACAAAACTGCAAGAATCCTTTGATCTTCCACTCTTATGCAGAGTTTAATTATGGCTGACCTCTGTTTTCTTGAACACTATGAACACTGTATGAACACTTTCTTGAACATTATGAACACTTGAAGCCTATGAACACTGTACTTAGGACTTTACTATTTTTTCATGCCTTAATATAAGCATATCTGAGTAGCTATAAATAAAAAAATTACCTAGAAGAAATAATCTGCGTCGAGCATTTTCTTGGCCTATTTGGTAAAAAGTTATGTTTTTAATTATTTTATAAAATGTAAAATAAAATACAATATCTTTAAACAACTCAGGAAACTGTAGTTTAAAGAAGAAACCAAAAAAGTCATAATGTTTCATTTATATGCCTCTCATGACCTATTATCACTTTTATGTGCTTCTTTGACAATAAATAATCATGCCTAATACTTGCTCAGACCAGATATTTGGAATACTGTGATTCTCATGAACCTTTAACATTATCATCTGTTTAATGATGTTAGTGAACAGTCCCTTTCCTACCCAAAAGGCTTATAGCACAGACCTTTTGGATGGGAATCAGACTTGCTCAAATATTTACATTTGATTAGCTGATTGAAATATATTAGAATAAGGGACAAAATCTAATACTATAATGGTAATTTTGTATTTTCTAAAATGAATCAGCAAAAGGAAGGACTATGGGACATGACAGTAATTACTTGGAAGTCAAATCCATTGAGAACCAGACTGGGATAACAAAAGACCTAAAGAATGATTTTCAAGCCAGAGTGACTCAGGAAATCAGATTGGCCCTGGTTTATACATGATTATAGAGCCCTAAAATCAATTCTAAGTCCACCACATGACACTGAATAAAGGGTGCTGAATCCATCAAGGCAATTCCATAGGTGAAACTCTAAGGCCAGCCCACTTCTCTTCATCAGCTCTCTCTCCTTACATACCCATCACTCCTTCCCCAAGGAAATGTAAATCCTTGAGTATAAAAGCCTGGGAATCTTGGCAAGAGCACCTCCACTGAACTAATAGAAGGTCTTCCTTTTCTCATCTAACAACCTGACTCTCTCCACAGATTCTGACGAGAAAATTACTTTAAAAAAAATAGAATTCTGCTTTTGCAAATAATATTAGTAATAATAATGATAACAGCTAGAATTCTTGAATTCTGGACACTGTTCTAAGAGGTTCATAAGATTCATTCATTTAATCTTTTTAATATCTAGGAGATACATAATGATATCATTCCCACTTTACAGATATGAAACCTAAGGCATCAAAAAATCAATCAACTTAGAGAAGATCATATAGCTGTTAAATAGCAGAGTTTATATACACATAAGAATGGTTAAGATTATGGAAATATTAATAACTACAGTGTTTTGAGAAGGTTACTGTGTGCCAGGTATTGTGCTATTTCTTTTTTTAAAAAATTTTTTTAACGTTTATTCATTTTTGAGAGAGAGAACTAAGCGTGAGCTGGGGAGGAGCGAAGAGATGGGGAGACAGAATCCAAAGCAGGCTCCAGGCTCTGAGCTGTCAGCACACAGCCCGACGTGGGGCTTGAATTCATTGACCGCGAGATCATGACCTGAGCCGAGCCGAAGTCGGATTCGTAACCAACTGAGCCACCCAGGTGCCCCTATATTTCTGCTTTTTAATATTTATTTTGAGAGAGAGAGAGCCCATGCATGCATGTGTGCAAGCAGGAGGAAGGGCAGAGAGAGAAGGAGAGAGAGAATTCCAAGCGGGCTCCTTGCTGTCAGCTCAGATCTCCATACAGAGCTCAATCTCACGAACGGTGAGACCACGACCTGAGCCAAAATCAAAAGTCAGGCGTGGGGCGCCTGGGTGGCTCAGTTGGTTAAGCGTCCAATTTCAGCTCAGGTCATGATATCATGGTTTGTGAGTTGGAGCCCTGCGTCAGGCTCTGTGCTGACAGGTCAGAACCTGGAGCCTGCTTCAGATTCTGTGTCTCTCTATCTCTCGGCCCCTCCCCTGCTCATGCTCTGTGTCTGTTTCTCAATAATAAATAAATGTTAAAAAAAAAATTTTAAGTCAGATGCTCAACCCCTGTGCTATATTTCTTATACACATTATTTTATTTAATTTGCACTACCTTGATTTGGGCAATATGCAGATACCCTGATCCAAATGCTTCCCTTTCAAGTGGAAAAACCTTCACCTGAAAAAGCCTTTCAGGCCTCCCTTTGCCACTTTTCACATTCTTTCACAAAGGAGGAAGAGCACTTGGTTGGTGAATTGTGAATAAAGAATTAGACCTGGGGGTGCAAGCTATTAGACCTGGGGGTGCACTCCTTTTCAGAGAGTGAGGAAGAGATATTCTGCTTATACAAATCACAGTCTCATCTGTGAAAGCACATTTAGGAGGGCAGACTTTGCCCCTGCTGAGGAGAGGTGTCATTCATTAACCCCACCCCCACCCCAAGATCTCATGAGGTTTTGTCTATGTCTCAGCTGAAAAGGCACCTTCTAAGATAGATCATTCCTAACCAAAATACTTTCCCAAGTAACTCTTGATCACATCACTTTGTGCATTTTCTTAAGGTCACTTCTTACTCTATATTAACTTATTTTTTTTTATAATTCACCTTTTTGATGTTTGTTTCCTCTACTAAACTGTAGGCTCATCTACCTAAACTAGTGCCTGACACAGTACACAACCAGTGAGTGAGCGAATCAAATAATTGCATTTTACAAATAAAGAAAGTAAAGTTTAGAAAAGTTAATACATTTTCCATGATCACACAGCTAAAGGACAGATGGTATTAGAAAATACCTGACTGATTCCACAGTTCAGTTTTTAATCTCTAAGGTATTTTACCTCAATGATATCTATTCTATAAATATAACATAATATTATATAAGGACTGAGACTTACAATAAGATTATATTTACACACCAGAATAGGTTTTTTTGAGGTGGTTTTCTTTATTTTTATAACTAAAGGACACACTTTTAAGCTGATTTTTCTGATTAAACCATCAAAACTATCATATACTCAACAATGTGAGAAAAGAAATTAAGATTTATCAACAATTTCCAAAAAAGAGCATAAACATTCTTCTTTGACATTTGAAACGAATCTACTATAAGCTCTCAATATCAGAGCTTTGTCAGAAAATTGGTGGTCTAGGCATATAAACCAGGTTTAGATGGAAGACAGGGAGTTATTTAATGGCTAAAGATAAAGAGCATCTACTCCAGTTCTCCATAGACTGGCCAAGACTGGCTTCACCCTAAGCATCCTGTCTGTGTGAGAAAGTGTGTGTTGGGGGGTAGTGGTAGGGGAGAGGGTAAGAATATAAAAATGGTCATGTTGATTCAGCACTCTGTTACTCTATTACAGAAGGAATGTATTAGTTTCTTACTGCTGCTGCATCATATTTAGCACAAACTTAGTAGCTTGAAACTACACAAACGTATTATCTCCAGTTCCGTAGGTCAGAAATTTGAGGCAAGTTTCACTGGGCTAAAATCAGTTTTGGCAAAGCTGCATTCTTTTTGGAGGCTTAGAGAAGAATCCGTTTCGTACTTTTGCAAGCCTCTAGAGGTTGCCCACATACCTTGCCTCCTAGTCTGCTTCCTCCATCTTCATCATTGACCAAGACAAGTTGAGTCTTCCTCACATCAGAGCATTCTGACCTCTTCTTCTCCCTCCCTCTTCCACTTTTAAGAACCGTTGTGATTACATTTGGCCCAGCTGGATAATGCAGTCTCATCTCCATATTTTAAGGTCAGCTGACCAGCAACCTTAATTCCATCTGCTGCCTTACTTCCCCTTTGACAGATTCACAGATTCTAGGGATTAGGACGTGGACATGTCTAGGGGGCAGCTCTTCTGTCTACCACAAAACCCATGGACTAAGTTTTCAGAAGCATGACTCTGCATCCTTTTCTGTGATCTTTCTTGGTAACTATTCTGAGGATGTCTTCTTTTGTGCTTTGAAAGTAAGATGAATAAAAGCTTTACAGGTAGATGAATCTGTATTTAAATGCAAGCTTCACCAGACACCAGCTATTTAACCAACTTAGGATAATTACTTTTTGAAATCATTGGAAAAGTAAGTAAGCATACAGATGTTATATTTGGAAAGTTCTGACAACTAGTAGATGATAAGCAAATATTACTTTCTCCCATCTTCTCCATCCCTATTCTATCTGTGAATCTATCTCTACTCCTCCAACCTGACCTTAGGCCCTATTTTGGCAACCTGACTGATCCTCCAACTTTGAAGTCAGAACCACTGTAAGATTCCAAATTTTATTCATTCATTGATTCATTGAAAAGCATTTATTGCATGACCTACCACATGCCAGGTATTGTGCTAGGTGCTGGTGATCCAAAAGCAAACACAATGAACATAATTCGTGCCCTCAGGAACTTGTGGTCCAGTAGTGAAGGTAGATTTTGTTATGAAAAGGGAAGTCCAGGTTCTTGTAAGAGCCAAATATAGGAAACTGACCTAGTGTGAAGGATCAAGAAGGATTTCCTTTGCAAGTGAAATTTAAGACAACATCTTTGAGCATTTCTTAATAGTGTTCCTTAGTAGCATTGTGAGTAGGATAATTCTTCCTGAAAAAGGAATTTCCCAAGCTCTGGAGGACATTTATCATGCCTGAACCCTGCTGCCCACTGAATACAGAAACATCCTCAGGCACTGCAATAACCAGAAGCATCCCCACACATCTCTAAAAACATCACAGGGAACAAAAGCAGCTCTGGCTGAGAGAGGAGAAAGGAGTGGCTCCCTTGGGAAGAGAGAACAAAATGAGTAAACGCAGATAGGTGGTACGCAGTGTTTCTTTGGGACAACCTTGAAGCTGATTGGGAGGTGGCCACAGAAGGAGAGGTATGAAAAGAGGTTCCAAATGTGGAGCAGGTACAGGGTGAAGGATGCTGAACTTTCAAGGGAAGGTACTAGAAGGCAGGATAGTAAAAGGATCAGATCTGCTAATCTACAATGCTGCTTTATCCTAAAGTATAATTCCAGTTTGGGAATATGGTGCTAATAGCTCCTGTCATTTTACCTGTTTTGCCAATTTTCATTCTAAATATGTATTTCTGCTACATCTTCTTGGTGATAGGGTTTGGGCAAGTGCATCTGAGAGCTGTTCAACACACTGCCCTCTTTAATTACAGTTACTTTAAATTAGCTATAGGGTTATTACACATTTCCTCCTTTCTCCTGCACTCTCTTCTTCTCTGTATTTTATGCTTCCATTACTGATGATTGTGTTTACCACCCATCAGAGGAAAAAAGAAAAAAGAGCAGCTTAGGTCTTTCAACTGTTGCATTTACAATTCCACATCTTAATATCTGACACTTGTCAAGATACGGAGGTAAGCATCTATATGTGCAAAATTAATTCTCAAATATTAAGTTAGTTTAGTGGCACCTGGGTGGCTCATTAGGTTCAGCGTCTGCCCTCAGCCCAGGCCACGATCTCTGGTTCACAAATTAGAGCCCTGCATTGGGCTCTGTGCTGACAGCTCAGAGCCTGGAGCCTGCTTCGGATTCTGTGTCTCCCTCTCTCTCTGCCCCTCCCCTGCTCATGCTTTGTCTCTCTCTGTCCTCAAAAATAAATGAAAACATTTTTAAAAATAAAAAATAAGTAAAAAAAATATTAAGTTCATTTCTAACTGTAAAATTCTCATAAGTTATAGTCCTACATTTATAAAAGCTGAAAGGATTGATAATAATTACTATGAAGTAATGAGTCTTAGATTTTTGTCAATAGTTTGTAGTTTTAAGTAGTTTAAACTTTCCTCCCTTCTGTTGAACAACTGGAAAAGGTAACACTCTGAATAAGTTTTTGTTATAATGTCATGTTCACTGGAATTTCTAGTTGATCACAGTTTTCTGGAAAGGCTGTCGCCCCTTGCATTAAACTCTTAGAACAGTGGCATTGACTGGAAAGAGCAGTACCAATGTCTTAAAATGTTTTTTCTGGGGCGTCTGAGTGTCTCAGTTTGTTAGGTGTCTGACTTTGTTTCAGCTCAGGTTATGATGTTGAAGTTTGTGGGTTTGAGCCCCACATCGGGTTCCATGCTCGCATGGAAAATTTTTTAAATATGATTTTTTTTTCTTTTAAATCCACAGCTGTGGAGCAATTGTACATTAAAAATAACAATAAAAGAGTACCATGACACAGAGAACAGAATTGTTTCTAAAATTGGAGGGGAAACTGCATAAATGAAAACACATACAAAATCTTCAAATCAGTGTTCCTCATGGGAATCAATAAACAGTCTTTGCAAAGACTAGTGTTAGAAAAATGTCCTTAGTCTGTAGGAATTAGTACATGGTCCCAGAGTCACAGAAAACTTCTGAGCCAGAAACTTCATTAGGTATTGAGATGGCAGAAGAAATAGGAAATGTTTTCCAGGTCCTAACTAACTGATAATGTATGGACAGGTATATGACTCTTTGTAAGTGTTGTTTACGAAGGGCATGATGCCATAGCCATTCGCTAATATTTCCAACATCATGGATGGTGAGTCATAGTGTAGAATCTGAACTGTCATATTGAGAGACAAGTTGGTGGATTGAAGATGGATTGAAGAAAGCTAAAGAAAAAAGCCATAACTATAAAATAAAATTAATAAAATAAAGCATGCAAGTCTACATCAGAAATGGGAAGAGGAAAGGGTTTCACCTTTGTTTCCACAAAGGAACAAGAGACTTCTTGGCATATCACCAAATATGGTGTCTCAATTAAATATTATATGAAGGAGATTTAAAAGGGACTCAATGAAAAAAATCAACAAAGAGGTAGAGAATAATTGATATTTTAATTTAGTTTAATGATGTTTCACATGTGCTACAAAATTTTAAAATTATTTCTATCAACTCAAAAAAAGTGTTACAAAATCTTATGTTATATGATATTGCTTATAAAATATTTTCTATAAATATCTACCTACAGTAGTTCATGTTTCCAAATTTAAAGTATACTTGAATAAACTTTATTTTACTAACCTTTGTCTCTATTTTTATTTAACCTCAAAAATGTACACATTATAAACCTACTTAAAAACAGAATGTCCTGTTGAAATAAATCAATGTATCTTTGAAGTTAGATACAGTAAAAGTAGAAAAATCACTTTCCAAATATCTAAAAGTCCTCATTGAGCTTTTGAACAAATTAAAAAATTATTGCAAAATTGTTTGATAGCTTTCATGAATAACATAATTTTAATTGCCAACACTTAAAAAGTGAAATTCTAGAAGTAGAGATTGTAAGAAGCTAAAAATCCTGTTTGAATCAATATTACATTTTAAATAAGCAAGACAATTCCAGCAATGGAATGAGGAGACCCTCCTATCACTGCTATGAATGCAGACTACACAAGAGACCATAATTAAACAATTTGGTTGCCATTAGTCATGCAGATTTTAGATTTAGAGCTTCTTGTTTTGAAAATTCTAAACCTAGAATACTGAAAATGTCTTAAGTCAAAGTACAAGTTAAAGTAATAGTACCAAAATGCAAATTCCTTCTTTCTTTGATGCAAAGGCAATCAGTCATTTCAATCAGTTTGGTAATAATAATTATTTTTTAAAAAACTAGTTTCAGTAATTTTTCCCCTAAATGATCCTTCAGTGACTCTATGGAGGCAAAATACCAAATTTACTTAGTACATGCATGTATTATTATATCTTACATCAATGTTGGATATCAAATCATGAAGCTCTACTGCTGAATGACTCTACTCTACTGAAATAAAATGAGATTGATCTTTGAGATCACTTGATAAAGTGAAAGTCAGATAACTGCTCTAAAATGTCAGGTAAACACAAAGTCACTTTTCAATTTTTTTTAAGACATATGCACAAATTCACTACCATACATCTTCATACATTTAAGTAACTACAGAAAAATAAAACGAATACAAACAAAACAAACAAACAAGCAAAAACATCCTGTCCTGCTAAAGGGAAGAAAATCTAAACTAGGTTGTAATATGATCTATAATTTTTCCGGTACAGATGTTCATCTACTAATTAGGTTAGGACAAATCATCTGATGACTACCAATGTTTAATTTTCATCTATGCTAATTAATTTTGTAAGCTGTTACTTGCTTTTATAGGATTATTTGTTTCCTTAGAGAACCACCTCCCCAAAAAACTGTAATTCTGGTCTTCAATGGATCTTGAAAACATATTTCTCTAATTCATTCAAATGATGTAAGATGGCTTCCTTTTTAAAAGTTCTCTGTTAAATGTTGTTTGCATTATTAGTGAGCTCTATACTAGTGCACTGTAATGTCATATGTTACTTCAACTGTAAGAAAATATACAGAAAATACTACTTAAATATACAAACATCATTAAATACATTCAAGTGGACGAAAGTAGAAGGAATTTTTCCTCTAAACAAAGTTTAACATAATTTTTCTTTCAAAAAAAAATCATAGATATAAAAACAACCACATTAAATTTACTCAGATGTTGCACTTTATACAACAGTATGTAAATGCAGCATTAGAAATATGAATCCTAGAAAATCTCTATTTTGCATGGTATAGGATTCCTTCAGCTATGATTATAAACAAGAAAATATATTTTCATTTCAGAACTACAAATATGCTGAGCAATTACACTGGCCTGTATATATTCATAATGCAAATTTTTATCCAAATGTTAAACCTGATTTTTAAATTATAATTAAAATAAAGCATGTATACATAGGGTGCTGGAACAGATGAACAGAAATTAGTAGCATAGACAGAAAAAAACTTAAATCTTGTTTAAATAGCAAGGTGAATAGCAATGCAATTAAAGTTTGACCCAGGTACTTACGTTTCATGTTTGACATAAGCACATCTCTTAGCCCAAGTTAGTAAGGTCTATTCTATACCATGAGCTACTGTGTATTCTCAGAAGAAGTGAATTGGTTAATTTAAAGCCAAAACTCTCCAATAAGTTTGGTATGCTACTAGTGTTTTTACCACATTTTTTCTTAAGCAAACATTATTAAGACAAAGAAGAAGCACAGTGGAATATAAGTATTTATTATCACGTTAATCCTGCCCTTGTGTTTTCAAAATCTAATCACAGAGAAATAAGTATCAGTAGTAATCTTTTTTATTTTACTGAAGGAAATTTTATTTCTGCAAGTATCCTGGCAAGCAGCTTTTCTAGTTACTTTTCTGCATATCTAAACCACATATCTAAAGAATATATACAGAATGTATAAAAGAAACCATGTGTTGTAACAGTCAAGTGAATTCTCAGGGAGTTACCTTACTTTATATTACACATACAGGTGCAAAAAAGACTATCCATCCTTCAGGCAAGTTGTTAGCTGACACTCACACATTTTATTTTTTAAGAGAAAATCTTTCTAAAGGAAACGCTAGTCCACAAAGTCAGATATTACGAACAATTAGTCATATTAATAGGCAAGTTTTGGGTGGGGTGGTGGGAATAAAAACACAGAACCAAGCAAAGAGCTTACTCACATTCCTTTCAGGCGTTGCCACATTTTTTCAGTGTGTTCTCCTATCAGATACTTAAGAGGGGTGTTTTCCAATTCTTCAATTTCTGTAGCAGTAGACCCCATGATGATATTCCTAGGGCAATATAGTTACAGTCAGTTTCAGCAGCTAGAACAAGCATTCCTCAGACCACTACGAATCTCAAACAGTTATACAGTAGCATCTCTCATCTATCAAAATACTGCAGATTTACAAAGCTGAGGGCAGCCTCTGCCAGAATTGCTACTGACTTTGACAGGCATATCCACTGCTCACATCACCCAACCTCCCAAGCAGACAGCAGTATAAACAGATCCTCTGACCTCACAGGAGCAATCCGCACATGTGAGCCTGCTACTGTACTACTGACCGACTGAGTGCTCCAGCTCTCCCCAAAAGCAGCTCATCTGTTACCGTTCGGTGCACTGAAGCACATCAGAATTCCTACAGTTTACGAGATCTATTATGCACAAGAGAAACGTGAATGACTTTAGCGCACCAGAAGAAGCTGAATTCCTCTCTACCAATAGAAAGAGGGCAGGATGTAATAAGAAAGCAGATGGTAGGAACCAGTGTCAGCAGCACCACCCTGAGAAAAAAGTGCCTGTTTTAAATGCCAAGGTTTTTGTCTCTTCATTGATCTGGAACCAACAGTTAAAGATATATCATGCCCTAACAACAAACGCAATAAAAATTAATGGCAACAATGAGAAAATAACACATAGAGCCATGCAGAAGACAGACCACGGAGCTCCACAGGTTGTTATTGAAAGACTATGTACATCAATGATGCTGTAATCATGCTTATTCACCTTCTCCTAGCAACTCCACACAGTAGGTAACTGCCAATTTAACCAGTAGAAAACACGGCAGCTGCACACAGCCTGCTCTGTGAATCCTTTGGGGGTTACAAAATAAATAAAACGAAACTAGTGTGGAAGTGTGTGTGTGTGTGTGTGTGTGCGCGTGTGTGTGTGTGCTGAAGTAAAGGGAATGTGTGAAGGTGGGGGGGAAGAAGAAAGGGAGAGAGGGAGAGAAATGGATGCTGTGCCGCTTGTGCATTTTAGAAGAAAAATGAGAGAAAGTGAACATAAAAGGAATCAGAACTGAGTCATCTGCCAAGCTCCCAACACATGGTGAGCTTTCTTTGAAACCAGCACAGACCCTGAGTATGAGCTCCATAACAGCTATTGCTATCCGCAAGCTGCTAAGAAAAATACACTTAAAAGCAGTATCTCTTCTTGCTTGTTTAGAAAGCCAGATGTAGTTTTATTCTTCCCTACAAGATACCTTGCTGTTACCGATATTCATATGTAGTAGACACGTGATAACATCTCGTATTTATTGAGTACTTACTGTATGTCCGACCCTGTTCCTAGTACCTAACAGTTTACCATTTTAAAATTTTTACAAAAACCCCATGAATGGTAGGTAATATTCCCATTTAACAGTTTAGGAAATGGAGAAACAGAGATATTTCCCAGATTTAAAGCCAGCCCTTTAAAATGGGCACTATCTGTGATTTTCCTAACAAGGTCTTCCAATATAAAGTTACTATGTGTGTCTAAACACTGAGCGCATGTGGTGGTCAAAATCATAATATCTGTAAAAAGCATCTTTGTAAATTGTTACAGAAAGTGTCTTCTGGGGCGCCCGGGTGGCTCAGTCGTTAAGCATCTGACTTCGGTTCAGGTCATGGTCTCACTGTTCCTGAGTTTGAGGCTCCCCCTCAGGCCAACATGAGCCCAGCTGCAGGTGAGCTTGTGCCCCACTTTGGTGAGCCCTGCTTTCCTGCTTCTCTCTTTCTCACTCTCTTCCCCTCCTTGGATTCTCTCTGTCTCTGCCCCTAGCTCCCCCTCTGCCACTCTCTCTCTGTCTCTCAAAAAAAAGTGTCTTCTGATTTACAAATTAGAAGAGGTGAGATTTCTGCGCTATTTGGGCAGAGTCGTATAGGCCTCCTTTCTGGGTTCCCATAATAACTTCACAGAAAACTTTCACAGCGTCCAGAGCCCTTGATGTCCTGCAAATAAAGGAGCAGGATGCCCTCAAATTCCTTTCATCAGGAACCCATTTGGGTGGCACAAACCTTGACTTCCAAACGAAACCATCATCTACAAAAGGAAAAGTAACAGCATTACCTCATAAATCTCAAGAGGACCTGGGAGAAGCTTCTGCTGGCGGCTCGCGTTGAAAACCTGGCTGCCCTCAGTATCATACCCTCCAGGAGCACTGGCCAGCCAGCTCTGGTGAAGTCTGCGGCTGTCCCTGGAGCCACTCCTGTCGGTGGCCACCTCGCCTCGGAACCTTCTCTAACCAGACGGAGGCAGCCTCCTGGGCGCGGGAAGCCAGACTTCCGCCGTTATTGATCCCAGGGCTGACCCCCAGCCTCTGGAGAGGTGTCTTATCCTAACCCACCTCTGCCAGGTCTGCGCCGCGTGGCCACTGCCACCCCAGAGCACCCACGAGGGAGCTGGCTCCGCGGGTGTGACGCGGGGGGCGCCGGGGAGGAAGTTCTGTGCGCCCACGGCCCCATCTCCCTGAGCCGCCCCGCCACGGAGGGTCACGCCTGGTCTCCACCGGCACTGAGATCCCACAGAGACTGAAAGGGAAGAGCAGGACGCTGCTGTGAACCAGGAGGAACCTCAGGTGGACCGGCCGCTCCAGCTCCCAACCGGCCGCCTCTCGGCACGTGCTGGTGGACCCGCGCGAGGTGCGGTCGCCCTCCGAGCCTGCTGGGGGCTCCCTCCTGAAGCTGGAGCGGGAGCCCGCCCCCAGGACCCGCTGCAGCCTCGGGGACCCCGCGCCGGGTGGGCAGGGACCACCACGGGGTCGCAGGCGCTTCTACACACTCGTGGACAGAACGTGGCAACAAGGTCAGCAGAAAATGAAGTTTTCAAAAAAGAAAAGGTTAAATCAACCGAGGCTTCAGTTTTCCTTTTTCCAACGAGTTGTTTGTTTCCTGAACTCCAGCTGAATGTAATGTCTTTAGCTAGCTTTACATTGTTGCAAACTCACCCCTGTGGGCATTTTCCAGAATTGTCAGAAATGAGCTAGTTATTGCTCTGAAAGTAGTGATTTTGCCTTCCCTGTGCCTTAATTTATAATCCTAGATACATTCACTTAATAAATTCTTAGCTGATTTTTCTTTAATGAGATAGTCAACATCTGAACTGTGCTCTCAGAGATGAATCACAGTGAAAAAGTCTCTATAAAATGCAAGCACTCCACCACTACTATTTTATGAGCCAAACACCCTAGTCCTTAAGGTTATAACCCCTTTCAGGGCACAAATGTTTTTCTAATTATGGAAAGAAATTTCAAGCCCTCACATTGGCTAGTTTACCAATAGTTTGCAATGTAAAAATTGAGGACTATTCTGCTTAAGTGTTGGTGAATTTTGTCATTGAAACTTACTTGCCCTTTCTTTCACTATCTCACTTCTGTCATATATCGATACGTATGAACTCTTAGTGTACTGATGACACCCTTAATACACAAAAATGCTTAATTGTTGCATTAAGCATTTCATAAAATAAAACTAAAATTTGAACAATGAGCTATTCCGAAAAGCTTATTATTTAAATCCTTGACCAATATAATTTTCAGCCTTAAGCAGCATCAAAAAATTATTTCTGTTGATGTAGAGAATTCAAAGCATTTTCCTTTTCTAGTTTATAACTAACGTCTACATGATGTATTAATAGAATAAAAATAGGTGCGCCTGGATGGTTCAGTCTATTGAGCATCCGACTTTGGCTCAGGTCATGACCTTATATCAGGGTTCATGGGTTCTAGCCCTGCATCAGGCTTTGTGCTGAAGGTTCGGAGTCTGAAGCCTGCTTCAGATTCTGTGTCTCCCTCTCTCTCTGCCTCTCCCCCCGCTTGTACTCAATCTGTCTCTCAAATATAAATAAACTTTAAAAAAATATTTTAAATAGAATAAAAATAAAATAAATCACATTGAAGAAAATAGAACTGAGGGAATAGCATTCAACTTTTCTCTTTCCTAATTAATCTGTTTAGAAAAATTTGAGATGTTGCATTCATAAAATTAAACCAAAAAAATTCTGACATAAGACAGAGAAATAAGATAACAAGAAAGTACGCTGAGAAATTAAAATATGCTTGCCAAAACAAAACGTTCAACATGAGCTCTGGGGAGAGGTTGAGAAAATAATACTAAATTAGGGTAAAAATTGATCCAATTTGTTTCTTCTCTCTCATATGTTCCATCTCTTTTGCTTTAACTCTATATTCAGGTAAATTATCTTTATTATAATAAGTAGTTCCTTCATTCTTATTACCTAATATTTTATTGGAATGTTGATAAACATTTATAGAATGATTTTTCAGTATCTACGGATGCCAAGATATATTGCAGCATAGAACAGGATCCAGACTACCTGAATTTGAATCCCTGTTCTTTCACTTAAAGAATTATGTGATCTTTTGCAAGTTACTATTATGTGTCTGTTCCCTCATGTATAAAGGAACATAATAAGATTATCTTTCTCATAATGCTGATGTAAGGATTAAATGAGTTAATATACACAAAGAACTTAAAACAGTATCAGAAGCATAGTAACTGCTCTATTAAATTGTTAGAATTAAAAAATAATGTTTTAATTGTTAGCATTTATTATTATTGATACTATCACATGACTTTCCTCCTTCAGACTGAAGTGTAATTATTTCAGTAGATTTACTGACCATGAGCTATTTTCCAAATAATTTGTCATAGAGCATTATTGTTTTTATGCATTGCTAGTCTTCATTTTATTTAGAAACTTTACATCCTAATTCATGAGTGAAATGTTTGAAATATTTGTAGCACTAACTTTATTGATTTTCATATTAAGGTTATACTAGCACCATGTAATAAATTGGAGGGAAACAGTTTTAAACTTACAAGTTCGCACCCAGCAAATGACAAAGATAAATGATGACATACTCAGGAGCACCAAATTGGAAAGCATACCACTCAAATAATCTTCTAAAATAATTGCCTGAGTCAGTATACTTGAGAAACAAAAAGTAATTAGTGACTAAAATCAGAGACTTGTACCTAACTAGCCATAGAGATTGAAAACAAAGTCCCAGGTTTACTTCTGTGAAGAAGGGCTAGGAAGAAATTAATTCAAATTAGAACAAGAAGCAGGGGATCCAAAAAAGATGGCTTCAAGGAAAAAAAAAGGATTAAATTTTAAAACCACCTTAACAAACTAAAAAGATTATGTCATTGATTAAATGAAAGCACACTACTTCTAAATTGATAACTAAAGGGGCACCTGGGTGGCTCAGTCTGTTGAGCGTCCGACTTCGGCTCAGGCCACGATCTCACGGTTTGTGAGTTTGAGCCCCGTGTCAGGCTCTGTGCTGACAGCTCAGAGCCTGGAGTCTGCTTTGGATTCTGTGTCTCCCTCTTTTCTGCCCCTCCCCCCTTCTCAAAAATAAACACTAAAAAAATTTTTTTAAATAAATAAATTGATAAGTAAAACCCCAGAAAATATGCAAAGTTTTAACAATATGGCACACTAGATATTCCAAAAATTTCCAGGTCAAAAAGCATTTCAAATATTGGAAAAATTGTAGTAAATATGCTTTTTAATGCACAGATAGGTCTCTAAAAAATGAAGGTGTCAAAATGAAGATACACATAATGGAGCTTCAAAATACATGAAAGCAAAAATAATATAAATCTCAGGAGAAATAAATACATTTGTAATTACAGTCATATAGTCATATATTTTATATATCTCACTCTAAAAATTGACAAAACAAGTAGAGAAACCCAGTAAGTATATAAGAGAACTGAACCTCACTGTCAGTAGACTTGACCTGATTGACATTTATAGTACACTCCACTGAACAACAGCAAAATACACATTATTTTAAAGCACACACATTGAATATTTACCAAAAGAAATCACATGCTGGGTGATAAAACAAATCTCAATAAATTTACAAAGATCAAATAATACAATGTATATTCTCTGACCCCAGTGGAATTAAATGAGAAATCAGTAACAGAAATATCTTTGAAAAATCCCTAATACTTGAAAACTAAATGATACACTTTTAATTAACCCATGGGCCAAATAAGAAACTGAAAAGGAAATTAGAATGTGTTTTCAACTGAATAAAGATGAAAATACAACATATCAAAATCTGTGAGAAATAGCTAAAGCAGTACCTGGGATGGGGGGATTTATAGCACTATATAGCTGTATTAAAAATGAACAGGGGTGCCTGGGTGGCTCAGTTGGTTGGGTGTCTGACTTCAGCTCAGGTCTTGACCTCACAGTCTGTAGGTTCGAGCCCCGCATCAGGCTCTGTGCTGACAGCTCAGAGCCTGGAGCCTTCTTCAAATTCTGTTTCCTTCTCTCTCTGCCCCTCCCCCATTCATGCTCTGTCTCTCTCTCAAAAATTAATAAACATTTTAAAAAATTTAAAAAAGAAATGACCAAAGATCTTGTATCAATGACATTAGGATCCACATTAAGAATCTTAAGAGGATAAGCAAAATAAGTAAAAATAAAGAAATAAATATCAGAGCAGAAATCAATGAAATAAAACTCAGAAAGACAAAAGAGATAATCAACAAACTAAAAAGTTGGCTCTTTGAAAAGATCAATAAAATCGATATGCCTTATTTTATTAACAGATACAAAAAGATGTCAAGAACTGTAAAGATTCTGAGATTTTGCCATTCATACAGACTATCAGATCAGCCTACCAGCCTATCCTTGGGTCAGGAACAAAAAGTTGTGTTTGTTCCTCACACCAAAAGCAGTAGCCACACTACTGGCATTTTTGTACAGGTTCTCTGAGCTCTGATTCCCACAACACCAGATGCTTTTGATAATTGTGACACTTTTCTTTGAGTAGATTGGTTTAGAAAGTACAGAATTTAATTTCCTAGGTATCTACCCAAGAGAAATAAAAAGCATGAGTCCACAGAAAGATCTGTACACAAATGTCTGTAGCAGAATTATTTATTATGGCCAAAAAGTGGAAACAATTCAAATGTCCATCAACTTATAAATGACTAACAAAATGTGGTAAATCAAAACAATGGAGCCCTAGCTAGAGTAAAGAGGAATGAAACACTGATACCTGCTACAACATACATAAATCTTAAATCTGTTTTCCTATGTGAACGAAACCAGAAAAGGCAAATCTGTAGAGTCAGAAAGTAGATTAGTGGTTACTTGGGGCTGGGGGTAGGAAAGGGATTGACTGTAAATGGACAAGAGGTATTTTATCAGAGTGATGAAAATGTTCTAGAACTGGATTATGATGAAAACTGCACCACTCAGTAAGTTTTGTAAAACTCTTGAAATTGTATACTTAAAAGGGATGGATTATATGGTGTACGAATTATACCTCAATAAAGTTGTTTAAAAAGCAAAGAAATAAAGAATTACATTTCTTTAATAGTGGGTCCTCAAACATGTAGTATGTTCTACATCAAAAATATTTACATAGTCATAATATTATCAAATATTTATCAGTTTTTAGAATTTAACCACTAGGCAAAATATGAGTCTTTTTTATTTTAGTTACAAATAAAGTATAAATGTTCTGAACTTTAATAAGTAATCACATACCTGCCAGATATTGGGAGAAAAACAGGGGGATGAGAAGTGTAAGGAAGTTTATAATCACTGACATTCTCAGTTTATATTGTCGAGAATTCAGTGATAATGTTTGAAGTTGGCTGATCAAGATATAAAAGTTTAAGTATTAAACATCTTACAGAAGTGTAACATGTTACAATCGTTACCAAAAGAATCCCAAAATAATTTAACTTAAAAAAATTAGGAAGAGAGAGAAAGTTCTTGGTGTTTCCGACTGTGGAGACATCAGGTAATGTTTGATGTTGATAGGTCAAGATATCGAGGTTTGAGCTCCACAGCTATAAATTGATCACCAGAGGAAATAAAACTGAAAATAATTCAAAGTGGCTAGTAATGAAGAGAAGGACTTCCAGTAATAATAGGAAATTCAATAGGAGATTTGATAGTAATGTGTACCTTTCTCTCTTATTTGATTTTTTCTACTGTTTACATATTATGTAATAAAAACTAAGGGAGATGTTAAAATATATTTTTAATATCCTCTTGTAGCCACAAACTTAAGTTTAAAAATTAACTTACTCTTCACACCAGCTTTTCCTCCAAATTTTCATGTTTCTGTAGGTTGGCACTTTTATTTTATTTCACTTTTTTAATTTGCATTTTTCTTTATTGTTTCAAATTTTCTACAATAATTGTATGTATTTTTTAAATTCGGGAGTTTTTTTTTAGCTCTTGGCTCCTACTTGTCCTCCATGTCCCACTCTCAGTCTCCAAGTATTTTCAGTTCTGTTCCTTGTAGTAACTCAATATCAACCCCTTCTTGTCCCCTCTACCATAGCCTGGTCCGGATCACCTTTCCCCACCAGTTATTAGCACCCTGCGAAGCAGTTCATCTTAACTGCCACTCTAATCACATGGTCCCATGAACTTTCTCAGGTTGTCCACTGCCTGCCAAATAGACATAAAACTCTTTCTTTTCAGGCTTTTTGTTTTATTTATTTTTTTTTAATTTTTTTTTTTTAACATTTATTTATTTTTGAGACAGGGAGAGACAGAGCATGAACAGGGGAGGGTCAGAGAGAGGGAGACACAGAATATGAAGCAGGCTCCAGGCTCTGAGCTGTCAGCACAGAGCCTGACGCGGGGCTCAAACTCACGGAGCGCAAGATCATGACCTGGGCCGAAGTCGGCCGCCTAACCGACTGAGCCACCCAGGCGCCCCTTGTTTTATTTTAAAATGATTTAAAAGGGGCGCCTGGGTGGCGCAGTCGGTTAAGCGTCCGACTTCAGCCAGGTCACGATCTCGCGGTCCCTGAGTTCAAGCCCCGCGTCAGGCTCTGGGCTGATGGCTGGGAGCCTGGAGCCTGTTTCCGATTCTGTGTCTCCCTCTCTCTCTGCCCCTCCCCCGTTCATGCTCTGTCTCTCTCTGTCCCAAAAATAAATAAACGTTGAAAAAAAAATTAAAAATAATAATAATAATAAAATGATTTAAAAATAAATACTTTTATTTATACAGTTGAGACCTTCTGAATATGCATTTTATGGTTTTGCTTACTTAATACAATATGAGGAGCAGCATTTTGCCCATTTCCTGAGTACTAAAATACATATAATTATTATGGAGAACTTGACAAAATACTGGAAAATGCAAAGTAAAAAGTGAAAGTTCCGTGATAGGAAACAACCACTAAAAATCAGAGTATGATATAGAGGTTTATAAAATTGCATACTCCTTTATCCTTTTAAAATTTTACTATGGACATTTTCCCATTCTCTTAACTTTTCTTCAAAATTGCTTAACTAACTACTGCATAGTATACTATCATATGATTGTACCATTATTTATCCATCCCTAATTTTTTCCCAATTTTCCTTTATTACAAATAATCCTCTAATAAATATATTTTTGCACATTAGTAATAGTCTGCATCTCTATTTCTTAAGAGCAAATCTGTATAGGAAAAACATTGGGTCAAGGATTATAAATCTAGTATAATTTCCTTAATGTTTACTCCTATTTGTTCTCTTTCTGCAATACATGAATTTCCAATCTCAGGGCACACTAGCGAATCATGTATATTATATATTTTTATTTAAAATTATTTACCAATATAATAAACAAAAAAGTTAATTTAAATTTGTTACTGAGATTTCTTCTATTAATTTGGCAGGGGAGGCTTTGTACTACTTAATAAATTACTTGTTCCACCTTTTGTTCATTTTTTTGTAATAGGGTTTATAATTTTTATTATTGGTTTATAAATGTTCTTTAAATATTTATATTAACCTTTGGCCTATCATGAATAATGCAAATATTTCATTACCTTTTTGCTGTCATTTAGACCTAACTTTTTAAAAATGTTTTTTAATGTTTATTTATTTTTGAGAGAGACAGACAGAGTGTGAGGGAGGAAGGGGCAGAGAGAGGGTGAAACACAGAATCCAAAGCAGTCTCCAGAGCCTGATGTGGGCCCTGAATTCACAAACCATGAGATCATGACCTGAGCTGAGTCAGATGCTTATCTGACTGAGCCACTCAGGTGCCCCAGACCTAATATTTTTTTCAAGATTTTTTTTTCAAGTAATGTCTACACCCAATGCAGGGTTCAATTCACAACCCCAAGATCTCGCATCACGAGCTCCACCAAGCCAGCCAGGTGCCCCTCAACCTAACTTCGTATGTGGTCAATCTGTCCATCTCTTCTCTGTGGTTCTGCTATTGCTCTTTTGTCTTGGAGGTTTTTTCCCCATGTCAATATCCAAATACTTACTGAGTCTGATTTTATTCTAATTGGTATAGTTTCATTTTGTTTATTTAGTGCTCTAAATTATATGGAATTTATTTATGTTTAGGTGAAAAGTACACATGTACTATATTTTTCAAAGCTTTCACCCACAGCTCAGAATCATTTATTGACATGTTTCTTCTGCCTTCATTGATTTGTATTGTGGCCTTTATCAAATAGTATATTTTTATATATCCTAGTATTTGTCCCTGAAGCATCTGTGCTATCTTATTGCTCCGTCTGTCCATTGTGTAAGTCCCACAGTTTTACTAATAATATTTTGATGCATTTTAAATTATATTTAATAGCTATTATTTTTTTCCATGCATACATTGTCTGTCAATCTTACACTAATATTTCAATTATTGCAACCATTTATAGACAGAGAAAGTGAGCTCAAAGAGATTAAGCCCACCAGCTAGTACATGACAGAGTTAGGATTTAAACCTAGATTTGTATAATTCCAAAGCCTTAAACTCTTAAATAATTATCCTCCTCCTCCTCCACCTTCCCCTGCTCCTCCCCCCACCTTTCCCTCCTTCTCCTCCTCATTCTCCTCCTCCTCCCTTCCTCCTCCATTGACTAGAGGGAAACTAGTCTTCTTTTTAAAGCAATCCAGTTTAAAAACAAGTTATAGAGTCAAGAAAGAACATGAGATCTTTCAATAGAGAGTCAGACATAATGGAGACAGACCTTGGTCAGGAACTTGCACCTCGGATCTTTTCTATTTTAGAAATGAGGTTGTCAGAGATTCTGATGAGTTCATTTTCTTTAATCTTCCGCTCAGTGGCCTTCTCTAGCAACTGGATGCACATCTGCTCTTTCCTCAAGCTCACATGGAAGGCCAAGGCCAAGGCTTGGGCTTTGCTCCAGATCTGCATGATCTCCTCGTTTGGTAGCTTGAGTTTCTCTTCTATGTGGGCCTTCAGTGCTTGGTATCTCTGGTCTTTCCTTTCAATCCTCATACACTTCTCAGATTCTTCATTCATGCGGTATCCTTCAATGACCTCCTTGTGTTTTTCAAACCACTTGAAGAGGACAGAGAAAGATTTTTCCATGTAGTCCAAGTCTACAGTAAGTTGGTCTTTTTCTTTCAGAACCCTCTGAATTTGGGCTCTGGCAAGTTACTTCTATTTCTAAGCCTCCTCCAGCACCTGGTCCAGGATCCCCTCAAACCCGTTGGAGATCTTCCTCATTTCCAGGTTCTTTGTGTACAGCTCCTCATACCTGTTCTTCACCAATAGCTTCAGCTTTTGTATCCTTACACTGCCAGGTCCAGGTCTTTCTGGTTGTGCTGCAGTACGTCCATGACAGGCACCACGGTTACCACGAACCTCCTGGCCCAAGGACACAGGGACCTACTGGAGCTCCGAAGGAATCAAGTTCTACCAGCTTGGCCTCGGGTGGGCTTCAGGAAGAAGGTGTGTGTGCATCGTGCGCACTCCTGCTTTCAGGGGCCACAGGCAAGGGCCTCCTCCTGCGTAAAACTCGAGTACAAGGACTATTTCCTCAAGGCCGACTCTTTAAACGAGGAAGTCCCAAACTGCTTCAGATAATCAACCTCTGCTCAGGTGCTTAGAGCATCAACAGGGTCTCTGAAGCACTCCTCATTCGTGTCCAAGGCAGGCTCTGGCCCCTGCCGTGGAGCGAGGACACTGGGTCAGCAGAGGAGGCAGTGGGCTCACCACCCAACTGTTAGTGGGAATCCACGCACCTGAGGAGTTCACAGTTCCCTCCGCATTCCCACCAGTGTCACCATAAGTTGTCAATTGCTGAGTCTGAAAGCAGGGTTGCTGGGAGGGGACTTCCTCACCACAGAGCTCAGGCGCAGTGACTTGCTCCAGGGTCACTCTGGGCTCCGAGCCTCTCCACCACCCACAAATGGGTTACACTTTGGGTTGCCTAGGTTGTAGGACCCTCGGGGAGGGGGGGACAGGACTGTCGTGTGCCTCCCTGGGGACATTTTCCTGCCTCGCCTCTGGACTCCTCAAGGAAAAGTTGAGGCCAGGTCTCTCTCTCAGCTTTCTTGGTCGGGGTGCCCTTTTCCTGACAACATCGTCAGAGAAGTTAAATTCCGGGGTTATTTGGCCATTGGCCTCTACTTCTGAGGACCTAAGGGCGTGGCGCCTCAGAAAGGTACAACCTGGGGAAGGGAGCAGGTGGCAGGTCAGGGCCAGCCCGAGGTCTGTGAGGGGCCATTCTCCTACTGTGGCCTCTGAGGATGCTACCTGTCTTGGGACACCATCCCAGGAGGCCTTCTAGGATTTCAGAAGCGAATGTAGTGCTTTTATCTAAGGAATAAGAACCAGAAATTCTTTCTGGAGGTGCCCTTTTGGTTTTCAAGCCTTCCTGGTATCTGTGGGGAGAGCTTGAGGGATCAAGGCAAGCCAAGGAAGCCAAGCCGGCCCACTGAAACACGTCTCTACAAAGCTGGTTTCAGCCACCGTTTCTGGAGAATTCCGTTGGTCATTTTGGTGTCCACTTCTTTAGTGAACTATTGGTTCTCTTTCTGGATCCAGATTTGGGGGAAGTTTTCTAACCCAATGGTGTCCTCCAGAGTAAAACGAGTCTCAAGTTTGCTGTTCATGCTGGGACTTAAAATACTGTGCTTTGGTGGATCCCACAAAGGTGACAGAAAAGCCACCTTCACAGCTTTAGCCCCGTTCTTGGGTGACATATTTTCTTTCTGTGACAGCCGAAGAACAGATGAACTTCTGGTAAGTTCTAGTGGTGAAAACAGAAGTCACAGTTTTCTGTACTTTTGTCACCAGTGACAACTTTGTCACTTAGAATTTGCAGACCCATTCTGCTGGCTTGCCAAGATGTCACAAGAGCCGGTTTGGGCCATGCTCCTTAAATTCTTCACCGCATTGTCTCTCAATTTAGTCCCTCTTTCATATCTTATCACTGATCCTAAGTGTTTTATATTTTGCTGGTAGGTATTATGCTTCCTTATTTTACCACTGGGTCTTCTAAACATTGGTATTTATACAAAATTGATTGATATTTTTATAATCTATCCAAATAATTTGTTGACATTTATATTAGTTCTAATTTTTTAGTTAATTATCTTGGAGTTTTAGTTAAGTATTCCTGTCAGCTATGAAAAAATTATTTTTTGCCCCGAATTTTGCAGCATCTTTTTAAATGCTTGTACATTAACTGCTGATATATAATTAATTTCTCAACTCTTCTTTGTGAGCTTTAGGTTGTTTTCAAATCACATGAAAAATCACCTATTTTTCCCACTGGTGAAATGATTCTTATGTCCTTGAGGCATGTTATTAAGAGGACAATTTTAAGGCCAATTCCCATGTTTCTGTCACAAACCACTACATTTAGTGTTACAGAGAATGAGTTTCAAATTAATGTTTCTTGGATGCAGTAAAGATCCAAGCAATAATTTCCTTCTGTATGTCAACAATCTTCCTTAAAAGAAGCAGAAATTTAGGTCCATTGAAAAAGGTAAAGTGAGAAGTCAAAAACAGAGAGTAAGGGTCCCTGTACCATACAGTTCATCTTCATTGATATCATTATGAGCTAAATGACTGCATTTGTGTTGTTGTGACTAGAAGATTAACATGCTATTTGCAAAGTTATAATCTGTGCACAAGTGGCCTAAACTTGCCACTCCTCATCTGTTGCAATTTATACCACTGAGAACTTAGTAAATATAACGTCATGAAAAGAGTCATAATTTTTCCAACATATTATAGAATTTTTTTTTCTTTTTCTATTTAGGCACACACTGTGAAAACCAAATCCCTTTTAAGATAATTGTAGTATGCTGGGTGTTGTATGGAAACCAATTTGACAATAAACTTCATATATTGAAAAAAACTAAAATAAATTCACTAATTGCCATAAAAAATATAATTGTAGTATGTTCTATTGTCTTATTACATTTCTGGGAAAATTTATAGAATATTATAAAATTTTCTTCCATCTCTAAAACACTGTTTTTTTTTTATTTTTTTTTCAACGTTTATATTTATTTTTGGGACAGAGAGAGACAGAGCATGAACGGGAGAGGGGCAGAGAGAGAGGGAGACACAGAATCGGAAACAGGCTCCAGGCTCCGAGCTGTCAGCCCAGAGCCTGACGCGGGGCTCGAACTCCCGGACCTCGAGATCGTGACCTGGCTGAAGTCGGACGCTTAACCGACTGCACCACCCAGGCGCCCCAACGCTGGTTTTTATAATACTTGTGTTGCTTCATAGATAATTGATTTGGGAGATGTTTATTCATTCAACAATGGAAAATGTTGAGTGCCTACTCTATGCTAATCATTGATTCAGATAGTAAAGATTGATCAGCAGCAAAGACAGACCAGAGTCCTGCCTTTATAGGATTTATATTCTAGTGAGGGAGACAGGCAATAATCAGACTGGAAACTGCTTTGGAGGAAGAATAAAGCAATGTGACAAATTTGATTTTCCAAACATTGGAGAATGTGTATACTTATATACATATATAGTCTACATATGTTTATATATATACCATCCCACATGTTCTTATAATGTTATATCAACACTTCTCTTCAAGAGGCAAAGCCTATACCCCCACCTTCTCCCTTGAAGCTGGGTAAACCTTTGTAACTGCCCCAACCCCAGTAGAATGCAGCAGAAATAACATCCCCTGCCTTTCCAAGACAATCAAAATAGTGATATGGCTTCTGTCTGGCTCTTTCTCTCTTAAGACATTTGCCTTTGAATCCTTGAACCACATGGAAGAATTCTTGCTACCCTGAAGCCAGCATGCTGAGAGACCCTATAGAGAAAGAGAAAGGTGATTGAGGAGCCCCAGCTGTTCTAGTCCCCAGCTCTTAGAGTCTTCTCAGACCGGGTACCAGACATATGAATGAAGGCTGAAATGACTCCTATCCCAGCCAAATGTCTGACAGCAGCTTCATAAAGGACCCTAAGCCAGAAATGCCCAGCTGAACCACTCTTTAATTCCTAACCCACAGAAACAATGAGAGATAATAAATTATTCTTGTTGTTTTAAGCAACTAAGTTTGGTTTAAAACAAACAAATGAACAAACAAAAAAAGACAAGTGAGTTGGGGAGGGGCAGAGAGAGAAGGAGAGAGAGAATCCCAAGCAGGCCACATGCTGCCAGTGCAGAGCCCGACACGGAGCACAATCTCATGAACCATGAGATCATGACCTGAGCCAAAATCAAGAGTCAGACACTTAACCAACTGAGCCACTAAGGCACCCCATTAGGTAACTAAGTTTTGGTGTAATTTTTTATGCAGCCATAGCAACTGGGAAAAACAAAGTAAAGGAAAAGAAGGGAATAGGAGGAGATGAGATGTTACAATGATATTCAGGGAAGGATTCTCTAAGATTGGAACATTTGAGCAGAGAATGAATATGAAATGAATGAAAAAAAATTGGAGAATCTATGCACATATCTACAAAGAGAGAATTTAGAACAACAAATAACTGCACCCTGAGGCTGGAGATGCTTGGCATCATACTGGCCAGTCAGCAAGGATGTGAGTTGCTGGTGGGAAGAAAACTAGAAGACATATGGATGGCAGGAGTCATATCTGTGCCAAATCTACCTCAGCCCCTGAAAAGTTTGGGGATTTTATTCTACATGTATTGAGAAATTCTTAGATGATTTTGAATGAGAGTCATGGGCTCTGATTTATGTATTCAAAGCACCTTTCTGGATTACTTTTTCCCCTGATGTTCTCTCTCACTGATTTTGCTCCTGCCACACTGACGTTTTTTTCTATTCCTTAAGCTTACAGAGGTCTTTCCTGGTCAGGACCTTTGAGATTCTTATCCCCTCCTCCATCACCTTCTCTTCATATCTTCAATGTGTGCAGCTGCCAGGATCCTTGATATGCCCACCCAACCCAAAATACCAGTCTAATTCAAGTGACACTTCCAATCATGTCATCCTGTTCTTATCTGTATATGGTGTGTTGCTCCTTCTCAAATGCAAGCCCCATGAAAACAGGGGACCGTGTCTCTCTTGCTTATCAATACATCCACAGTATCTAGAATAGTGCTTGGAATAAAATAAATGCTCCTCCAATGTTTGTTAAATAAATGCGTGAACAACCATATCTTCCACAGATATTGTGAAGAATAAGAGATACAATGTGTGAAAAGATACTGGCATGCAGTTTGTTCCTCACGAATGGTTAATTTGGGGAATTTTCAATTTTATTTTTTTCTTCCCCAATATTGTTTTACTTCTTTTCCAACTAAACTCCATCTATATTCCTATTTGCTTCATGCAATATAAGCAAATAGCTTCAGATATTTGGCTCCTTCCAGGTGTTTTGCTTTTAATTCAAAATTAATATAATAGTTATCCAGAAAAGAGAAAAATTTCAATAAATGTGAATCGAGATTTTGCAATCTAAATATTCTCTGACAGTATTTTAGATCTAATAGTCCTCTACTATGGTGTATAATGTTTGTTAAAGTTGGTTGAATCAGGGGCGCCTGGGTGGTTCAGTCAGTTAAGCGGCCGACTTCAGCTCAGGTCATGATCTCGCAGTCCGTGAGTTCGAGCCCCGCGTCGGGCTCTGTGCTCACAGCTCAGAGCCTGGAGCCTGTTTCAGATTCTGTGTCTCCCTCTCTCTGACCCTCCCCCGTTCATGCTCTGTCTCTCTGTCTCAAAAATAAATAAACGTTAAAAATTTTTTTTTAAAGTTGGTTGAATCAAATTTATGTGGGATTGGATTTTATAAAACTACTTTTAAGTGGTAAAAAGAAATTCAGTAAAATCAAACATTATATAAGCTAAGATTTAAGACTGTAATAGCAATAAGTTATGGCTAGACCTAACATTCATGTTTCCACTCATCTCTGTTTCAGTCCTATACATAAGATAATGTTGAAATCAATCTACAGTAGTAGGAATGGCCAGAGTATCCACACCATTTTTATAGGATCTCATTAGCAAGATCACTGAACAAAGGTAAGTCCCACCAAAGTGGTCTGTTTTACTCCTGGTAAATTACTGAGTTGTCTGGATCAAAAATACATCTCACAACACATTAGAAGCATAAGAGCCTCCAGAACTATCACAAATATTTGAGAGTTTTCAAGATTTTCTCTGTCCTCCCACAAACTGCTAAGCCAAACAGTAGGCTTGCATTACTTTTAAGTCCCCAGAACAAACAGCGACCTTAGGAAGGCACTCTAAGAATTTCATACCAAAGGTCTGAGAGTTTCTATCCCAAAAGGAACATTTTTTAGCATAATTTTGATAGCTTTCAAAGCAATAAAATAAAAACAAATAATTTTTCCATCTTAACTTAAAAAGCTATCTATCAGAATATGTGATTCATTATTTGTTACCTAGAAAAAGCCCTAATTCTCTTCATACATCATTGCTAATGCTAATAGTCTTCATTTTGCTACTAAAAGTAACCCACTATTGAACACATTATAGACTAAGTAGTACCACGTTTATCATATAGTGTAGCATCGATAGCCTAACTATAGTTTCAATACAATGGACATTTAGTGACAATGAAATGTAATTTTAATAAACACATGTGAAAACACCTATCAAATGATTTGCTGTTTTCATCATCAGTTTTATGTAGATGTAGAAAACAAGGTCCCTCAGCTATGTTCAAGAAGTCATTTCCCTGCCTCCAAATATGTCACCTCACATTCTAGAGAATCTCTAAAATTATACTGAGAAGAAAAATTTTACTGTAGCATTACTTTAAAATACTAACATGCAAATAACTTTTGGAGAAGTAAGACATTGACCTAAAGTTCCACAAAAATATAAATTACTGACATCAAATCATTTCTTAAAAAGCCGGCGAGTCACAAGAGGGCACAAGGGCTTTAGTACATGAAGGAGATGAGGAATTCAGAAAAGGAAGGTTATTTTGCAAAGGAATAATTTCTCTTACTTCAAAACCTTGCCAAATTATCAGATTGGCCACACCGATGGATAATAAATAATTATTTTTAAAAAGAGTCTCTATATGTTTAAAATTTTTAAAAGTATATTTAGGGGGAGGGGCCAAGATGGCGGAACAGTATGAAAGGTTTTTTTTGTGTCTCTCATCCCTGAAATGCAGCCAGATCAACACTAAACCCTCTTGCACGCGTAGAAAACTGATTTGAGGATTAACACAACAAACTGCACAACCTGAACCAGAGAGCTCAGCAGGTACGTGGTGCTGAGAAGTGAACTGGGGGAGAGAGAAGCCACAGAAGCCAGGAAGCTGTTACTGCTTGCAGAGGACAGAAACGGGGGTGGGGGTGGGAGAGTATGGGAAAAAGCACCCCCACCAAAGGCAGCTGGAAAGAAAGTGGAAAAGTGGAAACAGCAGCAGAGACTGAACAAAAAAGGGAGAAAGGGGAAAGGAGAGGTTTTAAATCCCACTAAGACTCTATAAACAGCGGGAGGGCAGAGTCTGAAACTCCGCAGCTCCATACCTGGCGATGCTCTGGTGGGAAGGGCGAATCCCCAGGAGCACAGAGCAAGGTCTGAGGGATCCGCATGCCACACAGGGGGTGGCAGTTCCCCTCCTGGAAGGACGTCTGGTAGAGGCTGTGTGGCCTCCCCACGGGCAAAGGTGCCAGCAGACCTCGGAGAACAGCCACGTTCGCTGGTGTTGTAACAGGAAGTTAAGGGTGAAGCCTGGTGCCAGATGTGTATTGTGATTTACCATAATCCCTGAAACACTGCTGCTACAAGATAGTGTGAACATTTTCTGGGGCGGGCTAGCACCCAGCTGCAGTCTCTGAGGATCGGCAGCAGCACAGTCTCGTGAACATTTCTGGGGGCAGGCTGGCACCCAGTCATTGCTCAGCGAGACACTTCCCCAGAAGGCCTGATGGGTCAAAGCCTCGGTCCCTCATAAATGAGGGGTTGGGAAACAGCCGCATCTGAGATGTAACTCAGGAGGGAAGTGGTGCCTGGCAGCCTGTCGGCTTGGTCACAGACAGTGTAGAACTGGGGAGTCGATGGAAGCCGGAGACAGAGGAGGGGTACTTGATTGCCTGTCACAGAGAATGCAGAGTTCTGAAACTAGACTGAGTACCTGGGTAATGCCATTTTCATCCCTCCTGCTTATGCGCATACACGCTTACATGTGCCACAGCAATCCACCCGAGTAAGCTAAGCAGCGCCATCAAATGGAGAACGGAGCCTTTACACTAAGCCCCATCCAACTGGGCCAACAGCGCTCTTGCAAACACAAGTCTCTCTGCCTGCTGAGGTTTATGGACTATTAAGTGCTTCATAGCTTGACTTCTATGGAAACCAGATGTAATTTCAATCATACTTCATTCTGTTCACTGGTCCTTTTATTCAATTTTTTTCTTTTCTTATTCTTGAATACAGAAAGAAAAAGATTATTTTATTTTCCATTTTTATTAATGATTTTTCTTTAATTTTTTCTACTATATTTTTAACTTATTTGTAAAGTTTTTATATTCTACTTTCATCATTTCATTTTATTCTATTTTATTATATTCATTTTTCCAAATTTTCAAACGTTTTCTTTTTTCCTTTTTTCCCTTCTTTTCTTTTCCTTTTTTCTCTTTTCTTATCTTTCTCTTTTTTCTCTAATCTTTAAGATTCTTTCAACAACCAGACCAGAACACACCTAGGATCTAGATCCTGTATTTGATTTTGTTGTGTTATTTTTAATTTTTTAACTTTAAGGGTTTTTTCCTTTATTAATTCCTTTCCTTCCTTCAAAATGACAAAATGAAAGAATTCACCCCAAAAGAAAGAACAGAAAGAAATGACAGCCAGGGATTTAATCAACACAGATACAAGCAAGATGTCTGAACCAGAATTTAGAATCACAATAATAAGAATACTAGCTGGAGTTGAAAATAGATTAGATTCCCTTTCTGTGGAGATAAAAGAAGTAAAAGCTAGTCAGAGTGAAATAAAAAAAAATGCTATAAATGAGCTGCAATCTCAAATGGATGCCTCAGCAGAAAGGCAGAGCAGCAAATAATAAAGAGGGCAGTAATAAAGAGGACAAACTTATGGAGAATAATGAAGCAGAAAAAAAAGAGGGAGACTAAGGCAAAAGAGCATGATTTAAGAATTAGAGAAATCAGTGACTCATTAAAAAGGAATAACATCAGAATCATAGGGGTCCCAGAAAATGAGGAGAGAGAAAAGGGGGAGCAAATCTATGTGAGCAAATCATAGGGGAAAACTTTCCTAACCTGGGGAAACACACAGACATCAAAATCCAGGAAGCACAGAGGACTCCTATTAGATTCAACAAAAATCAACCATCAACAAGGCATATTATAGCCAAATTTGCAAAATACTCAGGCAAGGAAAGAATCATGAAAGCAGGAAGGGGAAAAAAAGTTCTTAACCTATAAGGGAAGATAGATCAGGTTCACAGCAGACCTATCCACAGAAATTTGGCAAGCCAGAAAGGAGTGGCAGGATATAGTCAACGTGCTGAATGGGAAAAATATGCAGCCAAGAATTCTTTATCCCGCAAGGCTGTCATTGAAAATAGAAGGAGAGATAAAAAGTTTCCCAGACAAACAAAAATTAAAGGTGTTCGTGACCACTAAACCAGCCCTGTAAGAAATTTTAAGGGGGACTCTCTGAGGGGAGAAAAGATGAAAAAAATACTCAAAAATACCAAGAGCAACAAAGACTAGAAAGGACCAGAGAACACTACCAGAATCTCCAACTCTATAGGCGACATAATGGCAATAAATTCATATCTTTAAGTATTCACTCTAAACATCAATGGTCTAAAGACTGCAGTCGAAAGACATAGGGTAACAGAATGGATAAGGAAACAAGATCTATCTATATGCTGTTTACAAGAGACCCATTTTAGACCTAAAGACACCTTCAGATTGAAAATGGGGGAATGGAGAATCATCTATCATGCTAATGGTCACCAAAAGAAAGCTAGAATAGCCATACTTATATCAGATGATCTAGATTTTAAGATAAAACCGTAACAATGAAGAAAGACATTATATCATAATTAAGGGGTCTATCCACCAAGAAGACATAACAATTTTTTTTAATTTTTTTTAACATTTATTTACTTTTGAGACAGAGAGAGACAGAGCATGAACGGGGGAGGGTCAGAGAGAGGGAGACACAGAATCTGAAACAGGCTCCAGGCTCTGAGCTGTCAGCACAGAGCCCGACGCGGGTCTCAAACTCACGGACCGTGAGATCATGACCTGAGCCGAAGTCGGCCGCTTAACCGACTGAGCCACCCAGGTGCCCCAGAAGACATAACAATTGCAAACACTTATGCTCCAAATGTGGAGTACCCAAATATACAAATCAATTAATCACAAACATAAAGAAACTCATTGATAATAACACCATAATAGGAGGGGACTTCAACACCCCACTTACGACAGTGGACAGATCATCTAAACAGAAAATCTACAAGGAAACAATGGTGAATGACACAATGGACCGGATAGTCATAACAGATATATTGAAAACATTTCATCCTAAAGCAGCAGAATACACATTCTTCTCAAGTGCACGTGGAACATTTTCCAGAATGTTCGAGGGACACAAATCAGCCCTCAACAAGGACAAAAAGATCGAGATCATACCACACATATTTTCAGACCGCAATGCTATAAAACTCAAATTCAACCATAAGAAAAAATTTGGAAAGATAACAAATACTTGGAAACTAAAGAACATCCTACCAAAGAATGAATGGGTTAACCAAGAAAGTAAAGAGGAAATTAAAAAGTACATGGAAACCAATGAAAACGATAACACCACAGCCCAAAACCTCTGGAATGCAGCAAAGGCGATCATAAGATGGGAGTATATAGCAATCCAAGCTTTCCTAAAGAAGGAAGAAAGGTCTCAGATACACAACCTAGCTTTACACCTCAAAGAGCTGGAAAAAGAACAGCAAATAAAACCCCAAACCAACAGAAGACAGGAAATAATAAAGATTAGAGCACAAATCAATGCTATCAAAACTGAAAAAACAAAAAACAAAAACAAAAACAAAACAAAACAAAAAACAATAGAACAGATAATGAACCAGGAGCTGGTTCTTTGAAAGAATTAACAAAATTGATAACCCCTAGTCAGTTTGATCAAAAAGAAAGGACCCAAATAAATGAAATCAAGAATGAAAGAGGAGAGATCACAACCAACACTGCAGAAATACAAACAATAATAAGAGAATATTATGAGCAATTATACGCCAGTAAAGTGGGCAATCTGGAAGAAATGGAAAAATTCCTAGAAACATATAAACTTCCACAACTGAAACAGGAAGAAATAGAAAATTTGAACAGACCCATAACCACTAAAGAAATCAAATTAGTAATAAAAAATCTCCCAAGAAACAAGAGTCCAGGGCCAGATAGCTGTCCAGGGGAATTCTACCAAACATTTAAAGAAGAGTTAACACCTATTCTCTTGAAGCTGTCCCAAAAAATAGAAATGGAAGGAAAACTTCCAAACTCTTTCTATGAAGCCATCATTACCTTGATTCCAAAACCAGACAAAAACCCCACTAAAAAGGAGAACTATAGACCAATTTCTCTGATGAACATGGATGCAAAAATCCTGAACAAGACACTAGCCAACCAGATCCAACAATACATTAAAAGAATTATTCACCATGACTAAGTGGGATTTATATCTGAGATGCAGGGCTGGTTCAATATCCAGAAAACTATCAATGTGATACATGACATCAATAAAAGAAAGGACAAGAACCACATGATCCTCTCAATAGATGCAGAGAAAGCATTTGACAAAATACAGCATCCTTTCTTGATAAAAACCCTCAAGAAAGTAAGAGTAGAAGGATCATACTTCAGGATCATAAAAGCCATATATGAAAGACCCACTTAGAAAATTTAGAGCCTTCCCCCTAAGGTCAGGAACACAACAGGGATGTCCATTCTCGCCACTGTTATTCAACATAGTGTTGGAAGTCTTAGTCTCAGCAATAAGACAACACAAAGGAATAAAATCGGCCAGGAGAGAGTCAAACTTTCACTCTTTGCAGATTACATGATACTCTATATCGAAAACCCAGAAGATTCCACAAAAAAAACCTGCTATAACTGATCCATGAATTCAGCAAAGTCGCAGGATATAAAATCAATACACAGAAATTGGTTGCATTCCATACACCAATAATGAAGCAACAGAAAGAGAAATCAAGCAATCAATCCCATTTACAATTGCACCAAAAGCCATAAAATACCCAGGAATAAACATAACCAGAGGTGATAAATCTATGCACTAAAAACTATAGAAAGCTTATGAAAGAAATTGAAGATGACACAAAAGAAGGAACAATATTCCATGCTCCTGGCTTGGAAGAAAAAACATTGTTAAAATGTCAATACTACCCAAAGCAATCTACGTTTTCAATGCAATACCTACCAAAATAACACCAGCGTTCTTCACAGAGCTAGAACTAACAATCCTAAAATTTGTGTGGAACCAGGAAAGACCCCAAATAGCCAAAGCAATCTTGAAAAAGAAAACCAAAGCTGGAGGCCTCACAATCCCAGACTTCAAGACATATTACAAAGCTGTAATCATCGAGACAGTATCAACAGACACTCAGATCAATGGAACAGAATAGAGAACCCAGAAATGGACCCACAAACATATGGCCAACTAATTTTTGACAAAGCAGGAAAGAATATCCAGTGGAATAAAAACAATCTCTTCAGCAAGTGGTGCTGGGAAAATTGAACAGTGACATGCAGAAGAATGAACCTGGACCACTTTCTTACACCATACACATAAATAAACTCAAAATGGATGAAAGACCTAAATGTAAGAGGGGAAGCCATCAAAATCCTTGAGGAGAAATCAGGCAAAAACCTCTTTGACCTTGGCCACAGCAACTTCTTACTTGACATGTCTCCAGAGGCAAGGGAAACAAAAGCAAAAATGAACTATTGGGACATCATCCTGCAGCACAAATGAAACAATCAGCAAAAGTAAAAGGCAACTGACAGAATGGGAGAAGATATTTGCAAATGGCATATCAGATAAAGGGTTAGAATCCAAAATCTATAAAGAACTTATCAAACTCAACATCCAAAAAAGAAATAATCCAGTGAAGAAATGGGCAAAAGACATGAATAGACACTTTTCCAAAGATATCCAGATGGCTAACAGACACCTGAAAAAATGCTCAACATCACTCATCATCAGGGAAACACAGATCAAAACCACAATGAGATACCACCTGTCAGAATGGCTAACATTAACAACTCAGGCAACAATGGATGTTGATGAGGATGTGGAGAAAGAGGATCTCTTTTGCACTGTTGGTAGGAATGCAAACTGGTGCAGCCACTCTGAAAAACAGTATGGAGGTTCCTCAAAAAATTAAAAATAGAGGGGTGCCTGGGTGGCTCAGTCGGTTGAGCGTCTGGCTTCGGCTCAGGTCATGATCTCACGGTTTGTGACTTCAAGCCCTGCGTTGGGCTCTGTGCTGACAGCTCAGAGCCTGGAGCCTGTTTAGGATTCTGTGTCTCCCTCTCTCTCTCTCTCTGTTCTTCCCCCGCTCATGCTCTGTCTCTCTCAAAAATAAATAAACATAAAAAAATATTAAAAATAGAACTACCTTACGATCCAGCAATTGCACTACTAGGTATTTATCTAAGGGATATAGGTGTGCTGTTTCAAAGGGGCACATGTACCCTAATGTTTATAGCAGCACTATCGACAATAGCCAAAGTATGGAAAGAACCCAATGTCCTTCGACAGATGAGTGGATAAGGAAGATGTGGCATATGTATACAATGGAGTACTACTTGGCAATCAAAAAGAATGAAATCTTGCCATTTGTAACTACATGGATGGAACTGGAGGGTATCATGCTAAGTGAAATTAGTCAGAGAAAGACAAATATCATATGACTTACTCATATGAGGAATTTAAGATACAGAAAAGATGAACCTAAGGGAAGGGAAGCAAAAATAATATAAAAACAGGGAGGGGGACAAAACATAAAAGACTCTTAAATATAGAGAGCAAACAGAGTGTTGCTGGAGGAGTTATGGGGGGGGATGGGCTAAATGGGTAAGGGGAATTAAAGAATCTACTCCTGAAATCATTGTTGCACCATATGCTAACTAACTTGGATGTAAATTAAACAATAAATAATTTTTAAAGTATATTTAAAAATTAAAGGTAATATTCTTCATATTCAAAAATAATGAAATGTGATCTTGCACAGTTTTACATTTTTTCACAAGTACACAGATTTTGTCAAAGTATAAGATTCTTCATCCACTTAAGTAATTTCGATACATACAATGAATGTGCATATGTATTTATGTTGGTCTTAATTCACATTAACAAAAAATATGAGTACATACTTGCAGTACTATGAATATGTTAATATATATGCACAGGACATGTTTCCTCCCATAATCTCCATAAAATACTGAATATTCATCATCTAATTACATATTTATGCTTAGTCCGTGCAAAAAAACTCAACTGTTTTCCTTATTACCATTACCCAAAACCCCTGATATAATATTAGCAATCATCTACTTGATAAAAAGAAGGAAGGGAGACAAGAAACAAAGAAAGAAAGCCAATTGACTATAATCCTGGAAATCACAGAAAGAAGATGTATTTCTAAGAAGATAAATACAGTTCAAAATATATATAACTTCTAATCTAGACCTACTGAAAGCCATTGCTAACCTCACATGATTTAAATGGACAAATTCGTTTCATAGAGACTATAAGAATTTGGCAGACCATGGTGGTAGAGTAGAACGAGTGCTAGATTTCTTTTCACAGTGACTGGATTTAGCTGGCCCTGCTCCTTGCTAGTGATCTAAACACTAACTCTGTATTTCAGTTTCTTCATCTGAACATAAGACAAAAGAGGTAAACATAAGCCTGGATCTATTTTCAGCCTCATGACTTGCCACTTCAGTGAGCTTGGGGAAACTACTTAATATTTCTAGATTTCTCAGCTATAAATTATCACTAATCATAGAACTTACTTCATTCACTAGGTTGTCATGAAGTTTCAGAGAGATAATACATATAACTTAGTCAGCAGGGTCCTTGGAAGATAAATGGGAACTATCATTGTACTATGGAAGGAGGATAAGAAAAGCTATCCTACCAACCTAGACTGCTCTTGTGCGGTTTAACATCTAGTTGAACGTTGAATGTTTGTAAAAAGCTATTACACATCTAAGTTCTTTTTAAAACTGTTCCAGGCTCACCATTAGATCTACATTTGTACATATTTAATTAATTTAACTGATAATGGAGTATTAATGCAATGAACATAGAAGAAAATTTCAGTATTTTGTTAATTAGTCATGAATATTTATAGGCAAATCTGCTTCTGATTTAATTACCTTCACATGTTAGAAAAGAAAATATTAATTGAGTTTTAGAATCCCAAATTAACAATTGGAAATGAAGCTCGACATGACTAGAGCAGGAAATGATTGGCTTAAGGCTATGCCTGGATATCAAAATTCCTTTTCCAACTAATAAACCTATCAATTACAAGTCCAAAACACAAAAAATTAAAGTCAATTTGAGAGTTTTATGTCAGGAATTTAGAAACATTTGCTGAAAATATCTTAACTCAGTTTAACAATTTTATGCAATTATAAAACATATTGCTTTTATTAGATTATTTTAAAATCAGACATGCCTTTTAAAATTAGTTTACCATTTTATAACATCTAAACCTATGTAATTTCAGCAAAAGTGTGTAGCTTAAAAACCCAACTTTACATATTTCAAAATATGTTAACATATATTCTGTAATTTTTTTAAACTATGCTTGATTTAATCAAAAAATAGATTCTTTTTTCTCTTTTATTTGACAGATGTATGTATGTGTGTAAACACTAAACAAAATGCCAAAGTTTCTGAACCAAGTAGATTTACCAAGTAAATTAGGGGTAAAAAAAATGATTGGAAATGTATGAAAATATCTAATATTTTGTATGAATTAAACTTTTTGTGAGGCCAGTGTAAATGCTACGTATATTATGTAATGTTTGCCATGTACTCTCAAGTGGAATCATAGTAGCCTGTGCTTCCACATATTTCTTTACTAAATATTTGCTGAGGGCCATGCTAGTTAGTTGCTGGATGGAATGAATTTATAGTCCAAATAATAACCCTGACAAAACTTTGATGTCAGAAAAGAAAGACTAAATATAGTTGATTTATTGTTTGCCAGTTTTTTCAAATTTTGCAACTTGTTTGCTTATAGTGATGACCTCATTAAAAGACTAAGATAATATATACATTGTTACTATCTGTTAACTGCAATATTTGATTTGTCAGAGTTTTATTCTATCATATTGCTCAAACAGAATGAACTAAGTTACATATAATTCTATCATATTCTAAGTATTGTCTTGATTATTTTGTTATGTGACTTTTTAGTATATAAGATTTTTATGAATCTCATTTTTATCCTATATAGCATATTCTGTCATTCTATTGGGCAATAAAACACTAATACCTATTTTGGGAATAGAAATCTCTTGGTTCCATGGCATATCTTTAGAATTTCCACACCATGGATTTACGTCAATGGATGATAAATCTTTGGTTCTTGAAGATGTCTAACTAGTGTATAAAAGCCAATTGTCAAGATAATAGTTTGGATGTTTTTCAATTTTCACATTTGTTTTGAATTCTCTGCCAAAGTAATATATTTATCTTTTAGGGGAAATCATGTTAATGAAAATAAGCATATGTCTCCAGATTTAAAAGCCAGAACTTACAGGGCAATGATAAAGGACATCAGAGGGTGAGTAGATTTGTGAGAATTATCACCGATGTGCATTGCTTCCATATCTCTTTTTTCCTTTAGCCTTTGTGGGAATCTGGTTTTGTGAGTGTGCTCTGAGGGAGTCTGTGCAAGGCAGCCACTCTGTTTCCCTTAAGTTAAAAATTGCAGGAGGCAGTGGGCATTAGGGAGGATAGCCATCAGAAGACAGGGTAGCCCTCTTACCTTGACAAGAATATTGTGACCACTCAATCACAATTATGAATATTGAAGACCACTCAATCATATTAAACTGCATACAAAATATTGAGAGTATAAGTAGTGCAGATATTAAAATATTGGTAAGATTATAGAAAATAAAGTCTAGTTCCCTTTAATTTATTTACATTTTCCAAAAATTGTCCAGAAAATTAAATAGAACTTACAGATTGGTATGACTAATTCCAGTGGCACACTAATCTAACTGTAAGATTAGTTTCTAATATATCACTAAACATTGTAGTGAGCCACTACAACTTGTTCTTATAGCTGAATCTCACCATATAAATCAGATTACAAGATTCCAAAGGTCAGGGACTTTCTTTTGGGTATTCATCCTCAGGATTTAAAATTAAGACTTACACTTTTATACATCAAGAGACAAAAAGAAGAGGGAATGCCTTCATTGTGGATGATGGAGTGGCTGGGGTGGGGGGTGGGAGGGTGGGGGATATTTGTTATATTTTGTTTTGTTTTCTTTTGTACACAACATGAAAATTTTACTTGAATCAAAGACACGTAGGAGTGCCTGGGTGGCTCAGTCAGTTAAGCGTCAGACTTTGGCTCAGGTCATGATCTTGCGGTTCCTGGATTCCAACCCCACATCGGGCTCTGTACTGTCAGCACAGAGCCTGCTTTGGATCCTCTATCCCCTGCTCTGTCTGCCCCTTCCCCACGTGTTCTCTCTCTCTCTCTCTCTCTCTCTCTCTAACATAAAAAACAAACACTAAAAAAACAAAGACATGTAACTTGTAATTTTTAATTAGTAATTTTAAAAAGAGTAATCATCTTTCAGTGATAGTTTATGTTTTCATTAAAAAAGTAGATGTCTCACTTTATCTTTCAGGGTCAGTCTATATTAAAGTCAAAACACTCCTAAAAAATTCAATGAATTACAGTATGGGATTTATGACTTTTCTGAAATCTTCTTAATAGAGTTTATTTTTAATAGGATGTAGACTAAAATGATATAGCAATTTAGCAGAGCATTATGAAGCACCATATGTGCTTCTAAACTGAGAAGATGATACACACGGGTCCTGCCAACTACTCCTCTCTGTCTTTCCTTTCCCACCTGCCAGTCTCCCGGCACATCCTGGATTCTGTCATGATATTGAATGCCTTTGATATAAATTACTTAGGTGGGGGTCTCTGTGACTCTCAATGAACATCTTTTAATCATGAAAAGCAGAAAATGAAAAGATCCCTAACTTTATTAAAAATCAGCAACCTGTTTCAACTTACAAGACTATCAGTGTATAAACTTTTCCAGGTGGGGATAAGAGGTGATAAACAGTTATCTGACCACAATTAGAGACTAGAGCTAGGTGATGAACAGAGCAAAATGCTCAGAGCAGCAGCTAGACTAACCCTGACACATACAAGAGAGAGGTAGGGGGCGGGGGGTGGGTGTGAATTGAAGCACAACACCGTTGTCTCCTCTGTTTATGGGCAAGTTTTAAGCATATTCTCTTCTATAAGAAAATAAATGCTTCCTTTTTCTGTTTATGCTTCCTTCTGCTGTCTCCATTCATCCTTCAGTCTAGATGCACTTAAGTCATAAGAAAAAAGTTATAAATAATCACAAAAATATGAGATTGGGGACATACCACCAACTCAAAGGTTTAAACATCTGTGACACCTGTTCTGGTGGCAAGAAATCAAAATCAACCTAAGGGAAAATAATGCAGTGGGGGAAGGAATTGTTTCATATGATCTTCCTATTCACCTTCCCAATCCCTCCTCCTTCCTCTTACATAAAGGGGAAAAATATCCATTAAAATTCTGAATACATAGTATCGTCTCAGCATTTTAATTCATAATTGCAGTTACTAGCCTTGCTTTTCTGCCTGTACTATCTGAGCCCTCTTGATTCTCTCCACATTTTGCCTCTCTGATGACCCCCACGCCCTCTTCTCTTCTTTCTGGTTCTTCTTTGTTTCTCTTCTTTTCCTGTGATGAGAAAAGACAAAGAGGTATAAAAGGTATGATAAAGATAGAGAGGAATAAGTGATGCAGTGGCCATGTTTAATTTTATTATTTACTATTTGTGTAATATTTGTTTTTTTCCCAGAACTTACATATCTTACAATTAGATGTTTGCATCCTTTGGCAAACATCTCATTTCCCTCACCCCACAGCCCCTGTCAACCACTGCTCTAGGCTCTGTTTCTGGGAGTTTATACCATATTTGCCTTTCTCTGTCTGACTTATCTCAGTTAGCATAATTCCTTCAAGGTCCATTTGTGTAGTTGCAAATGGTAGGATTTTCTTCCTTTTATGGCTGAATAATATTCCATTGAGTGTGTGTGTGTGTGTCTGTGTGTGTGTGTGTGTGTGTGTGTGTGTGTGTGTGTACAATTCTTACTTTGGGAGAATAGATACATAGTAATTCTAATAGTATTACCTGGGGAAATGCATAGCTATGGAGTATGAAAAAACATGGCATGTCTAATAACTTAGCTCAAAAGGGGCATGTTTGAAGGGTAAAAAGAAGCAATCTCCCAGTAAGATGGGTACTTAGTTATTACAAAAATAATAAACATTATAACATTCACAATAGTCAAGGCACAAATGTGGCTATTATGAATAATATAATATAATTCACAATATAATATTGAAATATCTAGAACAGTTTCTATTTTCCTGACTGAACCCTGAGGGAGACAAACAGTATAGTAGGAAGAGCCCTACAAATGAAATCAGAAGATCTGATTTCATATCCTAAGTATGACTATTTAGCTGGAAATTTGGGTCAAGTTATTCAACCTCAGGTTCATAAAATTGCTTTGTGGCTCAAATATCATAGCTTACAGTGAAAACTCTCTAACTCTCCTCCAGTAATAGACTTGCCAGGTTCATAAGAGCCCTCCATTCCTTCAGAAAACATACTAACACCCATGGCACGGTGAAAGCTCACAGCTGGGACTCCTCTACACTCTGATGTACGTTCTTGCCAGGAGACAGTTGTATTTATTCCAAGACCTGTTTATGCCAGTTCTTTGTGTAATTACATAATGTAATTAGTTAGCAAAGGCCAAACTGGTTTGGTGACTTTTACCATAGAAAGATACGAGAGAAGACCTAAAAGCAAATGAGGAGTGATATTTTGCAGCACTGCAGAATTGATGGAGAACAACCATTCCTCCTTCCATCTTCCTGTGCCAAAGAAAATCAACAGTGGTGGGTCCCCTGGCTCCCTCCTTCCAACAAGAAGGGAGAATCCAAACTGTCTCCTCTTGCTACTAAAGCAAGAACTAGTAATCATCTCTTATCTGAAAGTGATGGAGCACCTGATAAGCAAAATACCTGATACAGCTAGGGTATAGAGAGGGGGAAGGAAAAATCTTTTTCATTTCCCTCCTTGTGTAACCAATACCACAGGGATGAGTGTGGAGAAGAAAGAAGCATTAATAACCAAATGAAATGGTTTTTAACTATGAATGAAAAACTACCATGTATTTTAACTGATATGTTATTAAAGAAGCCCACTACCCTGCAGGAAAGATGGGTAGCTTCAAAGAACTGCTACTGAAGGAGTAGTAGAAGTTATTGAAAATTGTATTCATTTCATGTTTTTAACCTCAAACTGAAATTTCACCAATATGGTTACTTTCAAATCATTTTTATGATTCCGTCTTTACCAGATAACTAACTTCAACTAACTATAGCCTCCTCTGTAGATGAACTCACATTGTAAAACAAAAACAAAACAAAAACAAAAAGCAAATTGAAAGTACACTGTCAGGGATTATTAGGAGTAAAGACATGTAAAATAGGATGTAACAACAACAACAACAAAAGGCCTCATAGACAGCCCTGGTCAATAACTGCATTTGCAACATACAGAGGCCTTTGTACTTTCTGAGTGCTGGGTTTCCAACCCACTGTAGAGCTCCCATTCTACATCTCTAGCCTATCCTTTCTAATCTATCACCTACTTGCTGTTCATATCTGCCTAGTAGGATTTCATCTCCTAAAATGAATCTCTCTTCCTGAAAAGAGGAGAAGAGCAAAGTCACAGGAAACCAACTGAGGTTGATATGGTTTAACCCTAGATCTTATGCCTTCCTGCCTTTGATGATGAGCATAGAACGTCTGCTTAATGAAAGGACTCCAGGCAAGAACTAATTAAGAACTAATTTATTGCACATAAATTGTTTTTTTATCACTCGGGCCTACTTTACCAACAGTACCCAATAAGTGCTAATTAAAATGCATAATCCAGGGGCACCTGCGTGGCTCAGTTAAGCCTCCAGTTTAGGTTTAGGTCATGATCTCTCGGTTCCTGGGTTTGAGCCTCTGCACTCAGCTCTGTGCTGACAGCTCAGAGCCCGGAGCCTGCTTCACTGTGTCTCCCTCTCTCTCTGCTCCTCCCCACTCGTGCGCTCTCTCTCTCTCTCTCTCTCTCTCTCTCTCTCTCAAAAATAAATAAACATTAAAAAAATTTAAATGCATAATCCATACAGACACTTGGCATACTCTTCAGATTACATGGGAAGTGTACATAGAGAAACATCCTAGGGGAAAAAAAAAGCCTACGTTCATCTGAATGTAAGCAGATTAAGCTATTGCCTGTGTTACATGCTTTGGCAGCTACTGGAAGGCCCACTCTGACCCAAAAATCCCTCAGAAGTGTCCTGTCACAGAACCAGAAATTTCTAGGATTTAAAAAAAAAGGCATTTACATGATGCTTACTTAAATTAAAAAGCTAAAGCATTCATTAGTTATTCTTCAACACCTTCACACAACATAGTTGATCAACTAATGAGTTCTAGTTCTCTGAAAGGATGAGTAAATAGGACAAGTAAGTTTTGAAGAAGAGGAATCTTCAAGAAAGCTAAATAACAAGGCTTATGGCAGCAATGGCTGAGAGTCAGGGACGTAGGAACTGAGAGAGAAGCGTAGCAGTGGGAATGTCTTGTCCCGAAACAGTCACCACAGTTCCTCCTAGGATCAGGCTTCTGTACCAATTCATTCCTATGGCAAGTTTACATAAAATAAACATCCCCTTGCCTAACTTTGTGTTTTTCCCAATTAATTTCCCTGAAATCTGGAAGGAGCATTTGCTTTTATTCTCAACTTGAGTCCATTGATGTGATACTTGCTCAGACACCAGAAGAGAAGTAGTGGACAGAAGACAAGAGCAGAGCCCCAAGCAACCCATGTCCAGATTTAACTCTTAGTAACAGGAAGCAGCTGGCATTGCCTTCTTTCCCAAGACCTCCTGAATAGTTCTTTGCTTTTTAACTTTTGTTTTTAAACTACCTGAGCCAAAACAACGGCAAGCTTGATTTTTAAAATAGGATCAGTGACAAACGCTGAAATGCCAAGTGGAAACACACAGGATACAGCTAAGCAAAATGCAAGAAGGAATTTGGAAGGCAGATTAATGGAATGTGGGCCCAAATCTGTGCCTGCCAACTGCTCTCAATAAACTGCTCGGGTCAAAGATACACTTGGGAGTTTATTCAAACGCACATACAGACCAAGGAGGCAGATGCTGCTTCTCTTTGGATTTTTAGGGAGTTTTTTTTCTTTTAATAAGGGTGCTAGAATATTTTCCCCAAAGTAAGGATTTCCACCTTCCTGTGTGGAGGATGTTCTTTCTCCCAGTGAGTAAACTTCCATCTGGGTTAGGTTAGACCTCTTTGGTACTTTTCTTGATCGTGCAACACTAGTATATATTTCCCCACTTGGAACCAGATTCCATTTGTGGTTCTGGGTTCCCTCAGGTCACGCTAAGGTCAAACAGCAACTCTACAGTGGAAAAACTGACCAGTTCATATTCTCTAACTGTTTGCAGACCACTCCTGGAAGAATGTTCCATGTGGATAACCAACTAAACATTTCCTAAATCACAATTTACAAGACTAACAGGAAGCAGAGATGTGTGTAAGATTTTAAACCCAGCTTATATAGTTTATAATACAGAGTGAAGATACCTGTAGACTGGAATACATTATAAAAGAAATTAGTAGGGGTGCCTGGGTGGCTCAGTCTGCTGAGTGTCTGACTTCAGCTTAGGTCATGATCTGACGGTCCGTGAGTTCGAGCCCCACGTCAGGCTCTGTGCTGACAGCTCAGAGCCTGGAGCCTGCTTCCGATTCTGTGTCTCCCTCTCTCGTTCATGCTCTGTCTCTCTCTGTGTCAAAAATAAATAAACGTTAAAAAAATTACCGCTTAAAAAAAGAAATTAATATTCATAAACTACTTTGAAGTTCTCAAATATAGTACACTTTGGATTATAGAAAGGTTGAATCTTTAAATCATCCAGATTTCAGAATACTTTAAAAAAGCTATTCTTATGGGAAAAGTACTTCAAAAAGTGTTAGAAGTATATTTGAATAGTCTTTTCAAGAAAAATCTTGAAAAAAACATAACAAACACAAACACAGTCAATTCCTATTGAAGTTTTTCATAGGATAATCTACTTCAGCTTGCAAGCCAGAACTGTTTTGTTGTTGTTGTTGTTGTTGTTGTTGTTTAATGTTTGTTTATGTTTGAGAGAGAGAGAGACAGAGTGTGAACGGGAGAGAAGCAGAGAAAGAGGGAAACGCAGAATCCAAAGCAAACTCCAGGTTCTGAGCTGTCAGCAAAGAGCCCAATGTGGGACTCAAACTCACAGACTGTGAGATCATGACCTAAGCTGAAGTGGGATGCTTAACCAACTAAGCCACCCAGGTGCCCCCAGAACTTTTCTATTCGTTCAGATAGTGCCTCTTTAAATTACAAATAATACGAATAATCCAAAAAGACACAAAACTAATTAATTCTGAGAGAACACAGGACATTGAAAAGTCATGTGTTACACATAAATCAGGAATTAATGGTAATACAATTACAATACCATGTTACAGTGGTAATATAATCACAGCATGGTATTGTATTATACACAGAATGTATAGCATATGGCAGAAGAAAAGAGTGAATTAGAAAATCAAAATATGATTTGCAGATCTCTGGTGTATGTCTCTAAATGTGATCAAATTGTCTACTTGAAAAGAAAAACAAATGCCCTTTTTATCCTCGATTATATTATTGCTACAAATTACTCACTGTAGGTAAGGGCAAAACTGAAGAATTCTGGTCCACTTTAAAAAGGCATATAATACAGAAAGAAAGGCAGCAGTAGTGTTCCTAACATATAGCATTTTCCTTCCTTCACCAAGTTATTAGGGTTCTTTCAATGAGATAATGTTTCTTGATGTATTCATATGTATGTTCTTGTTACTTATGTACAGGATCATTAAGTAATTTGTTTTGTCTGTGTTACACAATTTCATTTGTGCAAATAGTAACATTTGGTTAAGGAAAATTGATATACACATGAAAGCAAGCAGTAAGTCTGATAATTATGAATTTAGGCATTACCTTTATACCTTAGCTTTTCTAGGGAAATTTTTTATTTATACATTCATAATCATTCAGAGTCATCAGATATTTTTACCCATCTCTGAAGAAAAGTAAACATTTTAATAAATGTTAGGTAAATCTTGAGGATTCCTAGGGGAAAAAAGCAATGTATTTCTGACCTCAAATATCCAAGATAATCGTAAGTATCAAAATAAAGGCTTTAACTCTGTCTAGCCTACTATAGATCTCTTACTATAAAGAAATGTGAGGGGTGCCTGGGTGGCTCAGTCAGTTGGGCGTCCCACTTCCACTCAGGTCATGACCTCACAGTTCGTGGGTTTGTGCCCCGCGTCTGGCTCTGTGCTGACAGCTCAGAGCCTGGAGCCTGCTTCGGATTCTGTGTCTCCCTCTCTCTCTTCCCCTGCCCCTCTCAAGCTCTGTCTCTGTCTCTCTCAAAAATAAATAAACATTAAAAAAAAATTTTTTAAGAAAGAAAGAAATGTGAGAATGGTAAATAACCAGTTCAGTTTGTTCCCAGTCCAGCAAAAATTTCCTGAATTCTAAACAAAGGTTTCAAACATCATGAAATAAATTAATTTTTGATCTTATTCTGGAATAGATCAATTCACAGAGTATTCATTAACCTTTCTAATCTGTTGTTATAGCTAGAAGAGGACCCTATCTCCAGAGAAATCATGCTCTTAGCAGCTACTTATTTGGCATAGATCATAAGAATTCAGGGAAATTCAAGCCAAGCCATATTCTTATTAGCCTTTAATCTACTACTAGTTCTGAAATACTAGTTAAGCAGGTACTAGTGATTTGACATTTTTATTTCCATCATATTGAAGGAAAAAAAAGGAAAAATGCATGCGTTAACGAGCAATTACCATGCTCCAGACATAATTCAAGGTGCTTGGGATACACCTTTTTATAATTTAGGATAGGCTAACTGCTATAACAATTTCCAAGATTTAACACAATATAATTCTACTTCTGTGTCAGGTAAGAGATCAATGAGTATGTTTGGTAGGCAACCATCAGAAGGTGATTCAGGAACCCAGGTTGTCTCTGTCTTGTGGCTCCATTATCCTATAGAGAGCATCAGTCAATGGTTGGAACTTCTGTGTCCATACAGCAGAGGGGGGAATAAAGAGAACATGGAGGCCAGGCCTCAATGGTACATGTCACTTCATGCACATGCCGCTGGCCAGAAAGAAGTCACAAGGATATACCACACTGCAAGGGGAGCAAGGAAATATAGTATACCTGTGTGCCCAGGGAAGATTGAAACAGATTTAAAAAATAACTAGCCAGTATCTCCTATAATCAGTAAATTAAAAAAAAAAAAAAAAAAAACTCTGATCCTTAGACATTTGCATTCAATCTAGGGGAAACAAATAATTAAAAACAAGCATAATAAACTATAAAATATATAGTCTGTTATAAGATGATAAATAACACACTTGCAGCTGGAGATGGTGGGAAAGGAGAAAGAAATTGCAGAGCAGGGTAAGAGGAAGAAGAGTCTTTTAACAACGACTGTAGGTAGCTGAGGTAGGGAGGATGATAGATCATTGTAGACAAGAAGATCTAAGAAATTGGAGGCCAATTATTGAAGGCTTCATCTTTACCAAGAACAGCACAATGTTAGAGAAAGTGATAGTGACCCAGGAACTAAAATCATAGAGAAATGGGAGTTGAGGGTGTCCCCCGTTAGTTGATAACAGCAATAGGAGAAGCGGTGGGAAACTGGGCATGGAATTCAGAGTTTTAGAGGGGATAGAAAATGAATTATCTGAAAGCAGCAGTGAGGGACAAAGGGAATGTCTGCCCCCATCTTCGGGTCTAGTTGTGTAAAAGCTATCGAATAAAAAGTAGCCACCACCTGAGAAGTCTGCAGGGAAGGAATGACCTCATGGGAGAGGCCAGTTTCCTCCAAAGCAAGAGCATAAAGGAACTATTCAAGAGGTCAAGGATGTCAGGATTTTGTTGAAGATGGTGTGGCCAGGAAAACTGGAGCTTTCTGTGATGACTGATATGAACAGGAAATGGCATATCAAGATGAGTCTCAGGGAGACCAGTGAAGAAGGGATATTGATATTTAGATGAGATACAGGGACCTGAAGCAAGGCATCTCTCAAAGAAGTTGCACCAAATTCTTTGACTAAATTTAACCCACAATTTGAAGAGAACATTTGTTTTGGAACCAAATTTTCTAAACTATTTCATATTCCTTTTTAGTGTTTTAAATTAAAACTGATTTTAAATCCATCTTTGATGAAACTCTAGTCACGATTCTCCTTCTAAAGTCTAAAGGTACATAAAAATACATTTCTTACTGATATAAACATAGAATCACAGATTCTCGGGGTTTGAAAGTTTTAATTCACTTGGTTCAACCATCCAGCTGATTTTGGAAGCCTTTCTTGCATATTCTTGCCAAGCCATCTTCTGAACTAGGCTTGAACATCTCCATGGATGATGTATCTAGTGAGGTAGTTAAAAGCGTGGGCTTGAGAATTAAGCAGACCTAGATTTGAATTCCTATTCCATCACTTCCACTCATGTGAACTTTGGCAAGTTAACTTTTTTCTCAGAGCTTCAGAATCTTCATCTGTAAAATGGAGATAATTACTACCTATCTCAGAGTTATACAAATGAAAAAACACATGGACAGCACTCAACACAATGCCCAACACATAGTAAGCACTTAAAAAATGTTAATAATACTATCATTATGTTTATTCATGCCATTATTATTATTATTATTATTTTCCAAGGCATCATCTTTTAATGTTGGATAGCTGCCTTAGAATTTTCTTCTTTCTTCCACTTTGTAGAAAAATCTGGTTTCAGAATATAATTTGGCAAAATAAAGTCAGTGTTCCATTAGACATAATTCATCATAAAATTTGAAAGAAATTCCTTGCGAAAAGTGTACATAATCTCATAGATAATCCTGTTAGGATTTCAAGATATCTTTTCAAAAACATAAACAGAGAAGCACTTGGAGTATTATATCTTTAAAGCCTTGTCAGTGCTATCTGGTTCATAATACTCACGTAAAGCGAGGAGAGAGGAGCAAACATAATCTGTTACCTGACATCACAACTGGGCAGTGACTCATATGGCAAATTTAATTTCAGTAGCACTCAGGGTAATCACTTCCCTGACTTCAGAGCCTTCAGTTGACGTAAGGTACTCCAGACAATAAACAGAACCTTACCAAAAGAAGGTTTCTGTGAAGCTTCTCTTAAATTCACAGAAAACAAATTTCCATGCTACCTGAATTCATGACATCATTCAAACATATTGTCAGTGAATGTTTTTGTCAAGATGTTTGGAGTGTTTGATAATAGAAGTAAGATAATAGAATCAAAATCTCAAGAACTACAATAAAATATTTCTAATTCATGACACTTGCCATAACAAGTAAGTTCTGATATATGTAAATGAACTTTTTTCATGCAAATTATCCAATTCTTTAAAATCGTGTCTTCTACATTATAGTGTGGTAGCAAAAAAAATCTTAAAAACCACTTAACCCTTTCTTCACCATTTAAGAACACGTATTGAGAATGCATATACTTTGCACCGAGAAAAACTTTGAAAGATATATTCTCAGAAAATGTTTGATATGTCATTAGCAGGAATCTTTTTAAGTTAATATTCTTTGAGTATAGCCTTGTTTTGACTTAAAAATAAGGCAATCTACAACTGGAAGACAAAAGCATTGATAAGTTGAAGAGGGGAAAAAATAAAAAGAAAACTTATTGGAAAGAAATTAACAATAAAAATAAGAGGATTGATATACATTAGCTCTAAAATCCTTTCCAACTATAAAGTTGTTATTCCTTTAAATGAAAGAAATCAGAACTAACTGCATAAAAGTATTTGAGATGGTAGCTGCAAGTATGAAGTGAGAGGAACCTTTGGAAATAAATATCTATTTAAACCATTTAAAGTTTCCCACCGAAGACCACAGCCAAAAGAAAGCATGGCAATGGTCTAGGCTGAGGTCTGAAAGATAATTTGGCTGTTGGGTGCTGAGAGTAAAAGAGCCTCAAGCCGCCAGGATATTGTGAGTTGCAAGAAGTTCAATTGATTTGTAGATTTTTCTATATGGTGGTAACTAAATTTATTCTCAGACAACGCACAAGTTGCTTTCAAATGATCCTGTAAATTGGGGCGCCTGGGTGCTTCAGTCGGTTAAGCATCTGACTCTTGGTTTCGGCTCCGGTCATGATCTCATGGTTTGTGAGTTCTAGCCCTGCATTGGGCTCCGTGCTAACAGTGTGGAGCCTGCTTGGGATTCTCTCTCTCTCTCTCTCTCTCTCTCTCTCTCTGCCCTTCCCCCACTCACTCTGTCTCTCTCTCTCTCTCTCTCTCAAAAATAAATAAACTTTAAAGTAGTCCCATAAATAAATTAAAGATTAAAGACAGTATAATAATAATGTAAGCACAAGCAAATAACAAGAAATAGAGGAAGCTGACACTTCTCCCACCAGGAAGTGCTCTTCAGTCATCACAGCTAGGAAGACAATGACAATCTAATTAGGCCTTTGAAATTTTAAGATTATAAAGGCTATTTATAAAATGGATTTACATTAACTTTCATTTATAATGAATGCATTGCCCTAATTTTATTTCTTAAAATATTATCTAATGATTTTAGGAAGTCATGATAATTAGCAAGCTGACATTTAAAATTTTTGCTTATATCATCTTTATCTCAACCTTTTTCAATTTCTGTTTCTCTATTCATCTTGTAATATACATAACTGACTAGGTACTTAACATAGTAGGCCTTGTATTTAAAATGTTAAAGACTATTAGTAACATGCGTATGTTAATAAATAGTGGTGCAGGAAATATATATTTTCACTGAGCTGCGCATTAGAATTAGTATTCACTCAAAGCCAAATATCACCATCATTGAAAGAATATCTGGTACATAAGAATGAACAAAATTTTGTGGTGCCTGTGTGGTTCAGTCGGTTAAGTGTCTGACTTCGACTCAGGTGATAATTTCACGTCTCCTGAGTTTGAGCCACCTGTGGGCTGACAGCCCAGAGCCTGGAGCCTGCTTCAGATTCTGCCTCTGTCTCTCTCTGCCCCTCCACTGTTATCACTCTCTCTCTCTCAAAAATAAATAAACATTTATAAAAATTTTCACTCTCTGTCCCAAAAATAAATAAATGTTGAAAAAAAAAATTTAAAAAAAAAAAAAAGAAAAAAAAGGGGCGCCTGGGTGGCGCAGTCGGTTAAGCGTCCGACTTCAGCCAGGTCACGATCTCACGGCCCGTGAGTTCGAGCCCCGCGTCAGGCTCTGGGCTGATGGCTCGGAGCCTGGAGCCTGTTTCCGATTCTGTGTCTCCCTCTCTCTCTGCCCCTCCCCCATTCATGCTCTGTCTCTCTCTGTCCCAAAAATAAATAAATGTTGAAAAAAAAATTAAAAAAAAATTTTTTTTCAATAAAAACAAATAAACAAAATTCTGTAAAAATATTATCTGATTATTAAAAATTTTAGTCATTGCCTAAGTTTTTGTATTAGTGCCTGAGAATAATAATTTCTCAGCACTGTCGTCTCTACATTGTTGTGCAGTCACAGACATAAATTCTTACGTTAACTGGCCCACTTAATAAAGTGTCTAAATTCTTCTATGCATTGAAGAATATAATTCTAGAAACAGTTTTCTGGCAGCATATTTCCTAGTGAGAATGTTATACTAACATCCATAGCTTAAGCTAATCTTAAAAAACCTTCATTATCAAGTACTGAAAATGACTGGCAGTTTGTAGAAATCACTTCAACAAGATTCCTATTGAAATGCTTAACTGCCATGGCCACAAAACGTTAGGAGCTTTTCTTTTTAAATTGGTGTTATAAAATCTGTTGCTTTGAAGTTTGATTAGTGAGTACAAAATGTGCTTTGGATACCTTATTTTTCTGTAGCACTCTTCTCTTCATTATATTTTTATGTTCTTTTTTATGTTTGAGTTGAAAATCATTGATCATAGATGTTTATATCATTTTGTAGTAATTTTCTTCCTTGTAAATTTCAAAGCGACAAGGTGGGCATTTTCTGTTACCCCATTCTCACCAGATGTGAAGGATTTTCAAAGAAGTATGAAACAATTTGACAACTATTTTTTTATAAAACAAGTACACATAATGAATCTACAAATAGTAGAATTATGATATAGTCTAATATCTATTATTATTTTATGATTTTGATTTTATTAATATTTTTTGCCTCAAAAAGAATATATTGGTCTTTTCAAACTTGTCTACCTAATATGCTTATTTGATGTTTATATGGACTGCTACTCTGTTTTTCTTTTTTTTCCTGTTTGTCTTGTTTTGTTTTGTTTTAGTTAGCATATAGTGTAATAATGATTTCAAGAATAGAATTTAGTGCTTACCAATTCTTAATAATATAAAATAACAGAAAGCTTTTATAATCATCATTAATTATTATGCTTCTAGCATAAGAAATAATACTGCAGTCATAATTATCCTGAATCCATGTAAAACCAAGACTGTTATAAGTGAAAAGTACAAGATTATGTCCATCTTTTCCTGTCAATAAATATATAATCAATTAAAATGTTATAACACTGACAAAAAGAAAAGAGTAAAAGTGAAACAGTCGATTGTTCCTTCATGTGTATGACAAGGATGATTTATAAAAGCCATGCTAAAAACAAAGGATTTCCCAAAATGATAAATGTGCTTTTCATTTCTTAATAAATCACAATGTACAGTATTTATTTTTTTTCAAATGTTTTAACGTTTATTCATTTTTTGAGAAACAGAGAGAGACAGAGCATGAGCAGGGGAGGGGTGGAGAGAGAATGAGACACAGAATCCAAAGCAGGCTTCAGGCTCTGAATTGACAGCACAGAGCCCAACATGGGGCTCGAACTCACAAACTGTGAGATCATGACCTGAGCCAAAGTCGGACGTTTAACCGACTGAGCCACCCAGGTGCCCCCACAATGTACAGTATTTAAACTGTTAGTGCTCAAACTATGTATCTTCCACAAAGGAAAAGGTACTCTTCCTTCTAAATCTGTTTGGGAAAGAAATTTCTGCAGATCAGAAATTGAGCTTGAGTCAAGGTCAACATTTCTTCAACCCCAGTGACTCTGAAAGGCTCCTGAAGAGAGTTTTCTCTCCTCCTTGCTCGAGCACCACATTCTGAATGATTTTTGCTGACAGCAAAGTCTAAGCCTAAATCCAGAGGGAAAACAAAATAGTGATTTTAAAAGTCTCACTGTTCCCAAACTTTGATATTTACCCCAATCAAGGTAAGCTTTCAAATCATGTCTGGTCTCCTTATTTCTACCTAAATGATCAGCTTTTTACCAAAACATTATAATATTAGCATTAAAATCTCAATAAGCTGAATAAGTGAAGATCTGAGATAAAGAACCTAGTATAAAATTTCTAAAGTAAGAAAAAGTTTTTAATTTTCAAAAGACAGAAACAAAGTCTGTGGATCTAGAATCTAGAGAATAGGGGAGATCATGATATAAAATGAAATCAAAGATAGGCCAGGCTAGACCTTTCAGAAGTCTGTAAGCCATATTAGGAGTTTGGATTTTATTCTAGGTGAAATTAGAAGCTATTGGAGGGCTATTGGAAGAGATGTAATCTTATTTATAGTTTTAAAAATGTCACTCTGACTACAAAACATCCATCAGCTCAGTTAAAATTACAAAACTGACAGTAAATGTTGGCAAAGATATGAAGCAACTAGAGTTCTTAGACGTTGCTGGTGAGAATGTAAAGTGAATGTGAGCACTTTAGAAAAATATTTTGTAATGTCTTCTAAGTTGAACATATATATACTCCATGGCCCAGCAAGCCACTCCTAGGTGTATTTCCAATAGAAATGCATACATATGTTCAACAGCAACAACAACAAAAACATGTTATAAAATGATCCTTATAGCATTATTCAAATAGCCCCAAACTGGAAACTACCTAAATTCCCATCAACAGTATAATGGATAAAGTGTAGAATATTCATACAACAAAACCCTATACAGCAACTAGAATGAGTATTCTACAACTATGCAAAACAATACGAATCAGTCTCACAGATACCATTTAACAACAGCCAGACATAGTAGAATACATACTGAGTAATTCCATTTAAATGTTGTAAGAACAGGTAAATCTAATCTATATTAAAAAATTTTTTTTAATGTTTATATATTTTTGAGAGAGAGAGAGACAGAGACAGAGCGTGAGCAGGGGAGGGGCAGAGAGAGAGAGAGAGAGACAGAATCCGAAGCGGGCTCTAGTCTCTGAGCTGTCAGCACAGAGCCCAACGTGGGGTTCGAACTCACGAACAGTGAGATCGTGACCTGAGCTGAAGCTGGACACTTAACCCACTGAGCCACCCAGGCACCCCTCTAATCTCTATTTTTAAAGGACAGAATAGTGTTTACTCTTGTTGCTGGTAGGGAGTGGCCAGTGACTGGAAGGTAGCATGTTGGGAGAGAGAAGTAGTAAACACATTAGCATTGAGATGACAGTGTGGTGGGAAAGAAGAATGATGAAGAAATGATAAGACATTCTTGTATTGTCTAGTGATAGATACATAAAAGGCACAGATTCAAAGACTCCTTCTTCATAGCCATCTGCCTTAGCAGAATCTGCCTTCTATATGTCTGGTTTAACCACTCCTGGGGATGAGAAACTCACATCCCCATAAAGAAGACTGTTCTCTTGTTGAAAAAAAATCTAATGGTTCAAATGTTATTTATAATAGCCAAAATATGATTTGTTATTCTAATTATTCTCTCTGAAACATGGGACAATCCATTTGAATTTAGTGAAAACTCTTTAATGGGTTGAATATGTTAGCTGAAGACAGCTAACATATTTTCCCCTTGGTCTTCCTTTCTCCTGGAAGGAAGAACTCCATCCCAGCAATTCCAACCACTGAACAAATTTGCAGAAGGTCCTAGATGCTGTCCTATCCCAACTGCCACTCTCAGAAAAGCTCTCATTGGCAAATGTTACCAAAAGAGGAAGAGAGAAGGAGGAAGTTGGGTCAGCCCTGCAGATGCAGGGTACATAAAAAAGTAGAATTCTGAGTTCAGGTTGCTTCTGAGCTCAATGATTTGAGTGACCTGCAACAGAATTATAAGGATGGTTCAAGGTAGCTTCCAGATCTTCCGTTGACATTCTTACCTCAAACTTTAGAAACACTGGCTTGTTTACAGACAAGCCATTTATTCTTACCCAGCCACAAACTTTCCTTCGTATTCCACTCCTACATTTTCCCTTCATTGAGCCATAAAAAATCTTTGTCAGAATCTCTTGTTAAAATTTTTCCTGTTTTAAATTTTTTTAGTGTTTATTTATTTTTGAGAAAGAGAGAGAAAGCAACAGAGCACACGCAGGGCAGGAGCAAAGAGAGAGGAGACACAGAATCTGAAGCAGACTCCAGGCTCTGAGCTATCAGCACAGAGCCCGATGCGGGGCTCGAACTCACAAACAGTGAGATCATGACCTGAGCTGAAGTCGGATGCCCAGCCAACTGAACCACCCAGGTGCCCCAAATTTCTCCTGTTTTAAATCAATTCATTTCCCATAGTGATCTGTCTGCCTCAACTTTGTCCCTACATCTTCTAATAAGGGAATTTTTGAAGTTATATTTCATGTTAAACTGAGAAACTTCTTATTCATCATATCTTTAAACACAAGTTTAAAAAGAAAAGAAGCAAAGGGCGTCTGAGTGGCTCATTTAGTTAAGTATCCAACTCTTGATTTCAGCTCAGGTAATGATCTCATGGTCGTGAGATGGAGCCTTACACTGGGCTCTGCACTGGGTGTGGAGCCTGCTTAAGATTCTCTCTCTCCCTCTTTGTCTCCCTCTGCCCCTACCCTGCTTGTGCTCTCTCTTTCTCTCTCAAAAAATAAATAATATCTTAAAAATAAAATGCATGATAGGAAATAATAGAGGGAAAAAGGACAAGAAAGATTTTAGTTTATTTTGCATTCTAAATATATATTGTTTTTTATAATAATATATGCTATGTATTGTATATATATTATATGCTATGTGTAAATGCTATGATTAGGAGATAAGAGGTGAATTGTGGGCATTAAATTTTAAATATTTCTTTCCAATTACCCAAGGTATGATTTCTAGCATGGAACTGGATAAAACATCAGTGTTAGGTCTTTCCCTTGATAATATGTCTCGAAAGTTCTACTGTCAAAAACCGACCTAGCCGTTTTGGAGCCAAAATATAACACAAAGACAGAATTTGGGATAAAGAGGACCAGTAGCTTTATTGCTTTACCCGGCAAAGCAGTCTGCAGCAAGGTATGTCCTTCAGAAACCGTAAACCCGCCCAGAGGAAGAGGCTGGGAGGTGGGGGATGGGGGGTGGGGGAGGGATTATAGGGAAATAGGGGATCTAGCCAGTTTTGACAGAAATTGAGTACAGTGCTGTCAGCCATCTTAATCATGTCTTTAGGGTTTTACCGGGTTCCTGAAACAAAAGGCTAAAAAGGGCAGAGGGGAGGTTTGTGGAAGAAAGGAAAATGGTTACTTTAGAATCAAGCTTCCCTGAAGCATTAGTGCAGCCATTTTGATTTTTGTTCAACTTTATGATTTTAAGCAGTTTCAGTTCTGAAGTTTTTGTCTGAGCAGAAATTTCTATAGATCTGGGAAGCTGGTATTAGTGATTTATAGTAAATGTGCCAGATCTTTACTGCCTTTCTTTTTCTTTTTTTTTTTTTAATTTTTTTTTTCAACGTTTATTTATTTTTGGGACAGAGAGAGACAGAGCATGAACGGGGGAGGGGCAGAGAGAGAGGGAGACACAGAATCGGAAACAGGCTCCAGGCTCTGAGCCATCAGCCCAGAGCACGACGCGGGGCTGGAACTCACGGACCGCGAGATCGTGATCTGGCTGAAGTCGGACGCTTAACCGACTGCGCCACCCAGGCGCCCCTTTACTGCCTTTCTTAACAGTCTAAGACCATCTATCAGTTATGACTTTGCTTTTCATCTTCTCTAAATAGCTGCACTGCTATGCAAATATATTTTATAAACTTGACCTTTGCATAAAAAATTCAAGCAATCAAATTTTTAATTTATTTCTGTGAGCACCTAGGTTTGGCTCAGCATTTATGCTTGCTTTGCAATGTACAAGTAATCCATAGTAACCTTATAAATTTTGTTTCTTTCATAGTCATAATTTGGAATGAATAATCTGAAGTGTTAAAAGCGCTAGAAGAATCTAGCCTTGTTAATTAATTAATAATTAGTTATTCTCTTTTAAATGCAGAAATATTCTTTTCTGCCATAACCAAATTTAGCTACATGATATTCTGAATCACTCCCACTGATGCCATTTCATAACAATTTGCTACAACAGTACCATGAGAAGTCAAGAATTAGGAAGTTAGTAAGAAAATTACCTGGTTACCACAAAAGGTTTTGGTTCAATTGGAATCATCCAATCAGATGACTAAGAAATTTCATTTTCTTGGCAGCCAATACATATTTGTGCTTGATATCTCTGACAGCTGGTGACCTTATACTCTAAGGTAATTTTCCAGAAGGGGAAGGAATTTTACAGCAGGAGTACTATCCATTTACTTCTGTGGTGTCTACATAAAAAATCTGGAATGTGATACACTTGCCCCTCAAACCAAGGGTCAAATAGTTGTAAAAAATAAAATCTTTATTCATTTAAATGTGAAACACCACCAAATTGGGAGATTACAAAAGCATGTATCTTCTCATCTTCCCCACATTTCACAGTAAATAAAATGGTTTTAGTAGGATTTCTAAAGCAAATACAGTGATTCTTTCTTTAATTTGCACAGGTTTGAAGCATGCAGAGACCAGAAAAAGTGTTTTAAGAGACTAATTGTAAATCTCAGCTTGCAAAAGTAGAAAAGGAAAACATAATAGTTATCTAGATGTAGTTTACATTCTTGGTTTAAAAGAAAATCTAACTTTTCTTATAATGAGTTTTCAGTACCTTATATATAACAAATTATTGTAATGCTTATGTTTTATAAACAACTTTTGTACAGCAGTATGATATAATTACCTTGAGTTAGATTTTCAATTTAAGATTTAATACTGTTGGTCTATTTTTATTCTATTTTTATTCTGTCATTAAACAATGAGTTATTAAACTTAAGTTATATTTATAAACTCAAGAAATAAAATGTTTTGGGGGGTGCCTGGGTGGCCCAGTCAGTTAAGCATCAGACTCTTGATTTCACCTCCGGCCATGATCTCACAGTTTGTGAGTTGGAGCCCCATGTCAGACTCCACACTGACACTACAAAGCTTGCTTGGGATTCTCTCCCTCTCTCTCTCTGCCCCTCACCCACTCGCATGCATGCACATGCACACGCTCTCCCTCTTCTCTAAATAAATAAATAAACTTTAAAAATAAAGCAGGAAAATGTTTTTTATTGAACTAATATTTCTGATTTCTTTAGCTGATACTGAAACCGAACATATTTAGAACTATTTAGAATAAGTTCTAGATGTGTCTTCTGTGCGCTCATAAAGTGTTTTTTTTATAGTAACAGTAAACACAGATTAGGCATATATTTCTATATTTGTCACTGGTATAAAACATAATTTCACTCAGAAAATTATGAAAACTCAGAAAATTATTTCACTTCATAAAAGTTTAACTGAATAAAACAGCTTAGAAAATTTTGCTTGAAAGTTTACAATCAAATTTATTTCATTCAGTAATAAAATGAAACCTGCATTTGGTTGCTGGACATTTAGCTCTGACCCTCAGTTTTTCATTATGCTCTATATTGGGCCTCTCTACTTGGGCCAAATGGTTTTATCTGAGCGGAACTTCTTTTAGATATGAGTCAGGGCAACCTGGAAAATAGCCCTTTAAACTCACCAGGCTTTAGTCTCTCACCTAAAAGAATCTAAAGATTGTCAGTCTGAGGCTATCTGGCAGCTGCAGGAAAGCATCAGGAACCCAGGCTACTTTCGGCTCCCTGTTCCACTATTCCTGTGTGTGGTCTTTATCGTCAGGGTCTATGATCCTCACCTGAGTCACGGTCCTTTGGCCTTCCAGGTGGTAGGAAAGGCATACTCCCTCTCTTTGAGACTTTCCAAAACTCCTACACAGTGACACAGCACTTCTTGCATTTCACTGCCAACAACTTATTACTTAAATGAACCTAGTTTCAGAATGGAGAAGAGAAGACAGTTTGTGTCTGCTTGTATGGTTGCTCTGGTATAAAATTAAGGTTCAACAATTGAGATGGAGTAAGAATGGATGATGGAGCAGGCAGCTAACAATCTCCTCCCATGTTTGTATGCCCATTGTCATTTGAATAAATTGGATTTCCATTTCTGTATCTTGGTTCAGGAAACTGTCCTTTCCTAAAAATTCTAATTCCCTTTGCATACTACTCTTTTTGAAGTTTTAGCCTTTCTTCAATGGCCAACTTAGTTTCTATTGATTCATGTTTTCTCCAACTGCCCCAGACCTCATTCAAAAGTCAGATATTTTATTTTAAATCTATACCACCTATTTGGAACTCACAGTGTGTTCAGTCTCATTATTAATTAATCCTTAATTATTAATTAATGAGAAATACTCATTTCTGTGTATGTGCCTGTATGTGCTGTATTCCCAACCATGTCTAAGCTTCATGAGATCAGAGACTGTGCCCATTATTTCTTGGCATCTCTGGATCTTAGAAGACACAAGATTATATATGTGTTATTCCATGAGAGATTTGAGGTAGCACAAAACATTCAAAAGGGTTATAAAATGTCAATAAAACTCTGGAGCACAGAAAGTATAAACTGAAATGGGAAGCCACACATAAAGAGGAAAGAAGTACAAAGTATAAAATAGGAAAATACAGATTGTAAGAATATATTTTTAAATTTCTAAATATTGAGCTACATGTTTGACTCTAAGATAACGGATTTGAGATACATATGCTATTCCTGGTAACCTAAGTGAAAAAGGAGATATGGCCAATTGTAAATTACTGTTGAAAGAGGGAGGAATTTTCAGTAGAAGCAAATCTATTTCCTACCACTAAATGCTTTACAGTGCAGGACTAAGAAATATATTAGAGAATGTCCCTAGTAGCATTTGCATGTCAAATACGGTGATGGACTTATGAGGCTGTTTCTTATAGCACCCATCAATAAAGGGCATGATACCAAACACAATAGTGAATGTCATTTTATAGAGGGTCAAGATTCAGTAGTCATTTTCTTATTGTTTTCAAATAGGGTAAGAAAAAAATAATAATCAGAGCAATAACATAATTGGAGCAATGCATATACTTCGAACAGTCATTAATACCTAATATTCTTTTAACCTGACTTCTGAGTTAGGCTAGATGGTGGAGAGTTTAAGGGTGTAGATAGCTATGTATTTGACACGTGACATCATATAGGGAGATGGCACAAGATAAAGCACACAGGCTCTGCCACTTATTTACTGTAGAATACCGGGTAAGTTATTTAAGTTATCTTTGCTTTGATTCATCTATAAAATGAGAATAATAATAGCACCTATTTCGTTGACTTTATGTGACCATTATAGCAGTAATACTAATAAGGTTCTTGGAACCTTACTTACTTAGAAACTTACTGCTATAAAACTGGTTGCTCATTCATTTTACATAGATAGTAATGTTGAAATACATAAAAATTGAGATTGTGGACTGGGGTTTTTATTTCAATAGAGGCCCACAGATCATTCAATTCTTCCTGATTACGAAGAGAATGGCAAGAGCTATTAACATTGATGAAACTTTTACTTTGTAATTCACAATTTTAGAATCATGTTTTTCATATGTTTTCTTTTAAAATTTGGGTCACTGAGGTCTTATCAAGTGGGAGAGAATGGAAAATGCAAATGCAAATATTTTCAATATAATTCAACAGATCAAATCAAAGAAGAGATAGTGTGCAAGACAAAAGCTTAAGAAAATGGCAAATAGTCATCTACGAACTTCGAGATCTTGGAGACTCATTTATCCTCTTAGTATTTCTATTTCTTTATCTAAAGTGAATGTAGAATTGTGAAGGCAAATGTCATGAGTTATAAGAAGGATAATCTCTCTCTATGTCATTGTTAAAATGAAGATCCTGGTAAAATACAAGAACTGCTTGTTAGTGAACCAAAGGTAATATACAGTGATACTTTCCTGTTATGTTACAGTGAAAGAATGTGATAAACGCTGAGTTATACAACAAATTTATATTTAAAAACAATAATATTTAAAATGTATATAAAATAATCATACGACTTCACTCATGTGAGGACTTTAAGACACAGAACAGATGAACATAAGGGAAGGGAAGCAAAAATAATATAAAAACAGGGAGGAGGACAAAACATAAGAGACTCTTATATGTGAAGAACAGACAGAGGGTTACTGGAGGGGCTGTGGGAGGGGGGATGGGCTAAATGGGTAAAGAGCATTAAGGAATCTACTCCTGAAATCATTGTTGCACTATGTGCTAACTAACTTGGATGTAAATTTAAAAATAAATTAATTAAAAAAGTAAATTATATAAGGTTAGTTCATTTTAAAAAATGAATAAAATATATATATGTTTAAATATATAATATATTTTTAAATACTATCAGCATAAAAATTACTTTAAATTTCAGTAAAATTGATGTCTGAGAGTAACAACAAAACCTGAACAATTTTCAGGTCTCTAATGCAGTAGCAACTTATTGGGAAGGGAATCAGGATCCATTATGCCAGCAGAATTCTAAATATACCACCTAGCAACAACTCAACCCTATCTCATTATCCAGAAAAGGTCCTTTTTAAAATTGACCTTTTTCTGTGTTAACTTCCTAAGAAAAGCTAATTGTCATCTTTGTAAGACCTCATGATAGTCCACAGATCATCATTTCTCTTATATGTAAGGTATCATCTGGCTCCTATTGGAAAGATAATTTCAGAATGTTTCATAAGCTTCTAAAAAGCAGAGACCGTGGTTTTTATCTATCTATAGATTTAGGAACTGATGCTGTGCCTGACATTCGACAACTATTCAGTAATTCTTTATTATTGAGAGAGTGGAAGTCAGCAAGATGTCTTTCCAGGAGTATATTTTATGAGATGGAGGAAATGGGAAGAGTGAGTGTTCCCTAAAGAGGAGTGGTGGAGAGATTCATACAATAATGTCTCCTTTTCTCTCAGCCAAGGAGAATGCTTCAGGAAGGTAACTGAAAGTATCTGGTAAGGGAGAAAGGCAAGAGTAGAAAGTTGTTTAAACCTCTATTTGTTTAAACAGCCAGCCTTCTCTTCAGAATTGAGAGTTACCTTAAGGCGTAAGGCAAGATATCAGTCCGGCACTTACTAAGAAATTGTTTGTTTCATTATAAAACCTATTGCTAAACATTTATATAGTCTATATGGTGTTTTAGAAGTGAATAACAAACAATCTCATATGCCACCACTGGAGGAGATAACTACATCCAATCTTCACTCTGAAAAGTGATAATTAAAAAAAAAGAATTAAGTATCTAACTTGCCTTTTTGGAGGAAGCCTAATTCATCACCATTTTTAAATTCCCAATGAAATACTAATTTATTCAAGTATCAAATAATGTTAAAACCACTTGGGGTAAGGATGGTAGGGAGCAGGCTTTGCCCCACATGTTATTCCATAGTTTGCTTGGGAATTATGTAATATCTTTTACAGCACAGACATTTGACTGTGCTTTCTGAGCAAACTCTTGGAAGGACAACCTGCCTTATGTGCCTTTTGGGAACTAATATAAAGTCAACACTGATGAAATATTCCTGCCAAAAACATTTCATCTTATATACTTAAAATTTACTAACAGGATAGATTTTTTTTTAAATTTATATCCAAATTAGTTAGCATATACTGCGACAATGACTTCAGGAATAGATTCCTTAATTCCCCTTACCCATTTAGCCCATCCCTTCTCCCACAGTAACCCTCTGTTTGTTCTCCATATTTAAGAGTCTCTTATGTTTTGTCCTCCTCCCTGTTTTTATATTATTTTTGCTTCCCTTCCCTTATGTTCATCCAGTTTGTGTCTTAAAGTCCTCATATGAGTGAAGTCATATGACATTTGTCTTTCTCTGACTGACTAATTTCACTCAGCATAATACCCTCTAGTTCCATCCACATGGTTGCAAATGGCAAGCTTTCATTCTTTTTGATTGCCGAGTAATACTCCATTGTATATATATATATACCACATCTTCTTTATCCATTCATCCATCGATAGACATTTGGGCTCTTTCCAAACTTCAGCTATTGTTGATAGTGCTGCCATAAACATTGGGGTGCATGTGCCCCTTCAAAACAGCATACCTGTATCCCTTGGATAAATGCCTAGTAGTGCAATTGCTGGGTCATAGGTAATTCTATTTTCAGTTTTTTGAGGAACCTCCATACTTGTTTCCAGAGTGGCTGCACCAGCTTGCATTTCCTACAACAATGCAAAAGAGATCCTCTTTCTCCACATCCTCGCCAACATCTGTTGTTGCCTGAGTTGTTAAGGTTAGCCATTCTGACAGGTATAATGTGGTATTTCATTGTGGTTTTGATTTATATTTCCCTGATGATAAGTGATGTTGAGCATTTTTTCCTGTGTCGGTTGGCCATCTGGATGTCTTCCTTGGAGAAGTATCTATTCATGTCTTTTGCCCATTTCTTCACTGGATTATTTGTTTTTTTGGGTGTTGAGTTTGATCAGTTCTTTATAGATTTTAGATACTAACCCTTTATCTGATATGTCATTTGCAAATATCTTCTCCCATTCCATCAATTGCCTTTTACTTTTGCTGATTGTTTCCTTCACTGTGCAGAAGCTTTTCATTTTGATGAGGTCCCAGTAGTTCATTTTTTCTTTTGTTTCCCTTGCCTCCAGAGATGTGTTGAGTAAGAAGTTGCTGTGGGAAAGATCAAAGAGGTTTTTGCCTGATTTCTCCTCGAGGATTTTGATGGCTTCCTGTCTTACATTGAGTTTTGTAAGAGTTTTACATCCATTTTGAGTTTATTTATGTGTATGGTGTAAGAAAGTGGTCCAGGTTCATTCTTCTGCATGTCACTGTCCAGTTTTCCCAGCACCACTTGCTGAAGAGATTGTCTTTATTCCATTGGATATTCTTTCCTGCTTTGTCAAAGATTAGTTGGCCATATGTTTGTGGGTCCATTTCTGGGTTCTCTATTCTGTTCCATTGATCTGAGTGTCTGTTTTTGTGCCAACTAACAGGATAGATCTTAAATTAAACTTTTTCATCTCTCTCTCTCTCTCTCTCTCTCTCTCTCTCTGTCTCACACACACACACACACACACACACACACACACACATGCAATGGTAACTATGTAGAAGTGATTCATGTTATTTACCTTGGTTATTATAATGATCTTTCCACAATGTATACATGTATCAAAACATGAAATCCTACACCTTAAATATAATTTTATATGTCAAAGGTATCTTGATAAAGTTATTTTTAAAAATCTCATCTGAATTGCATCAAGGCTTTAAACCTAACTTCTATCTTTACAGAAATAGAGTACATAGAAGAACAAACTGAATTGTACCATAAGGAAATCTTTTTTTCTTTCAAATCCAGAATGTATGCTATTCCTCAAAACAGTGTTTTCTCTTAAAAAGCCAGTGTCATGGGATAAAACAAACATGGGAGATTGTGAGTAAACTAGAATAGATTCTAAGGAGACATAACAACCAAATGTAATTCAAGAACATTAAATAGGACCTACTTTGAAAAAAATCACCTATTAAAGACATTTTGGAGACAGCTTGAGATATTTGTCTATGAATAAATAATATATGACAGTAGGGAATAGTTATTCATTTTCTTAGTTATTATAATGGTATTGTAATTATGTAGAAGTTTGTTCTGATTTTTAATCCATGCTAGAATACTTAGTAAGTGTGATAATTTCTGCAATTTATTTTAAATGCTTTTTATTTTTTATTTTACTTTTTTGGAGAGAGAGAAAGACAGAGAGAAAGAGAGAGGCAGGCAGGGGAGGGGCAGAGGGAGAGGGAGAGAGAATCCTAAGCAGGCTCCACGCTCAGTGTGGATACCGATGTGGGGCTCGATTTCATGATCATGAGATCATGACCTCAGCCAAAATCAAGAGTCAGATGCTTAACTGACTGAGCCACCCAGGCACCCCTGCAATTTATTTTAAATGGTTCAGTAAAAATATATTTTATATAATATATAAATTCTAACAATACATAAATCAAATAGATTAAAAAACATGTATGCAAATGTACATGCACAGTGCTATTATAGTGAGTGAAAGATATATATACGTCTATAATATATGTACTGAAGTGCTTAAGAACACTTCTTACAAGATGATTCACAAGGCTTCTTGTAAGAAAGGTTTATCACAGTATTATTTAAGTGAGTGGAACACATTCCCATTTTGTAATACTTATACAATGTGTTTACACACACACAGACAGACACACACATATTACATGTATCAAATATGGCAAAATGTTAACTTTGTTGAATCTTGGCTAAATGATACAGGTGTCTAGTGAGCTATTTCACCTTTTCTGTATATTTGAAAGCTTATGTACATAAAAGGATTTTTATAAATTAACGATAAAACAAGCCAGAGAAAAGTAGTAACCCAGTGAAATTAAACACCATCACTGTTGTTATTCATAACTCTTTGTTGATCACCTACTAGAACTAGAAACCACACTAGTTGCTATTCATACATTATTCATTTTTAAAAAATTGTGGTAAAATACTTTTTAAGAAGCATTTTCTTAATTATGGTAAAATACACATGACATAAAATTTACTATCTTAACCATTTTTATGCATACAATTCAATGACATTTAGAACATTCACATTTTTGTGCAACCATTACCACCATCCATCTACAGAATTCTTTTCATTTTGCACAACTGAAACTCTATACCCATTAAACAATAACTTCTCATTTCCCCTCCTCCCAGCCCCTGACAACCACCATTCTAATTTTGGTCTCTATGAATTTGACTACTCTAGGTACCTCATACAGTGTTTGCTTTTTTGTGACCAACTTATTTCACTTAGCAAAATATCTTCAAAATTCATCCATGTCAAAATTTCCTTCCTTTTTAAGGCTGAATAACATTCCATTGTGTGTGTGTGTGTGTGTGTGTGTGTGTGTGTGTGTATGGTATATATAGTGTATAACGTATCGAATTTTATTTATCCATTCATGCATTGATGGATACTTATATTATTTTCACCTTTTGGCTATTATGAATAATACTACTATGAACATGGGTATACAAATTATCTCTTTAAGATCCTGCTTTCACCTCTTTTGGATATATACCCAGAGTGTAATTGCTGAATTACATGGTACTTCTAGTTTACATTTTTTAAGGAACTACCATACTTTTTTCATAGCAGATGCACCATTTTACATTTCCACAAACAGTACAGAGGGTTCCAATTTTTCCATATTCTTACCAACATCTCTTATTTTCTGAGTTTTTTTTCATACTATCCATCTTAATGAGTATGAGATGGTATCAGTAGTTTTGTGGTTTTGATTCACATTTCTGTTGTGATTTGTGATGCTGAGCACCTTTCATGTGTCTATTGGCAATTTGTACGTCTTCTTTGAAGAAATGCTTATTCAGGTACTTTGCTCATTTTTATTGAGTTATTTGTTTTATTGTTGTTGAGTTGTCAGAGTTCTTTATATATTCTAGATATTAACCCTGTATTGGGTGTATGATTTGCAAACATTTTATCCAATCCATGGGTTGCTTTTTCACATTATTGACTGTGCCATTTAATGCACAGAAGTTTTTAATTTTGGTAAAGTGTAATTTATCTATTTTCTCCACTTTTGCAACCTGATTTGTTTTTCATATCACTCTGAGAGATTGATATTATAGCCACATTTTATACATGAATAAATTAAAGCTTGGGAGAAACAGTTAACGTGGACAGTTCCACCAACTACTATAAGGTGAGGCTGAGTTTCAAATTCAGTTCTGTGTGGCATCTTTCTACTAAACTATTCTGTAGTACTGGCTTCAATATTTATACTGTTACAAAATTAAGAATTAATTAGAATAAACTTTCTGTGCCATCCTGAATGTGCAGATTTGTCAGTTCTACAAACATGGAGTTTGATTGAATTAAGAGAAATTCTTCCCCAGATGGCAGAGCTTGGACAGCCAAATGTCTCATATATTATCTTCTTTGACATATGAAGTACTTAGAAAAGGATAGTCACACAAGACTTATGACAGATTGTCATTTTTTGGAATGAAAAAGACAAGAGTTGAAGGGGTCAGATATTACTAAAGGAATTGTCTGAATGTGATAGCAGGTCCATTGTGTGAGATATTCTCAAAAATTATACTCAGCAATCTATAGAATTGCTAAAGAGAGTTGGATGTATACCTTCAAAGTCGATAAGAGTGAGGAATAATTTAGTTAAAATAAAAAATATCTTTGCCTAGAGACCATAAAGGAAAATTTTTCCCTGTTTTCTGAACCATGAGCCTTAGTCTAGAAGGAGCCCAAGGCCATAAACTAACCCAAATCGTGTGTCCCTCACAACAAAGCATAACCTGGATCTATTATCTTCTAAACTCCTTTCTATTTTTTGGAAGGGAAGAGGAAGCAAGTTTAAGGATCCTCCTTAATACTCTACATATCTGTCAAGCTTACCATCTGAGTTTCTTAAGAATTTTGTTCTGATTATAGGAGATAATGAAAACATTGCAATGAAGACTTAAAAGCTTCCAATGTATCAGAAAGGCAATATTGTCTAATTTCAAAAAGGAACATCTACATTTAAAGGTTTAAATGACTAAGGTTTGGGCAATGAAATCTGGCAACATCGATTTTAAAATATACAGGTACTTTGACCAGAAGACTCACTTTTCATAAGCTTATTGTTTAACAGCCAAGAGGCCAGGGTGATTGGCAACAACCCTAATGCTCATCAATAGGGGAATGCTTGAATCGGTGCATTTAGACAATGGGAAATTATACTGCTAGTTTAAAAATAAATTAGATCTTTATGTATGAAATTGAAGAAATGAAATTTCTGTTCAATGAAAATAGCAAGTTATAGAAATGTATATATTTTGACCCTACTGTGAGCTCAGAAAGGAAGGGTAAACAGTGGAATGTTAACATGGATTACTTTAGGACTGGAGGAAGAGTTGAAGGAGATATGATCCATGTTTTTAGATCTCATATTGCCATCTTGTTGCAGCAACTAAGTACTACTTTGTAATTTTGCATATAGTAAAGAAAAGAATGTAAAATTCTGCTCTGGCCTCAAAAATACAATTCCTAAAATCAAATTCTAAGCAATGGAGTTATTCCACTTTCTTTTTCCTAAAAGGCACTTTGTTTTCTAATCACATATAAGGGGAAAAAAATGTTTTTACTTTGAGTGATATAAATAACCCAAAAACAGTTTTGCAAGATCATGAGCATTTAATTCTAACTTGGTTGAGTATGAGAGGGAAACAGTGAGCCTAACATATCCTAAAATAAATATCCTACCATGGATTTAAGAAATGCTTTTTGTTGGCCATTTGTGTTGGAAGGCAGAGATGCTTAATGGAGCACCAACTCTGCAGTCAGACTGCCTATATTCAAATCCTATCTGCCACTCACTTGCTGTGCAGGCACATAATGAATCTTCAGTAAATGAGTTAGGCACTCTCCTGTAAGATTCAGTCCCTGCTCTCCAATAGCCCATAGTGAAGCAGGGAGACAAACCTCTAAAAATTAACAAGTGAATAAGCTACTGAAGATTCCTTCTGCAAAGGATCACAAATATTTTTAATTGTCCCTCAAGTGACATGGTCTGTGGGAGCTTGGAGATCAGCCAAGGACTATCAGTGTATAGAGTCACTTACAATGTCATTGTTGGCATAAGTCTGAAAGGAGAGCAAATCTGAGAAGAGAAAGATGACTTTTTTCTCTCATACCTGGAAATAAGCATATGGTATATTCAGAAAGTTGAAATGAGAGACTTCCTGGGAAGATAACAGAGTAGGAGGATCCTAAGCTCACCTCGTCTCACAGATAAAACAACTAGATAACACCCGTAGCAGTGTAAATAACCCAGAACATGACCCAAAGACAGGCAGAACAGACTCTCCACAGCTAAATGTAGAGAAGAGCCACATCAAAGAGGGCAGGAAGGGTAAAGACATGGTGTAGAACAAAACTGACCCACAGAATGTCCATAGTTAGGAAGAACGTGGTTGGTGCAGAGAGGGGAGAGGAGTAGGCCCCCAAACCAAGCATGAGGAAGATGAATCCACATAACATTTGGCTTTTAAAACCAGAAAGGCTTAACTCCACTAGTTCTTATAATCAGTGGGACTTAACACTTGAAACTTTAAAAATCAGCAGACTCAGCTCTGGGAGAGCCAGAAGGGTGAGAGAAAATTAAGTCCCTGCCCTTAAAGAGACAGCACAACAAAGAGCCCCACTGAGATACAGTATAGAGTCAGCAGTATGAAAAATACCTAGGGTACACGGGAAGGGGACTTATTTACTAATCTCAGTGCATGTGCTGGAGGGGCAAGGTTCTTTGGGAAATTTCTCCAAGAACAAAAGAGCTGGTGAGTGTCATTTTCCATCCCTGCTCCCCAACCTAGATATGTGTACCCCTGCAGAAACCAACACAGTACCAGCACTCTCTACCTAGCTTGCTAACAGTGTGCCCACCCTCATATTTTTCTATGGTCCTGCCCCCTCCAACCCAGCAGATCTCACCCAGAGTTTTCTCAGGCAGCTATAGGCCCCCTCCTGCAGCAGACCAGGGTGGACATTGGTGGCACCGCATACCTCACCCCCATGTTTTCCTGTGGACCTGGCCCCACCTTTGATATCCCTTGGCTGAAATTCATCCAAAACAGTGCCATAAACCTGGCAGTGTGCAAGCAGCCCCAAGAGGCCAGCAGTGCTCCAAAGTGACTCCTGCCCCAGGAAAAGAGGAAGATAACCACACATACCCATCTGATTGCAGCCCTAACAGTGGGCCAGGGCAGATATCTGTTCTGACTGCAGGCCTTACCCACCAATGAAAACTTTTCAGGGGACAACACAGGGAAATTGCCTTGTAGTTAGTGCTACTATCTATGGCAATGCCTGGTCTGACCCAACTCAAGCCCAAGGCAGCACCAGACTGGCCCACTCACAGCACAAGGACCAAAACCTGCCCACAACAAACAAAAAGAGCCATTGCAGACAACCACATTGAAGGGAAAAGCATCTGAGCCACAAAAGTAGAGCACATACAACACACATAGAAAACATTAATGAAGCACCAGGTTTTGGTGAATAGGGAACATTGCACTGCAGGGCACTACAGGACCTCTTCTTCATAAGGCCAGTACTTTTAAGAGCAAGAGACATAGCTGACTTTCCTAACACATAGAAACAGACACAGCGAGTTAGAGAAAATGAGGAGACAGAGGAATATGTCCCAAATGAAATAACAAGACAAAAATCACAGCAAAAAAGCTAAATGAAATAGATGAGCTATAGGCCTGGGACAGAATTTAAAGTAATGGTCATAAAGATACTCACTGGACTTGAGAAAAAAAGTGGAAGATCTCAGTGAGACCCTCAACAAAGAATTAACATAAAAAAAATTAAACAGAGATGAAGAACTCAATAACTGAGATTAATAATATACCAGAGGAAATAAATAGTAGACTAGAGGAAGTAGAATAATGGATTAGCAAACTGGGAGATAAAATAATGGAAAGTAATCAAACTGAATAGGAAAGAGAAAAAAATAATAATAAGTGAAAATAGATTAAAAGAATTCAGCAACACCATCAAACATAATAACATTTGCATTATAGGGATCCCAGAAGCACAAGAAAGAAAAATGGGCAGAACATTTATTTAAAAAAATAATAGCTGAAAATTTCCTGAATCTGGGGAAGGAAATAGAAATTCAGATCCAGAAGGCACAGAGAGCACCCAACAAAATCAACCCAAGGAGGTCCACACCAAGACTCATAGAATTAAAATGGCAAAAAGTAATGATAAAGATAGAACTTAGAAAGCAGCAAGAGAAAATAGCTCCATACAAGAGAAACCCAGTAAAGCTATTAGATGATTATTTTAGCAGAAACCAGAAGGGACTGGTATGATATATTCAAAGTGCTGAAAGAAAAAAAAATCTGCAAGCAAGAATCTTCTTTCCAGCAATGCTATCATTCAGAGTAAATGGGGAGATAAAAAGTTTCCCAGACAAACAAAAGTTACCAAAATTCATGACCATTAAACCAGCCCTACAAGAAATGTTAAAAGGGACTCTTTGAAATATCAACAATAGCCAAATTATGGAAAGTGCATAAATGTCCATCAACTGATGAATGGACCACATCTTCTTTATCCATTGTGTGTGTATATATATATATATATATATATATATATATATATATAATATTCCATTGTGTGTGTGTGTATATATACACACACTCCCCCACACACACACACACATACACACACACACACACACACACACACACACACACACACAATGGAATATTACTTGGCAATCAAAAAGAATGAAAGCTTGCCATTTGCAAAAACATGGATGGAACTAGAGTGTATTCTGCTAAGCAAAATAAGTCAGTAAGAGAAAGACAAATATATGATTTCACTTAAATGTGGAATTTAAGAAACAAAACACATGAACATAGGGGAAGAGAAGGAAAAAGAAGGTAAACAGAGAGAGGGCAGCAAACCCTAAGACACTCTTAAATACGGAAAACAAACAGAGTTGTTGGAGGGATATTAGGTAGGGAGATGGGCTAAATGGATGATGGCATTAGGAGGACACTTGGGATGAGCACTGGGCATTATATGTAAGTGATGAATCACTAAATCCTATTTCTGAAATCATTATCACACTATATGCTAACTAACTTGGATTTAAATAAAGTTTTAAAAAAATAAATAAAAGACAAGTAGCAAAAAAAGGGGGGGGTGGGGGTGAGGCAGGGACTCTGAGTGGAAAGGACAGACCATAAGTGGGAGTAAGAAAAGTAAGAAGCACAAAAGCAGTAAAATTAAATATATCTATTAAAAATCAGTCAAGGGATTCACAAAATAAAAAGATGTAAAGTATTGGGAAGAGAGGAGTAAAGAATGGATATAAACTTTAGCCGTCACAAACTTAATATAGACTGTTACATGCACAAGATGTTATATATAAACCAATGATGACCACAAATGAAAAAACCAGTAGTAGAGATGCAAAAAATAAACAAAAGGAATCCAAGTATATTGCTAATGAAAGCCAGCAAACTGCAAGCGAGCAAGAGAAGCAAGAAACAGAGAAGAACTCAAATTCAACAAGACAAGTAACAAAATGGCAATAAGTATGTGCCTATCAATAATTACTTTGAATGTAAATGGACTAAATGCTTCAATAAAAAACATAGGATGACAGAATGGATTAAAAAGCAAGATCCATTTATATACTGCCTACAAAAGACTCATTTCAGACCTAAAGACACATGCAGATTCAAAGTGAAGGGATGGAAAAACATGCATCATGCAAATAGAATGAAAAGAAAGCCAGGATAGATCAATACTTATATTGGATAAAATAGACTTTAAAACAAGAGACAAAGGATGACACTATATAATCATAAAGGGAACAATCCAACAAGAAGATATAGCAACTGTATATATTTATGCACTTAACCCGGAAACACCCAAATGCATAAAGCATGTATGAAGACATAACAGAAGTAATCAATAGTGATACAATAATAGTAGGGGACTTGAACACTTTGTTTACATCAATGGAAACATCATCCAAAAAGAATGGAAAGATCATCCAAAAAGAATGACACACTGGGTCATATGTATGTAACACATATACTCAGAACATTCCATCTTAAAACAGCAGAATACACATTCTTTCCCAGGGCATATAGAACATTCTCCAGAATAGATTGTATGTTAGCCACAAAATAAGTTTAAACAAATTAAAAAGATTGAACTCATACCATACATCTTTTCTGACCACAATGTTATGAAACTAGAAATCAAACACAAGAAAAAATATGGAAAGAGCATAAATACTTTGGAGGTTAAATAACATGCTACTAAGCAGTGAATAGGTCAGCCAAGAAATCAAAGAGGAAATAAAAAATACATGGAGACAAATGAAAATGAAAACATAATAGTCCAAAATCTTTGGGATCTTGTTCTAAGAGGGAAGCTTATAGCAATACAGGTCTATTTCAAGAACCAAGAAAAAAATCTCAAATAAACAACCTAACCTTATACATAAAGGAGCTATAGAGGAACTAATAAAACCCAAAACCAGTAGAAGGAAGGAAATAAGAACGACTAGAACAGAAACAAGTGAAATAGAAACTAAAAAAAACATAGGACAGATCAATGAAACCAGAAGCTAATTATTTGAAAAGATCAACAACATTAATAAACCTCTAGCCAGACTCATAAAACACACACACACACACACACACACACACACACACACACACACACATATACACAGGAGGGGAGAGGACCCAAAATCAGAAATGAAAGAGGAGAAAGAGTAACTAACAACACAGAAATACAAAGGATTATAAAAGAATATTATAAATAATTATATGCCAACAAATTGGACAACCTAGAAGAAATGAATAAATTCCTAGAAACATAACCTCCCAAAATTGAATCAGGAAGACAGAAAATTTGAGGAGATTAATTACCAACAATAAAATTGAATCAGTAATCAAAAACTCCCAACAAGAAAAAGTCCAGGACCAGACAGCTTCACAGGCATTCAACAAACATTTACAGAGTTAATACCTATTCTTCTCAAATGATAGAAGAGGAAAAAAACTTCCAAATTCATTCTATGAGACCAGCATTACCCTGATACAAAAACCAGGTAAAGACACCTCTAAAAAAGAGAACTACAGGCCAATGTCTCTGATGAAAATAGATGCAAAAAATCCTCAACAAAATATTAGCAAACCAAATCCAACAATACATTAAAAAAATCATTCACAATCTAGTGGAAGATATTAATTGGATGCAAGAGTGGTTCACATCTGCAAATCAATCAACATGATACATCACATCAACAAGAGAAAGGTTAAAAATATGTGATCATTTCAATAGATGCAGAAAAAGTTTTTGACAAAGTACAACATCCATTCATGATTTTAAAAAAAACCCTCAGTAAAATAGGTTTAGTGGGAACATACCTGAACATAATAAAGGCCATATATGAAAACCTACAGCTCACATCATACTCAATGGTGAAAAACTGAGAGCTTTTCCCCTAAGGTTAGGAACAAGACAAGGATGTCCACTCTCACCACTTTTATTCAACATGGTACTGGAAGTTCTAGCCAGAGCAATCAGACAAGAAAATTTAATTAATTAATTAATTAATAAGCGTCCACATTGGTAAGGTAGAAGTAAAATTTTCACTATTTTCAGATGGCATGATATTAAATATAGAAAACCTCAAGACTCCACCAAAAACTACTAGAACTTATAAATGAATTTGTAGGGTCCCAGGATACAAAATCAATATACAGAAATCTGTTGCATTTTTATGCACTAATAATGAAGTAGTAGAAAGAGAAATTAAGAAAACAATCCCACCCATAATTGCATTAAAAATAATAAAACACCTAGGGGCTCCTGGGTGCTCAGCCAGTTGAGCATCCAACTTCGGCTCAGGTCATGATCTCATAGTTTGTGAGTTCGAGCCCCGTGTCAGGCTCTGTGCTGACCACTCAGCTTGGAGCCTGCTTCAGATTCCATGTCTCCCTTCTCTCTGCCCCTCCCCCACTTGCACCCTGTCTCTCTCTCTCTCTCTTTCAAAATTAAATTAAAACATTAAAAAACTAAAAATAAAGATAATTTAGAATAATAAAATACCTAGTAATAAACTTACCCAAGGAGGTGAAAGACCCATCCTCTGAAAACTATGAAAGTACGACGAAAGAAATTGAAGATGATACAAACAAATGGAAAGACACTCCATGCTCATGGATTGGAAGAACAAATATTGTTGAAATGTCCACACTACTCAAAGCAATCTACAGATTTAATGCAATCTCTATCAAAATACCAATAGCATTTTTCACAGAACTAGAACAAATCATCCTAAATTTTGTATGGAACCACAAAAACTAAATAGCTAAAGCAAACATGAAAAAGAACAAAATGGAAGTATCACAATCCTGGCTTTCAAGATATACTATAAAGGGGCACCTGGGTGGCTAGTTGGTTAAGTGTCTGACTTTGGCTCAGGTTATGATCTTACAGTTCATGGGGTTCAAGCCCCACAATAGGCTCTGTGCTGACACCTCAGAGCCTGGAGCCTGATTCAGATTCTGTGTCTCCCTCTCTTGCTGCCCTTCCCACCGCTCATGTTTTGTCTTAATCTCTCTCATAAATAAATAAATATTTTTAAAAATTTTTAAGATATACTACAAAGCTGAAATAATCAGCTGGTATGATACCAGCACAAAAATAGACATGTAGATCAATAGAAGAGAATAGAGAGCCCAGAAATTAAACCCATGATTATATGATCAATTAATCATCAACAGAGCTCAGGAAAGACTATGCAATGGGAAAAAAATTCTCCTCAACAAATGGTGCTGGGAAAACTGGACAGCTACATACAAAACAATGTAACTGGAACACTTTCTTATACCATACACAAAATAAACTCAAAATGGATTAAGGACCTAAATGTAAGTCCTGAAACCATAACAATCTGAGAACAGAGCGCAGGCAGTAATTTCTGTGACATTAGCCATAGGAATATTTTTCTAGATATGTCTCCCAAGACAAAGGAAACAAAAGCAAAATTAAACTATTGAGACTACATCAAAATAAAAAGCTTCTGCACAGAAAAGGAAACAAAAAACTAAAAGACAACCTACTGAATGGGAAAAGATATTTTCAAATGACATGTCAGATAAAGGGTTAGTATCCAAAATATATAAAGAACTTATATAATTCAACACCCAAAAAATAAATAATCCAATTTAAAAAATGGCAAAAACCATGAGCAGATATTTCTCCAAAGATGACTTCCAGATGGCCAACAGACACATGAAAAGATGCTCAAAATCACTCACTCCTCATCAGGGAAATGCAAATCAAAACCACCATGAGATACCACCTGACATCTATCAGAATGGCTAACATCAAAAGCACAAGTGTTGTTGAGGATTTGGAGAAAAATGAACCCTCATGCTCTGTTGGTAAGAAAGCAAACTGGTGCAGCCACTGTGGAAAACAGTAGGGAAGTTCCCAAAAAATTAAAAATAGAATTATCATGATTCAGTTATTGCACTACTGGGTACTTACTGAAAGAATATGAAAACACTAATTTTAAAGGATATATGCACCCATACATTTATAGCAGCATTATTTACAGTAACCAAGTATGGAAGCAATCCAAATGTCCATTGATAGATGAATGGATAAAGAAGTGGTATATATTCAAAGGAATATTACTCAGCTATAAAACAATGAAATTTTGCCATTTGCAGCAACATGAATGGATCTAGAGGGTATAAAGCTAAGTGAAATGTCAGTCAAAGAAAGACAAATATGATATGATTTCACTCATGTGTGGAATTTTAAAAAAATGAAGAAATAAAGAGTCAAACCAAAAAAACAGACTCTTAACTATAGAGAACAAACTGGTGGTAACTGGGGGGTGAGTGGAAAAGATAGAGGATTAAGAGTACACTTCTCAGGATGAGCCCTGAGTAATATATAGAATCGTTGAATTACTATATCGTATACCTGAAACCAATATAACACTGTAATATTAACTCTACTGGAATTAAGATAAAATTTTTTTAAGTTGGAGTTTTTAATTACTTTCATATAAATTTTTATAGCAAACCAATATAAACTAGAATGATTTGAATTTTAAAAAGATGACTTTGGGTATTGATTCCATGAGAAAAGCAAGTAGTAAGAAAATGTCTGTCTGGTAAAAAACTTTTTATTCCTACTGATGCCATCAGCACTTTATTTCATTAATGGCTCACCATAAGCACTACGATTTTATTAAATGCAGATAAATATCCAGACCCTATTTGTAATCCACTTAGGCTAATGACATTTGCAAAACAAACCGTAACTACTCCCTTAATTGCTAACAATAAATAAACATATTAACCATTTGAAATTCCTAAATACCTCTTCCATAACAATTCACCATATTCCAAAGAATCCCTTACGGGTTGAATTGTATGATCCAAGAAGGTATGTTGACAGCCTAACCTCCGATACCTCAAAATATGGCCTTATTTAGAAAGAGTCATAGCACATGTAATTGATTGAGTTAAAATGAGGTCATATTTGAGTATGATCAACCCTTAATCCAATATGTCTGGTGTCTTTACACCAGAGACACAGATACAGGAAGAACACCATGTGATGACAGAGACAAAGACTGGAGTTATGCAGCTGCCACAAGCCAAGGAACACCAGAGATTCCCAGCTGACCACCAGAAGCTAGGAAGAGGCAGGAAAGGATTATCCTATAGACTTTAGAGAGAGAATGGCCCTGATGATACCTTAATTTTGGACTTCCAGCCTCCAGTTGCATGATGAACTTCTGGTGTTTAACACCCCAGTTTGTTACTTGTTACAGCAAATCTAGGAAACAGATACATATTGCACCTTCATTACAGATGTAATCCTATACCAGGCCAGCTGTGGTGAATTGCAGTGTATCTAAAACGCTTAGGATACTCTAATTTTAAACTTGATATAAAATCTTTTTTTTATAAATGACATAAAAATATTAATGAACTCTTTGCTATTACCAAGTCAAAATAAGATCCGTCATTCATAGGCTATTGAATTCTAGCCTCAAGAGCCATATTAGTTTTCTAGGGCTGCCATGATAAAATATCACAGAGTGGTTGGATGGCTTAAACAGCAGAATTTATTTTCTCACAGTTCTGGGGACAAGAAATCTGAGATCAAGGTGTTGATGGGGATTGGTTTCTTCTGAGGTTTGGTTAGTTCTTCCTTGGCTTGTAGATGGCCATCTTCTCCCAGTGTCTTCATAGGGTCTTCCCTGTTTTAAACCTAAAGAGAGGAACACAACAACCTTTTAACTTCAGTAGAGGGATAAGACGTGGATATGGGGGTGATAGGCATTGTATTTCAGCCCTAACTCTCATATAAATCCCATTTAGTCCTTAATATCTGGTGAAAATCACCTTGAAAGTAATGGTATCTTCCAAGAAATCTTATCAAGCTGCATATCCTGATGAAAACCAGATTCACATCAACATGGCCCATAGGACATCCCATTTTAAAATTAATGGTGTGTTATGTTTATGAAATGTATTTTAGGAGTCTCTTCCCTCTTTGGTTACTTTTCATTCTTCAATGTTCATATTCTTAGTGGTTTTCCATTAAAATTTGCCTTTAGAACTTGGGCATATTCATGAGTCAAATCACAGAATTAACTTAGAAACTATGTAAGTTTGAGCATTTTTTATGCCCTAGTTCAAAAAGCAATTCAGAATTCCAAATTAACTGACAGTATACAACTTTCTTTAAGGCAACATCAATCCATTTTCTTTATCTTACAACTTTTGATTTCCACCCACATGACTTTGTTTTTCTCATGATGAAATAGATAATAACACAAGGTTAACAAGGAGGGCAACATCTGTGCTGATTATTCAGAGTAGCACAATATTTCTCATCTTTGTACATTTGTTGGAAGCAGAAATAATTTTCCTCTTCGTTTCCATAGATACAGTACATCTGATTATTAATCAGAATGATAGACCATAAATTATGAAGCCAGTTGAATATCATCTGTCCTTATTTAATATTCCAAACATTTTCTTATTTACTAATTGGTTCCATGTTTTATGCCATATATGATTTTAAAAGCTGGTTTGATATAAATTTAGATTCATTTCAGATGTACATATAAAAACAGTGGTCTTAAGATGCTTGGCAATAGATAAAATATGATCAAAGAAAGATGTAATACAGATCATATGAAATAATGTATCCCTTGTTTTAGGGAGACAGGTCAGAAAGACAATGTTTTCTCTAACCCTGTATTAGAATTGCTTCAGGTTCTGTCTCCACCATATTTCTCCTATAAATTATGGGCTATTTATTTCCAGTTTTCCTCCTCAGCATATAACCTAGAATGTTCAAAGACAATATATTTTTTAAAACTTCACAATTGAGTGATAAATATTTTATGGACAGGAGAAAGTTAAAGCAACACAAAAGAGCAGTAACTAGAAGGAATAAGAAGATAATAGTAGGGGCTCCTGGGTGGCTCAGTTGGCCAAGTATCCAACTCTTGATCTCAGTTCAGGTCATAATCTCTCGGTTCATGAGAGTGAGCCCTGCGTTGGGCTCTGTGATGACAGCGAGTGGAACCTGCTTGGGATTCTTTCTCTCCCTCTTTCTCTCTCTGCCCTTCCTCTGCTCTCTTTCTATCATTATCATCATCGTCATCATCATCATCATAGTAAATATATTGGACAGCACATCTAAGCTTGAACCTTTTAAACTCCTCTATTCAGACACCACAGGAAGCACCATTAACACAGGAAGATTGACTCCCATTGCTCTCATTGACCTTGATTGTGAACCAATTGTACCACACTTTGAACTGCTTCCAAACATCCCAGTTATTTACATTTGCTACCCATTTTTTTCTACTACTTTTCCCTGAGGACACTTGTGTTATAATAAGCACAGTGTTATTTATAGCAGAGTTCCTCAGTCTTGACACTATTTACACTTTGGACCACATAACACTTCGCTATGGGGCACTGAACCTGTGCACTGTACGTTTTTTAGCAGTATCTCTGGCCTCTACCCACTAGATGCCATAGCACTACCTCTCCCAAATCTTGTTAATCAAAATGTGTCTAGACATTACCAAATATTCACTGGTAGGCAAGGTCAATCAATCACCCACATTTGAAAAACACTGGTTTACAATGACATTTGTTAATTTATGCATTGATCCCTTCAAATAAATGTCTATTCAGATGCATGCTTTGTGTCAAGTACTGGACTACAACAATAAGAAAGATGTAGTGTTTGCCCTTCCTATCCTGACGTCTAGTTATAAGTGTGAACAAGGAAATTGTCAATTACAACTTAATATATAAAATATTATCACAGAGGTAAGAACAAAGTACTACTGTAGCATAATGAAAAGGTACTTATAAGGTAAGTACTTCTAACCAAGTATGGGAGGGGGGAGGGAGTCCAGCTTTTCACAGAGGAGGAGACACTTAACCTGACACCAAAAAGACGAGTGGGAATTAGTTCAGTGAAAAATTAAAAAAGGACAGAGTGTTCCAGACAAAGAGAACAATTGAGTGAAAGCCTGTAGGTGAGCAGATCAACATTACTGAGGCACTAAGAACTGTAAGCAAGGACCAAGTCACATGAGGTGATATGTTTCATATTAAGGAGTTTTGACCTTTTTCTAATGATAGTGGTGAGCTATGATCTTGCTTTTCATGACAGTCACTCTGGTTGGCTAACTTTCGTAACTTCAGATAAATGTCCTTCCAGTGTAAGTCAGTCTTGAGTACCTGTATGCCAGTCCAAAACATCCTCAAATTCTCTACTCTTTTAACAGCAACACAAAACATCAATCTTCCTTCCTAGTCTATCATTTGAAAATGTAAAATTATCTCTGTAATTAAAACTGAAGCTATCCTAAATTTTTCACTATTACACAAATAACTCTAAATTCTAAAGATATTCCATGTGGTTGTTACCAAAGTATGAAGTTGTCTGTGTACTAATTAAACTAGAGCTCAAAAAAAGGAAAAGTTCTTTAAGAAGATAACAAAAGTGCATAGTTAGCTTGCCATTTACATACAAAACTAAGAAAAAAGCAAATCAATGGCATGTCAAGTTTGGACAAAGCCTGCTGACTTCCCCTTCTCCAAGCCTTGAGGTGTTATATCTTATTAGATTTCTCTAGAATTCAATTGGAAACTTCTGAATTATAAAGACTTTTTAAAATAAAGTGTCTAATATATATATTACATAAGCAATAGATTTGGTTCTTTGTGTGAATTAAAAACATTAGGGGCATCATGGGGCTCCTGGGTGGCTCAGTCAGTTAAGCGTTCGACTGGCTCAGGTCATGATCTCTTCAGTCAGGGTTCGAGCCACACCCATGTCAGGCTCTGTGCTGACAGCTCAGAGCCTGCCATTTGTTTCAGATTCTGTGTCTCCCTCTCTCTCTGCCCCTTCCCTGTTCTCCCTCTCTCTATCTCTCTCTCTCTCTCAAAAATAAATAGACATTTAAAAAATAAAACATTAATAAAAACATTAGGGGCACTTGGGTGGCTTATTTGGTTGAGGATCTGACCCTTGGCTGCAGCTCAGATCATGATCTCATGGTTCATGGGACCGAGCTCCACATTGGCCTCTACACTGAGAGCACGGGGCCTGATTGGGATTCTCTCTCCCTCTCTCTCTCTGCTCCTCCCCTGCTGGTGCATGCTCTCTCCCTCTCTCAAAATAAGAAAATAAACATTTTTTAAAATAATAACTTTAAAACATTAAATAGGCAGGTGATGTTAGTTCAATATACCACAGAACTAAAGAAGACATTTAGCATGAGAAAACAACTTGATGTGACTTTGAGTAATATCTGAGTCACATACAAGAAAGTCAAATGAATGCTCAACATATTGGGAGAATTTCTTTTTTAACCAAGCAGTGACTGTATTTTAACAGAATGTGTTTTTGATAGAATCAATTTGGAGTTTGAAGGACGAAAAATGGCAGGGTTGCTTTGCTGTTTAGTATTCTTACTCAAAGCAAAGCTTTGTAGAATATGTCTGTTAGCAAGTAAATACGTTTGAATTCATTTCCTCCTCCTCATCTGTTCACTACAGCATGAAACAGAGGAAAGAAAGCTCTGGGGAAAATACAACAAGAATGAGCTTTCCCTCCAGTTCTGTAAGGAGCCATCTTTACATCTAGAAAAGTGGGTCAGCGACCTCTACCTTTGAACCTTAGCACACACTTCAAAGCAATTCTTGTCGATTGACTTTTCTCTCACAGGTAAAAGAAGTTCCTGGAGTTTTAATTTCCCATAAATTCTTTCTCTTGCATTTTTAATTCTAAATGTTTACAAAGCCTTCAAGTGCTGGAAACCTGACCTTCCCTAAAACTCCTACTTCTGTCTAAGTTTTCTTTTAAAAATTAAATTTAAATTTCACAGCAGGGCCCTTAAAAATCAGCATATTATCTGCCATCTAGGTTTAGAAAGGAGCTCATCCTTTGTATGTGGCTATATCTAAATGTCCAGTTAAGATTATAAAACCTACGAGGGGAAGATTGGAACTTAATTCTCTGTTCCTAATTATTTAAATTTTCAATGGTATTCAATAAAAGTTAAGTTAAAGCTTAAAATTGTAAAGTTAAATTATCTTTTGCCACAATTAGATTGTTATCATTTCTTTAATTTAGCAACATTAGATCTGATTTTTAAAAAGAGAAAAGTGAAGAAGAAAGATATAAGAGAGAGAGAGAGAAGAAAAAAAGAAAGGAAGAATGGAAGGGAGGGAGGAAAAGAAGGAAGGAGGGGGACATGAAGAAGGGAGAGAAAAGGGGGAGTAATACAGTTTATGTTGTAATTCATAGGTGCTACAGTGTGACAGTCTCCACTGAGATTTATAGTCAATGAATAATGCATGAATGCGGAGATTACTGGCCAAAAGGACAAAATTTAATCTGAGTGAATATAATAATATCCTTAAAGAAAGCAAGTTTCCATCATGAATTAGTGGAGGTGATGGAAAATCAGAAGTGTTCTGTAATGAAAGTCTTAAAAATGAAAATTGAAATAGCAAAAACTGGGGGTGCCCCACCAAGCTTCATCCAAGGAAGGAAACACCCTAACCAATTACACTTAGAGTACTTCAATCCCATGAAAAATGCTCTCCCTTTAAGGGAGATGGATATATCAGACTAAAGAAATTTGTATCTAAATCTCACTGCTCTGATTCTGTTTCCAAATGAATGTGCCTCTAGGTCAATACTCTGATCATGCCAATACTCCTGAATATTGTTGCATTAATAATTATATGCTATATATCATCCTCATGAATCCATTTAATGGCAATTCATCACATCAGTGGTTAGCACATCCACTGTCAGAGTTAACTATACACGATTTAGGATTACATACTTATCAAGATAATAAATGCCATCTGTGAGTCTCCTTGGCCAATTATCAGCCTGTCTTTCTTAAGTGGACACCTTGACTATGGTATTAGCTATTTGCTCTCTCCATTTGAAATTTCTACAACTAAACACTCACCCATTCCTTCTGAATATTAAATCATCTGTTCAAACCATAAATACAAATAATATGTGTTCTTTCTGAATGTAGAAATAAGTGTATATAAGTATCATGTATTCATTCATCCTTTATTTTTTTTATATGAAATGTATTGTCAGATTGGTTTCCATACAACACCCAGTGCTCCTCCCAACAGGTACCCTCCTCAATGCCCATCACCCACTTTCCACTCCCTCCCACCCCCTATCAACCCTCAATTTATTCTCAGTTTCCAAGATCTCCTATGGTGTGGCTGCCTCCCTCTCTTTTTTTTTCCTTCCCCTCCCCCATGTTCTTCTGTTAAGTTTCTCAGGATCCACATCAGAGTGAAAATATATGGCATCTGTCTTTCTCTGTATGACTTATTTCACTTAGCATAACACTCTCTAGTTCCATCCACGTTGCTACAAAAGGCCATATTTCATTCTTTCTCATTGCCAAGTAGTATTCCATCGTATATATAAACCACAATTTCTTTATCCGTTCATCAGTTTCGTTCATCCTTTAAACATAGCTACCTTTCTGTGCTATGTTCTTTGGTAAGTCCTGGGAATGTGCCATTCCCACTTTGAAATAGTTCACAACCTAGCAGGAGAGACAGAAATGTGCATAAATGTGATGTGGTATGAAAACACTACAATGGTGGTTTGTAGAGGTGAAATTGAAACAAGTGGAGACCCAAGAGACTTTACCAAATATTCTGTTACATTTTCTATCTCATGTATCAATGAATTGCAGATCTTGTACTTATAAATTCTCTGACTTGTGAGTAATTAGCCCAGATATTTCATAGGCAAAGATTTTCACTAAAATTTAGGGAAATCTTTGTTCTGGGGGTAAAATTTATGTTTGAAAAATTGACAATAGCATGTGTTCCCCCCCCCCCCGGCATTCTCACATGTATTTGCATCCACCAATTTGTTTTGGAAATGACTTGCCTACTAGCGAAAGAACTCATCCGTGTTCACAACAGGAACTCAGACATACTTCTAATATAATCCTCAGGAAAGCAAGCACTATGTCTGTTTTGTTTACCATTGCGTCTCTAGGAACTATAACAATGCCTGGTGCATATAAGATGCTCAGTGTAACGTACTGAATGTATGCACAAATATTTAAGCATGTAAAAAGCATCACAAGATCCTGTAGTAGCCAGTGCCACAGAAGATTGAAGCTATCCCTTGCCCTTTGGGAACTAATCTAAGTAAAATTAGTTATGCACAACAATTAGGCTATTTTCATCAATATAAATAGGTAAAAACTATATAGGTCTTTGCTCTGAAGATCTCTCAATCCATCAAGTGTTTTATTACAGCGAGAGTAAGTCTCAGACTGAATTCTGCAACACATCCAAACATACATTAGCAAGTAGGCACAAAAATAGTTAAGTTCTAGTTCTCTGACCTCATAGGAACTCCAACTAGCACCCCCCATGAAAGGTTTACTGGAAGGAATTGCAGCAATATTTTAGTAGCAGATGTCAACTAAATTTCTAGTTAGAAGCAGAAGACAGACTCCTCAGTTAATGGCTACACATAGAAGTAAATAGAATCCTAGACCTAGGGCACCACTCTGAAGAGTGTGGGCTACAGTTTCTAACATTGACATTACCAATATTTTGGGCCAATAATTGTTTGTTGGGGAGGGGGACAGGGCTAAGGGGTGGGAGATTTCTGCGCATTGTAGCATTTTCAGCAACATCCCTAGCATCTACCCACTAGATATCAGTAGCAACCCCTTTCCCAGTTGAAAAATCATAAATGTTGACATTGTCAAATTGCAAAGTCACTCCCTAATGGAGAACCCCTGGTCTAGGCTGCTTGGTTCACTAGATACTCTGTTTCTTTTTATGCAATGTTTCTAACCAACCCATGTATCTTGAACATTCTCATTTCACCAGTGAGAACTCATTTCAACATTCTGTATGTTATAATAAGGACACCTACTAGTACTGATCAAGATCTAGATAGTGAGAGTCCTGGTAGCAGGTGCCTCCGGAGAATGTTCTCCTGATTGGATTCTTTCAAATGCTAACTAACTGCTTGAGTGTGTGCCTGATTAGAGTATTTCAAATGCTAACTAACCATGCCTTTGACTTCAAATAAAATTAACACTTGGTATCTAATTTAGACCCCAGATTGGTAGTACTTACAGGCACTTTGCAGAGGCAACCACTGGAAAACATAAAGACTGAACTCTCAGGGAAAAAGTAATAAAACTGAGAGCAATAGTGCAAACATATTGAACAACACAAATACACATGCTGTAATTCTGTTGGGAGAACAGCTAAGATGTGGCATGCTTTACATCTTCTAGCTCTGAGTCCTGCCCAATTAAAATGATTTTGTTAATGCACAAACATTCATTATAGCAGGTTTTCAGTTCAAAGAATGAAGTATGGGTAAAATTTTTGCAAGAATATAGAGTAAATGGATAATGAGATTTGAATAGTGGGCGATGTCTGTATATAGGATGCCTTTCTTTACACCTGAGGGCTGATCAGTATCTTCCCATTATCAGGTTCAATGAGTCAAAATTGAGAGGCATTATAGTTTTATATTATTTCAATTTTGGTTTTTGTTATAAGTAGGGCCTGAGTAAAACGATGATTATGCTGACAAAAGTCAGCTAGTCTTCTGTGTACAAAATACAGGCAAAAATAGAATAGGCCAAGCCAAGTGAATCCAATTAAATAATCACAGCCCAATGGAGGTGTTTTTGATAAAGTATGCCCCTTGCCAGGGCAGCAGAGATTTTACGCCTGACCCATTGAGAAAGAGAATGAGGGAATCAGAAAATGAGTCAGAGAAGGTAAAGAGGGCAATTGATACATTTGTCAAGGCACACACACCTTTCATACACACTGTTCTCCATCTCTGGACAATGTGCCTATACCTGCTGATCCACCCAGGGAAGAACTAAAAGCATTAACAATCTAGGTAACCCAGAGGTATTATCTCTGAGAATGCAATAGTCTCTGAACACAGAGGAAAGCACCCACCCAGTAAGAGATCTAGTTGAACATCTTAAGAGAAAGAGGAGTAAATGCTACCCAATAGTTAGACTTATCTACACAAGACATTATATCTACCTTCATTGACTTACATGGCTGGAGTGGGGGAGACAGAGATGATAAACACACCCTCTATAAATTGGTTAGGAAAAGGGAAAACCTCATTCCTCTCATCTCATGTTTTTCTGAGTCCTTTAAATCCCTCATTACTCACTCCACCTCCCCATAAGAAGAAAATTGATGTACCTAATTAGTGCATCTGGGAAAATAAATGAGTTTGCTTGACTTAGTATGTTTGGGTTTTCTCTTTTGGACCTTCCTGCCAATAGAGAGAAAACACTCTAGGCTGCTCTCAACCCTATGGGAAACCCATAATGCTAAGTTACCATTGTTTAGATGTGTCACTTCCTGAATGGTAAGGCAGGAGTGACGTGTTAAGAAACTCATCACAGCAGTACATCTACACTACAGTCTTCAGTCCAGTTTTCACCTGTTATGAAGCTGAGATCTTGATTTCTCTCTGTTCTCTTATCTATGTCTCTGTTAGTTCTGTACTCAGCAAGATAATAAAATAGTAAATATTTGGCAAATCACCAACAGAATAAAACACAAGAAACCTTGAGAAATAGGAACAGGGACTAGCATATGAAGACCAACGTAACACTTAAATATTGGGATTTCTGGCATGATCATTGTAGGTGGCTCTAAAGTTTGACAGTTTAGAAAGACTTAAGTGGGATTCTGACGTTGTGGTTTCCCAGCAGTTTATTGTAGCTTTACCCACAGATCAAAGGCTAAACTCTTATGTTCACAAGGCTGTCAACAGGCTAGAAGTCTCCATAGACACACACACACACACACACACACACACACACACACACACACATGTACCCACATGTACACACATGTACCCACACAGCATAATGGTTTTAAACTGGCTCTAACTTATTAATTATATAATCCATGACTCTGAGACCTTATTATATAGGAAATATGCCATCTTCTTCAGTTGATATATATAAATAACTCAAGAAAATTATTGGAAATACAACAGCTATGTAGGCAACTTAAAATAACTGTTCCTGGAACAATCTGTCTCTAGAAATCATATTTGCTCAGAAAAAGAAGAGATTGAATTAGCTGCAAAAATATGCTTAGACAGAAGCATGATAATGAAAGAATAATGAAGGAAGGCAAGAAGAAAGCAAAAGATTGAGCTAGAAGAAAAGGATGAGATTTTGGAAATCATATTGAATGTATATAAATGGGAAAAGTAGAGGGACCCCAGTCTAGTTCTCTTAAAGAGGGGATGTTGAAAAGAAGAAGATGCTTAGTTATTACCTTTTCAGAAAGCATGACTGGGGTTCAACAATCTGACAAAGGAAAAGACCTAATTCTTCAAAAAGCAGACTGGCCCCCAAAGGAAATCCAGATTCAAAAACACACAGTATTTTCTTTTTAAAGCTTCAGAGAAATAGAACCTATAATAAAAATAATTACAAACTTATTTCTGTGGTAGCATAATAATGTCCATCCTCCAAGATATCCACACCTTACTCCCCAGAACCTGTGAATATGTTATGCCACATGGCAAAGGGGCTTTTTAATATTATGAACCTTAAAATAGGGAGATTATCCTGGAATATCCAGATTGGCCTAGCCCTTAAAATTAGAACAGGAAGGCACAAGAGTCTGTCAGAAGGATGTGGCAGGAAAAGACAAAACAGAGAGTCATGGCAGCATGAGAAGGGTTCAAGGCAGCACCGCTGGTTCTGAGATATAGGGGGCTTTGTGCAAGGACTGGAGGGAGTACTCCAGGAGATGAGGGCAGCTTTCAGATGTCAACTAGAAGGAAATAGAGACCTTAGTGCTACAACCACATGGAATTGAATTCTGCCAACTACGCAAATAAGCCTGGGAGCAGATTCTTCCCCCGGGAGCCTCCAGAAGGGAACGCAGGCCTGCTGACACTTTGATTTCAGCCTTGTGGACTTGAGGCAAAGGAGCTTGAAACCAGGCCCCTCTTGGACCAGACCTTTGGCCTACAGACTGCAAGAGAATAAACTTGGGTTGTTTTAAGCTGTAAAGTTGCTTGCAATTTATTACAGCAACACTAGAAAAACAATATAACATTCCTTAGAGATTGAGACAGAAATAAAAAGAGATAATTTAGTGATTTGACAAAGAAGATCAGTGAAAAACACTCGAAACATTAGGTAGGAACACAGGTATTTACTGTGCTTTGAGAAACATTCTGTAAATATGGATTTAAGAGTCTTTGCAGGAGGCACAGATAATAAATTAAGGCATAACTACAAAGCAGCCAAGCAGGATTTCCATTTCCAATCAAGATGGAATAACAGGGATATAGCTTACCCTCCTGCCTGAAACATCCAAAAAATTGGCAAAATATCTGAAATATTGGTCTTAAAGACACAGAATGTTAGACAATGAAGGGTCAGTTTAGGGATGGCAAGAGTTGAGAAACAATAAGGTATACCCTATGTTGCACCAGCTTACTGCCTTGAGAGGGTTTCCAAGCTGCAGCATAGGAGGGAGATCTAAGAAGAACCAAGTTGACTCCCTGATTTGAGAAGACAGAACTGAGACTCCTGGGTGAACCAGGCAGCTAGGATTTGAAGGACAGAGCTCCATAGGGGAAAGAACTGTGCAGAGAGAGAACTCCAGAAAACAGCAGAAGGTCCCGGTCAAGCATTTGCCTGAGTACCAACCAACCAGGAATGTAAAGAGACTACCTGGGGCCAAGAAAATAACTACCAAGAAGATTAGTTGTTCCTGTGCTTAGAATTCACACAGGACCAGAGATATTGCTGGCTCCCACCAGCCAAAGTGAAAGATTCATGTTTCACAGGACATGGAGTAGAGTATACAAAAAGGTCTTCTCTCAGGGTTGGAGAATGATCAGCCCTCGATTGAGAACAGCTAACATATCTTAAAAATAAGATTTGAAAGAATCAAACTGTTTTCTAGCAACTTTACTGCTTCCCAAAACAAAGCCCAAAAATATTTGTAGGAACACAAAACTATCCAGCACCTTGCCACTCCCTCCATCAAAAGATTGACAGTCAGTTTCCGTTCCCTGAGCTTGATGAATTCTTTGTGAGTCCTCTTTAAATACAATATAGTGGAAATGATGCTGCATAACACCCAAGGCTAGATCATAATAGATAGTGGGCTTCTACCTGGATCTCTCCCTTTTGGAATGCTACTCTTGAAACCCAACTACCATGTTGTAAGGAAGCCTAGGCCCACATGAAAAGATGATGTGTAGTTGTTTGGACAATCAGCCATCATCAACTGCCAGACATATGAATGAGCAAGTAGGTCTTCAATGATTCCAACTCCTTTGCCTTTGAGCTGTCGCAGATGACACTAAATAGAGTAAAGATGAGCCGACCCAACCAAGCTCCGACAAAATTGCAGATCCGTGAGCAAAATGAATGCAATTGATGTTTTAGCCACTTAGTTTTGGTGTGGTTTTCTATGCAACAATAGATAAATGGAACATTCCTTTTTTGAACTCGGTTTCAGAAACAAGTTTGTTACATTCACACTTTTACATAATCAAATATAAGTTTCATCAATTAAATAGTAATTATATAATATGTAAATTTCTGATGATCAATTAGTTGGGAAATATAAGCTATCCTCTTCTTTTAGTACTTTCACTAAATTCGTGTAAATTAGTAAATTAGTAATTAGTAAATTAGTGTTAGTCATTTGGGTCAACATTCCCAGGTAAGCTCTTTCAAAATATATGTTCAGATATATAGTTTGTAATTTTAGGAATTTTTTTCTTAAACTTTATATGTTGATATTTATTCTTTCTTTGTTTGGGTTTTCTTCTTAAAAAAATATCCTTATGTTAGATTTTCTTTGTCTATCTTCAGTATCTATCACTTTCTCTCAAATCTTTTATTTTAAATTTCTTTTTGATTTTTGAAATTTTTCTTTCTTTGCCTTATATTTCTTTTAAAGCATTATTTGTTGTGTTTATTCAGTCTTGTATTCCTTCAATTTAATTTTCATTTCTGAAGTGATTTTTCTTCCGCTTCCAATTCTTTCTTACATTGTCACTTTGTTAGAATTTCTCATTCTTATTTGTATTATTTTTCATAACGTGTATCATTTTCTTTAATGTTTGTTTATTTATTTATTTTGAGAGAGAGAGTGCATTACACGCAAACAGGGGAGGGGCAGAGAGAGTGGAAGAGAGAGAATCCGAAGCAGGCTTTGTACTGTCAGAGCAGAGCAGGACACAGGGCTCTATCTCTGGAACCATAATATCATGACCTGAGCCGAAATCAAGAGGCAGTTGCTTAATAGACTGAGCAACCCAGGCACCCCTTATAACAACTTTTTGAGATTTAATCTCAATAATTTCTGGGTATTTTGTGTAAAATTGGTTCTCATGAATTTTTAGAATTCAGCTATTTTTTTCATTTTAGGGCTTCCTGATCCACTGTTGTTTGTATAGTGTTAAATGATAAGCAGCTTGCTGAGATTTCCTGCCTCTGTCTCCTCCCCCAGTCTTATCTAAACACTGTCCTTTGGTCCTATGATTGTCTCTCTGTTGGCCAGTTTTTAATCCACTCTAAATAGTTTCTCCTTGGTGTGGGATCTTGTCTTGAAAGGAAATCTTAGCTGGTCAACTTTAAGAGTCCAAAGGCCCTAGACTTCTTTAGTGCTTTCAGGCCTTACTGAAAGCACTCTTGACAGTGGGCAAAACCCACTCCCAGTGTCAGCTGCTGCTCTCAGATTGCCTCCACTATATTTTCTAGTGAACATTAGTGCGTTATTTTAGGATCTCCTGTCCCAGGTCCTTCAGCCTCTCCATTGTTTTCCTCTGCTTTCTCCTGAACATAAGCCAGTATCTTTTGTATTTTTCCTCTTGGTAGTTTGAACCTACTTGTACTTTTGGAATTCAAAAGAATATCATGCCACCTAATTTTATTATAAATATTGCCCATGAATATTTTTGGTTTTGCTATCTAGTTGCTGTGTTAACTTCTATGTGGGGATTTGGGGAGATCCAAAAATCATCTCTATCTTCCCATCAAATGATTTTTGAACAACATAATTTATGATGACATGTCATCAGAGTTCAAAAGGAAATATTATTTAAGATTTCAAGTTAACACTACATGCCTAATGCCAAATATTCCATGTATCAAATATATTGATTGCAATAGATCAAGACAAGTTAACTTTATTTCCTAACACTAAATTTTTGAATGTGAAAATTGTATCAAAAGAAAAGTGACTTCTCATTCTAATTGCCAAATATTAATTCATATGATAATGGTTAAATATATTATCAAGAAAGACTCATTTGTCATGATCATTTTCATTACTTTATTAAAATAGAGTTGCCCCAAAATCAAGAAAATATTTGTTGTACAAAAAAAAAGGGGGGGGTGCCTGGGTGGCTCAGTCGGTTAAGCGGCTGACTTCGGCTCAGGGCATGATCTCGCGGTCCGTGAGTTTGAGCCCCACGTCAGGCTCTGTGCTGACAGCTCAGAGCCTGGAGCCTGTTTCAGATTCTGTGTCTTCCTCTCTCTGACCCTCCCCCGTTCATGCTCTCTCTCTGTCTCAAAAATAAATAAACGTTAAAAAAAAATTTTTTAAAAAAAAACAAAAACAAAAAAAGGAAACAAAAAAGCTGGAGAAGAAACACTTTTCTTGACTAAGTAATATGCTTAAAGAAAGCAATGCATTGTCTCAAAATGCTTCCTAAAAAAACAAAGAAGTTCTGAAACAAACATGCCTTGTTAAATTAATTTCCTTTTAGGATAATTCATGGAGATATTTGCCACAAAGTGTATTTTTTTTTTTTTATTTAAATTTGAGTTACTGGGGGCGCCTGGGTGGCGCAGTCGGTTGAGCGTCCGACTTCAGCCAGGTCACGATCTTGCGGTCAGGGAGTTTGAGCCCCGCGTCAGGCTCTGGGCTGATGGCTCAGAGCCTGGAGCCTGTTTCCGATTCTGTGTCTCCCTCTCTCTCTGCCCCTCCCCCGTTCATGCTCTGTCTCTCTCTGTCCCAAAAATAAATAAACGTTTAAAAAAAATAATAAAAATAAATAAATAAATAAATTTGAGTTACATAACATACAGTGTAGGCTTGGCTTTAGGAGTAAAACCTAGTGATTCATCTCTTACATATGACACCCAGCGCTCATTTTGAAAAGTGCTTAATGCCCATCACCCATTTAACCCGTCCCGCTACACACAGCCCCCTCCAGCAACTGTCAGTTTGTTCTCTGCGTTTGAGTCTCTTATGGTTTGCCTCCCTCTCTGTTTTTATCTTATTTTTCCTTCCCTTCCCCTATGTTCATCTGTTGAGTTTCTCAAATTCCACATACGAGTGAAATCATAGAATATCTGCCTTTCTCTGACTTATTTCGCTTAGCAGAATACCCTCCAGTTCTATCCACATTTTTGCAAATGGCAAGATTTCATTCTTTTTCATCACCGAGTAGTATTCAAAGTATATTTAAAATGCAATCTGGGGTGCCTGGGCGGTTCATTCAGTTAAGTGTCCAACTTCAGCTCAGGTCATGATCTAGTGGTTTACCAGTTGAGCCTCACATTGGGCTCTGTGCTGACAGCTCAAAACCTAGAGTCTGCTTCAGATTCTGTGTCTCCTTCTCTCTCTCTGTTCCTCCTCCACTCATGCTCTCTCTCTCTCTCAAAAATAAATAAAAACACTTACTTTTTTTTAAAAAAATGCAATATTACAGTCCCATACATATGCAGAAAGTTTGCCAGTTAAGAAGAATTAGCTTGATGTTCTACTTTTTAAAAAATTTATTTATTTTGGAAGAGAGTGTTCGAGCATGAGCAGGGGAGAGGCAGAGAGAGAGAGGGAGAGAGAGAGAGAGAGAGAGAGAGAGAGAAAGAATCCCAAGCAGGCTCCATGCTGTCAGTGCAGAGCCAGAGGCAGGGCTTGAACTCACAAACCATGAGATCATGACCTGAGTCGAAATCCAGAGTCAGACACTTAACCAACTGAGTCACCCATGTGCCCCGATTGATGTTTGACTTCTAATTAACCTTTGCTTCAACCTTTGCTTTCTTTATTTTAAGCTTAGACATGCAGGGACTTGTATAAAATTATTTGAAAAAAAGATGGAAAAAAACCCATATGTGTTTGATGTTTGTTCACCAGTTTCCATGTCACAGAGAATGCTAAAGCACCTTAGGAATCCTGGGGTGATGGATGCCAAAAGCAGATGAATGTCTCCAAGTACATGCAGACCATGATGGTCAGTAAATACCTGTCCCTTTTGATTCATTTGCAGAATAAGAAATGAAATAGAAAATGGATAAATACATTCTCCGAGTTTTTTATTCTAGAAAGCAAATCTTCCTAGATATTAATATCAGCACATATAAATTAAACTTTCAGACCTTTCAATTATACTATTCTTGGATATAAAGACTATGTTTGCTTTATATAAGGCAAACCACATATGTACACACATTCGCAGACAGTAGTTTTTAACAATAATAATAATGCTGACACTTGAAACTAAAAATGTGACTCAAAAAAAAATACACAGATTTTACAAGTCAAATAAAGTGAGTGAGAACATTATCTACAGGTGTTGTTATAAACATAGGTGTTATTGACTCAGAAGTATCATAATGGTTACTGTCCTTGAGGTCTCTGCCTCCTATAAACAGGTTAACTCTGACTTCCCTACCACCTGCTGGTGGAACTTGGGATCAAACCTGGGATTTAAACTGGACAAGTATGCCCTTGAATCCAGTTATGGATAAAGTTCCTTTCATTACTAAAAGATTAGAAAGCAGATATTATGTCTCAGGAAGGTGAACACAGAGCATGATAGCCAGACCAGAAAAAATGGGAGGGATTGGCAGAGATCAAATAGAATTCCCATTGTTCCACTGTTTTATCAATTATGTACTCAAGGAATTTGGGCTCCAAGATGGCATGATGTGATTCCACTTAACACAGGACAGAATAATCCCTCCTGATGAGTCAGACTCGTGGGAGAGAATCAGTGTTGGGTTTGAAAACTCCTTTAGAGTTTCTGCCAAGCAGCATCTTATACTAAAAAGATATATAATTATATAGAATGACTAATTCATTTCTGCAGATCTCTTAGATGTTATGTTGGATGAGGTTATATATTTACCTAACTTGTCTCCACTTCATGGACTGTGTCCTTTGGGACAGGGACTGCATTGTCTTCATCCTTTCATATCTGTTGTCTAATAGAATACGTGGGATATGTTAAGTATCCAATAACTGTTGTCTGAGAGCTGAATAAACACATGAGTCTTTACTCAGAAAAGCTAGTGCATCTGCAAATTTGAGCATTCCCTGTGTGCTTTCAGGTGTTTGAGAAACTTCAAAAGAAACTGCCTTAAAAGTGCCTGAGAATTGCTTTTTCTACCCAATACTATCCTTCTCCCCTTCCTTTTGTTGCTTATTTTTACCTGTTTATTAAAAATTAAACTTATCAAAACATCTTTGAATCTATAAATATAGTGTAACCATAGATTCTTCTCAGCTTACAAACAAAAATGTCTGTGAAAATAATGTGGGGTCACTCTTACCAAAGTTTATGCAATGATTTATTTCTAAAGTGAGCTTGTATTTCTAAAACAACTTAGCCTCAAATTCATTTTTCACTTCCATTCAATATGTGTGTACATTAAATCTGACCCAAATAACGTATTCATTCCTAGGTTACCAAATTATGCAGAGAATACCATCAGCTTATAACTCTCTAAACCTCATCTCTAGATAGAGTTTAAGTATGGCACGTTCCCCAAAGTATTTCTTGGTAAAGATTTAAGCAATTGTTGAGTATCTGTACTGTCTCCTTTCTAGCCCTCATAACAACTCCTACACAGTGACTATTGAGTAGTACTCCTTTGTGTTAGCAGCTGGCTTCCTTTCAATATATTTTAAGAACCGTCCTACTTGCAAACTAAAGCGCCATTAAGGTATTCCTCAAATTCTTTTTGACTAATCTAAGATTTGGTTTCTACATGGCATGACTTTTCTTAGTCCTACATAAACCAGATATTAAATGGACTTCAGTTTTCCAAAAATAATTTCTAAAAAAAAAAAAAGTTGTTTTTTTTTAAATAGGATCACTTCATGTATAAATATACCTTATTAAACATTTAGTTTCCTTAAACATTTAGTCTTCTTACCTACAATGTATAACTACAGAATTTTTAAAAGTTGTCTTTAAGTAAGGTGATGTTCAATATATTTAATAACTCATTTAGCACAAGTATTGACCAATCTGAATGGATCTGGTGGCCATAGCACTGAACCTGGGCCCTGGAGGCCTCCTTAGTGTGCCAGATGTTACCTTGTTAAGGGTTGAATCATGGGAGGCAGGGATAAGTTTCAGGGGGACATCTGGGTTAGTTGGAATGGTAGTAGGAGGTACTAGGGTATTTATGGCAATGTCTGTTTATCAACAGGTAGAGTGATATTTCGATAATTTAACAACTATACATGGTTAATAGTACATATAGGTTTAAAGTAAACTTGTTTTAAGTCTTTTTTGTTATTTTTTTCTAATAGAAATGAAAATGGAAGATAAAGACAGCTGAAATAATAACTGTATCTCTTTGACGAAGTCCCATCTTGTAGTATTCTGTGATTCCACGTAATCAGGTTAAGTGAGGTCTGAAGTTTCTGAAATTTTTTTCTTAAGAAAAAAAGAAAACACCTGTCTTATGCAAATTTTACAAAAACATAAATTTATATGAACACATTCCTAGAGGTCCTTCTAGAGGCCTAAATCTTCAACTTCATTATCATCACTAAATCCACCTCTATGTATTATTCAGAGGAAGTTGTGTAATTGACTCTTCAAATGATTCTCCTATGCACAATATAAATTATGAACCTGGAAAATTGAGATATCTATTAAAATCCAGAATTAATATCGTATATGACATTAACTATGTTTTCATATATGTGAACAGGAAAATCAAATAGGTCAAAGATGAAAATTAAGTAATATATAGTTTTCTATCCTAATCAATTCTTTCCAAAACTGGGTCAAAGATTTTTCTCATGCCTTAGAATGGAGAAACCTCCAACACCAGGAAGGCTATCTTTTTCTCCCCTAGAAGTCTGTGTCTGGAACTCTTTCCTTATAAAGATTGCCATGCACTTATACTTTGAGCACCAAACTAAAATTCAGATTTGTCTGGCCATCAGGTGGGTGCTTCCATATGATTTGTTTGTTAGGATCCAAAGGAAGACCACTATTTTGAAGGCACTTGAAATAGAGACTGGGAGAATGTGGAGAGGAGCACAATGTTGGTCTCCTGTCAATGACCATACACCATAGATTCTCAACCCTCACAACACAGTGGAATCACCTAATGCTGGGCCCACCCTAGGTGGATTAAATCAGAACCTCCCGGGGTGGGGCGTCAGCATTTTTAAGTGGATGATTCTAATGCACATCCAAGGTTGAGAACCATTACTAAAAAAACATATAGCACAAGCAAATGAAATCAAAAGCTGAAAAAAGCAAACAAACAAACAAAAAAACGTTTCATAAAGGAGTATCTAAAATAGAACACGCATAAAGGGTGTTGCTTAAGTCTCCAAGATAAAAGTCTAATTGAATAGGCTGTGTTCTCTCCCACTTTGGGATTTGGCAGCTATGGAAGTTCAAAGAAAGTGAACACTGGGCATGGTCATGGAGATACCTGCAGGTACAGCACTGACGGCCCCCTCAGGCAAAGGGAAGAGAAGCTCACTGAAGGACAGAATAAAACCACGATAGACAATATACCAGTGACTGCACATGACACACTTTTCTGAGACACATATGAGGCACCACCCCACCACATTCAACTAAGGTTGACGTATTAAACTGGTGAAAACTTGCAAGTTCTTATAGGTAAGGGGAGAGCAAGGGACAGTGAAATTGAGCTATTAGTAATAGACAGATGATCCCATCTATTACCAGAGTCTGGTGATGATTTTTAACAATTGATTTGCCTTTTAAGTATTTTTATTTTTTTAACGTAATGTTCACTATGTGCCAGGTCACTAAATTTAAAAAGAAATAAGGGTATCAAAGTTAAGAACTATAAGTAACTATGAGACTATTGTATAATATGAGCTGTTCACATCAATAATAAACTAGATGATGGATGGATGGATGGAAGATAAAATGCCAGAATTTATCTTGTCTGGCAAAGACAAAGAGAATAAGGCAAATGCCAAGGTCTCAAGGAAAGCTAAAAAGTAACCAGAAAGCAGATTTTAAAAGTTAATAATAATAGAGGCAAATGAGGGGTGGAGGATAAGAATTTTTCATACAAGGAATCTAAATACAGGATCTGGGATTTGGTGTCCCTCTTAGACTTAAGGAATATTCTGTAGATGTAGTTGAATATCAAAACCTTGGGATTTCTGAAAAATTTAAATACATGAAGATAGTGAAATTGTATACTATCTATCTTGGAAAATCCAGTGTATGTGGTTGCCATGCCTTCCTAAGGGGAAATGCATTTGGACACACATGAAGGAGCTATCATGGTTCGATGGATAGCCTGAAGGAAACTCTGAGAAACCAGTGCTGTTAGACTGTAGCAGAGGAAGAGAGGGACCAATAGGCCCACACACAGCATGAGAACTGAAGGGTCCTGGGAAGGTCCAGAGAGGTTCAAGGGAAGGGAAGTAAGGAGAAAAACAATGCAGGCAGGAGAAGAGGGAACTCTTTCAGAAGAGGGAACCCTGCTGTACATGTAAATAGTACTCTAGGTTTTAGCTTTATTTTGAGTAATGTACAAATATCCTTTACAGTATAAACATCTCCTGACATTGTAAGTCCTCAAGGAAAAAGACTCAACCTTCAAAATCTTTCCCTACAATATCCACACATGATGTCTGTTAAAAAATCTTCTCACAAAATAAAGGCCAAATATTCTCTTTTGCTTTTTTCTTTTGTTGTTTGGCAGTTTGGAGACTTCTTCAAAGACATTAAAACATGAAAGTCTCTTTTCACCAAATTTCTTTGTTCTCCCATGAAACTTTCTGTTCTTTAAAAAAAAAAAATCCTAGATGCCCTTGTTTCAGAATTTTAAAGAAATGTTAAATTTAAGTAACTAAGTCAGCATGGTGGATCACCCATCCAAAATTATTACAATCTGTTTCTCAATTTATCAGTCTCCCTAGAGACCATTAAGTCCTATGCACAACCACAATAGTTTCATTTTAAATGCTCAGAAGTATAGCCTGGAAATTAAGATGGGAGCTTAATTTATTCCTTCTCCATTCAACTCTTATTCTTTTTTCCAGTGCTTTGTAAACGGATTTATTTTTAATTACAGTTATTCTAAGAAAAGAATTTTAAAGAAAAAGAACACGGATCTTTGCCATTCACCTTGCTTTCACACTTCGTTTCTCATTGTCCACGTCCTATATTGTCTGTCAAGTTCTGCCTTTAAAGTGTGGTGGTGGGGGGGCCAGGAGGGAAGTTCCACCCTATCCAAACTTTTGGTGACTGCTTCCTCCTCTAAACTCCTATGGCACAGATTATGTTAAACATTCACTTTGTACTTAACATGTGTATTACACTTACTATTACCGCATAACAATAACAAAAGAATTACCCCAAAATTTAGTGGGTTAAAACAACCACTTTATTATGCTCTAGGACAAAGAAAGTCAAGAATTCAGATACCACACAGTGGGAATGGCTTATCTCTGTTCCACGACATCCACACTTAAGCAAGGAGTTAATGCCTAGAGGCTACAATCATCTGGAGATGATTTCACTCACATGCCTGGTGGTTGATACTGGCTCTAGGCTGCTACCTCAGTGAGACTTAAACAGGGGTTGTCAACCAAAGGACCTACTTCAGCCTCTCCATGTGGCCTGGGCTTTCTTACAGCATGATGGCCTCAGGATAGTGGTGGTCTTCTGTCTGGAGGCTCAGTGCTTCAACAGTGAGCAAGGCAAAAGCTGCATTGCTTTTCATGACCCGGCCACCTCTGTAGTGATGCAGCAGCATTTCCTCTGCCTTCTGTTGGCTACAAGCAAATTCCTCAATCTAACTAGATTCAAGGGAAGGGACATGCACTCCACTTCTCATGGGATGTCAAACAATTTGTGGATATATGTTTTTAAACTGCTACAATGCATTTCCTTATGTCATTACTTTTTATGTATATGTCTTGGCTCTTCAGCTTCATATTGTCCTAAGCTGATAGAGTTGTCAGAAATAGCAAATAAAAATATGGAACTCCCCAATAAATGTGACTTTCAGATTAATATTTTTTTAGCATAGATAGGTATCTCCAATCCAGTATATAGGACATACTCACACTAAAAAATTATTTGTTGTTTATCTGAAATTCAAATTAAAGTGGATACTCCTTTGTTTTAGCAGATAATCCTACTCAAGCACACACCTCTGTGCCACAGGTATCAGAGAGATTCAGTTATACCTGTTATTGACCCAAATATTGTATCTGATTATATTACTGAATAACTACATATACCAGATCACTAAACTCTACTCCCTATACAGGAATCATAAAGTGAAATCACCTATTCTACCCCCAGATCTTAAGGTTGCTACCTCAGCGTGATAAGGAAGGCCCTTAGAGCTTGATCTGGGCACAATCTTACTTTGCTTCCAGAAACAAAATAAGTCATTAAGTAAAATTTTTCAGATTTTAGAGTTGCCATTAGATTTGAAAACTCCACAGCAAAGGTTTCTTAAGTTTTTAAAATAAAATTGGCCATTTTTATACAGCTTGTTTTTAAAAAAATAACAGTTAAGGGGCACCTGGGTGGCGCAGTCGGTTAAGCGTCCGACTTCAGCCAGGTCACGATCTCGCGGTCCGTGAGTTCGAGCCCCGCGTCAGGCTCTGGGCTGATGGCTCAGAGCCTGGAGCCTGTTTCCGATTCTGTGTCTCCCTCTCTCTCTGCCCCTCCCCCATTCATGCTCTGTCTCTCTCTGTCCCCAAAATAAATAAACGTTGAAAAAAAATTTAAATATTAAAATAAAATAACAGTTAACACTACTTCAAAATGTGTATGCTTTCTTCCGTCGTCATTGAACAGTTGTCTTTCTTCTGTTTTAGAATTTACATTATCTGTAAGATTTTTGCCAAATGTGCTATAAAATTTTCAACAATAGAGGACACTTAGTGGGACTCAAACACTATTATAAGTTTATAAATCCGAAGCCTTATTTATACACTGATTAGATAAAAGTACTATAACTATTTTGTGAGAATTCACATTTTCATCTTTATATTTGTTTAGCTATGAGAAAAAGATTTAAGTTGTCTACTGAAATATCACAGAAAGAGCTATTTTATTTATAAACATATGTCATCAGTAAGGTTTTTTTTTTTTAATTTTTTTTTCAACGTTTATTTATTTTTGGGACAGAGAGAGACAGAGCATGAACAGGGGAGGGGCAGAGAGAGAGGGAGACACAGAATCGGAAACAAGCTCCAGGCTCTGAGCCATCAGCCCAGAGCCCAACGCGGGGCTCGAACTCACGGACCGCTAGATCGTGACCTGGCTGAAGTCGGACGCTTAACCGACTGCGCCACCCAGGCGCCCCTATCAGTTAAGTTTTTTAACAAAAATTAGGTTCTTTGGAGGTCGGGATTTAGATGACACAAGAAGATCACTCTATTGTGCACCTGAAACTAATGTAACACTGTATGTTAACTATACTGGAATTAAAATAAAATAAAATAAAATAAAATAATTAAAATAGATGACATAGGAAGAGTTTAAAAGAGATAAAGTGCTTTGCATAAAATAAACAGGAAATGGGCAAGATTGAGTTACTGAGACAGGGTAGAAAGAGAAAAGGTCAGAGGAAAAGAAACCCAGCAATGTAATGGGATATACGTGCTCTATAAGAATAGATGACCAAAAAAAAAAAAAGAAAGATAAAGAAGCTAGACAATGTTTCATAGATTATTTAGAAATTGGCTTAGTAATTCTCCTTCCTATTTCCTTGCCCTTGACTATTTCCCTTCCACACTGATTCTGGGCTTGGCCACGTGACTCACTGTGGCAAAACTGACATAAGCAGAGATTTGGAAAGTGCCTATTTATTAAAGGTTTATCTCTTATTACTCTTCAGAACTCTGTTGCTGCTACCATGTTAAAATCCAAGGCTAGTCTTCTGGATGATAATAGACGCATGGCCCAGTCAACCCAAATACCCTAGCCAACAGCCAACATCAAATAAGAAATGCCATTCTAGAACACCCAGCCCACAGATGGCTGTAGAACTGCATGGTCAACCCACAGACTCATAAAATGAGTTGTTACCTTAAATATAAAATGGAACAACCATAAAATGATTGGTACCTTACCTTAAAGTTTTGAGGTGATTTGTCATGGAGCAAAATCTAACAGATCTAAATATTATCTGAGTTTAAATGGTATGCTGTCCTGTGATGTAAACTTTCCTTTGTTCTAAATATGCAATAAAAATTTTCTAAAGAATCAGCCCATGTTGGTGACAATTAGGAAGAAGAATAAAATTGGACAATGGTGGTAATTTAGAGGCAGAACAATTGGATGACATGGTATGGGAAAAGAATTAATATAGGCAGAAGATAAATAGTACAATAGACAAAGAGGATAACATAACATCTAGAACTCAAGCCAGTAGTAACTGGCATTCATGAAACTGAAGCTTTAAAAAATGACACTGGATTGGAAGTTGGAGCCAATTTTATGAAGAGATTGATTAAAAATAATAATAAAAATACAAGATAACCCAGTAGACCTATTGAGCATCTAAGAGGCTGACATGGGTTATATGTTAATAATAATAATAATAATAATAAAGATATAATGGGGAGGCTAAAATATACTCACTTCGTCTACTCATCTTTGAAATTAATTTGAAAGGCAACATAGGACATCTGGATGACTCAGTCAGTTAAATGACCCACTCTTGATTTCAGCTCAGGTCATTAACTCCACTTCCAGGTGGGTTCAAACCCCACCTCTGGCTCTGTGCTGGCAGTGTGGAGCTTGCTTGGAACTCTCTCTATATCCTCTCTGTCTCTGCCCCAGCCCCTGAATAATAAAGAATTTACTTATTAAATAAATTAACTTAGAAAAATTTTTTAAAGGTAACTTGGTCAGGACTAACGATTAACCATATCCGTGGCTGCACTTGAAGTGCACAATGTTTTTTCTTGCTTCTAGAAGTTCCTTTATCTTTCCTATCAGTAAGTAGTTGTTTAAGAATTTATCATTGAATTTGCTCATATTCACTCCATGAAAATGGTATTAACTATGACCACCCTAGTGACCAGAAGAGGGTGGAATAGGAGGGGTGAGTTGAAGTTTGTTAATACTTGTAGAATGCAGGTAAAGTCCTCAGATAAAATGCAGACCATGAGAGTAGCAAAATAGAAAGTTTGTATTAAACAAGTCATTGAAGGTCTATTTTGTTCAACAAGATATGGCCTTCAGTTAAATTCATTTTTAAAGACAGAACTCAGGTTAACAGGAAACATTATCCAAAAATGTAAATTCTATACCAAGAAAGAAGCACATCACTCATATGAGGACTTTAAGAGACAAAACAGATGAACATATGGGAAGGGAAACAAAAATAATATAAAAACAGGGAGGGGGACAAAACAGAAGAGGTTCATAAATATGAAGAAAAAACAGGGTTGCTGGAGGGGGTGTGGGAAGAGGGATGGCCTAAATGGGTAAGAGGCATTAAGGAATCTCCTGAAATCATTGTTTCACTATATGCTAACTAATTTGGATTTAAATTTAAAAAAATAAAAAATAAAATTAAAAAAAAGAAAAAAGAAAAAAAATCAATAAATAAAATAAAAATAAAGCAGCAGAATATTAATAATATTTAAAATTGCAACAATTTAAGCCTCTATAATTTCATAGAGTGGTATCTACATTCTCATTTCATTTTGAAATATTTCAAACCACTAGTATTTCATTAAGTTAAAAGTAAGCCACCTTTTTAAATGTTTATTTTTTGAGAAAGAGGAAGAGAGAGATTAGGGAGGAGGGGCAGAGAGAAAGAGAGAGAGAGAGAGAGAGAGAGAGAGAGAGAGCGAATCCCAAGCAGGCTCTGTGCTGTCAACACAGAGCCCAATTCGGGTCTCAGTCTCACAAACCATGAGTCATGACCTGCACCAAAATCAAGAGTCAGACATTTAACCAACTGAGCCACCCAAGCACCCCAAAAGTAAACCACCTTTTTAGATATATTCTAAAATAAATTACATACTATTTCTAAGAATATAGTTTCCATAAATATATACAGTTTCCACTTTTCCTAAAGAATGGCCAGAACTATACATAAAGTGCCTATAAATTGCAAAGAATTTGCAAGAATACTACATAATAAGAATTTAAAAATAATATTTGAAAAGAATTCTAATGAGATATAAGCAAATTTTATCTTAATTTTTTTTGGAATACTTTTTAGTTAATTTATGGTGTCAATGCATTAAAATATATATCCCACTTACATGTAACAGTGTTTGGATAACTAGTCCCATTATCTCAAAGTGTTATCAGCTTTTTGAGCCATTACTAAGCTAGCAATCACAAATTTAAGATATTACACAAGAAATTTCAAGGGGAAATTTGTTAATTCTTGAAAATCTCCCAGAATACTAAATGAATGATCTTTATTTTAAACATGCTGTCAATCATTATAATTATCAGAGAAGATAAAATTATATTCAGGAAAAAGAAAAATAGCATTTCCTATGAAGAACCATTTAAAATGATAAAAGTAATCATTTGCTAAGCCCAAGAACATGGAGAACACAGGGGGACATTAAGGAAAAAAAAATCAATGACAGAAGTTGTAGGTTTTCAAAAACCAAGCTTTTTTTAACTTTCAGTTTTCAGAGCAGTTTTAGGGTCATAGCAAAATTGAGGGGAAAATATAGAAATTTCCCATGTTCCACTTGTCTCCACATATGTATAGCCTTCCTTATTACCAATAATCCCTACCAGAATGGTATATTTGTTACATTTGATGGATCTACACTGAATGTCATTATCACCCAGAGCCCATAGTTTACATCAGGATTCATTCATGGTGTTGTACATTCTATAGATTTGAACATTCTATGGGTTTAGAAAAATGTATAACAACATGCGTCCAACATAGTGTATCATACTGAGTATTTTCACTGCCCTAGAAATCCTCTGAGTTCCACCTGTACATCCTTCCCACTTCCTTAACACCTAGCAACCACTGACCTTTTTATTGTCTCCATAGTTTCGCATTGTCCAGAATTTCATATACCTGCAATCATATAGTGTGCAGCTTTTTCAGACTAGTTTCTTGCACTTACTAATATGCATGTAAGTGTCCTTCATGTCTTTTCATGGCTTGATGGTTCAATTGTTTGGAGCACTGAATAAAATTCCATTATCTGGATGTATCATGGTTTACTTATCCACTCACTTACTAAAGGACATCTTGTTTGATTCCAAGTTTTAAACATTATGAATAAAGTTGCTATAAACATCCATGTACAGCTTCTGTGTGAATATAATTTTTCAACTCCCTTGGGTAAATACCAAGGAGTGTGATTGCTGGATCATATGGTAAACGTATGTTTAATTTTGTAAGATACCACCAAACTGTCTTCCAAAGTGGCTGTACCATTTCTGCATTCTCACCAGCAATATATGAGAGTTCCTGTTTTTCCACATCCTCACCAGAACTTATTGTTGTCACTGTTCTGGATTTTGGACATTCTAATAGGTGTCTAATGGCATCTCATTGTTGTTTTAATTTGCATTTTCCTAATACTCTTGATGAGTATATTTTCATGGCTTATTTCCATCTGTATATATTCTTTAATACAGTGTCTGTTAAGTTCTTTGGCCTATCTTTAAGTATGATTGTTTTCTTATTGTTGAGTTTTAAATGTTCTTCATATATTTTGACTAATAGTCTTTTATCAGATATGTCTTTGGCAAATATTTCCATGTAGTCTGTAGCTTATCTCCTCATTCTCTTGATATTGTCTTTTGCAGAGAAGAAATTTTTAATTTTAATGAAGTCTAGCCTATTATCTCTTTCACAAATTGTGTCTTTGGTGTTGTATCTAAAATGCATGATTATTCCCACCAACCACATTACAGGGTTACTCTTTCTCCACGTCCTCAACAACATCTATTGTTTCTTGTGTGTTGTTGAGTTTAGCCCTTCTGACAGGCATGAGGGATACGTCATTGTAATTTTGATCTGTATTTTCCTGGTGATCAGTGATGTTGAGCATCTTTTCATGTGTCTGTTGACCACCTGTATGTTTTATTTAGAAAAATGTGTATTCATGTCTTCTTCCTAGTTTTAATTTGATTAATCATTTTGGGGGTCCTCCAGTATATAAGTTATTTATATATTTTCAATACTAACCCTTTATCAGATATGTCATTTGCAAATATATTCTCCAATTATGTATGTTGCTTTTTAGTTTTGTTGATTATTTCCTTCACTGTGCAGAAGCTTTTTATTCTGATGAAGTCCCAATAGTTTATTTTTGCTTTTGTTTTCCTTGTCTCTGGAGACATAACTAGAAAGAAGTTGATATGGCCAGTGTCAAAGAGGTTACTGCCTGTGTGCTCCTCTGGTATATTTATGGTTTCAAGTCTCATATTTAGGTCCTTAATCCATTTTGAGTTTCTTTTTGTGTATAGTGTAAGAGAGTGGCCCAGTTTGATTCTTTTGTAGGTGCAGCCAATCTGGAAAACAGTATGAAGTTTCCTCAAAAAGTTAAAAATAGAACTACTCTACAATTCAACAATTGCACTACTAGATATTTACCCAAAGAATACAAAAACACTAATTCAAATGGATACATGCACCCCAATGTTTATAGCAGCATTACCTACAATAGCTGAATTATGGAAACAGCCCAAGTGTCCACTGATTGATTAATGGATAAAGAAGATGTGGTATGTGTGTGTGTGTGTATGTATGTATATGTATGTTTTATGTGTATATATATGTATATGTATGTGTATGTACATATATATCATAGAATATGTGTAATAGGATATTACTTAGCCATAAAAAATGAAATCTTGTCATTTGCAATAACATGGATGGAGCTAGAAAGTATAATACCAAGTGAAATAAGTCAGTCAGAGATAAACAAATACCATATGATTTAACTCATATTTGGAATTTAAGAAACAAAACAAAAGAGCAAAGGGAAAAGAGAAAGGGAGAGGCAAACCAAGAAACAGACTCAAAACTATAAAGAACAGACTGATAGTTACCAGAGGAAAGGTGGTTAGGAACATAGATTAAATAGGTGATGGGGATTAAGGAGGACACTTGTGATGACCACCAGGTATTGTATGGAAGTGCTGAATCACTATATTGTACATCTGAAACTAATATTACACTGTATGTTAACTAATGAATTTAAATAAAAAATAAATTAAAAACATGAATTTACCCAAGATCATCTGTTTTCTCCTATGTTATCCTATAGGAATGTTATAATTTTGCATTTTACATTAAGGCCTATGATACATTTTGAGTTAATTTTGTGATAAGTGTGAAGTCTGTGTCTAACTCATCTTTTGGCATGTGGCTGTCCAATTGTCCCAGTACCATTTGTTTAAGAGACTATTTTTGCTCCATCGTATGGCTTTTGCTCCTTTGCCAAAAATCAGTTGACTATATTTATGGGAATCTATTTCTAGGCTCTGTATTCTGTTTTATGCATCTTTTTGTCTATTCTTTCACCAATACCACTTTGTCTTCATTACTGTGTATTTTAGTAAGTCTTGAAGTCAGGTAGCATCAGCCTCTTACTTTTATTTCTCTTTTAATATTATATTGGCTATTCTGAGTCTATAGCCCCTTCATATAAACTTTATAATTAGTATGTTAATATCCACAAAATAACTGATGGAATTATTATTAGAATTGCATTGAATCTATAAACCAAGTTGGGAAGAACTGATGTCTTGACAATATGAGTCTTTCTATGTATGAACACGGAATATTTTTCCACTTATTTAGTTCTTCTTTGACGTGCATTAGCAAGGACTTCCAATACAATGCTGAAAAAGAGTCATAGGAGGGGATATCTTTGCCTTGTACTTGATCTTATTGGGAGAGCTCTGAGTTATAATGCCCATATTACATAATGATGGATTATATGTCATTATTCTTTTTTCCAAAGCCGTAGAATATATAACACCAAGAGTAAACTCTAGTGTAAATTATGGACTCTCGTTGATTATGATGATTCAGTGCACATTCATCCTTCATAAAAAATGTACCAGTCTGGTGAGTGATGGTGATAATGGAGGAGACCATGCATGTGTTAGGGCAAGGAATATATGGGAAATCTCTGTATCTTCCCTTCAATTTGGCTGTGAACTTAAAACAACTCTTAAAAAATTGTCCTAATTTTATAAAAATGTAAGACAAGACCAACAGCTCAAAATTTAATATTATTAGATAAAACTAAATTATAAGAAACTCATAAGACTAAAAAAAAGCAAAAAGATAAATTGAAAAGTGAAAGTAAATGAAGTATCTTACAAACTAGAAGATAGAAGGCAAAGACACACTCTTAATTAAGAATATAAGCTATTAATGCATAAAGACTAAGTATAAAAAAATAAAAGTTGTTCCAAAGCGCATGAGAGATAAGGAAAGCAAATGTAAGCTTAGTGCAGACGATGTCAAGAATTTCTGTTTTGATTACTTACTTGCCATCTGAAGATACAAATCTCTTTGAAAAGATTCCCAAGTGAAGTCTTTAGATGAAGAACAAAAGCTGAAGTTATGAGAGCCTTTAGGTATGACCTTTGTCATTTCTGTCCCTCCTTCCCACAATTCTCCCTCCTGGGCACTCCTCAAGCAGTAAATGTGGGCTCTACCTTTATTATACCCAGTTTCCTTCATGTCTCCCACAACCTCCAGTTCCCTGACCTCCATAACTGAAATGCACAATTAACTGATTCAGCCCACTGCCAATTCCATATACTGCCATTTTGAGATGCTGTATAACATAGAATTACTTAGCACCTAAGCCACTCAGAATTCCAAACTATTTACCACCTACAGTGTGGGTGTTGGGAAGAGAGCTAAGAATGGGCAGAAACTAGGAAAACTAAGCCTTAAAACAGCACTAGATGAAAGTGACTTCAAAGAGAAGAAACACCTTCCCCCTCAAAAAATGTGTCTCAAATATATATGCCAAAAGGTAGATTTGACGTAAAGTAATTCCAAGGCATGGTATTTCTCTTTGATTATGCTTTTCATCAGTCTAGTCTTCTCAACCAGTATCAACAGTCAGCAAATTTAAATCTCAATTCATTTTCTATTTTGTTTGAAACAAAAACAAACATGGTTTGTTTTCTGGATTCCAGAACCATAAAGCTAGTAGACTCTGAAAATTACATAAGCTTATTCCTCTGCCTTAAACTATAGCCTAAAAAGCCCCAGAAAAATCTACCCTATGATTAAAGATTTCCAAATATGGTGACTCTGCAGTTTCCCTTAGTAATTACTTTTAAATTCAACAATTTACACCATCAAGAAATATATATTGGGAAAAGAATGAGGAAAAAAAATCAGGTCTATTTAAAAACCAAAAGAATTGGAAAGTACAAAAATAACCAAATGTTAGGAATTATAATATTTGAAACTGATGATTGACTTCAAGTAACAAGTTAAATATAAATGAAAGATGATGTTTGCCAAACGACTACTTTACTCAAAACAAGAATAGCCAGGCCTGCTGCTCAGATATCTTCCATGCCGCTCGCAAAATATCAACCTCAACACTGAACTCTGCACCAACTCTGCTCCACATTCTCTAGTCACTCTTAATGAGATGAAAAAGAGTCAACTCAAATCCACTTTGCTTCACAAAAGACTCCAGCCCAAAGAACTATGCACAGTATTTTAATATTCAGAACAAGCTGTAAATTAATGTCAAAATAATCTCATTTATAGAAATTCTGTATTCTTAATGTATGTGGTTAATATTTAACAATTTAGTCCTTATGAATTGTGTTATCAGGTTGCTTAGACAGAAACCAATTTCATAGGTATTCAGGACGGGAAAATATCAGAAAGAAGGAATATTATGGATTGAAATAGCTTTTTATAGGCTACTGTTCAGAAATAGTGAACAAACTCTAATACTTAACTCGCATAAATCCCACGTATTTATGCTTCCATATGCAAATGCAACAATGGGAATTTATTTATATTTTGAGCACCTGTAACCGGGACTGTATCTGGAACCTGCATGTCTTTAGTCAGATCATATCCAAGTATGGAAACAGGAAAAAAAAAGCCATATAATATAAAGATTTCCAAATATTTTTGTTCAGTTTGTTTATAAATTAGTTATAAGGCAAGAGTCAAAGTGGCTCTCATTATACTCTATCTTTCTTTTCATTGATGACCCTGCAAATATTTAAAGAAACAAAAAAGTAAACATGTTATATTTTCTGTCCCTACTTGTTAAGATGTCAATTAATTTGAACAAAAGGAAAGTAGGTCCAATCTAAAATATTTGCATAAAAATTAAATGAATACAAACCGTATTATTTTACAAAATTTTCTTCTAGCAAAATTATGTATCCAACAGGAGAGAATGGGAAAAATCATTTGTGGGATCATTTTTCATCCCTAAACTGCCAATATTTTTCATTTCTGAAGTTTCATGATCTTTTTATGAGTTTCATGATCATGAGCTTTTACTCTCACAGCAAATCTGCAAGACAAAAACTATTTTGAAATGCAAATTTTGTGGTTACAAATTTTCACAAGAGAATTCAAGTTTACTTTTTTAATGTTTATCTATTCATTTTGAGAGAAAAAGAGAGAGAGAACAAGCAGGGGAGGGGCAGAGAGAGAGGAAGAGAAAGAATCATAAACAGGCTCAGCACTGTCAGCACAGAGCCAGACGCAGGGCTTGAACCCACGCTGAACCAACTGAGCCACCCAGGTGTTGCCATGAAAATTCAAGTTTAAAAATACACAGTAAATTTGGGGCGCCTGAATGGTTCGTGCTGTTGGGTATCCAACTTCAGTTCAGGTCATGATCTCACAATTCGTGAGTTCAAGCCCCACGTAGGGTTATGTGCTGACAGCTCATAACCTGGAACTGCTTCAGATTCTGTGTCTCCCTCTTTCTGCCCCTCCCCAACTCGCGCTCTATCTCTCCCTGTCTCTTAAAAATGAATAAACGTTAAATTTTTTTTTTAATTTCATAGTAAATTTAATATCCTGGTTTAAATAATCCTGGTTTAAATGAAATATAAGAGATCCAAACATTCCTGCCTCTGTTATTGGAGATAAATCACATGCATGAAACTATTTTTGATAGTTGTTTTAATATGTTTTTAAAATTATATTGTTGAGGAACAATTTTCAATGATTCATTCATTTCTTCTACACGTGACTTCAAATGACATTAGTAAAATTTAAATTTACTTAGTTTTTAAATAGGATTCCATTGAATGCCATCCTGATAAACCTTTAGTCAATAAGATCAAATATCTTCAGTTATTAAGGTATTTTGAATGTATAAACATACTATGGTTTCAAGTTCTAATTTCAACACTTACTAGATATTTAATTTTGAGAAATTACTTAACCCTGAGGTTCCCAAACTGGTGTTATGATAGAATTCCCACGGCACCATAGGATAGTTTACATTTTTGAGGGATTCACGATGGTACTTGACATCTTTTCAATACAGTGCAAACTACTAACTCAAGCTAGTTTACGGTCTCAACATCGGACAATGCCACATTTCTCTGAATGATGACATATCTTCGCAAATTTTAAGCAATTGGTGTAATAAAAAGCAAGTATCATTTGAAAGTCAATGTAGAACAGAAAATGAAAGCAGTAGTGTGTAATCTGTGCAAAGTTTGCACAGTTGTGCAGATTCCAACAGGCACACACATCCTACTAGTAATTGTGGGTATTTAAAAATGAAGCATAAATATTAATTTTGGTTTTAATTTGTGTATTTTTATTTTCAAGTGGGTACTAAATTGTTAGAACCTAAGTTGGGACCGACAACTTAATAAAGCAACCTTTTAGGTGTGTCTTTTGGCAGAATGGTGCCATGAAAAATTACTAGAACACAAAGGATACTGTGAACTGAAAAAATTTAGGAACCTCTGACTTAATCCCTTGAAGGTACATTTTCTGTGTGTGCAAAATGAATATAAAACCAATTTCACAGAGCTGCTGTGAAAGAGTGCATAATGCATGTAAAAGTATTAACCATAGAAACTATAAATTTTAATTCTTTAATTTCCTGAATGATTGAACATTTCATTTTTGCAACATTGTGTGAAAGCTTTATGAAAGTACCACTTTATTATATATCTAAAATAATCTAGTGTATCTATTCAGTTATACCTGGAGAGATGGTATTCTGATCCTAGACCATAGCAGCAAACTGTTTTACAAACTAGTAAGCATAAAGTACAGTCTGCCCTGTAGAATTTTAGTATTGAGGGGATATTTAAAATAGATAATTCCTATATGACATGTATAGAAAATCTTGGTTAACCAGAATCTTTGATAAACTAGAATACTATATTTTCCTGAAAGTTCATTTGGAATTGAGTTCATTTTCATGCCATGTTCACTGCTTCCTGTAACTATGTAGCTATGACAGATGATTTGAGGATATGTGAAATTATTAAATAAATTTCTTTTCCATTTGCATGAGAGTAAGGTCCAGTGAAAGACTCCTGAATAAAAGCCAATAGATTGAGATTCTACTCCCATTTCAGTGAGTAACTTCAAATCATTTGGCATCCCTAGGTGTCAATTTTGTTTCCTCTAAAATGACAAGATCAGTTCTTGTCATGATCCAAGATTAGTAAGGGATGAAAACAAAATATAAGCTGGTTTTTATATCTTATATCTTTTGGGGAAGATATGTTATTAGGAAGATAAAACTTACAATCTAATTGGGAAGATAAAACTATAACACTTGGGAAAGTTCAAAAGCAATACAAAACTTTACATCGTCATATGCTAAGTAAGCAATTTCCCTGTTAATAGATTAAATATACTTATCCCAATATATCAGTTTTATTAATAGCATTATTAATGTTAAAGCCATGAACAAATTATTTAACTTTAATAAGTCCTAGTTTCTCAGCTATCAAATGAAAATTATAATGACATCTATTTCGCTGTTATAATGGCTGTTATAAAAATTAAATGAGCTAATTTATATGTCATGTGTTAAACTAAATAATTTGGCACTGTGGCCATAATAAGGTTTCAACCATTTAATCCTAGGACGACTTATGTGTGTACCTACTATTATTTCCAGTTTATCAATGAGGTAGCTGGGGCTCAAAAGATTAGCTAACCTGCCCCAGAAGGTGAAAGGCAGCAGCTGGAATATTAGGTAAATTCATCCAGATTGCACAGCCGAAAGACAGGTTACCTCTGATGATAGATGTCCACTCTTAGGATAAGGTACAACTTAGCAGAAGTAGAGTAAGGCCTCATGAAAACTGGCATGTCTGTCTTGATACCTCAGCAACTCCGGTAGAAAATCATTCTCTTGACTCAGCTTCTTTGTTTATGCTTCTTCTCCTGAGGCTGCATCTTTGTGCACATCCACTGCCAGAGTTAGGATAAAGAGCATCATGCTCCTGAGAGCATCTTTACTAGGCAGAATTCTCCCAGGTTTTCCATGCAGTGGTTCCCATAAGTTAGAATCACCGGGGGGGACTTTAAAAACACAAATCCTGGATCTGGTCCAGACAAATTAAATCAGGATCTCTTGGGTCAGGGGATTAGACTTAAACATGAGCAATATTAAGTGCCCCTAAGTAAGTCCAATGTGCAGCCAGGGCTGAGATCCACCAGACCTCAGTGAATTTCTGAATCAGAAGCTGACCCCTGGTCCAATGAGGAATGCCTTACATAAGACTTCCTCTAAAGGAAATATGACTGGAACTTCAGAGTTTTCTGGTGTGTAATAAAGTATTAACCTTGCCCAAAGAGAGATGGGCCTTTGCCTGAGATCATGCCCTAGGAATGTCTTGCCAGATAATAGTGTTGTTTGTTTGTTTGTTTGTTTGTTTGTTTGTTTGTTTGTTTGTTTGTTTTCTTGGGAACAATGGGCCATATCAGATAGTCTGTGCTAACAATGTCAATTATGGTTGAGGAACCTTAAGTCACAGAGTGTCAGCTTGACCACTGGAGGGGCTAGAGACTGAGATCAGCCATGTGGGTAGTCAAACATATCTACATGACCAATAAAAACTCGGGACACCAAGGCTCAAGTAAACTTCCCTGGTTGGCAGTACTCTGTGCTGTTGCACATTGTTGTTGGGAAAAGTTAGTGTTGTCCTCAAAATTCTACTAGGAAGGGATATGTGGTAGCTTGTGCCTGGAACATTCCTGGATCCTGCCCTATGCACCACTTCCTTTGTTTCATTTTAATCTCTAACCTTTCTGTAATAAGCTATCACCTCAGTGAGTTATGTGAGTCCTTCTAGTGAGTTACTGAACCTGAGGATGGTTTGGGGGACCCTCGAAGTTGCAGTTGAGATCAGAAATGAGGGTGGTCTTGGGGACTTCCTGTACTTTTTGTGTGGCCTATCCAGTTCACTGGGCTCAGATGGTCTCTGTAGAGACACCAACAATCCACACTGAGTAACTCTGCTTGAGTGCAGCCCCAGCACTCTGTCATATCTTTATGCCTTTGCATCAGCTTTTCCCTTTCTGGGAATGCCTTTACTCATTTCCATCACCAATTCACTCTTCCTCATTTGTTATAAATTGTCTCAAGTGTCACTTGCTTCCAGAAACATCCACAACCCACCTGGATTATATCTTAGCCCTTCCTGTTCTCATAGGACCTCATACTCACATCTAACATATACTTATGGTATTAGAACACTCATGTCTGAAGATTGGTATTTTTGTTTTCTTCCAAATTCGTATATCTTTGAGAGGACTTTGATGAAGCCCCAATTTTAGCATCAGAGGAACGTCAAGATTTCATATCCATCTTACTCTCTTTCTCATCCCTGCTTTGCTCCCTACTCAATGTCTTAAGGTCATGGGCATTGTGTTATTATGTTTGAGTTTTTTATTTGTGAGAAATTGCTGGAAAATTTTAAAAATATATGAGACTCAGAGAAGGAATTAGAAAAGAAAAAAATGAAAAAAGACTGGAAAATAATTTACTGGTTCCAAGGGAAAGTAGAGGCAGTGAAAGGGTTTGATGAATAAGGCAAACAATACAATGATAGTCAAAAAGTGGTGGAGCCAAAGAATTTACAGTAATTTACAGAATTTATCATCATAAAAATGATAATTGTTTACAAAAAATGAGAAGATGCAGATGGAAATTTAATAAATATAGAAAGAAAGGAAAGCTTTTTCTGCAAATTGTCAATAGGTTTGCTGCTTTAAAAGATGGTATGCGTTACGTTTGTTTTATGTATTTTCAGTATACATGGCTATTTCCAGGAACGTGAGTCAGTAACAAGATTCAACTAAAAAATTATCTATTTACAGACTGCGAGTTTCAGGAGGCAGCGACTTTTATCTCTATGTCCCTGGCACAAAGCACAGGCCTGGATTGTGTTAGTTAAATAAATGAGTGCCCTACAAAGAAAAGATAAACCTTAGAGAAAGACAACTCCTGTTTTGACACCATGTTAGAATTATGGGTGCCATTGAAATTGGCCATAACAAGAAGGAGGAATTAGCCAGTGCAATGACCCCCATATTCCAGGCCTTAGTCCAGCACCAGTCAGTTACTAAGTTGTCATTGATTTCTCTGTTAAAGAAAAAAAAAATACTACAATAAGTTTAACCTGAAGGTAAATTAATTCCACATTCTTAACTTCTTCCATTATGTTTTCTCTATTCCCCTTACAAAAACATTCATTTGCCCAATATAATAAAAATGGGTAGTAATTGGTTTGTTTTATTAACATACTCACTTGGCCAAATAGAAAAATAACACTATGATAATTCTCAAAAGTTGAGAATTTTACAAAAGTTGAGAATATTACTGATCATGATGTTCAAAAGTGTTATAAATGCCTCAGAAAATGAGAGTGAGCAAGCTCTGAGAAGACACTGTGTGACCCAAACAAGCAGAGAAATGTGCAGTCAGTTATGTTCCCCAGTGATCAGAAGAGCAGAGTCATGTGAGCAAACCACAGCAACAGAGGGAAATGCTGCAGACCTTGTCAGAGCCACACACAGAGTGGCTACATGATCCCACCATGAAAAAAAAAAAAAATCTCCAGAAAGGTTTTTGACATTGGGAAATATTCTTTGTGAAACATTGATATTCTAAGATTTTACATCACTGTAAGTAACCTGTAAATGAAAAATATTTCTGTTCCTTTTATCAAATTTTCCTTCTGATACATTGGAGTCATAATACATACAAATTCAGGAGAATTTCATGCCACTGGACTTTCAGAGAAGATTTGCCAGGCTTTTTAGTGGGAATTAAGCCAAGTGCAGGATCCGATAAAATATAATTTTTTAATGTATTTATTTTTTCAATAGCAATATTAATTAAATGAGTCTATTTGAGTAGATGGGAATGCATATTTATATTCGTATGAATTTTAATTATTTTATTTTTAATGATTTTTAAAATAGTTTTTGGTCTTCATTTATTGTTTTAAACATCTAATTGAAATCCATTTTTTCCCACAATTTTTTGATTTTGATCATAGCACCTATAAATTTATTAAGATGTATATGGGAAATTGTTCTTCCAAGAATATTGTAATATTGTGGAGGTATCTTCTGTTGTTATCCCCCATCCAAACTGGGTCAGGCTGAACCAGAATAAATAGTTAGACCAAAGATTTAAAAATGATTAAATAAATTTTACAAAGCTCTTAAAAAAAGAAATAGAGGCTATAAAAGTATGTAATTAAAGCCTTTTACAGTTACAAGATTTTTAATGCCATTAAAAGAATGTAAATGGTAATAAATACTCATCTTTTTCAAATTCCTAAAGAATATAGTTCCACAGACTTATATACAAAAGTATAATTGTCTTTATTTTCCTGAAACCCAATTTCTATTTTGAATATCTGTCTCATCAGGATGATAAACCTTAATCTTAGCTAATTTGACATCCCAATTTTTATTTTCTAGAGCTCTAAATCCTGGGTGTTTACGTACTGCCACAGGATTGGGTAGAACACATTTGGTCCTCAATTGAGAGGATATGTAGACATTCACTAGGATGTCCAGCATCCCATCCAATCATCAGCCCACATGTGACACTTAGGACATCCTCATTCTTGCCAGGGTTCAGGTTCAGAAGTTCTCTCCACTGCCTCTATATTAATCTTAGTGTGTTTGTATTTCAGGGCTGCTGTAGCAAAAATACAATAGACTGAGGGTTGCTTATAAACCACAGAAATTTATTTCTCAAAGTTCTGGAAGCTGAAAGACTGAGATCAGAGCACCAGCATGGTCAAGTTCTGGTGAGGGCCCCCTTCCAGAAAGAAGGTAGGTTGCTGACTTTTCACTGGGTCCTGATAAGGTGCAAGGGACTTCACATGGTGAGTTACCTCTGAGGGCTCTTTTATAAAGGCACTAGCCCCATTCATGAGGGCTCTACCCTTATGATCTAATTAGTGCTCAAAGGCCCCACCTCCAAATGCCATCATATTGGGCATTAAAATCAACATATGAATTGGGAGGAGGGGAATATAAACACTCAAGTCCATAGTACTTAGGGACCCAGGAATCATCTCCACCAGGCTCTCTCTGTTCTTTCTATCCAAATACATCAAGCAGTCATTTCCTCTCTGAAGCTTGGCCAAATCCCAAGCCTTTAAGTCTGAAAATTGAAGATTTTATCTCAGAAGCAGGGGTATACATCTCTTTCTCTGTGACCAAAAATCACCAGCTCCTTCAAGTCTGGGGTAATCTTCAGCTATCTCCACTTGAAACTTCCACCCTTAATCTTGTTTTGAGAGTAGAAGAATCTTTTCTTTTTTTATCAGATGTTTTTGCTTCAAAGAGCACCTAATAAAATCTCCAGTGTGGCTGTGCCTTTGGAAACACAAAAGCCAGAGTCTCTAATCTTATTTTTTAGTTTCCAACCTAACAAACACACTCTCCTAAGGGGAAATGTCAGTAAGAAACATCAATTTTTTAAAATTATATTGTTATTTTCTAAACCCATCAACTATTTTCAACCATTTAAGATGGCTTTTCTTTCAATCTTTATCATTTTACAGATAATCCATTGTTTCTCCTTCCCTCTGAGTGTGTTGTGGTGTTTTAGATTTCCAACAGGCATTTTAAAAGTTTGATTTTTGTGTGAATACAGCAAAATGTTGTTTTTTCCAACATTTATAAGATCCTGGAGGATTTCACAGTATTTAATTTCTACATAATTAAGCTCAGGATGGTAGACAAGAAAAGTATAGCAGCACATCCTGAAGAAAAATGAGGTTTGTGATTTAGTCTGAAATTTACAGGATGTGAATTACAGTTCATGCATATTCTTTTGGTTTGCTAATTTATAATTCATTTACGTAATAATGGAAATAGCCTCAGGAGAGAATTGTACGTTTTCAAGACTTTGGAGGATAAGATTTGAAAATTTAATTAATGGTTCAATTTATTAACTATTAAATACTATAGAATGGTTAACCCATCTCCAGATACATAAATGTTCTTAAACAAGAATTGAAAGGTGGGTATGTTTTAAATACTTTTAGTTTCAAAGAGAACTGATTGGGTGTGGGGGCGGGGGGGGGGGGAAGGAGTATATTTAGTATGAGATAGAACTACTATTTAAAATTAGAAAGCAAGTGATTATTTTGAAAGCTTGTTCTACTATTGGTTCTCAATTCTAGCTGTATATTGGTAACACCTTGGAGAATTTTTTTTATTTATTTATTTATTTATTTATTTTTTTTTTTTTTAAATTTTTTTTTTCAACGTTTATTTTTGGGACAGAGAGAGACAGAGCATGAACGGGGGAGGGGCAGAGAGAGAGGGAGACACAGCATAGGAAACAGGCTCCAGGCTCTGAGCCATCAGCCCAGAGCCCGACGCGGGGCTCAAACTCACGGACCGCGAGATCGTGACCTGGCTGAAGTCGGACGCTTAACCGACTGCGCCACCCAGGCGCCCCTGGAGAATTTTTTTTAAATGCCTATGTTTTAGATCCATCTATAGAGATTTTGATTCAACTGATCTGGAATGAGGCATTTTTTTCAAAACCACTCAAGGTTATTTAAAATGTGCAGCCAGGTTTGAGCACCGCAATTCTATATCATTAGGTCAGAGAGCAGCTAAACACGAGAAGGAAAATTATACAGTGCTAGTTTCCCAAAAGAATAAAATTAAACTCTCCTAAACCTAGTTCTTACAAGACTAACAGTATTCCACAATGTAAGGAAAAACAAATATTCTTTATATAGGGCCTACACAGCAATGACAGGAATGAATATATATTAATTTTAGAAATCAGTTCATCCATTTTCCATACCCTGATGAGTAGTAGGAAGCAAAGTCATTGGCCTGGGCTGGGTCTTAAAAGGCTGAGCTAGATTTGATAGAAGCCAAAGCTAGCCCAGAAATTAAAAACTCTGGAAGACTAGATGTCAAAATAGGTCCAAAATGAGAAGAAAACTGGGACTAGAAACAACAGGGGACAGACAAATCCAAGGACATACTCAGAAATGGAGTCCCAAACACCAATCGTCTGTGGAAGGAAGCATTTTAGTAACAACAGAGAGTCCACGGGTGTGGAGCACAGTTAGAACAACCACCACCAGAAAAAGGATTCGGCTTAATTTTTAAGAAATGATACTCGACAAAGTCATTATTATTATAATGAGGTATTGTACTTGAATCCACAATGAACTGCGATTTGCAGATAGTAGACTGCAGCTCTGGAATTATCTATGTGCACTAATTGACATCCGTAGAAAGTTCTGGGGTCTGGGAAGAAGAAGAAGAAGGAAAAGATAAGAATATGTAGGCTTGTGCATGCACTGAACTAGGAATCTAGTGAGAGGAAGAAATGAAAATAGAGGTGAAAGCACAGTGAGCATCTTCCTGCCTAGCCCAGTGGACTGGCATAGACATTATATGGAGAGAAATATCTGGGAGCAGAAAGACCTAGTGTACTTCTCTAGGAAAGCCTATGTGGAAGTCAGGCACAAGAAATCTCAAGGAATCTTGTTTCAGGGCTAGGAGACAGACACAAAATAAAATTAAAGCGAGAAGCATTTTACATGCTCTTCCCCAGACTAGGGTTAAGCCCTGGGGCTCAGGGTTGTCACCAGCAACCTGACTTACAGGGCATAGAAGAGATATTAGCAAGGAACCACAGGGGCGCCTGAATACCTATGAGATATCTTCAGAAGATAAGTAAATATACATGGAGAACTTTGGGAGTTAAGAGCAGGTCTTGCATGAGCAGGGTAACTTAAAAAGCCCTCTTTATGTGGATTTTAATACCAAATAACTTCATTTATGCCCACAGGCTTCAGCCTGGGTTATTTGAATTACATGGTTACTTAATGAAACATTGTTTCATACACTTTCTATAAAGTCGTCTCACTTTATAGAAACCCAGTAGATGATGACGCAAGTTTTACTCTCGTTTTATATTGAAATTCAAAAAAGATAAATACCTGCTCAGTATCACCCATCATGAAATTTAACTTTGTTTCCTGATTTAAAATAATAATAACAATAACAATAATAATAGTAATAATAAACCCTGATACTTGCCACTGGGCATGCTCAAGGCACAAGTGGGGCCTCTGCTCATGACTACAGCTCTTCATTGAAAAAGTCTGTGTTCCAAAGAAGAAACAGAAACGACAGACTTTGTTACACAATAATGAGATGCTCACATACTAATGCATTTGAAAACATTTGTCGGTAACACTACATGCTAAGAGGAATTTGTTGGTATCATGGATGCCAGTGAACACTATTTTCAATAGTACTTTTAAAAAATGATGAAATCTTTCTTTTATAGCCAGCCCTCATACCAATTCCTAATTAAAACTGAGAGAATAATATGAAATCATGCTCCTGGCAACTATGTGTAAGATAATTTTTATGCTGTCTTGACCAGTTTAAAGGCCCTGCCCCAGTTTAAAGGCCCTGCCTAGAGGCTGCTGCTGGTTGAGTCCATATGCCCAGCCTCTTCCCTTATCAGAGTCCCATACTCTGGGCCACCACACACCAGCCCTGATTGCATCAGGGCAAACATCTAGGGGCAGCCTCCATGTTCCAGAACCTGCAAGTTATTCAAATTGCCAATCCACAGGGAGCCCACAAAACCTAGCTAAACTCACCAGTCTTACCATATATTAGCTGCCTCCTATAGTTCTAGCTTGTTGTTACCCTGTCCCTGGATACAACTCCCTATGTGTCCCTGAGTTACAACTTTCTGTTATTTAGAACAGTAAGTAACAAAGAACTATACCTTTCATCTGTCTCATCGACCCCAGTGTCAGTGTGTTGTTCTGCCATAAAAAAATAAAATAAAATACCTTTAAATCTGTTATAGACTGAATGTTTCCCAAAAATTCATATGCTGAAGCACTAACCCTCAATGTGATGGTATTAGGAGATGGGGCCTCTGGGAGGTAATTAGTTTCAAATGAGGTCATGAGGATGGATCCTCCATGATGGTATTAGTGCCCTTATGAGAAGAGGAAGAGACATCAGAGTTTCCTCTCTCCACCATGTAAGGATACAGCAAGAAGGCAGCTGTCAGCAGGCCAGGAAGAAGATCCTCACCAGAACCCAATCTTCCTGGTACTGATCTTAGATGTCTAGCCTCCAGAACTGTGAGAAATAAACTTCTGTTGTTTAACCCATCAAGTCTATGGTATTTTGTTGTGGCAACTAGAGCTAAGAAAAAAATCTTACAAATACCATGGAATGAAGGCAAGATGAGGTAGCTCTTTGGGAGTACAATATGTTCTGGTGCTCTGACTTTACACAAGTATGGAAATTGGAGAATTAGGTAGTTAGCTTGACTCTCTTTGACTATTTCTTCCAAATATCTGTTACCTCCTCTGGACTTTTAACAGATGAGATTGAGTTTGAGGCACCTGCCTAAATGCAGGAACATCACCATGAAAAGAGATCTCTCTGTTTTAGTGAGCAGAATACAGGTGGCCCCAATTTACACTAGGTTTGGAAAATAACTCTTGGCTGGCTGGGTGGTTGGATACAGGGCCATGTCACCAATTCTAGGAGAGTCTAAGTCTTCTAGCTTTCACGTGAGAACACTTAGTAACGTCAAAACATGAAAATGAGAGATCAGTTTACATTGCTTTTAACTTGTTAATACCACACAATATCAAAACCCCAAGATATATTTTTGAAGGGCCTGGGGATAGAAAGTCAAGCCATCGTGTACTTCTAGCTCAAAAGAAAAGAAACCCAAGCAGTTATGTTTACTAATAAAGACATCCTTCCTCACGCACAGCAAAGTATGCCATGTCGTTGGCATCCATTGTGACTTATGTTTGGAAAAAAAACAAAAGAGAAGACAGGGAGTTAGGAAGACTTACAAAGATAAAAGTCAAACAATGACCAAGATCAGAGACAAAGAGAGAACATTGTGTCCTACAATTGTAGATGATAACACTAACAAAGCATTAATGGCTGGCTGATTCAGGTCACCTGCTCCTCACCATTGCCTTTGAAATTTGTAGGGTAACCGCATGTGGAAGGTATGTAAGGTGACTGAAAATTAGACTAACTTGAAGCTATATTTGATATGCTCTCACTGATTTCTGAAGCAAAAAGCAAACTTCAACAGCAGATAGCTTCAGGTCACTATGAAACAGGAAAGGTAAATAAATTCCTGGCATTCTACTTAAAGCTTTTTATTGATGAAAACTAGAATAGCACCATGAAATTCAATTTCAGAAGAAGGTAAGAAAAAGGCTTTGAGATCTACAACATATTGAATGGAAGCAAGGACACTTGAATTTTTTTTAAGCCTAAGAATATAAACTTTTTAAAGTTAGCAATTTAGGCTGTTTCTTTGGAAAGTTCTAATCATTTCAAAGACCTAGTAAGTATATTAAACTAATTTTAGAGCTTGTAATATTAATCCTTATACTGGTATGGAAAAATCCTAGTAACAGAGGTCATTCTGGAGAATGCTATAGATATCACATACAAATTTAGCAGCAACCTGTAGGTCTCATAAGAAAAATGTTTTCTAGTATATGGGAGACTTGGAACAAAGAAATGGCCAAAGAAAAGAGCAAATTGCCTTCATTTTAAAAAATATAACCTCTTTCAAACAAGTCAAGTCACTTTCAGTGCACTTGAGATAGTTCATTTAAATTGCTTTTCAAGTTTGATTAGCATTCATTTTATCTAAGGAAAAACATTGTTCATACACAATATTATAATTACATCTACTTGCCATACTTAGCTAAAAGAATTTCCAGACATCTGCAGCTGATAATTCAAAATTAATTCAAAATTTTCCTATACTATTTTCACCTTAGCAGTGCTTCTTTCCACAAAAAAAAAGAAAAGAAAAATACACCTTTAGAGAGTTGTTGGCATTAGTTGACCTAGAAATGAAATCCTAGTGCTCTAGAACTATTGAATGACTCCAGAGGAATTTGCACTTACAAAGTATCTTATTTATTCTTGCTTGGCCTCAATCTGATTATTGTTATTTTTAATTTACATTTTAAGAAAGAAGGATGTGAGGCAAGCAGTGGCTCTCAGCAACCAGTGTCTGAGAGGAAACAGTGTCTGAGAGGACCCATTGGGGTCTAAGGGCCTCCAGCAAGAAGCTAAAGAGAGTTTGTCCAAGAAGAAAATGCCCCCAAGTAATTTTTATGAAATCTGAGATGAATATATTTTCATATCTTTTAAGTTAGCGTATGTCTCATAATTAATGATGCTAGAAAAGCCTAGTTTAAATAGCATCCATTTTCTTTCATTGTGGCACACAAAATAATGAGCCTTTGACAACTGAGGGCATGCTAGAATGGATGAAATATGGAGGAAAACAACAGGGCATGTTCTTCATGAAAAACCCCAAGAAGTGACATGGTACCATATAGCCTATTAATGGTCTGTGAAGAACCCAAGGGAATGAATAATACAAATGATCTGAGACATGGTAGTCATTTTCTTTTTTAAAAAATATCTTTATTTTAAAAAATTATTTAATGCACATGTACAATTTTATATAGTATGATTATATTTCTGTTTTCATAGTATATTTCTGTAATCATAGTATGATTACATTTCTGTTATGTTTCTGTTTTCTATTCGTTTTTGGTCTTTTTGAAATATTATTTCTTTTCATTGTTTGCTTGTGTCTCTGTAATGGACACACTCTAATTTTGAACCCCTCCAGTGATCTGTATCCTTGTAGTAATTCCCTGCCCTCTGGTGTTGGCAGGACCTTTCTCCTAACCAATAGAATATGGCAAAGGTGATGGGATGGGATATCACATTTCTGATTACATCCCTTTTTATAAGACTCTATCTTAACTGATTTAGCAACAGGAGTTTCTCCTCCTGGCCTTGAAGAAGCAAACAGCCATGTTGTGAACTGACCAGAGAAAGAAACACATGACAAGGAATTGCAGGTGGGCTCTAAGACATTAGGGTGGCCTCAAGCCACCAGCCAGTAAGAAAACAAGGCCCTCAGCCATACAGTCACAAGAAAATGAAGCCACCAGGGTGCCTGGGTGACTCAGTTGGTTTCCTTCTGCCTTTGGCTCAGGTCATGATCTCACAGTTTGTGGGTTCAAGCCCCACGTCAGGCTCTGTGCTGACAGCTCAGAGTCTGGAGCCCGCTTCGGATTCTGTGTCTCCCTCTCTCTCTGCCTTTCCCCCACTCACGCTCTGTCTCTCTCTCTCTCTGTCTCTCTCTCTCTCTCTCTCTCTCTCTCTCTCTCTGTGTCTCAACAATAAATGAACATTAAAAAAATTTGTTTTAAAGAAAGAAAATGAATGCCACCAACTGTCATGTGAGCTTGGAAAAGCATCACAAGCTTCAGAAGAGAATTCTGTCCTCGCAACACCTTTACTGCAGCCTTGCTAGATGCTGAGCAGAGGATTCAGCTGAGCACATTTTTATCCTGACCCATAAAAAATATGAGAAAATAGGTGTATGTTGTTTTAAACTTCTACATTTGTGTTAACTTGTTATACAATGACAGACAATTAATACATTACCCTTCTCTTTTTTCTTTCTCCTGTCTACCCACAGCATCACTATCACCGTCACCACCTGGGTAACCCAGGTGACAGGGACTCTTAGATTACAAAATTATAAATATTTACAAAATACACATATATTTAGAGTGCGGGGAATCTCACTTATATTTCAAAACTTGGATCTTATGCAACATCATCTGCATCCTGATCCATTTCTCAGTCACCAATACTGCATAGAAATCTTTCTGAGTTTCCAAGTATGGTTCTATACAGTCTTTAATGGATACAAAAGAGTCCATGGTATAAATGTGCTATGATGGGCATTCATTTTGTTTCCAATTCTTTGCCACTATGAATAATGTTACAACCAATATTCTGTATACAATCTTCATGAGTGCTATTATTTCTACTGGCTAGATTCCTAGGAGAGAGACTGCTCCATCAAAGTCAACTATGCATTTGTTTCTTTTAATAGTACCACATTGCTTTCCAAAAAGGATGCAATAATTTACATTTTTGTTAGTAAAATCTGAAAATATACTCACTTCTCCATCCCTGGGCAGAAAGTGGTATTTTCCTTCTTTTTAATTTTGGCCAGTCTGAGAGATACACAGGTGTAAACTTAATTTACTTTTGCCTGCCTGTAAGGATTCTGAATCCTTTTTATTAGATCTTCTATGATTTGCCTGGTGTTAGCCTTTGCATATTCTTTTCTTGGATTATTTCCTTGTCCATTTGTAAGAACTCTTTATGCATTATAGATATTAGCCTTTTGTCTGTGTTCTGCATACAAATATATTTTCGAAATATATTGTTTTTTCTATTCACTTAAAATTTTTTTTTAACATTTATTCATTTTTAAGAGAAAGAGAGACAGAGTGTGAGTGGGGGAGGAGCAGAGAGAGAGAGAGGAAGACACAGAATCTGAAGCAGGCTCCAGGATCTGAGCTGTCAGGACAGAGGTGATGTGAGGCTCGAACTCACGAACCACAAGATCGTGACCTGAGCTGAAGTTGGATGCTTAACTGACTGAGCCACCGAGGTGCCCCTCTATTCACTTTTTTTTTTAATGTTTATTTATTTTGAGAGAGAGAGAAAGAGAGAGTGTGAGCGGGGGAGGGGCAGAGAGAGAGAGGGACAGAAAAAAATCCCAAGCAGGCTCTGCTCTGTCAGTGCAGTGGGGGCTCAGATCTCACAAACCGTGAGATCACAACTCAGCCAAAATCAAGAGTCAGACGCTCAACCGACTGAGCCACCCAGGCGCCCCTCTACTTACTTTTTAAAAAATAAAACTCTTTCTCTCAGTTTATACCCATGTTCTTCTGGATTTTTTTGTAGGTGTTCGTTATTGTGTTTTTGTTAAATTTAATTTTTAATCCACTCAAAATTCATCTATATGGTGTGAGGTACTGGTGCAATCATATTTACTTCCTGATGGATAGCCAGTTGGGCTAGCACCATATGGCACAAAAACCATCATTTTCCCAATGAGCTAAAATACCACCTTGGCCATATGTTAAATTCTCATCCTCACCAGGAACTATTTTCAGACTTTTGATTCTTTTCCACCGGTCTGTTCTGATGCCAATGCCATATTGATTTAAATACAGTAAGTTACAGCATGTTCTCTTCTAGTAAGGCAAGTTCTCCTTTCTAGTCCTCTTCTCAAAAATACCTTACCTTAAGTATTTATTCCTTCAAAAAAATTTTTGAAGACTTCATCATATTGAAAAAGTTAGTTTGTTGGGAGTTCTAATTAAAACAGGAATTTCAGTTTTATATTAACATTTAGAAGATTCACACTTAATTGTTATTAGTCCTTTGCACCCAAAAATGTATTCCAGCTCCTTATTCACATCTCACATTATATTCTTTGAAACAAATCTGTAGTGTTCTTTGTATGTTAATTTTTTTTAATGTTTACTTATTTTTGAGAGAGAAAGACAGAGAACGAGTGAGGGAGGAGCAGAGAGAGAGGGAGACCCAGAATCTGAAACAGGCTCCAGGCTCTGAGCTGTCAGCAGAGAGCCAGCCGGATGCAGGGCTCAAACCCACAAACTGAGAGATCATGACCTGAGCCAAAGTCAGAACTCAACCTACTGAGCCACCCAGGCACCACCAGATCTGTAGTTTTCCACATAAGGATGAGTCCAGCACAAGTTCTCTCCTTGAGACTCTCACTGGATCCAGGGACTCACTGTAACACAGCCATCATAAGCCCAGCAAATTTTCTCCTTTTCTCCTTTCCCCCTCCATTTCCTTTTCTTTTTGATGTTTACTCATTTAATGAGAATTTGGGTCCCTACAATAGCAAAACACTTAAACATGATTAGGTATTACATATTTGGGGATTTGCTTTAACAGAAGTCAGCTTAGTAAAAGCAAATTTTGCATAAAGGCAACTAAAAACTTTTGCACAATCCGCTTTTCTTCCACTCTGGCAAGGTTTCCACATAGAAATATGGCTCTTCAGTTTTATCAGGTATCATGTTAGGAAATTGTCAAAATTTGTAATATTTGTTGTTCTTACGAATATAAGTTGAACTCAAGAGTGCAGAAGAAATGGCAATAATATTTGCTTTTTTAATTCCCGTAAGTAGGAAGTGTTACCAGTCAGATCAATGGAATCAGATACATTGATAATAAATTATAGTGGGTGCTTTCTTTTTCCTTTTTTTATGCTAATTGTAAACAACTTTCAGAGAGTTTTATTCATTGCCAGACTGAAGTACGTAAGATGTGAGAGAGAGTTGGTTTGGGTTGTGAGGAGATAAATGGAAAAGGAAGAAAATTTTCAGGATAATAACATGTAAATGCATGAACGTGAGTACACACACACACACACACACACACACACAAAATCAGGTATATTTTTTTCTAGACAAATATTTCATCAGATTTGAAGTCAAGCAAAAACACAATAGGTTTTCTTTAACTGTACCACCACTGAAAATAAGATTTTAAATTGCCAGTATATTTTAACCAGACCACTTTTATCCTAGAAGCCAAATACACAAAATCTGAGATTTTTACTATCACCTTTGCAAGATTTCTCATTCACCTGAGTAAATGAAAGGAGAAGTGCAAGCTTAAAGCTTCCATTTTAGGGGCACCTAGGTGGCTCGGTCAGTTAAGTGACCAACTTCAGCTCAGGTCATGATGTGGTTTGTGAGTTTGAGCCCTGCATCAGGCTTTGTGCTGACAGCTCAGAGCCTAGAGCCCGCTTCAGATTCTGTCTCCCTCTCTTTCTGACCCTCCCCTGCTCACCTCTGTCTCTCTCTCTCTCATAAATAAACATTAAAAAAAATTAAAAACTTTCATTTTACATATTCAACAATACATAATTATATTTCCCTTTTATTTGTAATTATGTCTCTGCTGCTCTAGTCGCCTTTTTTCTGCCTCTAGTGATAGGATAGCTCTGTTAGACCACAAGGAGTAAGTCTTTTACCTTGAAAATTATGCTTGCTTTCTTTCATAACTCCTTTGCCCAACTGGGTTCTAAACTGATGGTAAGCAATTTCCTATTTTTGCAAAGTTAAGAAATAATGTTTCAAGTATCTCTATAACTGAAAACAAATGGAATACAACAATTATTTATAGCAATTCAAATTTCATTTTTAAAGATTATTACACACAGGTTTACATAGGTCCCCTCAATTTTAAGTAGGAGAATCAATTTCATGATGTAGGACAGTCTCAAATTATGACCGCTATACGGTGACAATGCTGCTTTCTCTCTGAATTTACTTCATTAAATAAAAGGCATGTGTTTTTTTTTTTCCAGAAACTGAAGAAAACATAAAATGATTTTATGACATCACAGTAAAATCAAACCATGTGACTTGGTAGCGTTCAGGTTCTACTCTATCCATTTAGGTCTTACAGACTTACTTTCCAATCATGCTACATTACAAATAAAGATGAATGTCATGGTGGCTCCATTAGCTACAACCAAAACAAATTAAAATTTAAATGGCATGATGAATAGACTTACTCAAATATAGTGAAGACTGAAATGTCTTGATAACAGGTAGGCTTGAAATGGGTTGATATTACAATACAAATAAGATTTTAGTTGCTCAGGTCAACAATATGCCATAGATTGCATGGACAGTTTTTAAAATAATAGCTTTATCCAGGCTCCTGGGTGGCTCAGTCTGTTAAGCATCTGACTTTGGATCAGATCATGATCTCACAGTTTGTGAGTTCGAGTCCCACTTCAGGTGAGCTCACGCCCCACTTTGTGTGAACACGAGCCCCACTTTGGATGAGCCCTGCTTCTCTCTCTCCCATCATGGGATTCTCTCTCTCTCATCTCTCTGTCTTTGCCCCTCGCTCACGTGCAATCAATCAATCAATCAATCAATAAAAGCTTTATCCATGCAGTCAAAGAGATTTTCCTCATCTAATACTGGATTAAGAAAGTCCACTCTGTCCCACCTTGCTCCAGCCCAGTATTTGTGCTTTTCTTCCTGTTTCTTATCCACATTATCTTCCAGGACCCCCATAAGTGCCAGTCATTTTTACAAAGCCTAAAAACTCATTCACGGTAAAATAAAAATGTCTGGTGTTATGTCTAGTACTTTGTATTTGGAATATTCTTAATATTGACATGAAAGTCTTTGTCCCTTATTAAAGGAAGCCATGGAGAAAATGTAGCAGTGTGGGGGGGGTAGGGGGGTGTTAACTTGTGACTTGAGTCATGGACTTCTTCCAGAGGGAATAAGAACATGACTTTTAGATCCACATTTTTCTCACTTTGCCCCCGTTCCTATGCCATTCTGCCCTTATATCAGATATTCTCTTAAATCTTTCTAATCAGTTTGCCTGCATCTTAAAAAAACACAGATCCCAGGGGCGCCTGGGTGGCGCAGTCGGTTAAGCGTCCGACTTCAGCCAGGTCACCATCTCGCAGTCCGTGAGTTCGAGCCCCGCGTCGGGCTCTGGGCTGATGGCTCAGAGCCTGGAGCCTGTTTCTGATTCTGTGTCTCCCTCTCTCTCTGCCCCTCCCCCGTTCATGCTCTGTCTCTCTCTGTCCCAAAAATGAATAAACGATGAAAAAATAAAAAAAAAAACAACAAAAAAAAAACACAGATCCCAAAAATACACTTTTACCTATCTCAAAAATTTAGGTCCACATGAAAGGATTAAAAAGACAGCCATTCAGGGGCGCCTGGGTGGTTCAGTTGGTTGAGCGTCCAACTTCAGCTCAGATCATGATCTCCTGGTTTGTGAGTTTGAGCCCCACGTCGGGCTCTGTGCTGATGGCTCCGAGCCTGGAGCCTGCTTCAGATTCTGTGTCTCCCTCTCTCTCTGCCCCTTCCCTGCTCATGCTCTGTCTCTGTCTTTCAATAATAAATAAACGTTAAAAAAAAAAAAAAGACAGCCACTCAACTTCAAGTTTAGTAGAAATCTTCTTATCTGACATACCAGCTAGTGAGTTAACGTGTAAAGAGGTGAATCATCAAAAAGTATTATATACATACTTTAAACATTTTACTTGAATTTAAAATATACAAACATATATTCATTTTCCAGTTTTTTCATGTAGAGCCCAAAATTTTTGTGAGTATAAATTTACTACCTGGGACTCCAATGAGTTTTGCACGATGTCCTGTGTAAACCACACTCCTAATGCAGTCTAGGATTTTCAATTTTCATTTTTGAATATGAAGAGAAATCTCAGAAATGTGGCCCTTCAGAGTAATCTGAATAGGAAATCATTTTATATTGTATAATTCTTTTCTAATGTTTTTACTGATATCTCACTAATACTTAACCTGATAAGATTTTTAAGTGATCTTTTTAATTGAGTCTTTCCAAAGCATTCAGGTTAGTTATCATAGAGACATCAGTTTCTTTTCAGTCTGCCAGCCTATGGAATATTTAATTAAAATGATCTTCTTGTGATTACCAAAAAAGCTGACAGAAATAAAGTGTGGGGACAAGCTCCCTGACTTAAGGTAGGTAAATATTAGCCTGTCCCAGGAGGAGCAGAAATGTCAGAGCAATCCTCAGCTATCCACATTCGGTTTGCTCTGGACATGGCTAGGTTTTGCAGAGGGAATGCAGAGTACCAGTTTAACTGGCAAGTAGATAAATGGAAGATGAATTGAGGTACAGAGGCTCTACTCAAATACAATATGACCTCATGGACCAACATAACTCCAATAAAGCTTGAGCCAGACATAGGAAAATCCGGTTATCCCAGAGAGTTCTCTCAGGAGACTTTCTCTGCAGAAGAGATCAAACACAGAGGATGTACCATGACCATTTCCAATGCGTTTACAATACTAAGATAATAAGTATTGGAAGAAATGAAAATAACTCCAGGAACAGGGTAGACTAAAGAGCACAAACAACTGAAACAAATCAAGCAGTAGCAGAAAAAGAAGTAGCAGCTTTGCTGAAAGAAGTTTTTAACTGTCATTTTTGCAGCATGAAACTGATCCTATTACCATTTTCTGTTACACTAAGGATTGCAGGTGTCACTATTATAATGCAAAATCCTCATCTCACATGGGTAGTGTTTTGTGGTATTCAGAGGAGGAAAAAAACAACTTTCTAATGTGAGGACTAAAGGAAAATAAAAGTCTACAAAATGCTTGATAAAATAAGAATGAATTGTTTTAACAGCAGTGGCATATCAGAGTGATCAAAATTCGTGTAGCATATATAGATGATGATTCATCTTTAGTAGACCCTTAATTACTACATTCATCTTAATGATTTGAACCTGTTCCAGAAATATTTAAACCAGGTGCAAAATAAAAGGTAGCTTAAAACGTCTCTCCATGTGAAAATAAACTGCAGTTACCATTATTATAAGTAAGACCATGCGACTTAAAGGATATCAATAGCATAGTCTGAATTCTAAAATTTAGAAGAATAAATCAGATATCTTTCATTATGAAAACATGCTCTCATAATCTGATTGTGAGGAGGAGAGAATGGGATAAACAGCTACATTTTGAATGGGAGAAAAAGGGTTTCTTATTCCATCAATAGTAAAATCCTTTATTTTTTCTTTTTAAAATTTTTTATCTTATACACCATGACCAAGTGGAATTTATCCCAGGTATGCAAGGCACATTCAACATTCAAATATCAATTAATGTAATCATCATCAACAAGAATAAAAATCATATAATCATATTAATAAATGTACAAAAAGCATTTGACAAAATCCAACACCCATTCATGATTAAAACACACACACATGCACACACACACAGACACACACATCTCAGCAAACTAGGAATATAGTGGGAATTACAGTGGAACTTCCTTAACTTGATAAAGAACATCTACAAAAAAACCTTCAGCTAACGTCATATGTAATTATGACAAACTAAAAATCTTCCCCCTAAGATCAGAAACAAGCCAAGGATGATGACTCCTACCACTTCTGCTCAAGATTGTACTGGAAGTCCTAGGTAATGCAATAAGACATGAAAAGGAGGTAAAATATATACAGATTGGGAAGCAAGAAATAAAACTATCTTTGTTCACAGATGACATAGTTGTTTATGTAGAAAATCCCAAAGAATCAAAAAAAATCACTTCTGGAATTAATAAACAATTATAGAAAAATTACAGGATATAAGATTAATATCCAAGAGCGGCATTATTACCAAAGACTTTCTCATTGATATAATTGAAATTAAAAGGCACCTTAAAAGGGTCTCAGTGTTATTTAGTACATGTATGTATTTCTCTTCCCAAACCAAATATTGTACAAACAAAACCAACTAAACACACCCTTTTTATACCGACCTTTCATTGAAAATTCACAGCACATGTATTTCTAGACAATTTAAATATTTCCTCTTTGATTCTTAGCTCCAGCTGAGACGTTGTGCCTTCCAACTCCATTCTTAGTACTTCCCATGGCTTGGCAAAAAAAAGGCTCCTTTCAGCATAGATGCGAAAGAACTAAGAAAGAATGGTTTAGGACAGGGATATGGTGGAAGGTTAAGATGGCAGAATGAAGTTTTCACAAGACGCAACTTTGGCCTTTGCTTTTGTTTTCTACCTTAGTGAAAAATTTGCCATTTCTGCATGATTTCAGGTTGAATAAAACCATGTTGTGGATCAAAAAAAAAAAAAAGAATTTTATATTAAAGTTTCTTTTAATTCAGACTTTTAGATATGTAATAGATAATTCACATGGTCAAAAATTACAAAGTTTAAAACAATGTAAAGATTCCTTCCAAGATTATCTCCATCTGCCCAATTCCCAATTGTTTCCTTCCCAGTAACAACTGTTTTATATAATGAGTGTATACACACACACACACACACACACACACACACACACACACACACACACATTTTGTCAATTTACACAAATGGTTGCATATTATACCTTCCTATATCTTACTTTTTCCTTTAACACTGTATCTTTACAGTGTTACAGTACATAGAGCACTTTCTTCTTTGTTTTTAACAAGTGAAAAATATTTAATTGTATTAATGTGTCATAATTTATTTAACCAATATACTCTGTAGATTGGCACATCTATCATTTCACATGTTAAGAATTTATCTATGAGAGGGGCGCCTGGGTGGCTTGGTCGGTTAAGCGTCCGACTTCGGCTCAGGTCATGATCTCACGGTCTGTGGGTTCGAGCCCCGCGTCGGGCTCTTTGCTGACAACCTGGAGCCTGTTTCAGCTTCTATGTCTCCCTCTCTCTCTGCCCCTCCCCTGTTCATGCTCTGTCTCTCTCTGTCTCAAAAATAAATAAACGTTAAAAAATTAAAAAAAAAAAAAGAATTTATCTATGAGAAATAAAGCTACTGATTTAAAAAAGTGAAATGTACATTTGTAATTTTGACAAATATTGTCAATTGCCCTTTATATGCAGTCACTTTTATTTATACCACTCTGAGCAATGAATAGGAGGGCTTGTTTCCTGTTACTGATAGATTACATTATAAAACTCAAAATTTTGCCAATATGACAAAAGAAATGGCTCCAGTGTAGCTTTTGTATGCATGTCTCTAATATTCAGTGAGGTTGCTACCTTTTTATATATTTTTAAATTATTTGTATTTTGTTAATTGTGAGCTATCTGTTCATATTTTTTGCCTTCTTATATTTTGGGTTATCAGTCCTTTGTTGAGCCCTAGTAGCTTTCCATATAATGGTGAGATTAACTATTTGTTTGTGATGTGGGTTACAGAATGTTTCCAAGTTTGCAATTTGTCTTTTCACTTACCATGTGGTGTTTTGTCATGAAGATTTTTTTCTTTTTATATTTCCAAATTTACTAATCTTTTTTAATTGAAGGTCCTGGATTTCGATTCCTATGTAGAAAAGCCTTCCCATTGAAAAGTGAATTTTCATCTAGAATTTAAGGGCTTCTTTTTTTATATATATAAATTCTTAATGCATTTGGAATTTATTGTAGTATATAATTTACAATGTGCATCCAATTTTATTTTTTCCAAAAAACTACCCATTGGCCTAAGACCATTTGTTAACCAATCCACTTTTACCCTCTTGTTTTGAGATAGCCCTTTGTAATATACTAGATTTTTGTATCATTTATTTGTAGCTGCTATTTATTGATATACATATTCTTTGTTGAATATTGAGACATGAAGTGTCTTATGCCAGGAAATCCATCCCCTACAAGTATTGCTCCTTTTTTGAGAGTTTTTCTCAATATTCCCATTTGTATATTTTTTTCTATAAAAACATTATAATCAGTTTTCCTAGTATAAAAACACTTGATATTCTTTTGGATCACTTTACATTTGTACCATGAATAATTGAAGGAATTTACATTGGACTATTTTATAATTTCATGAAGAATTGATAACTTCATGATTTTTTTAATTTTCCTGTCAAAACCTTGCTATGTCTTCCCATTATATCATTTCTTTTTTGTCTTTCAGTAGCATTCTAAAGTTTTCTAAATATAGGTTTTATATTTCTTGATGTGTTGATTCCTAGGTATTAAAATAATACCTGGAGTCATTTGTTCTATTATTTCATAGTTGTTTCTTGTATAATAAAAACTGTTGAGGGGAGCCTGGGTGGCTCAGCCGGTTGAGCATCCGACTTCGGCTTGGGGTCATGATCTCACAGTTTGTGGGATGGAGCCCCGTGTCAGGCTCTGTGCTGACAGCTCAGAGTCTGGAACCTGCTTCAGATTCTGTGTCTCCCTCTCTCTCTGACCCTCCCCCGTTCATGCTCTGTCTCTCTGTCAAAAATAAATACACATTTAAAAAGATTTTTTTTAAACTGTTGATTTCTCTATATTAATTCTACATCCCACTACTTTACTGAATGTTCTTATGTGATAGGTTTTCAATTGATATTTTTTATGCAATCATATTATCTTGAAATAGTGTTTTTATTTATTTCCTAGTAGTTACATGGAGAATAGATAGGAAAATATTCTTTGAATTCTTTCATGTTCAAAACAGTTTATTCTAGCCTTTAATCTTAAAGAACATTTGGCTTTGGCTGCTTAGAAAATTACTGGATCACACATTATTTGAGGATCTTGTAAGATTTGTTCCACTATCTTCTAAAGTTGAATTTACCTGAGAAATCTGAGGTCAGTGTGATTTTTCATATATAGATATAGATATAGATATAGATTTAGATTTAGATATAGATATAGATATATAGATATATAGATATGACTAGATGTCCAAGAGATTCGTTCTTTATCCATGAATTTTCATACTTTCATGAAGTGACATTTCAGTATTGACCATTCTGGGCTAGTTTCCCTGGGCACATTGTGTTTCCCTTCATTATTTAGATTCAAATCTTTTATTTCATTATTTTATTCAAATCTTTCATTTAAAGCCCTAAAGAGCAAAGATAGAGATCAAGATAATAATTTTCTTGAATTCTATCTTTATTTTAGGGATTCTAATTATGCAATGTTACATTTTTATTGCCTCACTTCAATATTTACCATCTTTCTCTAATCTGAATCTATAGATCACTTTGTGTATAGATCTTTTTAAACAATATTTTAACAATATTTTAACAATAGTAATTTTAAAAATATTAATTTTTCCAATCTATTAATGTAGAACATCTTCCCATTTATTTGTGCCTTTTTTAATTTTCCCATCAATTTCTTAAAGTTTTTAGGGTTTAGATCTTTTGCTCTTGGTTGCATTTATTCCTAAGTAGTTTATTATTTTTGATGCTATTGTAAATGGGATTGTTTTCTTTATTTTGTTTTCACATAGTTCATTATTAGATTGTAGAGACACAATTGATTTTCATTTGTCGGTTTTGTATTCTGACATTTTACAGAATTCATTTGTTGTAATACTTAGAGACAATTAGTCATTAGAGTTTTCTATATATAGTATCATGCCATCTACAAATACAGACAATATTACTTCTTTTACCATTTAGATGCTTTCTATTTGTTTTTTATTTCCCTTTTGATTTCTTCTCTGTCCCATTGATTGTTCAGGTGTTATTGTTCAATTTCCACATATGTGTGAATGTCTCCAGTTTTCCTTCTGTAATTGACTTCTAGTTTCATATCAATGTGGTAAGAAAAAATACATGATGTGATCTCAGACTTCTTATATTTGCTAAGTTTTGTTTTGTTATTTAACATATTATCCATCCTGGAGGATGTTCCATGTGCACTTAAGAAAAATGTGTATTCTGTTCCCATTAGATAGGATGTATGTGTCTTAGGTCCATTTGGTCTAAAGTATATAGTTCAAGTTCAAGTTGACTTTGTCTCTGGATCATCTATCCATTGTTGTAGGTAGAGTATTAAAGTCCCTATTATAATTGTATTGTTGTCTATTTCTCCCTTCATATGTTAGTATTTGCTTAATACAGCTAGGTGCATGCTGGGTGCATATATATTTACAATTGTTATATATTCTTAATATATATATATATATATTCTGCCCTTATATCAGATATTCTCTTAAATCTTTCTAATCAGTTTGCCTGCATCTTAAAAAAACACAGATCCCAGGGGCGCCTGGGTGGCGCAGTCGGTTAAGCGTCCGACTTCAGCCAGGTCACGATCTCGCAGTCCGTGAGTTCGAGCCCCGCGATGGGCTGATGGCTCAGAGCCTGGAGCCTGTTTCCGATTCTGTGTCTCCCTCTCTCTCTGCCCCTCCCCCGTTCATGCTCTGTCTCTCTCTGTCCCAAAAATAAACGTTGAAAAAAAAATTAAAAAAAAATAAAAAAATAAATTAATTTTTAGGGCTGGTGTTTTTTGAATCCTAAAACTGTAGTGACAGTCAACAAGTAGATACAAATCAAGGTATAGTGTTTTCTATAATAACAGGGTTATTATAACCCTGTTCACTTCTGCTTTCAATTTGCATGGAATCTCTTTTTCTATCTCTTCATTTTGAGCCCATGTGTGCTTTTAAAGTTGAAGTGAATCTCTTGGAGGAAGCATACAATTGGGTCTTTTTTTTTTATCTGTTTACTCACTCTAAGCCTTTTGATTAAAGAATTTAATCCATTTACATTTAAAGTAATTATTGATAGATCAGCACTTATTAATGCCATCTTATTTTTTTTCTGGCTATTTCTAGTTCCTTTGCTGTTTTCTTCCTCTCTTGCTGTTTTCCTTGTGGTTTAATGATATTCCATAGTGGTATACTTTGATTCCAGTTATTTGGGCTTATTCATCCTAGACTTTAAAAGTTAGTCATTATGATGAATAAGGAGAAGATATGAACTTACAACTCACAATTTATTATAGTTTTATATCCTGAGAACACCATTAGTCTTCTTTCACGACCTCATATAATGACTTAATTCTTCAACCCTGACTAGAGACCTCTGCAAAGTTTTTCCGAGGTAAGAAAACAATTTTATTGTTTTCAAGTAACATTTTTATTGCTACTCTTCTTTGACAGATATGATAATCATCTGGAAGTTTTAGTACTTCAGTATAGCTGCTATTCGGGGTACATGAGACATTATATGTCTTCACATTTTAAGCAATCTTCAATTGTCAAATGATGTATCCAGGAAAGAATATCTACACAGTTTCCTAATTTACTATGACATACTTCCTAAGATATCTGAAATCCTTATTTGAAGACACTGTAGAAACTACTTCTTTCCTAAGCAGTTATATGTACTCTAATTAATTAAAGACAAAGACCTATATGAGAAAACTTTTCCTATTAATAGGCTTTATGGGCCAAACTTATCTGTTATTTCTAAAGCAATAGCAAACACTTCAACAAGGCCTACATGTGATAAGGAATCCTATGGTATTAAACTATTTTTAGACAAAACATATTTCTTTTATTTTTGCTTGGCTAAATCATAAATTATATAACATTATGAGAAATATATGTAGCTTAACACTGTGGAACTATACAAAGCCAGAGCACTTTTCAAGATCAAGTGACAGAAAAACACAAGTGTGAAGGCCAAAAAGTGCATCTCTTGCTGAATCCAGTAGTTAAAATGATATCATTAGGACTCATTAGGACTCTGTTTTCTTGTCTGCTTTGCTTCAAATCAGACAGGATTTGTCTGTGTGGCAGCAAAATGCCTGCAAGTATTCCAGAAACCTGGAGGAATCTGAATCATCCAGTGTGAATTTGTGCCTATCCCCATGGCAACCACTGTGGTCAGATAAAAGCAGCGCTCTGATTGGTCAGGCCTGGACCATAAACTAAGGGGGATTGGGAAAGTTTGGCCAGGCCAGGCCTAGCCAATCATTATGAAATAGGAGAAGGGGTGGCTTCCTAAATGTGCTGAAGACGTTTATCTATACGTTTTTTTTTTTTTTCACTTAATCTGTTGCCAAGGTATCAAGCCCAGTGGAATGAGTTTTAGAAGTTCTGAAAGTTTCTTTGAAGCCCTTCATATTCAAATGTTGGAACCCTGAGTTATTTTGGGGAAACATCATCTGAATTCAATACCTGGAACTGGGTCTTCCAGTGGCACTTTAGACTTCATAGTGGCATCCATTACTCTCTCTAATCGGCTCAAGCAATGCTTTCCACTTCTATAGGCAGAAACAAATGATACCAATTGACAAACTTTAAACCAAGTCTCAGGGACAAGCACATGCTCAAGCATGGAAGATCAGAAAGTTTCAAGAGGGCAGATCCTGAGATTTCTTTCTGTCCACACCCTCCTCTTAGAGAATGTACCCTTTCCCTGCAGTCCTGCAGGCCAGACAGTCTTTGTTCTTTGCCCTAGCTGTAAGCAGGCTACTGCTGGGTCCTGGCTTTCCAAGAGTCCAAGCCCTCCTCCACCCCGGCTATTTGTTGCTGCTCTCCAGCTCCATCTTAAGATTTCACATGTAATTGCAGGTATAGCACATTATGCCCACATTGAGGTAGGTATAATTCTCAATTTATAGAGATTAGAAACTGTTTCTCAGGGGCATCTGCATGGTTCAGTCAGTTAAGCATCTGACTCTTGATCTCAGATCAGGTCTTGATCTCAGGGTTGTGAGGTCAAACCCCTCACTGGACTCCACAATGGGCATGAAGCCTACTTAAAAAAATAAAATAAAATAATAAAAAAAACTGTTGTTCAGTGATATTAATTAACCAGTTTCCCAGACTGACACAAGAAAGTATTGAGTCAGGTCTTCTGCCTAAGTGTTGTGGTTTTTCCCCTCTATCAGCTTCCGGGTTCTCTCTGGGTTTATACCTGGCCCTAGATATTGCTCTCAGTCCTCCCTTATCTCTTCTGAGCTTACCATCTCATCTCAGATTCTTCCTCAACCCACATACATTGCATAACTTTCTTCCCAATATTTTTGTTCTAAAGCAAATAGTAGTAGTTTGGTAGTGAAGTTTTTTTGGTAGGTTATTTTTTTAAGTAATTAATGTCGAAGTAGAAAAGAGGATTAATGAGAGAGAGAGACATACCTATCATCAGAACCATCACAATTCTCCTTCTCGTCCTCACAGAGGGAAAGAAAAGGTTTGAAAATGGCAGACCCAAAACAATGGCTACAGTTCAAAGAGATACTACAGTGAAAGGAAATAAGAGACCATTTGTCAGATATTTAAATAAGAGAGTTGAGGGGCACCTGGGTGGCTCAGTCGGTTAAGCGGCTGACTTCAGCTCAGGTCATGATCTAGCAGTCCATGAGTTCGAGCCCTGTGTCGGGCTCTGTGCTGACAGCCTGGAGCCTGTTTCAGATTCTGTGTCTCCCTCTCTCTGACCGTCCCCCATTCATGCTCTGTTTCTCTCTGTCTCAAAAATAAACGTTAAAAAAAAATTTTATAAAAAGTAAATAAAAATAAATAAATAAATAAATAAATAAGAGAGTTGATATGAAGAGTACTTGCTTTGGCACATCTGAGAAAGTATAAGAAAATACAGTACAGCAATTTATTTGCAATATATTTAAGCTACTTATGTTGATTGCTTATTAAATCAGACTGGGAATTCAGCCAACTGCTGTTGACTTATACTTCCAGAAATTCCTTCTTTAGCTTATAATGGATGATAAATAAATGCTGATGACCGATATGTTACAATTTTCCCTTTCATCTGACTCCTCAGAAACCACAGTTTGCCTAGAGTAAGTCAATGCTCTTCAAAAGCCTAATGGTCATATTTAATTTATGTTAAGTCAAAATACCCTCTCTCTAACCAGTGATTACACAAAAAAATCTTGTAACAAGCTTCTGTACCTGAGGACTCACTAACAACCAAATAACCATACATAAATGTGGGCTTTTCCTCCTAATTTCTGAAGGTTAGAATGATAAGGAAATATGTGTATCTTTATACATATATCCTTATATATATCCTGATATAAATTTATCTCCTTGAATATCTCCTAATATGTTGTCACCTTAAATATAGATAAATAAAGATATATAGATACATAGATATAAAATCATCTGTGAAACCCAAAGTTGTTATTAGATCCAAACCCTGGAGTTTGGGGTGGTGATTTCCGGAACTAATGGATCAAAAGCTAATTGAGTAATGGATTGTAGGAAAGCCTAAGTCACAATTAAATAAATAAAGAGTTGGTCTCTGTAAGGTTGCATGTGGGAGTGCCTGGGTAGCTCAGTCAGTTGAGCATCCGATTCTTGATTTTGACTCAGGTCATGATCCTGGGGTCATGGGATTGAGCCCCATGCTGGGGCTCTCTCTCTCTCAAAAGAAAGAAAGAAAGAAAGAAAGAAAGAAAGAAAGAAAGAAAGAAAGAAAGAAAGAAAGAAAGAAAGAAAGAAATATATAAATTATTTTTTTCAATATATGAAATTTATTGTCAAATTGGTTTCCATACAACACCCAGTGCACATCCCAAAAGGTGCCCTCCTCAATACCCATCACCCACCCTCCCCTCCCTCCCACCCCCCATCAACCCTCAGTTTGTTCTCAGTCCTTAAGAGTCTCTTATGCTTTGGCTCTCTCCCACTCTAACCTCTTTTTTTTTTCCTTCCCCTCCCCATGGGTTTCTGTTAAGTTTCTCAGGATCAACACAAGAGTGAAAACATATGGTATCTGTCTTTCTCTGTATGGCTTATTTCACTTAGCATCACACTCTCTAGTTCCATCCACGTTGCTACAAAAGGCCATATTTCATTCTTTCTCATTGCCACGTAGTACTCCATTGTGTATATAAACCACAATTTCTTTATCCATTCATCAGTTGATGGACATTTAGGCTCTTTCCATAATTTGGCTATTGTTGAGAGTGCTGCTATAAACATTGGGGTACAAGTGCCCCTATGCATCAGCACTCCTGTATCCCTTGGGTAAATTCCTAGCAGTGCTATTGCTAGGTCATAGGGTAGGTCTACTTTTAATTTTTTGAGGAACCTCCACACTGTTTTCCAGAGTGGCTGTACCAGTTTGCATTCCCGCCAACAGTGCAAGAGGGTTCCCGTTTCTCCACATCCTCTCCAGCATCTATGGTCTCCTGATTTGTTCATTTTGGCCACTCTGACTGTCATGAGGTGATATCTGAGTGTGGTTTTGATTTCTATTTCCCTGATGAGGAACGACATTGAACATCTTTGCATGTGCCTGTTGGCCATCTGGATGTCTTCTTTAGAGAAGTGTCTATTCAAGTTTTCTGCCCATTTCTTCACTGGGTTATTTGTTTTTCGGGTGTGGAGTTTGGTGAGCTCTTTATAGATTTTGGATACTAGCCCTTTGTCTGATATGTCATTTGCAAATATCTTTTCCCATTCCGTTGGTTGCCTTTTAGTTTCGTTGGTTGTTTCCTTTGATGTGCAGAAGCTTTTTATCTTCATAAGGTCCCAGTAATTCATTTTTGCTTTTAATTGCCTTGCCTTTGGGGATGTGTCAAGTAAGAAATTGCTACGGCTGAGGTCAGAGAGATCTTTTCCTGCTTTCTCCTATAGGGTTTTGAAGATTTCCGGTCTCACATTCAGGTCCTTTATCCATTTTGAGTTTATTTTTGTGAATGGTGTGAGAAAGTGGTCTAGTTTCAATCTTCTGCATGTTGCTGTCCAGTTCTCCCAGCATGATTTGTTAAAGAGACTGGCTTTTTTCCATTGGATATTCTTTCCTGCTTTGTCAAAGATTAGTTGGCCATACGTTTGTGGGTCTAGTTCTGGGGTTTCATTTCTATTCCATTGGTCTATGTGTCTGTTTTTGTGCCAATACCATGCTGTCTTGATGATGACAGCTTTGTAGTAGAGGCTAAAGTCTGGGATTGTGATGCCTCCTGCTTTGGTCTTCTTCTTCAAAATTACTTTGGCTATTCAGGGCCTTTTGTGGTTCCATATGAATTTTAGGATTGCCTGTTCCAGTTTCGAGAAGAATGCTGGTGCAATTTTGATTGGGATTGCATTGAATGTGTAGATAGCTTTGGGTAGTATTGACATTTTGACAATATTTATTCTTCCAGTCCATGAGCACGGAATGTCTTTCCATTTCTTTAAATCTTCTTCAATTTCCTTCATAAGCTTTCTATAGTTTTCAGCATACAGATCTTTTACATCTTTGGTTAGGTTTATTCCTAGGTATTTTATTCTTCTTGGTGCAATTGTGAATGGGATCAGTTTCTTTATTTGTCTTTCTGTTGCTTTATTATTAGTGTATAAGAATGCAACTGATTTCTGTACATTGATTTTGTATCCTGCAACTTTGCTAAATTCATGTATCAGTTCAAGTAGGCTTTTGGTGGAGTCTATTGGATTTTCCATGTATAATATCATGTCATCTGCAAAAAGTGAAAGCTTGACTTCATCTTTGCCAATTTTGATGCCTTTGATTTCCTTTTGTTGTCTCATTGCTGATGCTAGCACTTCCAACACTATGTTAAACAACAGCGGTAAGTGTGGGCATCCCTGTCGTGTTCCTGATCTCAGGGGGATAGCTCTGTTTTTCCCCATTGAGGATGATGTTACCTGTGGGCTTTTCATAAAGGTTTTTATGATGTTTAAGTATGTTCCTTCTATCCCGACTTTCTCAAGGGTTTTTATTAAGAAAGGGTGCTGAATTTTGTCAAAGGCCTTTTCTGCATCGATTGACAGGATCACATGGTTCTTATTTTTTCTTTTATTAATGTGATGTATCACATTGATTGATTTGCGAATGTTGAACCAGCCCTGCATCCCAGGAATGAATCCCACTTGATCATGGTGAATAATTCTTTTTATATGCTGTTGAATCCATATTCATCCATATTCATCAGGGATATTGGCCTGTAGTTCTCTTTTTTTACTGGGTCTCTGTCTGGTTTAGGAATCAAAGTAATACTGGCTTCATAGAATGAGTCTGGAAGTTTTCCTTCCCTTTCTATTTCTTGGAATAGCTTGAGAAGGATAGGTATTATCTCTGCTTTAAACGTCTGGTAGAACTCCCCTGGGAAGCCATCTGGTCCTGGACTCTTATTTGTTGGGAGATTTTTGATAACCGATTCAATTTCTTCGCTGGTTATGGGTCTGTTCAAGCTTTCTATTTCCTCCTGATTGAGTTTTGGAAGCATGTCGGTGTTTAGGAATTTGTCCATTTCTTCCAGGTTGTCCAGTTTGTTGGCATATAATTTTTCATAGTATTCCCTGATAATTGCTTGTATCTCTGAGGGATTGGTTGTAATAATTCCATTTTCATGCATGATTTTATCTATTTGGGTCATCTCCCTTTTTTTTTTTTGAGAAGCCTGGCTAGAGGTTTATCAATTTTGTTCATTTTTTCAAAAAAACAACTCTTGGTTTCATTGATCTGCTCTACAGTTTTTTTAGATTCTATATTGTTTATTTCTGCTCTGATCTTTATTATTTCTCTTCTTCTGCTGGGTTTAGGCTGTCTTTGCTGTTCTGCTTCTAGTTCCTTTAGGTGTGCTGTTAGATTTTGTATTTGGGATTTTTCTTGTTTCTTGAGATAGGCCTGGATTGCAATGTATTTTCCTCTCAGGACTGCCTTCACTGCATCCCAAAGCGTTTGGATCGTTGTATTTTCATTTTTGTTTTTTCCATATATTTTTTAATTTCTTCTCTAATTGCCTGGTAGACCCACTCATTCTTTAGTAGGGTGTTCTTTAACCTCCATGCTTTTGGAGGTTTTCCAGACTTTTTCCTGTGGTTGATTTCAAGCTTCATAGCATTGTGGTCTGAAGGTATGCATGGTATGATTTCAATTCTTGTATACTTATGAAGGGCTGTTTTGTGACCCAGTATGTGATCTATCTTGGAGAATGTTCCATGTGCACTCGAGAAGAAAGTATATTCTGTTGCTTTGGGATGCAGAGTTCTAAATATATCTGTCAAGTCCATCTGATCCAATGTATCATTCAGGGCCCTTGTTTCTTTATTGACCGTGTGTCTAGATGATCTATCCATTTCTGTAGGTGGAGTGTTAAAGTCCCCTGCAACTACCACATTCTTATCAATAAGGTTGCTTATGTTTGTGAGTAATTGTTTTATATATTTGGGGGCTCCTGTATTCGGCACATAGACATTTATAATTGTTAGCTCTTCCTGATGGATAGACCCTGTGATTATTATATAATGCCCTTCTTCATCTCTTGTTACAGCCTTTAATTTAAAGTCTAGTTGTCTGATATAAGTATGGCTACTCCAGCTTTCTTTTGACTTCCAGTGGCATGATAAATAGTTCTCCATCCTCTCACTCTCAATCTGAAGGTGTCCTCAGGTCTAAAATGAGTCTCTCATAGACAGCAAATAGATGGGTCTTGCTTTTTTATCCATTCTGATACCCTATGTCTTTTGGTTGGCGCATTTAGTCCATTTACGTTCAGTGTTATTATAGAAAGATATGGGTTTAGAGTCATTGTGATGTCCATAGGTTTCATGCTTGTAGCGATGTCTCTGGTACTTTGTCTCACAGGATGCCCCTTAAGATCTCTTGTAGGGCTGGTTTAGTGGTGATGAATTCCTTCAGTTTTTGTTTGGGAAGACCTTTATCTCTCCTTCTATTCTAAATGACAGACTTGCTGAATAAAGAATTCTCGGCTGCATATTTTTTCTGTTCATCACATTCAAGATCTTCTGCCATTCCTTTCTGGCCTGCCAAGTTTCAGTAGAGAGATTGGTCACGAGTCTTATAGGTCTCCCTTTATGTTAGAGCACGTTTATCCTTAGCTGCTTTCAGAATTTTCTCTTTATCCTTGTATTTTGCCAGTTTCACTATGATATATGCAGAAGATCGATTCAAGTTACATCTGAAGGGAGTTCTCTGTGCCTCTTGGATTTCAATGCCTTTTTCCTTCCCCAAATCAGGGAAGTTCTCAGCTATGATTTCTTCAAGTACACCTTCAGCACCTTTCCCTCTCGCTTCCTCCTCTGGAATACCAATTATGCATAGATTATTTCTCTTTAGTGCATCACTTAGTTCTCTAATTTTCCCCTCCTACTCCTGGATTTTTTTATGTCTCTTTTTCTCAGCTTCTTCTTTTTCCATAATTTTATCTTTAGTTCACGTATTCTCTCCTCTGCCTCTTCAATCCCAGCCGTGGTTGTCTCCATTTTATTTTGCAGCTCATTAATAGCATTTTTTAGCTCCTCCTGGCTGTTCCTTAGTCCCTTGATCTCTGTAGCAAGAGATTCTCTGCTGTCCTTTACACTGTTTTCAAGACCAGTGATTAATTTTATGACTATTATTCTAAATTCACTTTCTGTTATATTGTTTAAATAATTTTTGGTCAGTTCATTAGCTGTCGTTATTTCCGGGACTTTTTTTGAGGGGAATTCTTCTGTTTCATCATTTTGGATAGTCCCTGGAGTGGTGCGGGACTGCGGGGCACTTCCTCTGTGCTGTCTTGAATAACTTGTGATGGTGGGTGGGGCCGCAGTCAGACCTGATGTCTGCCCCCAGCCCACCGCTGGAGCCACAGTCTGACTGGTGTGTACCTTCTCTTCCCCTCTCCTAGGGGCGGGATTCACTGTGGGGTGGCGTGGCCCGTCTGGACTACTTGCACACTGCCAGGCTTGTGGTGCTGGGGATCTGGCGTATTAGCTGTCGTGGATCAGCAAGGTGCACAGGGGCAGGAGGGGCAGGCTCAGCTAGCTTTGCCTTCGGAGATCTGCTTTGGGAGGGGCCCTGTGGCACCGGGAGGGAGTCAGACCCACCAGAAGGATGGATCCACAGAAGCACAGCGTTGGGTGTTTGCGCAGTGCAAGCAAGTTCCATGAGGGGAATTGGTTCCCTTTGGGATTTTAGCTGGGGGATGGGTGAGGGAGATGGCGCTGGCGAGCGCCTTTGTTCCCCGCCAAACTGAGCTCTGTCATCCCGGGGCTCAGCAACTCTCCCTCCCGTTGTCCTCCAGCCTTCCTGCTTTCCGAGCAGAGCTGTTAACTTATGACCTCCCAGATGCTAAGTCCCGCTTGCTGTCTGAACACATTCCGTCCGGCCCCTCAGCTTTTGCCAGCCGACTTGGGGTCTCTGCTTCGCCGGTGGGCCGCTCCTCTGTCCCAGCTCCCTCCCGCCAGTCCGTGGAGCGTGCACCGCCTCGCTGCCCTTCCTACCCTCTTCCGTGGGCCTCTCGTCTGCGCTTGGCTCCGGAGACTCCGTTCTGCTAGTCTTCTGGTGATTTTCTGGGTTATTTAGGCAGGTGTAGGTGGAATCTAAGTGATCTGTAGGATGCAGTGAGCTCAGCGTCCTCCTACGCCGCCATCTTCCCAGAAGCCCCTACCTAAATTATTTATAAGAAATTCATAATACCACTGGCTGACAACAGGCCATATGACGTACAAACAGGACACGGTTCAGAGGAAAGGAAATAGGCTCCACACTAACGAGTAAGTAAGCTACTTTTAAGCTCATTTAGCCTATTTCCTCATTTGTAACATGAGGATGACAGCATTATTTACTACAATGGGATGTTGTAAAGGTTTAACAATGTCATTTTTGCTGGAATTATTATGTCTGTGATCTTCAGCATGACAATCTCTCCGTGCCTCATTTTCACATCTCTGAGTGGGAAGGATATAACCTGCTTCAGGGAATTGTGCTGATGATTAACTATGACAAAAGAGGTGGCGTAAGTGGCAAAGTGACTAGTACATGGTTTCCTTTTCTTTCCCAATCCTATCTAAGATATAAGCAAGGCCAGTGAAATTCCTCAAAATGTTTGAATATAAATGGATTCTAAAATAAGAAAAAATCATATGAACACATATATTTGAAATATAAATAATAGTATTAAATTATTTCAATTTTCAAACGCATAGTAATTTGAAATAGCATAAATAATTTCCTACATCCTCAGGCATGCCCACATCTGCTACATTTTTTCAAATACTTTCTGTTATGGATTGTTGTTTTAATGTGAATGTTCCTTTTGCCTTATGAAATATTATTTCTTTGGGGTATTCTTTCTAATAAAATTGTCACTTATCTTAAAATCATCACTGCCAATTTATTTCTTTTCATATTTTCCATATCTGTATAAAACCATACAAACATGGTTGGCATTTCTTATTCAAAACACATCAATAACATTGGAGGCCAGGGTACACTTATCTTTTTTCTGTCAAACTAAAGTCAACTGTTGTGCTATTTGGAATATTAATGGAGAGCCTGTCAGATATTCAAATAATAGTGGAACAATGTTTATCAAAATCATTATACCCAGAGGGAAAAAGGGCAAAAACCATGGATATCTAAAGTAAATGAAACATGAAATTTTTTTCAGATTACCCTATTTAAGTCTTCAATTCATAATGAAAATTAAAAAAATAATATGTGGCCAGTGCTGAACGAACTATGCTAAATCCAAGTACAATGTATTCAGAATTGGTAATGTGATGTTTCAAGTATTATCTCTCTCCTAACAAGGTAAATTGTTGTTCATCTTAATGTCACCCAGAAGTAAAGCATTTGCCTAAAATGAATTTTCTCTCTTTTTAAATATGCCACATTAGTGATTCATATCTTCTCTATTTGGGGAATATAATGTCATGTTTCAGTTGAAAATAACTTCTGATAGGCTATGTGAGGATATAAAAGATACATAAATGAAAGAGGATAGGGCTAAAAAAAAAAAAGAAAGAAAAGAAAAAACGTCAGCCTACTCCTCTGTGTAATTAGTTTGATAAGAATATAGGTCAAATTGGTCATGAATAATTACAGTAATATTTAAACAAAGCCACCTGAAAAAGTATAATTCTCATATCAGTGAAACATGAGTTAACTCAATTAAAAGTTGTGATATAGCTGAAGAAACTATGTGTTTGTCAGAAAAAAAGGTTGATCTGCTACAAAATCATAGGGCAGTCTTTCCCAAACATCGGCAGTGCCTATCCAGACTGCATCCAGGAAAAAATAGTAAATTTAGCCACCAGTTTTTCTGGTAATAAAATTCATCTCTATGCAGTTTTACATGGAGTGAAAGCAGATTCTGGCCATGTTGATAGGATTCCACTTTTTAACACAGGTGTAATGGCAAAGTAATAAATTGGCACTCTGGTTTTAAACATTAGTTTTAAGAGTTTGTGCTTTACTTAAATTGAACCCAATTCTGGAACTGACTGAATTAGGATTTTAAACCTATCCAGCTGAGGACCACAGCAAATGCTCCAACGTACCTCCACTCCAGGAGGAGAGACAGTAGCTATACGAGTTCATTCTTGGCCTTGTGACTTTCCATGTGCTCTGTTAGAGTTATGTGAGAACATGACAGTGTAGAATCATCAATGGGTAGCTTCTCAGTTTTCAAGATGAGTATTTACTTCCAATCTCTTCCAGTGGCAGATGTTACATTAGATGGCATTCCTTTCCAGAATGTCTTATTTCTTGACACAAATAACAATTCCATACTTTTTCATTTTTCTTGTGGGATATTTATATGTGTGCTTTGTTTTTATAGTGTGCCAAGGGCCTCCTAGAATTTAGTTTAAGAGTCATTGAGATAATCTGGCAACTTCTGCAGAATACAATAAGTTTATTTAGGAAAAGAAATGTCACCTCCTTCTGAGAAGGTAGTAAAAGAATTCAAGATCCAACATCATCTGGTTCCAAAACTCTATAATTATTGGGTGGCCTTTAGAAACACTATAGGGTAAAATCATCTTGGGTGGGTACAATTTCAGAATCATTTTCTCCAATTCTATTCAGGACAAGGAGCATCTGTAGATCAAATGGCTTTCCAAACCCAAATTACACAGTGGGCCGATAAGCTATCACAATGAAATTCTGTTGTTGACAGGAGGAGCTCAGCAGTGGAGGAGGGAAAAAGGAAAGAAAGATGCTCCAATTCATCTACAGAGAAAAAGATGTAGAAAAGGAAGTGAGCATAACAGGTTAATGTCACACCATTCTAAGAGACTGTGCTCTAGAAAATTGATTTTGAAATTTGCTTGAAGATAAGAACTGTCTACAACCCTTTTTGAAAAGCTCTCAGATCTCATCCCAGACCTACTAAACCACAGTGTGCTCAGAGATTAAACCTGGTAACCTGGCAATCTGTGCCTGTTACAAGGTCTGAGGGGATTCTTCTCTGGTAAGTTTGTGATACACTGTTTGAAAAGAGAATGTCAAGTTGCTAGCTAAGAAGATGCTTCTACATGCTTATTGTGATATTCTGAGCCTTGGGAATAGTGAGTCTCATTCCTAATAAAATAATAATCCACTTGTCAGAGTCAGAATAGAAGTTCAAATTAAAAAGAGCAGAACAAAAATAGTAAGGCTTCACAATGTAGGGCAAGAGCTTAAGCAGACTCAATAATAACAAGGAATTCAGGGAAGGCAGTAAGCATATTACCAGTTGCAATTACTTTAAACAAACTAACAAAAAGTGCTTTGATGTCTGTAGTATGAAGTCATGGGTGCAAATCTTGACTTTTTCACCCACATTTTATCATCTATACAAAATGAGTGATGGTATCCAATTTATAAATGCTTATTATCAAAGCTGATATGACAAGTAAGTTAAACAATGTGTTTGAAAGTGCTACATGAATGGATTATGACTACCAGGTGAAGAGTATGAGGGCAACTGTTTGTGTCTGGAGAACTCAACAAGGTGTGGAAAATTACAGTGAGAATATATAGAACGTGGCTATCTGGCAGCAGAAAACATAACCCCCTCTAGTGGCCTAATAGTTCATCTGCAACGGTCATCTCCAGACCTAGAAGGTGAAACAGGATTCAAGTTACTTGGAGAGGAATCCAGTGAGTAACTGGAAAGTTATCAAAATACAATTCAGATATATGGAAGAAAACTCAGTACCCACTTCCAGGAAATGGGGTACATGATGGGAGCTTTATATAACACAAGTTATTACCACTGAAAGCAAAATCAGTCAGAGCTATTCCTAAGGCTTCAATTCCCCTTGGTCAAGTCTGGCAAAGTTGAGCCTACAAATGGAAATCAAATCCCAGCTGTGAAGAATGGGAAGTTCAGGAAACTAAAGAGGTTTTTAGATAAGGGCCAATAAACCAAATTAATGAGACAATGCTTATTGAACCACAAAACAGTGTTCAAGACAGACATCTGCTGCCCACAAAAGATTCTGGGTGTATCCAGAGGTTTTAAATGCACATAGCTTTTTATGCACCAGGAAGGTGAAGTATAACAATGGGGGGGGGGGGGGGAATGTGAGTGTTGTTAGAATTTAAAATACAATATTCTAAATTAATAATCTAATATAAAATTAGAATTTAAATGCAGCCCAATACAGATTTTTTAAGACCTACTGACAAACAAAAATGGTCTCTCAGCTAAATTAAACAACCAAGTGACCAGATTCTGACTATCACCTAGCCCATGAAAGGCCCAGAGAAGAGGGCACAGATACAGATAGTGTGGTATCTTCATTAATATTAAAAGTTTTCTTATTCTTTGGATTCAGACTTGAGAAACATTCAGTTAACACCGACTGTAATCCAGGCACTGGATGAGGCCTTCCCATGTATTATATACATTATATTTAATGTGAATGTAATTAGGGGGAAATCAAAGTATTATGATGATCCTACTCCCAGAAGACATCTCAAAATTCTGACTAAAGCGTTTTAACAGTAATAGTAATAATAATAATGTTATTGCTAACAATAATAACCAAGTAAAGAAATTAAGTAAAACATAATTAAGCAATGCAGAGAAAACAATTAGACCTATAAGTATTAGAACATTTAACCTTGGAAATGTACATATATTCTCTGGAGAACTTAATTACCATCCAGGCATTAAAGAACATAAACTATCCCAAGTGAAAACGTGTAACACAAAACACGAGTACCATTAATCCATACTGATTTCACAATCTTGCATAAGTACTCTAACCTTCTTGTAAGTATTCACGATGAATTTTAAATATCTGCATTCATCTCTGCATTTGAAAGAATTTCACCACCTCTTGAAAAACAATAGGAATAGAGTGCCCTCTAGAGTCTCACATGTATTTAACGCCAAATTGAGGGGAAATCTCATTTTAATCATTTCTGGCTATGCTCATTAAAATTTAGAAATGTGGCAGATTTGTCTGTTGCTGCTACAAAAATGCACACATCTTAAAAATTCAAATTCAGAATAATTCCTTTTCCCCCAAGAGAAATATCTTTGAACGTTAGCTATCTATGCAGAACAAAAAAAAATTACTAAAGATTTTTTTTACATTTTTATTTTACTTTCTTTGTATGGGCTACATGAAAAAAATACATTTGAAACATATCTAATACCCAAAGGGCTATTTTAATCTTTTATGTATACATGTTATTTGCTTATAATGATGCATTTATTTCAGTCTATAATTTCCCAAAAGGAGAAACAATGTTTGTTAATCTAACATCTGAAGCTTCTACATTAAACTGAGATCATTCATGAGGGTGACTAACAAATACTTTTACAAGTAGAAAATCAACAAACAGTGTTAAAATAGAGGCATAACTAGATATGTATTGCCGTGTTTAAGATACATAGATCAGGCAAAAGCTGTAACTATCAGGCTGTATATAAAGACTGATATATATTATATATAAACCTAATGTATATATAATATGTGAACCCTGAAGTTGCAAACCTTGAACCAAAAACTAAAATTCAAGGTCTAGAAAGACAAACAGTTGTTTTCTGCAGTTTAATAAAAGATAGGCTTTGCTTTAACATCCAGCTATCATCTCTTTATCAATAACATCAAGGATCCAATTTCCTTATCTCTAGAATGGGTATAATTTTGCAGCTGAGCTGTATATATCCAATGTGAAAACTCATAGAAGGGCTTTATAAGCTACAAAAAAGTGTGTGTGTTTGTGTGTGTGTGGTAATATTTATGATATATATATATATATATATATATATATATATATGTGTGTGTGTGTGTGTGTGTGTGTGTGTATATAATTGAGAAGGTTAAGTTTGGCTAAATGAGGTCATCCTTAAGTAAAAACATTAAGCATTCTGGTATTACCCCTGGCCACTCTTCAAGCTTGTCTGCCAGTCTTCCTCTTTGCACATACAAATATTTTACATATTCTTTGGGACTTTTCCCCATGACCTTTCTCTTTTCACTTGAAATTCTTCCTAGGGCATCTCTTTCCCTCCAATGTCTTCAAGTACGTCCCCCAGTCTGGAAACACTTTAACTTACTTTTACAGATTTACTTTCTAATGTCTAGATCTATATTCCAGCCTCCTTCATCCACAGCATTAGAGAAGCCCTGAGGCTAAAATCAAAGACATACAACATGTTTGAAACAAGATGCTGTAGGTGCAAAATGAGTCCAAACATACTTAGAACTGTCCTCCCCAGTCACAGCTGTACTCAGAGAAATGACCAAGAGGATGTGAGGGCACCAGAGGCACCTTGAGATGGTCCACCCCTGGTCCTACTCAGATCCACCTGTGCCCTACATTAAATGAAATCTGTCACTGAGAGTTCAAGGTGTTGGCCTCTTCAAAAAGCTTAATACACAAGGGCTAGAGGCACAAACTACAGATGCTGCAACTTATACCCAAACCAAAATTCACATTCATCATCTCACTTATCTACCATTCTTTATATATATTCTTCTCTCTTCTGTCTGCCAAGTTGCTCCATCCCCCCCCCCCCACTTGTCTAAGTTGCTTGCCTAGTGGAGTGACACAGAGTGGAGTGTCACAGCTCTTCAGCCTGAGAGTCTGAACTTTTATTTGCTTTGTTCTTACCATGCTATCATCACTGCAGTTGCTGGTTCGTTATTATTACCAGACATGGAAATACCTGCTTCATATCCTCAGTTCCACTGTTTAGTAGCACTCCTATATCTTCATGAACTTGAGGTTCATTTCCTCATGAATATAATTCTTTTCTTACCTGCTGGTCCACTGCCATGAGAGGCCCATAATAAAACAGGAGTTACTTTTCACTCTTTTGAAGTAGTCACAACTTCAGGCTCAAGGGACACACTGCATTACTGAGTGAAAGTATTTCCTCATCTAGCAGAGCTGAAATATCAAGTAGGGGACATGCAAATTCAACAAGTAGACATCAAGATGGTGAGAAAGACCAGTTTATTTCCATGTCTTGGTTCTTGGATCTGTGTATTTTAGCCATGAGAAAACCTCATTATATATAAGCCAGTGATTCAAGGCAGTCTTGAAGGGCATTGGCTAAACCATTCCATAATTCTAATTATCCTATTGTTTTTAGGTGATGGGGTATGTGATAGAACCAGAGGATCTGTTGCCTGTGCACCTACTTTTACACCTCTTTCTCTATGAAATGAGTCCTTTGATCAGAGGGGATGGTATTGATTTTGTAAATCACACATTGAGTGAGTGCTTCTGGTATTGCAGAAGCACTGTTAGCAGGTATGGAAACCCATATCTAGAGAAGATATCAATTCATGTAAGGAAGAATCACTGTCATCTTCAGAGTGGAAAGGTATTGGTATAATCAACTTACCATCAAGTAACTGGTTGACCTCTGAGGAATAATAACGTATCAGGAGCTAATCACTGAAATCTGCTTCTAGTAGGTCCAGCATTCAGTAGCAGCAGTAGCTAGATCAGCCATAGTGAGGACTCCATGCTATTGAACCCATATACAGTCTCCATCTCTTCCACCAATGCTCCTCTGTCTATGAGCTCATTGTGCAAATATTGAGGTGACTCAAGGTGGAAGCTGACCAATATCCACCAGAAGGGTCATTCTGTCCACCTAATTGTTCGGTCTTTCTTGTGTGTTGAATGTGTTCCAGTGGATAGTATCATCATATAGGAAGAGACACACACCCTGGTATGTCCAGCTCATGCCTCTAACTCAGACCTTTTGTTCCTAATCTAATCTTGTCCATTTTAGTTTTCTGACTAAGCTTGTCCATTCTAGTTTCTGACCTTCTTGGAAGGTATATCTTTACCTCAGGCCACTTGTCGTTCATACAAAATAAACAACCATGTATAATGCTCACATCTCTGCTCACTAGGAATATCCCCTCCTTGCCAACTGTTCTTTAGGGCCACTTCTGAGCAGCATTAGAGTGAGGCAGCAACTCATATTTGGTTCCACATATGGAGTCAACCTATCTGTGAACTAGTCCTTATATGTGAGATGAGGGAGTTACAATTCTGTTGGTACAACAAAGATAGGTAAAACAGAATTGGGGTCACCTGTTAACATAATTTATTTTCCTTGTGATCTGCTTGCATCTGATCCCAAAAGAACCACTTCTGTTTATTTTAGTCCATTTGGATTCTGTAACAAAAATACCATAAACTACATGGCTTATAAGCACCAGACCTTTATTTCCCATAATTCTAGTGGCTGGCAAGTCCAAGATCATGGTGCCAGCAGATCTGGTATCTGGTAAGAATCTGTTTTCTCATAGATAGCTGTCTTTTTGACTATGACTTCACATGGTACAGGGTGCAATTTGGGCCACTTTTGCAAGGGCACCAATTCCATTCATGAAAGCTCTGCCCTCATCACCTAATCACCTCCTAAAGACCCCACCTCCTAATACTATCACCATCTATGTTCTAACGTTCAGAACATAGAGCCATTTAATAATGAATTGTCACCATGCTTATCCAAACTTTTTGTCAGTGATCTACCCAGGTCATGGTGAGCAGCTAGCTAATGGGCCGGTATTCAGTCTCTGCCAGCATTGCACCAGCAGTGCAACTGGTAATTTTCTTCTGCAGAAGACATAGTCTTGCTCTAAAACCCTAGATGCTGCAACTTTCTTGTTGGGGCTTCCAGAGACTCCAGATGGAGTCCTTATCTGGTTTTTACATAATTGGATCCACCTGAAATATAGGGCAGCTTACACTATAGCCTAGACCTTCTACATAGCCATCTTTTTCCATGGGCCCAATTTGAAACTGGCAACCATCAAAGTCATCCCATAAATGAGTCAAAGCAGTATCTTTAACTGCAATGTATGCTGCCTTCAAAATCTGAAGAGGCCCACTTAGTACTCTGCCTGTTTTCGTAGTTGGACTAGGTATAAAATACAATAACTTGCCCTTTACCATGGAAAGAATGTCCTGGAATGTCTAAGGTCATTGAACCTCTGAAAACATTTACAATAAAGCGGTCCCCTGAAACTTAGAGGTTTTACCACCATCTGACATGAATGGGCAACTAGGGTAATTTCTTCTTCTCACACATCAGATCCAGTTAACAAGATGGCATCGATATAGTGGACCAGGGTAATGATCTGTTAAATGTTAAGATAATCAAAGTCCCTGCAGACTTTATTTTTATAGAGAGAAATAGCATTAATAATGTCCTGAGACAAGACAGTAAATGTGTACCACTGTCCATCTAACATAAAGGTAAATTGACCTTGAAAGACTCTTGATTCACAGGGATTGAAAAGAATTCATTTGCTAGATCAATACCAAGTACCACAGGCTATATTGATTTGTTCCAGTGGAGATAAAATATTTAGCACACCTGTGATTGGACCCACTATTTGGTTAAGTCCGTGGCAGTCTACTGTCATCTGTCAAAATCCACATGGTTGTTATATGAGTCAAAGAGATGAATTGAAAGGAAATATGTTGGAAATAAACCTGTGTCCTTTAGGCCTTTGAGGGCGACACCAACCTCTAGTTTCTCCTAGTTTTCAGTTTTACTTATGATTCTTTTCCTTGGTGCCAGGAGTTTGACTTACTATGTGACAGATTTAGGCCAGGACTCCATTTAGCACATGCTCTCCCAAAGTTCCACCTTACCCAAGGCTCATGATAACGCTTCTGCTCCCCTGTCATAAGTACCAGCTCAAATTATTTACCCAAAACCCCTTGAAAGGTCTTTACCCAATGTATCACTATCTGATAGGTGGATACAAATCCTTCTGGGTAAGGATTGAAGAAAATATTATTGTGTATACTGGAAGTAGCCTTTCAATGTCCTTTCTCAAAAGAACTGAGGCTTCCCTCAATCAATAGGCTCTGCATCTGTGAACTATCTCAGATCACTCTGGCTCAGATATGGAATCTATTTTCCTTTGTTCCCGTTAATATCAGTCTTCATAACTCATTTTTATATACTGAAGTTAACAAGCTACACGCTGATGGACTTTCCATCTGTCTTCTTCCAGGAGAAGCATGATGAATGAACCCTTGGCACGGACCCCAGTAGGCCAAGGCTTCCTAGTTGCCATGCTGGCCTTGTCACCCATTACAATAATTATGTCCAAATACAACCATTTGGCCTCACATATTCTGGAATCCTATCATTCTCCTGTTCTCTTGACAACCACAGATAGCAATCTCCAACTGTGAGCTGTAGCCTAGAGAGGACAGCTACTATAGAACTTCTCAAAGTTGCCAATATCTCCATTAATACTGCATTCCTTATTGCTTTAGTGAATGAAGTGTTATCAGGGCTCTTCCAGGGAAGAGAAGCAGGGATTGTTTCTCTAGTCTCACATAGTAAATTCATTCTAACATGCCCACCTCCTGAGCTTCTAATGCTGTTCCTCAATGTTCTGTCAAAGAAGTTCTGGCTTCTCCTCCTAGCTTCAAAGAGCCATGTCAGCAGGATATTACAATGGGCTCCTGGTGTCCTCTCTAGCACAATAAATGTTGAGTCATGGGCATATAGACATTGAGTCTATAAACTCTCCACTTTCCAGCCTTGTTTTCTGCACAAGCCCTAGGCCAATGCCCTTAAGATGTACTCCCACACATATTCCAAAGTTCCAGCTGGTACACCATTTCCATCTCCTACATTTCTTTGGAAAGTAAGCGATCCTCTTCCCCCCTCCCAAGCCCCCATGCCCAGGCTTTCTCTCTCAAGCTATGCTGCTTTGACTCTTGTTTCTGCTTTTTAGGCAATGAGAGAAGGAAAGAGTATGTCTTAAGGAAGTCAAGCACCATTTGCAAGGCATTTGGCCCTGTTGAGATCTCTAATGCAGGGTCTTTCGTCCCCAGGCAAGAAGAGGTTGCTCTTCCCTAGCATGTAGGTCAAGGAACAATGAGCCCAGGGGAATTAATAGTTCACATTTCTCAGCGTGCCCAGGTGGTTCAGATGGTTAAATGTTTGACTCTTGATTTTAGCTTAAGTCATGGGCTTTGTCCTGACAGTGCAGACCCTGCTTGGGATTCTCTCTGTCTCTCTGTCTCTGTCTCTGTCTCTCTCTCAAAATAAATAAGTAAACATTTTTTTGAAAAAAACAAGTTCAAACTTGTCTAGCACATCCACCCAATTTCCTTATCCCATTTCTCAAGTTTCCACTATAAGGGCCCTGATGATAACTTAGGGCACCTGTCAAGGCTACTTTCTCCATCTCCTTTGCATTTTGAACACTCTCACATTTCAGTTCCTGTCCCAGTCCAGGCTCTGGCTGCAAGAGATAAGAGACACTTTAAACCCTGCCTTCTGGCTTTCACTGAATCCTGAGTTGATAACTGGCTGATCTGAGCTTAAGGTTCTTCTTCAAGGCTTCCAGAGTAGGCCAACTAGTATACAGTCCTTATTTCCCTCACATCATTCCATTAGTAGAGCTACCAATTGTGTCACATTAGCTACTGCATATCCATCCACCACAAGTAGGATTCTTAGCCATCATGACACCACATCACCCCAGGAGTTATCATTCTACTTACCACCAACACATTACTTTTCTTCTAAACAAACAAACAAACAGCCTCTGAGACACATTAAGCACAAAGCTAGGAATGGTATATACTTAGCAAAGCAACATTCAATACAATCAAAACCTCTGAAAATCTATTTTCATATAATTCAAATAATTTCAAATAATTTGATTTTCTCTTTCTTTTGTCAGGCAAGCCAGCTGTGGTTTACCTATAATGCACATTCTATGATAATTTCACTTTGAAGCTATTTTAATGGAACTGAACTGGGAAAACACAATAGAATCATTATTTATTCATTCTGGGTACAGCCTTTATCAGAGTTATAAATCTTCAGCAAATGTGAGTCAGGCTCTTCTCTTCTCTGTGCCCTAGGCTTAGATTTTAACATCTGTGAAAAATGAATCTTAAAAATGTCCTTTTACTTAGCTTGCAATGGGTAGCTCCACCAAAAACATAAAACACCTATTAGTAGAACCCAGTGATTCATCACTTACATACAACACCCAGTCCTCATCCCAACAAGTACCCTCCTTAATGCCCATCACCCATTTTCCCCACCCCCATCAACCCTCAGTTTGTTCTCTGTATTTAAGAGTGTCTTATGGTTTTTATCTTACTTTTCCTGTCCTTCCCCTATGATCATCGTTAAGTTTTTCAAATTCTACATATGGGTGAAATCATGTAATGTCTGTCTTTCTCTGACTGACTTATTTCACTTAGATAATACCCTCCAGTTCCATCCACATTGTTGCAAATTACCGTGTTACTTTTAATATTTTTTCTTTATTACCATATTTTGCCAGTTTAATTAAAATATGCCTTGTGGTGGATCTGCTTTTGTTGAATTTGATGGGAGTTCTCTATGTCTTCTGGATCTAGCTAGATATTCCCCAGATTATGGAAGCTGTTAGCTATTATTTCATCAAATAAATTTTCTGCCCCCTTTTCTCTCTTCTTCTTCTTCTAGGACCTCTTATATGAATATTGTTACATTTCATGGAGTCACTGAGTTCCCTAAGTCTGTTCTCACTATGCATAATTCTTTTTTTCTCTTTTGTTCACCTTGATTACTTCCTATTACTCTGTCTTCTAGGTCACTAATTTGTTCCTCTGCTGCTTCCAGCCTTCTGTTCATTCCATCAAGTTTTTCTCATTTCATTTATAGAGCCTTTTATCTCTGCTGTGTTATTCCTTATCTCTGTGTTAAGGGCCTCATTCATGTCTTCCATTCTTTTCTCAAGTCCAGGTAGTATCCTTACAATCTTCACTTTATTTTTTTTTCAACGTTTTTTATTTATTTTTTGGGACAGAGAGAGACAGAGCATGAACGGGGGAGGGGCAGAGAGAGAGGGAGACACAGAATCGGAAACAGGCTCCAGGCTCCGAGCCATCAGCCCAGAGCCTGACGCGGGGCTCGAACTCACAGACCACGAGATCGTGACCTGGCTGAAGTCGGACGCTTAACCGACTGCGCCACCCAGGCGCCCGTACAATCATCACTTTAAATTCTTTATCAGGCATGTTGCTTGTATCCATTTTACTTAGATCTCGGGTTATGGCCATGTCCTATTCTTCCATTTGCGATAAAATTCTCTGTCTGCTTATTCTGTCTAAGCCTCTGTTCCTGCTTCTGTGTGTTAGGAAAGTCAGCTACGTCTTCTGTTCTTGACGGTAATGGAGGAGAGGTCCTGTAGTGCCCTGCTGTGTAGTGTTCCCTGTGTCCTGTGGCCTGGCACTACCAGAGCATCTTCAATGTGTGCTCTGTGTTCTATTGTGTCCTTATCCTTCAGGTAAGTCATCTTCAGATGTGCGCTCCCCTTTGTGCCCTTCTCTCGCCCTTCTCTGCAACCAAGACTCCCTCCCTACCACAGCAACCACAATCTGTTTTTCTTCCAAACTGCATCTCTGCATTTCCTACCTTCTTCAATATGTCTTCTTCTTTACCTCTAGTTGTGGCATTTGTTCTGTCAGTCTTCTGGTCAATTTCTGGGTATTTAGAATGATTTGATAGTAATCTAGTTATATTTGCTGGACAAGACAAGCCTAGTATCCTCCTACTCTGCCACCAGAGCTGGTAGATCTTCTATGATATCAAGAAAAAAGAGAAAATACTCTAACATATTTATATTTTCATTGGCATAATATGTTAATCCTCCTGGAATGTTTATATTTTAAAAAGAAATATTAATTGTGGGAAATAGTGAACTTTCAGGCATCAGTAGGAGATGTAATTTTTGTTTCTAATGCTCCTATAATCAGACCATGTGAAGCAACCCCAGATGGATAAAACCATTCCTAAGTTTAGCTGTCCCTTTGTAAATGGGTGATCATCAATAAGAGTGTGGTATAATGGCTTCTATATCAGAGACCATTAGCTGTGTGACTTTGGATAGTTATTTAAGACTTCTGAGTCTGAGTCATTACATCTGTAAAATGAAGATAATATCTACCTTGCAATGCTGTTATGAGAAGAACAGTATTGAGGTAATGTGTGTTTTGCATGCAAGTAGTTGTTAAAACAACCAAAATTTATTCTCTCACACTTCTGGAAGCTAGAAGTGCTTCCCTCCTAGATTCTGTTAATACCAGCAAACTTTGCCATTCCTCAGCTTGCCACTGCATTACTCCAATCTCTGCTTCTACCATCACATGGTATTCTTCCCGTGTGTGTCTGTATTTCCACATGGCCTTCTAATAAGGACACAGCTCACTGAATTTAGAGCCTACCCTAAGGCAATATAGCCACATCTTAACTTGATTATATCTGCAAAGACCTTATTTCCAAATAATGCCACGTGCACATGTATCATAGGTTAGGACTTCAACATATCTTTTGGAGGTACACAATTCAACTCACAACACCTCTTGATTCTGTAATGACATCACTTTCTTCTATACCATAACTGAGAGATTAGTCCAAGAGAAGATAATTGAAGGAATGGATTCTAGTAACAAGCTTAGCAAGAACACGGTAGAAGCAGCTCAATAAGTGAGAAAATGTTTGTCATGTTGTGCTGAATCCAGCAAGTATGCACAAACAGCAGCACATTCTCTCCATCATTCAATTTTGTATCAGTTTAAGGACAGTATCTTTTCAGAAATTGCATAACCAGAAGTTTTCTCCCTTACACCACTAATGTGTTTAATTGCCATTTTCCACTCATTTTAAATTCTGCTCTACTTTTAAACATTAGCAAATCCTTTTTTCCCGTTTTGAAGAAATATTAACCAGAGAATCCCTGCAAGCCACCAAATTACTGACAGGGATTGGAATATGGGGTCAGGAGAAAAACTCACTTCTCACCACACATTCTTCTGATCTATTTGAATTTATCACGTATCTATGTTACATGAAGAATCATTTAATTTAAACAGTCTCCAGTCCACGATTTTGTACCATCTTTCATCATGTTTGTAAGCTTCATCTACTTAACAAAAGCCACTTGCGTTGTAGAATTTCCTCATAAATCTCCAAACCTCATGAATATTTCCATTCTGGATATTATTATCTTTCTTTTGTTAGAAAATTTGCCACCAGACAATGAAATGTGGATGATAAGGTATAGTGTACGAAGGGCTGTGAAATCCTTGAATAAATCTAACAGGCATGTTTTCCATTTGTTCCCTCTTTTAAAGAAGAAGATATATAGCCTCATAAAAATACAAGGAGAATATGAAGCAGACAAGAAACATATGCCAAATTATAAATGAGAGAGCATAATATAAAATAAAACCAATTCAAAAGGAATTACAAATAAATCATAGGAAACCAGTTCAGAGTTGCACAAAATAAGACTATACACAAGAATACCCTTCACTTCTCTGTCTTTATTATTTAATGCAAATGCAAGAAATACATTTACAAGCTCTTTCTACTCATGTGGCAATGAAGCAGATAAATGAAAAAGGTTTATACTTGAAGTCAGAAATCGTGGGTTCAATTCCCTGTTCTACTCAACCCTACATGTGCAATTTGGGAAATTACCGATGTTGGCCTCACTTTCCTCCCCTACAACAGAGCTGATAGGCACAATAACATAAAATGTGGTATGACACCTTGTAAACTATAAAATGCTACTAAAATGTAGGCACTCCTAATAAAGTGCACGTCTCCCAAAAGTAAAACAAAATGCCATGAAAATGGTCTTTCTGTCATTTTAGAATTCTCTAATGCTCTCATAATTTTTTAAACATTCTATATTCAAACTGGAAGAAAATAAAATTATATCAGAGCCTATTACTGACTAACAGCTACACAATATTAAAATTCTGCATAAATCACCAGAAATATTGTAACTATGTGTATGCACATGTGTGTGTGTCCTTGTGCCTTTGAATGTAGCTGACAGCAGCTTAAAACCAGTGAAACCCAGAAGCTCTTGAATTAAAGTCTATCAATTATCCAACTACCAAGTGTCACATGAAAAAAATGTCCCCAGGCTTACCTAAGAAATAAGGCTAAAACCAAACTATCAATTTAAGGCATATGGCAGTTTAAGGCATGTGCAAACATTTGGAAGAGAAAGATTTGTTGAGACCTTCATACAACAATGCCATGAAATAAGAAAGAAAATGTTTATCTGAGAGAATGGAAGAAGGAAAGTGACCTTCTATATATGAGTGTATAATAGCTGTGACAGTCAGAATCCTAAAATGATCCCCATTGACCCTCAACCTTGTATAATCCTCTCCCCTTGAGTATGGACAGACCCAGTGAATATGATGAGGTATCACTCCAGTGATTATGTTATATTACCTGGCAAAAGAATTTTACAGATGTCATTAAGGTCCCAAATCAGTTGACTTTGAGTAAATCAGAAGGAAGATTACCTTGGGCGGCTCTGACCCAAGGGTGGGCCCTTAAAAACAAGAATTTTCTCTGATTGGCTTACTAGAAAGAAAGCAAACAGCCATGTTGTGAACTGACTACAGTGTTGGCTTTTAGTTGCTTAGAGTGGTCTCCAGCTAACAACTAGGAAGAAGACAAGGACCTCATTCCCAAAGCTGCAAGGAACTCCCGCTTTGGTCTTCTTCTTCAAAATTACTTTGGCTATTCAGGGCCTTTTGTGGTTCTGTACAAATTTTTGGATTGCTTGTCCTAGCTTCGAGAAGAATGTTGGTGCAATTGTGATTGGGATTGCATTGAATGTGTAGATAGCTTTGGGTAGTATTGACATTTTAACAATATTTATTCTTCCAATCAGCGAGCATGGAATGTTTTTCCATTTCTTTATATCTTCTTCAATTTCCTTCATAAGCTTTCTATAGTTTTCAGCATACAGATCTTTTACATCTTTGGTTAGTTTATTCCTAGGTATTTTATGATTCTGGGTGCATTTGTGAATGGGATCAGTTTCTTTATTTGTCTTTCTGTTGCTTCATTATTAGTGTATAAGAATGCAACTGATTTCTGTATATTGATTTTGTATCCTCAATTTTGCTGAATTCATGTATCAGTTCAAGTAGACTTTGGGTGGAGTCTATCAGGTTTTCCATGTATAGTATCATGTCATCTGCAAAAAGCGAAAGCTTGACTTCATCTTTGCCAATTTTGATGGCTTTGATTTCCTTTTGTTGTCTGATTGCTGATGCGAGAACTTCCAACACTATGTTAAACAACAACAGTGAGAGTGGACATCCCTGTTGTGTTCCTGATCTCAGGGAGAAAGCTCTCAGTTTTTCCCCATTGAGGATGATATTAGCTGTGGGCTTTTCATAAATGGCTTTTATGATGTTTAAGTATGTTGCTTCTATCCCAACTTTCGAGGGTTTTTATTAAGAAAGGATGCTGAATTTTGTCAAATGCCTTTTCTGCATCAATTGACAGGGTCACATGTTCCTTATCTTTTCTTTTATTAATGTGATGTATCACATTGATTGATTTGCAAATGTTGAACTGGCCCTGCATCCCAGGAATGAATCCCACTTGATCATGGTGAATAATTCTTTTTATATGCTGTTGAATTCGATTTGCTAGTATCTTATTGAGAATTTTTGCATCCATATTCATCAGGGATATTGGTCTGTAGTTCTTGTTTTTTGCTGGGTCTCTGTCTGGTTTAGGAATCAAAGTAATGCTGGCTTCATAGAATGAGTCTGGAAGTTTTCCTTCCCTTTTTATTTTTTGGAACAGCTTGAAGATAGGTATTATCTCTGCTTTAAATGTCTGGTAGAATTCCCCAGGGAAGCCATCTGGTTCTGGACTCTTATTTGTTGGGAGATTTTTGATGACTGATTCAATTTCTTCTCTGCTTATGGGTCTGTTCAAGTTTTCTATTTCTTCCTGTTTGAATTTTGGAAGTGATGGCCTGAATGAGACGGGAAACCATCAAAACCCTAGAGGAGAAAGCAGGAAAAAAACCTCTCTGACCTCAGCCGCAGCAATTTCTTTCTTGATACATCCCCAAAGGCAAGGGAATTAAAAGCAAAAATGAACTATTGGGACCTCATCAAGATAAAAACTTCTGCACTGCAAAGGAAACAACCAACAAAACTAAAAGGCAACCAATGGAATGGGAAAAGATATTTGCAAAAGACATATCAGACAAAGGGCTAGTATCCAAAATCTATAAAGAGCTCACCAAACTCCACACCCAAAAAACAAATAATCCAGTGAAGAAATGGGCAGAAAACATGAATAGACACTTCTCTAAAGAAGACATCCAGATGGCCAACAGGCACATGAAAAGATGCTCAACGTCGTTCCTCATCAGGGTAACACAAATCAAAACCACACTCAGATACCACCTCATGCCAATCAGAGTGGCCAAAATGAACAAATCAGGAGACTATAGACATTGGTGAGGATGTGGAGAAATGGGAACCCTCTTGCACTGTTGGTGGGAATCCAAACTGGTGCAGCTGCTCTGGAAAACAGTGTGGAGGTTCCTCAAAAAATTAAAAATAGATCTACCCTATGACTCAGCAATAGCACTGCTAGGAATTTACCCAAGGGATACAGGAGTGCTGATGCATAGGGGCACTTGTACCCCAATGTTTATAGCAGCACTTTCAATGATAGCCAAATTATGGAAAGAGCCTAAATGTCCATCAACTGATGAATGGATAGGAAATTGTGGTTTATATACACAATGGAATACTACATGGCAATGAGAAAGAATGAAATATGGCCTTTTGTAGCAACGTGGATGGAACTGGAGAGTGTTATGCTAAGTGAAATAAGTCATACAGAGAAACACAGATATCATATGTTTTCACTCCTATGTGGATCCTGAGAAACTTAACAGAAACCCATGGGAGAGTGGAAGGAAAAAAAAAGGTTAGAGAGGGAGGGAGCCAAAACATGAGAGACTCTTAAAAACTGAGAACAAACTGAGAACAAACTGAGATGGGGGGTGGGAGGGAGGGGAAGGTGGGTGAGGGGTATTGAGGAGGGCACCTGTTGGGATGAGCACTGGGTGTTGTATGGAAACCAATTTGACAATAAATTTTATATTTTAAAAAAAAGAGCAATAAGACAATGATCATTAATAGCAAATTATAAAAGCAACAGCCATTGAAGCAATTTGCTAGTAGAAGACCGTAGCAATGGTCACCAGATTTATAGTGTGCTAATAAGATCAGAAAAGACAAAGAAAGAAAATGAAGAACTGCCTGGATACCTGAATTCATATTTTTTTTAATGGGAAAGAAAGCAGACTAAAAATAGAGTCAACAAAATCATTGGAGACTGGACAGCATGCCGTCTTGGACAACATCTTACCATTTTACCAAGATGAAACATATTCTGATTACTTGTCAGACCCAATGAAGTAAGTCATCTTCTTATCAAAATCAAATATATCAATGCTGGGAATGCGAACTGGTGCAGCCACTCTGGAAAACAGTATGGAAGTTCCTCAAAAAACTAAAAGTAGACCTACCCTACGACCCAGCAATTGCACTAGTAGGCATTTATCCACGGGATACAAGTGTTCTGTTTCGAAGGGACACATGCACCCCATGTTTCTAGAAGCACTATCAACAATAGCCAAAATATTGACAGAGCCCAAATGTCTATGGATGGATGAATGGATAAAGAAGATGTGGTATATATATATATATATATATATATATATATATATACATATATATATATATATATACATACAATGGAGTATTACTAGGCAATCAAAAAGAATGAAATCTTGCCATTTGCAACTACGTGGATGGAACTGGAGGGTATTATGCTAAGTGAAATTAGTCAGAGAAAGACAAAAATCATATGACTTCACTCATCTGAAGACTTTAAGAGACAAAACAGATGAACATAAGGGAAGGGAAACAAAAATAATATAAAAACAGAGAGGGGGACAAAACAGATATGGAGAACATAACATAAACATAGAGACCTAACATAAATATGGAGAACAAACTGAGGGTTACTGGAGGAGTTGTGGGAGGGGGAATGGGCTAAATGGGTAAGGTCATTAAGGAATCTACTCCTATTGTTGCACTATATGCTAACCAATTTAGATGTAAATTTTAAAAAATAAAAAATAAAATTAAAAAAATAATAATAATAAAGCTGCAAGGAACTGAATGTCTGCCAATAACCTAAATGAGCTTAGAAGAAAACCCAAACCCTAGAAGAAAATTATAGCACAGCTGGCATCTTGATTGCAGCCCTGTACGACCTGAGGAGAGAATCCAGCTAACCGGTGCCCAAATTCCTAACCCACAGAAACCTGAGATAATAAATTAGTGTTGTTTTAAGCTGCTGAATCTGTAATAATTTGTTACAAAGCAATAGAAATTAATTGAGTAGCAGAATAGCAGAACTTGCTTTCCTTCTCCTAATACCTACTATTGGTTTACAAAGAAGGCAAACAGAAAAACATAGCTTCTGAATGACATGCTTAACATTTGAGTGTTTATGCCTAGTGGGCTGGTAATAACAGATGTTTAAAAGCAGCAGTTTTGTCATAAATCAATTCTCCCCAGTCACAGAGTAATTCCCTCCTGTTTATCACAGAGATGAGAAAGATTCCTACATATTCAAGTTGACATCTACTCTGGATAATTTAAGATGTTACCAGATTGCAAGCTGTAATCACTTTACCCGTAAGCATATAATTTTCTAGGATTTTTATGCCTGATAGAAATGCGCTTACATAATATATGTTCATATACCAGGAAAAATAATGAAATTTAAATCAACAATTATTTAATAAGTATCTACTGTGTACCAGAAACAAGATTAGGTGCTAGGATTAAAGACTTTCCCTACCATTGTTTACAAACAGCCATTCAGAGACTTCAGGGTAAACAGCGAATTGTTAGAAGCATTGCCACTAAAAGTAGATAGAAGACTACAAGCTATCACTACATTATTTGACATAGTACTAGAGAGCGTTCTTTAAAAAAAGAAGAAATAAAAAAGATGGAAGTATTGAGGAAAAGAAGGGAAACTGACATTGACATTTTTATTAGACAATATTACTATCTACATAAAAGTCCTATAAGAAACTACTGATAAGTTATTACAATTAATTGGATGTAAGGTATCAAATACGTTCCTATACACTACCAATAAATTGCTGAAATCTAGCATTTTGAGATATATTTTGTAACATCACAACAAATGCATAAGGTAGCTAGGAATAAATCTAGGAAAAGATATGTAGGACATTTATAAACTTTATGAAAAGACACTAAAGAAAATGAAATAATATAAGGATAGAGACTTCTCCCCATTTAATCTGTAAAATTGATACAATTCCCACCAAAAGTCAAGAAAATATATATGAATTTGATAATCTGATTCTAAAAAGAATTGATGTGAAAAACCAAAAAGCCACAATAGCCAAAACCATTTTAAAAAACTGAAAAATATGGAGAAGGCTAACCATACCTAAAACAAGACATATTATGTAGCTTTAGATGATGTGACATGACCTCAGAAGTAGATACATAGAACAGAATAACAAACTGAGGAACAGTTGGGAAAAAATATTTCACAGTGAAGAAAGATTGGAGTAGCAAAAAAACAAAAACAAACAAAAAAAAAACAAACAAAAAAAACATGCTGGAATAACAGAGAAATGAACTTCAAGATAATTGAAAGACTGCATATTAAAATCAAACTTCAAACTTTTTTAGAAGAATATACAGAAGAACTCAAGAAAATTTAAATCTTCTTTTTTTTATGTTTATTTTTTTAGAGTGAGAAACCTTAAGCAGGGAAGGGGTAGAGAGCAGCTAGCCCAACGCGAGGCTCAAACTCATGAACAATGAAATCATGGCCTGAGCCAAAGTCTGACGCTCAACTGACTGAGCCACCCAAGCACCCCCAAAATTTAAAACTTCTTAAACAAGATTTTTCTAAAATAAGATAAACCATAAAAATTGAGTGTTAAAATCCCCAATTTTTTTTTAATTTTTTTTTCAACATTTATTTATTTTTGGGACAGAGAGAGACAGAGCATGAACAGGGGAGAGGCAGAGAGAGAGGGAGACACAGAATCAGAAACAGGCTCCAGGCTCTGAGCCATCAGCCCAGAGCCCGACGCGGGGCTCGAACTCACGGACCGCGAGATCGTGCCCTGGCTGAAGTCGGACGCTTAACCGACTGCGCCACCCAGGCGCCCCAAAAATCCCCAATTTTTTAAAAGTGAAAAGATCAGACATAGACTGAGAAAATTTGTCTTCAACCCTTGTAAGTAGCAAAGGATTAGTATCCCAAATGGATAAAGAAAAATTGATGAGAAAAAGAAAAACAGCCCAATAGAATAATAAGCAAAACTTTTAAATAGGCAATTTACAAAAGAAACCCAAGTTCTCTATAAACATAGTAGTTCCACTACTAAAGAACTTTTTGCATATATGCCCAAAGAATCATACACAAGACTTACTTATAAGAGCAAAAAAATTGAATGCAACCTAAATGTCCATCAATGCTATCGATGAATAGATATGTAAATTGTAGTATATTCATAATTTGGAAAAACACATAGCTATGAAATGAAGGACAGAGCTACATGTATTAAAATGGAAAAATCTCACAAGTGGCAGAGGATAGATAAAGTCTAACATTTATATAGTTTTGAAACATCAGCATATTGTTTAGGGATGAATACAAATGTAGTTAAAATACAAAGACATACATTGAAATACAAATATCACATACAAAATTATGGATCTTTTGGGGAGGTATGGGAGAAGGAAATATGGTTGAGTTGAACATTTAAAAGGACACCACTGCCTATCCAAGTATCCTAGTGTCTGACAGAAAGAAATAGCTCTACCTTAAAATTATTTCTAATTAGTCCATACATTTGGATTTTCTGAATCACTAATATTGCATACTTCATAATGTCAAGGAAGTGCTGCATAGAGAATTTACTGCTTTGACGTTATTCTAATGAGATACATAAATCAGTGGATTGCATTTCTTTTTCATTCTCAGACTAAAACAATGTATATTTCAGGTCCACAAAGTCTTTTGATCATGGCTTGTAGCATTACTGTTTTTCTAGGAAAGGGTAAACTCAAAATACAAAGTACTTATTGACAAGGTTAGTCGTTCCTTAGAAGACATCTTCTTTTGAAGTTTATAAATTGTTTCTTGACTAATTTTAATCAAATTGAATTTTGGTTTTCTTTTCCCAATGTATTTATTATTGAAAATTTTCAAACATCCAGAAAAATTGTTAAGACTATTACCATGAACTAGATTTTGCCATTTTCACTTTAACTTATTTTTTCAAAGTTTATTATTATTATTATTTTATGGTTCAGAGGTTTACATTTTCTTGTCACAAAAAATCTACATGCTTATATAAATCAGCAGTTTTACATCTGGCTTAATGAAATAAAGATCACTACATTAAAAAAATGAACAGAGCCAGATGGCAGAATAAAAAGTCCACTGTTCATATCTTTCCACAGGAACAATTTGGCAGCCACCCATGGGCAAAAGTGCCTTTGTGGGAGCTTTGGGATCCAGGTGGGAGTTTGCAAAACTCCAGTGGAGCCCAAGACCAAAAAGGGGCTATTTCAGAAGGCAGGCCCACATACAGGTGGCAGACTCACCGGCTGTGATCCTGACTACAGACCCAGCTCCACCCCACTGTGGACTCAGCTACAGCCTTATTTGGCCTTGATCCTGCCACTAGCACCATCTGCCAAGGAACCTGGGAGGAGTCACACTGTCCCATGCTTTAGGTAACAGGCCCACCAACCTCAGCCACAGCTGTGGACTCTGAAAGCAGGCCGTGACCTGGCTCCAGCCTCTCATGCTGTGATTCAGGAGCAATGCTTCCCAGATAGGGATCCAAAGGGAGATGCACTCATGTGTACCCCCAAAGACAGATCCACCAATCTTGGTCTGATTGTGAATCCTGAATGTGGGTCCAGATCATCCAGACATAAAAGCAACAAGAAAAACAGTGGACTAGAATATCACTATACACCAAATGGACTGAAGAAACATATACAGAACATCTCATCAATAGCAGCAGAATACACATCCTTCCCAAGTACATATAGAACAATGTCCATCTGGATTATATGTAGAGCCACAAAGCAAATCTTTGGAAAGCATACCAAATATCATTTCTGACCACAATAGTATGAAACTAGGTATCAATAACAGAAGGAAAATTGAAAAATTTACAAATATATGGAAATTAAGCAACATAGTCTAGAATGACCAATGGATCAAAGAAGAAATCAAAAAGGAAATAAAAACATATCTTGAGACAAATCAAAGTGGAAACACAAGGAACCAAAACTTATGGGATGCAGCAAAAGCAGTTCTAAGTAGGAAGTTTATAGCAATAAAAGACTGCATTCTGAAAAAGAAAGATCTCAAATAAGCTACCTAACTTTACACCTCAAGGAACTAGAAAAAGAACAAACTAGGCTAAAGTTAGGAGAAGGAAGGAAATAACAAATATCAGACAGAAATAAACAAAGTAGAGACCAGAAAAAACAATAGAAAAGATTGGGGAAAGGATTGTTTATTCAAGACATGGTGTTTGGAAAACTGAATATTCACATGCAAAAGAATAAAATCGGACTCTTAAACACTATGCCATAAACAAAAATTAACTTGAAATGGATTAAGGACTTAAATGTAAGACTTGAAACCATAAAACTCCTACAATAAAACATAGGGGGAAAAAAAGACTCCTTGACATTGATCTCCACGATAATTTTTTTAAATATTACACCAGAAGCCCAGGCAACAAAAGCAGAAATAAACAGTGGGAGTATAGCAAACTAAAAATATTCTGTGCAGCAAAGGAAACAATTAGCAAAATTAAGAGCAACCCATGGAATGTGAGGAAATATTCATAAACCATATATCTGATAATAGGTTGATATCTAAAATATATAAGAACTCACCATTCAGTAGCAAAAAAATACAAACACAAAAGACAATCTGATTTTAAAATAGCAAGTGACTTGAATAGACATTTTTCCTAAGAAGACATACACATGGACAATAAGTATTGTCCATGAAAAAGTGTCTGATATCACTAATCATCAGAGAAACACAAATCAAAACCACAATGAAATATCACCTCACATCAGTAAGAATGGTTAGCATCAAAACGACAGCAACTGTTGGCAAGGGCGTGGTGAAAAGGGCACCTTTGTGTGCTGTTGGTGGGAATGTAAATTGGTACATCCGTTCTGTAAAACAATATGATGTTTCCTCAAAAAATTAAAAATAGAACTATCATATTACCCATTAATTCTACTTCTGGGTATATATATCTGAAGGAAATAAAATCAGTATCTCAAAGAAATATCTGCATCCCCATATTCATTACAACTTTTCTTACAATAGCCAAAATATGGAAACAAACTAAGTGTCATCAATAGATAAATGGATTAAAATGTGGCACATATACAATGGAATATTACTGAGCCATAAAAAGAAGGAAATTCCACCATTCCCAGAAACATGGTTGAAACTGGAGAACATTATACTAACTGAAATAAGCCAGACACAGAAATACAAATACTGTGTGTTCTCACTTATATGTGAAAGCTAAAAATGTTGAACTCATAGAAGCAGAGAGTAGAATGGTGGTTTCTAGTGGTTAGGGAGTGAGGAACATGTGGAGAGGTTGGTCAAAAGGTATAAACTTTTAGTTATAAGATGAACCAGATCTGGGTATCTAATGTACAGCACAATGGTAATAATTAATAATACTGTATTGTACACTTGAAATTTTCTAAGAAAATAAATCTTAAGTTTTCTCACCACCAAAGAAAATAAATGGTAGCTATGTGAGGTGATGGATGTGTTAATTAATTATGGTAATCACTTCACAACATATACATATATCAAATCATCACAATGTACACCTAAATATATACAATCTTATTTGTCAATTAGATCTCAATAAATCTGGGGAAAAAAATAATGGATAATAGACTCAGAGGAATAAAATTTGATGAGGCAGCAAGAAGTAGAAATTTTGCTAATTGCCAAATACATCTATTCCAATTACATATTCAGGAACTAGGGGAGAAAACACCAGCAAGTTTCTATTCAGTCTTAGGTCCATGTAACTCAAACTTAGGCTAAGCCTCCTTCTATCCCTTGGCCACCATAAGCTCCCATCTTAATTAGTGGGTCATGGTGGGTTTGGTGTACCCAGAGAATAACATCAATTTATATACCATATCTAATAAACTCTGAAAACTATGGGTATTTCCATTTCATGTGTATGCATCATTCTAGTAGTGGCCCATTGGGAAAGGCTTGGAGGAAGATTTACAGTATGTATAGTATGCTGGCAGTGTGCAGTATCCTTCCTCGAGAGGACCAGGCCTCCCCTTCAGTGAAGGAGTTCTAGGTATGTGAACTAACTTAGGTCTAGAAACTATGTAGAAATTCATCACTCTCCATAAGGTGACTCATGTCAGATTTTTAGCCATCAGGCCTACAGCTTTTCCTGTCATATAAATTAAGCAACATTTTAGTAGGCTGCCCATTTATTTCATTCTTGGTGATGCTGTGGTCAAGACGGGAGATATTAACAGGACCATTATGAGTGGGGACAAATGAGAGGAACCATGGACTTAAACAGAGGACGCCTACACACTAGTCAAAAACCAGGGTGGTATAAACATGCCTCCGCAGAAGTAGATCGGATCAAATAACCTCATTTTAGTGAATATGATATGACACAAAAAAAGGGGCAAATCTCAGGGTAATGGAGAGACAGACCATCATGACTGAATATAAGCTACCATCACCACCACCCACAAATGCCTACTCTCTTGAAACAGAGGAAGGCAAAATGAGACTTGAGAGAGAAGAGAAACAGCTTTTTAGGAAGTTCGAATTTTGAATTGATTGACTACATCCCCCAAAGAGGCTATTCTAGGCAGAAAAGACTAAATGATCTTTAATGGACAAGACTAAGTGTAGCCATCTTCTATCCACCAAGGATTCCAAAGAAAGATCAGTTCTCAAAATGAGAGGACATGACTTATTCTGGCAGTTGTGTTTGTAAGGTATAACTTTTAATAAATGGCCCAGTGGGCTCAAGTATTGCTATTTCACTGATCAAAGTGATAAGAATTTGTTGTTTTGACAAAACCTAAAATTGTTCTCAGGGTTTTTATTTTTTAAACCCATAGCACCTTTTGACAAATATTCCCATCAGTCAAGTAATATTTGTTGAATTTTTTCCCATAGTTTGAATGTGCAAAAAAAATTTAGAAGTTTATTTTGTTTGGCTTTCTGCTTTCAATCTCTGATTTCACCTTATGTGTAGATCTCACACTTCTTTAAAACAACAACCACCTTCTCTAAACTATTTTTCCTTTCTAGTAAGCATGTTATTTCTTTCTTGTCTTCTTGGTTAATGATTTTATTTTAATTTTTTTAATTTATTTATTTTGAGGGGTGGGGAAGGGGCAGAGAAAGGGAACCCCAAGCAGGTTCTGCATTGTCAGCAAAGAGCCCAACACGGGGCTTGATCTCACAAACCTTGAGATCATGATCTAAGCTTAAAACAAGAGTCAGACACTTGAGCACCTGAGCTACCCAGGCACCTGAGTTAAGGATTTTAAGTTAACCATGTTTTGTTCATCATTAATTCCATATTTTCTTCATCATTAATTTTCTCTACAATCCTTTGCATCTTAAATTGTGTTCCACCTCTTTACTGGAATAATACTCTCAAAAAATCTCCATGACTTCCTCACCATACAATCCAACCCTGACCTCTCAACAGACTCATGTGGTTGAACACACTCCTTACTAAAAGACTTCATCTCAAAGACCTGATAATTCTTCATTCTAAATATTTCCTCTTTCAAAATTTCTCTTTCCATTTTTACTGTCAGTGCTTCAGTAGAACAGCTCTCAACTACGTTATTCTATACTGCATTATATCTATACTGCATTATTACAGGTGTTTTTCTCACTCCTTATCTCTCCCATTTTAATCCATTTTTTTTACCATCATAAAAATAATGGGTCCAAAAGGTCCATCTCGTATGTAACTCCTCTGTTTAAAAAAAATCCAAGTTTCCTTCTATTTGTTCACACCTACACTATTTAATAGTATTTCTCAATTCTGATTGTACATTAAAATCACCCGAGGAGCTCTAAAAACCTATGGATTCCTCAGTCCCACAATAGCACAGATAAATCGAGTGTCTCAGAGTAGAGCTCAGCTTTCAATCCTTTTTAAGGGCTCCCCAAGTGATTCTGTTGTGCAGTCAAGATTGAGAATCATTGTTCTGGAACTAGATCAAGGCAAAGTTGGGATACACTGCTCTAGGCCTAGGGCAATGGTGCATCACAATCAAACAAGCTGAAGGAGATTGTTCTTGGACTTCAGATCTACTGAATTAGAATCTCTGGTGGAGGGTGTTGAGAATTTCTATTTATATTTAAAAAAAGCTTTCCAGGCATTCTTATCTAGCCAAAATGGTCCTCAAGCATGGGAAACCAATCACATATCAATGTGTCTCAGTCTCTAATGTGTCTCAGTCACTATACAATAGAACTGCAGTTGTATTGTTTTTAAATTTGCCCCCAAATTCATCTTTCTTTACATGGATAGAAAAGCACTCTAGAAAAACACAATGAAACAGGGTCCTGGCCTCCTGTAAACCATCCCTTAATTATCCCCTTGAAATTCTTATTACTTTAATCTATGTCCAACTTTAATTTATAGTAATATCGTAGCTGTGTGTGTGCATTTGGCAGGTAAAAAGCCAATACCATCTCTATTAATATAAAATCTTAGGATGCAAAGCCTAGAGCAAAATAAAAATTGACACACAGTTCTGAATTTCATCACATTTATTAATCACAAAGTTTCATTCCTAGACCCATTTATACCCTACCCAACCCAGTCCCGCACACAAACTTGTCCATCATCTTTTCAGAATTGCCACTTCTCATCATAGTGAAATGTGAAACAAATTCAGTGGTGGATTCAAAGGCATATAGTCAAAGAAGTATCATTTTCACAACCACTTATACAAAACTCAAGAAGCCTGGTTTCCACGTACAGTGCTTCTTCTGTACATTCTTTTTTTTTTTTTTAATGTTTATTTTTGAGAGAGAGCTAGTTGGGGAGGGGCAAAGAGAGAAAAACAAAGAATCCCAAGCAGGCTCTATGCAGTCAGCAAAGAGCCCGATGTGGGGCTTAAGCTTACAAACCGTGAGATCATGACCTGAGCAGAAATCAAGAGTCAGATGTGTAACCAACTGAGCCAACCAGCTGTTCCTTTCTGTACATTCTTTTTTTTTTATTTTTTTTAACGTTTTTATTTATTTTTGAGACAGAGAGAGACAGAGCATGAACAGGGGAGGGTCAGCAAGAGGGAGACACAGAATCTGAAACAGGCTCCAAGCTCTGAGCTGTCAGCACAGAGTCCGACGCGGGGCTTGAACTCACAGACCGTGAGATCATGACCTGAGCCGAAGTCGGCCGCTTAACGGACTGAGCCACCCAGGCGCCCCCTTTCTGTACATTCTTGACAGCCTATTTTCTCAAATGATGCTCAGTTAGGCCCAGGAATTATCTTCTCCTTCCAAAAAAAAAAAAAACAAAAACAAAAAAACAAAAAACAAAAAAAAACGCTCATTAAATGTGCTCAGTCTATCACATCTGTCAATCTATCAATCTATCCTGAAAGCCAGGAACTTATATAACGGAAACATACTAGAACCATTCCTTTAAAAGACAAGTATGAGACCAAGATAAACACCATCACTACTATTTCACAGCGTATTGGAAGTATTAGTTTTAATTCCATTAAGAAAGAAAAGGCATTTAGGGCATGTGAATTGGAAAATTCTCTCAATGCCTTCTCTTGCTTAATAACATAATTATATAATCTGTTATGATACATACCTGAAAATCCCAAGAAAATCAGTAGAAAAGCAACCACAAACAATAAAATAATTTAGCATGGTAGCCAAATGTATAATTAATACACAGAAATTAACAGACTTAATTAAAACAACAAACATTTAAATGATATAATGGAAAGTAAAATCCCATTTAGCATCGCTAAATATAAAATATAAAAATATAAAAAATAAAATAGTAGAAATATGCTTAAGAAATATAAAACCATCAGGGGTGTTTGGGTGGCACAGTTGGTTAGGCACCCAACTTTGGCTCAGGTCATGATCTTGCAGTCGTGGGTTCAAGCCCCGCGTCAGGCTCTGTGCTGACAGATCAGAGCCTGAAGCCTGCTTAGGATTCTGTGTTTCCCTCTCTCTCTGCCCCTACCCCACTTGCGCTCTGTCTCTGTCTCTCTCTCTAAAATAAATAAACATAAAAAAAAAGGAATATAAAACCCTCTATGAGAAAAAATTATCAAAACACTTCTGAAATAGATAGAGACTTGAACAAATGGAAGGCATTTTCTGGAGATATTTCATGATGAGGAATGCTCAATATCAGAAACGTGTCAGTTCTCTCGGTATTGATTCATGAATTTAATGCAATTCCATTTAAATTATCAACATCTTTCTTCCTAGAGATCATGAAATTCATTCAAAAGTCCATATGAAAAAATAAGCAAGCAAAAATAGGACCAAAAAACCCCTAAAATATAAAAACTATGTGTGGGGCATGTGGGCATAAGGAGGAAGATTAGCTAACTCTACTAGATATTAAAATATTATCAAGACTCAGGGTGCCTGGGTGACTCAGTTGGTTAAGCATCTGACTTCAGCTCAGGTCATGATCTCATGGTTTGTGAGTTCAGTCCCCACCCCGAGCTCTCTGCTGACAGCCCAAAGCCTGGAACCTGCTTTGAATTCTGTGTCTCCCC